>NC_072801.1:55155762-56404640 GCF_028583425.1 Eublepharis macularius | reverse complement strand
ACACCGCCTCTCATCGACCTCAGCAGTGAGGGGACAAGGCCGAGGGCTACAGCTCTTCCCTTGCTCTCGCTACCCACCCCGTCGGAGTGGGGAGCCCGACCCCGAGAAACACGGGAGCGCCGGGCCGGAGGGATACATCCAAGAGTTTCGATGGACGGGCGCCGAAGCCTAGAGACGGTCCCTGAGCTGGACAGCAGCCAACCGTGGCTGTTTTGGAACCGGACGACCGAACGGACGGACGGGAACACATCTCACCGCGGCGCCCTGAGTTGGGATTATTCGGAACTTGCCCCGTGGAAAGAGCCAACGGAAGTTCCTGAGCAAAGTTGGGTGCAAATACAAAGCCGTACCCATGATGTAGACTCCGGCATCTCGGCCGTCACGGGCCTAGCCAAAGGAATTCTAGCAGCGAGATCGCGAGTCGATCAAGGCGATCCTCCGCCCTGGGGGCCGTTTTCCCCGGTGAGTACAACTGAGGGAGGTTCCGTGATGGGGCAACCGGATCCTAGCCGAATGCAACAGTTGGAAGCTAGGCTGATCGATATGGAGGAAAGTTTGGCTCATGCCATTCACCTAATCTCGTCAATGGGGGCAGGAGAGAGAATCTCGCCTGAAGAAATGGCGATACAAATTGCCACCCTTCAAAGTGTCATGTCCTATCCAGTGGAGGGCGACCCGCAGCAGCCGCTACCTTCGGGAGAGGAGGAAACCTACCCTGAAGAACCGGGAGAATCGCCCGCGGAACACCCTGGACTAAACGAAACTCCGCCGAGCGGGGATACTCCAGCTGAGGTGCCCGGAGGGACTCCAACGGAAACCCCTAAATTGGACGGGGATCCGTCTCCCGAGGAGACTCCAGCGGAGGAGCCAAGAGAAGGAGAGGGACCAACCCGTCCAACCGAGACGACAGTGATACACCCTCCCGCTTCTCCAACAACAGTTCGGCCGGGTCAGACGGAAGAACTCCCGGCCCCTTCTGAGGAGGAATTACCGCAACGACCGCTAGAAGTGGTTCCTATTCAGCAAACCTCGGGGGAAGTTCTACCGGCGCCACAAGACCAGCCTGTGCGTCCCAGAGACACGACGCCAAGAGGGGCAAGCCCGCGCGGCCCACCACCCATTAAGCCTTCGCCGCTGCGGCCCCTTCCGCTTCGACCACAACTAACCCCGCCGCTGCAGCCGATACGTTTGCCACTGGAGCAGCCCGTAAGACCACCTCCGAACCAACCGATGGGGCCTACACCACTACGACCCCACCAATCCACCCCTCAGCGGCCGATCATTACTCCGCCGCACCGACCTCAACTGCAAACACCTCAACCGCTACGGCCAGCACCTCCTGCATTGCCACTAGCCAGACCGAGATTGCAGCCGCCTGCCCGACCCAGACTGCCGCCACCAGCCCAGCCGAGAGCACCGCCACCAGCCCAGCCGAGAGCACCACCACCAGCCCAGCCGAGAGCACCACTGCCAGCCCAGCCGAGGCCGCTACCCCCGGCTCAACCGGTGATGCCGCCGCCAGCGCAACCAGCACCGCTAGCACAACCGGGTCCCCCCATACCTCAAGTGCCATTGATGCTTCCGGCGGACTTCTACCCAGCACCGGCTCCGAGGCAAGACCTCCCAATGGGTTGGGTGAAACTGGAAGCCACTTTTGATGGGGATCCCTCCAAACTGGGCTTTTTTCTAGTGCAAGTCGTGCAATTCTTCAACCGGTGGGGACACCTCTTCGGCAGCGAGGCCAGCCAAATTGAACATCTCGGCTCCCGCTTACAAGGGAAAGCAGCGGACTGGTACGTAGGACTATATAATATCGGGGCCCCAGAACTCGATACTCTCCAGGGGTTGGTAGATGCTATTAGAGCACAATATGAAGACCCCTTAGAGGAAACCAGGGCCCGAACAGAATTGCAGGCCATTAAACAGGGCAGCATGTCAGCGAGAGACTATATCACGAAATTCCGACAATTGGCTGCCAAATGCCCTAGGTGTGAGGAGTCCACCAAAATCATCCTGTTCAAGCAAGGACTAAACCCGAGACTTTTGGACAGAGCTCTCATGCAGGACAATCCCCCTACCTTGTTGGGTTGGATCCAACTTGCATGCGAAGTTGAGAATCGCATTTTGGAAGTCCGTTTGGTTGAACAACAACAACAAACGGGACAAAGAAGACCCTTGACTTTGCAGAAGGGAGGACGGGGAGCTGGGTACGCCACCCGTGGAGCGAGAGATGCTAGATGGCAACAAGGGCTGTGTTTGCAATGCGGACAAGCCGGTCACTTTGCAGCACAATGCCCCTACCGGCCTGTGCAAAGACCTCCGCTTCAACTAAGGCGCCCAACCCTTGCTCCATTTCCTACTCTCCAACGCCCGATTCCCGCACCTCGAGCGAACAGAGGCCGCGGCGCTTCCCAAAGGCCCGCCTCAGAGAGGGGACTAGAAGCGGAAGAAGTTATGGAATACGACCCCGCTTCCCCAAACGCAGAAGTCAATCCAGAGAGCCCCCAGTCGGGAAACGAGATGGATCTGTCGTAAAAGGGCCCAAACGACAGATCCGCCCCAAGCCCGTTCCTGCACCGAACCGGCCACCTGGGTCCATTTTATTCATGCCCGTGACTCTGATCAACCCAGAGAGAAAAATGCACATTCGGGTGCAAGCTCTAATCGACTCGGGCTGCTCAAGAGACATCATAGCCCCTGCTCTAGTTAATGGACTGGTTTTACCAACTCGGGATTTACAAAATCCAGTAATCTTTGAACAAATGGATGGTACCAACATGAATCCTGTTACAACTGAAACCATCCCGGTGATCACAGGCATGGGACAACATTGGGAGAAGAGGTCCTTTGTCATCAGCTCTACTGCCAAGTACCCGTTAATCCTAGGCAGCAAATGGCTATGTGATCACAACCCCTACATAGACTGGGCACAGGGATGCATTACCTTCAGTCACGCCAACTGTGAAAATCACCGTTGGAATCAAAACTGGGGCGAAGACCCTACTCAGAAAGAAAAGGCCCTCCTTACCCAAGAAGAAGTCAACCAAATACCCGAACCTTACTGGCCTTTTCTAAACGCTTTCTCGGAGGAGGAAGCGGACACTCTACCCCCGCATCGACGAACGGACTGTGCGGTGGAAATTTTACCAGGAGCCTCGCTACCCAAAGGGAGACTCTACCCCATGAGTCTCCATGAACGCGAAGAGCTCCGGAAATTCATCGACACCAACCTTCAACGTGGGTTCATCCGCCCAGCCTCTAGCCCCCACGCCGCTCCGGTCCTCTTCGTAAAAAAGAAGGATGGGGGACTCAGACTCTGCACGGATTTCCGAGGACTGAACGCAGTGTCCACCAACAACGCCTATCCTCTACCGCTCATCCGAGACCTTCTCAACGTCGTGGCCCAAGGTAAGATCTTTACGAAATTAGATCTAAAAGATGCCTACTTCCACGTTCGTATCAAGGCAGGGGATGAGTGGAAAACCGCGTTTAATACGCCCCTCGGACAATATGAATACTTAGTTATGCCCTTTGGATTGACGGGAGCCCCGTCTGTATTCATGTCCATGATAAACGAAGTTCTACATGAATTTCTGTACAAAGGGGTGGTGGTGTACCTTGATGATGTTTTAATTTATTCGGACACCGAGGAAGAACATGTTCAAATGGTACAAAAGGTCCTGGCCACCTTGATGAGGAATAAACTGCCCATCAAATTGTCCAAATGTGAATTCCATAAAACAGAACTCACTTACCTTGGGTATTGTATCTCCCAAGAGGGTCTGAAAATGGATCCAGCCAAAATACAGGCGATACAAGATTGGCAAACGCCCACCACCCGCAAAGAACTGCAATCCTTCCTGGGTTTTGCCAACTTTTATAGAGACTTCATAGCAAATTTCGCCCAAATCACGCTCCCCTTAACAGAACTGCTGAAAACCAAAGATAAAGGGGACCAAGCTAAGAAACCCTCTTCCAAATTACAATGGACCCCCGATTGCCAAACGGCTTTCGACTGCCTAAAAGAACAATTTGTAACAGAACCCATCCTCTCCCACCCCAACGAACAATCCCCCTTCATAGTACAGGTCGACGCCAGCGATACGGCGATAGGGGGGGTTTTGCTACAGAAGGGGGAGGATGGGAAATTGCGTCCTTGTGCGTTCTTGTCTAGAAAATTTTCTGCAGCGGAAAGGAATTGGAATGTGTGGGAGAAGGAGGCCTTTGCAGTAAAAGCAGCTCTTACTAACTGGAGACATTGGCTGGAGGGGCACGATACCCCTTTGAGGTCTGGACAGACCATAAAAATTTGGAGGCCCTCCGGAGCCCACGCAGACTGAATGCCAAGCAATTGCGGTGGGCGGAATTCTTTTCGAAATTCAACTTCACTCTAAATTATCTCCCGGGCAAAACTAACTTTCTGGCGGACGCCCTATCGCGCATGCCCCAACATAAGAGCAAACGGGCGGAGACGGTCGACACGGTCTTCTCGCCTAAGCAACTTGGGGGCGTGGTGACTACTCGCAGCCGCGCCAAGCAGCCCCTCCCAGCCAACCAGGAATGGAAATCGAAACTTAAAGCTGAAATAGAGAAGGAGGGGGATAGAGCTCCGCGGAGCAAACTGACCCAATCCCCACAAGGGGATTGGTTGGCCGGGGGCAAGTTGTATGTCCCAGACAGCCTCCGACTGGAAATTTTGCAGCGCTGTCATGATGCTCCCACTGCTGGACATTATGGGTATCTAAAAACTTTGCATCTCGTCCAAAGACAATTCTGGTGGCCGGGCATGCGCAAAGACATTTCCCAATACGTTAGTTCCTGTCCTGTTTGCCTCAGCGCCAAAACCAGGAAAGGGAAGCCTCCGGGTCTCCTGCAACCATTGGAAACACCAAACAGACCCTGGGAAGTAATATCCATGGATTTTATTACTGATCTACCTATCTCAAAAGGACATAATTGTATTTTAGTGGTGGTAGATCTGTTCTCCAAACAAGCACATTTTATCCCCTGTACTGCTATACCCTCCGCGCGAAAGCTAGCGGATCTGTTTTTAAAACACATCGTGAAATTACATTCTTTTCCGTCCAAGGTGATTTCGGATCGCGGCGGACAGTTCGTTGCCAACTTCTGGCGGGAGCTTTTGAAAATGTTGAATATTGAACAAGGCATCAGTTCAAGCCACCACCCACAAACCGACGGACAATCCGAAAAGACTAACCAAATTTTAGAACAATTTCTTCGTTGCTACATTAATTTTCAACAAGATAATTGGGTGGACCTTCTCCCCCTAGCCGAATTCTCCTATAACAACAGTGTACACGCTTCAACGGGAGAGGCTCCATTCAAAATTGTGTACGGGACTCACTTCGATCCCTTCCCGTTAGACGCACCCCCTCTCCATTCCTCTAAACTGCCAGATGTATCTTCATGGTGGGGGGAGGCGGCGCAGCAGTGGACTCTTATTAAGAAACACCTTGAAAAAGCCAAACTGGATTACAAAAAATACGCAGATCGCCATCGTGTGGCCGAATGGGAATTACAACCTGGAGATCATGTGTATATTTCCACAAAGAACCTAAAGCTAGCTCAAACCAGCCGCAAACTCGCTCTAAAATTCCTGGGACCTTTTCCTGTGCGCAAAATAATAAATAAGGTAACTGTTGCTGTAACTTTGCCTAAAAACCTGCGCCATGTGCATGATACGTTCCACGTCAGCCTTCTAAAAAGAGCTCCCACCGACAACAAATGGCACATCAAAGCTCCACCCATTCCAACTTTGATTGACGACCAAATACACTATGAGGTACAACAAATCTTGGACTCTAAGCTCAAGCGAAACCAGCTTTTTTACCTCATTCGCTGGAAGGACTTTGATTCTGGTTACGATGAATGGGTGAACTCTGCACATGTTCATGCTCCTAGATTAACCAAAGCTTTTCATACTCGCTATCCATATAAGCCTGGGGGGGATCTATTTTAAGGGGGGCAGAATGTCAGGTCCAGTATATATCTAAACTGTACTGACTCCATTTTCTAATGCTTCTAGTGTTTAAGTGCTTTCTCCCCAGGTGCACCAGTTCCCAGGCAGCATTCCCACCAGAGGAGATTGTTGTGTCTAACACCGTTCCACCAAGCATTGGCCTTGAAGGAGAGCAGCTTCCCAGGACTGAAAGATGTTGTTTTGAGAACTGTGGGGGGAGGCTGTTCCAGATGGGTATTGTTACTCTGTATCCTATGCTGGCTCTTCATTGGTAACAATGATCATGTACCATCCTGAGTCTCCTATTCAGGACAGTGGACTATAATGGACCTTTTCTGCAATAAAACTTCCTTTGCCAGACACTGGACTTATTCTTGCTTCTAAAGGGAACCTTGCAGAGAGTGCCTTATCTAGCCACAGTCTGACAGATGACATCCTGCCACTCCACTCAGTTAAGTGCAGAACCTTAATCCAATGCAAGATGTGTTTTTCCATGGACTGGAGGCTTCCTTTGGATAAAAATCCTCTTTTGCCAGAAGAAGACTCTTTGAACTGGAGAACAGACTCTGAACTTATCTAAGCAGAACTGAAGTATATAACTTAAGTTTAATAGGCTTGAAGCTGTGCTGCCCATCCAGGCAATGGTATCTCAGATTCTTAGCCCAGTTAGATCTTGCACAATTTGGGAGGGGGTACTAAAAGAAGTTGTTTGGATTTTTCCTGTCATAATTTTTAAAACATTAATAAATAATAATAACAGCATTTGATTTATATACCACCCTTCAGGACAACTTAATGCCCACTCAGAGCAGTTTAAAAGTATGTCATTATTATCCCTACAACAAAACACCCTGTGAGGTGGGTGGGGCTGAGGGCAGGAGTCATTTTATAGAAAAAGAGCTGGAGGAACTCATTAGCATAACTCATTAGCATATGCCACACCCCTTGCCATCACTGGAAATGTGTCATTGGCATAACTGATTTGCATATGCCACACCCCCTGACATCACCTATCCTGGCTGTTTTGGATCCAATCCTGGCTGAAATTGGGCCCAAAATGGCAAAAGGGGCTGAAAATGGCTGAAAAGGGGCCCAAAATGGTCAGGATTGGGCCACTGCTGAACAGGAGAGTGATCCACCACCCATCAGAGGCATGATCTGGGCTGTTTCAGCCCCAATCCAGGACAAAACGGGCCCAAAATGGCCAAGAGTCAGGTTGGCAGGGCCACCTGACATGTGACCTCTTTGGGGAACTGCTGGAACTGTGTTCCAGTGCATTCCCCCTTGAAATGAGCCCTGGCTGAGAGAACTCCAGAGAGCCATGACTAGCCCAAGGTCACTTAGCTAGCTTCAAGTGGAGGAGTGAGGAATCAAACCTGACTCTCCAGATTAGAGTCCCGTGCTCTTTAACCACCACACCAGAAAGTTTTTAGCTACCTCCAGGCCTCTGCAACTGCTACAGGCCTCTGCAACTAGCCTGGGTTGGAGCCAACCAGATTTTCTTCTGGTGAAAAACAAAGGAGAGATTCAATGGGACCACTCAAAAAGGCTCTCTTGAGGATCATTGGTGCTGCATTTACAAAAGCCAAGCAGGACAGGTCTTGTAGGAAGGCTAAGACTAAGTGGAAAAGCTGGCTGGAATTTACCCTCTTATTTTAAGATAAAGACATGTTTGACTACAAAAGACTAGATTATTTGGTGTAGCCTGTTTGATCCATGATGGAAAGCACATTTTTCTAAGTATCAATGGGCAAACACATCTGGGAGTTAGGCAATATCAGTATGGCATCCTTTCTTCTGCCATGTGGGAGCAACCATGCTTCCCTGCACATAGCTCGACATGGGCTGCTATTTGCTGCTGTGTAGGAACATAGAACAAAAAAAGTAAATACAGTATCATGTCTTCATTTAATACAATTCAAAAATCACAATACAGCATACAGTGGAGCTGCCTCTTTACTGATTGAGATGATGGGGATATGTTCTGAATTTTCAATAGTGGTAACTGCCAGGAAGAAGGAAGAAGGAAACGGGTGGACATACTGGTACCTCCGTTGCAGTTACTCTTCAATGGATTTCTTCAGCTATTCTCCAACAGAACTGTACTTGCATTAAGAGTGGATATTTATGGACATTTCCTTATTTGACTGTATTTCATATGTTTTGCTGCTCTAGGCACGGGCTGTCGTCACACGGCCACTTATTCCGTCAGTTTTGCACAAATAGTGTTGTCATTGCTATCGGCATCATAACAGATTCACCCCTCACATCACGTATGCTTCCACTTCCAGTTGTTCAGGCAGAAGCGCTCTCTGAACCGAAACAGACATGACGAGTTACTAGAGTTCAAAAGTGTAGGCATCCTTGCAGCTTAAAGTTTAACATTTACAGAGCAACAGGGAGGGAAGTGCTGGCATGGGGCGCCTTTCCTCCTGCTCTCCAGGTGGATCACTGCATTTCCCCTTCTCCTGCTCACATGGCCAGGAGCTACATAGCCCACTCGCACGGAGCATCACTTCATCTCCCCCCCTCACCTGGCCTGTGTCAGACATTGTCAGATCATTCTAATCTAAATGACAGCTAAGTCATATGATCGTCCAAGGTTGCAAGATTGCATCAGCCAGATGTGCTGAGTGCAAAGGTAAAAGCTGATTGGATGTAAGTTGTATAAATGTACTCTATGTACAGTGTATTGTGTGCCTGCAAAGGTTTCAGAGTTTGGCGAAGCACTTTGTCACTCTGATTTGTAAAGGCTATTGGACTGTGTATATATATCTCTGTAAATAAATCTGTATATAGTTCACCTTACTTGGTGTGGTCTCTGCTGCATCTAACCTGCTAGCCAGTAAGCTGCTAGAAAGCTTTGCGTGAGCCTGGCCCCTGTAGAGCAATGCCAGGCTGCACTGGGAGAGCGGGAAGAAAGGCAAGAGCATTGCTGCATCTCCCCCCTTCACTTGCCTGGCTCCTGCCCAAAGCTTTGTGGCCTGGAGCTGCATAGCCTGGCGTTGCTCTGCGGGGGCCAAGCTAGGCGAGGGGGGGGGAGATGAAGTGATGCTCCAGGCAAGTGGGCTCTTTTTAATTTTTTTTCTGTATATTTTTGCTATATCGCAATTTTGCGATATCAACATTGTGCTAGTCCAACCCTAACCTCAAGTGTGATAGGCAGCTGAGTTTTCCTGCCCATGAACTGGCGAAAACATTGGTTGAGCCAATTTTTTTTTCCAATGCAGGTCATACAATAAGAGAATATACATTTACTTTGCATTTTGAATTAGGATGGGGAAAGGGCGTTTGGGCATTTCTTCTAGCATCACAGAAGATCATAATACCGTAATAAGGCTTATTTTTTAAAAAAAATAGGTGCACGATTGCTGATCGTGAAAGGGCTTCTGGGAGTGAGGGGCAGGAAAATCAATTGAAAACGTAGGAAGGATGGATGGGGAAGTGAGCGCTTTGGCATTGCGAAGCATTCAGAGATGATCCTGGACATTCACATGGAAGCAGATGAGACTGAGAAAATGAATAGTGACCCGTTTGGGATGGAGAATGATGATCTCGCAACTGGAATGGAATAAGGTGGGCATTTGGCGGGAGATGTTGCTAGTTTGGCGTGAAATTTATGGCCATGTGATGATGGCCACGGTCACTTTAAACTGTACTAGTTTCTGTACAACGGTTATTCATTACCCTTGCATAGTGCACTTTATGGTGAATTTAGGATTTCATTGCTTGTTGACCATTTGTGCCTTGAATGTGATGGCAGCTTATGCTGTATTGTGATTTTTGAATTATATTCAATGAAGACATGATACTGTATATACTTTTTTGTTCTATGTTCATTGACATTAGTTAGTTGGTCACGGTGCTCTGCAAGCTCATTTGCTGTGTAGAAACAGCAGCAAAGAAGTTGCAGTGAACAAATCAGGCCTCCCTGTCCTCACCTAGCATCTAACTATACTGGCTTCCCAATGAACTGTATGTCAAAGGCCTTCATGCCCTAATTGTGACTAGGGATGCATGAACTCCAGCTGCTGCATCATATGGTACTGCAGTAGAACTTTTGTTATGAGGTAGAGATGCTCATTCAGTATTCTAATTACCCTTATATATTGCAAGTGCACGGAACTGTGAGGTTGGTGAGTGGAGCAAGAATGGATGGAGGCTAGAGCTGCCAAGGCTAAAAGTCCCAGTTTTTCCATAGAGTTTGCAGCAATTCCTAGAGAGTTGTGACATCGCTTCTGGGTGATATGGCATGGCACTCACCCATGTCCCTGACTCGAACATCTCCTGCTGGTTTCCAGGCCATGTCTGGCAATGCTAGCAGAGGCATCAGTCTAGAAATAAAGATGGGATCTCTAAATTGGCCAACAGCTTCAGCATGATGGTAGGACTTGTGTGAAAAATGAAGGGATAGTATCAAGCAGCCAGTTATGGGTCCATCATGCAGGTCATGTGGTAGAAAGATGTCTGGGGGCTGCTACCAGGCCTGGCCATGATTTTTCCTTCCAGGGACGCATTTGTCATCAGGGGCACCAGGATGCTTCCTGGTGGGCTGTTGGTTTCCTCCCCTACACCTGGGCTGGGCCAGTCCTGTGGCAGACAGGCTGTATCTAGCCTACCTAAGCTCTGCATGGTGTGGGGGACTTGGTACCTAAGAAATGAAGTGAAGGTGGTTTCGGTGCCTGTCACACTCCAGCCCCACATAAAGTTCTCCAGGTGATCTTAGGTCAGTCACTCTCCCAGTCTAACCTCCCTCACAGAGTTGCTGTGAGGACAAAATAGAGGAGGGAACAATGCCACCTGAGGTCTCTGGATAAAAGATGAAGTAACAACAACAATGATAATAGTAACAGTGTGCTTATATACTGCCCTTCTGGACAGATTAGTACCACACTCAGTTGGTGAATAAAGTCAGTGTTATTATTATCCCCACAATACTGCTGGGGAGCTGGGGCTGAGAAGATTGGCTTACCCAAGGCAATCTGCAGAGTTCATGGCAGTATCAGGAGTTGAGCCAGCAGAAGGCTGATTTGCAACCCAGCCACTTAACCAATATTTAACAGCAGAATAAAAATGTACATGATAAATAAAAAAAATTATCATTGATCAGTCATTGTTTTCTTTCGTTGGGTTTGGATCATTGCCATCTGCTTTAGGTGGAGATATTTCTGTACACAAATGAACTGCATGCTTTTTCAGTAATACCACAGAGACTGTAGAACTTGGAAATGATTTCCTTGTAATTACACTAAAAGGACTGTAATTCAGTCTGTTCCTTGCTAAATCTCCTGTCAAGTCTGTTCAGCTAATAGTCTGTTCAAGACTAATAACAAAGATTGTGAGGTATGGTATAAATATAACTACATGTTATGCAGTACAAAGATCACGGACTAGGGTCAAGCAAGGCCCTTTCAGGACATTGTCAAATACTTTATTTTTTTAATTCAAGACTGTTGTATTAATTCAAGACTTGTTATTCAAGTAAGATTTATTCAAGTCTTAGTTCAAGACTTGAAGTAAGATTTAAGTCCGGCTTTTATATTTATAAAGACTGCATATTACTGCAGGTGCTAATAGAGGAATCAGTGCTTAAAGGGAAGTTTTGAGCTCAGGATGTGGGTGTTAGTGGTTTGGCTATGTATGCTGCAGTCTCACATTGTGTGCAAGGCTCATGATGTTCAATGTCGGATCCAAGATCCCCAGCCTACAGTATTTGACTATTACCAGTCAGGAGATCACTTAATTGGTGGAATTGCTACTCAGTCATTCACCTTAGCAAGCTCAAGGGACTTCCATCAGCCTCCCTCCCTGGAAAAGAACGAAGAACGCATGTAAGATTTCTTCTCCCCCTCCCTGTAGTATTCCTTTAGCCAGATTATATTTCTTAGGAGCCAAATGACAGAGGAGGCTCAATCTGCTAAAGTTCAAACCAGAATATAAGTCTATGTAGCCTTTCACTTACTTTAAGTGAAACAGACTAGATATCACCTGGACCTTCACATTCCTGACCTTTTCTCAGCAAAGGAAATGGAGATGTTGAAGGCCTAGGACGAAATAGGGAAAGGTGTGTGTGTGGGGGGGGGGGGGAGGTTTCCAACCTATTTCTGAGTTTTAAAAAATACAGTAAAATGATTTTTGAAATAATTAAATAATAAAATTCTAACATTCTTTTTATGATTATTAATTAAATGTTATTTTAAAAGTATTTTAAAATACTTTAAAAACAATACTTAAAATATTTTTTAAAATAAAAATATTGTAAAATAGTTTACAACATTATTTTATTTGCCTTTTACTAACTAAAATTCTGTCTAGTAACAACTATGTAAACGTATCTACAGTATCAGATAATTATAATTCTTGGATAAGGTGTAGTTATATATAACTTTTGAGTTTTATTGACTGATTTAGATTACTTCATCTTCATCAGTGTGTGATAGAAACTGGTTTCCTTCAGAGGGGGTAGCTATGTTAAGATAATTAAATCAACAAGGTGTTTCTCTGTATTTCAATGTTGTTGGTTTACATTCTTGAGTATTTATTCTTATTTTCGATATTGGAAAAAACTATGAGTTCAGCCCTATGCTATTTTCCTCAGCTCACGCATAGCTTTGTGATTGCCATTATCTTGTACATTGTAGTACACAATTCTTTGAATATTGTTTTGCTGTGATACCATGTCAGAGGAGAGCTGTGAAACAGTTTGGTTGTCTTAGTTGTGAGTGTCCATTCCTGGCTTAACTATTGCCACAAAGATTTTAAAAAAGCTTTTACTCTAGCATAAATGTTCATGGACTAATGGCTACTTCATCAGATGAATAATACAACACAACTGAAAGACAGTCATTCTATACTACAATAAGTAATAGTGATAATGAGAACATGGCCAACACATTGGAAAAAAAATTTAAGAAGATAAAAATATGCTTGTGAAACAAAATGCCAATCTTGTTCTAGTGTTGTGACAAAAAATTACCAGCATGTCTTGGCCTTGGTATTTGCTATAAAAGAAATCAATGAAAATCCCATGATTTTGCCCAATACCACTCTGGGATTCCACATCTATGACAGCTGCTTCTATGCCAGTAGAATTTATCAAGTCACAGTGCAACTGATTTCTACAAGGAGAAGATCTGTCCCTAACTACAAATGTGATATCCAGGACAATCTAATTGTTGTAATTGGGGGATTTCGCTCTGAAACATCTCATAAGATAGCAAATGTGTTGGGCATCTACAAGATTCCACAGGTAGGATACATTATTGGACTATTGGAATTTATTAGTCATTCTCACATTTTCTCCTCAGATGTGACTTGGTAGTTCAGAGATAGATGTTTTATGTAACCAAGGAGACTTTGAGTTATACAGATTTTCAACTTGGTCTGAATTTGAAAGTCACTCAAAATTCAACCATTTTCCATGTTAACAATTTGATGAGAGGTAGTTATGTTTGTTTCTTGCACCCAAAATTAAAAGGAATCTGGTGACTGACCATTTAAGATGTTATTTTTCTGCATGAAGGGTAATGTCATAGCATGTAGTCAACCTTTGGAGTATTTGATCAAAACTCCTAACAAGTTAGCAGAATTTCATTCAGTTATTGTTGGATCAAAGCTAATTCCATAGTAGATGAAACTGCTTCTTTTGCATTACAATATTTTATATCTGAAACAAAATGGATTGGATCCAGATAGCTTTCTACTGGTGCAGAAAGTGAGGATGAAATCCTTTTTAGTTATCCAAAAGGCCATGGTGGGTATTGTGGACTTGTATGAACAAAAACCATAGGCTTTAATAAAGAGAGCAATTGGAGGAGATAGCAAAAAAAGCTAGCAGTATCCATCTCCAACGTTTTGGTAATTTTTGCACCATTATCAACAATCAGATTTCAGATCCAGATGGCATCAGTTGGCCAGTAATATTTATTGGATTTTGATTCTGGATGAAACAAAAACAAATTAATTTAGTATTTATTTAAAATCTTGCCCTCCATTTCAGATGGCCAAGATGCCTCTCAGCTGAACACAATTTTAAACAAATTAAATCATCACAACAAAACCTTAGAAACATTAACCAACTATGCAACACTATTCACTGCTTTGGCTTCTTGAGACTAATTCACAAATTCTCTGGGGTGTGATAGAAATTGAGTTTATACAAAGAGAGATGTAGACCACAAAAACAATAATTCTTTGCTTTTGAACAGTAAATGATTGTTTTTAGCAGGAATACATGGTTCTTCAATAATTTGACAGTCTTATACATGTCATCAAAGTTTCACCAAGTGAACTTGTAAAGAAATAAACACACAACAAAACTGAACTATTGAATCAGTAGAAAACATAGGATTAATGGCTGATTCCGCACATGTTGGATAATGCACTTTCAATGCACTTTATCAATAGTTTGAGGTGGATTTTTTGTTCCGCACACACAAAAATCCATTCCAAATGATCTATAAAGAGGATTGGAAGTGCATTATCCAACGTGTGCGGAATCACTCAACATAACACTTACTGACCATAAGAACATAAAAGGTGGTCAGCAGAAAGTGGTTCATTTGTGGTCTAAGCAGAGTTGCACCCGTCTAAGCCCATTGATTCCAAGAGTGCAACTCTGCTTAGGATGGAACAGCTGGTCAACCAACCAGTTGCCTGAAGCATCAGCAACCAAGATATGGAGGCCAAGGCCTTTCCACCGTGTTGTTTCTTAGCATCAGGATTCAGATTTACTGCATCTGAATGTAGAGGTTCCAATTCCCAAAGCACCTAGTATTTTATAACAACCAGTATTCTTTAAGAGATACGCCATAGCATGCCTTTGCACACATAAAGCTTGAGGTATACTTTACATCTGCTTTGTAAGCCACCTTGTTTAGAAAACCTGTCTTCTTATCTCTTTCTAAATAAACTTTTAGCTTGTTTATGGATTTGCTTCAGGGATGGCTGATAAAGCACATGAATTTTCCATCTATGGGATGGTCCCAAAGGAAGCCCTCCAGTACCTGGGGATAGTCCAGTTGCTTCTTCATATGAACTGGATGTGGATTGGGTTTATGGCTGACAATAATGAAAATGCAGAAAGATTTGTGCAAGAAATGCGTCTAGCATTTTCTCAGAGTGGGATCTGCCTTGCCTTCGAACGGGTATATCCAGACTTAAAGTTGGAAGGTGCTTTTGAAGATATACTAAAATGGATTGATGAAACATATAATAAAGTCATAAACAGCACAGCCAATGCAATAATATTCTATGGAGAAGCCGGTTCAATGATAATTTTGAGAAGCTTGCTTCAAGTATCAGAAATGGAAGAAATAGTCCAAAAGCCAAAATGTAAGGTATGGATTCTGACAGCCCAGATAGATTTTACATTATCTGAGTACCAGAGAAGTTTGGATATACAATTCATCCATGGGGTCTTATCCTTTGCAATTCATTCCAGTGAGCTGCAAGAGTTTGAAGGATTTGTTCAGAGCAGAACCCCTTTCAAAGCTAAAGAAGATGGTTTTATTAAGGGCTTCTGGGCACATGCTTTCAATTGTATGTTTCCAAACACAGTTCTGGGTGAGGAGGGTGGGGACATTTGCACAGGAGAAGAGAGGATGGAGAGCCTCCCAGGGCCTTTTTTTGAAATGAGAATGACTGGATATAGCTACAACATCTACAATGCTGTCTATGCTGTGGCCCATGCTCTACATGCCATGTATCAGTTCAAATCCAAAAGCAAAACAATGATTTCAGGAGAGATAAGGAACCTTCCGTATCTGCAGCCCTGGCAGGTAATTGCAGGACTCCTCTGACCTTACTGTTGGTTTGTATATTATTGACACTTTTAGGGAGATACTGAAGAATCAGTGTCATTGTAACAGAGCCAGAAGTATTATTTTATAATAATGATGGGATTCGTATTTATTTCTGTAATGGTGTCCAGACTATGGCAAGCAGCATATAAAATGGTCTTGACAGAGTATTGTAGCAAGAGTATTGTTACTGTAGAAAAATGAGTTCCTTACCAAACTTTTGTGCATTTATTTATTTATTTATTAGCCATGTATCTAGCTTGCAGCAAATCAAGGTAATTCCCCCCTTCACTCCCCCACTATGATGCAGATTTTCCCACCAAAATTAAAGTTTGCTCTCTGTGGCTGAGTAGCCTCAAGTAGCATGTCTCTGTTTATAGTTTAAAGTTCTTTTTGTCTCACGTGATAAGCGGTTATATTTTCAGCTTTTTAGCCCTGCCCAGGACTTGATAGGAGGAAGAGAAGGAGCTGTCTTCTGTCTGTTAATGAGATGGCGATGGAGGCTGAATAACTCTCAAAAGAAACAGAAACTGTATTGAACAGGAAGGGGTGGAATATAGGTAGTCAGGGAAAGAAAGCGCTGAGGTGAAGTTGTTGGTAGAACAGAATTCTTTAAAAGTAAAAAGCAAAATAGTTTTCTTGCAGCTTAGATCTTTGTCATTATTAGTGAGAGGTGTTTTGTTTTCTCATTGGGTCACAGTAACAAAGTTTCTTCACAGAGTTCCCTTTTTAAACTTAGCTAAACCCCCATTTCTAGACACTTGGCAACCTCTAGACACTTGGCAACATGCAGAGACTTATGTTAAAATCATTATTTGATATCATGCAAGCAAAGTCTCTCAATCTCCCCTTGTTATCACATGCATTGAAATGTCTCCTGCTGGTTTCATATTCAAAACGACCTTGTGGTCCCTTCTCTTTGTCTTTGGCTCACCTGCAGTGTCTGGCAAGATGCCCCACCTTCCAGCAGAAATCACAAGTGATCTCTCCTGGTCTATCATTTACTTTTAGCACACTCATCCTCCCTTCTGCCTCTTCAAGAGATCTTTTAATGACTTCATCTCTTAGAAAGTTGAGAGTATAAGAGACATCAATTTTATCTTTAGCCACTAGGACTTAAATCAGATTTGCATAGGAGGGCAGGAAACTGCATAAGATAGTTGCATTAATCTCTGAGTCACTAACTTTGACTCCTGCTGATTTTAATTGACCCACAATCTCCTTAATCCCTTTTAAGTGGTCCTCTACATCTCTTGTGTTCTGGGAGCCTTGTGCTATATAATTTCATCCTGAGAAACTGAATTCTTTTATCAGATTTTTTACTGTATTCTCTAACACCATCCATCAAACTTTAGCTGTATCAGAGCTTATTATTAAAGGGCTTTTATCACCTCCTACAGCATTCAATATGATCATTCTAGCCTGAGAATCTAATTTCATGAACCTTTGTCTTTCAGACTGGTTTTCAGGTGGATCTTCTTCCAATCTTTGAAGATTGGAAGAAAGCTTCAAACCTGAGCCAAAAAGAAGAGTTGAGGTATACATACTTTAATGAATAAATGGATAAACAAGATTTTATAAGCTGAGTGTAGAATAAGAGTATGGTCCACTCCATTATATTATCATCTGCATGGATCTCTGATAATACAAACTATGCACAGTCTGTAACTGATAACTTCTTTGCAAATATTTGTTAACAATCATTATATTTTCAGCACATTTGTGGGAACTTCACATGAGACTTGCAAAACAATTGGGCATTAATACCCAATGGTCAGAGAAGGCTGAATTGTTTTTAATGTCTGTGGTAAAATGAACAGTATACCTTACCCATCAAGAACATACATCTTGTTGTTTTCCCTTTTAAATAAAACAACACTTTTCCTTTGCCATGTAGCTCCATCAGTTTCTGAAGTGTGTCTCGTTTAACAACAGTGCTGGAGAGGAGATTTCCTTTGATGAGAACGGGGAATTAAAAGCAGGATTTGATATTATCAACTGGGTCATATTTCCAAACCAATCTTTTGTTAGAGTGAAAATTGGCAAGATAGCTCCCCCGACCCTTCCAGATCAAGCACTCACCATCAACGAGGAAGCCATTGTATGGCACAAAGGGTGTAACCAGGTAGGACTTGAATATGGTATCCATTCTGAGTGAGATTGTCATTTGAAATGTGCCTCACCGAATAACTGAAAAGATATCAAAATCTGTGGAAGATAAGACTCTCCTCATAAATGAAAGGCTGCATTATAGAAGATAGGGGGGAATCTGTGTTTCTTTCACAATGTGTTCAAGAAAAGAAATGGTGTGCTTTATGGCCAAGTTGCAATTATTATGAGCAATGGAACACTTGGATAGTTTTCGGTGGGTAACCATGTTGGTCTTCAGTAGAACAAAATGATTTTATTCCTGTGGCATCTTAGAAACCAACAATATTTTCAGAGTATAAGCTTTTGAGAATTAGAGTTCCCTTCTTCAAACACCTGAAGAATCTGACTCTCAAAAGCTTACACTCTGAAAATCTTGTTGGTCTCTAAGGAGCCACAAGAATCAAATCCTGTTATGGTTGGTTAGACTTTATGTGGGAGTGGAGGGGTATTCATTGCCAAAACCCTTACCTACAGCTGACTACCTTATAGCTGACTAACAGAGCCATCCAGCACAGAGAACACTAGTAGGTAACCTATAGTCACTTAACAGAGAAGAAATAAACATACCCCCCCACACACACATACACTCTAAAGAGTGTAGATCACAGAAGTTGTACTGGAATTGGTAGCAACTCAACAACACTCACCAATCACACAGCACAATGTGCCATGACATGTCCAAGACAGGCAAAGATCGAGGTAATCAACCAGCACATGCCAGCATAGCCATGTCCCTATAACTAGCCCCTCCCCTTGTCCTGAAAGAATGACTGCATAGAGATAGGTTTGAGTCCCCTGCTGTTATTATGTTTGTTCCCTTTTACCTGCCACCTACATGCCTCTGCTGCAACTCATCGGGCATAGAAACCCATGGTTGAATGCCCATGGGCTCTCCTGCACAGGGGTTCAGGTCTTGGGGTGGGTGTGCAGGATTAAGAAGCAACAGTCTTTGGCCAAGCAAGAAGGATTTGCACACTGGGACATCAACAAGAGAACACACAACTACACCATTGTAAATGGCATTCCTGTCATCTCCCCAATACAAGCCATATTTTAAGAAACATGTTCACTCAGGTGGTGTATTCCTGTCAAAAGTCACTGTAGTTTGGTTCAGGCTGTAAGTTGTTGCAAGCATGGTTCCGGCAGAGTTAGAAAAATGTTCTGGCTTGCTAATTTGGAACACCTGAAGGCCAGTTACCAAGAAATTTGGCCTTTGGGGACTGCCTCTCACAGCTCCTATCGTCACTCCCCAGTTTCACATGGCTAGCAACTCCAATTAAGCAAGTGAGCCCTGTTTGGTTCTTGGTCAACAGGGTGATGCTGGCAGGCCTGAAAAGATGGCTGCCTAGCATGCACACCTCTCCTTTCTTACCATCATATCTTTACCATCATGTGAGAGAGATGCCTTTGATCATCAACTATGTCTAATGCTGCATGGCATGGAAATGGACTCCTTTTGTTAAACATAATGGTGAGAACCTACCAGCTAAGAAGCTACATCCAAGAAGCATAGGTAGCAAGCTCCAAGGGTTTTTTGACAGATAGCTGTTAGCTAGCAATAGAAAGGGTTATTTGTTTCCTTGTCTGTTGCCTGAAATAGAGTGCTTTATGCTCAGTAACACTCTCTGTAACTTTGTATTAAAAAACTAAAAGATACTATACTTAAGTCTGTTTCTAGTTGCATGTGGGTACAACCTCAGAGAACTTGGAGACTGAAAATTCTCAGAAATAAAAATAATGGGCATCTTCCTACTGCCTAAGGGGTCTGATGTGGAATTCAGAGGTCCCTGGTTCTTATACATATATACAAGGTCTGCAGCAAAAGGTATAGCAAAGTAGAAATGCACAGGCACAGAATACCCAGGTTCTGTGAGGATCGTCACCAGGCACAGCTTCAGTCCTACACCATCAACACAATCACTTGGAATGGACCATCCATGCGGATTGATTGGCCCACATATCAAACATTTTGGTTTGCACTTCCCCATGAGGTCACATGGATCAATGTGGTGCTGTTGCTGGCATATCTGCATGGGTTGGGCTTTCTGCAGTGTAAATACTTAGTGAAAGCAAAAGAATCACCTTTATTGGTTATTGGCTCTTATTCCCCAAAAGAAACCCTCAGCAGGAGACCCACACACAAAGTAACGGCAGAAAGGAACAATGAAGGAATGTAAAAAAAAACAACCCGAATACAATATAACAAAAGACCATTTAGTGTTAAAACAGAGTAAAAATATCTTTCTCTCAAGCTGTGAATCATATTGGATGGTGGAAGAGCCATTCTTTGGGTTAAATAGAAAAGAGTCCAGTAGCACCTTTAAGACTAACCAACTTTACCGTAGCATAAGCTTTCGAGAATCACAGTTCTCTTCATCAGATGCATAGAGGGTAAAAAGAAACTGGCCAGATATATAGGTGGAGAAGGGGAGGGGGGAGTAGATGCAATCAGTAGCTTCTGATAATGGGATCAGTTTGCTTCTGATAATGAAATCAGCTCCTTCTGATAATGAGATAACCATTCATAGTCTCTATTCAATCCAAGCCTAACTGAGTCTGGATTCTTTGGCTTGAGAGTGGTCTTTCAAAGCAACATGTTTCAAATCAAAACAAGAAATTTTAGAAATTCCTCTACCTCTAGCATACCATGCTTGACATGAAAGGATTCTGAGCCCATTTGTTTGTCTATTGAGATTCTCCTTCTTTGTTGGTGGATAAGGTACAGCCTCTTTCTGTATGTAATGACAAATGCACTCCTGGCTATAGCAAGAATAGGAAGGAGGGGGAGCCATTCTGCTGCTATGATTGCATCAAATGTCCAGAAGGGAAAATATCAGACAAAGAAGGTAAGTGTACCTCATGATCCAAAGATACTATGTAATCTAGAGGAATATGCATCAACTAACCGTGCACATCTTGACACTGAATCGCATAATACCTTTTTAAATCCAATATTAGGGGTTCTGTCCCTGCTTGCTCCACCAGCTTCAGGATGATGGTGGAAATTGCAGTCCTAAAAATGAAGGGAACTGGACCATCCTGGCATAGATTAGCTACCAAACATCCCTGAGGTATTTGCAATGGAAGCAAAAGTTTACTCATGAGAAGCCAGCAAGGGCAGGCAGTACAGAAAAAGATGGTGGAAAATAGCCCCTCGGTGGTAAAACAAAGAGGAATGATCAACTTCTCTGATCTATCAGAGCTTGTGTGGAGGAGTCGTTTCAATGTTGAACCAGGATCAAGGAAATCTAAGCTCAAATCCCAACTGCGCTACGAAAGGTTGGGCCTGTCATCCTCTCAGTTACATCTCCCTCACAGGGTTGTTGTAAGGAGGAATGGAGGCTAGGAAAACAATGTACGCTGATTTGGGTCCCTGTAGAGGAGTTTGTTATAAATCTAATCTTGCCTACAGCTTGCCAACAAAAGATGACCACTCTTCATCTGGTATTGCTGCAACTCTTTGAGCAGGAAGCAGAACTCCTTATGCAGTATTCAAACAATTGTTAGCTATCACAAGCTCAGAGAGTGATAGAGAAGCAGAGTTCATCAGGAGCAGAACCCGTCATTCACAGTATTAACATCCTAGAATATTATTGCAGAATTCTCTGTATGAAGGGAACATTTATAGCATAATTGGGGCATAAATAACTATAGTAAATAACTTTGTTACTAAAGCAGGTTATCAAGAAGTTTTACAAAAAGGTGCTTTTGTTTGATGGAAACAGAATTTTTCCCTTTTCAGATATGGTCGACTGCTTTCAATGCCCAGACAACTGTTATCCTAACAAGGACCAGGATTTGTGCTTTCAAAAAGTTGTAAGCTTCCTATCTTATCAAGAAAATTTAGGTTTCAGTTTAGCCTTTGGTGCTCTTTCATTTTCTTTCATCACAGTTCTGGTATTAGTGACATTTGTGAAGCACCACAACACCCCTATCGTCAAAGCCAACAACCGGAGACTCACTTATACTCTTCTCGTCTCCCTCTTGTTCTGCTTTCTTTGTGCTTTGCTATTCATTGGTCAACCAGAGCACGTGATGTGTCTGCTCCGACAAACCTCCTTTGGCATCATCTTCTCAATTGTGATTTCTTCTCTACTGGCAAAAACCATCACAGTGGTTCTGGCTTTCATGGCGACCACACCAGGAAGCAGAATGAGAAAGTGGGTGGGGAAAAGATTGGCCACCTCCATTGTTCTTTCTTGCTCCCTTACTCAAGCAGGTATTTGTACAGTGTGGCTGGTAACTTCTCCCCCATTCCCAGATACTGATATCTATTCAGCGACTGAAGAAATTATACTGGAATGTAATGAGGCATCACCAACCATCTTTTATTGTGTCCTAGGCTATATGGGTTTCTTGGCCATTGTTAGCTTCAATGTAGCTTTTCTTGCCAGGAAATTGCCTGACAGTTTTAACGAAGCCAAATTTATCACCTTCAGCATGTTGGTCTTTTGTAGTGTTTGGATATCTTTTGTTCCAACCTACCTGAGCACCAGAGGGAAATACATGGTAGCTGTGGAGATCTTCTCTATCTTAGCATCTAGTGCTGGGTTACTGGGTTGCATCTTTATCCCTAAATTATATATAATTGTATTGAGACCTGAACTGAACATCAAGGAACAGCTAATAAGCAGAAAAGCCTGCATATGAATGCTGCCTGTGCTTCCAAAACTCAGTTAGTTGGTTTACATACCATCTTGGCAAGCAAGAGGCAAGCCAGCAGTATCATTCTTGTGGAAGCAAGCCGGTGGGAAGTAAAATACTTGCTTTCCCACATTTCTGTATCCACCCTTGCTTCGATCTATGTAGCATTAACCAGTTGCTTTGGAGTCTGGGTAGGAAATTCTATCAACACCTATTAGCCAACATTTGTAAGTTTACATGTTTTCTGTACAACCTGAGACCCTGGAGACCTTGAGATTCTCTGCATTTACAAAACATCTCATTTAATACATCACAACTAGAGCCAGTGTGGTGTAGTGGTTGGAGTAACAGATTAGGATCTCGGTGACCCAGGTTAGATTTCTTGTTCTACCATGAAAGTGTGCTGGGTGTCCTTGGGCCAGTCTCAAATTTTCAGCCTAACATACCTTACAGGATTGTTGTGAGGAAAATAACAGAGGAGAGGCAAATGATATAAGCCAATTTGTGCCCCTGTTGGGTATAAATTTGTGCCCCTGTTGGGTATAAATGAAGTAAAACAATAATTTTTAAAAACCTAGCAAGTGCATATAGTTAAATTTGTGAAATTAGAGAGCCATTACATAGAGGGTTTAAAATCAGATGCCCTCATTGCCCTTCCCTCACACATGTGCACCCTTCAAGGTCCTCTGAGTTCAGAGTCATTATGTATTTAGCACTCTTTTGTTATCACATTGGAGTCTTTTGGAGAAGGCATGCGTTTCCTAAGGTGTTTCCTGATGGAAGTAGCTTGGCAGCCTGAGTCCTTCAGGGGAATATAAATCAAGTCTCTTTTGTGTAGCTCTCCAAAATTCCTCACAGTCTGTCCATAAATATCAACCCAAGTATTGCAGGCTAATTCAGGCTAATCCAGGCTAATTCAATCCTGGGTTGTATCAAAGGGGCCATAGCATCGAAATCGCAGGAGGTCATAGCCCCTCTCTATACTGCCTTGGTCAGGCCACACCTGGAGTATTGTGTGCAGTTCTGGAGGCCTCACTTCAAAAAGGATGTGGACAAAATCGAGAGGGTGCAGATGAGAGCGACAAGGATGATCAGGGGTCTGGAGACTGAGCCCAACGAGGAAAGGCTGAGGGCCTTGGGAATGTTTAGTTTGGAGAAGAGGAGGTTGAGGGGGGACATGATTGCTCTCTTTAAATATTTGAAAGGCTGTCATTTGGAGGAGGGCAGGGAGCTGTTCCAGTTGGCAGCAGAGGGTAGGACGCGAAGCAATGGGCTAAAACTACATGCACAAAGGTACCGACTGGATATTAGGAAAAACTTTTTCACCGTCAGAGTAGTTCAAAAGTGGAATCAGCTGCCTAGGGAGGTGGTGAGCTCCCCCTCACTGGCAGTTTTCAAGAAGAGGCTGGATGAATACTTGTCAGAGATGCTTTAGGCTGATCCTGCACTGGGCAGGGGGTTGGACTAGATGGTCTGTATGGCCCCTTCCAACTCTATGATTCTATGATTCTATGATGGTAATAAGCCTTCCTCTCAGAATCACTTTCATAAAGTATTCCTCTGGAAATGTATTTAAGGAAACCAGGAAGACCATTAACACATTCCCTGGCCATTGCCAACATGTTTGGGTACACCACACAACAGGCTGATTCAATCTTCTGCCACTGGATGTATCCCTGATACCTATTACATCACCTGCTACCATTCAACTGCATCCCTCTTATAACAGCAATTTTGAACTATCCAGTGACAGCCCGGATCCTGACTAGAGGTGGGCACAAACAGCAAAAAAAGCCACGGACAGCCCAATCTGCTGTTCACGAACAAGCTGTTCGTGAGGCCCCATTCTAAACAAACAGGTGGCTGTTGCAAGCCTCGAGTTGCTGTTCGTTGCTGTTCATCAAGCCAGACAGTCTGGCACCTGCAATCAATTCCCTTGGCAATTTAGGCAGGGATTGTCTGAACTCTGCCTGAACTCCTGTTGTTGCCCTGGAAACCTCAATCTAAGCCCAATTTAACTTGATAGGCAGGTCTTCCTTTCAAGTGTGGAGCTCCAAATTTGTTACAACAAGGGAGCAAAGAGCAGTGGGGAAGGGGGCTCCCAGCTCTGGCTTAGTTTGCAGAGAGTGGAGAGGGAGAGACAGTTGCTGTTGGCATTTAGATAGAGAAAGTGCATTGGAGCTTGAATTTTCTTGTGTGTGGTGGGATAGGGATCTACTCCTTCAAGTTCCAGAGCTGCTGCCAGGCTCTGGGCCAAGCTATTATTTATTATTGGTACCTTTCCTTCTGTCTGCTCAGGTAAGGTTTCTGGGAGTGGTGCAGTAGGGATCTACCCACCCTCAGGTTCCAGGGCTGCTAGCAGTCTCTGGGGCCAAGCTATTATTTATTATTGGTACCTTTCCTGGTGCCTGCTCGGGTCAGATTTCTGGGAGTGGTGTAGTAGGGATCTTCACCAAACTTGGATGATGGCTGGAGGAGAGCCTGCTGGCCTCCATGAACAGCCAACCAAAAACATGTTCATGAACAGGGACATGTTTGTGGTTGTTTGTGAGTCCCTGTTTGTGGATGACAATGAACATCATGTTAATTTTTTTCCTGTTCGTGCCCATCTCTAATCCTGACCCTCACTCACATCAGTTGGGTTTTTGATCCTGTACTAATGACAGAACAATCCAACTTTCACCAATGGGCAGCTGGATCCTGCACTTCTGGCTCAATACCATTGTGGATCCTAGTTCTGCACCAGCCAGTTGCAGTGCTTCCCCTATTTGCACCCAGTTAAATCCAGATGTATAAGAAGGGCATGCTAAGCCCTTCATTCTTGTTGTTGGTTCTGTTTCCAAACCTTATTCTGTTATTGCAAGCATGAAATTGCTGATGTCTTTGTCAAGGCAAACAGAGTATACTTTTTTCTTCTTTCTATTTCCCTTCCTGGATTTGACCCTCTACATTTCCAGACCTGCTCCTGCATCTTTGTTTCCCTATCCCCCATTATCAGTTGGTCTGTCCTATTGCCTGTTGGCATTCCCATTTTAGGTGTCAGTTTAGCCTCTGGGGATCTTACGAGTTCTTTAATCATATCTCTGGTACTAGTGACATTGATGAAGCACCACAACATGCCCATCATGAAAGTTAACAACTGGATCCTCCTCACCTATGTTCTTCTCATCTCCTTCCTCCTCTGCTTTCTTTGTGCTTTGCTATTCATTGGCCAGCCTGATAAGTCAATCTGTCTCTTATCTTCTTAACTGCTTTCTTGTCTGTTAGCAAAAACCATCAGTGTGATTTTGGCTTTCATAACTAGTAAACCAGGAAACACTATGAAACAGTGAGTGGGGAGAAACTGCCAAGCTCCACTGTTATTCTATCTTCTGTATCTTGGGTTCTAGTGCTAGGCTACTGGGTTGCATCTTTTCGGCAAAGGTATCTATTATTGTGTTGGGGCCCGAGCTAAACAACATAGAACAGCTAAGAAGGTGAAAAGCTTGAATAAAACACTGTATCCACTGCTGGGCTCATGTATTGTGCTGTCTCAGTTGTTTCCACCTTTCAAGAAATCAGGACTGTGAATAAGCTTCCTTATCTGTTTCCCCCCCCCCCCATTCAATTATCATCTATACCACTATTGTCTTGTAACTGTGAACCCAACCCCTCAACTCAGCAAAACATTACACTGAGGGGTATGGAGGCAGAGGGAAGGCATGAAGTTCATGTCACAGACTGAAATAGTTTCTTTTTGACATCCAGAATTGAGGAGAGCATGGCCTCTGGTCCCACCCCCATCCAGATTCTCAGTATGGACACAGAGATGTTTGCTCCCTATTATCAAACCAAGGTTTCTCCTTGCCACTACAGATCACACTGCCGTCATATTTTGGCCTATGGGTTTACTTGAACCAGATACTGAATGATTAGTTCCCCTCTCTCCAATGGGACTAACCATAGTGATATCCTAATATACAACCCTCTTCAAAATGCTGTGCGACTCTGGCTTTTCATTTAAGGAAGATTTTGTATTAGATGAATTCAAGCTTCTGCATTAACAGGTGTCTCACTTTCTCAATGCTATGGTGAAAGGAAATTGTTTGTTTTTGGGTTCTAGGCCATTTAAAAAAATATTATTAGTAGTTTTTTCTTGCTATTGCTATCCTGTCAATGGAAAAATTGTACTTCACTTCTGAACATGACAATTATGAGTTCTTTGAGTGCTCACAAAAAGCACAGTGATTGATTGTACCACTTGCCAAATCCATTAGGGAATTCCAGAGTTCAATAACAAACTTTATAACAAAAATTGTGAAGATGATACAAGTATACCTCTGTACTATGCATAAGTGGGGTTATGGATTAGAGATAGATAAGACTCTGTCTGCTCTCTGCGTCAAGTTTCAGGGCAGAGAAAGTGGCCATTCAAATAAGGCAAGCATAATTATGTAGACTGTAATGTCAGCTCTGGATGTTCGATTAGTGTAATCTTTTTCCAAAGTGAAGACTGAGGGCCAAGCTACAAGTGACGAATGACATTTGAATGGCAAGTGGATTGAGTGGAGCACAAGTGAACAGCGAGAAATACACTTGCCATTCAAGTGTCATTTGTCCCTTGTAGCTTGGCCCTTATACTCATGATGTGGGTATTAGTGGTACTGCTTCTGGCGCTACATCCTCACTCTGTGTGCAAGGCTCATATTACCAAATGTGGAATCCAGGATCCACAACCTATTTTTCTTAATTATTTTCACTTGGGAGATCTTGGCCGTTTCCACACTACTCACCTTCATCTGGAACGCTGTGGAACATTGTGAAAAAAACGCAGAAGATAGTGTCTTCTTGTGCGAGTTTTTCGTGATGTCACACAAAACTCGTGCGAGAAGACGCTATCTTCTTTGTTTTTTTCGCAACGTTCTGCAGCATTCCAGAAGGTGAGTAGTGTGGAAACGGCCCTTATGTTTGGTGGCATTGCTTCTCAGACCTTCTTCCTCCCCAGGATAGTACTCTTCAATGAACATCCTATTCAGATAAGGTCTGAGGACCTCATGTAAGGATTTGCTAAGTAGTAACATTCTTGTCCTATGAAGAACCTTCGGGTTTTGGCTTAGCCATCAGTTCTCTTTTGTTTTCTTTGATCACAGTTCTGGTTCTAGGAACATTTATGAAGTATCATCACACTCCCATAGTCAAAGCTAACAACCAGAACCTCACCTACACTCTCCTCATCTCCCTCCTGCTCTGCTTTCTTTGTGCCTTGCTTTTCATTAGGCAACCTAACAACATGACATCTTTTCTCTGACAAACTGCTTTTGCCATTATCTTTTCAGTGGCTGTTTCTTGTGTGCTGGCCAAAACCATCACTATAGTTCTGGCTTTCATAGCCACCAAGCCTGGATCCAGCATGAGGAAATGCATTGGGGTGGGGGGTGGGGGGATGGCCACCTCCATAGTTTTTTCATGCTCATTTACCCAAGCAGGCTTTTGCACTGTCTGGTTAGCAACCTCTCCTCCATTCCCAGATGCTGACATGCACTCTGCAGTTGAAGAAATTTTGTTGGAATGTAATGATGCATCACCAACCATATTTTATTGTGTATTGAGCTACAAGGGCTTTCTTGCTTTTGCCAGCTTCACTGTGGCTTTCCTTGCCAGGAAGCTACCTGATAGTTTCAATGAAGCCAAGTTTATCACCTTCAGCATGTTGGTCTTTTGCAGTGTTTGGTTAACCTTTGTTCCAACCTTACTTGAGCACTAAGGGAAAGTACATGGTCGCTGTAGAGATCTTCTCTATCTTAGCTTCCAGTGCTGGATTGTTGTGTTGTATCTTTTCTCCAAAATGTTATCTTATTTTGATGAGGCCTGAGCTAAACAGCAAGAAACAACTAATAAGAAAAAAACTTAAAACAATTAAAGAGACCTGGATAGCGTGCACTGCAGCTTGTGCATGCACAGGATTTTTTTATAAAGTAAAACATGTCAGTAGCTTTTCTATACTGATCTTCCCTTGCTATCTCCCATGGATCCTTAGTTTAAAAAAAGAAAAATTTGTTGGGACTCCTAAATAAAGTTTGTTTGGAATAATTGTCTACGTGTACATGTTCCAGCTTCTTTTTCAGCACCTCTTCTCTAAAAATAATCAGTGTTCAGGCCTTCCTTATTACAGTTGCTCTCCAACACATATTATGTTGCTTTAGAAATCATATGGCACTATCTTAAACATAGTTACTCCAGTCTAAGCAAATTGAAATCAATGGTCTTAGACTTGTGTAATTCTCTTTAGGATTGCATTTACAGTGGTAGCCTAATATAGTATTTCAGCTGCTTGGTGTTCATTCATTTTTGGAACCTTTTCCTTATCTCACTGAGACATCAAAACAAAGTAAACACCAAATCAGTACCATAATCTCTGAAAGATCTTGGCTGCCTTCCTGCTCTGTCTCCTAGCAAGATGAGAGCAAAGCCTGAAATCTTAAGAACACTTTCCTGGGAGTAGCCTCACTGGATAAAATGGGACTTTCTTCTGAGTAGATCTGCCTTGGATTTCTCCCTCATATCATGGACTCTCTGAACTCAAATACACACATTTAAAACAAGTGTGATGGACAGGACTGGCTCCAGCTCTACCTCTTCTAAGAAACCAACCAATGGGAGGGGGAGGAATGCTGAGCCAGGGACAGCTGGAGTCCATTGGAGAGAGTGAAAGGCTGAAAGAGGGGTTTTGGATGCTGCTGGGAGAAGGTAGCAGAGATATTTGCTGGCTGATTACAAACCTGTTCCGTTACAGTGAAACATTCTCTGTTTAACCCCAGTATATTTATGAGTTTAAACCCATTCACTTTTGTAAGTAAAGTTTATTTTTTGTTTTGTTTAACCGTGGCTGGCTTGAAATTGTTGACTGAGGGAAAATATCCCCCACACATACCTCAAATGCTCTGGTCACTTTAAATGGGACAAGTTTAAATAAACAGAGGCTACCTATATAGGGAAAATAACCTCTAAGTTCCATTTCCCCAATAGCCTTGAGCAGTAGCTGGGTGACAGGAGGTTAATACAGGGAACAGCATGCCTGTCTGGTGGAGCATCTGAGTGAGGTGGGAGAGGAAGCTGTGAAGATTTGGGTCAGAGCTTCCTGCCTGCTAAATTGGAGGCTTGACATGTGATGTGTGGTGACCTGCCTGGGAGCCCCAAACCTGTGAAGGGAAATTCAGGGTGGGTGGCAGGGTGTGGGGAAAGGCAGGTCACCATAAAAGGCTTCATTTGTTTTTCCAGAAGCTTCTGAAGAAGCTTTATTTTTGTTTCACACCATAAACCAGATGTCCCACTAAAATGTTTATAGCTTCTGTTGCCACAACATATTCTAAATGGGGGAAACTGATGAATAGAGTGTTTTTATTTTAGCAGATCTGTGGCAACAGTTTATATTGTATAGGAACTGAAACACTGGAACAAAATGGCTGGGAAAGAAAGAATATCTGTCAAGTCATGATATGATGTAACCCATGACTTGACGGATATTCTTTCTTGCCCAACCTTAACTCCATACAAATGAACAAGTTTAGAACTACATTTCCCAGAAATCTTCATACTATTTGAACTGGAAGTTGGAGTGCTTCCTGAGGGCAGCTCTTTAAGATAATCATAAAGGGAGAAGGCTGAAAGAGTTTGGGGGTGGGGGTGGGGAGGGGGAAAAGGTCTGTTTTCAAATCTTAATACTTTTGGCCTTTCTCTGTCGGAATGAGTAGTTGATTTATGCCTGCAACAGGCATAAAACAGACTTGTTTTCACTCCCCCCCCCCCCGCACACTCTTTCAGCCTTCTCCCTTTATTATTACCTGAAAGAGCTGTCCTCAGGAAGCACTCCGACTTCCAAACCACCCTTTTCTCTTGATAAGGTAGAAACATTCCTGCCATGATGACAATGGGTGTAAGCTGTGCCCTACACTCACGGTGGCTCAGGTCCAAGCTGAGCACTCCCGGTGCCAATGCTAGCCCTGGGGCCACATGGCGGACTGTGCTTCTGGTTGCCAGTGGTTCTCAAGGGCAGTGACTTTCCTGATAAGTTAAATGGACAGATCGCTGCTGGAAGCTACAAAAGCAGGAGAGTCTCCTTTAGAAAATGGAAGAGTAGCCCAAACAAGGAAAATTCAAGGGAACACAAACTCGGGCAAATAAATGCAAAATAAGGCAAACTGAAAAGGAAGGCACAGTGATTATAAGGCCTGACAGCATCTCCCCTTTCCCACCCCAGTTCTAAGGGATTTTGTTCCAGACTCCACCTGCACTGCCCAGCTCTGCCGACCATCAATTCCTCCAGTCTCAGTAATACATGCTGTTCCATATCACCTTGGGGAGAGAAAAAGAAAAAAATGTTCCACTACCAAGAAGAAGAAGAGCAAAATAAGGCCTCCAGTAGTCACCAATGGAAGGGGAAATGACTTCATGGTTTCAAAAAAGGAAGAAGTTAAAAGCCAAAGATAGGAGGCATTAGGAAAGGAAGGGCCTACAGATTCCAGGCCTCCTGCCATAGCGAAGTCTCTAAGAATACTAACTTTTTGCCTGTTGGCATCTCAGGCACTGGTGGGAGGAAGGGGATGGATCATATGCTGATGAAACACCAGTGTGCTTATGTCATTTCTGGTAAAAACCAGAAGTGACATATGGATTCTCTAGCATTTTACAAAAGCTCTATAGTTAGTCATTTCCTTATTTTACCAGAAGTGATGTAATGCAATGCTGGTGTACTACTCCAGTAAAATTTATGCTATTAAAATAGATTACTACTTCCCTAATGTCTGGTTGTTTGGGGGACACTTCCAGATGATGGGATCCCCCTAGGCTTCCATGTACCCACAAACTCCCAGCTGCTTGCCCTTCTGGTGATTGGTGAGCTATTGCCCACCACTGGCAATAGTAATGGTGATTGGTGAGCTATTGCCCACCACTGGCAAGCAGTCCTGGCAAACAGCTGTGTATATGCTCCCACACCCAGAAGTGACATCATCGCATGGGCATGGGAGCACATGCATGCAGTAAATTCCCGTGCCCACTCACACCCCCACTCTTCCAACCTCCTGTGGGAGACCTGACAACCCTAGATACCCCTCCAGGGTAGAAGGTAGGTTTGCGAGCTTATGGGTAAGGCCTGGAGGTCTCAAAGAATTCCAACTGTTCTCCAGACTACAGAGATTAGTTCTCCAGGAGAAAATAGCTGCATTGGAGGGTGGACACGGCATTATTAGGTCCCTCCCCAACCCTACCCCACCCTTCCACAGGCTTCATCCCCAAATCTCCAGGATTTTCTCAACCTGAAGCTGGCAACCCCAGTAGATAGGAGTGCCAGGTCTCCTGGTGAGGCTGGGTGATTCCCCGCTTCCAGCCTCTGCCCCCTGCCACCACTCACCTGGCCAGTGTGGGGGGAAGACTTAAGGAAGGGGGCTGGGAGGCAAAAAACCTCCCAGGCCAGCACTCAGCAGGCATGCTTCTGCTAGCTGCAATGATGTCACTTCCTCAAGTGACGTCATCACGCCCAGTAGCAGGCATGCTTCCATGCTTCGCAGGGATCAAAATTGGCACCTCTGAAGGGTGAGAGCATGCCCACTACCAGGCGCGATAAGACCACTTCCTGAAGTGATGTCATCGCACACCCTGGAGCATGCACATGCAAAGCACACATGTGTGAAGATCATCATGGTAAGTGCCAGTTTCTCCCCTCCCACTGGGAGGGAAAGGGGACCTTGTAACCCTACATCAGTCTCAAAATGAAGCTGTGGGAAATGTGTACTGGATTTGGGTATGTGGCAATGAGGAAGCAAGGAGGTAACTCTCCCTTTTCCCCACTCCACTGCCCTGGCTGAAAATGGCCCCTTGAGTTGTGTTGTCATCATAACTGGGGAAACAAATACAAGAACAATATGGGTCTTTGTCTTTCTTCTCCACTTGGTTTTTATCTACTCTGCCCTCATTTTTTCTCATGATTATTATGTGTCCAAGGCTGCTGTATCTGAACCATTTCCTAGCAACAGCAGCACAAATTGGACTCCTTTCATAAGAGAGTCCCCCCGCCTCACCATGATGGCCCTATTCTCTCAATGGCCTGTATCTTTTCTCCTTATGTCCTCCTCTCCACAAGAAGTTGAGTCCCTCAAGAAATGATGGTTGTAAAGAATCTGTTACAGGCAGCTGGACCTCCTGGTTACTTAGACACATCATGCACATCTCACTCACAGCTGTGGTCTGCAACCTTCTGGTCACTGAGACTCAATACAGCCACATCTCTCTGCTTTGTCAATGTGAAAAAAACATCACAATAACATTGATCATCTGCTAGCAATTTCTTTGCTCCCAGCATTCAGTTTTGATATGAATAGATTAGGAAGACAGCTAAGTCAATGCTCTATTCTGTTCTCCCAATGAATATGGAGGCAATGAGAGGGGGGCATGAAGCACATGAGAAAAGATCCCCCCCCACCACATATGGAAAAAATATTATCAAGTAGACTAGTCAGGGCTTTTTTTCAGGGGGAATGCGGGGGAATGGAGTTCTGGAACCTCTTGAAAATGGTCACATGGCTGGTGGCCCCGCCCTTGATCTCCAGACAGAGGGGAGTTTAGATTGCCCTCCATGCTGCTCCAGTGGCACGGAGAGCAATCTAAACTCCCCTCTGTCTGGAAATCAGGGGGCGGGGCCACCAGCCATGTGACCATTTTCTCTGAGGGCAACTCACTGAGTTCCACCACCTCTTTTCCCAGAAAAAAAGCCCTGAGACTAGTGCTATGTCTGAAGATGTTTATTTCCTCTGACAATAGTCCAATGACTTTAATTGCTAGTGGTCTTTTCCCATTGAAAGTTGCTGCTCTTCAGTGAAAGGGGACACATGACAGCCAAGTGTAAAATGGCAAAGAGAATGTCTAACATTAAGTTGACCTCTCCTATAATTATCAAAAGGACAGTAATTCTGTCACTTGCTATATTCCCTGTGTTGTGTCAGTGGACAATAACGAAACTAAAAGCCTATATATATTCCCGTAATATTCAGCATAACAAACGGCAAAATACTATAGACAGTCTATTTTTGCTCCTGTGGATTTTATACTCTAAGGTCAGGCTTGACCTAGCGACTTTCTTTCTTCCTGGACTGATGTCAAGTCAACCTACCCACAAACTGAAACGAAAGGAATGAAAGCTCGAGACAAAGTGCTGCAGATGCAGATAAGGGGTCCCATGTCCAGAGGGAAGTTCTGCACTCAGGATGTGGGTATTAGCAGTGATGGTACTTGTGCTTCAGCATTCCATTGTGTGTGGGGCTCATGCTGGCAAATGTGGTATCTTGTATCCCCAGCCTATTCTTCACCAATATTATCAGTCAGGAGATCTCATCATTGGAAGCATTATTTCACATACCATTTTCCATATCAGTCCAAAGGATTTCAGTGAACAGCCTTCTCAGTCATTATCTGAAGATTTCATGTAAGGAATTATAATTGCTTGTTTCCTGTGTTATAGATGACTGCAGCTCAATGAATCACGGTTCTGTAACTTTTAGGATTCATTTTCCTCATCCTCACAGAAATAACATCCCATGCAAAACTTCACTCCACTCTATCACAGTTCCTTTGAAAGTTCTTAAAATATCACCATGGTTGCATCTCTTTCTGTGCTTTGGCATCAGATGTGTACATTTTTGGATACCTCCGTTTTCTGAGAGTGATCCAATCTCTTCTTTTCCCCTCCAATTCCCTTGGTTTTTAGTTTGCAACCCTGCAGAGAGGACCTTAGTCTTATTTGCATTAATACATGTCACCTGGCACCACCATTGTATTTTGAATTTTAATTGTGGTGAGCTACTTTGGGGAATGATTTTTGTCCAAAAAGTGGGATAAAAATATATAAACAAAGAAAGAAAACTTCATATGATATTAAAATGACACTTGCTTTTTTGTACTACCCTCCTTATTTGGCGTGGCTATGGCTTCCTTGTTTGGTTCCATAGGATTGTCCCATAAAATACAATATAAATATTATGAATAAAACTAAATTGACAACTGAATTGTGCAGAATATGTTTATGACACAAGATGCAAATCTTATTCTAGTGTAGAAACTAATAAGTACCAGCACATCCTGGCCTTGGTGTTTGCTATAAAGGAAATAAATGAAAAGTCCCAGATACTACCCAATGTCACACTTGGATTCCATATCTATGACAGCTATTTGAAAGCACAGTGGACCTATCATGCCACAATGCAGCTTATCTCCACAAGGAACAGGTTTGTCCCCAACTATAAGTGTGACACCCAAGACAAACTCATTGCAATCATTGGAGGACTTCATTCTAAAACCTCTCAACACATAGCAAATGTTGGGGGCATCTACAAGTTTCCACAGGTAGGATGTATGTACTGTGTATGAAAACTTACAAATGATTTACATGTTCTTTTTTTCTTTTCCTTATGAGACTGTGTGGTTTAGAAATAATAAGGGCGCATTGAAAGCAATCAGGCAGATCTTATCTTTTTGTGTGAAAACAGCAAAACCTTATCATGTCTTACTGGGGACAGAAAGCAGCTTCTAAGAGAACAACATATTTTAGGCAAAGAAAATGTAGACAATATAACTCCAACTCTTGAGCTGGTCAGAGATGCACAGGCTTGACTCACTCATGGCCTAAGGGCCAAGAGACCCTTCAGCTCACACCTCTGCCATGACAAGGCTAAAATGCCTGTAACAGCAGCTTAGCCCCGATCTCACTCAGATGGAAGACATGTTATCTAGATTCCCTCCCCAGTTAGAAGTGCCTCTGCCCATTCATTGGCTTTTTATTATAATCCTCTACCTATTTATGCACTATTGTGAAGTTTATGAAAATGAATAGTATTTACTGTATTAACAATAAATTGTACTTATTTGTTTCACTATCTATGGTATTAGCAAGAAGAATAAAGTTTCAGAAATATTTAGAGCTAATCCAGATTCGAAGTAAGCAGGATAGTAATTAAAATTTTCTCAGAACTATCCCTGATAGTAGTATGCTAAGGCTATGCACAAGCAATACCTTTTCACGTTCTTTGTGGTTTATGGTCAAATAAGTTTTGTAAGAGTTCAATTGCACTTCAAGTAGTACCAGAACATTGTGAAAATATGCTTCAGGAGACCAACAAACATCGCTAAAATAGATGCCTATATAGTTGCCCCATTGGCCTTTTAATTTGTCTGTTACACCACTGTCGATGGGTAACATATTTTCCCAGAAAAGGAGGTATAAATCCACCTATATGGATCTGTACATAGCTACAACTGCCAAATAGGGATGTCAAGAACTTTGGCACAAACACTATCGCCAGGCAGACTTACCTTAATCAAATGCATAAAATGAGTTTCAGATCAGATTACCTTGATGTTTTCTGTCAATAGCGTTCTCCAGCATTTGCTCATGTGTTTGGGCTACAGGGCTTGGTAAAGAACATACAACTTGCAGCTTGGGCTTAGAAGGATGTAGTTTAGGATAACAAGGTAAATCTCTTGTTTACTGAAGAAGAGGCACCAGAGTCCAACTACCGTCAAACATGGAATCACTTTCTGTTCAATATCCTGTTTATACGAGTTCCCTCTTTGGATTTTCTGTTTTTTTCTGCCCCTAGTCACTTAAAAAATCCCAAGCTGATGACGAAATATTTATTTGTCACTGAAGCTTTACATACTAGCCTCTGGTTTTGACTTTATGAAGAACAATTGCAACGGAGCAAAGGATTTTCTAGAATATTTTTCCTCTCATGAAAAGTTATCACCTCATATGTATTTTTGATAGGCAAGTAAGTGATAAAGGAGGAGAAACTACCAAACAAGTGAAAACATCATAATTTTGACGTAGTGAATTATTAGAAGTTCAAAAAAGGTTTTAGTTAACATGTGAGGATAGGCATTGCAGTTTTTTTCAATGAACATACAGCACCACACACACACACACAATTTATTTAAAAAAACCCTTTCTTCTCTTTTTCCCTCTAAATTCATCTTCAGCTCTTGTATGGATTTGCTCCAATAATGGAAGATAAAACCCAAGTTTGTTCTTTCTATCAGATGGTCCCAAAAGAAGCCCTTCAGTACATGGGGATTCTCCATTTACTTCTCCATTTCAAGTGGACATGGATAGGATTCATTGCAGATAACAGTGAGAATGGAGAAAGATTTGTGCAAAAGATGCTTCCAGTATTTTCTGAAAGTGGCATTTGCCTTCATAGGTATATATCACAATTTGGGGTTTGATGATGATGTAAGAGAAACATTAAACTGGATGGTGGAAATGCATAATAAACTTGTGAACAGCACAACCAATGTAATAATTTTCTATGGAGAAGCTGATTCCATGATAAATTTCAGGTGGTTGTTGTATGTTCCCACAATAGAGAATGTAGTACAAAACCCCAAAGGTAAAGTGTGGATTCTCACAGCTCAGATGGACTTTACATCGCTTCACTATCAAAGAAGGTGGGATATTCAAGTCATTCATGGTGCTCTATCTTTTGCAGTTCACTTCAATAAGCTGCCAGAATTCCAACAATTTCTTCACAGTAGAAACCATTTAAGCACAAAAGAAGATGGTTTTATCAGGGCCTTCTGGGCACAAGCATTCAGCTGTGTATTTCCAGATTCTGTTTCAGGTGAGGCAGATGAAGATCTCTGTTCTGGAGAAAATATGCTAGAGAACCTTCCTGGGTCTGTGTTTGAAATGCACATGACTGGCTACAGCTACAGCATCTACAATGCTGTCTATGTTGTTGCCCATGCATTACATGCCATGTATTCATCCAAATCCAAAAGAAGAACAATGGGAGAGAGAAGAAAACTTCCGAATCACCAGCCATGGCAGGTAATATATCTCATTGTGTGTGCATCTGTGCTGTGAGGATGTATTACTTTCCCCAGCAATGGCAATCAATATGATCATATATACAAGGCTGGAGGGGCAGTCGCTTCCATACCGCTGTTGCTGGTTCTTATGCCATTGCAAGTTATATATGAAATGGCTCTGGAAAAATATAAGCTCTGTGGATCAAAGAACACAATCCAGAGTTCATAGAAAACTATTTTTCTTGCTAAACTTCTTCCCAGCATTCATCTGTTGCCCATTTTTCATGTTAAATAAATAAATTTTATTATTACATATTTTACAAACAATCAAACATACGACATATATACCATCAAATTACAACCCCTTTTTTGTATAGGAACAGTCAAATTCCAAATCACCCATACTACCTTCCAATTTCCAGAAGAACAGTCTAAAACCACCAAAAATATTCATACATCCCAGTCTCAACATATTTACATATCTATTACATCTTTCCTCATAGTGGTTTTTATCAATTGGAAGTCATATTAATTCCAAAATTCCCTCAATAACTTTCTCTATTGGATTATTTTTGCCTCAATAATTTACAGAGGTTTGCCAAACCTTAGCACAATGTTCTTGAATTTTGTCTTTTCCATCCTACATTGACCTAATTGATGTTACATGAGCTTAGTAAACCAAATTTTGTGCAATCATACTGCTGGATATGGGAGAATCACCTTCTTCCAGTTTATTGCCAATAGTATGATGGTTGAAAGAGGAGGATCCAGTGCTGTCCCTCTCCTCAGGTTTCAGAGGGGGACAAACCAAAGAGTTAGAAAGAGAGGTCAGGGCACTCTGTTCACTGTTTAGTAGAGATGGGCACGGACCGGCATTTTCCCATGGACCGCCGGTTCGGGGTTCGTGGGCTTCCACGGACCATGGTCCACGAACTTTTAATGGACCAGGCCCGGTTCGCGAACCGGTTCACGGACCGGTTCGGGTCAGAAAAGGCCTGGTTTTCCCACACTTTTTCACTTCAGGCAACTTTCCCCACCAAAGGTTCTCATGGAACGCTCCTCAATTATCATTTTTCCAAAGAGACAAACAACAATTTCCCCTCCCCTATTCTGACTGACCCTTACCCGCCTTTGGGGCAAGGAGGGAGACTTGTGCTCCTGTCCAGGAGAGGTGGCTGCACACAAAACCCACCTACTTGGGGCTGCATCAACAAGAGATGCCCTTCCTGAGGCATCTCCATGATGGGAAATGAATGGATGGACTTGAGTGAAAGCCAACTCTAAAACAGGAGATCATGCAGCAATTCAAAGGCCCCTTGCTGGAATGGATGGCATGCGAGGGAGGGAAAGGATGTCTTCCACACCTTGAGGGAAGGAACTCATGCTACCCTGTTCAGAAGGAGCCTTTTTGGGCAGTGGACAATGAGTCCCATTTCAGTGATGTGGTGTGTCAGCTTGCTTGCTTTCAAGAAAGCTGACCTGGGCCACTGTCCTCCTTGTCACCGGACTGTGGGGATTGACCCTCAGAGGGGCCCTTGCGCTCGCGGGAGCAGGACAGTCGCCGACGAAACCCACTTCACCGAACGTGGTGGTGTTATCAAAGGAAGGATATGCTGGTTGGGGTTCGAGTGGCTGGCGAGAGGGCAGCCACCATGTGGGAGAGGTGGGTTTCGATGGCAGCCACCCCCTCCCTGAGGGGGCCCCCTTCACTGGCTCTGGTTGGGCTTCGAGTGGCGGGCAAGAGGGGAGCAGGGTGGTATTCCCCACCAGGAAGGAAGGTGTCTGCTGGCAGCGGCTGCTGGGCCCAGCAGGCCCAGAGAGGTGGCACCCAGTCACCTCCCCTGAGGGGGCGGGGGGTCTGGCTGCTTGCTGGTGGCACCCCCCATGTGCCTGGCTGCCGGGCCAAAGGAAAGTGGGGCAGAATGGGCCCGGCATGCCCGGGGAGGTGGCACCCAGCTGCCTCCCCTGAGGGGGTGGGGGGTCTGGCCGCTCGCTGGCAGCACCCCCCATGTGCCCGGCTGCCGGGCCAAAGGAGAGCAGGGCAAAATGGGCCTGGCAGGCCCAGGGAGGTGGCGCCTAGCTCCCTCCCCTGAGGGGGCGGGGGGTCTGGCGGGGAAAAGGGGGGCAGATGTGATGGGCCGCACCCTGCCTCACCCCGCGGTCTGGGTCATGGTGGAATACCTGGGGGTGCTCCACCACATAGAGGTTGTCAAAGTAGCCCACTTACCCCATCCAATGCTACTGGGAAGAGATCCCCTGGAGTTCAACAAGCTACTCAGGGAGGCAGCGGAGGGGGTTGGCAAACCCCCAGTTCTCCAGGCTACTCAGGGAAGCGGCGGAGGGGTCGGCAAACCCACAAGTCACCCCAGTTCTGCAAGTAGAGGAGGCAACCGACCCAGACGAGGGTCCCTCTGTCAGACCAGGGGCAGACCCAGCTGGATCTCCACAGGACGGTCGGTCGCCGATGAAACCCACTTCACCAAACATGATGCAGTCAATCAAGGAAGCTCACCATGTGCCTTAGACTGTTTTGTAAGTATACAAATTCTAATGGAAGTAGTAAAGTTTATAAAGAATAAGAAGAGGTACTTAGAAGGAGCCAAGGACAGGGCTTGTCATCACGAGGAGGATATCAGGGACAAAGTGTGTCGTCAGGAGGAGGATACCAGGGACAGGGCTTGTCGCCAGGAGGAGGATACCAGGGACAGGGCTTGTCGTTAGGAGGAGGATACCAGGGATAGAACTTGTCGTCATAAGGAGGACACCAGGGACAGGATGTGTTGTCAGGAGGAGGATACCAGGGGCAGAACTGGTCAAGAGGAGAATACCAGGGACAGGGCTTGTTGTTAGGAGGAGGATACAAGGGATAGGGCTTGTCATCAGGAGGAGGACGCCAGGGACAGGGCTTGTCATCAGGAGGATACCTGGGACAGGATGTGTCGTCAGGTGGAGGATACCAAGGACAGGACATGTCACAAGGAGGAGGATGCCAGGGACATCCATTCAGCTTTGAAAGGAGTGAAGCAGAGAGCCCCCCCCCCCAATCGAGCTGCTGGTCACCAGAGAGTAGGCGTTTAACAGAGGCCAGTAGCAATCTCCCCCTGCACCTCAAAAGCCAGGCAGGAAATGTCCCCCCCAAGTCACCCACTATTGAGGGAGTGAAAAAGGCTTAGAAAGAAGTCAAGCAGACAGAGCCCCCCAAAACCTGCTGCCAGTGGTCCTAGGGTGGGTGTTTCACAGAGGCCAGTAGCAGTCTGCCCCCTGCACCTCAAAAGCCAGGCAGGAAATGTCCCCACAAGTCACCTACTATTGAGGGAGTGAAAGGCTTTGAAAGGAGTGAAGCAGAGAGCCCCCCAAAACCTGCTGCCAGTGGTCCCAGAGAGTAGGTGTTTCACAGAGGCCAGTAGCAATCGCCCCCTGCACCTCAAAAGCCAGGCTGGAAATATCCCCCCAAGTCACCCACTATTGAGGGAGTGAAAAAGGCTTAGAAAGAAGTCAAGCAGACAGAGCCCCCCAAAACCTGCTGCCAGTGGTCCCAGAGAGTAGGTGTTTCACGGAGGCAAGTAGCAATCGCCCCCTGCACCTCAAAAGCCAGGCTGGAAATATCCCCCCAAGTCACCCACTATTGAGGGAGTGAAAAAGGCTTAGAAAGAAGTCAAGCAGACAGAGCCCCCCAAAACCTGCTGCCAGTGGTCCCAGAGAGTAGGTGTTTCACGGAGGCCAGTAGCAGTCTGCCCCCTGCACCTCAAAAGCCAGGCTGGAAATATCCCCCCAAGTCACCCACTATTGAGGGAGTGAAAAAGGCTTAGAAAGAAGTCAAGCAGACAGAGCCCCCCAAAACCTGCTGCCAGTGGTCCCAGAGAGGAGGTGTTTCACAGAGGCCAGTAGCAATCTCCCCCTGCACCTCAAAAGCCAGGCAGGAAATGTTCCCCCAAGTCACCCAGTATTGAGGGAGTGAAAAAGGCTTAGAAAGAAGTCAAGCAGACAGAGCCCCCCAAAACCTGCTGCCAGTGGTCCCAGAGAGGAGGTGTTTCACAGAGGCAAGTAGCAATCGCCCCCTGCACCTCAATAGCCAGGCTGGAAATATCCCCCCAAGTCACCCACTATTGAGGGAGTGAAAAAGGCTTAGAAAGAAGTCAAGCAGACAGAGCCCCCCAAAACCTGCTGCCAGTGGTCCCAGAGAGGAGGTGTTTCACAGAGGCCAGTAGCAGTCTGCCCCCTGCACCTCAAAAGCCAGGCTGGAAATATCCCCCCAAGTCACCCACTACTGAGGGAGTGAAAAAGGCTTAGAAAGAAGTCAAGCAGACAGAGCCCCCCAAAACCTGCTGCCAGTGGTCCCAGAGAGGAGGTGTTTCACAGAGGCCAGTAGCAGTCTGCCCCCTGCACCTCAAAAGCCAGGCTGGAAATATCCCCCCAAGTCACCCACTATTGAGGGAGTGAAAAAGGCTTAGAAAGAAGTCAAGCAGACAGAGCCCCCCAAAACCTGCTGCCAGTGGTCCCAGAGAGGAGGTGTTTCACAGAGGCCAGTAGCAATCGCCCCCTGCACCTCAAAAGCCAGGCTGGAAATATCCCCCCAAGTCACCCACTATTGAGGGAGTGAAAAAGGCTTAGAAAGAAGTCAAGCAGACAGAGCCCCCCAAAACCTGCTGCCAGTGGTCCCAGAGAGGAGGTGTTTCACAGAGGCCAGTAGCAATCGCCCCCTGCACCTCAAAAGCCAGGCTGGAAATATCCCCCCAAGTCACCCACTATTGAGGGAGTGAAAAAGGCTTAGAAAGAAGTCAAGCAGACAGAGCCCCCCAAAACCTGCTGCCAGTGGTCCCAGAGAGGAGGTGTTTCACAGAGGCCAGTAGCAATCTCCCCCTGCACCTCAAAAGCCAGGCAGGAAATGTTCCCCCAAGTCACCCACTATTGAGGGAGTGAAAAAGGCTTAGAAAGAAGTCAAGCAGACAGAGCCCCCCAAAACCTGCTGCCAGTGGTCCCAGAGAGGAGGTGTTTCACAGAGGCCAGTAGCAGTCTGCCCCCTGCACCTCAAAAGCCAGGCTGGAAATATCCCCCCAAGTCACCCACTACTGAGGGAGTGAAAAAGGCTTAGAAAGAAGTCAAGCAGACAGAGCCCCCCAAAACCTGCTGCCAGTGGTCCCAGAGAGGAGGTGTTTCACAGAGGCCAGTAGCAGTCTGCCCCCTGCACCTCAAAAGCCAGGCTGGAAATATCCCCCCAAGTCACCCACTATTGAGGGAGTGAAAAAGGCTTAGAAAGAATCAGACAGAGCCCCCCAAAACCTGCTGCCAGTGGTCCCAGAGAGTAGGTGTTTCACAGAGGCCAGGAGCAATCTCCCCTTGCACCTCAAAAGCCAGGCTGGAAATATCCCCCCAAGTCACCCACTATTTAGGGAGTGAAAAAGGCTTAGAAAGGAGAGAAGCAGACAGAGCCCCCCAAAACCTGCTGCCAGTGGTCCCAGAGAGTAGGTGTTTCACAGAGGCCGGTGGCAATCTCCCCCTGCACCTCAAAAGCCAGGCTGGAAATGTCCCCCCAAGTCACCCACTATTGAGGGAATGAAAGGCTTTGAAAGAAGGGAAGCAGAGAGCCCCCCAAAGCGAGCTGCCGGTCACCTGAGATTAGGTGTTTCACAGAGCCTAATAGCAGTCTCCCTCCACTTCAGCAGCCAAAAAAAAAAGTGGGGAAAAGAAGGCAAGAACTGAAGCAGACAACGCCCAAAGCTGCCTTGCACCCACTGTGGGTCTATGAGTGGGGTGGCGTCACAGCAAAATAGAACCCCCAGCAAACCCAGAAAAAAGGAAGAGATTTGGGGGGGGGAGGGGGGATTAAGCCCGAGAAGAACCCAAGGACTCCCAACGCAGAAAAATTCAGCGCGGTAAAAGGATTTTTTTTAAAGTGCTCTGAATAGAAAGGAGGAGAAATGGAGAAAAGAGAAAGCTCTCTTGCAGCTGAAGCCCAAGCCGCGCTCTCTCTCTCTCACACACACACACACGCACACAAAAATTCCCCACAGCAAGCAGTTGCTGAGCTTAGAACTAACTTGCGTCCCTGCACCAGGAGAATGGAGCCGACGCTTTGCGCGCGTTGTCTGTTATACAGAAAGAGTGATCTGTTTGGCTGACAGAGCTGCCAATCAAGGTTGTCTGTTATACAGAAAGGGTGATCTCTGTTTGGCTGACAGAGCTGCCAATCAAGGTTTCTTGAGCTAAGATTGGTGTGTTCCAAACGGGGAAGGTGTTTCCACCGTTGCCTAGGAAATTGTTTGAGCGGGAATCCTGGCATTAAGGGGCAACGGACACACGGACAGAAAGCCCCAATGTTCGGCGCTTTCGTGAAAAAACACAAGCCCACGGCCCACGTGTTCGCGAACCACGAACTGGGTAAGTTCGTGACGAAATTAGGTCCGTAATGCGGTCCGTGCCCATCTCTACTGTTTAGTATTGTTTATTGCTCTGACTGTCCTTTAATATGCAGATTGCTATTCTCAGGTTTTCTTCCTCCTGATTTCCTCCCTCTCCCTCCTCCTCTTCCTATCTTTGCTCCAGGCAACAATTCTCTCCTTCTCCTCCCTCCCTCTTGGCAGCTCGGATGCAGGCCTTGCCCTGCTATCCACGTCCATCCTTACTAGATAGATAGTTAGGATCTGTCTCTCCTCCTTGCCTATCAGAGTATGGAGTTTTTTAAAATCAATAACCTCTTCTGAAATCCTAAATATATTCTTCCAATACTATTTTGTCACTGGTGAAGACTACCACAGCAAATCCCCTACTGTTGCTTCCTTAGAGGAATTCAAAAATTCTGGAGAAAATACAGTCTCATGAATCCAGCATTTAGAAGCATTGCAGGTACCAAAGAGGGGGATCAGTAGAAGGGAAGAGAGGGTTCTTATTCTTCCTCCATATTGCTATAACAGCCATCACCAACACAGTGGCTGGGTGATATGGAAATGATAGGGACTAGTTCTTCTCTGGCTCAAAATTTAAAGTGGAATCAAAAACATAGGCTACAATATGCACCCTGAATTGAAGGCAAGTTTTAAGAGTCACCAAGGTTCGTTTTTCAAGCTAAGGTATTACGAAATTTAGTCCGATCACTGGTATGGACCCTTTCCTCTGTGCACAGATTCCAAAAGGAGCAAGCAAGGAAATGGGAGTCATGAGCGCGATTATTTTGTGTAACCAAAATGATAATACCATCAGCTGCAAATATGTTAAACATGGCAGGACAACGATAATAGAGTTGTTTTGAAATGTAATGTTGAAATCTACAAACTTGAACCATCCTCGATCTCACAGAGAATCATACATACATTAATGATTCACTGTGCTTTCCCTTCTGTTGTAGAAGAACATGTCCTGTATTTGAAGCTTCCTTATATTTCTGAAGAAGATCAGTTATTATATCATGTCATTCAATGTATGTGATACCAACTAGCTGTTTGCTAACTACCTATAAAATCCAGAGGATTTAGCCATGTTAATCTGTAGTTGCAAAATAGTAAAGATTCCAGTAGTACCTTTAAGACAAACTGACTTTATTGTAGTATAAGCTTTCGAGAACCACAGTTCTCTTTGTCAGATCTACTGGACACTTACCTATAAAATAAATGCTAAAATACTGAAACATACAAGAACTTGAACATTCCATTAATACACATGAAGACTTCTATTTCAGGGAAAGCAAGTAATGTCCATTTTACAGTGGGGAACATTCACACTCTTTAAAATTGTTTGGACACTTCCCCACAAAAAATATTTACCATTGTGAAATAGCAAGTGTTGGTCTGAATGTACGTATATTAATAGTTGCGTAAAATACTATATCATGAACTGAAATGTTGTTGAAAACTTTTAGAAAAATTAAAGATAAATACAACGGTCTGAGAGAAGCACACAGTTGGATCAACTATTTAGAATATGCTTGTGTGAGTAGGATAAAATAAACATACAAGTATCCAAATGTAGATGTGTCTATCTCAGTTGCATCACTTGCAATGTAATCATAAGCAGAGTGACAACATTCTGACCCCTATGACTTCATTGGACTTAGAAGGGTATATCTCAGTTTAGGATGGCATCACAAAAGACAGGAAGGGAGGTAGAAGAAGACAGCAATCCCAGCCATGGCCAAGAGCCATTAAGACCGGGTACTGTCTGTTGCTGCCCTGGAAAGAGTAGGGGCAGCTCTCTCCTTCCAGGACCTGAAGGGGGCAGAGCCAAGGGCATTAGATTGTGCTCTGCCGGGCTTCCCCCTTCAGTCAGTGTCTCGAGCTCAGCCCACCCTCCACACCCTGTAGTAGGGCAGGATTAGCCAGTCGCCTTATTAGGGTCCAAGTAGGAATTTTTTTCCTTTACATCTAATTGGCTGTGGTGAGGGGTGGGGAGGGTTGCCTACCTTGCTCTGCTCACAGTCGTGGTGGTTAATTGGCTCAGTGGTGCTACAGCCTGATTAGGTCACTGGCAGGTTAAAATTAGGAAAATGAGAGCGGGCCAGTGAGTACCCTTGGCATATCCCCATTGGTGGGGAAATGGGGTCTGTCAGGAGCGGCTGCGGCTCCACAGCCCAGCTGCGAGGGCAGACTTCCTGATGGGATCTCCTGGACAAGTCCTTCCCTTGGGCTGTATGGCTTGGGGTGTTGGGAGCTTTATGGGGGGAAAAATTTGCCTGGCCAGCCGGGCCCAAGCCATGTCTCTTGGATGGCTCGCATCCAGGGCAGTGGGTATCACCCAGACAGGTACAAGGAGGAGGTCCAATAGTGACCGCTGGTTTGACCTGTACAGCTAATTAGCCCCTTGTTTGCTGCTGTTGAATGTTACATTGTTGCTTTAATAAAGTAGCCCTTAGTACCCAAGCCTCTGCCTCTTACTTCCGACAAGGGTAGTAAAAAGAGTTGAATTTGTATTGCTTGTGTGACCAACTTGTTTCATTTCTCAATCTAGCTCCACCACTTTCTGAGAGGTGTCTTATTTAACAGCAGTGCTGGGGACAAGATTACCTTTGACCGGAATGGGGAATTAGAAGCAGGATTTGATGTTATCAACTGGGTCACATTCCCCAATCAATCTTTTGTCAGAGTGAATGTTGGCAGAATGGATCCCCAGATTCCTTCACCCCAGGCACTCAACATTAGCAAGGAAGTCATTGTATGGCATGGCTGGTTTAATCAGGTAGGACTTGGAATACAGACCTTTTGAGAAGGATTAGCAAACAATTCATCACTGAAATTATATTGGAGATGCTGCAAGACAAGTTTCTTATCATCTATATAAGACTGTAGTCCAAGCTCTGCTCATGACCTGAGTTCAATCCCAGCGGAAGCCAGCTCAGATAGCCAGCTCAAGGTTGACTCAGCCTTCCATCCTTCTGAGGTTGGTAAAATGAATACCCGGTTTCCTGGAGGTAAAGTGTAGATTACTGGGGAAGGCAATGACAAACCACCCTGTAAAAAGTCTGCCAAGAAAAAGTTGTGATGCGATGTCGCCCCATAGGTCAGTAATGATTTGGTGCTTGCATAGGGTACCTTTACCTTTATGGAGGATAAAGCTCCATATTCTTTTTCTCCTATGGATCATAAGAGTAATATTAACCCAACCTGAAGCTTATAAGAATTACTGACTGGTGTTAAATATGTATGAATATAATTCTCATGAAAAGCTCATTTTCTTTCTGCCTATTTTTGGGGCAAATTTCTCATTTTTGTTTATTTTAATGTAATTTTAGTGATATGTTTACAGAACATCCCATTTTGTGCCATTTTTAATGTGAGACACCATTTTATTACTTTTTTATGTCTGAAGAAGGGAGCCTCTGACTCTTGAAAGCTCATACCGTGTTTGTCCTGGTTACTGATTCACACAGCCAGCAGGCAGGGGAAGTTGCCAAGTTGTCAGAGCAGAACAAATCACGGTTCCAAGGTTCAGACACCAGTTAGACAGTATTTGCAGCTTAGAGTCCAAGGGGATATCCAGAATCAAGTTCACAATCACAGGAGTCAGGGCATCAGTTCCAAGCACAAGCAGCAAGGTCAGTAGTAAGCAAACATGTTATTTCCACATAGCTACTCTCTTCTCTGCTGCTTTTAAGCCTCACACTGCTCAGCCACCTGTGCTGCATCATGCATCTGCTTCTGCAAGCACTCATAGCCACAGTTGAGGCTGGGCCGATGCTGTGCTGCTAGCTTGGCACTGTGCCTTCTGGCTTGAAGGGCTCTCCTTGCCTTCCTCTGATGGTGTTCCTGAGGCTCTGGTGATGAGTGGGGAGAGCTGGCCGGTGCCTGGATCTCTGTTGCCAGCCCAGGGCTGGGAAGCTGAGGGGGCTGGCTGTGGGTCTATGTCTGATCCCTCAGAGACTGCCTCCTCCAGCAGTCCCTCTGCCACTGGCTGTGGATCTGGGTCAGGTTGGTCAGGTTCACTGGCGACCTTTTCCTCTCAGGAGTCCTCTATGTCTCTTTGTTTTGCTGGAGTGGGGTGGCCCACGACGACACCATCCACTATGCTCTGTCTCTAATGTGCCACTGGACTCCAATCCATTATATACCATTTATATGCAGCTGAAAAAAGCCGCAATCTTAATGGAAACATTTCTACTTTATTTGTATGGCCAGGGAAATGGACAAGTACACTCTTATTTCGATTGGAGAGAATCCATAAGAAGAACTTTCAGATCAAGAAATTCAGTAACATTCCTAATTAGGGTTTTTAGATGGTGTATTCACTGTTGAAGGATTCCTCTCAAAGACATTGGGGTTATTTTGACCACAGAATTCATGAAAAAAATTGGGTTTACCCATTGAAAGCTTTTTACAGAAACCCAACTCCTGTTATGCTTTCTCCTCAATGAATGACAGTGCCCTGAAATCCCTCTCTCCCCTCCCCACTGCCTTTCTTTTTTGAGGTTCATCAAAAGAGTAAGAGGGGTCATTCTGACCCTCGATAGGCTTGGCTTGAAACTGAAAGTACAATGCATAATCATATTTGGGGTTTCCAACACATACTGAAACATGATTTTAGCATTGTTTCCATGTATAAATAGATGGACCAACATGTGTTATCTCCATTTTACAAGAAGGTGGAGCAAACAGTGATAACTAAAATTTCTCTCCATAATTTATATTAAAAGATATTTTTTGTGCAAAAATTCCACATTTTCGGCTTTGGGGTTTTACCCCACTTTTGGACTTGGGGAAAAGCAGTATTTGCAACCTGAATTGTTGTGTATATAGTAGGAGCAGGTAATAGCCCTGTGCTTGTGCTCTATCAAAGCTTCCATTATGTCCCATAGCCACATGGAAAAACTCAAAATTGAACTGTATTGCAGTTTTGGAAAATGGGGTCATTCTAGTCTCATACAAGACAAGCTTGGGCATGTTTGTGGGCATTCTCTGAACCTCTTCACATTTTCCAGACTTGAAGGAGCCATTCAGCCTGGAACTGTGACCCCAAGTCATCTGTCCACTGAACTGATTGTTTCCCCTTGTTGTTCAGGAAGAGCTATTAATTGCAAGGATCCCACGTGTGCAGCCTGAGGGCAGGTTACAAAATGGCTCATGAAAAGAATGCAGATATTTTCTCTTCTTTTTGTTAAAGCTTTAACTAGCAGGAATGGAATCCTCCTTTCCATTGCAAGGGTCTGTTATGTGCCTACTTTAAAAATATGTTGTAGTCAATTTGACCATTTCTGTGGGATTATTACATTTTAATCTGGGGATATATGGACTTGGAGTGGTTGGGTTTTTTTATCCTTGGGAGGGTTTTAGGAATAGAACTAATAACTACTTATTTGTTATCATGATATTTCCTGAATTGTAAGGATTCTAAGCCTTCTGTTCGGAGATTAACATTCTCCTACTTTTTTGCTGATTAGACACAACCTCTTTCTTTATGTAATGATAATTGTCATCCTGGCTATCACAAGAAAATAAAGGAAGGGGAGCCATTCTGTTGCTATGACTGCATTCCATGTCCAGAAGGAAAGATGTCAGATCGAGAGGGTGAGACTTCTCATTTAAACAATTGTCAAAAATACTGACAGAAATACAGGGAATCAGACATGCAAGATAATGCACACATTGAAGCTGTAGAGTCATGTTTCCCATGTGATCTTTTCTCAGTATTTGAAATTAGGGGTTGGATCCAGACAACTGTTCCATTGGTGAAAAAGAGAGGATGGGTCCCCTTTCCTACACAAAAAAGCTATAGTGGGAATAATGGTGCCTTCATGGACAACAACCATGTGGGATTGGGGCACTGGTAAGGAGAAAGACATAGCAGGATCAAGCAGAAAAGGACCTGGCCTGATGACTGGCAGCAGATAACTCGTCTGGACTTTTCCCAGAAAAAAGCTGCCAGGGGTAGGGAAGGAGGGAAAACTGAAGATGGATTGGCTGGTGTGTGAGAGGGAAAGAAGGAGGCACAAAAAGGGAAGAAGCTATGTGGACTTTCAGGGAAGACAAAGAGAAAATATTGGGAGAGGGGAAAATGAGATGGTCTATCTCATCCAATTCCCTTTCTTTTTGAATCCCCTGTCCATTATGGCTTTTGTCCATGCTGGTCCCATAATCCTCAGCATAGAATTTCTGGTGGTCAAAGGGGATCACTCCTCCCCATTTCAACCAAAGAATAGCTTGGTTGGATCTCTCCCTTCACATTCTGACGCTTTGGTAGCAGTCCATTGTTCTAGTTTGTTCTTTTTAAATGTACCATTTTTGTGCTTTGCTGGTTGTCCCCACATACAGGACACCACATTTCATGAGTTCAATGATGATCTGTATCATGTTTCTTTTCAGATACTTTTCAGATACAGATCTTAGCCTTTTCAGACAACTTTCTTTTCAGATACGGTGTACTGTTTTCTATGTCCAGATTATTATTATTCGAACAAGGAGCAGAATGAATGCATTTCCAAGATTATAAGCTTCTTGTCATATGAAGAACCACTAGGAATTGCTTTAGCTCTTATTGCTCTTCTACTTTTTGGGGGCACAGCTCTGGTACTAGGGATTTTCATGAAGCACCACAACACTCCCATTGTGAAAGCCAACAACAGGAACCTCACTTATATACTCCTCCTCTCTCTTCTACTTTGTTTCCTGTCTGCATTACCATTGATTGGCCAACCACTGAAGATGACATGTCTCCTTCACCAAACTGCCTTTGGTATTAGCTTCTCAGTGGCCATTTCTTCTGTGCTGGCAAAAACCATCATGGTGATCTTGGCTTTCAAGATGACCAAGCCAGGACCTAGGATGAGGAAGTGGGTAGGGAAAAGACTAACAAACTCCATTGTTCTGTCTTGTTCCCTTATTCAAGCAGGCATTTGTGCAGTGTGGCTGACAACCTCTCCCCCAGTTCCTGATGCTGACATACATTCAGTGACTGAAGAAATCATATTGGAATGTAATGAAGGATCACCTACCATGTTCTACTGTGTCCTTGGCTATATGGGTTTCCTGGCCTTTGTCAGCTTCACTGTGGCTTTCCTTGCCAGGAAATTACCTGACAGTTTCAATGAAACCAGATTTATTACTTTCAGCATGCTGGTATTTTGTACTGTTTGGTTGTCCTTTGTTCCAGCCTATCTGAGCACCAGAGGAAAATACATGGTAGCTGTGGAGATCTTCTCTATCTTAGCCTCTGGTGCTGGACTGCTGGCATGTATCTTTGCCCCCAAATGCTACATTATTGTACTGAAGCCAATGATGAATGACAAAGAATGGCTTGTAAGGAACAGACACTGTAGAAATTAAATATTCCAGTAGACTTCTGGGTAATCTTCAAGGGCAGCCTCACATAGATCATGTTTCAATAATCTAGTGTCAAGATCGCAGAAGCATTGAACAGCATGGCCATATCCATGGAGGTCAGAAAAAGAGGTAATTGCTGTAGCTTGTATACCTTGAAAAATGCATTATTTACCACCATATTTGCCTGATCTTACTAAATTATCCCTGCAAGCTCTTCAGCTGAATAGGAATATGAACCACAATCTCCTCGATCCCCGTCTGGCACTTAACCATTATAAAATATTAGTTTATCAGATGGTTAAGTTTGTGCAATCTGATTAGATCAGATTTTGCAACTGAAATAGAATCCCTCCTCCCTCAGACCACTCAGTGGATCAACAACCATCCCACTCAAATTTGGAAAAAGCAATTTAGTTTCCAGTCTGACACTCAGTCCTGACACGTAGCTGTTTCCAAACCTCACTGGCTTTTACTATAGGGGAAGAAAGGTCTTTTGCAGAAATTTGAATACAGTTTTATATATTGTTGAAGGCTTTCATGGCTGGAGAATGATGGTTGTTGTGGATTTTCCGGGCTGTATAGCCGTGGTCTTGGCATTGTAGTTCCTGACATTTCGCCAGCAGCTGTGGCTGGCATCTTCAGAGGTGTAGCACCAAAAGACAGAATCAGCATCCCACAAACCTACAGTCTGGTTCCGGTTCGTGGATGATACCTTTATCATTTGAAGCCATGGTGAGGAAGAATTGATGGGGTTTTTAAACCACCTCAACAATATCCACCTGAACATACAATTCAGAGAAGATTAGCATATCAAGCACCAATCCATATGCAAAAGAACCTCATCAGGATACAGTGACGCCTCCCTCCATTAGCATTCCACACCCTGGGAAACTCCTACAGGATGACTCAGCCCAAACCCACTTTCCTGAGTAGATATAAATTACCTGCCAATATCTTCTCCACACTGTGGCACTGAGAGATCTGTCTTTTGATGCTACACCTCTGAAGATGCCAACCCCAGCTGCTGGTGAAACGTCAGGAACTACAATGCCAAGACCATGGCTATACAACCCGGAAAATCCACAACAACCATTGAATGCAGTTTATCCAATCATAAACCTTTTTTTCATTGTAAAGACCAAAACAGATGAAATGAGCACGTCTGAGCTTCTGCAGAGTGTAGTTCCCTCACCACCCAGATGGAGCTGTGAACACAGAAAAGAGAAAAAGATGACTACAGAAAAGAAACAAGACCACAGAGAAATGTTGACCACCAGCTAGAATCAAAATAAATTACTGACATACCAAACAAGATTTGCATTATGAAGGAACTAATGAATTTGAGTCCATATATTTTCCTGTACAATCCATACCCATTCAAAATAAAGAACACTAACCATTATTTTGCATTTCATTTTACATGACTCATTTAGTTCAGGATTTCCTTAATTTATATATTTGGAGATAGGATTCTTATTCCTCCAGTGGTCCCATCTTTTGCCCCCTGCCACTGCTCACCTGGTCAGCGGCAGGGGGAAGGGGGAATGGTAGGGAATGGGCCTCCTGGTGTCATCGCTCCATCCTAAGAGCGCTATAGCTTGCTATGAAGCTCACAGGCACTCCCCACCTTGCACGATGACATCACTTCATAGACGTGTGCACAAGAGGAGCACCACATGAACATGCAGAAGGTAAGCAACCCCCAACTCCTGCTGGGAGTATAAGGAAACCTGGCAACCACATTTGAAGGGAAAAGACATCCCCAGCCTTGTCAAACCTCTGGATATTTTGGGAAGTTTGAGAAAGTTGTAGAATCATAGAATCACAGAGACGGAAGGAACCTCTAGGGTCATCTAGTCCAACTCCCTACATTTTGCAAGAAATTCACAACTACCTCCCCCACACACCCCCAGTGACTCCTGCTCCATGCCCAGAAGATGGCAAAACACCATCAGGATCCCTATCCAAATTGGCCTGAAAAAAATTGCTTCCTGACCCCAAAGTGGTGATTGGCATAGCCCTGGGCATATAAGAAGGGGCCACAAGAACTAAGCACTGATGTAACCCTTCCTGCTCTCCTTCTCATGATCTGCCTAGTTTCACAGAAACAGCATTGCTGACAGATGGCCATCCAGCTTTAAAATCTCCAAAGAAAGAGAACCCATCACCTCCCAAAGAAGCCTGTTTCACTGAAGAACTGCTCAAATCTTCAGGAAATTCTTCCCAATGTAATGCTTCCTGACATTTAGAGAGGTTCTTCTGCCCTCTTGCAATGGATATTAAAGGTTGAAGGAGCTCGATATATTTAGCTTGGAGAGGAGATGGCTGAGAAGTGGTATGATAACCATCTTCAAGTACTTGAAGGGCTATCATATAGAGTGTGATGCCCAAGAAGGTTGGACCAGAGAAGGTTCAACCAATGGGTTGAAATTAAATCAAAAGAGTTTTTGGCTAAACATTAGGAAGAACTGCCTGACAGAGGGGTCCCTCATTGGAACAGACTTCCTCGGGAGGTGGTGCACTCTCTTTCTTTGGAGGCTTTTAAGCAGAGGCTAGATGGCTATCTGACAGCAATGCTGATTCTGTGAACCTAGGCAGATCATGAAAGCAAGGGCAGGAAGGGTTACATCAGTGCTTAATTCTCTTGGCCCCTTTTTATATGCCAAGGTTAATGCCAATTACCTCTTTGGAGTCAGGAAGCAATTTTCCCCCAGGTCAGTTTAGCTAGGGATCCTGGCGGTGTTTTGCCATCTTCTAGGCATGGAGTCACTGGGGATGGGGAAGCAAGTAGTGGTGAATTTCCCTCTTTGTGCAGGAGGTTGTTCTCCTGCACAATGACCCTGGAGGTCCCAACCATATGATACAATGATCCTATGAAAGCACTGAGAAGACATTAAACTGATGAAAATAAACCAACTTCTTTCAAGAAACTACATCCAGGAAAAATAATTAATATTCTTAAGCAGATCAGTGCTGTAGCCAAATACTTTGATTTCTTCTCTGACTTCAGTCCATGGACTTTAATTGCGGGTGCTCTCTTTTTTAATGATAGGGAGATAATGCTTCTGTTCCGATATGACAAATGTATATTATTTAGCAATATCTTGTGGGGGGGGGGGAGAGTAGAGTCTCTGGCAATTATCAATACATCAGTAATTAATTCTGCTGTTTACTAATTCCTGGTGGAGTTCCAGCTTCCAGTAACAACAGCAATATGAAAAATGTTAAGGACATCTTAAATACACCCTACTCAGAACTGGAGCAACAGACCAGAGACGAACGAGGTTCCATCAGTGTCAAATTTGACACCTTATATTTTATATTCCAATGCCAGGAACTAGGGATCCCATCCTACCCTGACCTTATTGCTCTGTTCTCTGTTAAGTCTATTAGGAGTCAGTGGTAGGTTTGCCAACCTCCAGGTCATGGCTGGCAGTCTCCTGGAATTATAATGGATCTCCATCCCCCTGCAGAAAATGACTATTTTGGAATGTGGCATCATACCCTGCTGAGGTCTCTTCTCTGCCCCAAACCTGCCCTCTCCAGGCTGTACCCCCCAAACTCCAGGAATTTCCCAACCCCAAGCTGGCAACCCTATTCAGTGGCCATTCAAGGAAGGCCTGATCTCAGAGATTATAATGGCAGTGCTGTAGCTACAAACAAGGCAATCTGCATCCAGAGAGATTTTTAACTCTGGACGAGGATGATAATCATACTGGTAATAATGATGCTCTTTCCCGTGGTCTGCAGTGCTTCTTGTTCTGTCTGTGGGTTCCGGTATCCCCAACCTATTCTTCATAAGTATCATCAGGCAGGAGATCTCATGTTTGGTGCCATTGTTTCCCAGTTCTTCTTCCATTCCAGACGAAATTCTTTCAAACAACAACCTTTTCCACCATTGCAAAAGGATTTCATGTAAGGAACTGCTTTCCCCCCCATGTGATATGTTGTATTATTGTTAAAGGATTTTTCTGGGGACCCCTTTTCTAACCCATGCGTGAGCATTCATTCAAGCAAGACACAGGAGGCAAACTTGCTTCGGTGGCAAATACTTTCTTATTTTGCTGAGATTCAGCTGCAGGTCAGTGTAATCTCATAAGAAGAGAGAAAGTTTCTGGAAACTGTAAACATCCTTTCGCTTTCATTCCATAACTAAGATTTCAGCCTTGGAAGTGCTATTTTCCCAAAGTGTTTCAAACTCATAACAAAGGTATAACTCCAGCCTTTGAAGTATTATAGTGAGGTCTGACTGACCTGTCACTCAAGCTTGTATAGTGCCATGTATTCTTGGAATTCTGAAGAGATGTTTATATTAACCTTCTTGATCTTTTATTTTGTAAACAATTAGTGCTGCTAAGATATATAAGATTTTCTGTTGTAATTGTTCTTTATGCATATGAGCTAGATAGAGAATATGCACCTGAGCTTTATTTGGAAATAATAAAACTCACACTTCTTTATAGATCACTGTTTGGTGTCTTAATTGATGGAGGGTATTGGCCGAAAGGAAAAATAAATTGGCAAGCAGAGTACTTTGAAATAAATTTCCTTTCAATTATCTAGCAAGCCAATCATGAGTAAGTTTCAACTCCTGTTATACTCACGGTCACTTCCATAGCTTCGACTAGATTCTAATGCTGCATTTAAATCATTTAAAGTGATTTTTGCTTTAAGACTCTTATGTCTGAGGCTATATCATCCCATCTGATTCTGTAAATATTTCTCAATTATGATTCCCTTTTGATTTTTCCCTCCTAATTTAGTTTCAAAGGTCAAATGTACATTACCTTATTCATTCACATTTCTCAGTAGTACCCGAACTCTAACGCCTCCCCCTTCCTTTCTAAGACCATCAAAGTCAATGGGCTTAAAAGGCTGCAACTTTGCTTAGGGTAAAATCAAAAAGAGTCCAGTAGCACGACACTGCTAGTTTGTAAGCCTGAGGGCAAAGTACCTGGGTATGCATGCAAAGTACCTGTGAGCAGCACTGGAGTTTGAACATTAATGGCTCTGAGCCATGTTGGGAGATAGCATTTGAAATGTGGACTCAAAATATAATGCAATACACTTCAGAATGTTGTTTAAATATGATTATATCCCATACTATTTCAACCCTCTTGCATTTAGCATGCCTATGTAAGAGGGCTATTTAACAAAAGCTGTAGTGAAGAAAACTAGATTACTAAAATTTGAAACTAAAATTTGGGACCTTAAAAAGTTATCCAATGTGAGCCACTATTCTGGTTCTGTCAAATGTATCTCTAGTCTGATGCCTTCAGTTTATGATAGATTTCATGTTTAGAACCTGAAAGATGATCCTAGATGAAAGTTCCTTCACATTAAATGCAACATATACATATTATTGTGATGAATAACAATGTAGAAGATGCACAACGGGATGGCAATATTTTTAGCAAGTGCTACATGTCTCTTTGCAGTACATTGACCCAGAACTATCAGCACATCCTAGCTTTGGTATTTGCTGTAATTGAAGTCAACGAAAATCCCCAGATTTTACCCAATGTCACCCTCGGATTCCATATCTATGATAGCTATTTGGAAGCAAAGTGGACCTATGAAGCCACATTGAAACTTACTTCCACAAGGAACAGATTTCCCCCCAACTACAAGTGTGACATCCAAGACAATCTTCTTGCAGTCATTGGTGGACTTCGTTCTGAAACATCTTATCAGATAGCAAATGTTGTGAGCCTCTACAAGATCCCTCAGGTATGATACCGATGTGAAAAGTGAATATTTGTAAATAATTTACTTGTCAATTTAATTTCCAGATATATATATATATTTTAAATCTGAAGACAGGAATGACTGCATTTTATGTAACTAGGCAAACCCTCCCTTCTGTGTGAATATGAAAGACATACCAATTCACTCATTTTCACCTCTGTATCTCACATTAGAAAAGATCGACCTAAATTTATATCAAGAAAGAATTTAAGAAAATATCTAATTTGATAGTGTAAAAGCAGGCAAAGATGCCCATAGGAGCACAATTTTGCTGGCTTGGCTTTGCAATGATTATAAATTATGCATTTTTGAGAAGTGCAAAAATGGATAGTATTGTCTTTGTAAATTGCATTCATCTGTTGTATTAACTGGGGCTTGTGTTTATCAGCAATGGCTCAGGTGGAGATTCTCAGGGAGGATCCCAAATCCCACCACTGAGGGATTTTGGGTGCAACAAAAGCAAGCTTGTAAATGAGCAAGAAATGTATAGACCCCACACACTTGATTGACTCCAACCAGGTTTTCTGCTGATGAAAGAAGGAAGGGTCTGCATTGAACACTTAAACTATATGTGGATGGGAGTTGGTTGGGGCTGACTGCTAACCCACTGTCTTATATAATATATGTCTTCTTGGTGTTATACTTTTGGCACCAGAGAAAACAATGAAAATTTTTGACATATATCAAGAAACAAGAAAAAGTAAAGAGTGGACAAATTCAGAGAATATACTATTTGATACAGCACTATAGGGCAGAGGTGGTCAAATGGCAGCTCGTGAGCCACATGCAGCTCTTCAAACCTTATTTGGCAGCTCCCGGAGGCTTGCAAATTCACTCTTCCCCAAGGCTTCTTTAAGGGGCAGAGCAGACCATCCGCTCTCCCGATCTATGCACCTAGCATGCTTCCCCTTTCTTTCCCAATGCTGGAGCAAGGAAGGGGCAGGCCAGGGCTGAGGACAGCCCACCCTCCCTCACCATGCCGGGTGCTCCTCTGCAGGCACTGAGCTTTGCCAGTCCCGCGCTTGCAGCGAGTGTCTGGGAAAGGCACTTGGGGGGAAGGGGAAAGGGAGGAGTGAAGAAGCGGCGAGAAAGTGCCAAGGCAGAGGTGGCCCAGGACTTCCTGCTTGCTGGCTTACTCCCAAGTAGGCAAGTGAGCAGCTGGTGAGAGCCACTCATGGCATGAAGAACAGCCTGCGCTGGGGTGCTTTTGCATGGGTGGAAGCCCCATTCGTTGCACGGAGGACTGGCTCACCCATAAGTGTGTGCAGGACAGCTTAGATGGAGGGGCAGGGAGTATGTTTGCTTCAGAGGACATCTGCTTGCTTTAAGATTGTATGGCTCCACTACTGTGATCCTTCCTTCCTTCCTTCCTTCCTTCCTTCCTTCCTTCCTTCCTTCCTTCCTTCCTTCCTTCCTTCCTTTATCTTTACTTCTTTCCATATCTTTTCATACCTTTCCAAATCTCTCTTTCCCTTCCTTCCTTCCTTCCTTCCTTCCTTCCTTTCTCTTTATTTCTTTTCATATCTTTCCATATCTTTCCATGTCTTCCTACCTTCCTTTCATGTATTTCTTTCCTTCTTTCCCTTCCTTCCTTCCTTCCTTCCTTCCTTCCTTCCTTCCTCTTTACTTCTTTCCATATCTTTCCATGCCTTCCTTCCTTCCATCCTTGTCTTTCTTTCTTTCCTTTTTTGCTTCCTTACTTCTTTCCATGCCTTCCTTCCTTGTCTTTCTTTTTCTTTCCTTTTTTCATCCTTTCTTCTTTCCATATCTTCTTTCTTTTTTTCCTTTTCCTTCCTTCTTTCCATGTCTTTCTCTTTTTCTTCCTTTCTGTATTTCCATGTCTTTCCCTCCCTCTGTTTGCTTTTTTCCTTCCTTCTTTCTTTTCATGTATTTCCTATTTTCAATAAAACATTGGGGTTGCCAAGTCCAACTCAAAAAATACCTGGGATCTTTGGGGGTGGAGTGAGAATACATTGGAGGTGGTGCCTTGCACGGAACATTACTTTTTGTGATAACACTTCCAGGTCAAAGGTCAGGTGGTATCCTTCCAAGTTCCATTCCTTCTGATGATGTCACTTTCAGTATACTGTGCCAAAACCCCACCCCTTCCTGTGATGTTACATTCAGGGCACTCCCCCAAACCTGCCACTTCCTCTGAAGTCAGTTCAATGCATCATGTTTTGTGGCTCTCAAACATCTCAGGGTTATTCCATGTGGCTCTTACATTAAGCAAGTGTGGCCATCCCTGCTATAGGACATGATGGCCATAGTAGGACCTCAAGAAAGATTTCAGTTAATGTTTGTAAAAATGTACCACAGCACACTCTTTCATACCTATTGATTTTGGAAATTTTTTCTTCTTATATTTCCCTCTAATTTTTTCTTTAGATTTTGTATGGATTTGCACCTCTGATGGCTGATAGAACCCAAGTTCATTCCTTCTACCAGATGTTTCCAAACGAAAACATTCAGTACATGGGAATTCTTCAATTATTTCTCTTTTTCAAGTGGACATGGATCGGATTTCTTGCTGACAATAGTGAAAATGGGGAACGACTTTTGCAAACAATTCTTCGAGATTTTTCCCAGCATGGCATCTGTTTTGCCTTCACAGAAACTTACCCAGATTTAGGCTTTGAAGATAACATGGAAGACACATGGGAGTGGATGGTAGAAATGTACAATAAAATCATGAACAGTACGGCTAACACAGTAGTCTTCTGTGGAGAAGCTGATTCCATGATGAATTTAAGATGGTTGCTGCATATGCCAAACATTGACAACCAAATAGCAAAGCCCAAAGGTAAAGTGTGGATTCTGACAGCCCAGATGGACTTTATGTCGCTTTACTATCAAAATACTTGGGATGTTCAAGACATCCATGGTGCTATATCTCTTGCAATTCACTCCAATGAAATCCCTGGATTCCAACAGTTCCTTGATGGTAGAAATCCTACCAGTGTAAAAGAAGATGGTTTTATCAGGCATTTCTGGGCACGAGCATTTGGCTGTGTGTTCTCAAATTCTGCCTCAGATGAAGAGGAGATTTGCACTGGAGAAGAGAGATTGGAGCACCTTCCTGGGCTCGTTTTTGAAATGAGCATGACTGGCTACAGCTACAATATCTACAATGCTGTCCATGCTGTGGCCCATGCATTACATGCTATGTATTCATCTAGACTGAAGAATACAGCAAAGATGGCAGAAAAAAGGAAGTTTCAGAATGTGCAGCCATGGCAGGTACTGCGGCAAAAAAAACAAACTGGCACAAATGTGTGTATGCTAATAATATATTATCGCTATAATATCTGGAACCACTTTATAGTTACGGAACACTGGGACGACAATTGCTCCTAGGGATGTGTGCTCAGATATATCTGTCCCAAATATATACTCGAAAAATACCTTATTGGTATTTCTGGGTATATTCGGGTATCTGGCACTGTATTCAGAATTTTCAGAAATACTGGAACCCGGATTCCATATATTTCCAGAAATATTTGGGAATATCCAGGAAAGGCGTTTTACGGATCTTGGGCTGGATTTTCCTCATTTTACCAGGTTTCCTGGGTAATGGGAAGGTGTTTCCCAGATGCTGTTAATCTTACTCAGCCCAGAGAAGGCAGCTCCTTGTCCCCATGAGCCATATGCAGGACCCAGCAGAGCTGCAGGTCTAGCTGACCCCTTCTCCTTCCCTCATTCCTTTGTGGGAGCTTTATGGGTTTCTTTCTTTTCTTTTTTTTTTTTTTGAGGGCAATTCCCCCTCCCAGTCGGCAGCTGCAAGTAGGATAGTTGGGGATACCTTGTTCAGGGGACTGTAGGATTGAACACCATCCATTTTTTTAAAAACTGGGGGGAGGGGTTAGTCGTCAGGTAACGCGAGCTCTCCTGCAATTTTGGTATTGTTTGGTTAATAATAGCCACTCCGACCCCTATAAAAACATCCTTAAAAGGAATAATAAAACCAGAGTAATTCTGGAATCCTTGAAAACCCAGAACCTGGATGCTGAAATTCTACCAGGGGACTCAAATACCATTGAATATTGCTATGTATGCTGTTCTCAAAATCTAAATCTGAAAAATATCACTTTTTTAAAAAGTTGCATATCCCTAGCTTCCACACCCACCCCCTGTGTGTAAAAGAACAAGATTCAATTTGTCTAGCAAACATGTTTCATTCTTCTATCTTCCCAGCTTTGTGAGCAATAAATGGCATTCTCTGCTTTCTCTCCTGCAATTGACTAACTTGTTTTCATTTTGTTCATTCATATTCTACCCTCTTGCTATATCTCTGGGTATTAAACCTTCTTCTATCGCTCTCTCTCACACCCACACATGCACCCACAACCCTTCAATCTGGCTGCAAGTAGATACTGCATCTACCACTACTTTTAGTACAACAAAAGTATGTTTAAGAACCAAGCAAGAACACTGTTTTGCAATAATGACTGGATCCCCTCCCCATTCAGTTATAAGAGATATTAGCAATGCTGGAAAATTCTTGGAAAACAATTTCATTCCTAGGAAATGTTCTACATTTATTTCATAGGTCTCCCCTGGCCCAATCTTCTCTTTGACCCTCCCATCCCCAGGAGGTGTTCATGATGATTCAGAGTTTGCTGGTGGCCTAGCAACAATTTTTGAGATGAAGGCATTCTGAAAAATATAAGAGAGAGGTGGGTAGATGTACAAGGAAGGTAGAGCAACAGTAGCAGCTTCACTTGATGCTACTGAAACTGCCAGAGAAGTTGCGACAGCAGCCATGGCTTCTAAGAGACTTTATGAGAAAAGATCCCTTCTCCTCCCGCTTGTACATTTAAAGAAGATACACAAATCAAGGAAGGAGGAAACCTCCCAATCCTGAATGGAACAGAGATGGGCAAAGCGTCTCTAGGAACTCAGTTATTTTTGTTACTGGTTTGCCTCACTCAGATTGTAGCTAGTTCTTGTTTGCTGTTAGGATTTCAAGAAGCAAAGCATTAAAATGATGGATTCCTAGAGAGGCTTCTGGCTGTTTCTAAAGTCTTGAGAATACAGGCATGCTATTGGGTGAGAGTATGAGAGCAAAGGCATCTGGATTGTCTGGCTCCTCTGCCTCATGTCCCACGACTGAGGGATTTTGTAACACAATTCCCCCAGCAGCCCAAACAGCAGCAGGCAGGTTCTGAAATATAATCTCTAGACCAGAATAGAAGGGAGATGGAAGATTTTTTAATGAGAATCCAAGGCCAGCATGCCTGGGCACACATTTGAGTGTTCCTTTGTTCTTGCAAAAATCAGGTGGGTGCAGAAGACTTACATTTAAGCTTTTCCTCTCAGCTGCAGTGTAGTATATCCTATATCCAAATCAACCACAAAACACGCCTGCCTAAACTATTCTCTCTGTCTTAAAAGGAGATGTTATTATGTGATTCAAATCTCACCCATCTGCCATTTGTAAGATCTCAATCACATTCTACTCAACATGCTGGCATGTCTAAAATTCCGTTAACCACATACATATGGTGTGGGGAAAGTCATCCTTTTAAATAATAAAAACCTCAGAGTTAGTCAGTTGGCAGGCCTCCACAAAGAAGATCTACCATTAAGAGGCATTGTGTTTTCAAATGTGTGTAAATAGGCCATTCAAGCATTGACTGAAAATTCAACTGAGCTGCCTGATAGGCTCAGAAAATATTTCAAAATTAGGAGAGAGATTTTAGTTTGGTTCTAATGTATAAAGCATGTCTGTGACATGAATAAAATGGCCACTGGACAATAGCAGACTTTTCCATTCATTATTTGTGCTTTCACTCCCAGTTCACCACTTATCTCCATTAGTTAAACTCTAGTTTCCCTTTTTGATCTAGCTCCATCGCTTTCTGAGAGGTGTCTCGTTTAACAACAGTGCTGGGGAACAGGTTTCCTTTGACCACAATGGGATTTTAGAAGCAGGATTTGATGTTGTCAACTGGGTCACCTTCCCAAATCAATCTTTCGTGAGAGCGAAGGTTGGCCAGATGGATCCCCGGGCTCCTCTGGATCATGCACTTACTGTTAACGGGGATTCTTTTGAATGGCACAGCTGGTTTAACCAGGTAGGATTTGTGTGAAAACATTTTGGGAACGGTTGCAATGAGTGATTCCATATTAGCAAAGAATCTATAGGTTATAACAGATATTTATTTATTTGTTTGTTTATATATATTCTGCTCTTCTTGGGGATCCAAATTGGCTTACAATATAAAGAAATACAATAGAAAAAAAAGAAAGAGGAGAAGGGAGGAGGCTTCTGAATGCAATGGAAGTCTCTATCTCTCCTAGGGTACTAGGTTGTCTGCTCCTTTGTAGAGAAGCAGGGGGGAAAGGTGGGGGCCTCAGCACTACACCATGACATCACTTCCAGCAGAGAGGCAGAAGTCATATCACAGTGTCAGTGATGCTTTAACCATTTCCCAAATCTCTACGGTTCCTATAGCATTGTTGATATGAGATCATTGCCACCTGCTCAACAGAAATTACGTCATATTTGTGACACTCCCCCTCCCCAGGCTCCACCCCCAAATTGCTCCTAGTGATTTCTAGTGGAGGGCTGGGAATTTAAGCTCTGCTTTAGCAAACCTTTCTCCTAGTTTCAGGTTCACAGCTCTGGGCATATCCAAGCCTTAAGTATCTCTTTTCTTTCTATCAGTTCAGACACTTTTGCCTCCAATATCTGTTAAGAGTCAGACTGGCAGAAGAGAGTTCTAGTGACTTGCTGCTTGTAGTGCAAAGAAAACAGGATTTTGTGCAGTAGCAGCAAAAGCAGAGGCCTTCATTTCTCAAGTCGAACTAACTCTCTCTTCCTTCTAACTTTCCGAAGGCTTTGTTATGGGGAGTAATGTTCCTTTGCTCCCATGGACAAAAAAACCCTCCATATAATGGCGGGACCAAACTCCCACTGATTGTTGTAATAGTACACGTGGGTATGATGGGATCTTCATTGCTGCAAATTATTTAAGAAAAAGTTAGACAAACGTATGGTTCACTTAATTCATGCAAGCACTCTTATCATGATAGAATTGTTTGGCCTCTAAGAGCAGAACCACAAGTGACAAAAGACACAGGTTGAACACTTGTCAGCTTCCCTCAAGTTTTGATGGGAAATGTAGGCAGCTTGGCGGAATGTTGGACAAGTGACAGTTGAAAAGTCCATTGGACAGCAGTCAGAGAGAGCCAAGCTTCAAGACTAGGATGCCTACATTTCCCATCAAAACTTGAGGGAAGCTGACAAGTGTCCAACCTGTGCCTTTTGTCACTTGTGGTTCTGCTCTAAAGCTCCAATCTTATGGATAATTAGTCGGGAGGAATTCTATGGGACCAAAAGATATATTTTATTCAAAAGGAATATGCTAGAACAAGGACATGCTTGGGCAAAACTGCTGTCCCTCCACCCAAAGGATTACACTGTGTAACGTTAAAAAAAGTGTCTTCTAAAGCCCTTGGCAGAGGACATTACTTTCATCCCACATATAGAAGGAGTAGGCAAGAGCATGCTGGCCCTGCCCCTCTCCTCTGCCTACATGAAATTTCCTACTCCACATGAATGAGATGTCCCTCTGTAGCCTTCATCTCCATAGTTGTCTTACCAAAAGTTCTTTCTCATAGGGACAATCTTCATGTGTAGGACACATCATGCAACAGCCTGAACTGGTAACTGTGCTCATGAGCCTGAAAAAGTCTGCTATCATTTTGTGAGTTGATTCAGTAAAAGGAATGAATTTTAGTTTTCAGTCACTCTATTGCAAACTCCGTGTCATCAGTGAGATCTATAGCCTATGCAAATTGATGCAGACAGTTTTCATTACATATTGTACTTCTGTTTGGCAAAGTCCTCTCATGTAATAAGATAGCTAGATAACTAAAATGAGAGATAGTTTGTTTCTTTCTCTGTCTTGTCCGGTATCTCCATCATCTTCAGCATCCTTCTTTGTTTGTGAACCAAACACTCGGGCAGAAGTGTACAAATATAGCTCTTTCTCTTTGGTGTAAATGGAACGAGGATCCACCTAAACTAATGATGAATCCAAATGTTTGATCTGCAAAATGTAGTAATCTTTATTGTGTTTTAGCTTCTAAATCATTTGAAGCAGGGGTCGTGTTAGCCAAAGGGTATCATGGACATCTAACTCAGGACCCACATTGGGGGAATCAAGCTCCCATGGCCCAGCCCCTCAAAGGAGGGGGCAAAGAAGAAGAGCAGGTTCCTGCCCCATTTTGGGCTTGGGCGGCTGGCTTCCTGTGGCAGCAGTGGCTCCTGCCCAACTCACCTGGGGGGAGGGCCACCATTTGCATGACCTTGGTGGTGGGGGTGAGGGGGCAGTGGTGCTCTTTTGCCCAGAGCCCCAGAATCACTAAGATTGTTCTAGAGTTGGAGTTTAGATTTTTCTTCACAGGAGCCATACTGATTATTAATTTAACGCTTGTGGACATCTTTGTTTATGATCTTTGTCATATGGGTAAAACATTCAATAATTCTGCACATCATGTGTAATAAATTATTCCATGCTATGTTCTTTGTAAGCCATAAATACTGTAAGATCATTATCTAAATAGTCATGCTTTTCTCTTTCATCAATGTTTTAGGTACAGCCTCTTTCTTTATGTAATGCCAAGTGCCATGCTGGTTACAGCAAGAAATTGAAAGAGGGGGAGCCATTTTGCTGCTACGATTGCATCCCATGCCCAGAAGGGAAGATATCAGAGCAGGAAGGTGAGAATACTCATGTACAGAATTATCAGTATGATCAGCTGTTATCCAGACAACACATCACATTTATTGAATCTGTCGTCTCCCCCCCACCCTCATCTTATCTTTCTGCAATATTTGGGGCATGCTGTGTATTTTTAGAGAGTTCTTTGTGTGTGTAAAAATCAGTATTAGTTTTAGAACACAACCCCAGACAACGTATATCACAACTTGGCTGATTAAAAAATGATAGGGAGTTCTGTTGATATCTAAATAGTAAAAACATGTTTGAACAATAAGATTGAATTCAATTCAATTCAAATACCTTTAATGGCATACAATAAGACTGAATTGCCTCTGATGGTTTATCAGTCTCAGGGCCAAACCAGATAAGACACTGATGGGCCAAATCAGTCTTTCCAATGGAAAACTACCTTGTCTATTGGTCTGATGCCACATTGAACTATCACATTTGGGAAATGAAGCACACAACATGCTGTTATCAGTGATATTTACTCCATAACTTGCAGAGAGCTATATTCACAATTCTATCAACCCAAAGAACCACATTTAATTTAATCCCTGGAATGAGGCCCGCACTTCATAGAAGCTTGCAGTTTACCAGTTCCTGAGGCAGTGGCTATTTCAATGTAGAAATTAACCACTAAAGACATGAGGTAAGAGTCTTGCCCATTTTCCTGAAACACAAGGCAGGTGCCACATTGGGGAACTGGGCTCAGACCTCCCACAACCAGCATGTCAAAGAGCCACGTGACTCCCAAGCCACTGAATGAATATCATTATTCAAGACATAATGGAGAGGAATGGGGAAACATATGCAGACTGTCCCTTGGGGGGGGTGGAAACTTGTTCTTTGTAATGGGCTATTCTACTTGATTGTGTACTCACTGCTAATTCTCATCATCACCCCATGTATGACATCAACATAGACAAAGGAGTATAGCTGAGCCATAGCCTGAGTTCAGACATAAGGCAAACCTACAGTCTAATTCATCTACTCTCTCTATATAAGGACACCAGCTTGATGCTCGTGCTTCGCTATGTTATTTAACTACTTTAAATTGCGTTATAATATTTATGGGTATGTAACATTTTTGGTTTGTGGGGTTTTTTTTAGTTGGTTTTGTAGTATAATAGCATAGTACCCGCACTTCACAAAAGTGTTTGAATAAAATGGAGCATGTTGATGTCTAAAATTGATGAAGTAAATTTCGAAATGTAACATTTATTGAAGAGAATTTTAAAAGGAAAAGCGTGTAGTGCAATAAATTAAGTGAAAAATAGGTACAACCTTTTTTTCTACTGAAGAACCTCTTTGTAGACCTCATTGGTCGTTTCCCCCCACTTTGGAGCCCCCACTTTGAGGAGAAGCTTGTGGGCTGGGAAGCCAGGAGGATTGAGCATGTTGAGGAACTCCACAGGGTAGTGGACTGCATCATCCATTTGCACCACTGAGTCCACAGATCTGTACTCCATTTCTGCCCCTTCCAGGGAGTTAAGTTGTATTTCATTATTGATGGCAACCTTGTCATTCTTGGGGGTCAGAATGGCACGCTTGCACAGCCTGTCCATGAACTACTCCCTGATAGTGGTGATCTCAGGGTATATCATGGCTGTTAGGTCTGCTAGGGTTGTCACTGCTGTGCCCAGGCCTGCAGGGATGGTCACCTTTCCCTTGAACGCGAGACATGCTGGTACTTGGACACTGCTGCTCAGTGCACCGCAGGAGTACAATGTGCATATTTCTTTGCCTCATCTCTACGTTGCTTCCTCCTTTTAGCAGGGAGATTGGCAACCTTAGAAGGGAGGTGTATTTTTTACCTCAGGACACGTTCAATGACAAGGAGCCATTGAAAGTGTCCTGAGTACTGCATGCTGTTTAGAATGTTGGGCTGATGGCCAATCAAGGCGGCATATGCAAATGACTTCAGGGCAAATGACTTCAGGGCTGAGTTGGCAGTTGGTGTGGGGGGGAGGGGGATGAGCAGTCTCCCAGCCACACAGGGAAGCTGTATCCCTATGGGAAAACACATTTTACCCCCTTTTACCCCCTTAGGAGGTGGATTTCTTTAAATCCCTTCTTAGTGAGCCCCTACACCACAAAAGGAATATCCTGCCCAAATTTCACGTTTCTAGGTCCTGGGGTTTCTGCTGGGCATTGATGAGTCAATCAGGACACTTGACTTTATATATATAGAAGTGTCCTGACTGACTCATCAATGCACTGCCCAAACCCCTGGACCTAGAAACGTGAAATTTGGGCAGGGTGTTCCTTTCATGATGTAGGGGCTCACTGAGAAGGGATTTTAAGAAATTCACCCCCTAAGGGGGTAAAAAGGGGTAAAATGTGTTTTCCCATAGGGATACAGCTTCCCTGTGTGACTGGCAGGGTCCTCCTCCACCCTCCCGCCAACTACCACTCTTCCCTGAGATCATTTGCATTTGCGGCCTTGATTGGTCATCGTCCCAACTTTCTAAACACTATGCAGGACACATGCAGATCCTCAGGACATGTTCAATGACTCCAAGTCATTGAAAGTGTCTTAAGGTAAAAATATACTTCCCATCTAGGGTTGACAGTCTCCCTGTGGGGCCTGGCTTTCCTGTGTAGCTGGCAGGCTGATGGGTCAGCAGTAGAACTGTGTTCTAAGGTAAAAAGGTAAAGGAAACTGCAGACAGTTGAAGAAAGACTCCTGAAAATGGATTTTATATAAAAGTCAGTATGGCAACTGAGTTTTAAAATGTTCATGGGGAGATGGTGCATGACCTTCCTAGGGGCCATTTCAATGCAGACCTCTCACATGAACCTGCTGAAGGACCCACCTTACCACCCCTCCCTCAGTCCAACTTCACCTCATACCTCTTGCAGCCATCATCTTTTACTGCCCCCAAGAAACCTCCTGGCAGACGTTGTGCAAGATATACCAATGCTAAAAGGAGGAAGAAACTTGGAGATGCAGGAAAGAAATATGCACATCATATTCCTGTGGTTCACTGAGCAGCAGTGGCCAAGTACCAGCAAGTCCCGAGGCAAGAGAATGGTGACCATCCCTGCAGGCCCGGCACAGTAGTGACGACAACCCTAGCAGACCTAACACCCACAATATACCCTGATATCGTCACTATCACGAAGATGTCTATGGATGGGCTATGCAAGCATGCCATTCTAACCCCCAAGAATGACAAGGCTGCCATCATTAATGAAACACAGATCTGTACAGATCTGTGGACTCAGTGGTACAAAGGGACGATGCTGTCCACTACCCTGTGGAGTTCCTCAACATGCTCAACCCTCCTGGCTTCCCAGCCCAGAAGCTTCTCCTCAAAGTGGAGGCTCCAGTGATGCTGCTCCAGAACCTCAGCTCACCCAAACTCTGCAATGGCACCAGACTATGAGTGAAAGCCCTCCACAGGAACATCATCAAGGCCACATTGTTCACCGGAAGTGCTCGGGGGGGGCGGTATTCATACCAAGCATACCATTCATACCATCAGAAAACGTCTTCAGGTTCAAGAGACTGCAGTTCCCCCTCAAGGTCTGCTTTGCTATGATGATCAACAAGTCCTAGGGGCAGACACTGAAGGTGGCAAAAATTTACTTGATGGAGGCCTGCTTCTCACATGGGCAGGTCTACTTGGCTTGCTTCAGAGTAGACATGGACACAAACAGCATTACGAACAAAAAACCCCCACGAACCGCCTGATCGTCTGTTCGCAATCTGGCGGTTCGTGAGGGTCCATGGCCAATGGACCAGTGTTTGTTGGAAGCCCGGTTCATTGCGTTTGCCTGTGGTTCGTGAAGCCAGACAGTCAGGCACCATCAATCAATTCCCTTGGAAACGGAGCTGGGGGAATGCCTGAACTCTCTGCACTCCTTCTGTCACCCTGGAAACCCGAATCGAAGCCCAGCTTACCTTGATCAGCAGGTCTTCCTTCCAACCATGGAGCTGCAAATTGGTTACAATTGGTTACATGGGAGAAGACACCCGGGGGGAGGGAGGGGGAAGGGGAGTGTTCTGTAGCCATGAGCACTCCAATCTTATACCTGCAAACCCTGATAGGCAGTTCTGATGGCCAACCCCTTGTACAATGGGCCAATGCCAACTGGTGGCTCTAATTGTATCAAGTGGGAGTTTCCTGGGGGCCTTGGGTTGGAGAGGGTATAACTCCAAGATCCCTATTACAATCTTGACCAAACTTGGATGCTGGCTGGAGGAGAGCCTGCTAAACACTCCCTGTGAATATGGGCTCTCTAAGTGCAACGGGGGCCATTCTGATGCCCACACACCACAAACTGGTTCAGTAATGGGAAATGTTCATTACGGTTCATTTGTTTGGGTTCGGCGGCAGCACTGAACCACGAACCTCAGGTTCATTAATTTTTTTTGGTTCGTGCCCATGTCTACTTCAGAGTGAGCTCACCCAGCAGCCTGGTGATCCTAGCACCTGAGGGGGAAACCACCCATGAGTTCTACAAAGAGGTCCTTCCGTAGAAAAAAAAGGTTGTACATATTTTTCACTTTATTTATTGCACTACAATCTTTTCAAAATCTCTTCAATAAATGTTATGTTTTGAAATTCACTTCATCAGTTTTCAGCATCAACACACTTTGCTTTATACAAACACCTTTCTGATGCTCGGGTAGTATGTCATTATACTACAAAACCAACTAAAAAAACAACAACCCACAAACCGAAAAATGTTACATACTCAAAAGTATTATAACTGGAATTAAAGTAGTTAAATACCATAGCGAAGCATTGGCATCAAACTAGTCTAACTATAATTAAAGTGCATTCCTAAACTCTCCTTAGGATTGCACTGTTAGTGAGGTTGTCTGGATAGTTCACTGTACTTATTTACAGGTAAGTTAACACAGAGCATAAAACCATGATATAAACTTTATTTAGCACAATAAGTATTTTACATGATGTATAAATGCAGTCATCTTGGTTCTAACCTGGTTTAATGTGGTTTATTCCAAAACTTTCACACTGCCTTCCTACAGAAATGCCTGAACAAAGTGAAGTTGATTAAAACCAGCATTTGTCAAGGCAAATCAGGATAGAATGATGGTCTACAACCAAAACTTATCCATGTGTTCTGTGTTCTGTGGTATATTTGTGAGATTTTTTTCTCCCAATAAAGCAAACTCTCAACAAGATTTGTAATATGGCACTTTTGAATGATTCATTCCATGACTTTTCTTTTCCAGATATGGCTGATTGCTACAAATGCTCAGATGACCAATATCCAAACAAGGACCACGATGTATGCATCCCCAAATCTGTGACCTTTTTGTCCTATGAAGAACCTTTGGGGATGAGTTCTGCTGTTGTTGCTCTTTCCTTCAGTTTCATCACATCCCTGGTGTTGGGAACATTTGTGAGGCATCACGACAGTCCCATAGTCCGAGCCAACAATAGGAGTCTCACATATACTCTTCTCATCTCCCTCCTGCTCTGCTTCCTTTCTGCTTTGCTATTCATTGGCCAACCTGATAAGGCAACTTGTCTCCTCCGTCAAACTGCTTTTGGTATTATCTTTTCAACGGCTGTTTCTTCTGTGTTAGCAAAAACGATGACTGTGGTTCTGGCTTTCATGGCCACCAAACCTGGAAGCAGGATGAGGAAATGGGTGGGGAAAAGACTGTCAATTCCCATTGTTCTTTCCTGCTCCTTTATTCACGCAGGTCTTTGTATCATTTGGCTAATAAACTCCCCACCATTCCCCGATATCAACGTGCATTCAGTGACTGAAGAAGTTGTGTTAGAATGTAATGAAGCATCTCCTATCATGTTTTACTGTGTCTTGGGCTACCTGGGCTTCCTGGCCATTGCCAGCTTCACTGTGGCTTTCTTTGCGAGGAAGTTACCGGACAGTTTTAATGAAGCCAAGTTCATCACATTCAGCATGTTGGTCTTTTGCAGTGTTTGGTTATCCTTTGTTCCAAGTTACTTGAGCACTAAAGGGAAATACATGGTGGCTGTGGAGATCTTCTCCATTATAACCTCCAGCGCTGGGCTGCTAGTTTGTATTTTTTCCCCAAAATATTACATCATTATTTTCAAGCCTAAAATGAACAACAAAAAAATGCTGAAATGGAGAAATTGTTGAAGTAGATAAAATTAGGGATGTAGAAATATTCTCTATGAATGAGTTTTGCCAGGCTAAAATACCATAATTGAAGATAGCAAATTGGGTAATCTGATATCTGGATTAGTCTATTAGTGCAGCAAACATTTGATCTCCTTGGGAATTTGCTATTAGAAAGCAGGAGTTGCAGTAGCAGCCAAGGACAATTGACCTGCTCCCTCCATTGTAATGGTGGATTTTAATCAAGGAATGGATCACAAAAACAAGCAAATGGGACAAATGCAGTGCCTGAAAGTAGACTGAGTTGCAATCTTCTTTTTTAGAAGTAAGCCTCATTGAATAAAATGAGCCCCCTCATTTTCCCAGTAAATTAGCTTAGAACCGCCCTGTCTCAAAGATTAGGAATGAAAATCCTCAAACTAAAAAGATGGTCCCTGTAATTGGAATGAGAGCTTTTCCTGCAGTTTTTGCCTTCCAGACCACTCACTAAGTAGGTCATACCGCCGGCCTGGAAAAAAGGGGTGTATAAAGCCCTCCCTGTGAAGGCTGTCCACCATCTTGTTTTAAATGTGCTGTTTTTAATGAATATGAATTTTAAACTGTATTTTAATTGTATTTTAATGTGTTGTTATTCACCCTGAGCCCGCTTGCGGGGAGGGTGGAATACAAATTTGAAATAAATAAAATAAAATAAATTAATTAATACAGAAAATACTGGGCTGTCTCATGTGTGTGTCTTATGTGACCATATGCCTTGAAACCAATCAAAGACTCCTTGAGACTAAAACAAGGATTAATACTATCAAGTTTTGGTTGCATCTATATTTTAAGAATAATGATGATAGTCTCATCTTTCACATGCTGATGGAGTCTCAGTCATCCATTTGGCTTAACCACATAGAAGAAAAAATTAACTCAATAGGGATTAATATTGAAGAATTATTTTCCCTCACAGAAAAATCAGCGTATGCACTGATCAGACAAAGATTCCTTGATATCGAGATTCAGAATCTTACGAAACTTAGATGCTCACCCCTGGGTTTGGGTTTTCTACCCCATGGGTATAGGGCAGAATATCTTACTTGCTTAATGGCCTCACATTATCGCAAAGCTTATTCATTAGCTTGGTTTAATGTGTTACTTTCTGCGATACGTTATGGGAGATTTCATAAAACACCATATGCTAACAGGTTATGCACTTCTGCTCGATGAGACACAGAAACCCTCGAACATGTTTTTCTGTATTGTACTTAGTATTGTGATATACACCCCACACTTATTGATCCATTGCTGAGAGAACAAATAGGGAAATCTGATAAATGTAAAATTATTTTCCTATTGGCTTCTCGGAACCAAAAGGTGATTGAAAATGTAGCTAAATTTTTGTATCTTGTGTCTATGAGGTGAGTTGTGTATTTGTAGATTGACTTTTGATTGTGAGGAATATTTTTGTTATTAATAGCGATGTAATGCCAATAAAGGTTGCTGCTGCTGCATTTGCAAGTAGGTCATAGAATCTGTCTGTCTGTCTGTCTGTCTATCTGTCTATCTATCTATCCAGGGGTCATTTCCTAGAAAAAGAACTGCAGGAACTCATTAGCATAACTCATTAGCATAACTCATTAGCATATGCCACACCCCCTGACATCACCGGAAGTGTGTCAGAAGGCAACATCCACCCCTCAGGCCCCTTTCCACAAAAGTCTCCAGGTATTTCCTTAAAGCAGAATGAACTCAAAGCAGCTTACTCTCCTCTGGAGACTCAGCCCTGCTTGCACTCACACACTCACTCTCTCTCACAAGTCACAAATGAAAATAAAGCAGCATGAATTCTAAGCAGCTTACGTTCCTTTGGAGCTCAGCACCACTTGGCATTCACTCATTTTCTCCCCCCCCCCACCCCACCCAGTCACAAATGAAAGTAAAAGAGCAGAGCAGAAGGAATCCAAGCAGCTTACTCTTCCTTTGGAGCTCAGCACCACTCGGCATTCACTCATTTTCTCTCTCTCTCCTCTCCCCCCCCCCCACCCCGCTCAGTCACAAATGAAAGTAAATGAGCAGAGCAGAAGGATTCCAAGCAGCTTACTCTTCCTTTGGAGCTCAGCACCACTCGGCATTCACTCATAATTCTCTCTCTCTCTCTCTCTCTCTCCCCCCCCCCCCCAGTCACAAATGAAAGTAAACGAGCAGAGCAGAAGGAACCCAAGCAGCTTACTCTTCCTTTGGAGCTCAGCACCACTCAGCATTCACTCATTTTCTCTCTCTCTCCTCTCCCCCCCCACCCCGCTCAGTCACAAATGAAAGTAAATGAGCAGAGCAGAAGGATTCCAAGCAGCTTACTCTTCCTTTGGAGCTCAGCACCACTCGGCATTCACTCATAATTTTCTCTCTCTCTCCCCCCCCCCCAGTCACAAATGAAAGTAAACGAGCAGAGCAGAAGGAACCCAAGCAGCTTACTCTTCCTTTGGAGCTCAGCACCACTCGGCATTCACTCATTTTCTCTCTCTCTCCTCTCCCCCCCCCACCCCGCTCAGTCACAAATGAAAGTAAATGAGCAGAGCAGAAGGATTCCAAGCAGCTTACTCTTCCTTTGGAGCTCAGCACCACTCGGCTTGACCTTGGAAGAAAAGAAATCATGTGGGCGGGGCCAAAACCCACGTGACCTCTTTTTAGACCTACTGGAACACCGTTCCTGTGCGTTCCGGCTCCAAATGAGCCATCTATCTATCTATCTATCTATCTATCTATCTATCTATCTATCTATCTATCTATCTATCTATCTATCTATCTATCTATCTATCTATCTATCTATCTATCTATCTATCTATCTATCTATCTATCTATCTATCTATCTATCTATCTATCTATCTATCTATCTATCTATCTATCTATCTATCTATCTATCTATCTATCTATCTATTACTGCTCATACAGCTATTGCCTATTCTGGGAAGCAGAAATTAAAATGGGAAGACTCTTACTTGATATCATGTCTCTGATGTTTAATTATTGCCCCTACATATTTTTCCACAAAAAGAGTAATGGAATCATTTGTATCTGATAGTAACCATGTCACCTGGGCTCTCATATTAGGTAGTTCCATATTTTTAAATAGCGGGATGATTAAGCTGGCCCTCAACTCATTAACTATGGAACACTCTAAAATCATATGTTCAGTGGTTTCAATTTTATCATATGGGCAATAGCATGTTCTGTTAGCATATGATATTTTATTGTATCTACCCTCCATAGAATCATAGATACCTCCAGGGTTATCTAGTCCAATCCCCTGCACAATTCAGGAAATTCACAACTATCCCCCCCCCCCGCCACACACACATCCAGCCACCTCTGCTCCATGCCCAGAAGATGGCAAAACACCATCAGGATCCTTAGCTAAACTGGCCTGGAGAAAATTGCTTCCTGACCTCAAAATGGCAATTGGCATTACGTTGGGTATGTAAGAAGGGGCCACAAGAACTAAGCACTGATGTAACCCTTCCTTCCCTCCCTCTCATGATCTGCCTAGGTTCACAGACTCATCATTGCTGTCAGATGGCCATCTAGCCTCTGCTTAAAAACCTCTGACGGAGTGCCCATTATCTTCCTAGGAAGCCTGTTCCACCGAGGGATCACTCTAACTGTCAGGAAGTTCTTCCTAATGTTTAGCTAAAATGAAAACTTATTTCATTTAATTTCAACCTGCTGATTCTGGTCCAATGTTCTGGGGCAATGTAAAATAACTATTAGTCATAGACATCCATCACAACAAAATGGATCTTAAGGTGGTGGGAACAATCACAAAATGGTTGCCCTGAGGGCTATACCCAGTCACAAGATGTTGGAAGGTTCTACAAAATGATAGGTTTGAAAGCAAGCATGCTTCCATCATGGAGGCAGCTTCCACATGGATGCTTCCTAATGACACAAAAGTGATGTCTCCTAGGCTTTTCTGGAGCACCTCTTACCCCAGGGCAGAGGACAAAAGACAGGACTGGTTCTGTTATGTGGAAAAGCAAAGAGGAAGAAGAATCAGTTTGGCAGGTACCATGAGAACAATGGGCACAATGTTGGGGATAAAAAAAAATTACTTTTGGTATATTAAAATTGAATAATCCTTGCTCATAACTTGTAGGCCTACTTGTAGGACATCCCCTCCTCTCATCTATTGAAGGACAAAGCAAGAAGACTGTTAAGTCATAGAATCATAGAGTTGGGAGGGGCTCCCAAGGCTCATCTAGTTCAATCACCAGCACAATGTAGGGAATTCACAGCAAGCCCTCCAAATCACCCAGTGACCCTTGCTCAATACATAGAGAAAGGCAAAACAATTCCAGGAACCCTGGCCAATTTGGCCTGAAGGAAAACTCCTTTCTGACCACAAAGTGGTGATCAGCATTACCCTGGGTACATAAGAAAGGGCCAACAAGAGCCAAGCCCTGGGTCATCACGTCCTACCCTCCCTCTCATGATCTGCTTAAGTTCATATAGAGTCATAGAATCAGCATTGCTGAATGATGGCTGTCTAACTTTAAAACCTTCAAAGAAAGAGAACCCACCATATCCCAAAAAAGCCTGTTACTCTGAAGAACTGCTCTAACCTTCAGGAAATTCTTCCCAGTGTAGAACTTCCTGATATTTACAGTGCAATCCTAAGCAAAGTTTCTCCAATCAAGAGTTTAGACTGGAATAACTCTGCTCAGGATTGCACTGTTAGAGTGAGTATGAAAGCATTGAGAAGACATTAAACTGATGAAAATAAACCAATTTCCTTTAAGAAATTACATCCAGGATAAATAAACCGTATTCTTCAGCAGATCAGTTCTGTAGCCAAATACTTTGATTTTTCCTCTGACCTCAGTCAATGGAATTTAATTGCTGGTGCTCTCTCAATTTCTCTCTTTCTCTTTGCAGATAGGGAGATAATTCTTCTATTCAGATATGACAAATGTATATTATTTAGCAACATTGTGGGAGAAAAACAGAGCCTCCTGTAATTAACAATACATCTGTAATTAATTCTGCTGTTTACTAATTCCTAGCGGAGTTCTAGCTTCTAGTAACAACAGCAATATGAGGAACTGTTAAGGACATCTTAAATACACTCTACTTAGAACTGGAGCAACAGACCATAGGTGAATGAGCTTCCAACAGCGTCATATTTGACACCTTATATTTTATATTCCAATGCCAGGGACTAGGGTTCCCATCCTATCCCAGCCTTATTGCTCTGTTCTTTGTTAAGCGTATTAACAGAGTTGCCAACCTCTAAGTCATGGCTGGCAGTCTCCTGGAATTATAATGGATCTCCATCCCCCTGCAGAAAATGACTATTTTGGAACGTGGCATTATGCCCTGCTGAGGTCTCTTCTCTGCCCCAACCCTTCCCTCCCCAGGCTCTACCCACTAAGTCTCCAGGAATTTCCCAACCCCAAGCTGGCAACCCTATTCAGTGGCCGTTCAAGGAAGGCCTAATCACAGAGACTATAATGACAGTGCTGTAGCTACAACCAAGGCAATCTTCATCCAGAGAGAAGATTTTTTAATTCAGGATGAGGATGGTGATCATACTGGTAATAATGATGCTCTTTCACATGGTTTGCAGTGCTTCTCATTCTGTGTGTGGGTTCCGGTATCCACAACCTACCCTTCACATCTATCATCAGGCAGGAGATCTTGTCTTTGGTGGCATTGCTTCCCAGATCATCTTCCATTCTGGTGCAAATTTATTCAAAGAACAACCTTTTCCAATATTGCAAAAGGAGTTCATGTAAGGAACTGCTTTTTTCCCCTATGTGATACGTTGTATTATCTAGCAAGCTATCATGAAAAAGCTTCAACCTCGTTATACTTATGGACACTTCCATAGCTTAGACTAGATTCTAATGCTGCATTCCCATTATTTTAGCCTATAATGCTTTTCAAGAAGATCAAACCCTTGACTTTTTAAAAATTGTCCCCAACTCAGAACTAAATCATTGTATGCTCTAGAGTGCCTGGAGAAAAATGGGGTAGAATCTGTCTTGGAATTCCATGCTTTGATCATGATTTGATAGATTGTGCTGCAAGCAGCAATGAAACAAGCAAGAAAAAGTTTCAGTAACATGTCCCCTTTTCCTATACAAAAGTTTCTGCTTTGGGTGGGACCAGCAGAAATGGAAACTTTATGAAACAAGACAGAATGCATGGAGACTTTGAAACAATATTTGGCTTCCTTTTATGGCATTAAAGTTTGCTTATATTTCCATTTCTCTTTTAAATTTTTCACCTGCATTTCTGTGGCTGCCTCCAAATGTCACAAAGGCTTCTTTCTCCTGCATATATTTCCAAGAGACCATCCCATTTGCAGATATTTCCTGGCTTTGTCTTCAGTTGCCAAATGTATCTCAAGTCTGATGCCCTCAGTTTATGCTAGATTTCCTGAAAGATGATTCTGGATGAAGGTTTCTTCATATTAAATGAAACATATATATGTACTATAATGATGGATAATAATGTAGAAAATGAGTGGCAGGAATGGCAATGTTTTTAGCAAGTGCTACAATATCCTTCTGACTAGGGGTGTGCAAGCCAAAAATTTTCGGCTATAGCCGAAAGTAGAAAGCCGAAAGAAAATTCTCTATCGTTAAAGCTGAAAGCCGAAACAAGAATCTCTTTCGGGATTCGGGATTCGGGATTCTTTCGGCATTATTTCGGCATTCTTTCGGCTTTTTTCTATGGGAAAATGCCTCCGTCTTCCAGGACGCCTGGAGGAGGCATTTTCCCACCGAATAAGCCCAAAATTGGTGGGGACCTTCCTCTAACCCTTCTCTAACAACCACCCAAGTTTCAGACAGATTGGACTTTGGGGGGCCATGTTATGGCCCCCCAAAGCAGGTCCCCCCATCCTCCCATAAAGGAGCATCTTCTTCATTATTTCCTATGGGGAAAAAATGAAGAAGCAGGCTTCCTTTGCCAGGGGTGGCATTTTGCATGCAAAATGCCCCCTTACCCTCAGGGGCCCTTCTCCCACCCCTCCTCCCACCCCCCACCAAGGCTCAGCCTGCTCCCACTTGGGGGGGGCCATTTCATGGCCTCCCCAAGTAGGTGCTCTAATCTCTACCACTGACAGCTGGGGGAGGCTTGTGTTGCCAGGGGTGGCATTTTGCATGCAAAATGCCCCCCAACCCTCTGGGGCCCTTCTCCCACCCTTCCTCCCACCCCACACCAAGGCTCAGACTGCTCCCACTTGGGGGGGCCATTTCATGGCCTCCCCAAGTAGGTCCTCTCAGCCCCTAAAGTCCACCCCTTACAGCCCCACACAAACCCAATTCCCCCCCAGCTGCCGCACACAGACCCAAATCCCCACATTAGCCCCTCACAGACCCAAATCCACCCCCACCTGCCCCACACCCATAACCCCAGGAACAGGCTGGCAAAGGCCAGCCCTCTCCCTTTGTTCCCTATGCTGGGAACTTCTAAACTCTCTTTCCCTGGGCAATTCTGCACAGCCCAGGGGTGCCACAATGGTGGGCACACTTCTGAGTGCCAGCTGGTCCCTGTGAAAGAACACCTGAACCACAGACACCCTCCCTCAAATTCCCCCACCACCTACAGAGATAGCTGGCCAGCCAGCCCCATTGTTCCCTATGATGGGAACCAACTGCACAACAAAGAATAAAACAAGAACAACACAAAATAAAGTTTTTAAAAAATTATTTTCTCCCTTCCAAAGTACAAGTAGGCAAAGCATTATGACACATTACACCAGCAGTCCCCCACACAGAAAAATAACACAACTCACTTAACATCAGAGAATCACAAAGCACGATTCCTGTCAAAAACACTTTATTTCTTGAACAGCTTTAGGTTACACAGCAGGGGGGAACACCAAAGGGCTTGGCAGCAGTATCTTACACAAAAATAACACAACTCACTTAACATCAGAGAATCACAAAAGCACAATTCCTGTCAAAAACACTTTATTTCTTGAACAGCTTTAGGCTACACAGCAGGGGGGGGACACCAAAGGGCATGGAAGCAGTATCTTACACAAAAATAACACAACTCACTTCACATTAAAGAATCACCCCAAAAAATTGCTGTCAAAAGCACTTTATTTCTGTAACTGCTTTAGGTTACACAGTAGGAAGGCACCACAGAGCAGGAAAGCAGTGTACTACACAAAAATAACACAACTCACTTCACATCAGAGAATCACACAAACACAATTGCTGTCAAAAACGGTGAAGTGGGTTGTATTATTTTTTGTAGTACATTGCTATCATGCCCTTTTGTGCCCTCCTACTGTGTAACCTAAAGCTGTTCAAGAAATAAAGTGTTTTTGCCAGGAATTGTGTTTTTGTGATTCTCTGATGTTAAGTGAGTTGTGTTATTTTTGTGTAAGATACTGCTTCCATGCCCTTTGGTGTTCCCCCCCCTGCTGTGTAGCCTAAAGCTGTTCAAGAAATAAAGTGTTTTTGCCAGGAATTGTGTTTTTGTGATTCTCTGATGTTAAGTGAGTTGTGTTATTTTTGTGTAAGATACTGCTTCCATGCCCTTTGGTGTTCCCCCCCTGCTGTGTAGCCTAAAGCTGTTCAAGAAATAAAGTGTTTTTGACAGGAATTGTGCTTTTGTGATTCTCTGATGTTAAGTGAGTTGTGTTATTTTTGTGTAAGATACTGCTGCCATGCCCTTTGGTGTTCCCCCCCTGCTGTGTAGCCTAAAGCTGTTCAAGAAATAAAGTGTTTTTGACAGGAATCATGCTTTGTGATTCTCTGATGTTAAGTGAGTTGTGTTATTTTTCTGTGTGGGGGACTGCTGGTGTTATGTGTCATAATGCTTTGCCTACTTGTACTTTGGAAGGGAGAAAATAATTTTTAAAAAACTTTATTTTGTGTTGTTCTTGTTTTATTCTTTGTTGTGCAGTTGGTTCCCATCATAGGGAACAATGGGGCTGGCTGGCCAGCCATCTCTGTAGGTGGTGGGGGAATTTGAGGGAGGGTGTCTGTGGTTCAGGTGCTCTTTCACAGGGACCAGCTGGCACTCAGAAGTGTGCCCACCATTGTGGCACCCCTGGGCTGTGCAGAATTGCCCAGGGAAAGAGAGTTTAGAAGTTCCCAGCATAGGGAACAAAGGGAGAGGGCTGGCCTTTGCCAGCCTGTTCCTGGGGTTATGGGTGTGGGGCAGGTGGGGGTGGATTTGGGTCTGTGAGGGGCTAATGTGGGGATTTGGGTCTGTGTGTGGCAGCTGGGGGGAATTGGGTTTGTGTGGAGCTGTAAGGGGTGGAATTTAGGGGCTGAGAGGACCTACTTGGGGAGGCCATGAAATGGCCCCCCCAAGTGGGAGCAGGCTGAGCCTTGGTGGGGGGTGGGAGGAGGGGTGGGAGAAGGGCCCCAGAGGGTTGGGGGGCATTTTGCATGCAAAATGCCACCCCTGGCAACACAAGCCTCCCCCAGCTGTCAGTGGTAGAGATTAGAGCACCTACTTGGGGAGGCCATGAAATGGCCCCCCCAAGTGGGAGCAGGCTGAGCCTTGGTGGGGGGTGGGAGGAGGGGTGGGAGAAGGGCCCCTGAGGGTAAGGGGGCATTTTGCATGCAAAATGCCACCCCTGGCAAAGGAAGCCTGCTTCTTCATTTTTTCCCCATAGGAAATAATGAAGAAGATGCTCCTTTATGGGAGGATGGGGGGACCTGCTTTGGGGGGCCATAACATGGCCCCCCAAAGTCCAATCTGTCTGAAACTTGGGTGGTTGTTAGAGAAGGGTTAGAGGAAGGTCCCCACCAATTTTGGGCTTATTCGGTGGGAAGATGCCTCCCCCAGACGTCCGGGAAGACGGAGGCATTTTCCCATTGAAAAGCCGAATGAAAGACGAAAGAATCCCGAAACGTTTCGGCTTTTTTCTTTCGGCTACCCGAAACGTTTCGGGATTCCCCGAAACGTTTCGGCATTCCCTGAAAGAAGCCGAAACACTTTTGTTTCGGCATTCTTTCGGCATTCTGAATGCCGAAACGCACATCCCTACTTCTGACATAACCTACACATATCTTTGTAGCGTATTGATTCAGAACTATCAGCACATCCTAGCTTTCGTATTTGCTATAAAGGAAGTCAACGAAAATCCCCAGATTTTACCCAATGTCACCCTCGGATTCCATATCCACGATAGCTATTTGGAAGCAAAATGGACCTATGAAGCCACATTGAAACTTACTTCCACAAGGAACAGATTTGTCCCCAACTACAAGTGTGACGTCCAGGACAATCTCATTGCAGTCACTGGTGGACTTCGTTCTGAAACATCTTATCAGATAGCAAATGTTGTGAGCCTCTACAAGATCCCTCAGGTATGCTTCTGACTCAGGTACACCGGGGCACTTCCCCTACGACCCAGCATCCTAACAGTTCTCATATTAATCCTATCTCTCTCCTGTTGCAAGTCCCACTCATCTTCTGGTACATAGTTCTGTAAACGCGCCGGTCTTTGAGCAGCACCCAAAACCACATGTACTCTGGGCTGCCTAGCTTCCGGCTTGGACAGCAGTTCAGGACAACGGGAACGTACGTGCCCGGGCCGATTACAATGAAAGCAGATGATTTCAGGCATCATTATTGGTGAAAGCTCCAGAGACTGGAGAAATATTTGTGAATTTTGACCCAGAGATCCTCACCTTGATAAGGGAAACGGAGTGCATGTCTCGCATGGAGCTGGAAATCCCACCGCTGCCACCATGTCCAGGTACAGGGGTCCAAGGGGGTACCTCCCGCCTGCCGATTCAAGTGCTGCTTACAGCCACTCAAACCCCTAGCAGGCCTCCTGGAAGAATGGCCCTTACCCCTCCTGTTGAGACTCACCAGTCTCTGGGTTCTTTTCCAACCTGGGGGACTCTGCACACACTTGGTCAGACACTCACAGACACAAGGCTTTCATAAAGGGTGTTTATTACCTCAGAAAGAATGTATGCAAGTAGCAGGAAACACTCTACTCAGGCACAAGCAAAGGGCATTTAAAACAAATAAAGCTTGTCTATATTAACTATAGCTGACTAACATTTCTGAGGAAAACTTGAGGCTTACAGTCATTAACAAACTCCTTAAACTATACCAGGCAGGTCTGGTCGTCAGGCCTGGCACAGAGCAAAAAAATATCTCCCTCATCTGCTGGAAAAGTAGTCTCTCCCCCATCTCCCTGGGCTGAGAGAAGCCAACCTTTTCCTCTCAGATTCCTAGCCAATCAGAGGTGCGTGCAATCCGCGTTGCTAGGCGAGAACTGGGATAAGACTCCCTTGTTTCTCAAGGCCCCCCCTCTCGGCAACAGCTTGCAGGTGCAGTTAATTAGCTGAGCCAGACATTCTGCTCCCAGGATGTTAAGCTAGAACTTTGCCTGTGGAAACTTAGAAGCCTGAACCAATACAGGCAATGGACTTAAAGGGGCTCTGCTAGACAGACGTCCAGGACAATCTCATTGCAGTCACTGGTGGACTTCGTTCTGAAACATCTTATCAGATAGCAAATGTTGTGAGCCTCTACAAGATCCCTCAGGTATGATACTGATGAGAAAAGTGAATATTTGTAAGTAATTTACTTGTCATTCTAATTTCCAGATGCAATTTTTTTATATCTATAGACAGGAATGACTGCATTTTATATAACTAGGCAAAGCCTCCCTTCTGTGTGAATAGGAAGGAATCGATTCATTGATTTACACATCTGCATCTCAGATTAGAAAGAATCACCCTAAAGCCACATCAAGAAAGAATTTGTGTATTCCTGTTCCTCCTTTTTTCTTTTCTGTATCCCCTTTCTTATTTAGATTTTTAAAAAAAAAATAAAAAAGAATTTAAGAAAATATCAAATTTGATAGTGCAAAAGCAGGCAAAGATCCCCACAGGAGCACAGATTAGCTGTGTTAGTTTGGCTTGGTTTTGCAATGATTATAAGTTATGCATTTTTGAGAAGTGCAGAAATGGTATTCATTGAGCAGTAGTTCAGTTAGGAAACATCTTCTTCCCCCTTCAGCAGCAGCCGTTTTAGGGACTGGGTTCCTCTACTGGCTTCCCATCAGTTACTGGGCTCAATTCATGGTTTTGGCTATAACATACAAGGCCTTTCATGGCTACTTATGTTTTGTTTCAGCTCTGTATGGGATTTATGCTTGTTTTTCAAATGGTTTGTTGAATATCTCAGCTGTTGATCATATTGGTTTACACTGTTTGATCTATCTTGAATCTCAGCTATCAATCAATCAATCGATCAGTCCATTCATCCATCCATCTATCCATCAATTGACCAACTCACCACTTGAACCATTTAATAATTTAACACTAATTTAATAATAATTTAATAATAATTTAATAATAAATGGAATGCTGAGTGTCTTCTTAGGCACTGATATCCTTAAAGGGGTATAATTGAGTTATCATTGCTTGTGCTCATTTATTTGTCTGGCATGATGTCTGATCAATCCGTTAGTTTTGGTTATCAATTACTCTTCAATGAAAATTATGGTTAAAATTACATTAATTCATCACTAAAAGTCTACATTCTTGGGACTAGATCCAATGATGCATGTGCAGAAAGAAAAATGTATTTGGTATAATTCTGGTATTGCAAACAGCCACAAGGATGGGTAGCAATACATAACACAAATACAGAGACACGCATATATGTATATATAAATAAAATGATAATTGATTGTTTCTAGACAGCTTTTTTACTCAGCCTTGCACAGCCTCTCCCCCTTACCACATCCCCCATCCTCCATGGCAATTGGCTATGCAGGTCCAAATGTCCCCAGCCTAGATTTTTTGATGGCGGTCAAAGCAGGGAGGACTCACTCCCATTTTACCAGCTGAAAAGCTGGTTAGATATGAATTAAAGTTCATGTGGTGCAGTGGAATGTACAGCAGTCAGTTCACATGGCTTTATTTAATTTTCTTCATAACTGTATCAGAAGAAATAATTGTGCACTTGCTATTTTAGTAATGTTAGTGCTGCTGCTTGCACAAGGACTATTGTGCACAATGATCTCTTCCATGGCATCAATTCCTTGACTCTGATTTTGGGTTAGACATGGGCACAAAAGGGGAAAAAAATGAACATGCTGTTCGTTGTTCATTGCTGTCGATGAACATGAACAAATGAACAGTAACGAACATGTCCCATTAATGAACATGTTTGTTGTTCGTTGTTTGTGGGGGCCAGAACAGCCCCCGTTGGACTTAGAGAGCCCATATTCACAGAAAGTGATCAGCAGGCTGTCCTCCAGCTATCGTGAAAACGGACCGTGAAAGGACGCAAATTCGTTTCCAAAGTTATTTTATTGGTTCATCTCAGGCAACGTGTTGTATATCCAGTTTAGTAATAATCATACAGGGAGCAACCCCCACGAACAGTTGGGGGTTTCTCCCGGTGGGAGAGTGGCAATGGGTGTGCCTGGCTAAGTATCCCATTTCGCTATATACACGCTTCTTCAAAAGCCTCCATACATTTGCTTGGGAACATAAATTGAATGGATACAATTCAATGTATGTCCAAATACATGAAACTTAACAATTGCACTGGAGTTATAATGTAAAATGCAAAAGAAACCCACCAGTTCTATGTACTCACCAATGAAACCTATTTTTTATTTTTTTATTTTTTATATGAAGCAGAAGTCGAATAACATGTGAATTTCCTTATTTTAATCCTGGGCAAAACCTCTATCCTTTCTCGATCTCCTCTCCTGTATAGGTATAATTCTGGGTGGAGTTTATAAGAGTATCGCCCCGTTGAGGGTTGCTACTTGCTGTTAACTATTTAAAGTGCACACATGCATTTACCCATTCTCCTTGACCACACAAAACAAGAAAGTGATCAGCAGGCTGTCCTCCAGCTATCACCCAAGTTTGGTCAGGGTTGCAATACAGCTCTTGGACTTATACATTCCCAAATCCAATGCCCCCAGGAAACTCCCATTCGATATAATTGGAGCCATCAGTTGACTTTTGCCCTGTGTACAAGCAGTGGACTTGAAGGCGGGCTGCCTCCCCTTTAGGGGGTGGGTGGTGTTGCCACTCGCCGGCAGCACCCCCCATGTGCCCGCCCACCCAGAGGCTACTTTCCGCCTCGGTATAGAGGTGGGTGATGTTTGTGGCCACCGGGTCTGGCAGGCTGGGGGAGGTGGTGGTGGGCCGTCCATGTCAGAATGGGTGCTGCATTAGGCGTGCATGAAGTGTAACTCCTGAAGGTCTTTGCCCCTGAGGAAGTCTTGAAGGACGAAGGACGAAGGACGAAGGATGAAGAACTGAAAGAAAGAAAAATTGCTGGCTTTGGTTCCGGGCTTGTATTGAGACTGTGATCTCTGCATTCCATTCTCCACCTTGGAATGTTTCTGTCAACAAAAGAGAAGAAGAAGATACGTTACAGAAGTCCTTGCAGTTACATCTTTAAAGACTTGTCAGTTACATCTTCACTTGCCTTTACTACCCAGGGTCCCAGGGTTGGGGACTCCTTGTCAGAAGAATTCTGGAATTATACTTGTATATTGTTGTATCATACAGTGCATTGCAGAGAAGGACTGGGAGGACCCCAACATCCATCCTGTTGGATTGCGCAGACTGCTCCGGGAGAGGCTTGTCCACCCCTCCTGTGTCAAAGTGGAGGCTTTCGCCAGTGTCACTCACCTTCCTGACTTCATGGAAAGGACGGGATGGTCAGGACAGGAGAGGTCATTGGGAGAGGTCGTTGGGAGCTTTTGATGTGCCCCTCATGCCCAAAAGCGGTGGTAGCTGACAGCACCCACCATCCTTCCTAAGCAGAAAGGACGGGATGGGCAGGACAGGAGAGGTCATTGGAAAGGGTTGTACTGGTTCCATCCAGAGGGGGCGAGGTTGAAAGAAGGACTGGGAACTTGTCTGGGAGAGGACGTGATAGGCAGGACAAGTTGTGGGGAAGGGTCGTATTGGCGTCATCCAGAGAGGGAGAGGTTGAAAGAGGGAACAGGAACTTGTCTGGGAGAGGAGGGCAAAGAGTTACCAGCCATGGAAGCAGCCCTGAGAACTGAGGGGGGCTAGAGCCCGCTGCAGAGGAGCTTGGCCTAGAACCGTGGTAGACTGGGGTGGCTCAGAGCCCAGGTAGGTCCAGGTCCATGGAGGGATACCCAAGTAGGTTGAGGTTGACATTGATGAAGGTCAATATGTCCACCACGTCTGGGTGCAGATGTGTGGCGGGGACAGAGGAAGTCTCCCAGGTGAGAGAACACCTGCTCGCTCTGCATGCTGGTGGGAGGGCAGGACAAGATGTTGATTGCCATGATGGACAGATCCGGCCATACAGCAGATTTACTCATCCAATACTCCAATGTGATGGAATGGGGGGGCTCCATGGGCTCCGCAAGGTACTCGCACCCCATGGCCCCCACTGAGTCCTCCGAGAGATGCACCCACCGTGCTGTGGCCAACCACACAGCTTACCGACAAGGTCCAGAGATCAAGTGGGGCCATTTGGGTTGGTCTCTACTGGTGTGGCTCTCTTCCCACCTCCTCCCCCTCCTCCTCCTCCCCCTCCTCTTCCTCCTTCTCTGCCGCCTGCCCCTCTCCTCTGCCCAATTCCCTCCATCCTGCCTTCTCCTTCTGGAAATGGAGCACTGCTATATGGAGCTCCTTTTTCCAGCGCTGCATCTGACCCTCCTGTATGGCAATGCTGCCCTTGATCCAGGGGTCACAGAGGGAAGCCATTTGGTACAGCATCTCGTGGCGCAGAGGATGCAAGCGATCGGCCACACATACCTGCATCCTCCTCACAAATTCTGTGACACTGAGGAGCAGCTCTTCCTCATGCTCAAGCTCCTGGGCCAGGAACCGGTCAAGCCCATGGATCAGGGGGATGACCTGATCCAGGCTGGCATCATACAAGCACAAGAGCTTGGTGGCATCCTTAAAGGGTTTCAGCATCTGGGACATCTGCCAAGGACTCTCCATTCCATGGAGCTGAGGTTCACCTCCTCTCCCCTCCTCAGAATGTCCAAAGATGACAGGATGTCCTGCAATGGTCCCTTCTGCTCCACCAGATGACATATCATGTTGAAGGTGGAGTCCCAGTGGGTGGACAGGTCCTGGAAGAGTTGGTGCTCAGGGTACCCCCTCCCCCTGCCTCTAGAACAGCTTGCGGGAAGAATTGATGCTGTGGGAGAAGTGGGAAGTGATGCGCCAGCAGGTGTCCAGCAGATTGCGCATCCACAAAGTTCCCTCATCCCAGCTGTCCCTTGGCTTGCTCCCCAGCCTGAGCACATCCCTCAATACCAAGTGCAGCTTCTGCGCCATGCACACCAGGCCCGGGAGGGATGCTTCTTTCAGGGCTTCCCGCATCTGTCACCATGAAGCCATGGGCAAACTCTTCCACCCCACCCCCCGGCTGTCCGCTCCCTCAGAGCCATCTTTACAGTGGTGATGTTCTTCCCAATATGGACACTGCCATCCCCCAGGCCTGGAGAAGAACTGCCCTGTAGCCCGGTGTCAAGCAGGGTACCTTTTTCAGGGTGCCAGATCATGGCCTGGGGCGGCGGAGGTCCTCTGGCTGCCACCAGTAGGTGGAGATGGCAAGGTAGCCGTGATGGCAGCCACTCCAGAGGTCGGCCATGAAGTGTACTGTACAGCCTTTGGCAGCCAACAGCTCCCTGAGCACCATGTCTTGCACAGACTGGTAGAGGGCAGGCAGGACTCAAAGCCCAAGAGATGGCATGGAGAACCATAGAGCAAAGTGCTGGAGCAGTCTTTGGAAGCCCACGCCCTCCACGATGGATAAGGGGAATCCTTGCAGGACAATCCTCTCTGCCATGACATGAATGCCTGCCTTCTGAGCCCTTGACCTCACCCCTTTCAGCTGCACTATCCCTAACAGAACAACCTCTCCAAGGGCGGCCTGCCTGACCATTCCGATCCCACCGGCAGTACCCTCAAGGCAAGGCTTCTTGCTTGGGGAGGATTCCGGTGACCCTTTCACCAATCCCGGCTCAGAGGAGCTGGTAGCCCTCTGTCTCCCCCCGCTGGATGTTTCACTGGCAGAGGACGGAGACCAGAGGCTTGGGTGGTGCGTCTTCAGGTGCCTAGTCAGGATGGTCAATGACAGGTGCTGCGGGTCATTGTCCCAGGCCATCATAGACACAGCACCGCACCACATGGGGGTCATTCGGAAGGGCCAGAAAGTGCCTCCAAATGGAGAGTTTGAACTGTGGCCCACTAACTGTTCCAGGGGAAGGAGGATGAAGGGTTGCTGCTGGATGTACCACAGAGCTGGCACCGGAAGATGGAGTGACAGGTGGACTGTGGGCAGGGACAGCACCGGGAGTTTGGGATAGGGACGGGATGGATGTTTCATCTAACCCCAACCATTCCTCCCTGGATCCCTCACCCTCCTCCTCAAACAATTTAAAGTGTTTCTCTTCCCCCAGTGGCAAGATCTCTTTGGCCTCCTCCACAGCCCCCACAAGTGGATCTTGGGGAGCGGGAGTCTCTGCTGCCCCAGAGCCCCACCAAGGACAATCTTTGCACTTCCCCCCATGCCCACCCTTGCCCCCCGCCCAAAACCTCATTGTGCCAGCAAACAAGAATTCAGGAGGAAAGAAAAGGATAGAACACTGTCAGCCCTCAGCCAAGGTGCCCACTGAGCTTGGCCCCAGAGCCAGGCAGCAGCCCTGGAACCAGAGGGAGGGGCTAGAGCCCTAGCCCAGCACTCCTAGAAACCTGACCAGATCAGTCGCTGATACCAATCAGGGTGAGCCCTCAGCCAAGGTGCCCACTGAGCTTGGCCCCAGAGTCAGGCAGCATCCCTGGAACCAGTGGGAGTGGCTAGAGCCCTAGCCCAGCACTCCCAGAAACCTGACTAGATCAGGCACTGATAATAATAATAATCAGTGTGAACCCTCAGCCGAGGTGCCCACTGAGCTTGGTCCCAGGGCCTGGCAGCAGCCCTGGAACCAGAGGGGATAGCTCCCTATCCCACCCACCACACACACAAAAAATCCCAGCTCCAATGCACCCACCCTGTCTCTCTCCCCAAAGGCTAGCAACAGCTCTGTCCCACTCCACTGCCTGCTGAATCTGAAGGCCAGCCTGGGAGCACAGTGCTTTATATCACCAGAGGTCCCATAGAACAACACAGGATGTCTGTGGCTGGCAGTCAGAGCTGCCTAACAGGGTTTGCAGGGTTTGAACAACAGCAGACAAACGCAACGAACGAGTCTTGCGACGACCACCTGTTCATCTAGAATAGGGCCTCAAGAACAACATGTTCATGAACAGCTGATCGGGCTGTTTGTGGGTTTTTTGCGTTCATAATGTTGTTCATGCCCATGTCTATTTTGGCTGCAACAAAAGCAAGCTTGTAAATGAGCAAGAGATTGGGTTGAATCCAGCCAGGTTTTCTGCTGATGAAGGAAGGAAAGTTATGCATTATAAGGACTATCAAAATACAATGAACATATAACATTTAAAATATAGTTTTAGAGTATACAACATAAACAAAACTCAGGGGTATTTCCTCTCTTCATCCTAAAGTACCTTGTTGCTAAATCAACCAATGATTAATTAACTATATAAAAGGAGTTGGCTGAGGCAGACTGAAAAGCTGTCTGGAGCTGACCTGCTGTCTTATATAATATACATCATCTTCTTGTTGCTATACTTTTGGCATCAGACTAAACAATGAAAAAATCTGACACATATCTAGAAACACAAGTTAAAGACTGGACAGATCCAGAGAATATACTATTTGATACAGCACTACAGGGCCTGTTGAACATACTATGAACTCAAGAAAATTGCTGTTAATGCATTACTGTTTTTAAAAATGTGCCGCAGTTCACTCTTGCATACACAGACTGAAAAACCCATTTATGTTTGAAATTTTTTCTTCTTATACTTTCCTCCAAATTTATCTTTAGCTCTTGTATGGATTTGCACCAGTAATGGCTGATAGGACCCAAGTTCATTCCTTCTACCAGATGTTTCCCAATGAAGCCCTTCAGTACATGGGAATTCTTCAATTATTTCTCTTTTTCAAGTGGACATGGATTGGATTTCTTGCTGACAACAGTGAGAATGGGGAACAATTTTTGCAAACAATTCTTCGAGATTTTTCCCAGCATGGCATCTGTTTTGCCTTCACAGAAACATACCCAGATTTAGGCTTTGATGATAACATTGAAGACACATGGGAGTGGATGGTAGGAATGTACAATAAAATCATGAACAGTACAGCTAACGCAGTTGTCTTCTGTGGAGAAGCTGATTCCATGATGAAATTAAGATGGTTGCTGCATATGCCAAACATCGACAATAAAATAGCAAAGCCTAAAGGTAAAGTGTGGATTCTGACAGCCCAGATGGACTTTATGTCACTTTACTATCAAAATACTTGGGATGTTCAAGACATCCATGGTGCTATATCTCTTGCAATTCACTCCAATGAAATCCCTGGATTCCAACAGTTCCTTTATGGTAGAAATCCTACTAGCATAAAAGAAGATGGATTTATCAGGCATTTCTGGGTACAAGCATTTGGCTGTGCATTCTCAGATGAGGCTGAAGAGGAGATCTGCACTGGAGAAGAGAGATTGGAGCACCTTCCCGGGGTTGTTTTTGAAACAAGCATGACTGGCTACAGCTACAATATCTACAATGCTGTCCATGCTGTGGCCCATGCATTACATGCTATGTATTCATCTAGACTGAAGAATACAGCAAAGATGGCAGAAAAAAAGGAGTTTCAGAATGTGCAGCCATGGCAGGTACTGGTGCAAACAAAACTGGTGCAAATGTGCATATACTAATAATATATTATGGCCTATAATTTCTGGAACCATCTTATAGTTATGAAACATTGGGAAGACAGTTGCTTCTAGGGATGTGTGCTTGGAAATATCTGTCTCGAATATATACCTGAAAAATACCTTATCGGTATTTCTGGGACTATTTGGGTATCTGGCATAGTGTTTAGAATTCTCAGAAATACCTCCATCAGGGTCCCATATATTTCCAGAAATATTTGAGAATATCCAGGCCTGGCATTTTAAGGATCTCAGGCCAGATTTTCCTCCCTTTACCAGGTTTTCTGGGCAACAGGAAGGCATTTCCCAAATGTTGTTAATCTCACCCAGACCAAGGAAGGCAGCTCTTAATCATTATGAGCCAGGTAGAGGGTCCAGTAAAGCTGCAGGTCTAGCTGACCCCTTCACCTTCCCTCCCTCCTTTGTGGGAGCTGGGTCCTTCTCAAGGGCCTTTTCCCCTCCCAGTCAGCAGCTGCAAGTAGCATGGTTGGGGATACTGTAGTACTGAACACCTTCATCCAATTGTTTTAAACTGGTGGGAAGGGTTAGTGCACAAGCAGCACTAACTCCCCTGTAATTTTGGTATCATATGTTTGAAAAATAGCCACTTCGATTCCCCAAGGGGAATAATAAAACCAGAATAATAAAGAACCTGGATGGTGGAATTATAACAAGGGATCCAAATACCAGTGGATATTGGTATTTATGCTGTTCCCAAAATCCAAATCTGAAAAATACCACTTTTTTATGTGCAGATCCCATGTTGCATGCTGTCACACCTGCTGTAAGTAAAAGAACAAGGTGCAATTTGTCTAGCAAACATGTTTCATTCTTCCATCTTCCCAGCTTTGGGAGCAATAAATGGCCGTCTTGCTCTATCTCTCTGTTAAGCCTTCTTCTCTCTCTCTCTCTCTCTCTCTGTCTCTGTCTCTCACTCACACACACACACACACACACATAAATGCACCCATAGCCCTTCAATCTGGCTGCAACTATATACTGCAGCTACTACTACTTTTAGTGTAACAGAAGTATGTTTAAGAACAATGTAGGAACACTGTTTTTCATTAGTGACTGAATCCCCTCCCCATTCAGTTATAAGAGATCTGAGCAACACTGGAAAATTCTTGCAGAACAATTTCATTTTCTGAAAGTGTTCTACATATATTTCATTGGTCTCCCCTGGTCCCAACTTCCCTGTGACACTGCCCCCCCAGGCCCTGGAGGTATTAATGATTCAGAGGTTGGGTTGGTGCTGGCCCAGCAACAATTTTTGAGATGAAGGCATCTTTATCTCTCTTCTTCTCCTCTCTCATCCCAGGATGCAAACAACTATAACAGGTTCCAGATGCTAGGATGCTGAAAAATATAAGGGAGAGAAGGGTAGACATACAGGGGAGAGCAAGAGACTTGCTTCCCTCTCTGCTGCTACTGAAACTGCCAGAGAAGTTGCCACAGCAACCACGGCTTCTAAGAGACATCATGGGAAAATGATGGATTCCTAGAGAGGCTTCTGGATGTTTCTAAAGTCTTGCGAATACAGGCATGCTGTTGGGTGAAAGTATGAGAGCAAAATCGGGCATCCAGATTGTGTGCCTGTCCCTCCCCCTCATGTCTCAAGCCTGGGGAATTTTGTAACACAATTCCCTCAGCAGATCAAACAGCAGCAGACAGGTTCTGAAATATCATCTTTGGACCGTAATAGGAGGGAAATGGAAGATTTTTAATGAGGATCCCAGGACAGCATGCCTGGGCACACTTCTGAGTATTCCTTTGCTCTTACTGAGAATCAGATAGATGCAGAGGACTTAAGTTTATGCTTTTCAGTATATGCTTATGCGGTATATCCTATATCCAAATCAGCCACCAAACACGCCTGCCTAAACTGTTCTTTCTGTCTTAAAAGGAGATTATATTGTGTGATTCAAATCTCAACCATCAGCTTTTTGCAAGATCTGAATCACATTCTGCTCAAAATGCTGGCATGTCTAAAATTCCATTAGCCACATACATATGGTGTGGGGAAAGTCATTCTTTTAAATCATAAAAATCTCAGAGTTAGTCAGTTGGCAGGCCTCCACACATAAGATCTACCATTAAGCAGCACTGTGTTTTCAAATGTGTGTAAATAGGCCACTCAAGCAGCACATTCCATGATTGTCTAAAAATTCAACTGAGCTGCCTGAGAGCATCAGAAAATATTTCAAAATTAGGAGAGAGATTTTCATTTGGTTCTAACAACAACAACAAAAACATTCAATTTATATACCACCCTTCAGGATGACTTAACACCCACTCAGAGTGGTTTACAAAGTACGTTACTATTATCCCCATAACAAAACACCCTGTGAAGTGGGTGGAGCCAAGAGAGCTCTGGAAGAGCTGTGACTGATCCAAGGTCACCCTGCTGGCTTCAAGTGGAGGAGTGGGGAATCAAACCCCAGGTCTCCAGATTAGAGTCCTGCGCTCTTAAGTTTCACCACTACACAAAACTGGCTCTCGCATGGCTGTGACATGAATGAAATGGCCACTGGTCAATAGCAGACTTTTCTGTCCATTATTTGTTCTTTCATTCCCAGTTCACCACTTACCTCCATTAGTTTCCCTTTTTGATCTAGCTCCATCGCTTTCTGAGAGGTGTCTCGTTTAACAACAGTGCTGGGGAACAGGTTTCCTTTGACCACAATGGGAATTTAGAAGCAGGATTTGATGTTGTCAACTGGGTCACCTTCCCAAATCAATCTTTCGTGAGAGCGAAGGTTGGGCAGATGGATCCCCGGGCTCCTCTGGATCATGCACTTACTGTTAACGGGGATTCTTTTGAATGGCACAGCCGGTTTAACCAGGTAGGATTTGTATGAACTCATTTTGGGAACTGTCCCATTGAGTGACTGGACTTTAGCAAAGAATTTGCAGGCCATAATAACAGTCACATATTTATTTTATTTGTTGTTGTTGGAGAGTGCCCTCAAGTCATTGCTCACTTATGCCACCCCCTGCTGGGGTTTTCCCCCTCCTCAGGCTCCATCCCCAAATTACTCCTAGGGATTTAAAGTGGAGGGTTGGCAACCCTAGGCTCTCCCCTATCAAATCTTTCTACTAGTTCCAAGTTCACAGCTCTGGGCACACTCAGGCCTTAAGTACCTCTCTTCTTTCAATCACTTCAGACACTTCTGCCTCCAATATTTGGCACTTGGGCAGCTGGCCATTTGGGGCTTGGGCAGCTGGCTTCCTGTGGTGGCAGTGGTTCCTGCCCAACTCACATGAGGGAGGGGCAACAGTGAAGGGGCAGTGGTGCTCTTTTGCCCAGATCCCCAGATTCAGTAAGACAGTCCCAGAGTTGGAGTTTAGATTTCTCTTCACAGGAGCCGCACTAATTATTAATTTAACAACTGTGGGCATCTTTGCTTCTAACCTTTGTCATATGGGTAAAAGACTCAATAATTCTGCACATCATGTTTAATAAACGATTGCATGCTATGTTCTTGGAAAGCAATAAATATTACAAGGCCATTTATCTAAATACTTACACTCTCCACTTTCATCAATGGTTTAGGCACAGCCCCTTTCTCTATGTAATGCCAAGTGCCATGCTGGTTACAGCAAGAAACTGAAAGAGGGGGAGCCATTTTGCTGCTATGATTGCATCCCGTGCCCAGAAGGGAAGATATCAGAGCAGGAAGGTGAGAATACTCATGTACAGAATTATTAGTATGACTGGCTGTTATCTAGACAACACATCAAATTTATTGAATCTCTCCCCCCATCTTATCTTTTTTCAATATTTGGAACAGAGTTTGTATTTCTAGAGAGCTCTGTGTGTAGAAAACCTGATCTTAGTTTTAGTACACAAACCCAGAAAATTTAACGTATATCCCAACTAGGCTAATTTAAAAATGATAGGCAGTTCTTGTGATACCTAAATATTTGAACAATAATGTTGAGTTGTCTCTGATGATTTATTAGTCTCAGGGCCAAACCAGATAAGACACTGATGAGCTGAACAGTCTTTCCAGTGGAAGACTACTTTGTCTATTGGCCTGATGCCAAATCTGGCTGCCACATTGGGGAAGGGAAACACGAAGCGCTGTTATCAGTATGTTGTATCAGATCAGTAGTACTTACTCCATGACTTGTGGAGACCCACATTCCCAACTAATATCAACCAAAAGATCCACATTTAATTTAATCCCTAGCATGAGGTTGGCACCTCAGTGAGGCTTGCAACTTACAAGTTCCTGCGGCAGTGGCTATTTCAGTGTGGAAACCATCCACCAAAGATATGGGGTAAGAGTCTTGCCCATTTTTTTGAAACATGAGGAGGGTACCACATTGAGGAACTAGACTCAGAAGAGCCACAAGTGGCATGTCATAGTGCCACATGTGACTCCCAAGCCAATGAATGAATATCTTTATTCAAGACGTTTTCGAGAGGAATGGGGAAACTTACACAGGCTGTCTTTTGGGTGGCTGAAACTTGGTCTTTGTAATGGGATATTCTACTTGATTGTATCCTCACTGCTAATTCCCATAATCACCCCCTTCACAACATCAACATAGACAATGGAGTATCTGTGTATAGTTGAGCCTCAGCACAGTTCAGACATAATGCAAAACCACAGTTTGATTAATGTAACTATATTTAGTGTAGCTGTCTGAACTCTGGAAATTCCACTGTACTTTGTTTACATGTAAGTTAACACAGGGTCTGAAACCAGGGTTTGAATTTTACTTAGCACAATTAAGTCTTTTACATGATGTACAAATGCAGTCATCCTGGTTTAAACCTGGCTTAATGTGGCTTATTCCATGGTGTTGTACTTTCACACTGCCTGCCTACAGAAATGCCTGAACAGAGTGAAGTTAATTAAAACCAGCATTTGTCAAATTAGGATGGAAGGACTGTCTACAAGTCAAACCTATCCATATGTTCTGAGTTCTCTGATATATGTGGGAGATTTCCCCCCCAATAAAGCAACCTCTCAACAAGATTTGTAATATGGCACTTATATATGATCCGTACCATAACTTTTCTTTTCCAGATATGGCTGATTGCTACAAATGCTCAGATGACCGATATCCAAACAAGGACCACGATGTATGCATCCCCAAATCTGTGACCTTTTTGTCCTATGAAGAACCTTTGGGGATGAGTTCAGCTGTTGTTGCTCTTTCCTTTGGTTTCATCACATCCCTGGTGTTGGGAACATTTGTGAGGCATCACAACAGTCCCATAGTCCAAGCCAACAATAGAAGTCTCACCTATAGTCTTCTCATCTCCCTCCTGCTCTGCTTCCTTTCTGCTTTACTATTCATTGGCCAACCTGATAAGGCAACTTGTCTCCTCCGTCAAACTGCTTTTGGTATTATCTTTTCAACGGCTGTTTCTTCTGTGTTAGCAAAAACTATAACTGTGGTTCTGGCTTTCATGGCCACCAAACCTGGAAGCAGGATGAGGAAATGGGTGGGGAAAAGACTGTCAATTCCCATTGTTCTTTCCTGCTCCTTTATTCAAGCAGGTATTTGTGTTATTTGGCTAATAAACTCCCCACCATTCCCCGATATCGACATGCATTCAGTGACTGAAGAAGTTGTGTTAGAATGTAATGAAGCATCTCCTATCATGTTTTACTGTGTCTTGGGCTACCTTGGCTTCCTGGCCATTGCCAGCTTCACTGTGGCTTTCTTTGCGAGGAAGTTACCGGACAGTTTTAATGAAGCCAAGTTCATCACATTCAGCATGTTGGTCTTTTGCAGTGTTTGGTTATCCTTTGTTCCAAGTTACTTGAGCACTAAAGGGAAATACATGGTGGCTGTGGAGATCTTCTCCATTATAACCTCCAGCGCTGGGCTGCTAGTTTGTATTTTTTCCCCAAAATGTTACATTATTATTTTTCGGCCTAAGATGAACAACAAAAAAATGCTGAAATGGAGAAATTGTTGAAGGAGATGAAATTAGGGATGTGGCAATCTTCTCCATTAATGAGTTTTGCCAGGCAAATGTACCATAATTGAAGATAGCAAATTGGATAAACTGTTTTCTGGTTCGGTTCATTAGTGCAGTTCCTTGGGAACTTGCTCTTAGTAAGAAGCAGTTGCAGTTGCAGCCAAAAACAACTGACCTGCTTCCTCCATTGCAAAGGTGAAAATTAAACAAGGAATTGATCACAAAAGCCAGGGGAATGGGTCAAATGCAGTGCCTGAAAGTAGACTGAGCTCCAATAATTCTTTTCTAGGAGTAAGCCTTGTTGAATAAAATGGGGCTTATTTCTCAGTAAACTTCCTTAGAACTGCCCTCTCAGTCCCCAAGATCAGGAATGAAAATCCTCAAACTAGAAAAATGGTCCCTGGAACCATTTTTCCAGATTGTTTTTCCCGGGTAGTTTTTGCCTTCTAGACCATTCATTTAGCAGGTCTACTCTTCTTCAAATGAGGATCTGAAGGGGGGTTTCAAACCTTCTAGAATCAAGACAGCCAGAAGTAATGCCAATATGAAAATAAAGAGGGCAGTTCTGGGTACTTCTACTATAGCATTGGAAAGAGAAAAAAAAAACACTTCCTATAATTTATTGGACTGAGGACGTTTATAACCTTATCAACATTTGAATGTAACACATATAGATGACAATAGAAATTGGACTTTTAGGTATTTGAAGACTTTTATAGAAGCCTATGGATAGATTTGCCATAATTGTTTTTGTTTTGCTTTGCATGAATTAAATAATATTTTTTTAAAAACTTGGCATGTCTTGGCATATAGCGATTGTTGAGGCTGGGAGAAACAAGGCTGGTGGAATGCTGACCAAGTTTGGAGCCAGGGTGGACCTTCCCCTAAGACATCTATGTCGGATGCCTCATGCAGCCTGCCCTCAAAACTGTCAGCTTATTTAAATAAGCAGTGGTGTAAATCAGCTATTTATGAAATAAATAAAAGGTAGTGGCACCCAGACACAGTTGTTTGTGTCATTATTTAGCTCCTGTTATTATTTGAAGGGTTCCTTGGAACATTCTCCTGCTGTCTCTCAGCAGATGAAGCACCAGAGTGAGAATACAAAATTGGTTAACCTCGGAAAAATGAAAGAATGGTTGTTCTTCTTTATTTCTTTGTTATGGTGTTGAAAATCAAGTTTCAATCACAATTGCTTCACAAAACTCTTCATTGAAAATAAAACTGTTGTTTAAAAGTATATAAACATACTCTTCCACATTATTGCTTGTTTCACTTTTAAAATGTAAGATGGCACTTTTTACCCCTTTTCATTAATGCTTTTGGCTATTTGCAACATTTATTTTTCCCTGCCAGGCTACTGTAAAGAAAAGAATGGAGGTAGGTGGCACAAAAGGCAGATTTTAGCTCCTCTTTCATTCATATGAAAGAGGAGCTAAATTGTTATATATGAAAGAGGAGCATGAATTGTTACATTTAATGTTTTTAAATGTTTTTAAATGTATTATTTAATGTTTTTAAATGTTTTTAAACATGTTTGTATTTGTTATCCGCCCTGAGCCTGCGAAAGCAGGGAGGGCGGAATATAAATATAATAAATTAAATTAAATTATATGCTCTATTGTAAAAACAATACCCCCTCTCACTTGAGTATTATTGGAAAGAAGAGATATGTTTACACACATGCCAATTCACACCCACCAGAGTGTGTTTCTTGAGTGAGAATTTCAACTGCTTATATAATAGGAATAGTTTCTTCTCTTCACTTGGAATTTATTAGTGAGAATCTCATCTACAGTATGAGCAATTCTAGAAATTTAATACCAAATGGAAGAGGTATAAAAATTTAATTTGGAAACGCATTTTCCACGGAAACCAATAAGAGAATGGATCCGAAACTTGGTTAATAACAACTCTATCTTACATGAACAGAGAGAATTACAAAGGGACCTAAACCTCATTGCTATTTTGTGTATCCATCATCAGCCTTTCCTCCCAAACTGCAAAGGATCCAAGCAGAAAACTGCTGAGGCAGCGCATCCTTGTATTGATATGAGGAGCATGTAAACAGCGGGAGAAATAGTGCATTTTGTGGGGCAAGCTTAAGGCAGGGTCCTGGTGCAGGAAAAATCACGCCACAGCTAATTTTGGATGAAAACAGGCCACAACTTTATTGGTTACAGAAAAGGAAAAGGAGCGTTGGCCAGCGTAGGGCACGGATCCCAGCATCGGGTGACCCGCCAGCCAGCCGATGACCCTCTCACCCCCTCAGCATGCCTGCTGAAGGGGGACACCTGGGATGACACTTGAGGGGTCCACACCAGGCGGAAGCCTCTGGGTGGTTCCCCCATCACCTGGACACAGGCATGCCTTGGCAGGCCCCCGAGCTGGGCCTGCCGCTACCATGCCTGGTCCAAGATCCCTTATGGGGATCCCCATCTATGGGAAACAGTGCCAGCAGGCCCTGATTTCCCCCAAAGGGATCAGTGCCCAACGCCCAACCGTCAACTCCAAGTTGTGACAATTTTATTGTAACAGAGAGACTGTTCCAAGGAATCTCTTTATTTAACAACTGTTCCAACAATATATACCCGTCATTAACATATAGCGCTAACCATATGCTAATACAATCCAAATCTTCCTGCAATGAACTTAGATGGAACTACAGCTGCCAATTAGCGGAGGGTGGGAGGGGTTTGCAGTTCAGGAGCCAACTGCTTGGAACGCGCTCTGGCCCCAGCATAAGTGGGCTGCAATAGGGAAAACTTCTTCCCTCAGGTCCAGCAACGGCCCATAATTCAATTCCCCCAGCCACTGATTGGCTGGCAGGGGAATCGAGCCGCGCGTCGCTGAGCCGGGGCCAGAGGGAGGAGCCATTCCTGCTCTTCCTCCCTGCCTGCAAGCCCGCAAACACCAGACCCCAGTAAGAGCGGGGCCGGGGGCTTTTCCTTCGTAAAACACCTAATAAAAAGTTATTGTATTCTCAAGTAGAGAATCCTGTATACAAAGAAATTTCTCTTCAATGGGGAGATAATGCTCCTGTCCCAATAAGCTTTTAGCAATGTCACAGAGAATTCCTAACTCGGAGTTGAGTTCCCTGTAATTATGAAAAGCATAGTAATTAATCTGATGAAGCCTAAATCCTCTGTGGATTTCCAGTAGCCAATGAGAAAGTTAATAACAAAGATTGTGAAGGATGATATAAATATATGTCTGTACAGTTTGGGTGGGGAATAAGGCCAAGGCAGGCTGATCACTGATACTTCACATTGTTTTTCTCATTGGTTTCAAGACTATCAGCAGACTGGACAATCACTCAGTTGTAATCATGGAGACTCCAGTGAAAGTGAAGCAGAGACAAAAATGAGAATCTGAGTTCAGGGGGCAGATTGGTACTCAGGATGGTAATTGTAGTCGTGTTGCTTCTGTTACTGCTGCCTCACATGGTGTGCAAATCTCGAGTTGCTACATGTGTGTTACAGGAACCCCACCGTCTTGTTCATAGCTATTATGAGCCAGGAGATCTCTTCATTGGTGGCATTCTTTTTCAGACATTCATTCCTGTCATTCCAAATGGCTTCAAGAACTATCCTCATGGTCCACATTCAAATATATTTGTGTAAGAGTTTATCCTCGTATACCATTATACTGTATAGATCTGTGTAATGATTTATAGAGCTAACTGAAGAATTACATATTGCACAGCTTACATGTTTAGGTTTGTAAAGAATTCCAGTGAGCAATTGTGGATTTCCTAACAAAAACTATAGAGATTACTATATTTTGTGGTTAATTTTTTTTTTTTTTAGAAATATGCAACTGGCTTCTTTTCCAGTTGGGAAGTAGTAAATATAATGCCAATTTCTCAAAAGCAGGAAAACCAGGAAATTTCAGGTCACGTACATCCATTTTAGGCAGCATTATTAAGCATACAAATGAAGAAGACTTCTCAAGGTGAAGAGAATTAAGCAGTGGGGTCCCTCAGGCATCGGTATTAACAGTGCAATCCTATGCAGAGTTACTCCAGTCTAAGCCCATTGAAGTCAACGGCCTTAGACTGGAGTAACTCTCCATAGAATTGCACTGTAAAACTCATCCTCTGTAATCTAGATGGGTAGCCATGCTAGTCTGTCTGTAGCAGTGGAAAAGAGCAGGAGTCCGGTAGAACCTATAAGACTAACAAAATTTGTGGTTGGGTATGAGCTTTTGTGAGTCATAGCTCACTTCTCCAGATATCTGAAGATATCAGAAGAAGTAAGCTGTAACTCATGAAATCTCATACCCTACCACAAATTTTGTTAGTCTTATAGGTTCTACTGGACTCCTGCTCTTTTCTTCCTCTGTAATCTCTTCCTAAATTATCCAGAAGCACAAGTGAAGTAACTAAGCAGGGAAATCACCAAGGCGAGCTTTTTTGCTCAATCACATCCAATTCCCCTCCTTACTACAAGCCCCACCCCACATGGCTTTTGCCCATGTAGATTCAATGATACCCAAGCATAGCCTTTTTGGGTGGCCAAGTGGCTCTTCTCTTCCATTTTCAACAGCAGAAATGAAAACCAAAGAGGATTCCAAAGGACTTGAAAATTATCTCTCCAAACTGGGTGAGAAACCAACCCAAAGGCAAATGTGGTAAGTGCAGTTATTCATGCCAAATCAGCACCACCACTAAATCCTGTTTTATATGAAATTCTCTTAATTCCTCTTTACCCAGTTTCTCTCTGAAATCCAGCAATCCTTTTCAGGAATTTGCAGTCAGTTTCTAATCAATTCCTTTTGATCAAAGAGAAATTTGAAGAGAGGAGGGGCAGTAAGGGAGGTTCTGTAAAATTTCAGAATTTTACTCTGTAGATGCTCAGAGGCAGACAATGCCTTCCCAAGCTTGTCTTCTTGTCAGAGAAGCATCCTGGGGTGTATAACATAAAACAACTGCAAGGGCTGAAGTTATATCAAACACACCTTGATTTCTCTTTGAAGATAAATGAAAGAGATATGAAAGAGAAATCCTGCTCTTAAAAGAGAAAAAGAGAGTAAGAGGAATAGCTATAGCTATAGCTAGAAAGAGAATTTTGGAAAAAGCATTTCTCCACCCTATAACAACCCTATTTTACACAGACATTGATAAGGTCTGAAGACATGTTGGGCTCTCAGTGGACAGGTGAATGAAAATGTGGGGCAGCAGTGAAAATGGTAAACTCTACCCTAGCAGGTATCAGGAAACAGACTGAACATAAAATGGCCAATATTAGAATGTTCTGGTATAGAACTGCAGGGCAACTGCATTGAGAATATTGTCTACCGTTCTGATCACACTGTCTCAGAAGGAATCCCTGAGACAACAGAACTTTATTGGAATTGTAAAGCAGATCTCACATAACGAAGACTGAAATGATTTTGTTCTGACAGAGTTAAGGGTTGGCTCATAATACACTGCAGCAGTACTGTAGTGAATAATGGTAATGAGGATATGAATAAAACAACTGCAGTAGTTTTACAAAGTATGAGATATGTTTTTTCTCTCAAAATGGCAAATCTTTTTGTAGTGCAATGCCTGAGAACTACCAGAATGTCCTGGCCTTGGTGTTTGCTGTAAAGGAGATCAATGAAAACCCTCACATCTTACCCAATCTCACCCTGGGAGTCTGTATCTATGACAGCCATTTGGATTCAAAGGGAACCTGTCAGGCCACTATGCAACTCATTTCCCCAAAGAACAGGCCGGTCCCCAACTACAAGTGTAACATTAAGGATAACATGATCGCTGTCATTGAAGGACTTTTTCCAGAAGTCTCCTACCATATACCAGAATTTTGGGACATCTACAAACTTCCACAGGTAGGATGAGCATCTGCATAGTGTGAAAGGAGTATGGAATAATGCAAGTGATGTAGACAATATTTTATTTTTTACTCAAATGGGAGGGCTGTATTGTAGGGATGGGTTCTCAGATGTTTCACCAACGAGTTGGGGATCATAGACTTCATCACTATTTTTGCCTTATATATTATCTGCTGCTTTAAATACGTACTCCTATGTACAACCAGCACTCCATGTTGTCTAACGTTAGTCCTAGAATTGATTATGTTTTGCTCCAGTATTTTTTCTACTCTGCCTTGGATCCTTGCTAATGCTGTGTCTTCAAACTTGAATCTGTTTACCTTATGGTATTGTATTGAAATGTACTTGATCCTGATTGTATTGACCTCATACTGTGTAATCCGCCTTGAGTCTCAGTGAGAAAGGCAGACTATAAATGACGTAAGTAAGTAAGTAAGTAATGTTACCAGAACTGCTCTTTATTATAATGGGGAATTAGCTATAGCAGTCTGTAACTTAAAATTAAGCGCGGATCATAACCTATGTATACGGAGGTCCCGATCCCAGACACTCTAGTGAAAAAGAGGCAGACAACAAATAAGTTCCAAACACGTGTATTTAGTGTGGCGTAAGCCTAAACTTGCACAAGCATACAAGAAACACCCAAGATCTAGGAAATACAGAGTATGAAATACAGAGACGTTCGCATTAGCTGGTTCCCAACGATGATAGGGGGAATACTCACTTATCCTGGAGCAAAGCAGAGACACAGCAGCGAGGGTGGCCCAATGCCAGCACTGGGACCACAGACGGACAGCAAGGAGGTCTGGATAGGGAATGGCCTGAGCACCGAGTGGTCTGAGAGACCAGCTTAAATACCCCAAAACGTACCCTGGGGCTGGTGCTGTACTTGGTGGTTCTCACAGTTTAAAACAAAGGCTCTAATGGGCTACTGAATGGCTTGGATGGGCCACTTTGGTAATCAGATTGTGATAAGTGACACCTCAGGAAGAGGGGACAAAAGAGGGTGGGGGAAATCCAAGTGGGCTGAAAGGATGTTCCAGCAGACAGGGCTTGTCCTGACGTCATTAGCTCTGGAATGCGGAGGTTTCTTTGAGATGCATTCTCTAAGTGCTTGGGATGATCGGCACTTAGTTCTTCTCCGGGGCGGCTCCTAAGATATGCAGAGCGGGGCGAGGGGCTCTCGCTGCGGACGTGGTGTGCCCGCTTCGCCGAAATGGCTTCCCAAAGCAGTCTTCCTCTCAGGGTCTTCTGGGTGCCTGAGAACATGGATGCCGGCTGGGCATAGCTGAGGCTGGATAGCAGGCTGCCCGGTAGCGAGGGCAAGCTCGGCGACCGGCTCGCGGGAGGCTCCAGGCGGGAACTGACCAGGGAGCGCCTAGCCAGGCTCGCTGGAGGTTTCCCCGGCAGGCGCCCGGCTGCTAGCAGCGGCTTGGGCCCATATGAGGCAGGCTTCCATGGAGGCAGGGGGAACAACACTTTAAAACACAGTCCAAGGCAAAGAACAGGCACGGTCCGTGGTAGATGGCACTGCAGGCACGGGGCACACAGTCCAAACGCACACTGGGAAGTCCAGATACAGGTCAGGGCAGGGTTGCCCAGAAATAGAGTACTTTGTGCAGTTAACCAAACATGGAGTCAGTAAACTACACAGTCTATTGCAGCAGCAGGGTAATTGACACGCAGGCAGGAAACTGACACGTGTATCAGAGCACACACGTGCAAAGCAATCTTTGTGTAGCAGCAGTGAAACAGTAATGCAGGAAACTTTAACACAGTTCATAGCAGGCTTTAAAGCAGGGGAGGGGGCCTACTTGGCAACAGTAAGTAAGTAAGTAAGTAAGTAAGTAAGTAAGTAAGTAAGTAAGTAAGTAAGTAAGTAAGTAAGTAAGTAAGTAAGTAAGTAAGTAAGTAAGTAAAATATTTTGAAACATGACATTCACACTCTCATGTAAATTGGCTTGGTAAACAAAGGTATTTTTCAAAAATGAAAAGATAATACTGTTTCCATTGTGCTTCTGATGGCTTTATCAGTTGACTGACAGGGACACAAAAACCTTTGTACTCTTCTCCTTTAGCCCCATCCCACAAGCAGCTGGATCCTGTCCTTTTCTTTTAAGTTTGTTCTGTTCCTACTTACTTAACTGCAGCTGGCAGTTAAGTCTTGGCAGGGAAGATGTTCTTCATAATGGATGGAAAAGATGTGAACAAAAAAGGAAAGCTAACCAGAAAATGTGGTGGTGGTCATCAAGTCACAGCTGACTTATGGCAATCCTGTGGGAGATTTCAAGGCAAGAGACTAACAGAAGTGGTTTGCCATTGCATGCCTCTGCAACCCTAGTCTTTGTTGGAGGTCTCCCAACCAATTACTAACCAAGGCAGACTCTGCCTAGTTTCTGAGATGTGACGAGCCTGGGCTTGCCTGGTCTATCCAGGTCAGAGCAGCAAGGAAATAGGAAGTACTGAAACATGATGGACCTATATGAATGAAAACTGGTATGTGTGAGTGTGGCGGGTAAACAGTATAATCATACAAACCTATTGGATTCTTTGGAAAATTGAACACATACCTTGCCCTCTCAATCCTGGTCACTCTTGGTTAACTGTATCTGTCTGGGAAGGACTGATAAACTGGGTCCCCTGAAGTAGTAGATGCTTCTGTGAGAGAGGACCCCTCCTATACAAACCCTCCCTGTATTCCAAGTGTTGGTCAAACTATCAACCAGGGACAACTCATTTCACTTAGGGCAAGTTACTCTGGTGGGTGATGTGTTTCAACTACTCTCATTTCTGAATAGAACTATTGGAATGTATTGGGAACAATCAAATTTCTCAAATTAATCCCATTCACACTTAGAACCTCCTCTATGATAGGGAATCTATTCTGAAGATGTTCCATCAAAATTCTTAAATTTTGAGCAGAATCACTGGAGAAGAAGAGGCAGTGCCCTCCCTTCATTTTTTCTTCCATACCTACGATCTTTTATATATTTTTACTGTTCTTCCTTTCTGAAAATTCCACTTCATATTCTGAATCCTGGAGTTGCTCTTTCTTGCAATGTGTATTGAAAGTACGATTGAGTCACAGTGGTATCTTAAGCAGATTTGTTTGTTTGTTTGTTCATTTACTTTATTTATACAATGTGAATAATAGACACAGGAACAAAATGTTGGTATTCCATCTGAAACTAATATTATTTACCCATTCAACTTCCTTTTAAGCTCATGTATGGCTCTTCTCCAGTGTCATTGTATGACACCAAAGTTCCCACCTTCTACCAAATGGGCCCGAGTGAAAGCCAACAGCACATGGGGATTCTCCAATTACTTCTCCATTTCAAATGGACGTGGATTGGATTCCTTGCTGCAGTAGGTGTGAATTTAGAATGGTTTGTGCAGTTCATGTTTCCAGTATTTTCCCAGCATGGCATCTGTTTTGCCTTCATAGAATCCTTGATCAGTGTAGGATCTGATAACAACAAGGGAGACCTTGATAAATGGGAACAGTATGAAAAAATCATGAAGAGCACAACCAATGCATTGGTCTTCCATGGAGACAGTCGTTCCTTGATAATCTTGAGATTTTTGCTAACTCTCCCCAAAAATAAAGAGACTGTACCCAATCCAAAATGGAAAGTTTGGATTCTGTCAGCCCAGATGGACTTAAAAACACATATAAATGAACAGAGTTGGGATATAGAACTCTTCCATGGTGCCTTAACTGTTGCAATTCACCCTAAGGATGTCCAAGGATTCTCAGAATTCCTTAAGAGCAGAAACCCTTCCAGCACTGAGGAAGATGGTTTTATCAGGGATTTCTGGGCACAGGCATTTTGCTGTAAATACCCAAATACATTTATGCTCAAGAAGGATGAACCAAACAGAAACTGCACTGGAGAGGAGAGACTGGAGAACCTCCCAGGACATCTTCTGGAAATGAGCATGACTGGACATAGCTATAGCATCTTCAATGCTGTCTATGCTGTGGCTCATGCTCTGCATGCCATGTATTTGTTCATATCCAAGCAAAAAACAGTGATGGATAATAAAACAAGGGAGCTTTGGAAAGTGCAGTCATGGCAGGTAATGAATTTTAAGTTTTAATCAGGGAGGGAGGATTCAGTTATAACTTGCAATGGCGTGGTGCCAGCTGGAGTGTAATTGTTCCTGTCCTGCTGTTGGTTATATTTGGCTCAATCTGATAATGTTAGATGAGGTCAAAGACATCCTGACCAAGGTTATTTCCAGAAGTCCCTCAATGTTAGCTTGACTGTTAGCAGGAGCGAGCAGGAGCATGAACATCACTCCCATCCTACAGTCACTCTATTGGCTACCTATCAGTTACCATGCTCAATTCAAGGTGTTGGTTATTACATACAAGGTTCTTCATGGCCTTGGCCCAGCATACCTACGAGATTGTCTCACTCCTTATGTCCCTCCATGGCAGCTTTGCTCATCTGAACAGGGTCTTTTGCAGGTGCTGGGCTGGCCTATACGTGGGCAAAATCAACAGCAGCCCACACAAGGGCTTTCTCTGTGGTGGCCCCCACCCTATGGAACGGTCTGCCTGAGGAGGTCAGGAGAGCCCCCACTCTCCTGGCTTTCTGCAAATGATGCAAAACCAAATTATTCAAAAAGGCTTTTTATTCATATTGGAGGGAAGTATTATAGGGAGGAGTCTCAAATGCTTTGCTAATGAGTTAGGGACTATAGACTTCACCACTACGTTGCCTTGCAAATTATCTGTTGCTCAAATATGTACTCTTATACTACCTGTACTTCATGTTTATCTAATGTTAGTCCTTGAACTGATTATGTCTGTTTCAGCAATTCTTCAGCTCTGTATTGGATCCTTACTAATACTACGTCTTTATAAAATCCTATGACTTTTTTTGGAAATGTCCTTAACATTGTATAGAAATGTTCTTGATGCTGTATGGAAATGTTCTTCATACTGACTGTACTAATCTCATGCTATGTAATCTGCCTTGAGTCTCAGTGAGAAAGGCGGACTATAAGTAAGTAAGTAAGTAAGTAAGTAGGTAAGTAGGTAAGTAGGTAAGTAGGTAAGTAAGTAAGTAAGTAAGTAAGTAAGTAAGTAAGTAAGTAAGTAAGTAAGTAAGTAATGTTATTTGCAATGGAAACTAGTCAGTGACAGGCATAACTCATTTGAAAAGAAAGCTGGGAGCCTTAGAAGTGGTTGCCAGCTTCAGGATGATGGTGGGACTTGCAGTACCGCAATGAAGGCAGTTGGGCCATCTTGGAACAGATTAGCAGCACCACATACCTCTTCTATTTCTAATGGCAATCAAGGTTTATTCAGGAGAAGCCAGGGAAGTCCAGACATCACAGACAGGGCAGGTGGAAAGTATCCCTTCTGTGACAAAACAAAGGGATCGAACAGCTTCACTGACCTATCAGAGCCTGTGTAGTGTAGTGGTAAGAATGTCAGACTTGGGTCAAGGAATTCCAGCTTCAAATTCTCACTCTGCCACAGCAGGTTGCTGGCTGGCTTTGGGCCACTCATACCCTCTCAGCCAGAACCACCTCGTAAGCTGCCTTGTGTCTCCACTGGGGACAAAGGAGCACAGGCAGGGAGGATGGAACATATTTACAAAACAATGGGGATTTAATGACCTATCACAGCCAGCGAGGTGTAGTGTTTAGAGTGTCTGACTGGGATCCAAGAGACTCCAGTTTGAATCCCCCTTGGCCAGGGAAGCTTGCTGGGTGAACTTGAACCAGTCACACCCTCTCAGGCTAACCTACCTCATAGAATTGCTGTTGTAAGGATGAAATGGAGGACAGGAGAAAAAAGTAAGCCGTTGGGGTGAAAGGTAGAGCATGACATTTGTTATAAAGCTGATCATGCCTACTGCTCACTCGCAAAAGAGGACTGCTGTTGTTACCTCAAGCATTGCTGTAACTCTTTTAGCAGGAGGCAGAAGTGCTCATTTACTACAGGAAAATATAGCAACCACACTGAGCTGCATCAGTAGCAGAGCTCCTAGTGTAAAGTAACAGTGAAGGTTCTACATACATTAATTGCATATTGAAATCATAGAACATCAAACACAATACAAATGAAAGTGGAGCACCAACAGTCTAACAAGATACAAACGAATATTTAAAAATGAGCACAAAATATTCACTTTATCCCTCTTTGATAGTTCAAAAAAATCTAGAACTAAACTGAAAATTGACATTTGGACTTGTGCAAATTAATTATTCTATGACAGTACCCTGAATTCCTTCCCAAAATCATTCCAGTCACTATATAGTAAAATTAATTAATGCCATAGAAGTCATTTTAAATGTAGAGATCAATGCCTATGCACTGCCACCACCACCTCATATCATCAGCTGTACAGACAACAACAGACTAATTAAAAAGGTTTTTTTAAAACTGACACAAAAGGAAAGTTCATTCACAGCAGGGAGGGGCCAGTTCAATAGCAACAGATAGACAAACTGACACTATACAAAGTATCAAGCTCCCTTTCAATCTGCAAGTACCCTTCACTCTTTCTATTCAAATTAGGCTACAGTGATTTATTTCAATGATGTGTCTATAGCAGCCCAAAGATTAACCTCCCTGTTGACCCGTAGTAGCAACTTATTTCTCCTTTCCTTTTCAATCTAGCTCCACCACTTTCTGAGGCATGTTTCATTTAACAACAGTGCCGGGGACCAGGTTTCCTTCGATGAGAATGGAGTGCTGGAAGCAGGAATGGATATTATAAACTGGGTTACTTTTCCAAACAAATCTTTTGTCCGAGTGAAAGTTGGAAAGGTGGATGGCAGGGCTCATGCAGACCAAGTAGTTAATATCAACGAGAATATTATTATATGGCACAGCATGTTTAATCAGGTAGGACTGGGATACAAACATTTTGGAAAATATCCACTTTTGAATATATTTGAGAAGCTTCTCTCCTGAATATCTGAGATATCTCCTGAAACTTGCTGCATGGGGTCACATAGACGTCCTTCTGCCACTGTGATATAAATGAGCTGAGAAGGTCTTCAGAAGTATAAGCTTAAAAAACAGCTTTGGGTTTATATTATCAGACTCTACCTTGTATTTTGTCTGTAACAGCACAAACACTGTTCATGTGCACAGTACATTTTTCAAAGAAGTTACAATTGCTAAAAGTACTACTGTCTATTGCATGCAATATTTAATCCTACATGTTTAAGACAAATCTTGCTTTGTTTAAGACAAAGTATAAGCCTCGAGACACTGGAGTTCATATGTCAATTTGTAATGGTTCATCTGTTAGTTTGGAGGCAGACAACTAGCTTCTGACATCATGTATTTTTGACTATGGATGAAGACATGAAACTAGGTTTGCAGCTCTGAACTGGGAAATTCTTGGAGATTTGGGCATAGAGGATGGGGAGGGTGGAGTATGTGGAAGGGAGAGACCTCAGTCGGTTGTAGAGTCATAGAGACCACCCTTCAAACCAGCCATTTTCTCTGGGAGAACTGATATCTATAGCCTGGAGATCAGTTGGAATTCCAGGAGATCTCTAGGCTCTCCCTGGAGGTTGGAAGCCCTACATGATACCTTCTAGTAGATTATGGCATGGAAATAGAGTTGCTAGAGCTGCCAACTGAGCAGGGTCAATGAGAACCATATCTGAACTGCTAGTGATGCCCTGTGTGGGTGAATGCCATGGCTCTATTCTCCATGCTAGGCAAAGATTATGCTGTTGTCTGGACCAGAATACAAAATGCAAAATTTGTGTGCTATAGCTTGATATGTATTAATGACTGTGCCTCCTTTTGTACTAAAGCCAGTTCTCATACAGAATTGCAATAGACCACATGACCAGTAGCCAAATTTCATTTTCAGATATGGTTGACTGTATTAAATGTCCAGATGATCATTATCCAAACAAGGACCAGAATTTTTGCATTTCCAAGGTCATAACCTTTTTGTCCTATGAAGAACCCCTGGGGATCGTTTTAGCCATCACAGCACTTTCATTGTCTTGGATTACAGCACAGGTGCTAGGAACATTTATAATGCACAACAAAACTCCAATTGTGAAAACCAACAATCAGATCATCACCTATATCCTTCTCATCTCCCTTCTGCTCAGTTTCCTTTCTGCAGTGCTATTCATTGGATGGCCAGGGAAGGTGATGTGCCTCCTCCGCCAAATAACTTTTGACATCTTCTTCTCGATGGCTATATCTTCAGTGTTGGCAAAAACCATTACTGTGGTTCTGGCCTTTGTAGCTACCAAGCCAGGATCCAGGATGAGGAAGTGGATTGGGAAATGTCTAGCCCACTCCATTGTCATTTCCTGCTCCTTTATTCAAGTGGTTATCTGCTTAGTGTGGCTAGCAACTTCTCCCCCATCCCCACATGTTAACATGCAGTCAGCGCCTGAAGAAATCATATTGGGATGTAAGAAGGGGTCACCTGCCATGTTCTACTATGTCTTTGGCTATATGGGCTTCCTGTCTATTGCTAGCTTAATAGTGGTTTTCCTTGCAAGAAAGCTACCTGACAGTTTCAGTGAAGCTAAATTCATCACTTTCAGCATGTTGGTATTCTGCAGTGTTTGGTTATTCTTTATTCCAGCCTACTTGAGTATCAAGGGAAAATACATAGCTGCTGTGGAGATCTTCGCTAACGTAGCTTCCAGTGCTGGACTTCTGGGTTGCATCTTTTCCCTCAAATGTTACATTATTGTTTTGAAGCCTGTACTAAATAGTCAGAAGGAAATGATAAGGACAAAGCATTAAAGAAAATTATTCTCTTCAAACCTCTTGCACCTACAAAGCTTTTGCATGTATTCAACTCTTGTATTATATGGGATTTGTTATCATTTTCATGTTAAGTTTGAGAGGTATGTTCCTATCTCTTGTATGTTTTATGTTTTTATATGGTTTGTTTAATTAAAAATGATATATATTTGTATTTTAAATACTTTTCAGTGTTGGGAATGATTTATTGGTTTAATGGTTGTTGTGGATTTTCCGGGCTGTATAGCTGTGGTCTTGGCACGGCTATAGCCAAGACCACGGCTATACAGCCCAGAAAATCCACAACAACCATCGTTCTCCAGCCGTGAAAGCTTTCGACAATATATCGAACACCTCTATGGGGAGGAAACAGCCAATACCACGGCTATACAGCCCGGAAAATCCACAACAACCATCGTTCTCTGGCCGTGAAAGCCTTCGACAATATATTGGTTTAATGTTTTCATGTTTTCATGTTTGCTGTATTGGTAGAAAGATGGCACAGATATATTTTAAATAAATAATCTGACTACAAATTACACACCATAAAAACCAAAAGTGTGGATTTTGGCAGCTAAGAGAGAATTAAAAACATGTCAATAGATGAGGTTGGAAAGTGCAAATACTCCATTATTGGTGATTTATTCCAATGAACTTCAAGGATTTCAATAATTTCCTAGTCATAACATAAAGCCTCTGAAAACTCAGGGGGTGCTTAAACTCCCTTTATTTTGTATAGGAAGGGGTGTGGGGGGTTTTTTTGGACCATCCCTGTCTGTGCTTTCTGTTCAACAGGGACACAAAGCAGCCTACATGGTTCTTCTGTCCTTAATTCTATCCTCACAGTGACCCTATGAGGTAAGCCTGGCTGAGAGTGCATGTCTTGGCCACAGATAGACAGCCAACCTTCCATGACAGAGTGGACACTTGAACTCAGATTTCCTTGATCTTGCACTGACTTTCAAAACCCTGCCCCATACAGGCTCAGACAGGTCAGAGAAGTAGTTACGTCCCTTTTTGTTTTTTCACAGGGGGGTGGGGAGGTTTTCCAGCATCCCCTTCTGTGCAGCTTACATGTTCCTGGCTTTTCCATTGCAAAAAAACAGAGGAATGCTGTGGAGCTAGTCTGTGCCAGGATGGTCTGATCATTTTGGAAACTGCAAGTCCCACCATAATCCTAATGTGAATGTTCAGTCTTGAAGTTCCTAGCTTTATTTTCTGATCTTATGCCTGCCATAGACAACCGTACCTTAAAATGCAGAGGAGGTGGGGGTTTCTGGGCACTGCATGGGCCAGGATTTTCTGATTCATTTCATGCTTGACATAATAACTATCATGATCATCCTGAAGCCAGTGGCCAACTTCAGAGCACCATTTTTTTTGTCAGAAGATATTTTTCCAATGCCTGTTCTCTCAGCACTAACCCTATAAACAGCTGAGCTTGGGCAAGCCTAGGTCGAAAGGGAGGCTCTACCTATTTAGCGCTGAGACAACATCTTCTTTTAATAGGGGAAGCCCCAAGCTCAACAGAGGTTATCTTCAGCTTAGTTTGCCCAGCCAAGGATGAGAAAGAAACTTTATCAGGGCACAATATATGCCTCTTCCATTTTTTCCTCACAGCATTCCTATGAGGCAGCTTTGGATGAAAGTGAGTGGGTCAAGGTCACCTAGTAATTTTCATGAACAGTAGGGGTTTCAGTCTGGTTTTTCCTGACTCTAGTCCAACACTCTGTCCACTATGCTGCCCTCCCCTATTATTTTTGGTGATGGACTATACAGCTCTCTCCCTGCTGCTCCTATGCATCTGAACAGCAATGGCTGCAGGAAAACAAGACAAGGGAAGGGAGAAAAGGCGCATAGAAGGGGAAAGGAAAACATTTCTGACTAAGATAGAGCTGAGGAACCTCAGGGGCTCGAATGCTGCACTAGTATTGATGATGAGCATTTTGCCTTGGTGAAATTGGTACTTCAAGAGTGCAAACTTCAATGGTATCTTAAACTATAGGACCAAAGACACTTACTTCCACTCTCACTCTCTGGACTAAGTTCTTTAACATTTTTAGGCACAAAGAAGTGATATTGAGCATGAGCAACGCCTCAGAGACTTGAATCTCCTGTAATTAACAGTACGACTGTAATGAATTCCTTTGCTTCATAAAACCTCTGTGGAAAATCATAGCTATTACTATTTTTTTAAAGAAACTTAATTGCAGAGGTGGATAGTATAAATATTATCTTGTTTGTTTCAAAGCTAGGAAAAAGAAGAAATCTGTTAGGCTGATTTCATATTCCTGACAAACTGCACAGGCTCATCTAGTCAGGAAATTCTAATCAGGGAGATTAACAATTATCTTATTGCAATGCTGGTGGCTAACTCTGAACAGCAGAAAGTGTAGCACTGCCAAAGTTTTCTTAGTACTATAGATGCATATTGGAGGATCTATTTTCAGAGACAAGGATTACAGTTAGGATGGTGATGTTAGTGGCAGTGATGTTACTACTTTTGGGCCGTGTGGTAGGCAAGGTCCGTATTCTTCAGTGTGCGGCTGTGGATAGCTACCCTATTCTTCATAAATATATTTATCCCGGAGATCTCATCATCGGTGCCATTGTTTCTCAGACCTTCTTTATCACCAGTCCAAAAGACTTCAAGTGCAAACATCCTGAGATAGAAGAGGTTGTGTAAGAAATCTGCGTGCTTTTTTAGGGTGGGCAGAAGGCTCAATATATAATATGAATCTAGAATGTGCTCTCTAGCTGGCTAACCTTATGGGCTGTCTTGTCCTTATATAATATTGATGCAGATTCTGGATCTAATGGAAACTTCCTCAGGTCATTTACCTAGAAGGTCAGATGCAATCCTAGATCCTTATCAATTTGACCCCAGTTTAATAATGTAATTATACTTTGACCACAGTGAGGCATCAGTTGAAATTAAGCTCATTATTGGATTTATCTTTCAGAACCAGTATAACAGCATTTCATCTAATGGAAAATTGTGCAAATGATCATATGCAAATTGACAAATTGTCAACTGTGATATATTGATCAATGACACCCATGGATATGGTGGAATAGTAAAGATTTCTTGAGGCTATTTTATCTTGGCACATTTTATCTAAAGATTGAAAGCTATGTTTCTGAATACTTGCCCTTAAACTTTGTTTTAGTGAGGAGCTCTGTTCTCATTGTTTGATTTTTGTGAGTTACCCCATTTTCTAATTGCTTCTCAGACACAACTGGTGTGTGCAACTATTTGTTTGCTTGCTTTTATTTATTAAAATTTTTTACCCTGCCTTTCATCTTAACTCAAGCTGTCTTAAATATAATTGAAACATTTTTCCTTTTTTTTATGTAACTGCTGCTTATTTTGTTTATATTATTTTATGCACTGTTTATTACTCTTTTGTTGTTTATTATCCTTATTTATGTTAATTTGTGCATGGTTTATTATTCTTATTGTTACTGTAATTACTTTTCACTTTCTATTTTTCTTTTTAAATAAAAGAAACATCAGTTAAAACTAAAATAAAATAACAAATCCCAAATATCTCTCTCCCTGCCTCTAAAAGATGCCTTCTAGTCAAAGCCCATAAAAAGCCTTAAAAAACAAATAGGCCTTGCAGATCCTGCTAAAGATCTCATACAAGAGGGAACCCTTCACCTCTCCAGGGAGCCCATCCCTCAGAGTAAGACCCACAATATAAAAGGCCTGGGCTCTGATCGATATCACTTCTAAGTGTGGTAACAGCCGACATGTGGCAGCCTGAACACTCTAGCTGGCACCTAGAAACCTATAAAATGACCTGGTCAATCAGATATGTAGGTCTTTAAAGCAGCTCAAACTGAACTAGGAAAAAAAATGGCAGCCAGTGTAGTTGTTTAAAAATGGGGGAAACTGACCAGCCCCTGTTAATGGCATCCTGGACCAGCAGGAGTTTCTGGGTTGTGTTCTGGGGAAGCCCAATGTAGAGTGTGTTAAAGGAATCTAACCACGAGGTTACAGAATCATGGATTAATGTGGCCATATTAAGACAGAAGAGTTGGGAAAGCAGATGCAGCTGACAGAAGATGCTCTTAACTACTGGTCCAACTTGCTTGTTTGCAATTTTGTGAATGCTACAATATGTTTTGGAATATCACTACAAATTCTTGACTCTTCAGCATCTTCCCATTGTGTGGGTCATCTGGCAGTCCACTAGTTTAATTATCACTGTTGTTCAAGAAGATTACCTGAATATTTTTGAGGAATTCTACATCTATGAGTAAACCCACACTGCGGTAAAATGTGATGGTGGGGATGGAAAGAGAGATGCAACTGAAAGAGAATAACCCTGTTATTTCTCTGATCTGAGAAGATGGTAATTATGTCAGTACAAATACATGAACCATAGTGAGATATTAAACATGTAAACATGTCTTGACTAATAATTACCCCTAAAATACTGTATAGAAATTTTACTATAAACAATAATGGTTAATAAAGACCCGGCAGCAATAATTTTACAAATTCCAGGATTTGTTTCTGATGCTGAAACATGTAAATTGTTTGTATAGAATGATGCCTCAGAACTACCAGCACATCTTGGCTTTGGAATTTGCTATCAAGGAGATCAATGAAAATTCCCAGATTTTGCCCAATGTCAGCCTGGGGTTCCATATCTATGACAGTTACCTAAATCCAAAGTTGGCCTATCGCGCTGCTCTGCAACTTATTTCTCCAAAGAACCGATTTGTCCCCAACTACAAGTGCAATATCCAAGACAACCTTAAAGCAGTTCTTGAGGGTATTCATTCAGATAGTTCACAACATATCCCTGATCTTTTGAACATCTACAAGTTTCCACAGGTAGGCTAGCTGTGTAAAATGTATGTAAGTTTGCATATGAAACATTTATACTGTTTATACCCAGATATTACTTTGTGTTGTATGCTTTTCACATAATCATGATCATACTTTACCTGCTTTGTGTAACAAGAAAATATGGTTCCAGCAAACCAATCTATATTTTTAGTGATTATTTCATACCAGAGTAAAATATATTTTCTGGCTATCAATTTATGTCTTAGCATACAATAGGCTCCTTAGTTCAATTTTTAACATGTGCCTGAAGTTCATCAAGCCATTTAATTAGTGTACTGTTCATACGACAATGGTTTTTTAGGTTCATCCTGTAACTTGGCTGAATAACACGGTTCTATTACACATCAGTACACCCTTTTCCTGGGACCACATAGTAAAACTTGCAAGGAAAATAGAGTATCTTCCTGGCAAACATAGTTCATTACTTCAGATGCTTAAAAAGTAGCAGTGAGCTTTTTTTGTTTTAAAATTACCCCTCCATTTCTTTCACAAAAATAAAATATACACTCAGTCAAAAAAAAAAATAGTATAGCATCCAGGTTTGTGAAATAAGGTCACACATGAAGAATAAATTAAAAAAAATGGAGAAGGAAGAAGTCTACTGAGGAACAGTGTGGACTGGATTCATATTTCAGCTCATGCCCTCTGTGTGTTTCAGTGGCATGAAGCTAATCCCCCAGCTTGTGCATCATAAAGCGAGCAGCAAGAAGCTGCCAGTGGAGCTGGGAGTTGGTGGCATTGCCTACCCCCATCCCTGAGGAGAGCCACCCCAAATTAAGGGGACTTTCTCTAACCTCTTTACATAGGTCCCCCATAAACTGTGGCAGTGGCTCAGAATTCAAAGGGAAGAGTCACAGAGCCTGAACACTGTGATTTGGACTGTCCATTCACCACCTTTAAAACCTTTAAGACCTTTAAAAAAAGTTTTCATAGCAATGTTAAAAAATAAAATTTTGAGTCCACAAAGCAAGTGTATCCCCTCACCCAGGGTTTTCATTGGTTGGGACACCATTGTTTTACCATCCCCCACTCTACGGGATATACTGGCTGGGATTGAGCAATATGTGCTGCCAGCTAGAGCTGTCCTTTTACTGAACTGTATATCTGATACATGTGTTAATGTGAATTATATTATTGACGTTATTCATTCCTAGCCCGTTTGTGGGGAGACCAGACTATAAGACTGATCAATCAATCTATCAATTAAGATAACATGAATGGGATTCTCCCCCCCCCCCGCCCCCGCAAATATGTTGTGCATTCTGACATTTTTTGTCTGTCCGATTATGTCCGTATAAAGTTCTTTAGAAAATATCATAAAATACATCAAAATGAATTCACACACATAAACGTTATTTATTCTGAAAATCTATTTTTAGCTCTTGTACGGTCCTGCCCCAGTGATGATGGATAACAATCAAGTCCTATCCTTCTATAACATGGTCCCCAATGAAACCCATCAGTACCTGGGAATTCTCCAATTACTTCTCCATTTCAAATGGACATGGATTGGATTTTTTGCTGTGGTTGGTGGAAATTTAGAATGGTTCATGCAGAAGATGCTTCCAGTCTTCTCCCATCATGGCATCTGTTTTGCCTTCATGTATGCACTTTCTAATTTAGGAACTTATGATTACAGGAAAGATGATGTGAAATGGTTTGCAGAACTGTATGAAAAAATCATGGCAAGTACAGCCAATGTAGTTCTTTTCAAAGGACACATTCGTTGCATGATGGTTTTCACTGGTTTGATAAGACTGGTGCAAATTAAACACATGATGCAAATAACAAACAGTAAAGTGTGGATTCTGTCAGCTCAGATGGAGCTGAAAATATATAGTAAGAAAAAAGACTGGAATGTACAAATCTTTCATGGTGCTCTATCAGTTGCAGTTCATTCCAGAGAACTTCATGGATTCCAACAATTCCTTAAGGTCAGAAAGCCATCCAATGCTGAGGAAGATGGTTTCATCAGTGACTTCTGGGCGAACATATTTGGATGTGTGTTCCCAAATTCTGCTCTGGGCAATGTAAATCAGGATAATTGCAGTGGAGACGAGACTCTGGAGGACCTCCCTGTGTTTGAAATGAGCATGACTGGCCACAGCTACAGCATCTACAATGCGATCTATACTGTCGCTTATGCTTTGCATGCCATGCAGTCATCAAAAGTTAGAGGAAAACTGAGAAGAGAGAGACGGAAACTGGAAAATCCTCAAGCCTGGCAGGTAGTGGACCCCTTCTCTGCTATGGAGGACAAATCAAGGAGGTCAATCTTTCCTCCTTTTCCCAGTCCCCCTCCTTGTTCAGCTACCTTGAGCTTTTTCTTTCTTTCTTTCTTTCTTTCTTTCTTTCTTTCTTTCTTTCTTTCTTTCTTTCTTTCTTTCTTTCTTTCTTTCTTTCTTTCTTTCTTTCTTTCTTTCTTTTCTTTCTTTCTGTATGCGTGTGTGTGTGTGTGTATGTATGTATGTATGTATGTATGTATGTATGTATGTATGTATGTCATTAATAGTCCGCCTTTCTCACTGAGAGCCAAACTACATGAGACAAATTACATGTGTATGATACATGAAAGTACTTACATGTTTCCCCGTTGCTTTCCTGTTCACTCACACACCGTGGCCACAGTGCACTTGATGTGCACTTGATCCTTTGCTTGGACTGGCACGTTTCTTCCCCATTCCTCCCAGATGAGAGATGGTATCCCATGATGTACCTTCTCTTCATGCATACTCAAATCTTCCTCAGCAGCTTTTCTGAGAGGGAAACTTGTTTACACAATTGGATATATCGGGGGGGAAACCTGCTGGGTTTCCTGGGGGGAGGGCTACAAATGGGGGTCCCACACCTTTGCGGAGATCTTGCAACTCAGCCCACCAGGAAGGGGGGGGCATTTATGCAAAGGGGACTGGGCAATCCCCACTTTGGGAGCCACAGTAGTGTTTCTTGTCAGCCAGAATCAACTCTTTCCTGCCTGTTTGTCCTGAGCCACCTCTGATCTCCATTATCAGCTATGGGGAAAACTATGGGAGCTATCCAGGGGGATGGGGGTAAATCTACGAAATTTTCAGGGTACCTACTGCTAATTGTCCTCTAAACACTCCCAAAGTTTCAGGGAGATTGGACCTTGGGGAGCCATTTAATGGTCCCTCAAAGAAAGTGCCCCCAACCACCCCATTTTTTCCTATTAAGGAGAAAAACTGACAGCAACTAAAGAAACCCATAGATCATGCTTTTCCTGGGGACTTTCAGGATGAGTCCTTTGTCTCATGTAGTTTGGCTCTCAGTGAGAAAGGAAGAAGGGCGCCAATGGTTCTGCTCTGGAGCTGTGCCCATTGATGCTCTCCGACATCTGGTTCCCCCGCTCTCGGGGTGACTTCGGCATAGTCCCAGCTCAGAGCACTTCGCTGGGAAGTATCCCCTTCCGTTCGCTCGGCCGTCCGGTTCCAGAACAGCCATGGGCGGCCCTCAGCTTGCTCCGGTATAGATCCCAGGCTACGCCGGCTATCCAACTGTATTCGGGTAAACATCGCGCTGATCCTCCGCTCCCTCGTCTCTCTGGGCCGGGCGCTCCACTGCGTCGGGGTCGGCACGCTGAACAATGGAACGGCTGATGCGCTGGGCCTCGTTCTCTCTGTACTGGGAGCGAGGGTAAAAATGGTTGTAACCGTGGATCCTTGTCTCCTTGGCACAACTTGAGAAGATTCCGAGCCTCGAGGACCGGGAGAGACATACGGGTCGAACAAAGGGTCCCGGGGTGGGACAGCTTTGGAGTCCGTTTGATCCGGTTGAGGCATTGGAAAGATGATTGGTAACAAAATGTCAGAACTGTGGCTAGATAAAATCCTTACTCCAGTCTGCCTTCTGCAATTAGACAAAAGTCCATTGTTTCCAAAAAGCATTTAATGAAGAAAAAGATTATTATAGTCCACTGGCCTGAATGCAATATCCAGGTTGGTACATATGCATTGTTACCAATGCCAGGCAAAGCAAGAGATACATATTAAATATCATAGCTGACCCATCCTCCCCCCACAGTTCTCAAAATATTCCCTTTGAAGCTGCAAAAGCGAAAGCTTCCCCAAGGCCGGTTCTTGGTGGAACGTCGGTAGCCAAAACAATGCTGGTCTGTGAGATAGCTGCCTGGGAACCTCTGCACCTGGGGAAGAAAGCACTGAACACTGAAAGGATTAAATATGGAGTCGGTTAAGCATAGGTATACAAAAGAGCATTCTGATCCTGACAGATGAGTGTCCTGGTAGACCAAAGTGTTCTCCTACTGGTTTCTGGATATTGCCATTTTTGATGTTAGATTTGTTTCCATTTTTTCTTTTGCACAGAGGTTGGCTGGTTTGTTCTATGTAGAACCTCAAGGTGTCATTGAGATTTCCTTCTGTGGGAACTTTTTTCCTATGCTGCTAGAATTTCATGAACATACATAAACAATGAAAAATATTGACTTTTCCTATATAGAAGTGCTAGTGGCACAAGAAGTGAGAAACTCAGCAAAGGAAAGCTGCTGTAACTTCTAGAGAAAAGTACAGGAGGGGGAAATGTGACGAGAACCAAGGCTCTCGCTATAAAATTATTATAAAAAATTATTATAAAAAGGAGCTGGATTATAAAATGTTGAGCTCCTTGTTTGATTTCCCCCCCTTTACAGACTTCTATTTCATTTTCCAATGTAGCTCCATCACTTTCTGAGACATATCTCATTTAACAACAGTGCTGGAGACCAGATTTCCTTTAACCAGAATGGGGAATTAATCGCTGGCTTCGATGTTATCAACTGGGTGACATTCCCAAACCAATCTTTTGTTCAATTCAAAGTTGGAAATATTAATCCTCAATTTCCTTCAAACCAAGCACTCAGCATTGTTGAAGAATTTGTGATGTGGCACAGCCAATTTAACCAGGTATGAGCTGGATGCAGGTGTCTGAGTTGTATCAGAATGAGAGTGTTTGTATTTAGGGGAGGATCTCTCCTTCCAGATTGTGTATGAATAACTTCTGAAACATGAACAAGGGCAACAGAAAACTCTGTAAATGAGGAAAAGGGCCTGCTGAAACCATTGTTTCAAATATGTCTAATTAAACAGACTAACAGGTAGGTAAAACAAATGGACTTTTCCCTTTCAAAACATTATTTTCTACTTTCACAACATTCAATGTATAGAACATATGTTTAAGCCTTAAGTGGGCATCTTTTCTTCAGATCATTATCATACATGTAAAATAATGTGTCACAATGTTCTGTGGAAAATATCAACACCTCACTGTATGCTGTTTTCTTAATCCCCACATGGTCAGAATTTTAAGGATTCTAAGCCATTATTTCTGAGATTAACACTCTTTTCCTGTGGATTAGGTACAGCCTCTTTCTGTATGCAGTGAAACCTGTAATCCAGGTTATAGGAAGAAACTGAAAGAAGGAGAGCCTTTCTGCTGTTATGATTGCATCCCATGTCCAGAAGGGACGATCTCTGATCATGCAGGTAAGAGATATAGACTAGAGTACAGAGTTATCAAAAGGATTGGCTGCTATCATCCAAAGGAATATTCATACAGGATAAACAGAGAGGGTCCATGATTAGATGACCAGTTACAAGGAACACAAAACTGGTGGCAAACATTGTAGGCTCATGTCATGCCTCAGGTAGGGTTAGCCACCTGACACTGCCACCACTCTGGGATTTAGGGTCCCTTGGGAAGGCCCAGAGTACCCTCCCAACCCTTCTGACCTCTGTAGCTCGGCCAATAAACAGGCATAAGGGCCCAGCAGAGTAACAACAAACAAAAGGATTTATTTACAAGGAGGTCAATTAATATTAAACAAACAGGCAAGCAAGGTACATTAGCAACAATAAATGGGTGAAAACAAAGTAAACAAAAGGCCCTAGCACAACTGAACTCACTGTCACTCTGTTTGCCAGGCCTGTCTTCTCACCCTACCTGGATGAGGGCCTCTCTCCCTAGCAGAAACCTTCTCTGGCCTGCTCCCTGGGGGAAAGAACACAGGCTTTCCCCCCTCCCAGACTTATATAGCACTAGCTCCCTGTGTTCTGATTGGCCAAAAAGGGTGCCAAAATGGCCCAGGGGCTCCTGGGAATCGTAGGCAGGCCTACTCCCACTGCTAACAGGCCTCTGAGGCCTTGCTAGGCCTTCCTGGCACAGCCAGATCATGACAGTTCGTATCATGTACAACACTCACTCCCCATGAAACCTGGTACCACTTCCCTCACGTCATAACATTATTACAAGAAGTAATGTAGTCACACCCAGGTGCACAACATTGTCCTCTCCAGGAATTAACAGGAAATAGTACCGTGTGCTGATGACAGGAAATGCAGTTAGTCGTAAACTGGTTTATGACTAGAAACATAAAATTTCTGGAAATGTTGATATTATGGGGGAAACAGTTTTTTGAGAGTGTAAAAACAGAAATTGGGGGTGGGAGGGATGCAATAAGTCAGATACAGACAACTGTTTTGCTTTGCTTTATTCTCTTAATTCCAGCCCATGCCCCATACATCTTTTGTCATATAGGTCATCTTGGTAATGAAAGGGGACCTCATCCTCCCTTTTTCACCAGTGGAAAATCTGGTCAGATCTATCTCAATGTATACAAACTGATCTGGTAGACCATGTTCTTGTACAACAGCATAAACTGCAAACTCCACAGCAGTTTAATACAGGGTTAATATTTGTCAAACAGGGAGGCTAGCTTTTGCCGGCCAGCCAACAACTCCTGGCAAAAACATGATGATTTTATCTATTCCCTAAGCTAGAGTTCCTTCCTACTGCATGTGACTTTGCAGCACAATTAACATGTGAGGAGAAGTATCAAAAATTGGGCAAAGATTGAAATTAATCTAGCCTAAGGGGGTGCAAAGACTGTAAAGTTATGGAGAGATAACATCCGTCTTGTCTTTGCAAGATAACTAGTGGGCAAACAGCTTGTGCCAACCATAACAGTATGAAGAGTATTGCCCCCTCCCCAGTCAAAATGAAAGGCAGACACAAAGCTTGGGATTAAAATTCGGCCACTTTATTAATTACAACATAACTTGTCACTACGGCAAAGGATCTAGCTAACTAGAGGTACAGGTCAAGCACTGGGGTCACCTCGGACCTCTGCCTTGACCTGTCTGGGCAAGCCCCCACTGCTCCAAGGGTGAGCCATCCACTGAGTGGCTGTACCCAGCGGCCGGGAAAATGGTTCCCCCTCCAAGTCTGCAGCACCTCGCCGTACAAGTAAGGAGGGCCTTGTACAGGAGAGCCAGACAGGAGTCTGCCCTCGCCACTAGCTACTGTACAGCCCACCAGCTGCTCTGGACAAACCTCAATTCCTCACCAATGAGGATGTGCCAAGGGGGTCACCGGCCCGCTCATTTTGCCATCCTAACCTGCCAGTGGCTGAACTATGTACAGCTCCACCAACCAATTACACAAAACACATCCCACAGTGCAAGGTAGGCAAAAAAACTCTTCTCCCTCTTCATGCCAATTGAGAAAAGAGAAAAAAATTCCTACCTGGCCCTGACAAACAGTGACCAGATAAGCCTGCACTGTAATAGGGAGGGTGAGCGGGCCGACCAACCAGCATCCTCTGCAACAGGGAGAGAGGCGGAGCAGGTTTATATGCCCTTAGCTCCACCCTCCCCAAGCACCCGTATGCCGGGAAGAAGGGATACTGCCTTCCTTCTTCCACAGTAGCAAAAGTGGCCCCCGCCCTAGCTGCTGCGCTTTCGGGAGGGAAGGGGCCAACTTTCTGTGAAGTGGTTGGTGCAAAGGAAAAAAAATCAGACTGGAGCCTTTCTGTACAACAAACATACACTGCCACCTGCTACTCACCTACTTCAGGGTTTGTTAACACCAGTTCCCTTGTTTGTGTGTGCTGGAAACTGGGTGATTGTGTTCTCTGTGATTCTGGTGCCGTTGAGTGCAAAAACAGCTGGCCCAGAGCCTCTAATTGGCTCCCCCTTCCTTCACCATTGCAAAGAATGGCCATGAAAACCATGAGCATGAAAGAAAACTAACGAATCTTGAGTCTAACCCAATAGTGCCCTATGAGAACACCACCTGATCATGATAAACATTTCATTCAACACCTACAGATTTAAAATGGAGTGGTAATTTTCAAAATGCACACCTTAGTAGGCAGAACATTCAAACCTCTTATGGTAAACAGCAAATGTTTACAATCCAATTTAGAATCCATTTGAGTCTGACAGAAATCAACCTCTTTTAATCTTCTAGATATCCTCTGTTTGAAATGAAATTGCTATTTGAACGATGCTCACTTGCCGTTAGTTACTAGCTGAGTGAGATGGAAAAATTCTAGCATATTTCTTTCATTTATGAATTGAGTTATTTTTTTGTTAAAGCAAGTTCACAAAGAACTGAACACTATGACCAATTTGCTTGTATGAAATGGCTTTTCTTTTCTTTTGTAGACTTGGCTGACTGTTCTCAGTGCTTGATGAGTCATTTTCCAAACAAGAACCAGAATTATTGCATTCCCAAGATCATAACCTTCTTGTCTTACGAAGAACCTTTAGGCACTGGCTTTCTTTTTGCTATTCTTTCCCTTTCTTTGATCACAGCTTTGGTGATGGGAATATTCATGAAACACCACAACACCCCCATAGTGAAAGCCAACAACCGTACCCTTACATACATTCTTCTCATCTCCCTTCTATTCTGCTTCCTTTGTGCCCTGCTATTCATGGGCAAACCTAAGCAGGCCATGTGTCTCCTTCGCCAAACTGTCTTTGGCATCATTTTCTCAATTGCTGTTTCTTCTTTACTAGCAAAAACTATCACAGTGGTTCTGGCTTTCATGGCTACCAAGCCTGGAAGCAGGATGAGGAAATGGGTGGGGAAAACCCTGTCCATTTCCATTGTTCTTTCCTGCTCCCTTACTCAAGCATGCATTTGTATTATTTGGCTAGTAAGCTGCCCTCCATTCCCAGACATTGACATGTATTCAATGACAGAAGTTGTATTAGAATGTAATGATGCCTCTCCTGCTATGTTTTACTGTGTCTTGGGCTACTTGGGCTTCTTGGCTATCGCTAGCTTCACGGTGGCTTTCTTTGCTCGAAAGTTACCCGATAGTTTCAATGAAGCCAAGTTTATTACTTTCAGTATGTTGGTGTTTTGTATGGTTTGGTTATCCTTTGTTCCGGCCTACCTGAGTATCAAGGGAAAATACATGGTGGCTGTGGAGATCTTTTCTGTCTTAACATCCAGTGCTGGGCTGCTGGGCTGTATCTTTTTACCCAAATGCTACATTATTGTCCTGAGATCTGAGCTGAATAACAGAGGACAGCTAATATGGAAAAATCAGTGAAGAAGTTGTATCCACCTTAATACATGAGTTATATAGTTGTTTCCTCACAAAATTATTCCACAAAAGTATAAACATTGCCACCACCACTATCCTTAAGTAACTTTAATTCTCAAAGCATAAACTTATTTCATTTCACTAATACTAACTAGAGAGGTTAAAGATCTAGTGAGTTAGCTGTGTTAGTCTGTAGTTGCAAAATAGTAGAGTCCAGTAGCACCTTTAAGACTAACCAACTTTATTGTAGCATAAGCTTTCAAGAACCTTTGGGGATTAGACAATAGTCTAATATACTTTAAGTGACTATCTGGATTACATAAAGTGCTATATGCTGTAAACCTTATAAAATGTAGAAAAATTGACTTTTTCTTTTGATTTACAACTTATATCTCACAAATGATGATGGACAGAGGCATTAATGGTATTAGTGATCTGTAGGAGAATTTATGTCATGGGCTGGGCCCACCCAAGCTGGTAGCCCAGGTACTAACACGAAGCCAAGGAGTGTCCAAGAGTCACAAACCAAGTCCAGTCCACAGTCAGAGCACAAGGTAAACACCAGGGGTGTGTCCAGGATCCAAAAGCCAAGCCAAGTCCAATCCGTAGGTCAAAGCACAAGGGTATCCAGGTAAAAGCAAGACGCAAGGTACCAAGAAGTGGTTGCAGATAACTGACATGTTGCTTCCACACCTGGCAGTTGCTCCTGACTGACTTTTATAGCCAGGCGTGGTTTTCAGCCAGCTGCTGGGGCTCCATCTTGATGCTACTCATTGTCGCTCTCCAGCAGCTGGCATCCACTCAGGAGACGAGCACTGCGCCGTCTCTCCTGCAGTTCCAGTCTCCGGCGTTGTCTGCGGTGTTCTTTGGGCGTGGGCAAACCTGGGGGGGGTGGAGGCCCCTGGCTGTGCTGCACCTGTAGCCTGGGATGTCCCTGGCTGAGCTTCCCCTGTGGTATTGGGGCCGCAGGGTGCTGGTGTCTCAGCTGCTGGCTGTAAGCTCTGATCGGCCAGAAGCTGCTGCTCCTGATTGCCAGCTTCTACTGAGTCAGGGCTAGGACTGGTTATACAGAACTCCTCTTCTCCTGAGGAGTCCTGGCTGGCTACATGAGGCTCCTCTCCTTCCGAGGAGATCCCACCCTCAGACTGAGCCATGACAATTTATTAGCTTTCCAACAATACTTCAAAATTTGAAAATGATTACTTGATTCACAAGCTATGGCTCAAATTAGGAAAGGTAGGAAAAATTGTGTTTTGCCATCTTGGTGACATCATAAAAAGCTATCACCTACCAATCAAAATGGGTCATCACATCAAAATATAATACATACATCTTTCAGAAAAAATATAAACAAGTTTTGCCACCCTACTTGATAGCAATATGTCAATTTTTGGCTCTTGGCCCATGAACTAATTGAGACACAGAAGAGCAGTGCATTGAATGTTCAGTTCCAGTGATGATAACTCATGATTAGTCAACCTTGAATTCCTTTTATGGTGACAAAAATAGACATCATTAACATTTCTATAGTGAATAATTGCAAATAGAGCCTCTGGGGCTCTTAGACGTGTCTTCCCATGTGGGAGGGGGACATTGCCATCCACTACTACAGCTACAGCAGAAACTCAAGGAATGGCAAAGGGCAGAGGCTGCCCCTTGACTGCTGAGCAGCTGGCTTATCCCTGCCCTGGCAGACAGCAACTAAAGTGAGGTGAGGGGCAGTTGTGGGGGTTGTGCTCACCCACAAGTGGATAGCTGGCAGGAAACTGCACAGGTGGGCATTACACAGCAACCCCTCTCTCTCTATGTCCCTTTTTTCTGGCAGAGAAGGCTGACTTTTCTCCAGCACCCCAGAATCACCAACACCACCCCTGAACAGAGCAAATCGTCCATTAAAGCTTCAGAGTTTGTGGAGTTTTTTTAAAATGATATAATATGGAAATGTTATAATATGGAAAGAGTATTTGTACACTTCAGAAATAATTTATTTTTCAAAGACATGATGGTTGCGATTGAGTTCTACTACAGTGCCTGAAGACTGTTTTTCGTTTCCATATCAGAGATACAACAGAAAAAGAAGAAAGTTATTGGCTTCTAGTGATGAAACCACATTTGCATCCTAGCTTGTATACTACAAATAAGTCAGGAGCTAATATGAAGAAAGGTATTGATTGCCCTTGAGAATGAAGGATTCAAGGGCAAGGATCAAATTTATAGTCTATGTAATTCGCCTGGAGTCTCAGTGAGAAAGGCAGAGTATAAATAAATAAATTTCCCCCTACTCTACCTTGCATGTCATAGTAGTAGTATGGACTTAGTAGTATGGACTTAATCAACAAGTGATTTTGGCTGGTTCAGTGAGCCCTCTGAACTATCAACTAAATGGTGAAAGTGGCCTTCTTGAGCTCAGCAAACTGGAATAGGACTCTTGGTTGGAGCTGCCCGGTCCCTGACCCAAAGCTATGTGGCTAGAAGAGAGAGACCCCCATCAAATATCAGTAAATGTTCGGTTGGGAGGAGCCTGAACACTATTTATGACTGTTCACAGACTCTGTGGAGCTCTTCTCTGGATTCAAATTGTTGCTGGGCTGTTAATAGCTGCATCTGGAATTAAAATGGATATTGAAATCAATGTTAGTCATCCAGGCTGTTGACAGAATAGTAAGTTTATTCGAACTATTGCAGATATGGCCCTTTGATTCCCCAAATAGATGACTGGTTTTCTTCATTCCATGTCCTTGATCAATATAGCAAACTACTGAAAGAAACACATTTGGATGAATATAAATAAAGGGTTGGAAGCTAGGCTTATTTGGGAGAGCTCTTGGAATTCAGGTTGACTGGGTCCATTGAACTGAAAACTCCTGAGACCCTATATGCTATTGCTCCCTGTCACTAGCTTCCAAAGGATCTGCAAATCATATTTTTAAATTTGTTGATATTCGGGGGAGGGGGGAGAATGGGAAACTGTTGAGAAAGCAACAATAAAGAAGCCCAAGAGAAAATGGATCATATACATCCATGACTACTAATTGTCCTTTAAGTATCTCTAGATTCAATTTCATTTTTCTTCTAGTAATAGTTTCAGGAGGGTAGCCATGTTGGTCTGCAATAGAACAGCAGGACTGGAGATCAGTAGTACCTTAGAGATCAACAGGTTTTCAGGGTATAATCTTTTGAGAGTCAAATTTCCCTTTATCAGATAGCAATGGTGTAATGAAGTTTTTGCATGAAGTTTTGAGTATTTTATTTCTGATTGCTAATGTGGATTTTTTTAAGTTGTTGCTTTGAGTTTCAATGCAGGCCTCTGAGGAAAGAAGGGCTGGATGGGTTAGTGAAGTGTAATCTGATTGGAAGGTAGCTGTGCTCTAAGGAGTGAAGGGAACTGCAGTTTTTAGTCAGAGCTGAGGAAGAGTTTTTCAGCCATGCTTTGAATACTTTAGAGAGGGCCAAGGTACACATGACGAATGACACTTGAATGGCAAGTGGATTGAGTGGAGGGCAAGTGAACAGGGAGAAATACACTTGCCATTCAAGTGTCATTCGTCATGTGTAGCTTGGCCCAGAGAGGCTGTTCTAATAAAGTCAGGCAAACTGTGTGGGGCCTAAATTGTCTGTGTTTCTGAGAGAGTTTTTAGTCTGTCATGTTCAATGAAACTCTGTGTTTCTGAGAGAATCTGTGGGCCAAGCTACAAGTGACGAATGACACTTGAATGGCAAGTAGATTGAGTGGCGCGCAAGTGAACACGGAGAAATACACTTGCCGTTCAAGTGTCATTCGTCACTTGTAGCTTCGCCCTGTGTTTCTCAAAGAAAGGACTCTGGCTAAATCAGGCAAGCTGTATGAAAACCTGAGACCCTGTGTGTGCACCTGAGTAGAGTGGCCATGTCCCCTTACCCTCCCAGCAGGAGGGAGGGTCCTGGCATTCACCTTTCCCCCCCTCCTCATGAGTGCATGCACTAAGGATGTATGCATTCCTGGCATGGCACGATCACTTCCAGGAGCAACATTGTCACACAGGCCCCAGGAGCCCTCCCACAAGCAGAGTTGGGACCCCATAAGTTTGGGGCCCATATTGGCCTGGGGCAAATCATGGAAGCATTCCCAGGGCCTGTCATTCCCGGGAGTGACATTGTTGTGCTGCACCAGGAGCATGCCCAGGTGTTCCCCCACTTTTTTCTTCACCAGGCAGGTGACTGGTGGTGGAGGATGGAAGTGGGGGACCTGGGGGATCTGGCAGCCCTACACCTGAGAGGGGCTCTCTCTCTCTCTGTATATCTGAGAGAGAGATTATTCTATCTAGGGTTAGGCAAGCAATGAGGGAAGGCCTTCATGAATCTCTGCAACAATCATGCTTATGTACTTGCAAATAAATTCTCCTTTTGTTTAAGAAAGAAGGATCCTTTTTTTAACTTCACAACCAGTCTTGTGCTTACTATTCTGTCGGACTACCATCTGTAACAAAACCTTCCTGTAGTACCAGTTAAGCAGAAAAGATCTAAAGCAAAAGCCTCTGGGGGCAGCGAAAACTTTTTTAGGAAGCAGTATTTTACAGGTCAAACAAACAGAACAGGGAAGGTGTTTTCAAGGTAAAAGTTTAGTTTAGTTTATTCAGTGTTTAACCTGCCCTCCCCACAAGTGGGCTCAGGATGGGGTACAACAGTCATAAAATACAATTGCATAACAAATTTTACAATAAAATTCAGCAATTAAAATCATATATATACAAAAACTTCTGATGGTTGGCTACACATTCCTGCCTCCAGCATACAAAGAGGAGACAGACAGACACACGTGCTGTACTTGAATACCGGAGACCAGTGGGAGGCTCGATGATGGTCCTGACTCTGGCCTCATCTGTAAGCCTGGTGGAACATCTCCGTCTTGCAGGCCTGCTGAACTGATACAAGATCCTGGTGGGCCCGAGTGTCCTCAGACAGAGAGTTCCACCAGGTTGGGGCCAGGACTGAAAAGGCCCTGGCTCTGATCAAGGCCAAACGAGCCTCCCTAGGGCTAGGGATCACCAGTACGTTCTTACCCGCTGAACAAAGCGCTCTCCAGGGCACATACGGGGAGAGACGGTCCCTTGGGTATGCTGGTCCCAATCCGTTTAGGACTTTAAAGGTTAAAAGCTTTGACACAGTAGAAAGAAACTTAAGCTCTGTGTGAGCGGAATTAAAAAGTGTGTTAGTTGTGATTAGAGCCCTCTGCTGAAGTATAAGTTTAAGTTAATGGAATGGGGACCTGAATTTAAAGTCCAAAGCCAAAGGTTATAAAAATAAAACAAACAAGAAAATCACTACAGGTTGGTATCAAAACTAAGCAAATTGTGAATGGAGAATGTTCCAGTGCAAAATAGAACATTGTTATTTTATATGACAGCTGTAGCAAGATTACTGTATGCGCAGAAATGGAAAATGCAAGAAGTACCTACTGTAGAGGACTGGATTTACAAATTGTTGTACATGGCAGAGATGGATAAAATGACAAGAAAACTCAAAGACCTGGATCCGGGACAGTATTTGGCAGACTGGGCGAAATTGAAACAATTTTTGGAAAAAAAATGGGATGTGAAAGGAGAACTGTGGCAGTTTGAGAATTTTTAAAATAAGACATTTTAAACAGAGGAGAGAAGTGACTTTACCATTATACCAATTTATATCTATTTTAATCTAAGCTTGGATTATAATATAGTAGAAAAGAGGTGAAATTTAGAACTGACTTTGTAAAGAATAAGATAGGGAGGTTAGGATAAGTGATATCTTTTTTAGAGTATATGAATAAGGAAATAGTTAAATAAATATACTGATGGGGTATACTATATATACTATAATGTTAGTGGATCAGATTGCATATTATATAATGAATGTGTAGTACGGTGTTGTGCCACATTGGTGGCAGGGCACACAGTAGGGGTTTTAATATATATTATAATGATGATAGTATATTTGATAGAATATAGGTTTAAAAGAAATAGAATATGTTTAAATTAAGATTTCTGTTATATATTATACTATATTATACTGGTCTGCTATATTGAGGGGTATAAGATCTATACTATATTGATAGTATAACTGATAGATGTATATTATATTGATAGAATATTCGATAACATAATTGATAGAAGTATATTATATTGATAGGATATTTGATATATATGATAGAATACCTGGGAAAAAAAATTAGAATGTGCTTAGAGTAAGGGATTTATTAAGTAATAAGAGGGGTTAAGGGTTGGAAAGCTGCTGGAAGTCGATAGAGAGGGGGGAGGAAAAGGGTGGGGGATAGGGTTAATTAGATATTGAGGGAATGTATGTATTGAATTTGAAAAGTATACTCACCAATAAATTTTTTTAAAAAAAAAAAACTAAGCAAATTGTTACAAATGGAATCTGACAAAGGGACTTTTGACTCCCAAAGATGATACTCTGAAAATCTTGTTGGTCTTTAAGGTGCTACTGGACTCATGTTTTTCTTCTAATTATTATATTGCAACTAATTAAACAACATGAAGAGGAGGAAGGTACTGACAATGAAACCTAACTTGTTCAATTTTGTTCAATGGTTCCTCCATATTAGCTGTTCCTTGTTGTTCAGCTCAGGCCTCAATAAGATAATGTAACATTTGGGGGAAAAGATGCAACTCAACAGACCAGCGCTGGAAGCTAAGATTGAGAAAATCTCCACAGCCACCATGTATTTGCCCTTGGTGCTCAGATAGGTTGGAATGAAAGATAACCACACACTACAAAAGACCAGCATGCTGAAAGTGATGAACTTTGCTTCATTGAAACTGTCGGGCAACTTCCTGGCATGGAAAGCCACAGTGAGGCTGATAATTGCCAGGAAGCCCATGTAACCAAGGACACAGTAAAACATAACTGTGGACCCCTCATTACATTCCAGTACAATTTCTGCAGTCACTGAATGCATGTCAATGTCTGGAAATGGGGGAAAGGCTGCCAGCCAAATGGTACAAATGCCTCCTTGGATAAGAGAACAGGTGAAAACGATCAAGTTGGCCAACCTTTTCCCTACCCACTTCTTTATCCTGGATCCTGGTTTGGTGGTCATGAAAGCTAGAGCCACGATGATTGTTTTTGCCAACACAGAAGAAATGGCAACTGAGAAGATGATGCCAAAAGCAATTTGCCGGAGAAGACATATGTTCTTCTCAGGATGGCCAATGAATAGTAATGCTGAAAGGAAACAGAGTAGGAGGGAGAGGAGAAGAATATAGGTGAGACTCCGGTTGTTGGCTTTGACTAGAGGTGTGTTGTGGTGCTTTGTAAATGTTCCCAGCACCATAGCAGTTATAAAAGAAAATGAAAGAGCAACAAGGGATAAAACAATCCCCAAAGGTTCTTCATAGGACAAGAAACTGATCTCCTTGATGATACAAACATTTTGGTCCTTGTTCGGATAACGATCATCTGGGCATCGAAAGCAGTCTGAGGTGTCTAAAAAATAAATATTTTGGCATTACTCACATATCATTGCTGTATGTTAAGTCTCATTGTAAATTTGCTTTATTGGAAAAGTGACTATGAAGATTCCTAAAATGTTCGTACTTTTCCTCTAACATAGGTAATCCATTCTGTGTTCAAATTGTGAAATGTGGTACACTGCAAGGGAAAATGGTGTGAATTGTCATTGATTACTCCTTTATGACATGTTATTAATGAAAAAGGAAGCCACCAAAATGGCAACTCATGCTAGGATCTTCTATTTTCACAATGTCTACCTTCACAATGTTTAGCATAATCACGAGATGATGGAACTGTAGCAGACAATAATAGGCCATTGTGTACAAGATTAACATTATAGTGACCTGGGGTAAGTTGTACTAAATATTGTGGGGTTGGGGTTAATATACAGTTGCTATACTTCTTGCAATTTGTATTGTCTTGCAATATGTACTTCTTCTCTAAGCATGCTGCCTTAAGCAGTTTAGAACTCTTACTTCCAGGAAGCCAGTAACATTCATTAGGTGTTAGTAGTATGATGCACCCCCTTATTAAGCAGTAAATACAGCGGTGGCAGTTTAAGTGAGGGAGGAGAGATATAACATAAATAAATAATATAAATAAATTAAATAAATAAATGCCATTCATTCATTTGTTAGTTCGTTCATTACTGTTTGCTATAATTTTCCTTGATCATAGAAATATAATGAATGGAGGGCTTTGTCAATTACTCAGGAATGAATGCCCACCCTTAATGATAGTCAGGATCTGGCAACCGCCTAAGGCGCCAGAGGGGGCGCCAGCCCGGGAGCAGGGGCGTGAGTCGTGGAGGTCAGTTGCTCTGTGCTGCTGCCGCCAGCATACAGCTGCAGGCCAGGCATGGCTCCTGCTGTGCCCAGCCCGGAGCGCATGCTGGCGGTGGCAGCGTGGAGCAGCTGAGCGGGCTGCCTCCCATTCAGTTGCTCTGTGGCCAGGGTGGTCGCCTGTGCCTGGCCTGCAAAGCAACTGCATGGGAGGGCTGGAAGGCCCCCCGTGCACGCACACAGTGGCAGCCTTAAGCTGCCTCAGGCGGCAGCAGTGCTGGATCCAGCCCTGGTCAGGATACATTGCATGATGGGATCACCAGTGGCCAGAAGAACCTCACTCACAGTACTAAAACATTTCTACACAATGGCCATTTTCACACTGTCTATAAATAGCGCGAGACTCACGGAAGGCTGCCGGCTTCCTCGCACGATTTTTACCACCATCCGATTACAAAACACCATAAATCACTGTTTGTGGCGTTTTGTAAACAGATGGCATCAAAAATCGTGCAAGAAAGCCAGCAGCCTTCTGTGAGTCTCATGATATTTATAGACAGTGTGAAAATGGCAAACGTGGAGTTCAAGAGAACTTCCAAAAAGTCTACCACCCATAACTGAACCTAATCAGGCCACAGACCACATTTTAACATGCTAATGCTTGAATTCACATGTTCAAATGCTTGTGCTTTGTTTCAGCTCTCTTTCATATTTCAGCTTGTTTTCAGATTTCTGCAGTCCATTGCATTATTTATTGGATGTTTCATCCTGATGATCATATTGACTTACACTGCACAATCCATCTTGAGTCTCAGTGAGAAAGGCAGACTATCAATAACATAACATAAACTGTGACCTGCTTTGCATGCTAAGTCCTGGAGAAAATTATTGTACAGGCACACAAACACAACCCCACACTGCAGTAGAATTGCCTAACAAATTTCAAATAGAGATGAAAGAGAATAGTGGAGAAATGGACACATAAGTTAGGTATTGATCTTGTATTCCTAGGGATCACAGTCAATCTTGAATGAGAACTCTTACCCTTCTGGTCAGATATCTTCCCTTTGGGACATGGAATGCAGTCATAGCAGCAGAATGGTTCTCCTTCCTTAATTTTCTTGTGATAACCAGGATGGCAGTTGTCATTACAAACAGAAAGGGGCTGGACCTACCTTGTTAAGAAAAGAGGACATTGTCAAAGTTCAGAAGAATGTACTCAGAATCCTTGGCTTATTTCCTAAGCTTTGTTTCTTCTTGCACAGACAGGATGCTTTCCCATTGTGGAGCGCATTCCTCCTGCCTTAGATACTTCTGCTCACAGAAAGCCAGGCTTTCAGTGAGCCAACAAATGCCTGGCCTTAGATGAACACAGACCACCTCACAATGGAAAAAGTAAGGCACACACAGAAAAAAGGCATAATAACCAAGGATTCAGGAAAGAATGTGATAACAACCTGTTGTTACTTTCCTAAGCAGGATTACTGAGTCTTTTACCTGTGCGATATATATATGTTCATTACAATGAAACATGGTGATGGCACAAAGAAGTGTTTCTATAAACTAATGTAAACCAATCTGTAAACTAGTAAGTGAGTGTGTCCCTTGCAACAGAAACTAAATGATTGACAGCTCAACTCTCAAGCCTGCATGCCTGTGCATCATTGATGTTGGCACATCATCAATATAGCTAGTCAGTATCCTGGCAACCTCATGAACTGTATTTATTGTAATATATGATTGTGTTGATGATGTGTTTTTATGCTTGTTTTAAATGTAATTTATATCTTCTTGTAACCCGCACTGAGCCTGCTTGCGGGGAGGCTGGGCTAGAAATCAAACAAACAAACACATAAAAACCAGGCAAGCCTGATCGTGTCAGATCTCAGAAACTAAGCAGGGTTGGCCTTGATTAGTAATTGGATGGGGGACCTCCAGCTAAGACCCGAGTAGCAAAAGTAGGCAATGGTAAGCCATCTCTGTTAGTCTCTTGACATGAAAACCCCACTAAGGGTCACCATAACTAAGCGTCAGTTATGACTTGATGACATTATCCATCCTCATCATCCTATGTTCCATCAGGAGAGAGCATATACTTTGTTTAAAAAAAACACAATTCCAATGAACTGAAAGCATAACAACTGCACTGGAAACCATTTCGACATGGTTGACTTCTATCAGTCAGCGCATCAACAACTCTCCCATGTCAGCCAGATATGGAAGCAGCCAGCTGACATGCTTCCTTGGTGTCACCCTGCACCATCCGGACACAGTAATTCTGTTCATAAGTTATAGTAAACATACATACAATCTGTGAACAGTATACTCATCCAAGGTATATACAGCTGAAGGTGTGATTTAGCCACACAATGGCTCTTTCTCACAAACAGATGCATGCATGTACATGCAGGAAGTAAGCATGGTCACTGTAACCAATGTATTAAGCCAATGAACTGTTCAACTAATCTGCTGTTAAGGACTACAATGATAAAGATTCCACCTTTAGACTAATCAAGTTCCTCATCAATCATATAATTAGGAAGTGAAGTTTCATCATGCTTTTTTGTTGCTGCTGTTGTTTATGGAGCTTTGGTCATTGAACTTTATCCTCCACTAGACAGGCATACCCGTGTGAGAAAAGTGAATCTTGGCTCATCATAGCAGCTCGTTGAAAATAGGAAGACTTAGAAATGCTTGTGTTCAAGTCCTACCTGGTTAAACCATTTGTGCCATACTATGGCATCCTCATTAACGGTGATTGCTGGGTCTAGAGGAGCTTGCGACTCCAACTGTCCAACTTTTACTCTGGCAAAAGATTGGTTTGGAAATGTGACCCAGTTGATCACATCAAATCCTACTATCAGTTCCCCATTCTGGTCAAAAGAAACTTTGTCCCCAGCACTGTTGTTAAATGAGACACTTCTCAGAAAGTTGTACAGCTAGATCAAAAAAAGAATGAGTGAGACACAACTAAGAGAGAAATCTCTCTTAAGATCTCTTAACACCTTTGAAGAACCACTGCTAAGGTTATGCATGCATTTCCAATTATTTTGCAAGTCTCCATAGATAACTGATATTTCTGCTGTAGTATTTGAAGTGGATGGGTTGGATCCAGACAGCTGTCTCAATCTCCTGCAATACTGTAGTCCCTGTCCGAATTGATTTTGTCCAAGAAGAGTGACAGGATTCTAATTTGGAGAACCGGGTTTGATTCCCCACTCCTCTGCTTGAAGCCAGCTGGGTAATCTTGGGTTGGTCACAGCTCTCTCGAAGCCATCTCATCCCCATCCACCTCACAGGGTGATTGTCATGAGGATAACAATAACACACTTTGTGAACCATTCTGAGTGGGTGTTAAGTTGTCCTGAAGGGATGTATAAAAGTGAATGTTATCATGTTATTATTATGTTATTATTCTGGGTGATCAAAGGGGACCCTTCCTTCTTTTTTCACCAGCTGAAAAGCTGTTTGGTTTCAACCCATGAAATACTACTTTACAGTTAGTGGTAGATAAGAAATTCTCCCAGAAGTACAAGTGTTTATTTTTTAAAGGGTGGTTTCTGGATACACACTCTGTACACAGCACATACCGCTCTCAGCGTTTTATAGGACTGAACAATCTGATGTTCATCCAATTAACATGTTGGTTAATCTTGACTCACACAATATTGTTCAAAGATACAAAGAAGAATTTCAGAAAACACTGAGCATGCCTTAAATACATTGTATATGCTGCTATATTTTTTTTTAAAAATGACTCTCTCAGTTCTTTATATTTGTATGATTCTTCATGAGATCTGGGAAAATTCATAGCCAGCCATCTTTAGTTCCTTAATCTGTTGACTATTTGATCAGCAGTTTTGTTTTGTGTAGATTTGTAGAACTGGGCTTTATTCTTGCTACAGTATCCCCCTCCTGCAGAACTAAGCTCTTCAGCTGGAACATTTTAAATACCCATTTCCTCTTCTCCCAGTATTTTGTTCATCCTGAAAGCAGCAGATCATATTTTGGTGTAGTGGTTAAGAGTACGGGACTCTAATTTGGAGAGCCGGGTTTGATTCCCCACTCCTCCACTTGAAGCCAGCTGGGTAACCTTGGGCCAGTCACGGTTCTCTGGAGCTCTCTCAGCCCCACCCACCTTACAGGGTGTTTGTTGTGGGGATAATAATGCCATTCCTTTTAAACCGCTCTGAGTAGACATTAAGTTGTCCTGAAGAGCGGTATATAAATCAAATGTTATTGTTATTGCTATTGCTATCGTTATCATTATTGCTATTTTAAAATAAGCAGTACTTTCCCATTACAGAACCGTCATCTCAGATTACACTTCAGCTTTCATACTGGGCCATCACACTTACTCTCCCCCTCTCCCCCATTGATGACATAAACCTATCTTCTTAGAAATAATTATTTGAACTTCCACCTCCACTTTACCACTGGTTCTTTTCTCATTCCACATGCAGGCAAAACATTCAGAAAAACATGCAGAGTAGTGACTTCAGCAGTCATAATTTCTTTTATCAGAATGGAAATCTTATTGTAATTTTTTAAGCTTGCAACAAATTCGAGCATAACATTCCTATACATTTGTTTCTAGATTTTAATCCATGCCTAAGGAGGAATCTTCTCTCTCACTCTGTCCTACACATCATCTTATTCCACTACAGCTGTACTGGCTAGCATCGAGGTGATAATGGGCTGGATCAGGGCTTTTTTTCTGGGAAAAGAGGTGGAGGAACTCAGTGGGTTGCCCTCGGAGAAAATGGTCACATGTCTGGTGGTCCCGCCCCCTGATCTCCAGACAGAGGGGAGTTGAGATTGCCCTCTCAACTCCCCTCTGTCTGGAGATCAGGGGCGGGGCTACCAGACATGTGACCATTTTTAAGAGGTTCCAGAACTCCGTTCCCCCGCGATCCCCCTGAAAAAAAGGCCTGGGCTGGATGCATCTTCAGTCACCTTCATTCAATTATATTTCAAGGTTGTTATGGGAGAGGAGAATTTCTCTTTCTGAAATTCAGGGTTTTTTTAGATTTAGCCATCAATTCCTCTTATCCTCCCCCCCTTTTTTAAATTGGGATTTCTCTTTCATTGAAGAGAAATTAAAGCACTCTTTTGTAACTTCAGTGCTGGCATTTGTTTTATGCTACACACCACATGATGGTGTTCTAACAGGAGGGTAGGAAGATTTGGAAAGCCATTGCCTGCTGCGGCACATCTACTGAGTGAAATTCTGACATTTTGGTTTGATTGAAATAGAATTGATTAGAAGCTGACTCTCAATTTCTAAAAAGAGGGGAAGAAATTATTGCTAGATTTCAGGGAGAAACTGAGTAAAAAGGAATTAAGAATATTTATCTTAAAAACCATATTACTCTCCTTACCCCATGACTTTTATCCTTGCGGGTCACACAATCTCCAGCATAGTATTTTTGGCTGCTTAACAGCAGAAAAGCTGGCTGAACCCCACCCAACAGTAATATCTGGAAGAGATATTTCTTGTACCCTCTCCTATCCCTATTTCTTTCCTGCCCCTAGCTCCATGCAACATTGGATATCAATGCTAAAGACTTCAGGTGTCCAGGTAAACCACATGTCCCATTGTCTTTGATGTCTTGTTGGTTATAGTTTCAAGTCAGTAGCTGTGCTAATCTGTAGTAGTAGAACAAAACTTAAGCCCAATAGAGCCTTAAAGACAACAAAATTTATCAACTAATAAGCTTTCATTAATCAAAACTCACTTCATCAAATATATTGCATGGCGGTGTTCACCAATCACTAGGCAATAGGAGAACAGCATATATTTGTGGCTAGGGTGCAACAATGATGGGAGAAGATTTAGGATCCATCAATAACAGAAAGGGTAGAATGTAAATAAGCAACACCAAAACAAATTGTGCTGTGCCCAACGGATTCTCTATGCATAGGAGAGAAATCAAGGAATCCTGAGTTCTAGTTATTTCTGAGGGAGCTGAGACAATGAGTATGCAAAAAGTTTGGAATGAAACCAATTTTCTATAGTGGTTTGAGACTTCCCATTTACCCACAAACCTGGTATACTTGTAAGGAAAGTTCATGTGTACTTTCCAGTGGCATGGGGATTGATGACCCTGGTATGGAAACAACTGTGTCTCCAGTATCATGTACAATTCAGATTGATTGACATTACTGGCAGTGCTACACAAAAAGGCAATATATTATCTCTCCTCTCCTTACTGGTAATTAGACCATTACCTGCCATGGCTGCCGATTTTGCTGCTTCCTTCTTTCTCCCTTAAACATTGATCTGTTTTTTGATTTGCTTGAAAACATGCCATGTAGAGCATGGGCTACAGCATAGACAGCATTGTAGATATTATAGCTATTACCAGTCATGCTCATTTCAAAAACAGTCCCAGGAAGGTCCTCTAGTCTCTCCTCTCCAGTACAGACATTCATATCTGAGTTGTCCAAAACTGAATTTAGGAATACACAGTTGAATGCTTGCTCCCAAAAGTCCCTGATAAAACCATCTCCTTTTAGGCTAGAAGGGTTTCTGCTTCGAAGAAAGTGTTGGAATTCCAGTAGTTCACTGGAATGAACTGCAAAGGCCAGAGCACCATAAATGACTTCTATATCCCAACTCCGTTGGTAAACAAGTGATGAGAATTCCATCTGGGCTGACAGAATCCACACTTTACCTTTTAGCTGTCTTTTCATGTCTTCCACCTCGGGAAGATATAACAAAATTCTAAAATTTATCATGGAATCAGCATCTCCATAGAAGACTATTGCATTGGCTGTGCTTTTTGTGATCATGTCATATATTCCTTGCAACCAATTATGTGTGTCCATAATGCTGTCATCAAAACCTATGTTAGGATATGTCTCTATAAATTCAAGGCAGATGCCATTCTGAAAAAATACTGAAAGCATAACCTGTATCAGTCTTTCACCATGTTCATGGTCATCAGCAACAAATGCAATCCATGTCCACTTGAAATAAAGAAGCAATTGGAATATTCCCTTGTATTGAAGGCTTTCATTTGGAACCATCTTGTAGAAGGAACGGACTTGGGTTTTATCAGTCATCCCGGAAGCAAACCCATACAAGAGCTAGATATATATTTGGAGAGGAGGGCAGACAAGGTTTACAAAATTCGCATATAACTTAGTGCAGGGGAGAGCATCATGATGCATTTTAGAGGCAAAGATTTTAAGAAGTATTTTTGTGATTCTAGTATACTCACTAGACCCAACACTGACATCTAAAAGAATGAGCTGGATTCTATCCAAGTGTTTTGCTGATAAAAAGTAAGGTCCTCTTTAATCACCCCAAAAAACTATACTGTGTTTTATCGAACCTGAATGGACAAAAACTATGGGGTATTAAAGCAAAGGAGTAGAACTGGTAGAGATTACACAAAGAAGCTGGCTGGATCCAACCAGGTTTCCAGTGTTTTATTTTTGCCTGAATTCTTCCTTCTTTATCACACATAGGGACATCCAACTCTTATATAATAACATGATTTATTGGTGGGGGAAGGATTTAAAAGTCACCTTCTCAGTGGAATCTTTTGCTCTTCTGATTTCCCCCAATCAGAGCCAACTGTATAAAATGCCAGTTAGCAGTTGATTTAATGTTCTGTTGTGAGATTCTGAAACAGAACTTCTAAACACTCCAGTTAAAATTACAGTAAAGAGAAAGTCATTCCTTTAGAACAGCAGTGATTATTTTGCATCTTTGGGATTTGCTCTCTATTGTACTATCATCATTGGTGACATTGGCAATATCAGCTAGCACTAGTAGCAAGTATTATCAGCAGGAAAACCCAACACATCTATTGCAGACATGTTAGTTGTACCCAGGGCTTTTTTTCTGGGAAAAGAGGTGGTGGAACTCTCTATTATAATTTATGTGTGTGCACTCCTGGAAACACATGATGGAGTCACTTCCGGAAGTTGCGTCACTTCCTATAAATGCCGCCCCGCAGGGGCCCCCAGGGGGGCTCCTGGAAGCGATGTCATTGAGCAGGGTGCGGCCACCCCTGGAGCATTCACTAATGCTCATATTTGTTCTACAAGTCTTGCAGAGGCAAAAGCCACTCCAGAATGCAGCAGGTACTGCATTCAGCTCTGACACCCATCCAGCCAAAGGAAAAAAAGAAGCTTTCCAGATTACATTAAATGACAGCCAGGGGTGGGGGTATTTCTCTCCAGAGTGCCCTCAGAAATGAATGTCTAGGGCCCTCCTGGAAGATGTGGTTGCATTATACAAATCAATTGATGTTTATTTGCAGTCCCCCATGTCATTTAGAGTTGCCAGCCTCCAGGTGGTGGCTGGAGATCTCCCGGAATTACAACTGATCTCCAGGCCACAGAAATCAGTTCTTCTGGAGAATATGGCTGTTTTGGAGAGTGGATTCTATGGCATTATACCCCAGTGAAATACTTCCCCTTCCCAAATCTTGCCCTCTCCACTCTCTATCCCCCAAATCTCCAGGAATTTCCCAAGCAGGAGCTGGTAACCCTAACATTTCTATTTCTCCTCATCACATGGTATAAACAAGCACCAGTACTGATGTTCCTTGTGCCTTTAATAATGTGAGAACCAAGACCACCAATCCTCTGTTGCAATTCCTACCCATCCAGCCCCCATGGTGTGCATAAAAGATGAGAGGCCTTGCTGCCTGCTGCTGGTGGAGCCCACCAAACAGCTGAGAGGTGGCAGGGCCCAGCAGCAAGAAAGAGAAAGGAAGGAAGGAAGGAAGGAAGGAAGGAAGGAAGGAAGGAAAGAGAGATGTGGAGAGAGAGAAAGAAGGAAGCAGAGAGAGAAAGAAAGAGAAAGGAGCAGGCAGATGGGGAGCAGGAGTTTTTGGGTGCCAGGGGCAGGGCCATGAGTCACATGGCTTTTTCCTGGAGGTTCCAGAACAACGTTCCAGTGCGTTCTGGCTAAAAAAAAAGCCCTGGTTGTACCACTTGAAGCTTTGTTTGGCCTTTTTGCAGTGTTATTTGAAGCCCAACCTACAGTCCTGGGATCTGTTAGAACATAGAAAATGACTAAATGTAACAAAGACAGGGATAGCTCTATAACATTACAGCAATATCTGAAAACAGTACTGCCTGTGCAGAGCCTTAGAATCCTTTTTATGGGTAATACTCAAATTATTCTGTATTCATTCACACACCGAACATCCTACCTGTGGTATTTTATAGATGCTCAAAATATCTGATATTTGCTGTGAGGTTTTGGAGTGAAGTCCCCCGATGACTGCGACTAGATTGTCCTGGGTGTCACACTTGTAATTGGGGATAAATCTGTTCCTCGTGGAAATAAGTTGCACTGTTGCATGATAGGCCCACTTTGCCTTCACATAGCTATCATATATGTGGAATCCCAGGGTGATATTGGGTAAAATCTGGGGATTTTCATTAATCTCCTTTATTGCAAATGCCAAGACTAGGATATGCTGGTAGTTATTGGTCTCCAAACTGGAATGAGAATGACATTTTGTATCAGAAATACATTCTGTACTTTTAAAAAATATTGGCGTTGTTGAGGGGCTTCTTGTTTCTGCATAGTTCCATACCTGCCCCCATCCCCAGCTCTTATCTATTGATGTATATGCATACACACAGTAAAACAGTTTGATAATCTTTGACCATCAGTCCTGCTACAAAATGAAGAGACTATCAAAGACTTTAAAAATAAACTAAAAGAATATTTTGGATTAAACTTAAACAAAGATACAGATATAAGAATGGTCTGGGATGCAAGTAAAGAAAATATTAGAGGTTACCTAATTCAATATAATGCTCAATTGAGAACAAAGAACCAAGAGAATAAGCAATGTATTTTGGAGGAGATAAAGATCAAAGAGGAAGAACTCAAGAGAGCTCCTGGAAATACTAATATATTGCAGCATATCAAGATCTTACAACAATGACTATCGATGTTAATATCAAGAGAAATGGAAATTAAATTGAATTATGCTAAACAAAGAACATTTAAATATGCAAGTAAGACAGGAAAATGGTTGGCTTATAAGTTGAGAAAGGAGAGAGAAAAGAGAATGGTATTGAAAATACAAGAGGCGGATAAGGCACTAACAGACACTGCAGATATACAAAAGGCATTTTATCAGTACTATACAAATCTGTATAAGAGTTGTGATGTGTAAGTGGGAAAATAGATGAATATATTAATAAACAAAAGTTACCTATGATCACAGAACAACAAAGACAAATTATGAATGGACCTATAACAGTAAGAGAAGTGGGAGAAGTCATAAAAAAAGAGTAAGTTGGGAAAAGCATTGATCTTGGCAGAAAGACTTAAAAGCATCCTATGGGACATTATTGAAGACCAAAGTGGATTCCTATCTAGGAGGCATCTAAAGGACAATGTAAGAACAGTATTAGATATTCTGGAATATTTAGAAAAACATAATGAAAGACAAGTTGCTTTGATTTTCCTAGATGCTGAGAAGGCCTTTGATAATTTAAACTGGAAATTTTTGTTTAAATGTACCTCAGAAAAAGACATTTTCTGAGGTACATTGCAATGAAGAACTGCTAATGTGCACTACAATATTTATTAAATATACTTGTTTCTCACTTGATACATTTCTTTCTTTGATTATTGATTAAAATTATACACATTTTTACTAGAAGACTATAGATCTAATTTAGCACTTTTTGAGGATAACTGCATCTTAAGAAATCGCCTATACTTTACCAACAGCCACTTTTGCAGGCATACTGCATGCAGTATTATTGGACAGGACCAAGAAGCTAGAAGGTGTAACATATCCCACTAACTATATGATTTGCTTGGTTTTTAAATTAATTTTGTTTGCAGCTTCCTTTTTCAGATAACAATTGCATTCCAAAGTGGTGGTATTCTAACAAATTAAAAGATATGATGTACAAGGGACAAGTGAGTAGAGAGAGAAAAAATCACTTCGGTAGTTCTCATAAAGCTAAAAAATAAATCAAACCAGCCACTTGTGTCTCAAGCGGAATGCACCAACTGAATGGCTTCATCTAGTTGTGCTGAATTATGAACACAGAGGTCAAAATCTGTGTTAGTCTTTTGCCATGAAAACTCCACCAGGGCTCACCATAAATCATCTAGCACTCTTTACTACCACTATGGAATATGGGCATTGCATTTATTGTTCAGTTACAAGTATGGTCCTTTGAAACTGGCATGGGAGAGATGACTAAACGTGTTTGGAAATGCGCATTAGTTTTTTTTTAAATCATACATACATGTATATTGAATTAGATTTTTTTTATGAAATGAAAATTAGGTTGTTGTTTTAAGTGAAGCATGAGAGGAGCAAGTCGGGGGCATAGAGTGAGATGGTGATTGACACAGTAGTGGAAAATAGTATTGCATGGATTAGATGAAGGGAGAGCTAAAATGGCAAAGGAAATGTAACTAAAACAAAAAAGTTGGTGCCTAGAATCTTTTGCACCAAGGACATGGGAAGGAATGCTCCTTTTTTGACCACTGAAGAGGCTACACCAGGAATTGTGTGATCCATGTGGATAAAAGGCATATGGGGAAAGGATCTAGGGAGTAGGGGAACTGGTCAAGATTGAATGGCAAAGCTAGTACAATGCAATGACCAAGTTTTAAAATCTTTTTTTTTCTCCATAAAAAACTAGCTTCCTTTTCTTGCATTGCCAATTCTGGTATAATTCTTGCTAAAGCAAGTTGTGAGGCTACTATCTCTAGGACTGATCCTTCTGGCCCCCACACAATGCATATACCCTTCCTATGGTGCCCTAAAGTCTACAAAGTGCAATGTCAGTGTTGAATTTAGGGTCCAAGTGGGCAAAGAAAGCCCAAGTGTGCATCTGACACCTTTAGTGGAAGCCAAAAAAAAAAAGGCAGCCAGCATTATAATTCGGTTTCAACATCAGCCACTGAAGACGACGGTATGCTGTACTCCTGCTCAAGCTGCCGTTATGATTGTTCTGCTGATTCATATAAGTGGGACAGAGCTTAATGGCAGGAAGAAAAAAAGAATTCCTTACATGAAATCTTTAGGTGATAGCCATGGAGGTTTTTCATTGTATTCATCTGGAATGAAGTTCAAGAGAGCCAGAGAAGCAATGCTACCCAAGATGAGGTCTCCTGGTTGATAGTACTGGTGAAGAGTAGGTTGGGGATGTTGGAGCCCACATTTAGTTACATAACCCCTGCAAAGAATACAAAGAAGTGTTGTCACCAGTACCAACCTTGCTGAGAATATCATCCTGCATATAAATCTCCCCTCAGGACTCTTATTTGAATCTATAGTATTATCATTAGCATCTCCATGATTACAAAGACCTTCGGCACACTTGAAGCATGGGGCAGGAAACTGTGAATATATCAGAAAAGCAGAAAGAGAGATTTTGGCTCTAGCCCCGGATCATAAAATAGAAATTATAAAATACGTGACTTTCTCTAGTCCCAGTCCCCAGTACTGAATGATAGAGGGATATACAGAGACAGATATATCCAATGTTCTTTCTTTGATTACTGACAGCAAAAACTCCATGGGGGATAGAGCAAGTGCCAAAAATAATTGATGTCCTTTTGGTAATTATAGGGGGGCTCAGCTCGAAGTTGTGAGAAGTCAATGGCACTGGTAAAGGATGGACTTGTAATTTCTAAACCAAAGTCTTACTTACCTTTTAACAATATAGCAACCCAACAACAAGACAAGAGAAAGGCACCAGATGTTGGGCTAGAGATCAAGAGGGAACAGAAGTCTTTGATCATAGCTTGAAAATATCAGCTAGGATTATTCTAAGAACAAATTCTGCATCTGCTAGATAGCCTTTGCTGCCAAGTGAGCTTCCTCTTCTGCTCAAGATAAATGGTTTTCCAGGAGTTCTTGTCCCACATTGCTTTTGTCCATGCAGATCCCATGATTCCAGAATGGCTTACTTGGGAATCTTCCTCCCTTTTTCTCCAACATAAACACTTGTTGGTTTTAACCCATGTGATAGTCAGGATGTTGTTCATGGCAGCCACCAGAGCCAGGTGGCTTGCAGTGATTTAAAGTGAATGACTATATTGTGTTGATGGAACCAGTACGAAGAACCCTTAAAATAGTTTTGCTGTGGCTTACAGATCGGGATCTTCATATGTGTATGCATTTATTGGCATGTATTAGGGCAGTATACCTCTCAGTAGTTGTGATTATCCAACCTGCCCCCCCCTCTCAATATAGATATAGGATACACAATCAGAGAGAAGGGATAATAAGAATTGCTGGGGCAACATAAAATAAATAAATAAATCACCCCCTGTCAGAAGAGGGAGCCAGGTGAACATCTCTAGAGGTAAAAGGTAAAGGTCTTTCCTGCCCAATAAGGGCTGCAGCTGGCTCACAGCTGAAAGGCACCCTTGGCCACTGCTTCCAACTCTTTATCCAGCTGAAAAGCACCCCGTCCACTGCTTCCACCTCTTTATCCAACAGGAGGCTTAGGTCCTGTAGCATCCTTAAGCTAATAATCTGCTCCTTTATGCAACCCCATCAAGAACAGGAAATACACCTGCCCATTTCTGGGTCAGATCTTTCCTCATCAGTAGAACCTCCACTTCACTGACACATCTTCCAACATTTTCATGTATGGATTGAATTGATCCAGGTAAAATACTACAGCCTAAAGTTTCAGGCAGCCTCTCAGTTTACTCAGCTCAAAACAAATAGTTGCTCCAATAGAAATGGTAACATTACACACTGCAGCTAAACTGGATGTTGTAACATATAAAGGGTGTATCATACTCTCAATATCAATGGACCCTCACCACCAGGAAGCAGCTGGAGAAAGGTTGTTATTATACTGAAGCAATATGTGACCTCTGTACATAGAATCACAGAATCACAGAGTTGGGGGGGGGGCATACAGACCTTCTAGTTCAATGTAGTCCCTGCCCAATGTAGGATGAGCCTAAAGCATTCCTGACAAATATTCATCCAGCCTCTTCTTGAAAACTGCCAGTGAAGGGGAGATCACCACTTCCCTAGGCAGCTGATTCCACCTTTGAACTACTCTTACTGTGAAAAAGTTTTTCTCGTACGGCTCAGTCTCTAAACCCCTGATCAAACTGTGAACAAATCATGTCCTTCTTTTCACATCCATCATCTAGCAGGTTGTTCACAATCTCTTTGCAGGATAAGGCTACTTGCAGCCATCATAAGCCAACTCCCAGCAGATCTCCTGCCGGGAAAATTTTGCTCTGTACCTAGGGATGGGCATCCTAGTGGGTTGTGGAGGAAGCCTCTCAGACACCATACCTCCGTTAGAGTTTCACTGTTTCTGAGTCTTCTCTTCCTGTCTGCAAGCTCTCCATTGGGGGTGGAAGTGGTATGGGGGCAAGGGCCGGATTGGTGGGCTGAACTTGTGTGTGCCATTCACAGGGGCATCATCAGCTGCCATTTCATGATTGCTGGATGTGGCTGGGGTTGGATAGCTATGCGCTTGCTATGTTTTCTGTGCCTTCTGGTGGAACATATTTGTTGTTTTGTTGTATGCGATGTTCATAGGGAATGGACTAGTACCATTACAATTACATTGGTGGTTATCCATCTCTTCCGTGCTGACCCTCAGGATTTTACTCCATTTGAGTAGGTCTCCTCCTCCTCCTCCTCCTCCTCCTCCTCCTCCTCCTCCTCCTCTCTCTTGCAAAAAGCTGCCCTGGATGTCTCCTGTTACTCCCCCTGCCCCAAGTCCATGGAGAAAAATCCAAGCCGAGCAGCTTTTTGCAAGAGAGAGTATCCCTTGCATTGCTCTTTTCCCTGGTAGAGGAGGGCACTAAGAGAATCATTCCTCTCTCAAGAAGCTGTTCTTTTTGATACTACACTTCCCAAGAAAACTTGACTCAACACATTAGATAACTATCTCATATAGTTTCCGTCTGAGACGAACTCTGCACCTGGGCCTCAACATTTAGTCTCTATTGATATGGGTTAAATAGCTTTTCTAAACTACACAAGGCCATAAAACTGTCTTTCTCCTTTTTTTCATGCCCCTTTCCAAGGTTGTTCTGTTCTAGGCCTCCAGTCTTCCTTTGTGGCAAGTCTAGCTGTGGGGTCAGGCTAGCCCTGTTTCTGTGTATAATGACATCTTCTGTGATCTTCTTCATCATATCCATAACAGTTCTGCTATATCTGTAGCTATATCCATGACTAATAGAAAATCATGCTTTACAACCAGGGGCAGTTTCAAGTTTAAGGGCCCTGGCAAGGGACTGTCTTCCCCCACCTACTCATAGTCTCTCCCATGGCACATGCTCATAGCTGCCTGAAGGCCGTTTCCCCAGCTGTGCTATACAGTTGATAGGGATGCCAGATGAGGTTTGGAGAAATACCAGATCTCAAGGGGGGGATTGCACTCACCTCTTGAAAAACAGTAGCACACATGAAGTGTGCACATTCCTGCCCCTAGCATAACAACATCATGCCACCCCATTTCTGGGGTGGGCTGCCAGCCAGGCACTCCCAGGTGATGAGCCCAGGAGCTTGGGTGGATGGCAAGCCACTCCTGGATGGCTCTGCACAAGTGCCCTGGAGAGTGGCGTGGGAAGGTGACCACTTCCCAGAGACAGCCTCCACTTCCATGGAGTGCCTGTAGTAGGAGAAAGGGGATGGAGGTGGCACAGGAAGACCTGCTGGCACTGCTGACAGCTTTTGCCAGCCTGCAGCCAGTCGCTACTCCCCAAGTAAAAGATCCCAGACATTTATATGTCTGGAATTTTAATCACTTTTCCACTGAATGGACTGATAAAAAATGGACTGTCCACTGAAAAACTAGTCACTTGGCAACCCTAGCAGTTGAGAGTTCCACCTTGGCCGCTACCACAAGCACAGCTCCTGTGTATCTCCTGTGTATCACCTTTCTCCAGCGATGCTAAACAGCACATGCAGCCAGGAATACTGGTGGCAGTTTACTCAAGTGGGCGTGCTGGGGAGGTGCAAGTGGAGGGGGATCATTCATAGTGGGTCCCCCAGAACTCTCAGGCCCAGGCAGCTGCTGCATCTCCGTTAATGCTGATGCTGGTCCTATTCACAGCACTGGGAAGCAGAAGTGATTGTTTAAATGCTCCATACATTTTAATTCTTTTAAAAAACAGATATATTATGTGGCTAAAAACATATTAAAAACAAGCATAAAAGTAATGCAATGGCAGCATAGTAAATCACCAGAACTGGGGTTTCTGGAAAAACAACTCAGGTGGATAAGCAGGACCCCTCAAACATTTTCTTAAAACCAAAGAACAGAAAATATGCATTTTTGTGTAGCCATACTTTTCTGGCTGAGGGACAGAAGTATCCAGCTAGCAGGGCAATAATGTCACCAAACTGTTATTCAGCAATACTCCAGAGATTATGCAGCATTAAGCAGAGTTCCCTGCAGTTACAAAATTGTCTACAATTAATTCTGTTGCTAGCTAAATCCCTTGAGGCGTTCTAATGGTCAGTAATAAAACAGATGTTTTCCATGTTTTCTGAGAACTAGGGCTACTGACAAGAGACAGCCAAGATTTTGCCAGGTTGTGTTCCAGATTGTAAATATCTTATCAGAATGAGAAGCAGCTCAAATGAGGGTGTTGTATTCCTGAAGATGCTAATTACTAGCTGGAAATAGTGGAATCTATGTAGAGAGATTTGCATTCATGATACTAGTGGTGCTGCTCCTACTGCCTCACATAATGTGCAGGACTCATGCTGTTAAATGTGGCATGCAGCATCTCCAACTCCGTCTTCACAAATACTTTAATTCAGGCGATTTCATTCTTGGTTTCATTACTTCTCAGATTTCTCGTTACGACCGTTCAATGACTTTTACTGCCAAAACAGAACAAAAATTATCTCAGCTCAGGTAAGGACTATTTTTTTTTCTTGTATACCTCTATCCCAGCTTCAGCTTTGGGAATGCATGCTGTCTTTGCCTTTGCTAGACTTTGAGCCAAATCCTAATTCTGTACCCAGATTTTCTTCTCTCTCCAGCATGCTTTTCAAAAAGGGTCATAAAAATTTAGAGCCTTCAAAATTTAACCCCAACCCAGCAAGGCTGTTGTGAGCCACAGCAGGATTAAAGGCTAGATGTGTACGCAGATTTCCTGGTTTAGGTGGGATGAATCCTCAAACAATGACTGACAAATTTCCGCACTAAGCAACAATAATAAAATAAATTGAAATGTTAAGTCACTGTAACTACTTTTGGACTTTTCATTAACTTCTTTTTTGTGGTGGAGAAGTTATGCCTCTGTATCAGGTAGTAGGTAATGTGAAACATCTCCACATGAGACCCCGCAGAGCCACTGCCAATCGGAGTAACAATAGGGGCCTCAGTAGACCAATAGTCTGACCCAGTAGAGGGGTATTTCATGCAATTATGACATTTTCTTGTTGATATGTTTACATTTTGATCCTTTCCCCACTTTTTCTGGTTCTCTCCACCAAGTTATTTGCTCTACCATAGTTCTCACCCTGCTGCCGATCTCATCTCATCTTATGCCTCACCTGTTATTCACTCTTATGCACCATCCCCTCCCTCAAATCTCTTCCACTGTAATTTCAAAGACATATAATTTTATACACCAATGTCATATGGAACAAGAGCTACAGTGAGCAGGAAATTGAATGGGAAAGCTGGGAAAATTTAACTCATGGTCTTGTTCTTTCAGTTTATGAGAGCTACCTCCATGTAGAGATTGAATAAAAGTTAGTTCTTTCTTTCTCCCTTTCAATATATTGTAAATAACTGTAAAATTTAGAATGACAGAGCAAGAAGAATGCTCATAATGGGGAAAAACTGTGGGTTGCATCCAGCCAGTTTTTCCATTTAATCTTTTCCAATTCCCATCCTTACTACAGCCCCTGTTTCACATGGCTTTTGTACATACAGGTCCCATGATCCTGATCATAGCCTTTTTGGTGATCAAAGGAGACTCCTCCCTTTCTTTTTTCACTAGCAGAAAAGCTTGTTGGATCCAACCCAATTTTTTGGCTATAGAGGCACAGTTCTTTTGAGCTTACTTCACTTTCCGACCTTATCATTGCTCCCAGAGATATGCTTGGAGAGCACGGCCATTTAAACTAAATAGCTGTATTTGTCCTTTGTGTTCTTGATCCCATTAAGCAATATAAATGCATGCAACTGGTATGTGCTATTGATGAAGCATTTTTTCTCCTTTCAGCTTCAAAGTTTAAGTGCAAAATGTGGTGCTTACAATTAAAAGTTAGGTTAGAAATCACTTGTCTTGATTCTTCGTGGTTTTGAGTCTGAACATATGTTCACATTAAATAGGTTAACAGAGCTTTTTAATGTAGTCTTATGGAAAGGGATTACTATAAGATCATGAGAATCATCTCATTTTAGGTCATTCATGCAGTTTAGGGTGATGCCAACGGTTTTAGTGTATCACTCCTAACATGTATCTTACTGAGACTGAATTTGGTTAGCTTATTCATATCTAATCCCTTTCTGCTTGTAGGTTGGCTCATAAAATATAGTATCTATATATATAAATAAATATCTAAATAAATAAATGGGCAGATCCATATCAGTGTCAAAGTAAACAATTCAGACCAGAATGGTGTAGTGGTTACAGTGCCAGACTATAATCTGGAAGACAGAGGTTAAGATCTTGACTCTGACATTGAAGCTTGTTAGGGGAACTTGATCCAGCCACACACTCTCAGCCTAACCTTCTACTCTGGATCAAATTGAGGGTCCTATTGGGGAGAAAGGTGAGGTGAGATATAAATTTTAAAACAAATTAAAATCCTTTTGACAAAAATGTCATTCTCATTGTAGTTTTGTGACAACACATTACCAGCATGTCTTTGCTTTGGAATTTGCTATACAGGAGATTAATGAAAATCCCCAGATTTTACCTAATGTTACTCTGGGATTCCATATCTATGACAACTATAAAAATGCTAGGGTGACTTATTATGTTACAATTCAACTTATTTCCACAAAAAATAAATTTGTGCCCAACTACAAGTGTGACACACAGGACAATCTAATCACCGTCATCGGGGGACTTGGCTGGGAAACATCCAACCAAATATCGGATATTTTGCGCATCTATGATATACCACAGGTAGGATGTGTTTATATGGACTATAGAACTGTAGTGTATATCCCTGTTTTCCGCCAAGGTGTACTTATGTGGTATGGAGACAAAGACTGATGCACTTTTATGTAAATAGAAAATCCAGGTAAAGGATTTTTACATAGTTAAGGGGAAATACTTTAGCTGATTGTAAATTTATTCATGTTTGTATCTTAACTTGAGGGAAAATGTATTTTCAGCATCTCAGACCATGCTCTTTCAGTTTTTCAAATGTCCTTAGTGTTTTTGACACCCTTTAAATTTCTGTGCTGTTGACAATGACCATCGAGTTACAGATTGGTTCATTTATTTGTGGCTGGATCACATGAAACTGGTGGAATATTTGGAAAGGAACTACATGAGTTTACTGAATGATAGAGTTCCATTTTTCATCAATGCCACTCTTCCCAGGGATTGGACTAAGCTCATATGAGAAGGAACCACATTATTTACTTGGAACACATGTCTCCTACCTACACTGCTACAGCAGTGAGATATACAATAATCAAAAGTAGATAGTGTGTCACCGAGTAGTAATTAGAGGTAGCTATCCTAATGAGGGACAGTAAGGATTTCTTTTTAAAAAACAATGCCAAACCCCAGTATTGATCATTCATTAGAGTGATAAAACGGTACAGTGTTCTCTCCATAACTCTCTGGCCTCACTAACAGATCACAGCTGAACCTCAGGCAAAATTCTATTTACACCGGTGGCCAAATAATTGTACCACAGATCAGTGTGTTAATTCACTGAAAGACTTTCAGAGCAATCCTAAGAAGGGTTACTCTAGTCTAAGCTCATTGAAATCAATGGGCGTAGACTTGGGTAACTCTTGTTAGGATTGTACTGTTTATCTCACAAGCTTATTTTTTTTCCAATTTTTCCTATCTTCCTCTCCAAATGTTTCTTTAGCTGTTGTATGGATTTGCTTCAGGAATGGTTGGAAAAGCACAAGAATTTTCCTTCTATGGGATGATCCCCAGTGAAACTGTCCAGTATATGGGGATTCTCCAACTACTCCTTCATTTTAAATGGACATGGATTGGATTAATAGCTGACAAAAAGAGCGGAGAAAGCTTTATTCAGACAATGCTTCCATTATTTTCCAGGACAGGCATATGTTTTGCCTTTATAGAAATGTATCACCATTTATTTTATATTGTAAGTCTCAGGAAGCTCTTAGATAATCTCAAGAACAGCACAACCAATGTTGTGGTGTTCTATGGAGAAACTACTTCCATGATATTTTTGATTTACATATTACGTTTGACACAAATAACACAAAATACAAAAGGCAAAGTATGGATTTTGACAGCCCAGATGGAGTTCACATCATGGGCAAGAGGACTGGATATTCGAGGTCTCCATGGTGCTTTATCTTTTTCAATTCATTATAATGATGTGCCAGGATTCCAGCATTTTCTTCAGAGCACAAACCCTACCCGCAGAAAAGAAGATGGCTTTATCAGGTACTTCTGGGAGCAGGCATTTAACTGTGTGTTTCCAAAATCTGGCCTGGACAAGAACAATGGGAATAAAAATATTTGTACTGGAGAGGAGAGACTGGAGGACCTTCCTGGGTCTCTTTTTGAAATGAGCATGACTGGCCACAGCTATAATGTCTACAATGCTGTCTATGCTGTAGCCTATGCTTTACATGCCATGTATTCATCACACTCCAAAAGAACAACAATGGCCATGGGAGAGAAAAGGAACATTTTCAATCTGCAGCCATGGCAGGTAACAGCCAACACACTCTGATTCCTAGCTGAGGGCCAAGCTACAAGTGACGAATGACACTTGAAAGGCAAGTGTATTTCTCCCTGTTCACTTGCCCTCCACTCAATCCACTCGCTCTTCAAGTGTCATTCGTCACTTGTAGCTTGGCCCTGAGTTCATAGAAGTATGCACTATTTTAAAAAGCATATTAATTTTGAGTTCATTTTGTTCTTTTAATATTTTTTTCATTATTCCTTTCTTTAAGTCAATCATGTCCACTGACTTGAAAAAAAATCTTTCATTCTGAACTTGTTAAAAATGGTTGTAATGTACAAATGGGTTGTACTTGTACAAATGGGTAGTAATGTTCTCCAATGTGCTGAGATGAAATTCTGAAGGATTCCACGTGTGATACTGCTATCAAATTTCAAGCAGATTGGAGAAGGCATTCCTATGTTGTAAACAAGTAAAGGTACAACACATCTTTGGCTATAAGCCCTTTGTTTTCCAACCATATGGGGTAAAAGGGATCTTTTCCTGCCAATTTTGATGCAAATATGTGAGGAGGCTGCCTTGTGAGCAGCCAAAACTCAAACTGATCTGAGGAAGGGCACATTTTCCACCCCAAGAATGCAGGCAGGAGTACAACATGGCAGGCAAAGGAAGATGTTTGACAATGCTTTTCTCATGCATGCTGTAGAAAATCACAATCACTCAGCTTGACAGTTGCAGCACAACAATTCTGCAAAGCAAGTGCTCTGAGATGCATTAAAACAAGGCAGAAATAGTGTTTGAGGGATCTATAAAATACTCTCTATGAGAGCAAGAATCAGCAGAAATGCTGCAATCCTCTTTAGTGGTGACATAGATACAAACTCAGCTGGTTGGTCAACAACATCCCTGTCATTTGCATTCCCCACTGATGCTTACTCCTCCATCTTCCCTCTTCACCCTCCCACCACCTTCATTGATCATATTCAGGGTGCCAGCACACTTCTCCCTCATTATTTTCCAAATCAGATCAGTTACAATAACTACCTTAAAGAACCCAAGCTCTTTACCAACTTTCTCTGAACTCAGCTTTCCATGGCTTAGTGGTAGAGCATCTGCTTGGCATGTAGAAGGTCCCAAGTTCAGTCCCTGACATCTCCAGTTAAAAATGGCCAGGTAGTAGGTGATAAGAAATACCGTGACCTGAAACCATAGAGAGCTGCTGCCGATCTGAGCAGACAATACTGAACTTGATAGACAAATGTTCTAAGGCAGCTTCATGTGTGTTCATATGTGTCATTTATCTAATTGACATTCTGTCCCCTCTGCTCTAAAGGGTCACTCTACCCCATAGCTTAAGATTTTTTGGAACATGTTTCTTCCACTTGGTTGGCTATCCAAGTTAACTTAATGTGATCATGTATAAGACTGCTTGGTTCTGTCTATCTCTGTCAAAGAGAAATATTAGTAGCTCAGTGAGAAAGTTTCAGTTCCCAGATAGGACCTTTTAATATGTCCTATTGTCCTTTTCATTCTAGCTTCACCATTTTCTGAAACACATCTCTTTTAACAATACTGCTGGACTTGTGATCTCTTTTGATGAGAATGGGGAATTAATAGGAGGACTGGATATTGTCAATTGGGTCACATTCCCAAACCAAACTATTATTAGAGTGAAAGTTGGACAGATGGATCACCAGGCTCCTTTGGATCAGGCACTGACCATTAAAAAGGATGCCATTGTGTGGCACAGCTGGTTTAATCAGGTAGGAATACAGATACTTTGAGAACTCTGTCAGTATGGAATGTACACTGAAAGGTTAGCAAAAACCCTGAAGCAGAAACTTCTTGTATATACGTATAATTAACAGCATGAGTTCTTAGACTGCAATTCCATTTAGGATGGGTTGAAAACCATCAGAACAAAAGAAAAGCCCTGCTTTATCAGATTAGTGGTACATGTAGTACTATTTCATACAAGTTCTGTGGAAATGTATGAGATTTACCTCTTTTGAAAACTACGTAAGATTCAGCTCCATTTGTGAACTTAATTCATTCACTCACAATTAACCATCATTCTCTATTGACAATGATGAAGGTACAAAAGGTATAATCCATTTAGAGTTTCTATTAGCTCTCCAAACTCCAGTTGTAGGAGCAAGCCGTATATAAATTTCTTCTACCCTACTGAGTGCATTGCTAGGAAAACCACCACCCCTGCTTCTTAATGCATTCTCATTGCAGGTTATATTATTTTAGGAGGAGTTTTCCTCCTGTGTCATAAAACAAAGTTTTTTTAAAAAAATATATTTTATTTAAATATGTATACCACACTTTTCTCTCTGGAGATACTCCAAGTGGTTTGTAATTGAAAAAAAATACACCATATAAACAAGTGAGCAAGCAAACAGGTCCTGCCTAAAATGAAGTTGTTGGATTCATTGGCTGGCTCATCTGAGCCATTAGCTGAGATTTACAAAGTAGGAGCCAAAGGGTCAAGTGCTGCAGGGCTTGCATATCTGGCCATGCAGCAGGGTACCTGATATAATCAGAGAAAGCAAATCTCTGTTCCACAACTGATAAGATGTTCCATCTACTCCTTCCCTCCCTGTTAAAAATTGATAAATAAATTTATCACCATAAAGTGCACTGGACAAGAACTGTACAGCTCCTTTCAGAAATTATGTGAAGTTGTGATTTATTTAAACTAATTATGGTTGGTATGGTTGTTCAAACATGGGCAAATCCACTTACTTTGGTTAGTTAGGGTCTGCTAAACCAGCATTTGATCAGCCACAGCTCTCCTTAACCATGGTTTCATATGACAAATGAGTTTGGGCATCCTGGGTTAATCCCAGTTTATTTCCTAGCATTGGCTTAGCACAGTCCCTGGTTAAAGAGACTCCTGTGCAGAACAACAATGATGAAGCCAGAATGTTCAAGGCAAACCAGGATATGAGTGACAAGCTATCTATTCAATATTTCCATCCTCTCCCTGTGCCCCTCATGGCATCATGTCAGGATTAGCACAGGCAGGTTCAGAGTAGAGATGGGCACGAACAGAAAAAAAAACCTGAACATGATGTTTGTTGTTTGTTGCCATCCATGAACAGGGACTCATGGACAACCACGAACATAGCCCTGTTCACGAACATGTTTGTGGTTGGCTGTTCGTGGGGGCCAGCAGGCTCTCCTCCAGCCATCAACCAAGTCAAGATCCCTACCACACCACTCCAAGGGCCTGGCCCAGAGCCTGGCAGCAGCCCTGGAACTTGAAGGGTAAATCCCTATCCCACCACACACAAAGAAAATTCAAGTTCCAATGCACTCTCTCTATCAAAATTCCAACAGCAACGGTCTCTCCCTCTCCACTGTCTGCAAAGTCAGAGCTGGGAACCCCCCTCCCCCCTGCTCTTTGCTCCCTTGTTGTAACAAATTTGGAGCTCCACACTTGAAAGGAAGACCTGCTTATCAAGCTAAATTGGGCTTAAATTGGGGGTTTCCAGGGCAACAGCAGGAGTTCAGACAGAGTTCAGACAATCCCTGCCTAAGTTGCCAAGAGAATTGATTGCAGGTGCCTGTTCATTTAGAATGGGAGCTCACAAACAGCTTGTTCGCGAACAGCAGATTGGGCTATTTTGGCTTTTTTCCCCTCATATTGCTGTTCGTGCCCATCTCTAGTTCAGACATCATCCCATGAAAGATCTTCAATGTCTTCTCTCTTCCATCCAGCCAGGCCATAATTCCCTGCTAATCAGCATCCCACTGTTCCATGCACACTTGACCTCTACCCTTAGTTCCCCCACCTATGAAACCTTGTCTGCCAGCTGGTGCACAAAATGTGTTCTACACAGAACACAATAGCTGGCTGGTGTGCCTATCTAACTAGGGAGCCAGCCAATTTCTTTGTGCCTTTACTGCCCAGTGTGTCCTCTCACTCTGCCATTATGTGAAAGCAAGGGCTTTCCATGTCTCAGTTGCATGGCAGGAGTCTTGCTGGAGCTACCTACCTAGCATGGGGCTGAGGGAACCATAATTTCTGCCTCTGCCCCACAGCTGGAGAATAAACAACCTCTGTCTCAATGCCCAACCTACCTATTCTGACTTTCTTTCAGCAAGCAAAAAGGAATTATTTCCCCATCTTCTTAGCTTTTAATTATCCCCCTAGCTTATAAGAAGACTTCCCATGATTAGAGAGACATTGTATTTGGAACATTGTGCACAGAAACACCAATTGTGGTGACAAGAAAGGCTAGCAATACGGGTTGGATAATGTTCTTGTCACTAAGATTTTCTATTGAGTCACTGTCTCACCTTTTGCTCTACTTGCCTCCCACTGCCCAGGAAAATGAAACTGATCTGTAATTTATTTATTGAAAACATTTATATGCCACCTTTCCACCCAAAACAGGATCTCAAAGGCAGAAAATAGCAAATATGAAAACATTTAAAACATTAAAATAGCATTTAAAATGTATATAAAATATAATAAAAACATATAGACATATAATCACACAAAGCCAGGGGAGTTTACTGGTGGTACAAAAAATGATGCAAAAATATCTTCACAGACTGATGGAAGACAGTATCGGAGGGAGACACAAGGCTTTCGCCCACTTCCAAATGATGGAAATGTATTGGTTTGTTATATATCTGAATGAAACACGATTCAGGTCATATCATGATTACGAAATATTCAACTACAGGACTCTAGTCAGGACAGCCTCTGAAGGCAACTTTGCTTCAGAACTTTAACATGCAGGAGAATTGTGATACTTAGGAAACTAGCCACATCTCATGATTTCTTCAGCCCTTAGAATCTTAAGTTAAATATAAATATTCCCATTTTTAATTGATTGGCTAGGTACAGCCTCTTTCTGTGTGTAATGACAACTGCCACCTTGGCTATCAGAAAAAAATGAAGAACGGGGAACCATTTTGCTGCTATGACTGTATACCATGTCCAGAAGGAAAAGTAGCTGATCGTAAAGGTGAGAGTTGTAGCATCCTCTATTATATATCTCCCAGCATCAGTTCCAGTTGTGTATGTGAGGCTTCTATGGGACTAAATCAGGAATAGAAGTTGCAAGACTAAAACAGAATTTCTTAAACTCAAAAATGTTCACCACACAAAATAAAACAAAGAAGAAAAACACATAGGTATAACATTGAATGGAGATTTGCATCAGATGATCTCAGCATGCGATTGAACAACTGGTTCTTGCTTACAAAAAAAAATGCGTGATGGACAAAATCCTATTTCCAATTCATCAGAGTGCTAGATTCTTTCAATGCACTCATCTTGCCGAAGGAATTCTGTTTATTTTATTTATTTATTTATTTATTTATTCAATTTATATACCGCCCATCCCCAGGGGCTCTGGGCGGTGAACAGTTAAAATCGATAAAAACAAAAACTAAAATCAATATACAAATAATAAAACAAATTAACAAGGTGCAGTGGTGGGGAGTTCAACACGTTGGACAACACTGTGTTGTCCAACACGTTGGACAACACAGAAACCAGGCTACAATCTGCAGCTTGAATCTTATAGTCCTGTAATAACAATTAGAGGTGGGCGCGAACCACAACAAAAATGAACCATGAGGTTCGTAGTTTGTGGATTTTCATGAACCAGGAACAACGAACTGGCACGGAACTGGGCCCAGTTATGATGCAGGTCATGGTTCGTTGTTCAGGGGATTTAAATGCCCCTTTCCAGCTGCTTAGCAGCAGCATGGAAAGGGGTATTTCACAGTTTAAAGGGCCCTTTCCTGCCTTGCAAGTGGCAGGGCCCTTTAAACTATCAGCTGCCAGCTGATAGTTTAAAGGGCCCTGCTCCTTGCAAGGCAGGGCCCTTTAAACTGCACCAACCACAGCCCCCCACCCCCACACTTACCTTGGCCTGTGGGCCCCTCCTCCTCCTCCTACAAGGGGTGGGAAGGCCATGTTCGGCCTCTTCCGCCACTGCGTGGGCCTGCAGGACAGCGGAAGAGGCCGAAAACGTCCTTGCCACCCCTCAAATGGCTGCTGTAATGGCCATTTGAGGGGGAGAGGGGCTGTTTTTGGCTTCCTCCGCCAGCCTGCAGGCCCGTGCAGCAGCAGAGGAAGCCAAAAACGTCCTTGCTGCCCCTCAAATGGCTGCTGTGGCAAAAGGGGGGGAAGGGCCCAGCACTCACCTCTTGGAAGTCTCCCAGTGCTGATGCAATGACATGACTTCCAGGAATGATGTCATTGTGCTGACCATGAGAGTGCTCCTATGTTTCCATTTGGGGCCCAAATCAGCCCTGCACAAAATTTGGATGTACTCCTGTGGTGTGTGTGAGAATGTCACTCCTGGAAGTGATGTCATTGTGCTGCGCCAGGAGCATGCCCTACGTCTTTCTCCCATACCAGCCAGGTGAGTGGGGGGGGCATAGTCTGGGAGCAGAGGATCCCCCATGCCCACAGTGTGACCAGCAATTCTAAAGGGGAGGTGATGCGGCATTGTGTGCCATAAATGTTCCAGCAATTCCTACCACTACCCTATGTCACTTCTGCGTTTTCCTCAGAAGTAGTGGTGCAGACAACAATGGCTTTAAAAAAAATCTCCGGCCACTGCTCAAGGCAGCACCAGTCAATGAGGGTTGCAGCTCGGGAGCCCTATGAACACTATAAATAGAATTTGAAGTAAATACTGTCTCTATTACTGTACCTTGGCAACTGGTATTCAGAGGCATCTTATATACTAAAGTCTAAGTGGCTTCGATCTGTGGATAGAGTCCACATACCAAAGTAGCCATTTGGTCCATGAGAACTGATCTCTGTGGCCTGAAGAACAGCTGTAATTCTGGGAGTTCTCCAGGCTACATGTGGAGGTTGGCAACCCTACAAACAGAGGAGTGTTGTCTGTGTTTGCCTGGAAACATCCACCCCCCTCATTGCCTGTAGCAGATGTTGGCCACTGCTTGAGCAAGATAGGGGCAGGCAAGTAGGGGAGGGCAAGAGTCACCTACTTTAGTCATTCTTCTCCTTAGATCAGTGGAGAGGATTGGAGGGAGGCAAACACTGGGGGATGGTGATGGCCAGAGTGCTGAGGATGGGTGTATATGTGTGCAAAGAGCATGGGCACTGGGGGACAGAGTAAGAAAGGTAAAGTAAGAGAGTGTGTGTGTGACAGAAGGCATCTGGAGCAAGAACACAAGTTGAGAGGTGGATGAAAGACAGACAAGAAGTTGTGGGGGGTGGAGGGACAGATAGAAAAAATGAAGGAGAGTATGTATATAACACAGTTAACATTGTGGGAGTGAGAAAGACAGAAAGAAAAACTAAGAGACAGAGAGAAACTGAAAAAGGGGTGATGGAGAGGGGAGGAAGAGAAGAAACAGGGAAAGTTCTTGGGGAAAGTGGGAGGAAGAGGAAAGAATCTTTTGGAGAGAGATATTAAAGGCAGGGGGAAAGGGATTCCTCATCCCTGCAATTGTCCTGCCCAACTCCAGTGTTGCCACCTCCACTGTCTGGAAACGGCCCCTGTCTGCAGGCATTGCAAGAGCCAGTCTGTCCACTTCTCATGTCACCTCAATACAATCTGCAACATTTTGTTGCGGCCCATCACTTGTATTGTCTATAAAATTGGATATTAAATTTAGCTGCCATGTTTAATAAACATTAACAATGTAATCGTCACTAGAGTCAAACCTTCCTAAGTTCATTAACTTCAGTTGATTTTGAAGGGTATAACTCTGCATGAAATTGCGGTGTAAGGGGCCTAATCTCTTCAGTTCTCAATCTTCAATGTAGTTAGAAGGCTAGATGGATGCATATTTTCACTGAAACTTTGCAGGCATCATTCAGGGCTTTGTGAAGGTGGCAAATGGCAATATATTATTAAAATACATTTTAGACAATATAAATTTGGAACTTAGTGCCAGAACTTAGTAGCTCATTCCTCGATGAAGATAGGAAATTGGAGACATATCACATAACTCCTGGATCCTCTTTTGTCACTTGAGTCAAAACTCAAGGTTGTGTTTTTGATCTACAGAACTCTACTAAACCATTGGAGATATTTATATTTATGCATACTCAAAATGAAACTACACATGCATGTGCACAGATGGCCACTTTTCACATTGACACAGAATGGATTATATTTGTATGATGAAGAGTTGTATCATGTTAGTACATCTTAAAAATAAATTTCCCACTCAAGCCACTTCTCAAAGCTGACAACTTTTCTTTTTCAGACACGGCTGAATGTTTTCAATGTCCATATGATCATCATCCAAACAACGACCGGGATTCATGCATTCCCAAAGTTGTCATCTTCTTGTCCTATAAAGAACCCTTAGGGATTAGTTTAGCTGTTGTTGCTATTTTGTTTTCTTTGAGCACAGCTCTGGTGCTAAGAACATTCATGAAGCACCACAACACTCCCATTGTCAAAGCCAACAATCAGAACATCACGTACACTCTTCTCATCTCCCTCCTGCTCTGCTTCCTTTGTGCATTACTATTCATTGGGCATCCTGAAAAGGTGACCTGTCTCCTCCGCCAAACTGCCTTTGCCATCACCTTCTCAGTGGCTGTTTCTTCTGTGCTGGCAAAAACCATCACTGTGGTCCTAGCTTTCATGGCCACAAAGCCAGAATCCAAGATGAAGAAGTGGTTGGGGAAAAGATTGGCCTCCTCCATTGTTATTGTCTGCTCCCTTGTTCAAGCAGTCATTTGTGTTATTTGGCTGGCAACCTCTCCCCCGTTCCCAGATGCTGATATGCATTCAATGCTAGAAGAAATCATATTAGAATGTAATGAGGGGGCAGCAACCATGTTCTACTGTACCCTGGGCTATATGGGTTTCCTGGCCATTGCTAGCTTTACTGTTGCTTTCCAAGCCAGGAAACTTCCTGATAGTTTTAATGAAGCCAAATTTATCTCTTTCAGCATGATGGTGTTTTGCAGTGTTTGGTTATCATTTATACCAACGTATCTGAGCTCCAATGGGAAATATATGGTAGCTGTGGAGATCTTCTCTATGTTATCCTCCAGTGCTGGGCTTCTGGGTTGCATTTTTTTCCCAAAATGCTACATTATTGTTCTGAGGCCTGAACTGAACAGCAAAGAACAGCTAGTGAGGAGAGGAAATTTTAAATGACTGACATGACTATATTGTGATATTCTAATGTTTTTATATGTGGAGGCATTTAATGAAAAAAAAAATGGAGAGAATTTCACTCTGCAACTTTCATTAGGAATGAACCAGTCTTCTGGCTCAACCGTATGCATGATACTTCAAAAGGATTCTTTTAGGCTACAATATAATTCACATTTGATTGAATGTGTTTGAGTAATAATAAATTTCAGGAAAAAAATCCAATCATATTTTTAATCCTTTATGACATCTGCTCTTTGCTTATGACATCTGCTTTATTTTTATTTCCAATCCTTATTTTCCTTGTGCTTTTTTGGCTCTATTTAAAAAGAACTGCTCCAGTTCTTTTTAAATAGAAAATTCCTAGGAATTTTCTCCTTAATTTGTTCTGCTTTTTAGATTCATACCCCCATGATGGGGGTAAGATGGCATAGAGGTACAAACAGCCAATGGAATGGCACTATCTGGGTTTCTCTGATTTCTCTAATGGGCTCAAACCCTTTTGATTTGTAATAGTATTTTATTACTATGCTATTCTAACCCATAAAATGTCCCACAAACATATATTCTGAATTATGTATTCTATAATACGTCACTTTTTTTTCAGAACACATTACGGTTTCGCTACTTAACGGAGCTTGTTTTTCCTAATTAGCTTTATAGGGACAGCGAGACAGCTGCTGCTCATTTCCTCTTCTGCTAGCACTTCTGGTTGTGCAAGATCAATGGTTTTTGAAAAGCCCTTGCACAAATGGGAGTTCAAGTGGAAGAGGAAGCAACCTCTGCAACCGAGGCTGTGTAGAACACACAAAACTAGTTCATAGGATCCAAGCCAATATTTCCTCCAACATTATGTTCTGCCACTATGTCTTTTTTTTCAGGCATTTGCCCTCCATACCTTGGCCAGTCTTCATGTCAGTTCCATGGGCACGAACGGGGAAAAAAACCCGAACAGGTTGTTTGGTGTTCGTTCCCGACAATGAATACGAACAGCTGACCGGACCCGAACATGTCCCATTCCCGACTGTGTTCGGTGTTCGATGTTCGTCAGTGTCAGGGCAGCCCCTTTAGCACTTAGAGAGCCCATATTCACAGGGAATGTGCAGTAGGCTCTCCTCCAGCCATCACCCAACTTTGGTCAAGATTGCAGTATGGATCTCGGAGTTATACATTCCCAAATTCGACACCGCCAGGAAACTCCCATTCAATACAAATGGAGCCACCCTCCCTCTCCAGTTCACTTTGGCCCCATGTGGTGGACCTGAAGGTGGGCCCCCTCCCCTGTAAGGGGCAGGTGGTCTGGATGCTGGCCGGTGGCAACCCCCATGTGCCCACCCGCCAGGCCTCCCTGAGGCTACTTTCCACCAAGGCAGTATGCCTGCAGCCGCTCACCACATAACAAAATGACCCAGCAACAGTCTGCAAAGAAAACCCTCCAGCAAGACATGATGGCAGCGTGGAGGCCTTGCACACACAAACACACACCCCGGTGGGTCAGAGACACCAACACACATCCCCCAGATGGGCACATTATGGCATTGGAGCCAATGCTCTTGTCCACACACCGCACATGGTGCAGAGGCTGTCACCACACAAACACACTTGCTGGACATGGAGCACTGGATGTTTAGGTGCATGGGATAGATAGGTTTCTCAATAGACAGGTGCATAGCTGTATGTGATAGGTGTATAGGATAGAGGGATAGATGGATACATGGAATACCTGTATTGGATAGACAGGTGATACTGTTACTGTGTTCAGGGATATTGGGGAGACAGGTGGATCGCATTACTATTTGCATTATCCTGTCATTGGAATGTTGGAAGGAAAGAACCAAGGGTTGGAGGTGGGGCCCACCCCTAATGTGTAGAAGTGGAGGCTCACATGCTGGCCATTGAGGCGGTGGATGATGGCCTCCCTCCCTCATGAGGGACAGTTAGGTGCCCATGTGTGCAGCTGTAGGCTGCCCCCCGCATTACCCACCTTCCTGCCTTTGCGGAAAGGATGGTTGTCATGGCGTGGGACCCGTTCCCCCCGCTCAGAACATACAGCAACTGCTTCAGAGCTGCCCCTCCTGGCCAAAACCAGCAGCACCAGGCAGCACCCACCTTCCTGCCTTGACAGAAAGGGTGGGATGTGCAGGACAGGAGAGGTTGGGAAGGGGCAGAGTGGTTCCGGACAGGGAGAGGTTGAAAGAGGGGCCAGCAGCCCCAGGAACTGAGTGGTGATAGAGCAGTGCACACACCACTGAGACACCTTTCCTGCACAGGTAGGACGGGCACGTCAAATGAGTGGCATAGGCTCCCATCAGCATCACCCACCTTCCTGCCTACACGGAAAGGATGGGATGGACAGGACAGGAGAGGTGGTTGGGAGGAGTCGATAGAGGGAAAGTTGGGAGATGACATGGAGAAAAGGACAAAGGCTTCCTGGCCACATTGCGCAGCATGACCGGGATGGATGACCCCAACATCCACCGTGTTGTATTGCACAGACTTCTGCTGGAGAGGCTAGTCTGCCCCTTCTGTGTCACAGTGGAGGCTGTCGCCAGCATCACTCAGCTTCCTGCCTTCATGGAAAGGAAGTGAGTTGCGGGACCCATTCCCCCCATACACAGGGGCAACAGCAGGTGCCCATGGATGGGGGTGCACCTTACCTTTCTGCAAAACTGTATCTGCAAAAGCTTTTGAACCACCCCTCGTGTCAAGAAGCAGCGGCAGCAGTACAGCACCCACCTTCATGCATTCACGGAAAGGGTGGGAGGGACTCATTCCCCCCCACACCCAGAGGGGTCAGCAGGAACCCATAGATAGGGGCCCCCATGCTGTGTTTCCCTACCACAATCAGCATCAGAGCAGGGTAGCGGTGGCAGCTGGCATCACCCACCTTCACGGAAAGGATGGGGTGGGCAGGAGAGGAGAGGTCATTGGGAGGGGTTGGAGCAGTACCAGGGAGCGAGAAGTTGAAAGAGGGAATTTCCAGGACCTTGCCGGGGAAAGGACAATGAGTTGCCGCCGGGTGCATCATGGTGCAGGATTGGGAATACCCCTTCATTGGAGAGCCATGAGCCAAGGAAGCCACTGAGTCGCGGGCTGGCAGCAGCAGCGGACATGTCCCACCTTCCTGCCTTCGCGGAAAGGATAGGAGGGACCTATACCCCACCACACCCAGAGGGGTCAGCAGAAGCCCATAGATAGGGCAACACAGGGAAGTATCAGCAGGAGCAGCAGCAGCAGAGCTGTCCCTCATGGCCAAAAGCGGTGGCAGCTGAGCTGACAATCACCCACCATCCTGGCTTTGTGGAAAGGACATGAAGGACAGGACAGGAGAGGTCATTGGGAAGGGTTGGACTGGTTCCAGAGAGGGAGAGGTCAAAAGAGGGAGCTGGGAGATCCTGACAGTTGGGAGGCCTCCTCCGAGCAACCCACTGATGTGCTCAGCAGCGGCACCTCACCTCATCCACCTTCCTGCTTTCATGGAGAGGACGGGAGGGAGAGGAGATGTCCTTTGGAGGGGTTGGAGCGGTTCAAGAGCGGGTGAGGTTCGAAGATGGATGGTGAAATTTTTGGGGAGACAGGGACAGAGGGTTACCACTTCCTGGCCGCCTTGAGGAGCAGGACTGGGAAACATCCAAAGTTTTGGGAGCCTTCATCTTTGCAAACCACTGATCTTGTCAGCGGCAGAAGCAGCCATCACCCATCCTCCGGCCTTAAAAAAAAAAAAAAATATTGCTCAACTTATTTTCATTAATATTCTTCCCTAATATATATCCTAACTCTTATTCTAAGCATATTCAAATTCTATTCTATATTATATTTTACTGTATTCTATAAAAATCCATTACAATATTTATTATACTTCTCATTGATTAACTACCCATCCTCCGGCCTTCATGGAAAGGGTGGTATGGACAGGTCAGGAGAGGTTGTTGTGGAGGGTCGGAGTGGTTCCAGAGAGGATTGTTTTCATTGAGGGAGGGGGAGCTTGACGGGGAGAGGAGGATGAGGAGGACCCCAACATACAATGTGTCAGATTGTGCAGACTGCTGCAGCATAGGCTGGTCCGCCCCTCCTGTGTCGCAGTGGAGGCTGTCACCAGCATCACTCACCTTCCTGTCTTTGTGGAAAGAATGGGGTTGGCAGGAAAGGAGAGGTTGGCAGGGGCCGGAGGGTTCCAGAGAGGGAGAGGTCGAAAGAAGGAACGTGGTCGAAAGAGGGAACATGCACGACCTTGCTGGGCAGAGGAGCACTACAGGTTGCTTGTCACAGCTGCATTGCTGAGCTGGACCAGGAAGGCCTAAACATGGCAGCCAAAGTGTTGTATTCCCCCATGCCCAAAGGTGGAGACAGCTGTCATCACCCACACTCCTGCTTTTGCGGAAAGGATGGGAGTCGTGGCACGGAACCCGTTCTCCCCTGCTCAGAAGGGACAGCAACTGCTTCTGAGCTGCCCCTCATGGCCAAAACTATGAATGGTCAAAATGGTTCCAGACAGGGAGAGGTTGAAAGAGGGACCAGCACCCCCAGGAACTGGAGATTGAGCAGTCCACACTACTCAGAGACACCTTTCCTGTGCAGGCAGGAACGGAACCTCAAATAAGTGATGTAGGCTACCACCAGCATCACCCACCTTCCTGCCTATGTGGAAAGGATGGGATGATCACAGGACTAGAGGAGAGGTCGATGGGAAGGGTTGGGATGGTTCCAGAGAGGGCGAGGTTCAAAGAGGGACCTTGAGCTCAACAAGGAAAAGATTACCTTAATGGCTGTATTGCACAGCAGGACCAGGAGGACCACAACATCCACCGTGATGTATTGCGCACACTTCTGCTGGAGAGGTTTGCCTGCCCCTCCTGTGTTGCAGTGGAGGCTGTCACCATCATCACCTTCCTTCCTGCCTTCGCGGAAAGGACGTGACTGGTCTTGGCAGTACCCGTTCCCCCCTGCCCAGAGGGGACAGCCGCTGCTGTTGACAGGGGCCACCACATTGTACAATTTTATGTGCAACAGTATGCAAGCTGTCTCTCATGGTGAAAAGCGGGTGCAGCGAACCTCACCCACCTTCCCGCCTTCGCGGAAAGGATGGAATGGGGATGGGCAGGACAGGAGGGTTGGAGTGGTTCTAGAGACGGTTGTTTTCATCGAGGAAGGGGGAGTTTGACGGGGAGAGGAGGACCAGGAGGACCCCTACATCCAACGTGTCAGATTGCACAGACTGCTGCGGAATAGGCTCTCCCGCCCCTCCTGTATCGCAGTGGAGGCTGCCTTCGTGGAAAGGGTGGGATGGTGGGTCATTGGGGAGAGGTCATTGGGGAGAGGTCATTGGGGAGAGTCGGAGTGGTTCCAGAGAGGGTCGTTTTCACTGAGGGAGGGGGAGCTTGACGGGGAGAGGAGATCAAGGAGGACCCCTACATCCAACGTATTGCATTGCGTAGACTGCTCCAGCATAGGCTCTCCTGCCCCTTCTGTGTCACAGTGGAGGCTGTCGCCGGCAGCACCCACTTTCCTGCCTTTGTGGAAAGAACAGGGTAGGCAGGAAAGGAGAGGATGGGAGGGGCTGGAGGGTTCCAGAGAGGGAGAGGTCAAAAGAGGGAACGTGGTCGAAAGCGGGAATGTGCAGGACCTTGCCGGGCAGAGGAGCACAACGGATTGCTTGTCACAATCGCATCGCAGAGCTGGACCAGGAAGATCCAGAGATTGCGGCCAACGTGTTGTATTCCCCCGTGCCCAAAGGTGGAGACAGCTGACATCACCCATACTCCTGCTGTCGCAGACCGGACAGGATGGGCAAGGCAAGTTGTGTGATCAGATCAGGAACTGATAGTAATGTGAGCCCTCAGCTGAGGTGCCCACTGAGCTTGGCCCCAGGGCCTGGCAGCAGCCATGGAACCAGAGGCTGGGGCTAGAGCCCTAGCCTAGAAGCACTACCAGAGACTTGACCAGATCAGGCACTGATTATCAGGGTGAGCGCTCAGCCAAGATGCCCACTGAGCTTGGCCCCAGGGCCTGGCAGCAGCCCTGGAACCAGAGGGAGGGGGTAGAGCCCTAGCCCAGCAGCACTCCCAGAAGCCTGATCAGATCAGGCACTGATAATAATGTGAGCCCTCAGCCAAGGGCCCACTGAGCTTGGCCCCAGGGCCTGGCAGCAGCCCTGGAACCAGAGGGGATAGCTCCCTATCCCACCCACCACACACAGAAAAAAACCCAGCTCCAATGCACTCTCCCACTCTCTCCTCCCAAATGCTATTAAGAGCTCTGTCGCACTCCACTGCTTGCTGAAAGTGAAACCAGAGCTGGAAGCACAGTGCCCTTTTATAAGCTGAGGACTCATAGAGAAACACAGGAGGCCTGTGGTTGGCAGTCAGAACTGCCTAACAGAATTTGCAGGAATGAGATTGGAGTTCCCATGGCCACAGAACACCCCCCTCCCCCCCCCCGGTGTCTACTCCCATGTTACCAATTGTAATCGATTTGCAGCTCCACGCTTGGAAGGAAGACCTGCCCATCAAGCTAAGTTGGGCTTTGATTGGGGTGTCCGGGACGATAGAGAGAGTGCAGACAGAGTTCAGGCAGTCCCCCCCTCCATTGCCAAGGCAATTGATTGAAGGCGCCTGAGTGACTAGCTTCCCGAATGGTGCCAAGCACAATGAACAAGGTTTGCGCCGACCGCCTGTTTGGCTGGAGTGGTGCATCATGAACAGCCTGTTTGCGAGCAGCCAAGCAGCCTGTTTGTGGGTTTTTTTTCCGTTCGTAATGCTGTTCGTTCCCATGTCTACTTGGGACCCTGTTTAGGAGAAACTCAATGGGATTATCAATGGGCTTAGACTGAAGTAACTCTGTTTAGGATTGCTCTGTCTGTCTGTGCAGGGTTGTAGTTAGTAGTTATTCAGACTCCGTTCTGTTGAAGAGGAAGACACTGGCTTCTGTAAAGTACTTTATGCAAAACAATATTTCACCCCCTTTTTCTTTGGCATAAAAGCATTAGATTTCAGTGAAGTAAAAATACATGCTTCCAGAAGAGGGTTTCTTACCTAGCTCAATAAGCACACTAATTTTGTATGTATGTAAGGAAATATTTGCAACAATATGTTAATTTTAGAAGACTTCTTGTTAAACTGAGGTTCTGTTTGAAATGTTGAGGACGATGACAGAGTTATGGATAACCTCAGTCCCTGATATTTTGTGGTTGTGCCTGCTATTTTTGTCAGAATTCCAAATGTGCCCAATCCCACAGGCTGAAAAAAGTTGAGAACCCTTGGTCTAATGAATGTGATGGTAGTAGAATGGTATTATATTCCTGGGCTACACGGGGCATTTCTGTGCATGCAGAGTAAGCTGTGGTAGCCCAGCCCAGCCCAGTCCAGTCCAAAACTTTTACATTTTCACTGGCTCCAAACCAAGACCTTTAATGCTAGTGTCATTTTGTCACTGTGTAGCATCATCTCCCAGTGGGGAAACCTTTAGACAGATGGGTTATTCTTATTCCTTAATGCTTCAGAGAATACACGCATTTAAGATGAATACCCTGTAATTGTCAAGTAGACAGTCATTATTTCTGCTGGCCACTCCAGTAACCAATAACAGCAATGACAAAATGATAACGATTGTGAAGGATTGTATAAGTATATCCCCAATGTTTTGCCATCTTCAGGGCATGGCACAAGGGTCACTGGGTGTGAACAGTTGCTGAAATTAGACTGTTGTCTTCCTGGAGGCTCTTACGAACTATAACAGGCTTCAGATGCATGCAATGAGATTTGCACGTGTGATAGGAATGCTAATGTTTCTGCTAATTCTATCTCACATAGGATACAAAGCTCGTGCTGTTAAATGCAGAGTATGGGATCTCCTTCCTATTCTTCACAAGTATCTTCAGTCAGCAGACCTCATCTTTGGTGGCATTACTTCTCAGATCCATTTCTTCTTTCTTCCCATGACTTTCTCTGAAAGACCATCTCAAAGTCTATATGAAGATCCCAAGTAATGTTTTTTTTCTTCTTCCCTATAATATAATCAAATTTGTATTTACTAGCAGGCCATTTATACTTGCAGACCTAAGCTATAAGAAAGCATACTGTAACTTTTCCTTCAAATTATGCCTCCCAATTCCCTTCCTTAAGGATGCTTCTCAAACAGACAAGATGCCAATCTGGACCTTCACAACCATGGCCCTAACTCAGAAATCCTTTGACCCTTTGGACGTACTAGAGAATCACAGAACAATTAGGCTCTGAAATAGCACAAGGATTTCAGGGTGTGAAAAAAGACATGTGTCTTATTAGATTCAGCTTCAGAAAACAGTAATAAAAGAAATAATAATAATAGTAATAGTACATATTGTTGTAGTAGCAGCAGCAGCAGTAGTATAAGGAAGATGCACAACAATGGCAACAATTTTACACAAATGTGTTTGTGACAAGAAAAATACCATTCTCATTGTAGTTTCATGATGACGCATTACCAGCATGTCTTGGCTTTGGAATTTGCTATAAAGGAGATTAATGAAAATCCCCAGATTTTACCTAATGTCACTTTGGGATTCCATGTCTACGACAGCTATGTGAATGCCAGATGGACTTATTATGTCACAATGCAACTTATTTCCACGAAGAATAAATTTGTCCCCAACTATAAGTGTGATAGGCAAGACCATCTAATTACAGTCATTGGGGGACTTTTTTCTGAAACCTCCTACCAGATAGCAAATGTTTTGAGCACCTATAATATTCCACAGGTAGGTTGTATGTGCATGTGTGTGTATGTGTATAGAAATCCACATCCTTTTTTTAGCTGTGACTGTCTGGTATGGATACATATGGGTGCATTTCATGCAGTGAATCAGATCTTATCTTTTGTATGAATACAAACAAGAGAAATCACTGTTGTTATGCATTTTTATACCTGAGTAAAAATATTTCCTTCTTTTACATTTATGCATGTTGATATCTACAAGAGCATGTCCCCTCTTTCTCTTAAAAGTCCTTAACTTTCTTTCTGCCCTTTAAGTCTTACAGTATTAACAATGATGTTGGACGCACATATTACTGAAACAGCATTGGAGCCTCTATAAATGTCAGTATCCTACAATGTCCGGGTAACATCTTTGGTCTGTTATGTAGCTAAATACTTAATTTGGCTATTGATGCATATTCATAAGTCTTATCTATCCACTCTGACACATCAGGACATATATCTGTTTTCTATTTTGCTGCATATAATACTCTTGCTGTTGTCACCATGTAATGGAAAAGGTCTCCCTGTTCTTTTGGTAGGATGTTTAAGTGCATGTTTTTTGGATTTAGCTCAAATCTGAGTCTGAGAATCTTCTGCATCTCTTCATGTATCTTTATCCAACATTTTTGCATTCTCTTTCAGGTCCACCACATATGGTATAATGTTGCATCCATGCTTTGATATTTCCAAAAATGTCCACTATAAACATTACTCATTCTCACAATGTCTTTGGGGGTAGTGTACCATCTAAAGAACATTTTGTAATAATTCTCTCTTAGTAACCGACAGCCTGTAAATGTTATGTCCTTAGTCTATAAATCTTCCCATAGGTCATTGAAATACTTTCTCTGAAATTTTCCATCCATTTTATCATACAGGTTTTTATATGTTCCATTTCTGTGTGGTATTGCAGTAAAATTTTATAGATTTTCCCTAGGCGATGCTTCAGATCTCCAGATATTAATAAGTCAAATTCTGTTTTTTCTCTCAACCTACTGCCTTTTAAATATTTTGTTCCTTTAATCTTGATCCTATTTGATGAGATATCAGCCATGGGACATTTTTAGCTTGAGCTTGCCAAATTTTTACATTTCCTTTCTTATCAACCATTGATTCATATTTCTTGTGGCTGTGTTGTAGTGAGCTTTTATTGGGGACACCAGTGGAGAGATCAGAACCCACATTTTAAGCGGTCCATCTCTTCATATGTGGGTCCCATCCTGTTTATGAATGGGTTGCCATGATTTCTTAATACATAAGTAATTATGGATGCCTTCTTTGACATCCACTGTCTCCAATTTGATATGTCTACTACTTGGATTTATAATCCAATCTGTTATCAAATTCATCAAACTTTCTTGTAAACTAATAAAACAGAATGACTTGAAGAAGAAGAATTTATAAGATATAGATATAGAATTATAGGAATGGGAGACCCTTTAAAAGTATCAAATGAAGCTTTCCACTGTTATTGGGGGACAGTAGGAAAAGTACTGTTCCACTGGAGAGGGTTCCTCTAGTGCACAGACTCTTCGTCTTGAAGAAGGTTCCTTCTCCTTCTCATCTGCAAAGTCAGTGAGACAGAATCATTGGATCCAAATCAGAGATTATGATTATATGAGTCTACAAATGATTATGCACACATGTTCTTGAACAGACAAAGCAGTTTCATTCTGAAGCTCTTTCTTTCTAATTCCATTCCAACTGTAATTTTAGGTCTTGTATGGCTTTGCTCCAGTGATGATGGATAACATGCAAGTGCCTTCCTTCTACCAGATGGTTCCAAGCCAAACCATTCAGTACACAGGGATTCTCCAATTACTTCTCCATTTCAAGTGGACATGGATTGGATTCATTGCTGACAATAAAGAAAACGGAGAAAAATTTCTGCAAACCATGCATTCAGTGTTTTCCCAGAGTGGCATCTGCTTTGCCTTCATAGACATGTATCCCAATTTAAATTTTGATGACCTCATAGAGACTGAAGAATGGAGGTTGCAGCTCTATGATAAAGTTTTCAACAGCACAGCCACTGCTTTGGTCTTCTGTGGAGAAACAAATTCCATGTTAATTCTGAGATGTTTGCTATATCTACCCGCAACAGAAAACCAGGCACAAAATCCAAAAGGCAAAGTGTGGATTCTGACAGCCCAGATGGAATTCACATCATTGAACCTGCTAAGGAGTTTGGACATTCAGTTCATTCATGGTGCTCTGTCCTTTGCAATTCATTCTTATGATGTGAAGGGATTCCGCCACTTTATTCAGAACAGAAACCCTTCCATCTCAAAAGATGATGGCTTTATCAAGGACTTCTGGGAGCAGGCATTTGACTGTGTGTTTCCAAATTCAAATCTGGGCAATTCATATGAGAATATCTGCACTGGAGAGGAGAGACTAGAAGACCTGCCTGGAGCTATATTTGAAATGAGTATGACTGGGCACAGCTACAGCATCTACAACGCTGTGTATGCTGTGGCCCATGCTTTGCAAGCCATGTATTTATCAGAAAACACAGGAATGGTGCAGGGAAAGAAAAGGAAGTTTCAGAAGCAACAGCCATGGCAGGTAATGGCCTTAATATTCTAATGTGTACTAGATAATCTGATTGTTCTGTAGCAGTATGAGAGCTATTCCAGTGCGGATGTTGCTAGTGGTGGTAATGTGTGAATCAACTTCATGATCCAGCAAGGATGGAAACATGGTAAGATCAGAGCCAATGACCCCTAAACCAGGCAAACAAGGATGAGCCTGGATAGAGGGCCAGCTCTGTGGTTATAAGACTAGGCTGTGTTAGTATAAAATAGGACTGGGAGAATTTTCCTCTAATGACAGCACAAAAATAATCAGGATGGAATTGTGTATATATATAACAATATAAGAGATATTTCAACGTATTATCAAGGCACACATGCACATTGATTATGAAGAAGGGGGAAAGAGATGCATGACCCAAAGAAGCTAAAAGCTGCAAGGAAAAGGACATATACAGTACTCTGTAAAAAAATCATTTTCTAAAAGTGATAATAGATTCCATTTCTGGCAACAAGACCTTTCTGCCAATATTGCATCTAGAAGCAGTTGTCTGGTGAAGTTATTCCAGGTGGTGAGAAACTTGTCCTGACCTTCATTACAACCATTTGTGAAGATATCAATAGACCACTGCTGATCTTTTGGAAGGCATTCTGCAGGCAAAAACAATTCCATCTAATCTGTCTTGGATTGCCCTTCCTTTGTTCATTCTGTAATCATGAAGGGCAGTGGTTGTTTACCTTTCCACACCTGGCACCAACTGAGCCCCAATTAAATGATAGTATATCCTGTGGATTCAGAGCCATATGATAAGAAATGGGGAAGCCAGAATTATCACTGTCACACAAACCCTCATCTAACTCAGGCTTGGGCTGACCTTCCTCTACCTTGAGGTAAAACTTCACCTCACCAAACATATGAAGCTGAATACTGGGCTGGGAAGCCTTTAGTAGCATGGTTGAGGTTTAGCTTCAACCTTCTTTCTTGTCCCATCCCTAAGAACCATATGAGTGTTATAGTTATCCAGCCAAGTCTAAGTAGGGAAAAGATCAGGGGTTTGCCCATCCCTTTGAAAGGAACTGGCACACAAGGCTTAGGGAGATTCAAAATGAAACAGAAGGTTTATTTACAAGTAGGTAAAATAAGAAGGCATGTAGGCAGGTGTTTAAAACTGAAATAACTTAGAGTTTTTTGAACTGAATACTTCTCTGTTGTGAGTCACAAAACACTTGGTAGTGGTTCTTAAGTTGCTGGGTTGTATGAGAGATGTTGGTGTTATCAGACTTAAAGATGTTAAAGTGAGTTCTTTCTGATGTTGGCACTCCTTCACAAGTTAGGTGCTCCAAGTTTAACACCTGCACAACACACCTTTCATTTTTCCGCAGTCCTCAGGGTACTTCACTGAGTCAAAACCCTTTTAAGATACTGGGCAGGTATTATAGTTATACACCAGCTATAACCCGGTTCCTGGTGCCAATGGGAAGACTCCTTTCTACCCACTTCCTTGGCCTACTACAATTCCCAGGTCACTTGTGTCTACACAGAAGTTAGTGCTGTTTGTCCCACTTTAGTTCAAGGACTAAAAGTGTTTCATAAATGTTATGATTTCTCTTGCAAGGGTACATCTTCCCTTCCCTTCCCTTCCCTTCACTCTTCACTTTACCCCAACTGTCAACCCCTCTCTCTGGTAGCACCAACTGTCACCTCAACATTCCATCACCAACCGTCATTTCAGGCTAGCCACAAAGTACATGCCAATCATCCTCTGCTCTTTACTACCCGGCAATCCCAGGATTTGAAGCTGAGTCCGACACAATCGCCTTATTCATATTAAGATTAAGAATGTTGGGCAGCAAATTAAGAGAACTGGGGATAGGAAATAAAAGTCAAGTGCCAGGAGGAATATGTGTTGGAGAGCACCCTCAAGTCATAGCTGACTTATGGTAACCCCTGGTGGGGTTTTCATGACAGGAAACTAACAGAGGTGGTTTGCCATTGCTTCCTCTGCAACCTTGGTGTTCATTGGAGGTCTCCTATTTAATTACTAACCAAGGCTGACCCTGCTTAGTTTCTGAGATCTGATGACATCAGGCTCATCTGGGCTATCCAGGTCAGGGCACCAGAAGGACTACCATAAGAAAAAGCCAAGAAATAAATTCAATCTACCTTCATTCATAAGTTCTTATTCCATTAAAAAAAAATCCCATACCCATTTTACACATTCATGAGCAGATCCACACACAATTTGGTTCTACTGAGACTACCTTTAGAGGATATGAAAGATTCTTCACTGAGAGATCTAATACTTCTTTTGCCTCATCCTTCTTCTGTGAGCACATTGCATTTTTTTCACTTATAGGAGTGATTTTTGGAGCGGAGAACAATTGTGGAAGGGGAGGAACCATTGGATGAACTTATTGATACCTTAGCTTCTAGGATTTCCTTGCACCCTTCCCTCTCCCAAGCTGTACAAGCAAAAAAGTTGCCTGCTCCTACAATCAAGCTAACATTTGATACTTGGAATGGGTAAAATGTAAACTATATTAGTCACAGGCAGATATTTATGTCTCAGAATGTTAGAGTCAACTCCATGTTGTCAGATCGAATCTTTTGCTGAACAATTGCCCATTTCTTATTGATTTAGCTCCACCACTTTCTGAAAAGGATCTCTTTTAACAACAGTGCTGGGGACAAGGTTTCCCTTGACCAGAATGGTGTATTGGTAGAAGGACTTGATGTTATAAACTGGGTCACATTCCCAAATCAATCCTTTGCTAAGGTGAAAGTTGGAAGAATGAATGTTCAAAGTCCTCCAGATCAAGCATTCTCCATAAATAAGAATGGCATTGTATGGCACAGCTGGTTTAACCAGGTAGGATGTTGATGCAGGTATTTTAAGAAATGTCTTAGTGGTGAGTGAGCATAGAAACACTAATAAAGAGTCTGGAGGATAAAGCCATTGCATCAATGAAAGCATGTACTGTAGAGGATAAATACCTTTGTTCCTTGAACAGGAAAGTGGGTTAAAACATCAGGTGGTCTTCAAAGGATGATGAAACACTTGAACATTTATGAAGCTGCCTTATGCCAAGTTAGAGCACTGATCAAACCACCTCAGCATTGTCTGTCTGGTAGCACTTCTATTTGGGCTCAGGTAGAAACAGATCTTTGACGACACTTATTACCAGAGACTTTTAAATGAGAGGTACCAGGGAACAAGCCAGGAACTTTCTACATAGAAAATAAATTCTCTACCGCTAAGCCATGGTCTCTCACAAAAGGTCCATAACTTAATCAGGTTTCATATAGGTATACTAGGGTATTCATTGTTGGATGCCTTTAAAAGAAAGTTCAACCTTGTTTTTATAGATGTAGGTGTATTAAATGCATAACATCTTGCCCTATGCACAGGAGATGGAAATAAACCATATTGAACTCAAAGAAATATATATTGCATCAAGGAAGAGAACTGGGCCAAATTTACTGAAAAATCTGGTTGAATTTCTATATATCTTCTGTTTACATGTCAATAGAAAATATCCCTCTTTCAAAAAGACATTGAACATGGGATAGATGTGTACAATCGTATCTTTTCTGTAGAAGATTAGCCTCTCCACACCAACTCTGCTTGTAATAACAAGCAGTGTGTACACATGGTTTGTTTGATGGTAAGCATTAAAGATAAAAAACATAGACAGTGCATTTTGTTATAACCATTATTTTAGATTGCATATGAAGGTGAGATTATCTCCTATGACAAATTGTTTGTGGATAAATTCTTTATTGTGAACTGCAATGAACGGTCTTGTCAACTCTAGTTTTCTCACACAATACCCTGTCACAATAATCACAGAATGTGGTTTAAACAAGGGCAGGGCATCATATAAATGTATGGGATCTAGGGCTACTATCTTGGTTTCTAGATTTTATCATATAGCTAAATGATTCAATCCTGATGGCCAAGATAATTAGGAAAGTAGGGCCATTTTATTGCATGCTATGTTTTCTCCTGAATTTTAAGTTTTCCAAGACTTCTTGTACTGAATAGTAAAGTTTTCATTTTCCACTGTTGGCTTAGGTACAACCTTTTTCTCTGTGTAGTGACACCTGCCATCCTGGATACAGGGAGTATGTGAAAGAGGGCAAGCCATTCTGTTGCTATGATTGCATTCCATGTCCTGAAGGAAAGATATCTAATCAGAAGGGTGAGAGTTGGAGTGTGTTCTTAACCAGCCTGGCTGTAACTCTGAGATGCCATTTCCCATAGAGTTCTGCTAACGCCTTTGTGAAGGCCACAAGTAGGACATGAAACCAATACCCTGTCCTACTACTGTCATTATGCAAATGATGTTCAGTGACATACAGTGTATAAACCTTGAACTTACATTTAGCTATCATGTTCAATATAGACTAATAGCTGACTTTGCCACCCTATCCTTTTCACATCTGTCTGTCCACCTTCCTGCTACTGGAAGGGATTTCACATCTGTTGCTGTCCTGCACTAGTCACAGCTGGCAATAGCATTTGACGCCCCTTCTAATTACCTGCTTGATAGTTCCTTCCATTCCGTTCCTCAACGTGGCTGTAACTAGAATCAGGTCCAACATCTTCTGCACATGTTGTGGCTATCCCTAATTGGAATGTGACTCTAAGAGATCTACAACTTCTTTTCATTCATCACCTACCAAAAGTCTTATTCCCTACTAGGGCTCACTCCTCTTGCCAACCCCCTATCTCATGAAGTTTACAATGTTTAATATTTTTATATTTTAATATAATATTTTGATATAATATTAAAATAAAACTATTTTAATACATAAAAATAGTTTTATTATATATATATATATAAATATTCACCTTATTTATGGTCCATCTTTCTCACTGAGACTGAAGGAGGGTTAAACAGTGTGAGTCAGGATAGTCAATTCCAAAGACATTTAAATAAACATGTAACATGGTATATTCGTGCAAATTTACAGAGATTTAAACCAGCAGAAAACCGATACAGAGTTTAAGAAATGCTGAAACAGAACATAAGTAATTCTAAGATTGACACATTAAACAACATAGGAACTCCCCTGTAGGATCATATTCACAGCAAAAGTAGTAATTTATTTATTTATTTTGTTCAATTTATAGCCCATCCTCCCTGCAAGCAGGCTCAGGGAAAGTTACAATATCAAACATTACATAAAACATAATATAAATTACAGAATAAAAACACATTAAAACAACAATGCATATAAAGATCCAGTAAATACAAGCAGATAGAAGGTGTCAAAACCTATAGTAAAGTCAATAGCCTCTCATACTTATAGCAGTACTAGTAAAGTCTATAGTTTGAATACTTAATAAGCAGTTCTGCCTCCTGCCAAAAGCTGCAGCATTTCCAGATGATGCAACAGCAAACGCGTCAATCCTTTTTTGTTGTCATCAAAAGAACCAGTTTGGTGTAGTGGTTATGAGCGGCAGGACTCTAATCTGGAGAGTCGGGTTTGATTCTTCACTCCTCTACTTGAAGCCAGCTGGGTAACATTGGTCAGTCATGGCTCTTCCAGAGCTCTTCAGCCCCAGCCACTTCACAGGGTAATTGTCATGAGGATAATAATAAGATACTTTGTAAACCGCTCTGATTGGATGTCAAGTTGTCCTGAAGGGCAGAATATAAATCAAATGTTATTATTATTAAAATTAGATATAACAAACTTCATGCCCCACCTTTTTCCCCAATGGGAACCTCAAGCAGTATACTGGATTCTTCTATCTTCCATTCTATCCTCACAACAATCTTGTGAGACAGTGTCCGATACAGAGGCCCATGCAGGACTTGCCGTAGCAACTACTCACCCCCTCACCTCCACCACACTCCTTACCCTAGCCCCCAGGGGGCTGGCAGCAGGAACGCGAGAGATGCTGTGAATGACGGCCACCGAGCCACCTGCTTGCTGATCAGCTGGAACAATGCCGGGAGCTGAGCTAGCATGACCAAAGAGTCCAGATCTGGTGAAGTGGGCAAGCCACTCATCTTCTGAGGCAGGGATGGCCCCAGAAATGCTGCCCAAGGGGCAGGAGCTGGACCTCTCAGACCTGACACCACAACAGGATGCAGGTCCCATACCATTAAGGGTGGGATGAGCATGCAGGAGAGGCATATAGCGACAGCCGCAGAGGTGGAGGGCGCTGGCCAGAGCACAGAAATGCCAAGGCTGAGAATGGGCCTGAGCAGGGGGAGAAGCCAGTCCCTGTTGAATGGTAGGCCAAAGGCTCAGCGGAGCCTACTAGGGAAGGAAGGAGAGCTGGGAGCCAACAGGTGGTCAGGGTTATTTGTGGAGGGAAGGCCATAGCATGCCCATGGGGTGGTTGGTATAGAGACTGGGAGGAGGTAGCACTGAGGGGGCATAAAGGCATGTCTCCCAGTGAAGCCAGAGATGAGTAGTGTTGGTGTGACATGGCAGGAGGAGAGGCACATGCAACCATGTAGGAGGAGGAACACGGCAGAGAAACCCACTCCCCTACCCCAACTTTGAGGTGGCGGGAGAAGGGTTTATTCCGAAAAGGGCCAGGTACAACACAGCAGAGCAATGGCCTGGTGGAGCAGGCATGGCAGAGCTGGACAGATAGGTTAGGCTGAGAATGTATGGCTGGCCCAAAGTTACCCAACAAGCTTTTGTGAAATTCCCATTTCAGCACTAGAAGTCCCACAATACTCCTGAAGCCAGCGGCCAATTCTGCAGCCTTTATTTTCTCATGACTTGGTGGCCCCTTCGACTGCCGGCGCAGCCGTGCTTGGCGGGGGCCATTTGTTGCCTCCACGGAAGGAGGAAAGACGGCGCCGTTCCCAGGCATCCGGGAGCTTGCTGAGGGGGCGGAGTCAGCGCCCGTTTGGGGCAGCTCCGCCTGCCTCTGGCGCAGTTGAATTTTGCGCTTGGCCCACCCTCCTCTCCCAGTATGGTGTAGGATTAGCTGGCCGCTGCACGCAGGGCCAGGTAGGATTTTGTTCCTCTTTTCACCCTGATTGGCCTGGGGTGTGGGGTTTTTTTTTGCCTACCTTACACCATGGCTAGGGTTGAGGTAATTGGCAGGGTGGTGTTGTTTAGGGTATCATTGGCAGGAGACAGTGGGGGAATAGGGAGCGGGCCAGTGAGCACCCTAGGCGCTTCTCCAATTGGGGAAGAGGGGTCTGCCAGGGGCAGATGGTACTGCTTTGACGGCTGCCATGCTGCATGGCAGACTGCCTAGGTGAACCCCAAGGCAAGTCCTTTCCTCACTGCTGTATGGCTGAGGCTTGGGAGCTTGAGTTGGGGGGATCCATTTGCTGGCTAGCTGGGTCTTAGCCATCCACTGGATGGCTCATGCCTGGGGCTTCGGGGCTCGCCCAGACAGGTCAAGGCGGAGGTCCAGGGGAGACCACGTGGCTTGGCCTGTACCGCTAGTTGGCCCTTGCCGCAGTAGTTAATGGTTGTTATCAGTTGTTGTTATTTAATAAAGTGGCCCTTAGATCCAATTTTGGTGTCTGTCTCTTCATTCCGACTGTGGTGGCAAATATATGCCACAAACAGACAACCTTACATTCCATTGCAAATCGATTCTTCTTTTGAATCTTCATGCATCCCTGAGGTTAGAACATTAATATTTTAAAGCAGTGTGAGATGAATGTTTATATGTCTACTGTAATACATTTTCCATTTAGGTATGTATTCCAAGCGACTTAAAGCATGGCATGGCTTTTCTCTTTTTTCAGATATGGCTGAATGCTTTCAATGCCCATATGGTCATTATCCACACAAGGAGAAAGACGTATGCGTTCCTAAAGCTCTGCACTTTTTATCCTTTGAAGAACCTTTAGGGATCAGTTTAGCCATTGTTATTATTTTATTTTCTTTGAGCACATGTCTGGTACTAGGAATATTTATGAAGCACCACAACACTCCTATTGTCAAAGCCAACAACCGGAACCTCACCTACACTCTCCTCATCTCCATCCTGCTCTGCTTCCTTTGTGCTTTGCTGTTCATTGGCCAACCTGACAAAGTGGCCTGTGTCCTCCGACAAACTGCCTTTGGCATCATTTTCTCAGTAGCAGTTTCTTGTGTCTTGGGAAAGACACTCACTGTGATTCTGGCTTTCACGGCTACCAAACCGGGAAGCAGGATGAGGAAGTGGGTGGGGAAAAGAATGGCCGCCTTCATTGTTCTTTCCTGCTCCCTTATCCAAACGGGCATTTGCGCTGTGTGGCTGGCAACCTCTCCTCCATTCCCAGATGATGACATGTATTCAATGACTAAAGAAATCATACTGGAATGCAATGAGGGGTCTGCGATCATGTTTTACTGTATCTTGGGCTACATGGGCTTCCTGGCCATTTTGAGCTTCACTGTGGCTTTCTTTGCCAGGAAGCTACCTGACAGTTTCAATGAAGCCAAGTTGATCACTTTCAGCATGTTGGTGTTTTGTAGTGTTTGGTTATCCTTTGTTCCAACTTATTTGAGCACCAAGGGAAAGTACATGGTAGCTGTGGAGATCTTCTCTATCTTAACTTCGAGTGCTGGGCTGCTGAGCTGTATTTTTTCTCCCAAATGTTACATTATTATTCTGAAGCCAAACCTGAACAATAGGGAAAACCTAGTGAGGAAAGCTAATTTATCTCTGTAAGTGGAATGAGATCTCCTACCTGATAATGCCTACAAAGAGTAGAGTTTGGATACAAGACCCCACATTTAACAACATGAGCCATGCCATCCATGTGAGGGAAGAGCAGTAACATAGACGCCATGAGAAGCTCCATTCTATATATAAGCCTTACCTCTGGAAACAGATGTCCAGATGCAATCATAATCATAACTGTTGGCCATCAAGTTGCAATCAATTCACAGTGATCCCATGACCATGGCATTTCAAAGCAAGAGATGAGCAGAGGTGGTTTGCCATTGCCTTCCTCTGCACAGCAACTCCAGTCTGTGTGAGCTTGCTGCATGCACAAGAGCAAACTCCACACTTCCCTCTCCCTTTGGCTATATCTCCTTCAGTTCCTGCTACCACCAAACGGCAGCAGAGCACAGAGAATTCAAGGAAGGGAATATCATGACCCAAAGGTTAGGCAGCTAATAAAGAGGAAGGACACATTCTAGCTAAATTAACCTGAGGGTTACTGATGTTACCTGGCATTCCAAACCATCCCTGGGATGGGTGAGCATCTCCCCACAGCATCAGGAAATAGAAGCAAGATCCCCCTATCCCCTTTGGCTCAGGAGGGACACCCCCAGCCAAAGAGCATAAAAATTTGTTTAAGCTCTTTTCCTGAGGGGGTGGATTCCCCTTCCCAATCCTGAGTTGGAGAAACATTCCTTTTGGGGTTGCCATGCCAGCCTGCCTGCCCATGTATGTTGTGCATGTCATCTGTGGCTTTATTTTCCCATCAAAAGTTACAAAAACAGTCATCCCTCCATCCTGGGATGACAGTTGAGCAAATGGTTAGCTCATCTCTGCTTAGTTTGACACCTGAACATGTCATGGCCCTGCTCTTCTTGTGAAAAGGATGGTTTCCCCGGCTTTGACCCTAGGCGTTCAGTTAAAGGCCACCTTCATATCTCTCTTCCATAATATTGTCTTTCTTGGTGGTTTCATCAGGATATTCAAATAAGTACTTTTTCATTTAATTTTGCTTGTGTGTGTTGTTTTGAGTGTTTTTATTTCATCTATTTTCTTGTTGCTTTCTTAGTCTACTTACTGTCATATTTACACCATGCAATTGATTAAAAAAATTAAATTAAAATGCACACCTTTACGTAAAAAAATTGTCTCTGGTAACAGAATTGCATGGGAATGTGATTGCGGTGCTTCTCTACATGAACATGTAGTGACAGTAAGTATGTGAGCTCGGAGAAAAAAATCATTATAATTTCAGATCCAGGACTGGGTGGGGACAGGCGGAGGATGAGATACCGTGATTGCTGATTTCCAGGTAGGACATTACGAGTTCAAGATTCAAATTGGTATGGATTTTTTGGGTTCTGGAGTTTGGGAACCATTATTTTCACTGGAGAGTCTATTTCAGGGTGTGGGACAGTTGTTTATAAAGAAAATGGCACTAAACTTGCACATAACATTGTACTCCCAAAATCTGCAGTTCTTCTAAATTTCAAGCAGATTGATCAATGTTCTACTTTACAGACCCCTAGAGTAGGTGCCTCTTGGCGCTTCTCTCTACTTTTTCCATTGGGAGGGGAAAATGGTAGTCAAGCAGTGGTCTAGCAGGAGAGTGCCATCTGGCCACTGACATTAAAAAAAGAAATCTGTCACGCATTTCATTGGGACTTTTGCAGTGACTGGCAAAAAAATTGCCTTTCTGCTGAAAATGTTGTGTTCGCCCTCTTTCCTCTGGTTCTGATTTATTTCCTTTCACAAAGTGAGGAAGGAAGGGGATGAGAACCACACCTCTGCTATTATTCCCTACGGGGGATTTTTACTTGTGGGGGGGGGGTTAGAGGGGCTGTTTTTCTGACAAAGGACACTAAAATTGTTGGGGGAGTTAGTGCTGCCAGTCCACTAAAGAACTCCTGAGGAGTCCAATTCTACAGGCCCCTGAAGAGGGTGCCTCCAGCCTTCCTACATGGAATGGGGGAAGGAGAAGGAGTGAGACCCAACCACAGCTCTGCTAGGCCCTGCACCAGGCTGGCACCACCAGCTGCCTTTGGAGAAACAAATAAAAACAAGATGCTGCTTCCTGCTGATAGTAAACACCCAAACACGAAACAGTACATGGATATTTCAGAAAGTGTGTGTGTGTGTTCCATAATGCCTAAGAGTTTCAGATTTTTATAACCATTCTGGAAAATCATGATAATGACCCAAAACAGCAATGTTCGTGTATATTTTCAGCTTGGGAATTCTGGAATGTGTGTTGCTAACTGTAAACATCTGTAGCAAGCCTTGCGGAAGGTCTGAACCCTAGCCTTCAGTTTTCTTAGGACTTTAGTAGAACTCTTCCCCAAAGACTTTAGCATCATCCTACATATGAATAATGATGATGCCTTTTGGAGATGACGCTCAGGAAAGTGTTCACAGTTGTGCTATTCTTCACGCAACTTTTACACTTGTGGTTTCCCCGGAAGATCCATAGGTGCTGATATTTCTGTGTGCATGAGTTCAAAACAAAAAAATAAGTAAGCAAGTCTTAATAAAAGTATCATTAGCATATGATCTTTTATATGCATAATATTCTAGTTCACATCCTCATCCCAGAGCTAATACAAGAAATCTCTTGTGCTTATATTTTCCTTACTCACACTCAAAGCAGATTACAATAATAAAATAAAAATTTAGAAAACACTGTGATAAAATAATATAATGCATATAATACACAATAAAACTGAATTAGAAAATAAGAAAATGATGAAATAAAACAGTATACTATGCACAATTCAGACCAAAAACTATTCCTTTTATTTACTGTATAACTGTTTCTCACAGTGTTCTTATTTATTTCTGATGAATTTCTTATATCAAAACAAAGAGGGAAAATCTCAGTTTTGAGTATGTTCCCCATCAAATTGAGATGGTGTATCACAGAGGGCGGGCTGTGGCAAGGTTATCATTGGGAAGGTCATTGAAGTCAATGCAGCTAAAAGAGTGGAACTGCTTAGAATTTCAATTATGCTCTAACAGTGAAGAAACTGCTTGCCAGAGAGAGAGAGAGAGAGAGGAGAGAGAGAGAGAGAGAGAGAGATTCAAAGCTGGAAGGTTGGAAGAGTTTCTGCAGTGATGATATATATAATTGAGAAACTTGCTCTAAGATCACACAATCCTACAGCCAGTGTTAGATACTCCTGGACAAGATATTTTAGTGACCAGTGCCACACCAGCGTCATGCTACTATGGGTGCACACCACCACTCAGGTCTTAGGTTGGGCTGCCTGAGTGTTCACAAATGTGTTGAAAATAACTTTGTAGGCTTCCACACATGTGTGAGACCATGATCTTCATGTCAATCACAATGATTTTGTTTTTCTTTCTCAGCAGCAACCCACCCATGAACTGCCAGTTTTAAAAGTGATTACGACTAGTTATACTTGTTCTGCATAAGTTACCTCTGAATTAGAATGAGCACACTGAAGGATATTGATACAACCCAATCCCCTCATAAATAAATGTTTCAACTGGAAGTTTTGAAAGGAAGAAGTGCTGGTGTCAGCCCTAATTAAGATGGATATGTAACTTCTTCAGTGTGTTTTTATTAAGTGTTCCCTTTTGTTCAGCTCAGGCCTCAGCATAAGAATGTAACATTTGGGGGCAAAAATACAACCCCAAAGCCCAGCACTGGAGGACAAGATACAGAAGATCTCCACAGCCACCATGTACTTTCCCTTGGTGCTCAGGTAGATTGGAACAAAGGATAACCAAACAGTGCAAAATACTAAAAGGCTAAAAGTGATAAACTTGGCTTCGTTGAACCTGTCAGGTAACTTCCTGGGAAGGAAAGCCTCAGTGAAGTTGGCAATGGCCAGGAAGCCCATATAGCCCAAAACACAGCAAAACATGGTGGGTGACCCCTCATTACATCCCAGTATAATTTCTTGAGTCATTGAATACATGTCAGTTTCTGGGAAAGGGGTAGACATTGTCAACCATATAGCACAAATACTTGCTTGCATAAGGGAACAAGAAAGAATGATTGAATTGGCCAGTTTTTTCCCTACACACTTCTTCAATCTTGATCCAGGTTTGGTGGCCATGAAAGCCACGACTACAGTGATGGTTTTTGCCAACACAGAAGAAATAGCCATTGAGAAGACAATGCCAAAAACAGTTTGTTGTAAAAGACAGGTCACTTTCCCAGGTCGGCCGATGAACAGCAAAGCACAGCAGAATGGATATGAGAAGCGTGTAGGAGAGGTTTTGGTTGTTGGCCTTGACGATGGGAGAGTTATGGTGCGTTATAAATATTACTAGCACCAGAGCTATAATGAAAGATAACAAAAGATCCAAAAGGGTTAAACCAATCCCCAAAGCTTCTTCATAGGACAGGAAGGTTACCACTTTGGGAATGCAATAGTTCTGACCCAGGTTTGGGTAACGATCATCTGCACATTTAGAACAATCAGCCATATCTGAAAAAGAAAGGTGGTGTTACTAGTCATATAAAAATGCATAATGGTAGTCAGACTCAGCACTAGCCTTCAGTAGAAGTTGTCAAGTGATCAAGGAGTTCAAATAAAATGCTATACCCACAACCAATCTGTTCGATATTGTTCAGCATGACATTCTGCAGAGGGCAATTATCAGAGATTCAGGACAGTCCATTATGTTTCAAGGAAGAAGGAACTGCTTCTACTAAAACCAGCAGCCCATACAAATTCCCACCATTTCTAGAACAATGTAGCATGTGTCTTCTTGGCTTCAATAGGCAATACCTTTGTTGCCAATTCCAGTGGCAGACATTTGTTTGAGGGGTGTGTGTGCCTCCGCATCATAATAAGGTTAGTATATGAGGAAAGTTTTATTTAGGGAAATGTAAACAGGGTTTTCTTTTTCAATCTCTATTGTTTGGATAAATTTCACCTGTATCTTCCACTATAGTTTACACCACTTTAACAGGCCAGCAGGATTTGAGCTCTGAGTCGTGAAAGCTAACACGTGGGAAATCTTGTTGGATTCAAATTCTGCTGTTCTACTACAGACCAACTAGGCTACCCACCTAAACATTAAGCAGGCCTCTCTCTGCTGGCACCCCTCTTCCTCCTGCTCTTCAGACTGAGCGTCTGCTCAGACCTGACTATAATCTTGCCAAATCTGTCCCCTGTCCATATCCTGGCAAACCCCTTTGTTATGACCTGTACTTTCTTTGGGGTAGATTTTTCTTTTAATCTTCCCCTTACACCCTCTGGGTAGTTTGCTGCCACCAGGAATATATTATTCCAAAATATTTTATTCAAATTTCCCCTTTGGTAACGTGTTTAAGCGTCAGGCTCCTTTGTGGTTCTAATTGGCCCTGAGGATAGGAATGGGATATAGCAATGACAGCTACACTGGGATATAACAAAACAAAATAAATGCTTATATTTCAAGAAGCGTATTGGTTTCATAAAAGTAGTTCTTAGTTCTTAAAGTTACTTCCTATAAACTCATTCACACAGATCTCTTCTAAGGCTTCACACACAGTTAGCCTCCTTCACTAGACTCAATAGTTCTCTCACAAATACTTCAAATATAGGCAGCACATAGCTAGCCTCTCTTTCCCTGACTCTCATTCACAGAAATATTAAACCTGCTCAGGCAGCACACAGCTGGCCTCTCTTTCCCTGACTGAGTGTCCTTTCACAAACATGCTCAGTTCAGGTTCCACACAGGTTATATTTCTGTCATAAATACTTCAGTATACTCAGGCAGCACACAGCTAGCCTGCTTTCTTCTGACTGAAAAACTTCTCTCTTCACTCTCAGTCTCAAACTGCATTCACTCCGCCCACACTCTCAGTCATCAACCAATCATATCACTCACTCATCCCTCTCTCACCCCCACTCTTCACCTAGCTCAAACCAAGCATGTAAAGATACATGCACACATTTACTTGGAATCATTACACCCTTCTCTTCAAATGCTAAGCTCAGCCTTACAGTACCACTGTAGCTAGGGTGTTTCCTTTTTTAAAAGCCCTGATAAAGGGATGGGAAATGCCAGAGCTGAACACCACCATTTTGAAGGCAGTGCTGAATTCCATCCACCTCATGGATTGGCTGTGGGCAGAGACTGTGCCCAGAGTTGGACTGGCATTTCCCCTTTAAGTTGGGTCAAAGTCACAAGACACCCTCAAGCTGTGCTCAAAAAAAGCATAGTGTTGTGTAGAAGTTCCCAAATGAAGAGTATGTTGTGTGCCAGCTGGGAGGAAATCCCCATGTGGAAACAGCACAGCAATCCTTCTATCAAATGATGTTAATATGCTTAGAAAAAATATGGCTTCAGTGCTGTTCTGAGTATGTGGAAACCATAAGAGCAGTTTCAGATGGGTAGTAGTGTTTGTAGTAGCAGAACAATTGCTGAGTCCAGCAGCACCAACAACGATGTCCAGAGTATAAGCTTTTATGAGGCAAAGCTCACTTTTTCAGAGCAGTATGAACTTTGAACCAGAATTTTCATATTTGCCCACAAGCAAAAGGCACGTTGGAGGGCAAAGGGGAAACCTGATAACTGGTTTGGTTCAGCTGTTCAAGTGTCATTCATCACTTGTAGCTTGGCCCTGAGTCTGAAAGAAAAAAATAGTTCTGATGCTGATGAAAGCTACCATTGGAGATGTCAAATCTTTATGTTTATGGAGAATATTATATGCATTCTGTTCTGGATTATAGGCAGTCTTTTTGACAATGCCACTTCGGGTGCTTTCTGTAAAGAGCTGGATGTGAGTTGGCTTTGCGGGATTGCTGATAGAGAGAAGTGTCAGCATATATGTCATTTTCCAAATGGGCCTGTTGTAAGATGACTTGAGGAGGCTATAAAAGGTGCCGTAGCCTCAGCTCCAGCCTTCAGCCCCAGAAATGCCAGGTTCTCTGAGATAATGTAGCAGAGTCAGATTGCCCACTGTCCAGGAGAAAAATGTTCAGCTTCTTAAATTGAAGTTTATCACATGGAAATAGGAAATAGAAGCTTGTCAGGGTATTAAGCTAAATATCATCACCTGATGTGTTGCAGGTAGAACTGATATTAAAGAGACAACCAGAGAGACCAGTTTAAACATTGCCAATCTTTGGAACCCTCACGGACCTTTACTTTACAGGCCTCTTGGCTTTGAGAAAGGATCTGGCATGCTCCTCTCAAACATTTGTTAGGCAAGGAGTCCTGAAGACTGTGCAGAAGTGCAACAGGCCAAGAGGAACTCATCTGCATGTCCAGGGATGCTTACACAGAGAAGACCTGACTACTCTGCATCCCACTTAATTATGACCACCTTCCACATTTAAGGTTCTATAGTTTATTATTCTGCATATTGCAAGTCCTGTGAATCCAATAATATTGTGGCCCAACACTTGTCTGCACTTTTATTCCATATTCATGTGCAAAATATGTATGCTAAAGGCCTCACCATCTTTGTTTGATATCTTCCCTTCTGGACAACGGATGCAATTATAGCAGCAGAATGGCTCTTTCTCCTTCCGTTTCTTCCAGAATCCAGCATGACAGTTATAATTACAAATGGAAATGGGCTGTGCCTAACCCATCAGTGAAAAAGAAGAGTCTCATAAATAATAGGCATGAGATTATTATGGTTCAGGAGAAAACATGTTATGCAATGGCTGGTGTCCTAAGAATGATGATCCATGTTATTCAGTAGTTTATGTGTTTGATAACAATGTGAACCAAAGTTGACCGTGACTTTAAGGCTTAGGCACAAGTCCTATGTGCTGGGTTAAATGAGGGAGCCAGTGTTTATGTGCAGTATGTCCTTAACCCAAAACTATGTAGATATCACTAACTCAAGGTAGCTTTGAGAGGTCTACTATCAATCTTACACCAATCAGTTCCATACAACTTAGTCCCTAGAAAGTGTTCTTACATTTGCAGTGTAACTTAGAAATCTAACTGCAAGGTAGTTTAATATCATTGAACTTCAGACCATGTGGTTGAAACCCATGGTTACATTCTTCTATTGATATCATTGGACTGAGAGGGTTTTAACTCTCCTTTGGACGGCACAGTAAATATTATTCATGATCACATCACATGAGAAATACCTCTTCCTTTAAAATGAGAACTTTTCTTAACATATCAAGCCTACCTGGTTAAACCAGCTGTGCAGAATAATGACTTTCTTATTTATGAAGAGTGCTTGGCCTGGAGGAGTCTGGGGAGCCATCTGTCCAACTTTTATTTTAACAAAAGATTGATTTGGAAATACGATCCAGTTTTCAAGCTCAAATCCCACTAGAAACTCTCCATTTTGGTCAAAGGAAATCTTGTCCCCAGCACTGTTGTTGAATGAGACACTTATAAGAAAGTGGTAGAACTACATTGAGGAGGTTTTTTTTTAAAAAAAATGCAGTTGGATAACAGAGACCCAACTTTTCAGCTATATTATAAACACTGCTGTTTGTTGCATATCACAGTCATTTTACAGCCAGACTTTAAATTATAGGCTACTCCACCTTCAGTGGAGTTCAGTTCACCCTGACTCAAGAGTTTAGTATTACAGTGGATCCACCATTACTTCAAAAAAAGCAAAATGTAGATTCAACAAATGTTTTCTTCCAACTGCATTGAGCCAGGAAGATGGTTCCCCCTATCTTCTTGACTCGGCAAATTTAGCCCCCTGAATCCATTCCATGGTAACACCAAGACTAGACTATTGTAATGCACTCTACATGGGTCTGCCCTTGAAGTCCACTCAGAGACTCCAATTGGTCCAGAATGCCACAGTTTAATTATTATCGGGTGCTAGAAAAGGCAGGCACATGACACCTGTTCTGCAGTTACTCCATCAGCTACCTGGCTCAGTTCAAGGTACTGTTATTCACATACAAAGCCCTGCAGCGTTTAGGAACCATCTTATCTGCAGGAGTTCCTTTCCTCTCTACTTTCCTCCTGTGTTCCACCATGACAGCTCCAATAATCTATTCAAGGACTTCTGCAGGTGCCAACTTGCAAATGGGTAAGATCAACAAACACTCATACATGTGTTTTCTCTCTTCTGGTGGTTGTTGCACTTTCTTTCTCTTTCTGGAATGGCCTGTCTGAGGAGGACAGGAGGGTTTCCACACTCTTGTCTTTTTGCAAACTATGAAAAACAAAGTTGTTCAGGAGACTATTACAAAGGTATCAGGGCTGACTTCCGGTTTGGGATCCATGGAGGTCTAACGCAGCTCCATTTGCGGAGCTGACCGGACTGCCGTTTTAACCGGCCGGAGGGGTGAAAATAGCCCGCGGCCGACTGCTCTCAGGCGGGGAGCAGGCAAAGAACGCTCAAGACCCTAGGGTGAGCTAGATCTCGGATGAGGGGGGGCTCTACACAACGAGTCTCCCCCCGATCCTTGAGGTCCCACCTTGCGACGGGTCGGCTACAATCTCTGCGGCAGTTTTGGGGCCAATTCGGCTGGCATAAGACCTACATACCCAAGCTTCGATTGGGGGAAGAAGCTGAGAGGAGAACTTAAAATCGAAACAGCGATTACAACCCGAGAAAAGTGAAGAGAAGGTAAAGATCGTTATCTTTTGATACGGGACAGATTGACAAAAACAGAGAGGAAAAAAAAGTAGATTTTTAAACTGCAACAGACTAGTGAAAAGGAGGTGAAGACTCGGCAGGAGTTGTATTTGAAAAGAGACTAAGTTTAAAGAAGTTATTAAAGAAATCGGACTACTGTTTTGAATGCCTGTGGCTTTGGAGCTGTGAGAAAAAGACACCATCGCGAGACCTGCTGTAGGAAGACGGGAGACAGGAAGTGCGTAATAACAATAGAGTGGCTGGAGAGAAGCGGCCCTTGCCGGAGGACAGGAAGTAGGGAATCGCCATTTTTGAAAGGGGAAGGGTCGCGGCTTCAGCGGAAGAGGAAGTAGGCCATTTTGGATTACAACATCATAGAGAAACCATAGAGAAAAGGCGCCCGACATTTTGGACACTTTAAAATTTAATTTTGGCAAGAAGATTGGGACATTTGAAAAAGAAAAACGTTTAATTTTACGCCACGGAGTTAAGGAAGAGAGCGGATTCATGGGAGCGAGCTAAAGCAAGCCCCACGATGTCGAAAAAAGAGTGGCAATCGGCAATAGAAAATCTGGATAAAAATCTGGACAAAAAACTTTTAGATATGATTAAAGAGCTTAAGGACACGAAATTGGAGCTGATTAAAGAGGTTAAAGAGGTTACACAGACAGTAAAGTCGGAGCTGTCAGAAGTGAAAAAAGGTATGGAAACGATTCGTAGTGAATTACAAGGAACGCAGCAGAGAGTTAAAACAGTAGAAGACGCGATGGAGAATTTAATAGACACGCAACAAACAGAGATGAGATTGGTGAAGGGGAGAATGTCAGTTGCAGAAACTAAACACATGGAGAAGCAGCTACGTTTTCGTGGCCTGCCAGAAGTGGAAGGGAAGTCAGCGCAAGAACAGATGACTGAGGTGTTGGCTGAATACCTGGGGAAGGAGGAGGAGGAAGTTGTGGCTATCCTAGATGTGGCATACCGTGTGAATTCGAGAATTGCAACCCAGAGGAAATTACCAAGGGATGTGATTGTGCAGTTTACAACACGAAACATGAAAGAGAGGATTGTGACAAAACAGTTTCAAGATCCATTGGAGATTGATGGCAAGACGATTATTATAATGAAGGAACTGCCCAGATCAGTGTTATTGGACCGGAAAAAATACAAAGTGCTAATTCAGATTTTGAAGGACATGAAAATCAGGTACAGATGGGAGCTACCGGAAGGAGTGTCCTTTGAGTTTGGAGGGGCAAAAAAACGCATCAGATCTGAGCGAGAGATGGAGCGATTTATTAAGGACAATGAAAAAGACTTACCAACAAAACTATGAGTATGGAGTGTAAAGTATTATCTTGGAATGTAAATGGACTAAACTCACCGAATAAGAGGAAAAATATTTTTCATTGGCTACTAAAACAAAAATGTGATATTGTTTGTTTGCAAGAGACCCATATTAGAAAACAGGATGTAAAATATTTAAAATCTGGAAAACTGGGCAAAGAATTTGTAGCGGCCTCCAACAAGAAAAAAAGAGGAGTGGTGTTGTATATAAAAGAGGAGCTACAGCCAAAATTTGTTATGAGAGATGTGGAAGCTAGATTTGTAGCAGTGGAATGCATTTGGAATTTAAAGAGAGTGTTGGTAGTCGGACTTTATGCACCTAACGGTGCAAAAGAAAGCTTCTTTGAGGATTTAAGGAAGCATTTAGACGATCTTGTATATGACCAGATAATTCTTGCTGGAGACTTCAATGGAGTGACAGACTTGGAGCTAGACAAAAAGACTACAACGGCACAAAAGAAAAGAGGACTATTACCAAAGCTTTTGTTTGAGTTGATTCAACAAGAGACTCTCGAAGATGTACGGAGGAGAGAATATCCTAAAAGTAGACAGTTTACTTTCTATTCTGCAAGGCATTCTACATTATCAAGAATTGATATGATCTGGGCCTCAAAAGACTTAGCGTTATGGACTAAGGAGGTAGAAATAATGCCGATGGTAGGCTCAGATCACAACCCAATTATGTGGAAATTTGGAAAAAGGAGAAAAAGGAAAGCATGGAGAATAAATGAGGACTTGTTACAGGAAAGAGAGAATATGGAAATACTGAGAAGAGAGACAAAGTTTTTTATACAATACAACGTGAATAAAGAAGTACCAACCAACAAAGTTTGGGATGCGTACAAGGCGGTTGTAAGGGGCATACTAATGGACTTAAATGGTAGAGCAAGAAAGAAGAAAGAGGAGAAAAGACAAGAGATTGAGGAGAAAATAAAAGCCAAAGAAATACAGCTAAAAAAGAGACCAGGGAAAAAGAAGGTATACCAGGAAATCAAAATACTTCAAGAACAGCTAACAGCAATGAGCAATAAAGAATTGGAGTGGAATCTTAAAAGACTGAATCAAAAAGCGTTTGAGGGTGCTAACAAACCTGGGAAATACCTGGCATGGCAATTGAAGAAGAAAAGGGAAAAGAAAATAATAAATAAAATCTGTGAAGATAACAAAACGTATTTGGAGCAAACTACCATTAGTAGAGCCTTTTATAAATTCTACGCTAAGCTGTATAATAAAAAAGAAGTAAACAAAGAATCAATAGCATCATATCTGGAGAAAACCAAACTTCCAGAAATCTCGGAAGCTTGGAGAAATAAGTTGAACAGTGAAGTAACTGACGAGGAAATAAGCAAGGCAATACAATCCGCAAATCTAGGAAAGGCGCCAGGGCCAGATGGACTTACGGCTAAATTTTATAAGACAATGGCCAATGAACTGGCACCATTCCTAAAAGAGGTGATGAATGGAGTTTTCAGGGATCAAAGGATTCCAGATACTTGGAGTGAAGCGAATATATCATTGATCCCAAAAGAGGGCCAAGACCTGACTAACGTGAAAAATTATAGACCTATATCACTACTCAACAATGACTATAAAATTTTTGCGAAGATATTGGCGGAGAGACTGAAGGGGTGGCTCTCGGAAGTCATAGAGGAGGAACAAGAAGGCTTTTTGCCAGACAGACAAATAAGAGACAATTTAAGGACAGTGATCAATGCTATTGAATATTATGATAAGCGTTGTGACAAAGAGGTTGGTTTCTTCTTTGTAGACGCTGAAAAAGCGTTTGACAATTTAAACTGGGACTTTATGTTTGCCACTATGGAAAAGCTACAATTGGGAGAAAGATTCATCAGAGCAATTAAGGAAATTTACAGAGACCAGACTGCAGCAATTGTAGTGAATGATGAATTGACCAAGAAATTGACGATTAGTAAAGGAACAAGACAAGGTTGCCCGTTATCTCCATTGTTGTTCATTTTAGTATTGGAGATTCTGATGATACAAATACGTCAAGATGAGGAAATTCGTGGAATAAAAATAAAGGACTATTCATACAAGGTCAGAGCATTCGCGGATGACATAATGTTAATTGTAGAGGACCCATTGGAGAACATGCCAAAAGTGATAGATAAGATCAAGGTGTTTGGAGACTTGGCAGGTTTTTATATTAACAAAAAGAAGTCAAAGATATTATGTAAAAATATGACTAAGCAGAAACAACAATTGTTAACGGAAACAACGGATTGTGAAGTAACAAGCAAAGTGAAATATTTGGGAGTTGAACTGACTGCAAAGAATATAGACTTATTCAAAAACAACTATGAAAAACTATGGACTCAGATAGAGAGAGACTTGATCAAATGGAATAGACTGAATTTGTCATGGTTGGGCAGGATTGCAGCAGTTAAGATGAATGTGTTACCAAGAGTAATGTTTTTGCTACAGACAATACCAATCATCAGAGACTCTAAACAATTTGAAAAATGGCAGAGGAAAATATCAGATTTTGTTTGGGCAGGCAAGAAGCCTCGAGTGAAAGTAAAAGTTTTACAAGATGCAAAGGAAAGAGGCGGAATGCAACTGCCCAATCTGAGACTTTATCATGATGCAATCTGCCTAGTTTGGTTGAAAGAGTGGATGACACTAAAGAACAAGAAACTATTAGCCCTAGAGGGATATAAAAAAATTTTTGGATGGCACGCATACCTATGGCATGACAAAGTAAAGGTCAACTCGATGTTCCTGCACCATTTTGTACGGAGAAGTCTATATACAATCTGGAAGAAGTATAGAATTTTCCTACAAGAAGGAACCCCCTTGTGGGTGGTTCCATATGAGGTGATAGATCCGAGAGCTGTTGATAATGAACAACAATGTTTAACGTACAAAGAAATAACTAAAACTGAAGCATTTAAACTTAGAATAAAGACGCAAGAGGAACTATCACCTAATTATGACTGGTTCCAGTATAGACAGATTAGAGACTTATATAATTCGGACTCTGTAAAGGGGGGCATACGAACAGAGAACTCGGAACTAGAGCAGACCCTTCTTAAAGAAGACAAGAAAAGAATATCCAAGGTATACCAAGTACTGTTGAAATGGTATACCGAGGACGAGACAGTTAAAACACAGATGGTGAAATGGGCTATAAATTTTAATAAAGAAATAACAATGGAGGCATGGGAATACTTGTGGAAAACTACAATGAAGACAACGACATGTACTAATATTAAAGAGAACATTTACAAAATGATCTATCGTTGGTACATGACACCAAAGAAGATTGCGCTAGGGAATTTGAACACTTCTAATAAATGCTGGAAATGTAAGAAGCATGAGGGCTCCCTCTATCATATGTGGTGGTCATGTGAGGTAGCCAGGCAGTACTGGGGGGAAATAATAAGAGAAATGAGTGAAATTTTACAGTTTCAAATAAATAAGAACCCAGAACTCCTGCTACTAAACTTGGGAATGGAGGGAATTCCAGCCCATCATAGGACGTTAATATTTTATATGACAGCAGCAGCTAGACTTTTGTATGCGCAAAAATGGAAAGTACGAGAAGTGCCAACTATTGAAGATTGGATCTACAAATTGCTGTACATGGCCGAAATGGACAAGATGACAAGAAAACTGAGAAATCTGGACTCAGGGCAGTTTAACACAGACTGGGAGAAGCTGAAACAACATTTGGAGAAGAAATGGGAGGTGGGAGGAAAACTGTGGCAGTTTGAGAACTACTGAAGTATAATAAAATGTAGAGGGGGGTGACTTTACCGGGGGAGGAAGAGATAAATGTGAATTTATAAGCAGTTAGATTAACAGATTGATATATATATAGATATATATAGGTTAATAGATAGAACATTGATAGAAAATAATTAATGACAATGTTTAAATATAAGGATTGAGTAACCAACAGTATTTTCTTTCTTTGATAAGATCTATATAATGCACCAAACTGAATATACAGAAGAGTCAAATTGATTGACTATGTGATGAGCTATATAGAATTACCATAAAAAGATAGAATGAGTAATATATAGAGAATAAGTCAAATTGTTTGATTTGAATGTAAGATTTTTATGGTTTATGATATATAGGTTTATGATATATAGAAATATTTAAAAATGGTTTATCCAAGATGGAAACAAAGACTTACAGTTTGGGTATATAACAAGAAAAGTAGTTAAGGATGTACTGCTTAATATAATGGAGAATGTATATCTGTTTTAGATAGAGGAAATTAATAGAAGTAAGGGAAAAGGGACAAAGGGTGGGAAAGCTGTTGGAAGTCAACAAAAGGGGGGGGAAAGGGAGGGGGTTAGAAATGAAAAATTTGGGAAAAACTGAATGTAAATGTAAAAATAACGGATTCTAACCCAATAAAAATTTTTTTTAAAAAAAAAAACAAAGGTATCAGGGCTATACTATAACAGAATAGTTCAAGAGGGCATTTTGCAAAGGGAAAGGGTCTGTGGATTATATCACTGTGTTTATGACATACTATCAGTTTTCTGCATGAATTACTTTGTTGGTGCTTCAGTGTTTTCTAATGATGTGATACAGTTTGTCTCCATTATGCCTACACTCTATATCATGCCTGTGCTCACTCATGTTTTGCTAATCCTAGTCCGAGTATACTGCTTATTTGATGCCACTTTATATTGATTACATCAACCTACACTGTGCTTATTAAGTGTCTGTTTATATGGACTGTTACCAGTTTACACTGAGTGATCTGCTTTGAGTCTCAGTGCGAAAAGCAGACTATAAATGCAACAAATAAGTAAATCCCTTTTACTTTTCAGTTCATTTTAAATCTTTTGAGTGTCTGCTACCCTCTTGAAAGAGTCTGCTGAATGCAAACTCACAATGGCTTCAGAGAGTGAAGATTGTATGTATGAGTAGTCTTTGCCCCCCCCCGTTGAAATAAAAGGCAGAGACCAGGCTTTGGGTATAAATTAGGGCCACTTTATTAAATAATGTATAACACAACCTGTCATTGTGGCAAGGGATCTAACTGTGGTACAGATCAAGCCCTGGGGTCCCCTTGGACCTCCGCCTTGACCTGTCTGGGCGAGCCCCCACTGCCCCAGGGGTGTTCCATCCACCGGATATCTGGGACCCGGCAGCCAGGCAAGTGGTTCCCCTTTAAAGCTTCATCCCCCACAGCCATGGAGCCTGGACAAGGCCATCCCCAGGGTCCCCACCAGGCAGTCTGTCCTCATGGCTGGCAGCCGTACAGCCTCACCAGCCGCTCCTGACAGACCTCAATTCCCCTAAAGAGAATGCGCCAAGGGGGTCACCGGCCCGCACATTCTGATCCTATCCTACCAGTGGCCAAACTATTAACAACAACACCGCACCTAGTTACCAAACAACCCTGCAGTGCAATGTAGGTGAAAAACAACTCCCCTTTAAAGCCAATTAAGGGAGAAGAAAAAATTCCTACCTGGCCCTGATAAACAGCGACCAGCTAATCCTGCACTGCATAAAGGGAGAGGTGGGTGGGCCGAGCACGAGGCAGCAACTAAAATGGCCGGGAGAGCGGAGCCAGCGAATGCATTCAGGCTCCGCCCCCCCCGGCAATCCCCGGATGCCCGGGAAGAGACGGCTGCCTTTTTTCTTCCATGGCAGCAAATGCGGCCCCCAGCCCAAGCAGCCTGGTCTGTTGGCCGGGAGGGCCATATTGTTATCAGCAGTCATAATTTAGATGGATGATTTCACAGGCATCAGCTTCATTGAATAGACTTGTTTGATGCTTTTCTCACAATATTTAAAATATAGTGCTGAGAATAAGCTGTTACATGGAATTTTTCATATTTTGTTTGCTTTTCATATTTGTATTTGAGCAAGATTTGTCAGAGCTCTGACTCCAAGAAACTCTTGCCCTAGAAACCTAGTTGGTCTTTAAGGTGCTACAGGACCCAACCCTTGCTCTTCTACTACAGACTAACATGGCTACTCACCTGAAATGTATTTGAGTTTGTAACTAGTAGAAGATGAAACACACACAAAGCTGCCAGATATTAAAAAGACCACTGGCCCATCAAAGTCAATATTGTTTGTTCAGACTGGCAGCAGTTCTCCAAGGTCTCAAGTAGAAGTCTCTTGCATCATCTACTACCTGGTCCTTTTAACTGGAGATGCCGGGGGCTGAACTGGGGTCATTCTGTGTGCCAAAGCCTCCTGATCATTGTCCATTAGACAGATTATTCTTACCCAGGGAATGCAACGTAGGTTAACATATGTAATCTGGTGATGCATTCCCTGGAGGTTATCACATAAACACACATAAACATGGGATTTTATGTATGGAAAATGGTTCCAAAAATCATTTTACATACATGTTATCTTTGGTCTCTTTAAATGACAGTCCCTATGACATCTTTCTGTATCATTATACATTGCATATTGCTTTGAGTTCTGTGTTATATAGTCTGATGATTTTCTTAAAAGTGCCATTCAAGTATTGTATATTAACATATCTTTTAAAATTATTTTTAGCTCACAATTTTCCCTGATAAAAACACTTGGTGGAATATTCTACAATTTGACAAAATAAATCATAATAAAAACATGAGCCACAATAAAATTGGTTAACATTTGAAAACCCCAGCAATAAAAAAAATCATTAGAAAGCTGAGCAAATTACCTGCCATGGACGCTGATTCTGAAACTGCGTTCTGTCCTCTGTAATCGTTCTAATTTTTGATTTAGACAAATGCATGGTATGTCGAGCATGAGCCACAGCATGGAGAGCATTGTAGATGCTGTAGCTGTGGCCGGACATCTTCATATCAAAGATATGCTCAGGAAGGTTCTCCAGTCTCTCTTCTCCAGTGCAGTTCTTCATATTCATATGGGCCAGAAGAGAATTTGGACAGCAGAGTCAAATGCAGATGACCAGAAGTCTTTGAAAAAGCCATCTCCCTCATTTCCAGAAGGGTTCTGGCTCTTCAGAAATTGTTTGAATCCCCAAAGTTCATTAGAATGAATTGCAACTGATATTGCCCCATGGAACACCTGGATGCCCCAACTTTTTTCATTAGCAAATGATTTTAACTCTATTGGGGCTGTGAAAATCCAGACTTTACCTCTGTGTTTTTGTCTTGGCCGTTTTCACACTACTAACCTGCTTCCGTAACGTTGCGAAACGTCGTGCAAAAAAAGCGGAATATAGCATCTTCTTGTGAGATTTTTGCGCGATGTCGTACAAAACTCTTGCAAGAAGATGCTATCTTCCACATTTTTTGCACGACGTTTCGCAACGTTATGGAAGCAGGTTAGTAGTGTGAAAATGGCCCTTGTTTCTTTTATGTTAGAAACAGTTACCAACCATCTCAAAACTATCATGGCAGGGTTATCTCCTTTGAAGATGAATACATTGGCATTGCTTTTCATAACTTTATCATAAATGCCGATCCACCACATTCCAAAGACTGTGTCAGTATCATAACTTAGATTGGTATAGGAATGCGTGAAAGCAAAACAGATTCCGTGCTGGGAAAAGAGTGGAAGCATCATCTTTATGAACCATTCTAAATGCTCCCCAATGGCCTCAAAGAATCCAACCCATGTCCACTTGAAATATAGGAGTAATTGAAGGATTCCCAGGTACAGGTGGGTGTCATTTGGGACCATTTTGTAAAAGGAAGGGACTTGAGTATTATCCATCTTTATTGGAGCAGAACCACAAAAGAACTAAAGAGCAATTTTGAAAATAAAGTAGGAACATGTATATTTGTTCATTCTTGCAGTGAGATATTGCATAAAATGTAAGAATGATTCCCATATATTAACTTTCCTTAGATACTGTTGGGTTTACTGGGTCTAACTGTCAATTCTCTGTTATTTCATTCAATGTCCTCATTGATAAAATTGTATCTCTCTTTAATAAATTGTATTTAACAATACAAATTACATAGGAATGCATATTGTCAGGGGACAAATAATGTCAGGGTCTGTTTGTATAGTGCCTGAAAGGAAGCAACCTGAGTAACACCATGTTTAATTCTGTAGTTGTTTAGTCTTCTTTTCCCTCTAGGCCCCACCACCTGCGAGGAGCCGATTCCATGGGAGAGGATACTGTCTTATCTATTCTTCGAGCCGATTCGACCTTGGGCTGGTGTTCCCACAGAGAACTCTCCTGCTATGTGAACTCTGGGGGGAGGCTGGGCTCTGAGAGTGTGAAATGTAACAACTTTCGTTCTGTGTCTCATTCCTAACAATGCTTTGTTCAGCCAGGATCTCTAATCCTGGAATATGGACGTCTGGGTCTGAATGCTGTCTTTCAAAATAAAACCTTTTGAAATCAAAAGACCTTGTCTTCTTGCAGAAGGGACTAAGACAGACTCTCGTGTCTGGAATGCCATAGTCTGACAAATAAGACATACAGACATAAGACATATTTTATTTTATTTCATTTACTTTATGTGTACACTGTCTTTCTTCCCGGTGGGGACCCAAAGAGGATCACATTGTTTTTCTCTATTCCATTTTACTCTCACAACAACTCTATAAACTAGAATGTGTGTGACTGACCCCAAACTACTCAGCAAGCTTCCATAGCAGAGTGGGGATTTGAACTTGGGTCTCCCAGATCCTAGTCTATCCCTCTATCCACTGCACCACACTGGCTCCCAGGTATATTTTGACTTGCCTGCATCCATAATCAGAGTTCATTGTGTAACTTTAGCATATGGTTATCTGGAAGTAGAAATGGGCACGAACAGCATTACAAATGGAAAAAACCACGAACAGCCCATTTGTCTGTTCGTGAACAAGCCGTTCATGAGGCTTCATTCTAAATGAACAAGTGGGCTTTGCAAGCCTTGTTCATTGCCTTTGTCAGCCATTTGTCAAGCCAGACAGTCTGGGGCCTTTCAATCAATTCCCCTGGCAATGGCAGGGACTGAAATTTGTCTGAACTCCTTCTGGTTTTCCTTCTGGCTTTAACCCTTCAAAGTACTTCCAGCAGAGAGTCCCCTTTTTGCCACTGTGAAGAGAAAATGACAACAAAGGGGAAAGAAGACCCATGCATCATGCCTTTCCTGGGGTGCAATCTCTCTGAATCTTGGGAGGTCTTCGGAGGACAATGAGGACTATGTCCCGTGCAAATTTGGTGGGTATTGGACATTGGGAAGGTCAGTTTGTAACCCCTCAAAGTAGCTTCCAGCAGGGAGTCCCATTTTTGCCACTGTGAAGAGAAAATGATAACAAAGGGAAGGACCCATGGATCATGTTTTTCCCAGGGTGCAATCTCTCTGAAACTTGGGGGGTCTTTGGAGGACAGTAAGGACTATGTCCCTTGGAATTTTTTTGGGTATTGGACATTGGGAAGGTCAGTTTATGGGGTGTTTAAAGGGCTCTGCCCCTTGCACGTGGCAGGAAAGGGCCCTTTAAACTATCAGCTGGCAATGGATGTTGTGGGTTTTCCGGGTTGTATTGCCGTGGTCTTGGCATTGTAGTTCCTGATGTTTCGCCAGCAGCTGTGGCTGGCATCTTCAGAGGTGTAGCACCAAAAGACAGAGATCTCTCAGTGTCACAGTGTGGAAAAGATGTAGGTCATTTGTATCTACTCAGGAGGGGTGGGGTTGAGCTGAGTCATCCTGTAAGAGTTTCCCAGGGTGTGGAATGCTAATGGCGGGAGGCTTCACTGTATCCTGAGGAGGTTCTTTTGCATATGGATTGGTGCTTGATGTGCTAATCTTCTCTGCAGGGCTATTGTCGGGGATAGAATGTTTTGTTAGCCTGGTGTTTTTCAGAACTGGAAACCATGCTCTGTTCATTCTTAAGGTTTCTTCTTTCCTGTTGAAGTTTTGCTTATGCTTGTGAATTTCAATGGCTTCCCTGTGCAGTCTGACAAAGTAGTTTCAACAGGAAAGAAGAAACCTTAAGAATGAACAGAGCATGGTTTCCAGTTCTGAAAAACACCAGGCTAACAAAACATTCCATCCCCGACAATAGCCCTGCAGAGAAGATTAGCACATCAAGTACCAATCCATATGCAAAAGAACCTCCTCAGGACACAGTGAAGCCTCCCGCCATTAGCATTCCACACCCTGGGAAACTCTTACAGGATGACTCAGCTCAAACCCACCCCTCCTGAGTAGATACAAATGACCTACATCTTTTCCACACTGTGACACTGAGAGATCTCTGTCTTTTGGTGCTACACCTCTGAAGATGCCAGCCACAGCTGCTGGCGAAACGTCAGGAACTACAATGCCAAGACCACGGCAATACAGCCTGGAAAACCCACAACAACCATCGTTCTCCGGCCGTGAAAGCCTTTGACAATACATATCAGCTGGCAGATGGCAAGGGGAATTTCCCCTGCCAGCTGATAGTTTAAAGGGATCTTTAAGGGGTCATGAACAATGAACAATAAACATGTTTGTGAACAGAGTCATGTTTGTTACTGTTTGTTGTTCATTGTTCATGGATGGCAATGAACAACGAACAGCTTGTTCGGGTTTTTTCCCATTCGTGCCCATGCCTACCTGGAAGTCAGTTAAATTTAACTGGTTGTTCTACAGGCTATGTTGTTTTGATATGCTGGATTTTTTTCTGGGGGAAGTTGTTTTTAGAATTATTTTTGGGCACGATTTTCAAGTTCCGGAATTTTGGCACCCCAAAGCATGCCCTGTAGAAAAGCCTGACTGGGACTTAAAAATGATCCCTCTTGCTTTTTAAATGATTAAAGAAAAAAAGAGAAAGAAGGCATCATTTAATGACTGTCTAGGGCTCTCTGGGATCTTCCTTGTTTGGGCTGCTGGCTGCAATTCAACCCAACAGTTAGAGTATAGCTGCTGGGCCACTGGGCTCTGGCTAAAAATCAGAGCCAGCTAGGGCTTTGTGTGGAGCAGGTAGCAATGCCCTCCCCATGCCTTAACCCAGCCAGTATTAGGTGCGGAGAAGGTGGCAATGCCCACTCCACCTCAACCCAGCTGATTTTAGGAGCAGAGCAGGTGGCAATGACCACTCCTACTTCAGACGCCCGGTATTAGAAATGGAGCAGGTGGCAATGCCCATCCCCACATTAACTCAGCTAATATTTGGAGTGGAACAGGTGACAATGCCCATCCCCTGCATTTATCCAGCTAATATTAGGAGCAGAGCAGGAGGCAACACCCGTCCCCTTTCAGGCAGCTGGGATCAGGAGCAGAGAAGGTGGCAATACCCACTCTCTGCCTTAACCCAGTTGTTATTAGGAGCGGAGCAGGTGGCAACGTCGGCCCTAACCTTAAGCCAGCTAATATTAGGAGTGAAGCAAGTAGCAATGCCCTCCACTCACCCAGTTGGGATCAGGAGCAGACTAGGTAGCTATGCCCACTCTCTGCCTTAACCCAGCCAGTATTAGGAGCAGAGCAGGTGGCAATGCTCATCTCCAGCCTTAACACAGCCAGTAATAGGGGAGGAGCATTTGGCAATGCCCATCCCCACATTAACCCAGCTGGTAGTAGGAGCAAAGCAGGTGGCAATGCCTGCCCCTAACTTATCACAACTGGCATTAGGAGAGAAGCAGGTGGCAATGTCCACCCCCACCTTAACAGCTGTTAAAAGTGGAGGAGGGGAAAAGCCCACCCCCACCTTAACCCAGGTGTTATTAAGAGCAGAGCAGGTGGCAATGTCCACCCCTGTTGTAACCCAGCTGGTATTAGGAGTAGAGCAAGTGGCCATGTACACCCCCACCTTAACTCAGCTGGTATTAGGAGCTGAGCAGGTGGCAATACACCCCCCCCTCCTTATTGCAACTGGCAATAGGAGCTGAGCAGGTTACACTGCCCACCCCTGCCTTAACACAGTGGTTATTAGGAGCGAAGGAGGTGGAAATGCCCACCTGCCTTCACCCAGCTGGGATCAGAAGCAGAGGAGGTGGCTATGCCCACCCCTCTTCACCCAGCTGGGATCAGGAGGGGAGCAGGTGGCAATGCCCACCTTGTGCCCTCACCTTGGTGGGATCAGGAACAGATCAGAAGGCAATTCCCTTCTTCCCTTCACCCAGAAGGGACAAGAAATGGAGCAGGTGGCAATGCCCACCTCCTTCAACCTACTTGAATAAGGCACTGAGCAGGCAGCAATGCCCACTCCATCTGCACCCTGTTGGTATCAGGCGCCAAGCAGGCAGCAATCTCTACCCCCCCCCTTTAACCTGTAAGAATCAGGAGCAGAGAAGGTGGCAATGCCTGCACCCCCTTCACCCAGTTAGGATCAGGAACAGAGCACTTAGTAAAACCCATCACCCACCTTCACCTGTCGGGATCAGGCAAGGAGCAGGAGGTAGTGCTTGCTCCTCCCTTCACCCAGCAGGGAACAGGTGGCAATGCCCACCCCCCTCACCCAGCTGGGATCAGGCTTGGAGCAGGCAGTGCCTTAATCGCTCACCTCATAATACCTTAATCACTCACCACATAAAAGAGTATTAGTTTTGTCTTTTCTGAATCTAATGCCCATCAATTTCATTGGATGTCTAGTATTATGGGAGAGGGAGAAAAAGTCCTCTCTATCCCCCTTGTCTATGCAGTGCATAAATAATTTATAAACCTCTACCATGCCCTCCTTTAGTTGTCCGTTTTCTAAATTGAAAAGTCCCAGACACTCCCTGTGTTTTACCCATTCTACTTTGTTGCTGCTCCTCTCACATCAACCATTAGATATGCATCTTTCCTCATCTAAGGCAGAGAGCTGAGGAATTCTCACTACGGTCATCTTGTATGTGACACAGCTGGATCATGGATCCAAGTCATTGTTATTGAAATAGCTCCTAAAATTTCCCTTTAATCAATGAAATCTAATTCTTATCTATCCAGAAGGATCTATATAGATATCATAGATAAATATATATATTATAAATTATTAAAAGGCATACAAAACAATCATAGCTGTAAGTAATTATAAATAAATGAATGAAACAATTGCTACACCATACCAAGAATGAAGACATCAAAATACAATATGTTTGTTAAGCTAAAGTTTATTAAATTTTTAGATAAAATTTGAAACAACCTGAATGAGACCATACGAACACACTCCATAAAAGATAAAACAAAATAAAATGTTAATAGAGTAGCCTAGTCAGCACAGCTAAGCATATGACTGTGTGCTGCTGAGATGATAAACTTACAGGGAGCCTGCTTTACTTTATTAAGGGAATAAGAGTCCTTTTAATTTAGGAACTCCACTTAGGATGGGAAAGAGAATAGATAGATCTATCTAAGACAGATAGAGCTTAGTCTGTCTATCTAAGGTAGGATGCCAGTGGAGACAGGCAGAGTAGAATTCCTTGACAGTAGCAATCTACACATCACAGGGCTAGCATTACCAACAGGCAGTGTTGGCTTTTTTAAGTGTTTGAAAAAATGGGTGACAAGTTGTGGATGCGAACAAAGCCAAATCCCTAGCCAAGCAGAGAACAGAGAGAGAGCCTCTTTCACTTTAGCCAAGAAAGACCATCCTGACTTTCCTTACACAATTTTAGCTACAATATAGAAGTGGATTACCTTTATTTAACTCTGTTCTTAATTCAATGCTTCCATTAATTAGAGCATTCTTGTAGAAATGAGAATTTAAGCACATTAAGAAACACTTTTCAAATTGAAACTTTTCCTATCTTTTTATCATCAGATCTCTTTTGTTAATTTCAGGCCTCAGAATAATAATGTGACATTTAGGGAAGAAGATGCAACCCAGCAGTCCTGCACCAGAAGCTAGGATTGAAAAAATTTCTACAGCTACCATGTATTTTCCCTTGGTGCTCAGGTAGGTTGGAACAAAGGATAACCAAACACTGCAGAACACCAACATGCTGAAAGTGATAAATTTGGCTTCATTGAAGCTGTCAGGTAACTTCCTAGCGAGGAAAGCCATAGTGAAGCTGACCAGGGCCAGGAAGCCCATGTAGCCCAAGACACAGTAAAACATAGCCACAGAGCCCTCATTACATTGCAGGATAATTTCATCCCTCTCTGAGTCCATATCGGCATCTGGGAATGGAGGAGAGGTTGCCAGCCACGCACAACACATGCCTGCCTGAATAAGGGAACACACAAGAACAATGGAGTTGGCCAGTCTTTTACTGACCCATTTCCTTATCCTGCTTCCTGGTTTGGTAGCCATGAACGCAAGAACCACAATGATGGTTTTTGCCAGCACGCAAGACACAGCCACTGAGAAGACAATGCCGAAAGCAATTTGTCTGAGGAGACACATCATTTTCTTAGGACAGCCAAGGAAGAGAAAAGTACAAAGGAAGCAGAGCAGGAGGGAGATGAGGAGGGTATAGCTGAGGTTCCGGTTATTTGCTTTGACGATGGGAGTGTTGTGGTTCTTGACAAAGGTCCCCAGCACCCAAACTGTGATCAAAGACAAGAAATAAGCAACAACCATTAAGCCGATCCCCAAAGGTTCTGTATGAGACAAAAAGATGACTGCCTTGGGAATGCACTGATTTTGCTCCCTGTTTGGATACTGATCTTGGTGGCAAGGAGAACAGGAATCCATGTCTGGGGAAAGAAGAGAGGCACTTTCAGAGATGATTCAGGTGTTGCTTTCAAACACTGAGGAAGCTGGTTTTGTTTCACTAAAGGCTATGCATTTTTTTAAAAAATCTCTTGTTCTTTTCCTTTTAATAGTGATCTATAGGAATGTCTGTTAAGAAAGGATAAATACATTCCATATCACAATGTTATAAAATACATTAACAACAATAGCTCGTCCATATTATATGGATCCATGGGTAAGAATTAATACAAGTAAGAATGTAGGTTTGTGAGGAATATCTGTGCTCCAACTCCTGTTGCCTTCCACCACTTAGAGCAGTGAGAGGAGAACATTTGCACCTTTATATCACTTCTAGGAAAACATTGAAGTGATATAGGGTAGTGCTAGGTATTGCCAAAACCTCTATGCTTTTACCATAATGTTTCCTGCAATTTCTAGAGCTACCCAACATTTGTGGAGAAGTACATGGCATATTCTGGACCCTGCCCCATTTCTCTGCCCCCAGGTTTCCCCACAAGATGCCAGGAATGTCATGGCAGGCAAAAGTGAAGTGCTACTATTGAAGATTTGCTTTCTCTGGTTGCCACCACACAACTCACCTCTGAAGGCAGGGCCATGGACAGGTGGGCTTTTGAGTCAGCTTGCTTTACTTAGCTGGCAAACTGGACATTCTAGGAGGAAGTTGTTCTTCAAGTACCCTGGGATTTAGGGATTCAGGGATTTAAATGTAAAAACTGGCAATTTGATTTGTGCCTGGAAAGAAGTCAGCAGAGAATTGACTCTGATAACTTGATTGGCCTACATCATGTTATTTTATTCTTTATTTGACAATCTAATGCAGTGTCTTCAACTTTTCCAGTCACTGCACCCAAGAGTATGGGGCCCACTGAACTGCAAGCACATGGCAGGAAGTCACATGACATCTGATTCATTTGAGAGGAAGAGGAAGAACCAAAGTTGTGCCCTCACTGATGTCAAGGCCAGGGACATGGAGACCAGATCAAAAGAGCTAGGGACAGGAAATCCAATGAACAAAGACAGGTAAGATAGTGAGGCATAGGCCAAAGGTTTGAGCCATGGTGTTATCTTCCTCACTAGCTTGCCTCACCATCCTGCTATTTTTAGCATGCATCAGAGAAGTAGAGGCTTGGCAGCCTTGCTATCTACACAGCATATCCTTCCAAAACGGGGCGGGGGGGAGAGGGAGAGAGAGAGAACTCATGACTAGAGATGGACATGAACCAGAAAAAAAACGAACCATGTGGTTCATGGTTCGTTAAATTTCAGGAACCACGGACCACAAAGTTTCACGAACCTGCCCCTGGTTTGTGAACCAGTTCATTTGGTTTGTGAAAACGTCACATCCAGGGTCAGAAAATCATCACTTCCAGGTCAGCAGGAGGTCACTTCCAGGCCAGAAGAAGGTCACTTCTGGCTCAGTAGAAGGTCTGCAGGAAGTCCATCTGATTGATTGGCACCAGGCTGTCTGCAGTCACGAACCAGCCTAAAGTTCGTGGTGGTTTATCAGAAATGGGGTCTGACGAACCGCAGTTCGTGAATAGGGGTGTGCAAGGAAAAAACTTTCGGCTTTCTTGTTTCGGGATTACCCGAAACAAGATTCTCTACCGGCATTAGCCGAAAGCCGAAACAAGAATCTCTTTCGGGATTCGGGATTCGGCATTATTTCGGCATTCTTTCGGGATTCTTTCGGGTTTTTTTGCTGGGAAAATGCCTCCGTCTTTCAGGACGCCTGGAGGAGGCATTTTCCCACCAAATAAGCCCAAAATTGGTGGGGACCTTCCTCTAACCCTTCTCTAACAACTACCCAAGTTTCAGACAGATTGGACTTTGGGGGGCCATATTATGGCCCCCCAAAGCAGGTCCCCCCATCCTCCCCATAAGAAAGCAAAGGAGCAGCATATTGTTAGCATGCTGCTGCTGATCTTTCTTCATTATTTCCTTCCTTTGCCAGGGGTGGCATTTTGCATGCAAAATGCCCCCCAGCCCTCAGGGGCCCTTCTCCCACCCCTCCTCCCACCCCCCACCAAGGCTCAGCCTGCTCCCACTTGGGGGGGCCATTTCATGGCCTCCCCCAAGTAGGTGCTCTAATCTCTACCACTGACAGCTGGGGGAGGCTTGTGTTGCCAGGGGTGGCATTTTGCATGCAAAATGCCCCCCAACCCTCTGGGGCCCTTCTCCCACCCCTCCTCCCACCCCCCACCAAGGCTCAGCCTGCTCCCACTTGGGGGGGCCATTTCATGGCCTCCCCAAGTAGGTGCTCTCAGCCCCTAAAGTCCACCCTTCACAGCCCCACACAAACCCAATTCCCCCCCAGCTGCCACACACAGACCCAAATCCCCCCAGTAGCCCCTCACAGACCCAAATCAACCCCCACCTGCCCCACACCCACCATAACCCCAGGAACAGGCTGGCCTGCCCTCCCCTTTTGGGAACCCCTAAACTCTCTTTCCCAGGGCAGTTCTGCACAGACAAGGGGTGCCACAATGGTGGCAGTGCCAAATCGTCCCTGGGAAAGAGCACCTGCCCTGGCACACAGACAACCACCCCCCTGACCCCCCCACCACCCGCAGAGAAGGCTGGCCAGCCTGCCCCATTGTTCCCTATGCTGGGAACCAACCTCCCATCAAAGAAGGGAACACAGACACACAATCATTAAGTTTAAAAAACCTTTATTTTCTCATTTTCAAATTACAAGTAGTCAACAAATCACAACATATTACACTTATTGTCCCTCATAGCACAACACAACACAATTAACTACACATCAGAGAATCTTAAACACAATTTTTTTTTTGAAATGGACAAACAGTAAAGTTTTGAACATTACAACAGGTCACATAGTGAGCGGGCACAACAGGGCATGGAAACAGAAGATGATCATAATAACTACCAGCCTAATACAACTCTCCCTCCATAACATGACTTAATGGGGGGGAACCACTGCAACAAAATCCCCCCCAACCCTCTGGGGCCCTTCTCCCACCCTTCCTCCCATCCCCCCACCAAGGCTCAGCCTGCTCCCACTTGGGGGGGCCATTTCATGGCCTCCCCAAGTGGGTGCTCTGCTCTCATCTCTACCACTGACAGCTGGGAGAGGCTTGTCTTGCCAGGGGTGGCATTTTGCATGCCAAATGCCACCCTCACCCTCAGGGGCCCTTCTCCCACCCTTCCCCCCACCCCCCACCACATGCATTCCTTGACAATCAAGAAATCTGGAGTTAAATATAATGTGCATGTAAGTCCCTCAAAGACAGAAGCAATATGACCCATTTGATTTCCACAACCTCAGACACAATTAGGGATCCGTTTCCCCTTGGTGGGGGATCCCCCACTCTCACCTATCACCCCGAAGGGGGAAAGTCAGTGAATGAGCCTTCAAGGTACGCTCCAGGGGCTGCTGCCGTGATGTCACTGATGTCATCTTGCTGCCCTGAGAGTATGCCTGTGCTTTGCAGTGGGCTGATTTGGGCCCTGCAGGCCAAAGCAGGATCCCTTGTGGCCCAAATCTGCCTGCTGTGAATTGTGCGTGCTCCCCAGCCTTGTGTGATGATCACATCACTTCCTAGAACAGACATCATCATGCCAGAGCATTGCCATTAAATGATCATGCGTGTGTGAACAGACCCTAAGTATCCTGTAGGCTTCAGTGATGGTGTAGTAATGTTTTCACTCACATTATAGAGAGAGAGAGAGAGAGAGAGAAGGGGGGGAGGCACTGAAACTAGATTATTTCTTCTATTTTACTGTCCCCTTCCAAAGCCAGGGTGGCATTGGCACAATGCCCCCCTCCCCCCGGCCAGAGCCTTAGTACCAGTATGCATTGACAGGCCCATGCATCATAGTCCTTTTTGAGACCCAGCCAAGTTGTGTGCCTTTTGGAGAAAAATGTTCAAGTTGCTGGTGGGGGTATGAACAATTTTTAGATATCCACTGTAGTGCAATGGCTAGAGAGTTGGTCTAGAATCTGGCAGACTCTGATTCTGTGCCTTGTAGGCTTGATGGATGTTCTTGGCTCAGCCTAAGTAAACAATTGTGTTGTGTTTTCCAGAGGCAGTCTAGGTGATTTTGGGGCCCTGGACAAATGTTCTTGACGGGGCCCCAGAACCAGTGCCGCCCCACCACTGGCTCCTTGCCAAGGCCAAGCAATTTGGTAACCTAGGCCCCAGATAGAGTGGGCAGGAGTGCGTTGTTTCCTTCCTCCCCCCCCCCCTCCACCCCCTCATACAACTAAGAAGGCCATCGGTGGAGTCACTCCAATGTGAGGCATGGAGCAGCTGTCTATTGTTAGCCTGGTTGTGATGAGGGTGAAACAAATCAAGGGAGAACAGCAATGTGTAAACCACTCTAGGTTCCCATGGGGGAGAAAACCGGGGCATAAGATAAACCTTTAATTTGGTGGGGAGGGGGTATATACATTTTATGTGTATGTGTCTGTATGTTTTATGCATTCAAATCACTTGTGGTGTACTTTAGAATTATATTGAGCTCCACAGTATCCCAAAAACCTTGTCCATGTATTGCAAACCGAAGTCAATCTACCACATCTAGGGTATTCTTCTTTTCCCTACTGCCTTCAATTTTTCTTAGCATTATTGTCTTTTCTAGTGAACCTTGTCTTCTCATGATGTGACATAAGCACTATCATCAATTGATATCTTCAAGGGAGAAAGCAGGCCTGATTTGGTCTGGATGCCACTTGCATGTCTTTTTCGGAGTCCATGGTACATGTAAATTGAAACTTTCTTCCCACTTCACAGTGTGAATGCTTTTTCCTCCTATGAGCTTTGTCTAAATTTTACTGTACTGATACTGCTCATTTGGCCAAAAGGCCTGCCCTTGATCAATGCCACATTAAATACTTCATAATAAAAATATGTTTTTAGAACCATTTAAAAGTGTCCTTAAGTGCCATACGCTGATTTAAAAAACCATAAGCTAAATGTTTGGGAACACAACCAGATATGTGAATGACTGAAATGCAGCCCAATCCCACTGCTACTTAAAATCCATTTTTGATGGAGGTCTGGATTGTCTTACATTGGTGTCATTGGGCTTGGAATCAGGAACCTGGAAGCGTTCCATGGGGGCTACAACTTTCATGCCAAGGCTAAGAGGGTGGGAACGGGATCTCTCTGGGGTGGCAAACTCTGGCCTTGGAAGTTACTGGCAATTTGGGGGTGGGACTTGTGGAAAGGAAAATCTGAGTAGGGATCTCCCCCAGAATCCATGGTCCGCATTTGCCCTCTAAAGAGATTGCCCTTGGAAGCAGCCAGTTTATCTGTAGGGAACTACTCTCTCTAACCTGAACTCAAGCCCAACCAGGAGTTTGGCAGCCCTAGGAAAATTTCTGAAAAAGATGGCAAAGGAGGGCCAGCAACTGATAGAGGCATGGAAGCCCACACCAGGACAGTAGCAGGGGCCTACTTGGGCAAAAGGGACGATCAGTGCTCTCATCCCCCATAGTCCACTCCTTACAGCCCCACACAAACCCAGTTCCCCCACCCCAGCTGCCACACACAGACCCAAATCCTCCACTCAGCCCCTCTCAGAACCAAAACCACCCTCAGCTGCCCCACACCGAGTACCCCAGGAACAGGCTGGCCAGCCTGCCCCATTGTTCCCTATGCTGGGAACCAACCTCCCATCAAAGAAGGGAACACAGACACACAATCATTAAGTTTAAAAAACCTTTATTTTCTCATTTTCAAATTACAAGTGGTCAACAAATCACAACATATTACACTTATTGTCCCTCATAGCACAACACAACACAATTAACTACACATCAGAGAATCTTAAACACAATTTTTTTTTTGAAATGGACAAACAGTAAAGTTTTGAACATTACAACAGGTTACATAGTGAGCGGGCACAACAGGGCATGGAAACAGAAGATGATCATAATAACTACCAGCCTAATACAACTCTCCCTCCATAAAACGACTTAATGGGGGGGAACCACTGCAACAGGGTCCAGCAGAACCTATGTCATTTCCTGTGGCTGTGCTTTCAGTTCAGACACACAAAGCTGAACTGGGCACTTCCAAGGCACTGGACAATGGTATTTCTGGAGCAGTTCTGCAGAGGTCTCCCCCCACCCCCACACCAGCCTCAGAATTTACCTGGGAACATCTGTGAGAGATCATCATTGGCCGGTGCCCATCCACCACTCTTCCCGCATCCCCCAACCATGCAAACCCAACATTAACATCAAATTTTTTTTTTTAAACATGAACATTCAATCAACTTTTAAAAAACATAATCACAACATTTTTTTTTGGGTTTTTTTCCTTTTTTTTACATGAACAGAACATCAACTTTTAAAAAACATAATCACAACATTTTTTTGGGTTTTTTTTTTTTTTACATGAACATTCAATCAACTTTTAAAAAACATAATCACAACATTTTTTTTTGGTTTTTTTTCCTTTTTTTTACATGAACAGAACATCAACTTTCAAAAAACAGTACAACAATTCTTCTACAATTTTTTTTACAATGATTTCATCTGATAAAAACACCTAAGCAATCCCTATCTAACCTGTTTCTCCCTCCAGTAGCAATCCATGTTTCTGGGGCATTATTTTTCATAATAAATTTGGTCCCACAGGGTATGTCTCAGTGATGGGAGATGTTTTGAATACCCTGGGGGGGGGGCTTTCAAATTGCTGGGTGTTTTCCCTTTGCCACTGGTTCCTAACCACCCTCCCTCTACTGGCCGGTCTTAACTGTATATACAGGGTTTTATACAGGGGATAGCGCGATTCCAAAGGATTGGACTCATAGAGGATGCAGGCCACAAGTTGGGCTCACCTCAGTCACTCTGGAAGTCCAGTCCTGAGAAATCGAAGAGGCGAGAGTTGACCTTCAGGAAGGTCAACTGCTCGACTCTCCATGGGAGAAGGCGAGTGCGATGTGGGCCGACAATGTCGCCCGCATGTGAAAAGACGCGCTCGCTCTCCACGCTCGTCGGAGGGCATGAGAGCAGCCGCTGCGCCTCGAGGGAGAGGTCCGGCCAGACCGACTCCTTCCTGGCCCAGTAGCTGAGCGGATCGGTGGAGAGCGACTCGCAGGGCTCCGCGAGGTAGTCCCTGACCATCGCCTCCGCCGGATCCTCTCTCACGGTCCTCACGACCCCAGAGGGGACGAGGGCCCACCGGAGCATCTCCATCTCCATCGGCACTCCGGTGGTGGCCTCGGGGGGGGCCTGCGCAGAGGGGGCGTCAGAGGGACCCGCACGGCAGGGCCCCTCTTGCGTCCCCCCTGTCGACAGGCGTCCCCTCTTGGCCTGCCTGCGCCTCACCCAAGAGCAGAGCCCGTCTCTGGCTTGGGTGAGGTTCCCGTCCCGCTCGGCGAAAGTGCCCTTTATGCGCGGGTCACACATGGTCGCCAACATGTATGACTCTTCCTTAGTGAGAGGAGTTAGCCTGGCAGCTATGCCCTGCTGCAGCCTTCTCACTAATGCGCGCACCGCTGGAACAAGGTCAGCACGGGGCGCGACCCGGTCTGCAAGGGTGGCCAGATTCCTCTGGAGCGTGTGCACCAGGGGAATGACCAGACCGAGGGTCGCCGTGTCTGACGAGACCGCCACAGTGAAGTCCTTGAAGGGCTTCAGGACCTCCACTGTCTGGGTGATGGTGAGCCAATCCTCCCGGTTGAACTCACCCACCTGACTCGCACCGCGGTGCTCGGAGAGCCACGCGTGGAGTGCGGCCTGCTGCTCCACCAAGCGCTCAAGCATGGCGCAGGTGGAGTTCCAGCGAGTGCTGACGTCAGTGATCAGAGCGTGCTCTGGCACACCTGTCCTGACCTGTGTCTGGCGCAGTTCGTGCGTGGCCTTCACGCTGCGCGAGAAGTGACCCGTGAGCCTCCGACATTTCTGGACAAGTAACTGGAGTTCACGGGTCCGGGTATCCACGGGTTCCTTCGAGGAGCCCAACCCCAGCGCATCTCTCACCACTAGGTGAAGCTTGTGAGCGGCACAGTAGACGCTCTCTCGGCTCACTAGATGCGCCGCTGCCCTCATGTTCTTGCCACCGTCCGTCACCATGCATCCCACGGTGGCGGGTCCCTGGCCTATCCACTCGTCCAACTGTCTCCTTAAGGTGGCAGCGATGTTCTCCGCCGTGTGGGACACGTCGAGCACCTCGGCGTGAAGCAAGGCCTTGCAGTAGCCGGCCTGGCGGTCTCGCATCCTTCCCTGTCTAGCTGTGCTAGGCACCTCCCCCCGGCCCCCACCCAGAACCGACTCGGGTTCCCACCAGTGAGCAGTAAGTGAGAGGTACGCTTGCTGCACACTTGGGCAGGTCCAGATGTCCGATGTGAAGTGCACAGTTCTCCCGGCAACCCGGGACAGCTGTGCCTTCACATGATCCCTGGCAGCCCTGTAAAACGAGGGCACCACCGATCTGCTCAACGACGTGCGAGCAGGGACGGCGTACCAGGGAAAGCAATCTTGGAGCAGCCCTGAGAAGCCGAAGTCTTCAACTACGGAATACGGTTGCCCATCCACTGCTATCATGTTGACGATGTGGCGCGTGATGCGCCTGCTCGCCCTCCGGATCCCCTCTCTGGGCACACTAGCGCCCTGCATACCAAGCATCTCCGGGAGAGAGGCTTGGCGTCCCTTTCCTGCAGGTACCCTTGGGGGGAGAGCACCAGAGGAGCCTGCCTCCTTCTGGCTAGCTGGCGGCCGTGCGGCGCCACTCGAACCCTCCTCCCGAAGAAGCACCGCCTGGTGGTGCCTCTTCATATGGTACCTCATCCCAGACGTGGAGAGATGCCACACATCTTTGCCACGGCTGACGCGCTGCCTACAATGCAGGCACAGGGCTGCTCGGGGATCCTCCGTTGTCTGGAAGTGCTTCCAGATTTCGGAGGAAAAGGGCATCCCACGCTTCCCAGGAGAAGCGCGTTCGGGACCACCCTGCGGCACCTCCTGTGAGGTGCTCTGGCCGGACACACCGTGTCCCACTCTCGGCCGGGCAGGTGGGGATGGACGAGGCTGAAGGGGCAGAGATGTGGGCTCTTCCACCACAGTCTCTGCCTCTTCCTCCCGCGTCCTCTCCTCCTGCACAGCCGCGAGAGGCCTGCTGCTGGCCTCAGAGGAAACTGGGGTGGACCGCCCCAGGGGGGGTCTCACGGGCAGTTCCTCCAACATCCTCCGGGTTCCTGGGGTGAGCGGGAGCGCAGGGAAAGTCATGTGCTCCGCGCCCATCCCAGGAGACACCACATGCTGCCCCTCCTCCAGCAGCTGGCTCGCAACCACTGGAGGAGGAGGAGCCTCAGCAGCAGGCCCCTGCCCAGTGCCAGCCCCTGCCTCACGCACCCGGGTTGGGGGTGGCCCTCCAGCAGCTGCCTCAGGAAAGAGAGTCTTGCGAACCCTCTTCCTGTCACCAGAAGCCAGGCTGGTGAACGGCAGCAGCGCAGGGGAGGGCCTCCTCCGCTCAGATGGAGGGGCTGCCGCAGCAGTCCCCCTCCCCCTCCCCTCCTCCCCTCTAGATTTCTCCCTAGCCTTTCCCCCGGGTCCCCTCTCTGCTTTCCTCTCTGACATACTTTCCCCTCCCAAATTCAACCCTAACTAATCAGAAAAGATTTAGAAAACAAAGGTCAACTTTGTTTTCAAGACCTAACTAACCTGCTATAAATCTGTGTTTCTAGTGGCTCTGTGACTTGGAGATGAACAATCAAGTGCCTTTTTAAGCAACCCTATTTATGTCAGGGAACCTGAGCCTGCCAATCAGCTGAATTCCTCTGGAATTGAGCTGGCCCTAAACCCCAGTAACAGGTGACAAAGCCTTAAACACTCACACACTAGTATGCCCGGGCCGGCCTGGCACCACCACGGGTGCCAGAGATGGGCAGTGGAACCCTAGTTATGGGGGCACTAATGGGAAGCCTATTGACAGCTATTACAAATTTTTATATATATATATATATATATATATAGAATTCAAACCTAACACTCACTCACTAATGCTTTCCCTGCTGAGTCCCTATTTAGTTTTTTAAAAAAAACTAGGCTCGGTTTCCCTAATAATTATGTTGAGGGCAATTATCCACTGATCACCTACCAACTGGCCTACCTACCTAAGAGACACTATTTAGCGGGACCGATGTATCTGTGGTATGTCGGTGTGGGGTGTGGATGTGGTGTTTTGAAGATGAGCCTCCCCCCTCCCAAGCTAGCAAGAACCCACCCCCAAGGCCACCCAAATGTGAACCCGGACTCGCTCACAGTAACACCAGTCCTGCAGTCCAGCGATGTTCAGGCGGTCTTGCAGCTGGTCCTCCTCTCCTCCACGATGCTGTCAAGAAAATTGGAAATGTTAGCAGAGTCAACACCACACGCCGCACACGCAACCCCAAAATTCAAGGCCCCGTTGCACAAGCCAAGTCAGCCCCCCCCCTTAAAGGCTAGGGCCAACCAGCAGCAAAACAAAACACATCCACCCAGCAGAGCTTCTGGCCTGTGCAGGCCAGAAGCTGGCACACTCATTTTTTAGTCCTGTGAAACAGCAGTTCATGCCCACCCCACACTCAAACTTGAAAAATGAAACATGAAAGAAAGCAGGCACTGCGATCAATGCTGGCCCCCCTAACCCCCAAACAATATCCTCTTGCCCAACCAGAAAATGCCCCCCCCCCGGCCCAAGCCATAAAGACAGAGCCAAAGCATATGCTCGCAGGTAGGCACAGCAGCAGACATAAGCTCAAAAACCAAATTTAACAACAACCCTACCAGTCCACCAGTGCAGATGTCCAGCAATGTTGATCCTCCACGCAGAGATCTGCAGGCCGATGTCCACCAAGTGCAGTCCAGTCCAGAAGAGGTCCACCAACGATAAACAACCTGAATGTGAAGCAAAACAGTGAGTGCCAGGCCAGCAAACGGGAAGGGTTACCAAAGCCGGAGCAGCAGGCCTGTGTGTGGGCCGAAGGCTGGCACAGTTGATCAGGAAGGAGCCTGTTGGGAATCCTTGCAAGCAGGGGACCAGACACAGAAACGCAAGCCACACCATTCCAGATTGTGGAGCACAACTGTGAGTGCCAGGCCAGCAACCAAAAAGGGTTACCTTGGCCAAAGCAGCATACCTGTGTGTGGCCCACAGGCTGGCACAGTTGATCAGGACGGAGCCTGTTGGGAATCCTTGCTAGCAGGGGACCAGACACAGAACAGCAAGCCACACCATTCCAGATTGTGAAGCACAACTGTGAGAGCCAGCCAGAAGAAAGGCTTCTGGCCTGTGTAGGCCCAAAGCTGGCACACTCTGGTTTTAATCTTAAAACAGTGGATCAAGCTTAAAGAAGGCAAGCACAACAACCAATGCTGAACCCCCCCCCACCATCAAAGATTGTCTGCCCAACCTGTCCCCCAGGCCATACCTGTGTGTGGCCCACAGGCTGGCACAGTTGATCAGGACGGAGCCTGTTGGGAATCCTTGCTAGCAGGGGACCAGACACAGAAAGGCAAGCCACACCATTCCAGATTGTGAAGCACAACTGTGAGAGCCAGCCAGAAGAAAGGCTTCTGGCCTGTGTAGGCCCGAAGCTGGCACACTCTGGTTTTAATCTTCAAACAGTGGATCAAGCTTAAAGAAGGCAAGCACAACAACCAATGCTGAAACCCCCCCCCCCACCATCAAACATTGTCTGCCCAACCTGTCCCCCAGGCCATACCTGTGTGTGGCCCACAGGCTGGCACAGTTGATCAGGACGGAGCCTGTTGGGAATCCTTGCTAGCAGGGGACCAGACACAGAAAGGCAAGCCACACCATTCCAGATTGTGAAGCACAACTGTGAGAGCCAGCCAGAAGAAAGGCTTCTGGCCTGTGTAGGCCCGAAGCTGGCACACTCTTGTTTTAATCTTCAAACAGTGGATCAAGCTTAAAGAAGGCAAGCACAACAACCAATGCTGAACCCCCCCCCCCCCACCATCAAACATTGTCTGCCCAACCTGTCCCCCAGGCCATACCTGTGTGTGGCCCACAGGCTGGCACAGTTGATCAGGACGGAGCCTGTTGGGAATCCTTGCTAGCAGGGGACCAGACACAGAAAGGCAAGCCACACCATTCCAGATTGTGAAGCACAACTGTGAGAGCCAGCCAGAAGAAAGGCTTCTGGCCTGTGTAGGCCCGAAGCTGGCACACTCTGGTTTTAATCTTAAAACAGTGGATCAAGCTTAAAGAAGGCAAGCACAACAACCAATGCTGAAACCCCCCCCCCCACCATCAAACATTGTCTGCCCAACCTGTCCCGCAGGCCATACCTGTGTGTGGCCCACAGGCTGGCACAGTTGATCAGGACGGAGCCTGTTGGGAATCCTTGCTAGCAGGGGACCAGACACAGAAAGGCAAGCCACACCATTCCAGATTGTGAAGCACAACTGTGAGAGCCAGCCAGAAGAAAGGCTTCTGGCCTGTGTAGGCCCGAAGCTGGCACACTCTGGTTTTAATCTTAAAACAGTGGATCAAGCTTAAAGAAGGCAAGCACAACAACCAATGCTGAACCCCCCCCCCCCCCCACCATCAAAGATTGTCTGCCCAACCTGTCCCCCAGGCCATACCTGTGTGTGGCCCACAGGCTGGCACAGTTGATCAGGACGGAGCCTGTTGGGAATCCTTGCAAGCAGGGGACCAGACACAGAAAAGCAAGCCACACCATTCCAGATTGTGAAGCACAACTGTGAGAGCCAGCCAGAAGAAAGGCTTCTGGCCTGTGTAGGCCCAAAGCTGGCACACTCTGGTTTTAATCTTAAAACAGTGGATCAAGCTTAAAGAAGGCAAGCACAACAACCAATGCTGAACCCCCCCCCCCACCATCAAAGATTGTCTGCCCAACCTGTCCCCCAGGCCATACCTGTGTGTGGCCCACAGGCTGGCACAGTTGATCAGGACGGAGCCTGTTGGGAATCCTTGCAAGCAGGGGACCAGACACAGAAAAGCAAGCCACACCATTCCAGATTGTGAAGCACAACTGTGAGAGCCAGCCAGAAGAAAGGCTTCTGGCCTGTGTAGGCCCAAAGCTGGCACACTCTGGTTTTAATCTTAAAACAGTGGATCAAGCTTAAAGAAGGCAAGCACAACAACCAATGCTGAACCCCCCCCCCCCACCATCAAAGATTGTCTGCCCAACCTGTCCCCCAGGCCATGCCAAGAATAAACTGCAACACCTTTTTGCAGAGGCAGGCCACAGCAGCACATTGCCCGGCATCAAAAAAATTTACAAAAATTTTAAAAAGGCCTACCAGGTGTCCTCTCAGGATGTCCAGCACAGTTGATCCTCCAGGCAGATGTCCTCCAGGCTCCAGGTGCAGTCTCTCTTCTTCTCCTCTCTCGGTCACAGCTCAGCAGCAGCAGCAACAGAAGTGTTCCAGACAGTCTTGCTCCAAATTTAAATCCCCTGCTGCAGCCTCAGCCAAAGATTTAAATCTATTGGCTGGCATGAGAATGCAGCAGTGGGATTGGTGACTCCTAAAGTCCCCAGTCCCCTGCCTTTCCCCACCCACACTCCAAGAGCCACCCTCCTCCTGCTCCCCCTCCCCTACCTGTTAGTTTTGGCGGGAATCTCTGCTGCTTTGCAAATGCAAAGTGCAATGCAATGCTTGCACCTTGCATTTGCAAGGCAAAGCAGGATTCCCTATCCTCCTTTGCAAGAGGGGTGGGGGGTGACAGAAGGAGTGAGTGATTCACTCCTTCTCCCCCCCTCCCCTCTTCTAAGAGCCTGCAGGAAGCCTTTGCTTCCAGCAGGATTTTGCTAGCCGCTTGCTAAGGCAAACGGCTAGCAAAATCAAAATGGCGATTCTCGAATGCCGAAAGAATGCCGAAAGAATCCCGAAACGTTTCGGGTTTTTCTTTCGGCAATCCCGAAACGTTTCGGCATTCCCCGAAACGTTTCGGGATTCTTGAAGAATGCCGAAACACTTTTGTTTCGGCATTCTTTCGGCATTCTGAATGCCGAAACGCACATCCCTATTCGTGAACCATAAACTAGCCTCATTTGTGCTTAATTTTGGTTCGTATTTTGGTTCATGCCCATCTCTAGTCATGACCCTGTAGGAGTGACTGTGTGACATAGCCAAGGGTCCTACTCAATGACACTCTAACATTACATATTCTACCTGTCTGGTCTGAAATCTTCCCTTCTGGACATGGAATACAATCATAAAAGCAAAATGGTTCCCCTTCCTTCTTTCTCTTTTGATAGCCTGCATAGCAGTGGTCATTACAGAGAGAAAGTGGTGTCACCTGTCAATAGAAAACATTTTTTAAGGAAGTTTGCTTTCACTGTACTTAAATGTATTTCTGGCAAACTTGATGCATGAAGCAATTGTCTCATAAAGAAGTCTTGCCCAAAATCAGTGTCAGAGTTTTTCTGTATTTGAAAGGTATGGCCTCCAGCATCAGGACAAATCACAGAAATCAGGACAAATCAGAACAAATCCCAGAAACCAAGTGTAATGGACTGTAGCATGGGAGGGGAATCAGAGGGCACTGAGAAAACAAGAGATGAATACATAATCTTACAACAAAAAAGAAACAAGCAAAACAAAACAATCAGGTACATCACACTTTTTATGTTGAACAGAGACATGTTCAAAAAAATCTTGTGGACATTTTGCATGAGATATAAAACACTTTGGTAGATCCAGTGGGTTATGTTATAGCATAGCAGTATATTCTTTTGGAAGACTCTTCCTGCAATGGAAAATACTTAACTTTGGCTGACAGTGTCAGGTCTTGCATGGTATCCCAAAGCACTTTAGTGCATCACTCATCTTGCATGGTATCCCAAAGCACTTTAGTGCATCACTCATTGTGTATGAGTTAAAGTTACTTTATTGATGAACATACCAGTATCAAGATAGCTGTACAAGGGTATTGGCTGGAATGAGGCTAGTAACTAAAGCTAAGGGAATTATAGTTCAAAACCCACCCCCCATAGTGTAGGAAAGTCTGTTTGAGTGCGCAAAGTATGAGAACACAGGAAGGGAAACATAAACAGGGGGTGGCCAAATGGCGGCTCGCGAGCCGCATGCGGCTCTTCAAGTCTTATTTGGCGGCTCCCGGAGGCTTGCAAGTTCACTCCTCCCCCAGGCTCCTTTAAGGGGCAGAGCCGACCAGCCGCTCACCCGATCTATGCACCCAGCGTGCTTCCCCTTTCCCAACCCTGGAGCAACGAAGGGGCGGGCCAGGGCTGAGGACAGCCCACCCGTCCTCACTTTGCTGGGCACTCCTCTGCAAGCACTGAGTTTTGCCGGCCCCGTGCTCTCAGCGAGCGCCCGGGACGGGCAGTTGGGGGGAAGGGGAAAGAGAGGAGTGAAGACGCGACGAGGAAGCGCCAAGGCAGAGGTGGCCCAGGACTTCCTGCTTTCCGGCTTACTCCCGAGAAGGCAAGTGCGCAGCTGCCGAGAGCCGCTCATGGCATGAAGCACAGCCTGCGCCGGGGGGCTTTTGCATGGGTGGAAGCCTCGTTAGTTGCACGGAGGACTGGCGCACCCATAAGTGTGTGCAGGACAGCTGAGATGGAGGAGCAGGGAATGTGTTTGCTTCAGAGGACATGTGCTTGCTTTAAGATTGTGTGGCTCTGCTTTTGTGATCCTTCCTTCCTTGATTTTTCTTTCTTCCCTCCTTCCTTCCTTCCTCTTTCCTTCTTTCCATTTCTTTCTTCTTTCCATCTTTCTTTTTCTTTCTTTCCTTCCTCTTTCTTCCTTTCTCTTCTTTCCTTCTTTCCTTCCTTCCTTCCTTCCATATATTTCCATACCTTTCCATATCTTCCTTCCTTCCTTCCCTTTCCATATCTTCCTTCCTTTCTTTCCTTCCTTCCTTCCTCTTCTTTCCATATCTTTTCATACCTTTCAAAATCTTTCCCTTCCTTTCTCTTTACTTCTTTTAACATCTTTCCATATCTTTCCATGTCTTCCTTCCTTCCTTTCATGTATTTCTTTCCTTCTTTCCCTTCCCTTCTTCCTTCCTCTTTACTTCTTTCCATATCTTTCTATGCCTTCCTTTCCTTCCTTCTTTCCATGCCTTCTTTCCTTATCTTTCTTTCTTTCCTTTTTTTATCCTTCCTTCTTTCCATATCTTCTTTTTTTGTCTTTTCCTTCCTTCTTTCCATGTCTGTCTTTTTCTTCCTTTCCATCTTTCCATGTCTTTCCCTCCCTCCCTTTCCTTTTTTCCTTCCTTCTTTCTTTCAATGTATTTCCTATTTTCAATAAAACATTAGGGTTGACAATTCCAACTAAAAAAAAAACTTGGAGTCTTTAGCCAGAATACTCTAGAGGTGGTGCCTTGCAAGGATAACATCACTTTTTGTGATGTCACTTCCAGGTCAAAGGTTAGGTGGTAGTCCTTCCCAAGCTCCACCCCTTCTGATGATGTCACTCCCAGCATACTGTGCAAAAACCCCACCCCTTCCTGTGATGTCATTTCACGGCACTCCCCCAAACCCGCCTCTTCCTCTGAAGTCACTTCAATGCATCATGTCTTGTGGCTCTCAAACATCTCAGGTTTATTCTGTGTGGCTCTTGCATTAAGCAAGTGTGGCCACCCCTGCTTTAGGTCTTTCAAACAGTTGATGCAGTCTCTGCTAGACTCCAAGGTCATTCTCCCAAGCCAGCCAATGACTTATTGTCGAAGGCTTCCACAGCCAGAGAATGATGGTTGTTGTGGGTTTTCCGGGCTGTATTGCCGTGGTCTTGGCATTGTAGTTCCTGATGTTTCGCCAGCAGCTGTGGCTGGCATCTTCAGAAGTGTAGCACCAAAAGACAGAGATCTCTCAGTGTCACAGTGTGGAAAAGATGTTAGCAGGTCATTTATATCCCACCTGCAAAATCACCAGGCTAACAAATGCGCTGATCAAGAATTCCTCACTACATCCTGACACGCACAGAAAACTATGCAAGACAGAAGAACATCCACCTAGACTATATGGACTCCCTAAAATACATAAGGATTCAGTCCCACTCCGTCCCATTGTGAGTGCCATTGGTTCACCGACAGATGAATTAGCTAGACATCTGGCCGATCTCCTGCAGGACCATATCAGGAAAACCGCATCTTACATTAAAGATTCAGCAGATTTCATCAACAAAATCAGTTCTCTGAAACTCAATCCACAAGACATACTTGTCAGTTTTGATGTTGTATCCCTGTTTACCAAGGTTCCAGTAAAAGACACTATTGCACTTATTAATCAGATTTTCCCAGAGGATGTAACAGCCTTATTCCATCATTGTCTGACAACCAGTTACTTCCAATGGGATAACGAATTCTATGAACAGATGGATGGGGTGGCCATGGGGAGCCCTCTCAGCCCAGTTACAGCAAACTTCTACATGGAACATTTTGAAAAAACAGCTCTAGAATCAGCACCCCACAAACCTAGTGTATGGTTCCGATTTGTGGATGATACATTTATCATTTGGAGCCATGGGGAGGAAGAATTGATGGGTTTTTTGAATCATCTCAACAACATCCACCTGAACATACAATTCACAATGGAGAAAGAAATCAAGGGAAAACTCCCATTCCTGGATACCTTGGTCATCCGCAAAGCAACCTTTCAGTTAGGTCACAAGGTCTACAGGAAACCAACTCACACTGATCGGTACCTACACAAAAACTCCAATCACTACCCCCGACAGAAAAGAGGCATAATGAAAACATTAGTGGATTGTGCAAGACGGGTATGTGAGCCGCCCTTTCTCAATGAGGAAATTAATCATCTAAACCACGCACTTCAGGCAAATGGCTACTCCAGAAATGAAATCCGAACAGCAATCAAACCCAGGATGAATCAAACAACCAAGGAAAAACAGTCTCCTACAGGAAAAGTGTTTTTGCCATATATCAAAGGAATTACTGATCAGATGGGAAAGCTTATGAAAAAGCATAACCTTCAAACAGTATTCAGACACACCCGAAAAATACAACAGATGCTATGATCAGCAAAAGACAGTAGAGACCCCCTCACCTCTGCAGGAGTATACCGTATACCCTGCAGCTGTGGACAAGTTTACATCGGGACCACAAAGCGTAGCATCCAGACAAGAATAAAAGAACATGAAAGACACTGCAGACTTGGACAACCTGAAAAATCAGCAGTGGCTGAACTTAGCCTAACGCAAACAGGGCACAGTATCTTATTCCAGGACACCAAAATACTGGACAACTTTTCCAACTATTTTGTCAGACTGCACAGGGAAGCCATTGAAATTCACAAGCATAAGCAAAACTTCAACAGGAAAGAAGAAACCTTAAGAATGAACAGAGCATGGTTTCCAGTTCTGAAAAACACCAGGCTAACAAAACACTCTACACCCAACAATAGCCCTGCAGAGAAGATTAGCACACCAAGCACCAATCCATATGCAAAAGAACCTCCTCAGGATACAGTGAAGCCTCCCGCCATTAGCTTTCCACACCCTGGGAAACTCTTACAGGATGACTCAGCTCAACCCCACCCCTCCTGATTAGATATAAATGACCTGCCAACATCTTTTCCACACTGTGACACTGAGAGATCTCTGTCTTTCGGTGCTATACCTCTGAAGGTGCCAGGCACAGCTGCTGGCGAAACGTCAGGAACTACAATGCCAAGACCACGGCAATACAGCCCGGAAAACCCACAACAACCATCAGCCAATGACTGTTAATAAAACATCTGCAAGATAAGCAAGCAAGTGTTCTCTCCCTGCTCAGGGTACTTGTGCATATTCTCAGAGAACTCAGAACACTGGTAGTAAAAACAGAACATCACTGAAGCATGAATAAAACACCACCATGACAGATATGCTGGGGCTTATCTGACAGACAGAATGCCTCAAATCCAATTCATTACTTTATTGGAAGTATAAGTTTACTTCCTGTTCTCTCAACAGAATCTAGCAGGTGGTATCATGCTTCTTCCTAATTGTAGAAATATTCTAGGCTTCAGCACGGCTTTAGAACCTGAGGGCCAAACTATATTATAGAAGCCTGAATTTCAGACCCCAAATCTAGTGGTTTTCTGTGGATGGGGGGAGGGGGGGGGTCTCTGACTCATCATCCATGACAATGCTCACGCAGTGTGTTCGAAATTCAAATCAAGATGCATATTTGCACTATTAAGATTACAGAGTATAAATGGTTTGTGCCAAGAACAATATTTTTAAATGTATAAATCTAAACAGAGACTTTGGAAACATTCTATTCCCTTATCAAAACTAATGGCTGAAGCAGTCCCCTACCTGATTAAAATGAGTATGCCATATAATGGCTTCTTCATTGATTTCAAATTCTTTGCCTGAAAGAGCCCAAGGATCCATCTTGCCTACTTTCACTCTCACAAAAGAGTTATTTGGGAATGTGACCATATTTGTAATATCAAACCCCACTGAGAAGTCCCCATTCTTTTTTATAAATACTGTTTCGCCAGCACTGTTGTTAAACATCAGGCTTCTCAGAAAGGGATGGAGCTACGTGGACAGAGAAAAAGAAATAAAGAAACAATACCATGTCACCTAAAAGCTGGAGTTGAAAACAACCATTATCAATATGATTTGAGTCCAGTGGCACTTTAAAGATTAAAAGATTTTCAGGGTGTAAGTTTCTGACTGTCAGAGCTCTCTCCTTCAGACGCAAGTAGGAATCCCTAAGTCTTTATATCCCAGCCCAACACTATGTGAATTGTTACAAGGGAAGCCATCAGGATGTAAAGGTACAATGCAGCTTGATGAAGTGGGAGGGGTGTTGCAAAGGAAGATGTCAGGAATCAGGATGTAAAGTTACAATGGTACAACGCAGTTTGATTAGATCAGAAATTACCATCTGTAGTGAGATAAGAATCTTGTCTCTATTCAGTTCCAGTTCATGTGTCTGTGTGTGTCTGTGTCTGAGAAGATGTTCTATTGTTCTGAATTTGTGACTGAACTCCATTTCAGCAATCTCTCATGTTGTAGTCTCCCCTTGAAGTTTTTGTGAGGAAAGCCACTTTTAGGTCAGCAACGGAAAGTCCTGGTAGATTAAAACGTTCTCCCACTGGTTTTTGAGTGAAGTGATTTCTAATATAAACCAATGGGAAAACATTTTGCACTGTAAAGATTTGGCTTTTTTATTGTTCTATCACTTAACTCATGAAACATTCCCAAAGTCTTTGCTCTATGAAACCAGAATGCATTGATTCAGTACCTGTATTATAGCACACTCATTTTTCAAGGCAGTATATAGGTTTAAAAGAACTAAGCAAAATGTGGAAAGTTAGCAATGCTCAATCCAAGTAGGATCCTAGAAATGGAGAAGAGGTACTGAGAAAGAAAAAAACAGAAATAATACAGGCAAAGGATATTCACACACAGCAGAATCCTCTCGTATAACACTTGCTGGATCAGGATCCACAAGTCTAAATCAGATTAATGACCAAATAGAGATTTGAATATGTTTTCTTTTCATGTGTCTGAAGAAGGGAGCTCTGATTGCACCCCCCCCCCAGTCAGAAGAATGAGACAGACACAAGGCTTGGAATTAAGGGCCACTTTATTAAACACAACATAAACTCTAAACTGCAGCAAGGCAAACTGGTGGTACAAGCCATGGGGTTGCTCCAGGACCTCTGCCTTGACCTTTCTGGGAGAGCCGCACTGCTCCGGGCATCAGCCATTCTTGAAATGGTGTCAGCCCAACTAGTCAGGCAAAGGGTTCCCCGCCTCAAGCTCCTAAAGCCTCGGCCATATATCATGAGGGAAGGACTTGCACCTGGGGTTCCCTGAAAGCGGTCTAACAGGTGGTGGTAGCCATAAAGCATACCATCTCTCCTGACAGACTCCATTTCCCCACCAATGGGGAATTGCCAAGAGGGTGCTCACTAGACTGCTCCCTATTCCCCAACTTTCTCCTGCCATGGGCAGCCTAACAGGCAGCACTCAACCAATTGCCTCAAACCCCTGCTGCAGTACAAGATAGGTGAAAAACCCATCCCTACTTTGCCAATTTGGAGAATGGGAAAAAAATTCCTACCTGACTCTAAACCAGCAGGTAGTTAATCCCGCACTGAAACTGGGTGAGAAGGGTGGACTGATCGCAGGGGGCGGAGACACCTTCTCTGGCTCTTGTCTCCACACACCCCCCAGGCTGGTCCTGGATGCCCGGGAAGGTCTGTCTCCTCCTCCTTCCAGGAGGGCAAACTTTGGCCCCCTGCTAAGCCTCTGCGAGGCAGCTGGGAAGTGCCGCACTCTCAAAAGTTTACACCCTGAAAATCTTGTTGGTCTTTAAAGTGCCACTGGACTCAAATCCTGTTGTTCTGCTGCAGATCAACATGGCTACCCACCTAAATTTATTATCAATGAATTAATATTGCTTATATAACCCCTATAAGATAATTGTTTTAGCCCAGTAGGATGGAGTCAGTAGCTAAAGCCAGGCAGCTGAGGAAGAAGCTGGTTGCTGGGGAACTTGATAACATGCTTTGATCACCCTGAGTAAGGTAATCAGAAATGTTGTATGTGAACAATAGTGACAAAAAGTGGTGTTTGTGTGTAGTGTTAGGGTGGTGTTATTACTGGGACTGTATTCTTCTTCCCAAGAAGAGGACAGAAGCCTGGATTCCAGTTGCTTCATAATTGGAAGGATTGTGGCAAAGGACTCTTATCACATGCTGGTATCCGACAAGTTGAACTTCTTTACCTTGAGTGGTGTTCAAAGACATTGCTGGCTGAAAATTTCTGTTTTTATAGCACTTTTGATTTGGTAAAAGAAAAGAAAAAAATAGTTGTATTGTTCTAATTGTTAAAAGGTTTGGTGAAAAAGAAAAAAAATCTTAACTTAAAATTGTGTGAAAGTTTCCTTCCTAAATTAGTCCCATAGAACCTATACAATAGAGGTTATACTTACAAAAGTGTTTATTTTATAACACTGGAGTTTGAATTCTTTTTAAATATTATCTTTGGAAGAACATATTGGATTAAAGAAGGCAAAATATGAATCACACAGCGCTGCATTTTTAGCTTCTACAGAATGGAGAGGTGACTAGCTTTAGCATAAGAGAAATATTAGTTGGTGATATACCCATAGGTAAAAAGTGCAAGCACCGAGTCATTACTGACCCATGGGGGGATGTCGCATCACCATGTTTTCTTGGCAGATATCCCCATGCCAAGCCACATATTCAAATTCCTCAACACTGAGTGTTGAAGTGGAATAACAGCGTCTCAAAGTGTTACTAAAATTTTGTACTCAAGAAATGTATTCTAGATACATTCAGATTTTATGCTTGCATATTTTTGGATGCTCTTGACAATTAAGCTTTGGTACCTGCCATGGCTGAATGCTCTGATGTTGCAGCTTCCTTCTCTCTAACTTGACCCATGATGTGGACGAGTGCATGGCATGTAAAGAATGTGCAATAGCATGGACAGCATTGTAGATGCTGTAACTATGGCCAGTCATGCTCATTTCAAAGAAAGGTCCAGGAAGATTCTCAAGCCACTCCTCTCCAGTACAGCTTCCTTCATCAGCCTCCTCATTTGAAAAAGAACAGCCAAATGCTTGTTCCCAGAATGTTTGGATGAAGCCATCTCCCTCAGCAACATGAGGCCTTAAGTTCCGAAGAAAGGTTTGGAATCCTGGTACCTCCTGGGAGTGAACTGTGAAGGCCAAAGCACCATGGAAGCTTCGTATAGGCCAGCCCTTATGAATGGACACTGCTGAGAGATCCAGCTGAGCTACCATAATCCACACTTTACCATAAAATGACTTGTCAGAAGATTCTCCTTGGTAGAGCAGTCCCCTTAAACACATCATGGCCTTGGTTTCTCCATGGACAACAACAGCACTGGCTTTGCTTCCCATAATAGCCTCATATGTTTCCTGCCAGCGGATCTGCACACTAAAGTATTCTGTAAAAAAACTGAAAGTGGACATTCTTTCTATGAAGGCAGAACAGATACCTCTCTGCAAAAGTCTTGGTAGCAGATTCTTCAGAAAAATATCTCCATTGTCATCATCCATGGTTACTAAACCTATCCATGTCCATCTGAAATGTAGTAGTAACTGGACAATCCCATTATATTGATAGACTTCATTTGGAACCATCCGGTACAAAGTAAGGGAACTGGTCTGACTATTCAGCATAGGGTCAAAATCACCATAACTAAACTAAAAAACAAACAAACCAGAATGAACAGATAGTTTAGAAATGAAATGGGAGTTCAGCAGATTTGTATGTCATCATAACATACTGTGTCTGAATTATTTCTGTAAATATATCTTTATGGTTCTGAAAATTCCATGTTCTGTTTTCATATTTTACCTGTGGCAGCTTGTAGATGTCCAAAAGGCTTGCCAAATGACGGGATGATTTAGTACCTAATCCCCCAATCACTGCTATCAGATTGTTATGAATTTCACACTTATAGTTGGGGACAAGAGTATGAAATCTGGAAAGGAGGTCCGTTGCATTGTAATAGGTCCTTTTTGCAGCAAAGTAGCTCTCCACTATGTAGAATCCCAAGGAAACATTTGGTAAAACCTTGGGGTTGTCATTGATCTCATTAACAGCAAATACTGTGGCCAGGATATACTGGTAATTCTTTGTCACTATGCTGCAGTAAGAAAAAAAACACAAGGTTATGCAAAATTTTATGATGTTATTTCCAATCTTAGACAAAACATTCTTTCCAATCTTAGATATTCTTTCCAATATTAGACAAAACATTTTTCTCTGAGAATGAGACCTCAGATTGTAGACTGAGAGAAGATAATTTTCCTTTAAGGAAACAATTAGGCAGGATGGATATGATCAATTTGCCCTCCTTCCAGAAAGGAGCAAAATAGATGACGTCAGTTGGGTCGTGAAAATTTTTGAGACACATCTTAATTTGATTAGAAAGAAGATGCCACCCAAGTACACATGGGGAGTCACACTCAATTTCATGGTAAGGTCAAGTGAAACCTCTCAGCTGGGACACGAAGGGTGGAAGAAAGTCTAGGCACCCTGTCAGAAGTGCACAAGCTAGCACTGATGAACAGAGGGATAAATAAAGTGAAGTCTATCTTAACCAGCCTCAGTTTTCAATGGTCTAGTGGACTTGTGTCCATTCCAAGGAAAGAAATGCTGAGTAAAACCAGTGACTTAGTGCCATATTTTGAGTATTTTTAGAATTGTTCTGTAACACCCTGTAGTGCTTCGGTATAGTTTTCAAATCATCTTGTGCTCTAGGGAATAGTGTAAATAAAAATCTTTTTCCTTTTAAATAACTCAGACTGTGATCAAAGCTCTCACTCAGCCAGGGTTCTTGATTGCTCAATTCACTGTTCACATAGACCAGAAATACTTGACGGGGATATAAACATCTAACAATTGGGGAGAGGGTGTGAAGCACAGGCACCTATCTGTGACTCAAACCATAGGTAAGAAGTTTCCATAGTGACCCCTACCCTGTACAGAATTGCAAGCAACAACATAAGAATTCCTTACATAGGAGATCCAGAATCAGGAATAGGATACTCCTGGAAGGAATATTCATCCAAAATTAGTATCACTTGAGAAGCACTTGCACCAATTGTGAAGTCACCTCTCCTATAATAATGAGGAGTCCGAACAGGGTCTCTGATGGAGCAACTCATGGCATTTGCCTGGAGCTCAGCCTGAGGAATCTGCAGCAGTATGAGCAAAACCTGCAGCACCATCATTCTATGATTCCTCTTTCTTCTCGGGATGCAGTTCCCACAATCATCACCTACAGCCATTGCATTTGTTTCTGCTACAGGAATATCTGGAATGGCAGTTGATCTCGCTGACACAATAATTTGAAGACCTTACCACCCACCCTCCAAAGACATGTGGAGGGGGAACTACTAGAAACTGGAGTGCTAGAGCCTTTTCTTTTAAAGTCCAGCTTTGAATTTTAATAGGCAGAGGCAATATCAATGGCCCAAGTAAGTTATTTTGAATGTATCAGCTTCTGGGGATGCACAAGGAATCTTGGTGTGAATGGTAATTACAGGGTATATCACTCAGAATGACAATGCATGTAATGGGCCTCCCCAAGAGACTGGATCCTTCCTGACACCATGTCTAACAAACTTACAGAAGAAAACAAATTGGCTCCAACTTTCCAACTGGCCTTTAGTATACTGAAAAGCTCAACATGATATCAAAATGATGGATAGCACGAAGAAACAAACATAAAAGCATTCACACTTTAAAAAACAGAGCCAGGCCAAGGTATTTTGGTGCCCCATGCAAGCTCTGGCTTTGGTTCCCCCCACCCCAGGGATCAATCCAGAATGAAGTTTATTTCTTTATTTACTAGGCAGATCAAGGAAGGAAAAGAACCACCCCATCCTATGCTACAGGAATACAAGGAGAGGGTGAAATAAAGTGCCCCCTCCCCTGAGAAGCTTGACTATCCCCCAGCAACTGATCTGGATCCACAGAAGTTTCCAGGATGTGCAGAGAGAGAGAGAGAAAAGAATCAATTGCTTCACATTATTATTATTCAGTTCCTCCCATTTGCTTTCACAAATGTACTTCTAGTCACTGCCTGCCCCACAAGGGTGGACTTGGAAGCAAATAAGTGGTTATCCATGTATTCGATTCCCCAAGCAAATTGCAGAGCAACCCTATGCATGTCTACGCAGAAGGAAGTGCCACTACATTTAATGTATGTAACTGTGCTTAGGAGTGCAGCCTTGGAAACACTTTTCCAATGCGCCATGCCTCAACCTTTAGGCAACAGAACTTCCAGATCAGATTATATTGCTTTTCAGAGGGGATTTATCTACTGTTTTTCTACAGTTGGGGCCCAAATCGGCCTGGTGCAAACTGTGAGCATGCTTCTGGGGCCAGTGCAATGATGTCACTCCTGGGTGTCATCATGATTAGAGATGGGCACAATCTGCATTACGATTGAAAAAAATCACGATAATGGCGATTGCGCGATCGTGACCCGGCGGATCGAGATCCGCCACGGCCAATGATCCAGCGATCGGGAGAGGCCTGGATCATTGCGTTCAGGCTTGGATCGGGGATCCAGACACTCAGGCGCCAGCAATCTATTCCCCTGGCAATGGAGCCAGGGGAAAGCCTGAGCTCTGTTTGCCCTCTTTCTGTCGCCCTGGAAACCCGAATAGAAGCCCAGCTTTCCTTGATCAGTAGGGCTTCCTTCCAACCACGGAGCAGCAAAGCAGTCACAAGTTGGGAGAAGACACCCAGGGGAGGGAGGGGGAAGGGGGCGGGAAGAATTTCAGGGGAGTATTAATGCCATAGAGTTCACCCTCCAAAACTACTATTTTCTCCAGGGGATGGATCTCTGTCATTTGGAGATCACTTGTAGTTCTGAGAGATCTCCAGGTTCCACCTGGAAGTTGACAACACTACTGCATGAACTGCTTTCTTTCTATAGGAAAAAGGTATGGCGACTCCTGTCTTTTCTCCTGCAGGGGACAAAAAAAGCTTCAGGAAAACTTTGATCAGAGTAACAGCTGGAAAGTAATGGGTTAACCTCCCCACTTCTCATTTGCTGAACAACAGCAGCCTCCTGGTGCTGCTTTGCATTACAATGAAAATAGTTATAATTGTTTAATCAAGACATTTTTAAAAGTTCATGAAACACTGCTTTATAAACATCTTAAGCAGGGGAGGGAGGGGGAAGGGGTGTTCTGTAGCCATGGGCACTCCAATCTCATCCCTGCAAACTCTGATAGGCAGCTCTGACAGCCAAACACAGAGCCAAGCTACAAGTGACACCTTACACAGGTTGGACACTTGTCAGCTTCCCTCAAGTTTTGATGGGAAGCTGATTTTACAGCTTGGTTCTCCATTACAGCTGCAAGACCAGGATGCCTACATTTCCCATCAAAAATTGAGGGAAGCTGACAAGTGTCCGATCTGTGTCAGGTGTCACTTGTAGCTTAGCTCACAGACGGCCAAACACAAACACAGATGCCGCCGGCATCACCCACCGTTCCTGTATCACTGGGAACAGCGGGGCGCCCCTCCACTTTTGCCTCCACGATCCACAGCTTGGGAATGGGAGATGATCAGCATGGATCGTTAATTTGGGATCATCGTTGGCACCGATCTACAATTCGCTGGATAGTTAAATTTTTTGGGATCGTGCCCATCTCTAATCATGATATCGTGCTGCCCTAGGAGAGTGCCTTGGAGACCTGTTCCTCTGACTTTTCCACTCACTGGCAAGGTTCGTGGGGGGTGGGGGTGGAGAGTGAGAGTGGGGGATCCCCCACTCCCACCAGGGGACCTAGCAGCCCTATGTATAATATCTCCTAAAAAGGAAATTCTAAAATTTAATTTCTCCCTTGTTGGGCCCATCACGTACCTGCAAATAAATCAGTAGTTCCTTCAGTCAAGTACTAGGCCTTCTTTCGCCTGCTGAGGGGGCAGGATCTTACATTTGGTAATATAAGAGCAACTTTGCTAACTGCCCATGCTCTGTGAAATTTTGCTCCCCTGGCATTTTAATAGAAATAAAATACTAAAGAGAAAATGTCATGGGTATAGCACACAAAGGGGCAGTAAAAGTTAAAAACAGAGGATATTATTAACCTCCTGCACTGTCTTGTTTCTGTGCAATTTCCCCACAAAATAGGGTTGCCAGGCCCCCTCAACCTCCAGGCAGGAGATAGGAGCATGGCACTTACCAGAGGAGAGAGGGGGTGCGCGTGCGCAAAGCGAACACACGAGCCCCCCAGGTGCGATGCCGTCATTTCAGAAGTGATGTCACCTCACAGCCCCGGGGAGCACATCCAGGCTCTGTAGGGGCTCAAAACGGGCCCATTTCAGCATGGGTTGGGCCTGTTTTTGAGGTGCTGCAGAGCGCAGGAAGAGGAACCTGCTACCACTTGCACCTGCACCCTCTGGGGCTTGTTCAGTGTGTGTGTGTGTGTGTGTGTAAGGGAGACAGTGATTCTGGGTCACTGTCCTGGACTTTCACTCTTGCTCCTGGAAGCTTCTCCACTCTTGCAGAAACCCAACTCACAGCTTTAAGCCTCCACTTCTCTCACACAGTTGGCCACAGGGAAGTTGCATCCAGGCATCAGAGACCTCACTCCTGGGAGCCTCTTCACTCTTACTTGGTCTGCCCTGCTCCTACTACCTCCAGCCTCCGGCAGCAACCTATATGTCTGGCCACACTGCACTCAGCAGGCAGTTCCCTGTGGCAAAGCTGACTGTCAAAGCTTTTGGTGTAGGCTGGCGAGGGAAACCGGCTGCAATGGGGTGGGAACAGGGAGCATAACATTAGAAGCAACACATAATACAGGTGCTGCTAGGCACAGCAGCCAAGCTCCCTCTCAGTTCCTCCTTCCCTCACCCTTCTGCTACCCCCTGGGCAGGCAGTTGCAGGCAGTGACAGTTTCCTAGCAGCCCAAGGAAAGGGTGTGTGAAGCAATACTTTAACTCTGAAGTCAGAAAAGGCAGGGTCCCTGTGGGTTAATTGTACATGATGTTTTGGAAGTGAGTCCAAGCATCTGCATACTGGTTTCCTTCTTGTGCTATATCTCTGGGGACAGCCTGTCCCACTCACTCCTTTCCTTCACAATCTGCTGGATCATACTCTTACTCTGGTAATGTATTGCTTCATCCAATAGGAAAATGGCATCCTCCCTGAGCAGATTAAGGAAATGCAGAAATAGAGGAGAGGTCACGAGTTCCAATTTCTCCAGGGATGGAACCCGGAGGAGAAAGGGAGGAGGAACTCAGCATGGAGACTTTTGGTATGCCTCTAACTGACAGTTACGTTGGCTCTCTAGGCAATCTCCTAGCCATGCCTGGTGCTGGGTCTGGCTATGAGGAAGTATCTGGACCTACACTGGAACTTTTCTTCACTTTCCTTAATTCAGGGTCATCCATGGCCCGTTCACGTTGCTAAACTCTTCTATGTAATTGTATACATTGATTAAAAGTTTAGCCTGAAAATATTTATACCCCATCATTCCTCTTGGCTCAAAAGGAATATACACAATAATGTAAAGAAGAGGTAGTGTCCACCTCACTATTCTTGTGATGATCTAGCACCTTCTGTTACTGATGCTACTAGAAATAATTCACCCATGATCTCTGAACATACCACATATGTGGTATTGTTATGCACAAACTTTGTGCTTCTGTGATATCTTTCTCTCTCTTAGCCAATCACAATGACAAAATATACTCCCGGAGACCTATTGAATTGAAGCAAATCAGATTGTTTAATTTAAACAATGGAGGAGCAATTTACACAGAAGTAGATGGTCTCCTTAGCTCATCAAAGCTACAATAGAAGTGCAAAGCAATTAATACCCTCAGGTTAATTATAATAATATTACAATATTCTAATATTTGTTATCTTATTGGCTCATAGTCTTTGACACAGGTGTCTAGGGTTAGTTTGATTGGAAGACGCAATTCTGGGTTGGCTACCTACTTTGGGTAATTCCAAATTCTGCAGCCCCTTATCTCGTCCTTGTGCTTGTTCCCCCCGGAAGGACATCCTCCGTTTGCCCACTTCCCTTTTGCTACTGTTACCTTTGACGGCGCCATGGAGTCTCATCTTGGCAGCCTTGGGGCCCTCAGATAACCGAGGTCCATGGGCAGAAAGGAATGTTCCCCCACTTCTGCACTCTCTCCCTCTTTTGCACCCTTGGGGAGATAATGCCACAGGTGGCCGACCCAGCTTGCTGCATAAATCAGTTTCTACAAAAGGCTCTCTTTATTGATTCCTATTGGAATCCTATCGGATAATATAACATATGTGTAATATTTTTATAGGTGCATCTCTACAAGCAGTATATTTAGACCTCAGTTCTTACAGAGTTTCAGCTTACATTCTTCTTTGGTCTTCTTGTTTCAAGTGTCATATTCTTACAGGTTGCATTACAAATACTACATTAGCTCCTGAGCATAGAAAAAGTGCAAGGCATGTAATACTGAAAGGCACAGAATACTGAAAGGCACAGAAGTGGTATATAAAATCCCTTTCTTCAAATCCATATTCCTCAGTATGTGATCTGTGGTATGTTCACACTAAAATTTATCCACATTGTTTTTCAGACTGCTGGCCATCAGTACTGCCCTACTTGGAACCTGTTCTGGGATGCAGACAAATTGGAATGGATGAAGTGGAGGGCAATAAAGATGGTCAAGGGTCTGAAAAACAATCCTAGTGGGAAATATTGAAAGAACAGCTTAGGTTTAACTTGAAGAAGAAAAGACTATGGGGGGTAGGTGATTTCAATTTTAAATCTGGAAGGGCTATCCTATAGGAATGACTAAACAATTGCCTGTTATCTAGGTGGAGGTTGTCTGTCACTAGAGGCCTTCCAGCTAAAGCTATCAGAGATGTTGTGGCTTGCATTGAGCAGGGAGCTGGACTAGATGGTAAATAAGGTCTCTTCCAATCCTACTATATAAAAGGCTAAGCATATTCAAGATAACTCACTTGCTTCCCTGGTGCGCCTCAAGAGGGTGCTGCTGTGGAGAGAAGTCCAGATGAGGCACCCAGACCTCCAGAGAGTGTGCCACGGTGAGAAGCCCAGGCCAGGATCAGGTGCAGAGCAAGCGGCAATACCTGCTCCCTGCCTTCACCCAGCTGGGATCAGGAGCCGAGCAGGGCCGTTTCCAGACGGCTTACCTGGCTCCGGAATGTTGCGCCATCTTGCAGGCAAAACGCGAAATATTGCGTTTTCTCACGCGAGTTTTGCGCGACGCCGTGCAACGTCGCGCAAAACTCTCGCGAGAAAACGCGATATTTCACGTTTTCCCCGCAAGATGGCGCAACGTTCCGGAGCCAGGTAAGCCGTCTGGAAACGGCGCAGATGTCAATGCCTGCCCTCCGTCTTCCTCTAGCTGGGATCAGGAGTGAAACAGGTGGCAATGCTTGCCATCTGCCTTCACTCAGCTGGGATCGGGACCAGAGCAGGTGGAAAAGCCCACCCTCCATCTTCACACAGCTGGGATCAAGAGTGAAGCAGGTGGTAATGCCCATCCCTGCCTTCACCCACCTGGGATCAGGAGGACCAGAGCAGGTGGCATTGCCCATCCTCCGCCTTCACCCTGCTGGGATCAGGAGCGATAACAACCAGAAGGGCTAATTATGGATAATCAGCACAACAATACAAACAAAATTCCCCTCAATACACCAGTCCTTCGGTAATACACAGTAACAAAATCTAATGACATTTTTGTACTTTTTATAATTTTGTATTAAAGTATTCGGTGCAGGAATATCAATGAATATATAACTAAATAACTGGCATGATATAAATTACAGCCACCAACATCAACCAATAATCCTATGCACTGGAGAAGATTAGTCAAGTAACAATGAATAAACAATACAATAAATCACATTCACAAACACTCATTGACTGTCAATATCAAGGCACCATTTACAATAAATATAAGTATAAATAGTACAATAAATACAATTTCAATATCCTAAAAACAGTGTTACAAAAATAGATATCTATGGTACAAGGCTGCACTCTGTATATTTAAGTTCATCTGGGGCAGAATGGTAGTGGTGAGTAGTGGGAATATCTCTTCAGACAGGGTTCTTCAATATATCAAGAGGAGGATGTCATATTTCACCAATGTGGACTTCACTGCTGTTACAACATATTTCTCCCGCTCAACAGATAGCACTGATTGTGACTCCAAGGTACTGAAGAAGAATCCTGCCTCTGGACCTGAAGCTCCATGGGGTGATCCAAACCAACTCAACTCGTCCCGACAGGATGCCAGCCACTTGCCTGTTTCGTGCAACCACTCTCTCAGATGATAATAATCATTTCAGTTTTTGTCCAGCATATAATCGCAATTGAGTTCTTTCCACCCAGCTGGGAACAGGGGCGGAGCAAGTGGCAATGCCCACCCACCCTTTACCCAGCTGGAATCAGGCATGGAGCATGGCGCAATACCTGCTTTCCACCTTCACCCAGCTGGGATCAGGAGTGGAGTAGGTGGCAATGCCCATCTCCTCTTCACCCAGCTCATATCAGAAGCAAAGCAGGTCACAATGCCCTCCCCCCACCTTCATCCAGCTGATATAAAAAGCGGACCAGGTAGCAATGCCTGTCCCCCCTCAACCATCTGGGATCAGGAGCAGAGCAGGTGGAATGTCCACCCCCCTCTTCACTCAGTTGGGATCAAGAGTGGAGCAGGTGGCAATGCCCACTTCCCACCTTCACCCGGCCAGGATCAAGCATGGAGCAGGAGGCAATGCCCGCCCCCCCTCACCTGGCTGAGATCAGGCGTATCGTAGGAGGTAATGCCCACCTCTCCTTCACACAGCTGGGATCAGGCACAGAGCAGGAGGCAATGCTGCCCCCAACTTCACCGGACAGAGATCAGAAGTGGAGCAGGTGGCAATTACTACCCCCCACCTTCACCTGGCCAGGGTCAGGCACAGAGCAGGAGGCAATGCCTGCCCCCAGTTCAACCTGCTGAAATCAAGTGCGGAGCAGGTGGCAATGCCCCTTCACCTGGCTGGAATTAGTGGCAGAACAGGAGGAAATGTCCCCCCCTTCACCCAGCAGAGATTAGACATAGAGCAGTCAGCAATACCTACTCCTTCATCCAGCTGGGATCAGGAGTGAACCAAGTGGCAATGCCCATCCCCCTTCACTCAACCAAGATCAAGTGCGGAGCAGGTGGCAATGGCTGCCCCTTCACCTGGCCAGGATTAGGCATGGAGCAGATGGCAATGCCCACCCCCCTTCACTTGAACGGGATCACGCACAGAGGAATTGGCCATGCCTGCCCCCACTGTCTTCATCCGGCTGTTATCAGTGATGGAGGAAGAGGGAATGCCCACCTGCCCGCCCTCCCCTTTCTAGAGCCCATTGTATTTTTTCCCATAATGGGCTTTGTTGCTAGTAAGAAAATAAATAATAAATCTTTTCAGGATGCATAATACAAAATATCAACAAAATATTAAGAAATCCTATCAAAAGTGATTTCTAGGTAGAGATGCAAGTCCAATGAGTGAATAATTATTGAGTTCAATAGGAAACCTCTTGAGAAAATTAATGATGGTAAGGCTAGTCATCTCAGATAGTAATTGCTTCACTAACTTTGTTTGTTCCTCTTGAGAATCCCAAATTGGACCATTTTGAAGCTTGGCAACTAAGCACATGTCTTTTGCAGTTCCACTCATACAATAGAAAAGATTTGTTTAGGTGTAAAAAAACATGTTTTCTTCAGCCATGCCACAAAGAAATCTTAAATTAAACAGAAGTTGTCCACTCTGTAATTTATATGAATGATGGGGATTGATTCTGCTATTCAATAAAGACTTTATTTCTGCTATCAAAACAGTATTAATATGTGCTGATCCACAGATATTTGAAACAAGGGCTAAAGATAGTTAATATTCTTTCACTCTGATAGCAGATTCTTTGCTATTTCTACTCCAATATCCATAGGAACATATTGAGCAGTAAACATTCTGACTGGGTTAATATACTCTGGGAAAAGCTAAGGATAATGCAGAGAGAAGAAAGTCTGGTTATTCACAGAAGATATGTGGTTATTATTGTATTATTCATTCTGTTGCTCCTTTTACCTAATATGGTATGCAAAACTTATGCCATGGAATGCTCCATAAATCATTCCCTCCCTGTTTTTCACAGATATTTGCAAGCAGGTGATATCATACTTGGTGGCATTACATCTCAGGTATTTGTGCTTTTTGAACCCCATGGCTTCAATGAACACCCACATCATTCATTGATAGATGAAACCCTGTAAGGACGCTTTTCTTTTTTCTTCATAATGTATATGTCTGATCATACTTTCTGATAGGCCATTTCTGCAGATTCAAATCAGTTATAGTAATTGATTTTTCCATCGATAAGTTGAAGGAAGTCCTGGTATCATTCTGGCTCTTTATCAGTCAAGGGAAGGATTGAAATCGATATCAGACACCTGCAAGAGCTGGGAGTGCTTAGTTGGGACCAGAAATCAGTTTTACATTGTTTCCTTCCCAAAAGTTGCTTTAGTTTGATTGCAGGATCTAAAACGTCCACAGAACAAGCACAGTTTTCTGTAATGAAATGGGGAAAGCCATTCCAATAATGATATTTTTCCAAGAGAAATATTTCAAGGATTGAACTATTATTTGATTATGTTTAAATAATTATGCATATTATCAAAACTTCTAAGTGTCGTTTTTCAGCTATTAAGGAATGCCTGACACTTTACAGTTTTCTCACCAAATCCTACCAGTCATTGTTCAAAGGGAAATCCATCATTGAAATCTTCCTTTTTATTCCCAGTTTTAACATAGCAAAACCAAAACAGTTTCATAATCACCTCCTTCCCAAGTGCTGAAAAATCTAGCTAAAAAGTCTAAGAGCAGCTCCACTATATGTATCCAGTACAGCTAGTGTTTTCCTAAAGTCTTCCAAAACCCACATCCTTTATACATGCAAACTTTACCTGCAAGCATGGCATTCCAGTCATCAAGCAGATGTCTATTTTATGTTATCCCCATTCTAAATGTATATTTAACTGAAAAGTACTGTGAGTGCCACCTTATGAAAGTGATATGTCAGGAAAAGACATCTCATTGGCGACTGTTTCACTAAGTGCAGAATTTCATTGTGATTCTCATTTTAGCACACTGGCCAAGAACTACCAGCATACCTTGGCTGTGGTTTTTGCTGTACAGGAGATCAATGAAAGCCCCTGGCTCCTACCCAACATCACTTTGGGCATCATCATCTATGACAGCTACTTTAATGCAAGGTGGACCTATCATAATACAATGAAATTGCTCTCCACACAGAACAGATTTCTCCCTAACTACAAATGTGGCATGCAGGATGTATTAATATCAGTCATTGGGGGGCTTTCTGCTGAAACCTCCATTCATATGGCAACCATGCTTGGCATCTACAAAGTTCCACAGGTAGGACATATGGGTGTAGATTGAGAACAACACAATGTAGAAGCTTTTTAGATGCCTCTCCCTTTGGAAGCCGAGGCAGAGGAAATCCATTTTATTATGAAAAAAATTCTTTTGTCTTTCCTATCATTCACTCATCTACTTTTTCTTTCTGAAGTTCATCTATGGCTCTGCTTCAGGGATGAATGAAAGAACTGAAAGCCGTTTCTTCTACCCCATGGTCCCAAATGAAGCCTATCAAGATGTTGGCATTCTGAAGCTACTTCTGCATTTCAGGTGGACATGGGTTGGGGTCCTTGCTACAGATGATGCCAATGGAGAAAGGTTTGTGCAGTCCATTCTTGCTGCTGCCCCCCAGAAAGGCATCTGTTTCGCCTTTTTGGAACGAATTAAATTAGCTTCATTCAGTCGTTTTGATGAGATATTAAAGGGGATGGAGAAAATCTATAGTACTACCATGAGGAACATTGCCAATGCATTAATCATCTATGAAGAACACATACTAAATTTGAGATGGCTGCTTTATTTACCAGAAGTTGAAATGGTTCCAGCACCTAAAGGTAAAGTATGGATTCTGACAGCCCAGATGGAGCTTGCATCATTGCCTTTTCAAAGGAGCTGGGCTATAGAAACCATCCATGGAGCTCTGTCTTTCAAAATACACTCCCATGAACTGCTAGAATTCCAAAAGTTTCTCCAGATTAGAAACCCTTTCATGACAGAAGAAGATGGGTTTATTAGGGACTTTTGGCAACAAGCTTTTGATTGTGTATTTCCAAATAATTTTTTAAACAAAGAAACAGAGAAACTTTGCACTGGGACAGAGAAACTAGAGAGTCTTCCTCAGTCTTTTTTTGAATTGAGCATGATTGGCCACAGCTACAGTATCTACAATGCTGTTTATATTGTAGCACATGCCTTGCATGCAATGCAAGAAGTACAACCCAAACACAGACAAAACAGGAATGGGTGGAGGCTCAATCTTCTGGATCACCAACCGTGGCAGGTAATGTCCTAAGCAGAGAAATAGGTAAGTGCACCAAACCCTTTGGTGAATCAGAAGTGTGGAGCTGGTGGGTATCCAAGCACCACTGTTCAGGCAAATTCCATTCCATTATGTTCTCCTGTAAATCCTACAGGCTGTTGAGGTGCTAGATCATACCTGGCAACCACTGGGAGCTTGGGTCATGGTGACATGAGGGAGTGCTGAGGTCACATGCCTTATGACATCACTTCTGGGGAAAACAAAGGGATATCATATTGCTCTAGGAATCATCAAAAACTCTGTTAAACCCATAGAGTTTCTGGCAATTCCGACAGAGACATGATCTCATGTACAGTTTTTCCCTTGAAGTGATGTCACATTGTACATGACACTGGAGGTTTTTTTAAAATAAATAATGGTTGCCAGAAGGAGGTCTCTTTTCATAGCCAGAGACCTGATAACACTAGCAGGTCCTGAGATGTGAAGATGGGATAGGGTTCTTGCCATTGTCTTCCTCCCTGTCTTCTCAGCCACCTCATCTACAGTCTGTGGAGAGGGCCCAAATAATCTCCTAACTGGTCTGCAGCCTGACCCTCTATGAGGCTGACACAACATACTATACAGGCCCAGAAATCTTCCTCAAACTTTTGTGACAAGAGGAACTCTAAAGAGGCTGGGAATGTTGTTGGAAGCTTTGGGCCATCTTTCTTCAGCCCTATTCCCTCTCCAGCCATGTTGGGACAAAGGCAACTGCCTGAAATTTTGATGAAGGAGCTTGTGCTTCAGGCTGAAGCTGGTCCCCCATTAGGGATCAAATAATGAGAAAAAAATGAAAAATATATTCCTGGTATTCAGAAGTACGTATGCTCATGTACTCTAGAGTTGTTAAGTGGAATTCTCTTAATTCCTTTTTGCTGAATTTCCCCCTGAAATCCAGCAATCTGTCCCTATTCCTCTTTTTAGGTATTTGAGTCTGTTTTGGATCAATTCCTCTTCTTTAAGAGGAAGATTCGATTTTGATCTCTAAGAAGTGATGTATTTATTTACTTATACACTATGAACATAGTTGAAAAATTAAGAACTAGGTGAGCCATTAAAGAAACAGTTGAACACAAACCAGGTCTTCTCTGCATATATCCTTGCTGTATCAGACTTTTTTTTTTACCCTGTATCATATTACAGTGGCACAACAACAGGTAGAGATCCACAGGTGAGGAAATCTGCAGTATTGCATAATGAAAAATCCCAATGAGAAACTAAACATAATTCCTCTTTTGAAAGAGGAAGAGAATAAAAGGATTGCTATATCCAAAACAATAAAATTTTGGGAAAAGAGATTCTAGTCCCTGTAATATCCTATTATTTCCTTTATGACATCCTTTCAACTTATTACATTATAGCTTAATCATAGAGCATAGGTTTCACTTACAGAATATGCATGATTCAGTTTGCGGAATCATCAGTTAAAGGTCCATGGATATGAGAAATATCTTTCCAGTTCATCTTGGAGCATTGAGCCAATGGAGTAGAGAAAGCACCGGACAAGTTGGACAATTGTTGAAAAGTGTAAGGTAACTTTCAGTGAAATCCTAAGAAGAGTTACTCCATTCCAAGCTCATTGATTTCAATTGGCTTAGACCGGAGTATCTTTACTTAGGATTACCCTGTTTATATCTAGACCCTTAACATCATATTGTAATTTCTTCATGGTTTCCTTTTCAATTTAGCTCCACCACTTTCTGAAAAAAATTTCATTTAACAACAGTGCTGGAGAAATGGTTTCTTTTGACAAGAATGGGGAACTAATCGCTGGATTTGATCTTATAAACTGGGTCACTTTCCCAAACCAGTCCTTTCGCAGAGTGAAAGTTGGAAGACTGGATCCACAGGCTCTACCTGACAAAGAGCTCACTATCTGTGATGATGCTATCATATGGCATAGCAGTTTTAATGAGGTAAGATTTGATCATGGGTCTTTTCGAATCCAATCCATTTTCAGTGAACACTGACCCTTTTTCCTGGTATGCAACCTGAATTTCATTGTGCAGGGCTATACCCTTTTACAGTACAGCCTTTTCAGATCTCATTGCAAGAAGGGTAAGAATTCAAAACTTTACCTAAACAAAAAGGATACATAGAAAGAAATTTGACAAAATTATGTGTGAAATCTGACTTTGGACAAGAATAATCAAATACAAGCTTTTCTGTAGTAGCATTTCATATATAGGAAATATCCTACCAAGAAGCCAGCTATAGTCCATGTTGATGTGTACACCACACATACATTTTACAAAGGACCCACCTCCTGTCCTGAATGTGAGTTTTTTTTAATCTCACTCAGAACAACCACGAGGAATTGATGAAACTCCAGACCTTTCCTAACCCTGCTACTTTTATGTTGTAAGTAACTCAGTCAGTAGATTTGGCCTATAGCTTTTCTACCTGAGGAGGAGAAAGAGAAAGACAGGGGAGAACCTGTGCAGAGACATCAAATAGTTGAAGACAGGGTAGATCATGCTAATCCATCCCACTAGTCAAATCTGGGGGTGAGTATATAGAATAAAGTTTGGTTAAATTTGGCTTCATAATTGTGGGGGGGCGGAATCAATCTCAAATGTTCAGGTATCTCTTTAATGGTTTGGGTATATTTTTGTGGTCTTCTCCCCTCCCAGATTTCTGAATTTATGGGTCCATTGTTTCCTGTAGGCACCCTATTTCTAGATATCTGGATAGGAGGGTTTCCAGGTGCCTTCTAGTGCTGGGCAAACTCCCAGTGGTTTGCTCCTGTGCATCACTGACAATTGATGGGAATAGGAAAGCTGCCTGGCAATAACCTGCCACTTGCAAGTAAAACAGGCAAATGTATAACATACAAGTTCTGGGGGAGGGGGGGGGGGTCACTTCCAAAAGTGATGTTAGACGGGTGGCAGATTTTTGCCACAAACAGGCTGATTCTCAAAGGATCAGCATTGCACAAAGCACACAAGCACGCCAGTGGCCAGTGCAATAACACCACTTCCAGAAGTGACATCATCGCACTGAGGCAGAAGAGAATCGCTCCATTGGGTACTGCCCCCCTTCTTTGCTAATTGCCTAGGAGACTTTGTAACCCTAGATTTTGAGAGCATGCTGTTAGTGCAAATGGCGCCAAATTTGCAGGGACCCAAATACCTCACCGTCTACTAAAGAAGTACCAAGATAGAAGGTGATTGGGCAGGGTGTCCCCAGCTGTCCTGGTTTCATTTATTTCCTAAGGGGAATAATGCCATGGCTCCTCCAAAGCAATGTCAAACAGCAATTGAGACCTCTCCCCCAGTAAATATCACCCTCCACAGAATACAGCAAACCCCCAAAGGCACCAAACCAATTCACAGAGATTTGGAGACGTCTAAGGGAATAAACCTTTGGCTAGATCAAAACTAGCCATTTTCCTGAATTCTTCTGGCTCACTGGAGCTTCTGTGGAATGGAAGATAACTGTTTGTACCTTTTGCTTCTATGTTAGGGTTGCCAGGCAACAGCTGGCAATGAGGGAAAGTTGAGGGTAGGGAGCTGTTGGCTTGATAGTGTTATGTCACTTCTGGGTAGGGTTGCCATAACCTCAATGGAACCAGGGGATCCCCTGCCCCCAGCTCCTGCCCCACTGCTCACCTGACCAGTGAGAAGAGGGCATCTAGGAGAAGGCATGTGCAAGCTTCCTCACTGTGGTGGAAAATGACATTATTTTCTGCCGTGATCACGAAGTACAGGAGTGCATGTGACCACCACCACACCAGTTTGATCCCCTGAAGATCTGACACTCCCACTTCTAGGCATTGCCTAGAAGTCTTGCCATATCTCTCTAGGAATCTCCAGAAAACCATTGAGATCCCATAGATTCCAAGAGAGGCAAGACATCATTTTCAGGTTTTCCCCAGAAGTGAAGTAATATCATTGAATTGACAGTGATTTTTAAATTTATTTTTCTCCTGCCAGCTGACAGAGTGGCAGCAGGCAGTGGGGATAGTTAGAATAGGATTTCCAGGTTGTTCCAGGGGCACCTTACAACTAGTGGGTGCCTGGGGGGAGGGACATGGGGGGCATTCAGCATCATATGTACTATGTCAGGTAAAACCATAAAGTTTCCATCACTTTTCTTTTTTTGCATTTTAGTGCTGGGTGTTTGGAGATGTTGAGGGAAGGATTTTTAAAAATACTGGTTCTGCAGTGAGCATTTTATTTCACAATTAGCTTATATGTAGGGTTGCCAGTCTTCCACTGTGGCAGGAGAACTCCCTGCAATCCTTTCATTGCCCACTGGTGGGCACCCCAGTATTGTGCCAGCATGCAACATCACTTTTGTGAAAACTGTGACATCATGACGATGGGGGAGGTACTTTAAGATATGTCAAAAACTCTATGGTTTAATGATTGATATGTTGTGAATACTAGTGCCCCACCCTCTAAATCCCCCTGTGGGTGTCAGGCCATGGCCTGGCAACCCTAGTCAGATAGGAGTATCTCATAGGGGGTTTTTTGGTTGCTGTTGTTATTCATTTACCTATTTTTTATTTTTACCTGGTTTTGTTTTAAGTTTTTTGCTGTCTTCCTTTTTTATTTTGGTTTTGAATTGAGGTTTCTCTGTTGTGTGAGGGGTGATCTTTGTGTTTTTTTTAAAGTTTCACCTTATATACACGTGACATGCAGTCACATACAATATTATAAATCATCACATTTACTTATGTATTATCTCTAAGCCTAACCATTTCAGATCTTTCTGTGTATGTGTGTGGAGGAGGGCAGTTTTCCATCTATTTCTCTTGTTTGTGCTTGTTTATTTTGTTGCCATTTTGTTGCCATTTTGTCTCCTTATAACTGCTCCAGACCCCCAGAAATTCCCCCATTACATCTAAATTTTGAAGGGTTTTTTTCTTTGAAAGACAGAAAGTTCTATAATTCTGTGTTTTGTTACTTAAATACACAGAACACCCTGAGAAGCCATTATTTTTGGCTTGGTAATTCTGATACGTACATCTCTAGAACAAACCTTGCACAAGAGGGTTTTCTTTCCCAGAAGATGCTCTTCAATGAATGGGAGAGATTTTATGTTAATTGAAAATGCTTTGTATTGGAGGGAAGAGATTCCACTAGTGGAACAGATCCATTGTTGCATTATTTTGTTATAAAAGCAAAATGTAGGAATGCCAGTTATTATGCATAGGAAAACACCAGTAGCCAATGGCATGTCAAGAGCTTTCTATAAACTTGAGGATATTTTGTGGCAATGGACCATTTGCTTAATTATTGACAAAGTTATAAGATATGTATTCCCTACAATATATTTTCTGCTTGGTATCTTTTCATTTGTGTGCTAGGTTTTACCTCTTTCTGTCTGTTCGAGCAGCTGTTACCCTGGTTTTAGGAAGAAAATTAAAGAAGGGGAAGCATTTTGCTGCTTTGGTTGTATTCCATGTCCAAAAGGGAAGATTTCAAGTCAGTCAGGTACAAGAAACTTTTGATTCTAAGAAATGTACATGAGACATATCCACAGGCAGGTAAGAGTAGGTAAGAATTACAAAATACTTCATGCAAGGTGTTACAGATCTGAATTTATCTTTTAAAAATTCTCCGTGTATCTGAAATCAACATATTTTAAGCGGGTTCACATTAATGAAAATGTGTCCGTATGCTGCCAGACTTCAGTGAAGGTAATACAGGATTGCAACAGATTCCATTGACAAATATTAAAAAATTAGGCTTTCAATGTTCTATAAATTAATATGTGCTTGAAGAATATTTTGAATGTGATTTTTTTTTCCTGAGGGGAATGGCAGGCATTGATATTTAAAAGTTTGGGTCACAGCATTGACCCAGTATTTTAAATTGTCAGATTGGGTCACAGCATATCTAAGGGATAAAAAAACCCCTTTAATTTTCATGATAACTTGGTCAATATTAAATCAATGGTGACTCCTTCAGTTAAGCTTCTCTGCCATTTGTGGGGGAAGAGGGAAGAAATATTTGAGAACAGTGAGATTATCTTTCTATTTTTCAGACACAGATGACTGTTATAAATGCCCATATGATCAGTACCCAAACAAGGACCAGGATTCATGCATCTCCAAACATAGAACCTTCCTTTCTTATGAAGAGTCCTTGGGGATTGCTTTAGCCATTTTGGCAATTTTCTTTTCTATATTCACAGCTTTGGTTCTAGGAACATTTTTGAAGCATCATGACACACCCATTGTCAAAGCCAACAACCAGAACCTCACCTACACTCTCCTTGTCTCTCTTCTGCTCTGCTTCCTTTGTGCTTTGCTGTTCATTGGCCAACCTGACAAAGTGGCCTGTGTCCTCCGACAAACTGCCTTTGGCATCATTTTCTCAGTAGCAGTTTCTTGTGTCCTGGCAAAGACACTCACTGTGATTCTGGCTTTCATGGCTACCAAACCGGGAAGCGGGATGAGGAAGTGGGTGGGGAAAAGAATGGCCGCCTTCATTGTTCTTTCCTGCTCCCTTATCCAAACAGGCATTTGCGCTGTGTGGCTGGCAACCTCTCCTCCATTCCCAGATGATGACATGTATTCATTGACTAAAGAAATCATACTGGAATGCAATGAGGGGTCTGCGATTATGTTTTACTGTATCTTGGGCTACATGGGCTTCCTGGCCATTGTCAGCTTCACTGTGGCTTTCTTTGCCAGGAAGTTACCTGACAGTTTCAATGAAGCCAAATTCATCACTTTCAGCATGTTGGTATTTTGCACTGTTTGGTTATCCTTTGTTCCAACATACTTGAGCACGAAGGGAAAATACATGGTAGCTGTGGAGATTTTCTCTATCTTGGCCTCCAGTGCTGGCTTACTGGGTTGTATCTTTCTTCTGAAATGTTACATTATTGTACTCAGACCTAAGCTGAATAACAGGGATCAAATAATGAAAAAAAGATGAGAAAATATATTCCTGGTATCCAGAAGTAAGTACATTCATGTTAAGTGGAATTCTCTTAATTCTTCTTTGCTGATTTTCTCCCTTTAATACAGTAATGTGTTTCTATTCCTCTTCTTAGTGATCTGAGTCAGTTTTGAATCAATTCCTCTTTCATGAAGAGGAAGATTTGATTTAGAATTCTACAAAGGTATTTACTTATTTATATAGTGGAAAAATTAAGAAAAGGTGAGCCATTAAAGAAACATTAAAGAAACAATTAAACACAAACTAGGACTTGTCTGAATATATCCTTGCTACATCAGACTGTTTTTACCCTTTGTATTATATTACTGCGGCTCAACAATGAGCAGAAATCCACAGGTGAGGAAATCTACACCATTGAATGGTTTAAAAATCTCAAAGATAGATTAATGAGAAATCACAGAGAATTCCCCTTTTGAAGTAGGAGAACAGAATAAGGGGAACCTATTGCTATATCTAAAAAAGGAAATTTTGAAAAAAGGAAATTCTACACCCCACCCGACCATAACAACCCTGACAAACTCACTCACTCTCTCTTGCTCTGTAGTTCCCAATCCCCTCCAGTCAAAATGACAGCCCATGCCTTTAGAGACAGAGACAGAGAGAGAGAGAAGAAACTAGCACTGCAAATAAATGGTAGCAATTTTTAGAGAAATTTATAGGTTTGTTCTTCAATTTCTTTTTCAAAAATTCCCCTCATAATTTTCAACTGTTTAAAACTTACAAGTCATAAAAATGAAGGTGGTGAATTTTATCAAAATAAAAATGTACATATAGATGCATAAATTGCCCACTATGGGACATTTCAGGGTAGAATCTTAGGGCCTGTATTCTTAGGCAGATCATGGCCTGGAAATTTATGCTTTTCTCCATTATTTGTGCTGTGCTTTCAAGTAACTTGCTAGTCAGTGGTGTGCTTTCATGTGTACACTGTATTACATATCCTCTGAACAGCAATAACAATACAGAGAAATTCTCTATTTTAATTTGAACATATACACATCGAGCAACTTCCAAGTAAGCAGGATAAACAATCAGTGCTGACTTTGTATAAGTACCTTCATCCAGGTTTGATTTTGAATCGTTTACCTCAACCTAGAAACAAGCTACACATTTTATATTACATGGGGAATCATCTGGATGGGATGATTGTGACAAAAACTAGATGGCCAGATGGAAATGGATTCTGTTGCTGAAAATGCTGCCTAAGGAGGGATGGAATGGGGACAGAGCATGCTGATGGCCAACAAAAGAGTGAAGTGAAACACTACCATAATGTCTCATGCTTGTGACTCAAGTAAGGTGGAACTTTGAATCAGGTTCAAGGTTTTGGTATTAATCTATAAAGCCCTATGTGGACTGGGACCAGCATATCTGCAGGACCGCCTCTCCCCATATGAACTCTGGAGGACTCTTTGCTCCAATGGTAAACATCCGTTGAAGGTCCCTGATCCAAGGGAGGCCTGCCTGGCATCGACCAGGGCCAGGGCTTTTTTGGTCCTGGCCCCAGCCTGGTGGAATGCTCTGTCTAACAAGACCAGGGCCTGATAGGATTTGTTATCTTTCTGCCGGGTCTGTAAGACAGAGCTGTTCCACCAGGCATATGGTTGATGCTAGGCGGAGCCCCCCTCTTTGGTGGAGTATGAGCTGTGCCCTTCCCACTGATGACATCTCCATCTGTTGAATATTTCTTAATGCTCTAGTGCTGACTAAAGGGTTGTGCCCTGTACCTATGTATAGTGCATTTTACTGTGCCACTGTGTATATGTGTGTGTGTGTGTGTGTGTGTGTGTGTGTGTGTGTGTGTGTGTGTGTGTGTGTGTGTGTGTGTGTGTGTGTGTGTAAAAAATCTCTGGATGTTTTTAATTTATGGTCTTAAATGGTATGAACTATTTGATGTAATTTTAACTTTGTGTGCAAATTGTGATCCGCCTTGAGCCTGCTGTCGTGAGGAGGGCGGAATACAAATCTAATAAATTAAATTAACTTGGGAGGTCATAAATATGCACTGTAATGCCACCCCCAATCCCCCCCCCCCAGCCTCTCTTACTTTAGTTGAAACATAGAGTAGGCAGAAGCTGCTCGAACTCAGCCTCTGTTGGGCCTTACCTGTTCTAGGGAATGGCTTGGAGCTTGGGAAGGGAACGTTGGTTTCAGTGGCAGGGTTCACACATCTTATTTGACATGCTGCAGTGCCAGCCTGGCCCACAAATGGTACTTGCAAGGGTGTGTGTGTGTGTGTGTGTGTTAAAGAAAGGCTAGAATCTCCCCTGTGAAGAAGCGCCTGGTTCCGTTGATTTAGAATCAGGGCTGCTAATGGTGCCTCCGCATGATCCACTTGCATCCATGAATGAACTGGCCACTGATGGGTTTGTGGTAAAATAGGTTTGCCAGGTCCCTGGGTGTGAAAGGAGAAGATGGAGGGGTTCCTTAGGTAGGGATACGACAGAAGGAATCTAGTGTTTGGGCTGATTTATACCAAATCAGCCCCATGCATGACCTGTTGCTTCTTCATTGTGCCAGGAATGATGTCATTCCCAGCACGCCATGGAAGAAATCATCAATGAGTTTAGACTGTTCAAAGAGTGTATTGCCCCAAAGCAGTCTCTTCTGTTGCCTTCATAAGTGATATCCTTAAAAGTTTAAAAATCTAGTAGGCAGATTGGATTTATTTTTTTTATTTGTCACATACTGAACCAATGTTTTGTGACTGGTAGCTACCAGTCACAAAAATAAATACCCTCCAGAAACTTATAATATGCCCTCCCCTGAATTTAAATGAGTCTTTGAGCCAAAGCCCCTGAGTTTCACACTAAACTCCACTATTGTTGGTGCCATCACAGCTCTGATCAGGATCCATCAATAAAACTGTGATATATGCAGAGACACAAGAGGGTGAGCTTATTGTATTTTAATATGTAGTTATCTGTCCTGAGCCCACTCGCGGGGAGGGCAGAATAGAAATTTGAACTAATAAATAAATAAAGTTAAAGGATATGGCCCTCTACTCCTCCCTCCCTCCCTCTGCCTGTCCATCTGTGGCAGGCATAACTCCCCAGAAAATAAAGCTAGGTACATCAAAATTGGCCACTTGCTTCAAGATGATCGTGGGAATTGCAGTGCCAAACATGAAGGGAATCAGAACATCCTGGCCTAGGTTATCCGTGGAAGCCACCCCGCCCACCTCCACCTCCTGTAATTTGCATTGGAAGCTATGGTTGTCTGTGGAAGGGATAACTCATCCAAAATATCATCTAGGTTCCTCAAAATCTGCTTCTAGTTCAGAAGGATGATGGGAGTTGTTGTGCCCATAGCAAAAGGAATCAGACCATCCTGCATTATCTCCAGAATCTTCCATCCCCCTCTAAGTGCAATTGAATCTATGTGGCAGGCAGAACCCATTCAAAAATAAAGCTAAGAGCCTCCACATTGGCCACCAGCTTCAGAATGATAATGGGAGTTGCAATGCCAAACATGAATGAAACTGGAACTTTCTGGCATGGGTTATCTTCAGAAGTCCCCCACTCCACCCCACCCAGCTATTTGCAATTGATGCTATGGTTGTTAGATAGTGGCAAGCATAACCCAAATGAACATAAAGGTAGGAGTCTTGATCATTGCTACCATCTTCAGGATGATGGTGGGAATTGCAGTGCCAAAGATGAAAGGAATAGGATTATCCCAGCGTGGATCACTACACAACATCCCTATGCTTTTTGCAACAGAAACAAAGTTTTATTCATGAGAAGCCAAAAGAGTTCAGGCAGCAGAGACAGGGTGGAAAATACTGAGCGTAGTGGTTAAGAAACTGAGGTTCTATGCAGCACTTTATTGGTTCAAATCTTACTACCACCGTGAACTCACCAGGTAGCCTTGGGTAAGCCACTTCTCTCAGCCCCAGCCTCCAGCTGCATTATGGGGATAACAACACTGACTTTGTTCACCTCTCTGAGTGGGCACTGATCTGTCCAGGTGAGCAGTATACAAAAGACTTCCTTGCACTACCTAAGCCAGTGTGGTGTAGTTATCAGAGTATCTGTCTAGGATCTAGAAGACCCAGAATGGAATCCCACCTCAACCACTGAAGCTTGTTGGGAGAATTTGGTCCAGTTTCACCTTCTCACTCTTACTTGACTCACAGTATTGTTGTAAGGATAAAACGGAGTATAGGAGAACACTGTAAGCCTCTGGGTTCCTTTTGGGGAGAAAAGTGGGGTAAGTTATTGGTTATAAATCTAATTTTACCTCCAGCTCACCCATAAGAAAGGATTGCTCTTGCTGTTGTTTCATTAGGTATTGCTGCAACCCTTTTAGCAGAAGGCAGAACTGCCCATTCAGTATCCAAACTACTGTTAAATATCATTAGCGGAGCAAGCTATGAAGTTGGTGAATGGAGCAGGCAGTGGTGGTAGTAGACAAGAAGAAGAAGAAGAAGAAGAAGAAGAAGAAGAAGAAGAAGAAGAAGAAGAAGGTGGTGGTGGTGGTAGACTGAAATGTGCCTCCAATTCTTGTTTGGGACTTATGACAAAATTGCTAAAATGGGTAGTTGCGGTTGCTTAGATGAAAGCTCACAGATGGTGTCACAAAGCAGAATGATTAGATGAATGATGAAAGGACTATCAACCTGTCACAGATATGCCATTTGGTATTTTAGCCCTTGAAGATGTTCTGACTTTGGTTTTAAACTTAATAACACCAGTGAGATGATGTCAAGAATAAGTTTGGTCTACCTAATGCATTTAGAATGTAATAAAGGTTGTTTTCATTCTTTAAGACATGAAACACTGTCCTGTTTTGCCAACACCTTTATTGTTGAGAGTTTTCATGATACATTTTTTCTAATATATGCAGGGTTTTCCTGACAAATCTTGGGAAACACACTGATGAATAATTTCTGGCAACTTCCTCTATTACATGTAAGGTTGTTAGCCTGGCTGTGACAACCAGTGGGGATGTTTGTGAGGGGAGGGAAAACATCATCATGCAATGATGTGCAATGTCGACACACTACTTCTGGTTTGTCCCTGTAACTGATGTAACGATGTTATAGGAATTCATACCTCTTCACGGTAAAAAAACAAACAAACCTGGAAGTGATATCATGTGTCATCACACTCCAAAGCTCCCTGCCCCCACCTTTTGTTCCTGCTGGAGTGAAGAGGTGTGCTGTGGCCTGAAGTCTGGCAGCAGGAGTTTGCCCACTGGCCCTGGAAGAATAATAACTAGGGGTATGCGAGAAAAAAAATTGGTTTTCCCACTTCAGAAAAAATGTCTATCCTCCCCCTCTCATTGGGTGAAATAAGAGGCAAGGTGAGAAGTTTAAACCTACACTTTTCTAACCACTAGAAACGTGTAGACTTAAACCTACCCCCTCCACTTGACCCACTGTGGGAGGGGCAGGAAATCCCTTGGCCCCTGCCGCAGCGGGTGAAGAGAACGGTGGGGCTGTAGGCTTAAGACTGAAGCCCCACTGCCGGGTGTTCCACATGGGAAGGGGAAGAGGGAATCCCCTCCTCCCTCTCCCATGAGTGAAAATAGCACAGGGGCAGGAACTTTTCTTGCTGTTTGCAAATGCAAACAGCTAGAAAAGTGCTGCACCTGAAGCTTCCTGGAGTGATATAAATTGCTTCGGGAAGCTTTGCTTCAGGATTTCTCAATCAACCCAGCAATGCTGTGGCTGATTCAGAAATCCTGGATCCTTCTGAACTAGGTCTGATTTGGGTAAAATACCTGATTTGGAAACGAGAAATGCACACCCCTGATAATAACCCCAATTACATAATACAGTTCTGCAAACATACTTGGAAATAGCTTTGGGTACATATCAAAAATAGTATTATAGTTCATTTTATTTTGCATTAGGCATGGAAATCTTGGTGTTATGGACTTGTGGTCTTGCTTGACCACAAAGTGACCTGGCTGTTCATCCCAATGTGGCATGGGAACCACATTGTACATACTAGAATGTGAGGGCATCCAATGAAGCTAGTGGGGCAGTAGATTCAAGATGGACAAAAGGAAAACCTTTATACAACAGGTCACTAAAATGTGGAATTTGCTGCCAGAGGATATAGTAATAACCACAGGTATAGACAACTTTAAAAGGGAATTAGCCATATTCATGGAGGATTTGTCTATCAGTGATGACTACTAGCCTTGATGACTAAAGGGAACCTTCACAACCTTCAGAGGCAGTAAGCCTCTAAATACGAGTCTATGGAAGCAATATCAAGGGAAGGCCTCAGCCTCCGTGCCCTGTTGTTGGTCCTCCATAGCAACTGGTTGGCTACTGTGTGAGAGAGGATGCTGGACTCTTCTTATGTTCATACGAAGAAATGTTGCTCATCATAATGAAAAGAATCAGCTATTGATTTGATGAATTAATTCAGATATGGTTAGCGCTGTAACCTGAATAGCCCAAGAAAGCCTGATCTTGTCAGATCTTGAAAGCAAAGCAGGGTCAGCCTTGGTTAGTAATTGGGTGGGAGACCTCCAACAAAGACCAGGGTTGCAGAGGCAGGCAATGGCAAACCATCTCTGTTAGTCTCTTGCCATGAAACCCCACACAGGGTTGCTATAAGTCAGCTGTGTCTTTACATCACTCTTCACCACCATATGATATTCAACAACACTACAAGCAACATCAAACAAACAAATCAAGCAAAGAAATCACATCCTAACCCGTATAAATGTCTCTGTGCTTTCCTACCAATTATGCTAATCTGGCTCTACACATTTCACCATAGTGGCAAAGACAGGATAATAAGAGCCATACTTGCTAGGGATTATGCCCCTATTTTTTTGTGAATAAAAAATGAGACTTAATATGTATCTGCAATGGAAGAAAGGTTTTGAAAGCACCAAGAAGTGAAACTTTGTCCAAAAATACTTCTGTCCCAAGTTTGTCCAGATTTCTATCTTGTCTTTCTGGTGTTTTTTTGTTCATTGTCATCCAAGACCATCTGCGCCCAGCATCGCCATTAAAAAGCCAATCTATTTTTTCAGCTGTTCTTGAACTTGGAAACTCTACCTGGAAAAATTATTTTCTCCCCTGTAATTATCACTTGTGATTAACTCTACTGCTTCTAAGAGCCCCTAAGGATTTCCAGTGCTGTTAGAGAAATCTCTAATTAAAATCATGAATTCTAGTTTAAATACATCATTTGCCATTAAGAGGTAAAGTTAGAAACTAAGGCTCGATACTGTCAGTCTGATCAGAGATATGTCAAATCAGATGAAAGAAACCAGACTGTTTGGATGATGTTTGCTCTCTTAGTAATGAGGAGAGAGGGACATCTTTGTCCAGATGGAAAAATTCTTCCAGTGGTGTTGGTGCAGGTTCTTGAACTGCTGTCTTATACAATGTGCACGATTCATGTTGCTAAATGCGCTATCAGAGGTCCTGCCCCGATTCTTTACAATTTTTTTCAAGAAGAAGACTTCCTAATTGGTGGAATTGCTTCTCCAATTTACGTGTCTTCAGAAAACATATCCTACAAGGATCTACAAAATAATATATTAGATAAAATGCCTATGTGAGTAGAGGTTGATTTTTCTCCATTCCTGTTATCTATCTTGATTGTATTCATAGCAAGCTAGGCATATAGGCTGCACTGAATTCTAGGAAGGCATATTGATTTTCAAATGTATGTTTGATTCTTAATTTCCTGCCCCCATTATGTTTCCAATTTTCTCTGGAGATTAGGGTGAATTTTGTCTATTTCCCTTTCTGGGAAGATGTAAATACATGTGAATAGGCTTTGGCCATTCCAGTGCTAAATGCTGCAGCCAAAACTGTAAGAACATGTACATGTGTAATACAAATAGTTTCCTTTTTTTAAAGATGGAATCTTCCATCAGTTTAACCCATATATCTTTATTGCTTCAGCATAGCCATAGCAAATAACAAGGAAATTACAAAATCATCAGTTTAAACATCCTTCTATTGCAACAAGGAATATTTCCTCCAGTCCTCTTCCAGTGTCAAATTTCTCACTTAGCTGAAGGGAACTATTGGATGCTACTAGGGACAATAATGGACCTTACTAGACTGGATTTTGCAGTCAATGTTCTTCCCCCCATCCCCACCACCCAGGCTGCTCATTGCACCAAATCTGGGGGTAGGAGTGTCACACTTTAAAAAACATTCCCCCGTCTTCATGAAGTATCATATTTCATAATACATTATTACAGAATGCCATAGCCTTTGACTTGCAAGTTGAATATGAAAATTTTTATCAAATTCAGAGTTAATTCTCCAGAAGTAAAGAGTAATCAAATCCTAAATGGGATGAAGCTGAGGGGCAGCTCAGGTGATAAAAAGTCCTTGACTGCCATGTCAATTTTGTATCAGAGGAGCAAATCCATTTGGGACCATAGAGTATATTTGTGGTGAGCATACAAGAAAAGCCTCTTCATAGAGCACAATGCCATAAAAAAACAGTTTTGCTAAGTGAAAAATATATTTGTGTCTCTTACCATAGTGCCGTGACTAAAAACTATCAGCATGTATTGGCTTTGGCATTTGCTATGAAGGAGATCAATGAAAACCTCCACACCTTACAAAATATCACCTTGGGATTCCACATCTATAACAGCTACTTCAGTGCAAGATGGATCTATCATGCCACAATGGAACTTCTTTCCACAAAGAACAGATTTATCCCCAACTACAAGTGTGACAGCAAGAACAATCCAATAGCAGTCATAGGAGGTCTTGAATCGAAAACTTCTTTCTACATGGCAACAGTTTTAAGTATTTACAGCATTCCACAGGTGGGCTGTATATGCAGAGTGTCATGGGAGTTTAACAGAACAGTTGTAATTGTAACAGAAAGACAGATTTTACCTGTTATCAGAAAAGCTAAACCTAGAGGATCATATGTTATTGTTTAACAGAAGCTCAGTAACCTACTTGTGCTGTATTATTTCAAGCATGGGAATCTAATGCTTTCAAAATTCAGAACATTCCTGCTGTGTCTCAGTCCATGTTCAAATGTCTGTTTAGAGAATGTAATATGCAATTGAAAATCTTTAACTCCAGTATCAAGAAGGGGTTCATTTGTGCATGTTCATCTCTTAATAAAGAATCACTCTTTATCCCTTATATTAGGGATATGTCTTCTTGTTATGACTACACAGAGAACTGTGCACTGTGGGAGAGGCTATGGTTCTGTGTTACTCCATCTATTTTGAATGTCTCTTCCATCCCTGGCTTCTCCAGTTATAAAAAATCAAATAGAAGCTGATATGAAAGACCACTTCCAGAGACTCTGCAGAGCTGCTACCAATCGGCATAGACTATACCAACTTTGATAGAGCAATGGTGTAAGGCAACTTCATGTGTTCATTTTGTGTGATTCCTTGATTGTATGAAGGTGCATTTAAAATCCCCATTAGCTAATTCAAGGAATTGTACCAGCACATCTGGCAAGAAGACACAAAATAGCCAAGTATTGAGTTATATTATTTAAATGGCTTATGTGCATTAAACACAACTGACTGCTATAACATTTAAGGTGTGCTTTAACTGATAAGCCAAACAGGTCTCAGTGTTTAGGGGAGCCCAGATTTGGCCAGTGACAGCCACCTGCCTTGTTTATTCTTGAATATACATGATTTGTGCTTCCAAAGATGTTTGGCCAAATTCCGCTCGCAATGCAACATTTGAGACAAAACAGAGTACATTTAACAGTTTTCTCAGAAACTGAGCAAGGGGCTGATCAATATTTTCGGATACAACTTTAATCGAAATAGGTGAATCATAAAGAATTAGGGGAACTGCTTTCAAGTTAAAGGCCTATACAGCTCTGGGAATGTACCCCCCTTTATTATAGAAGAACCTGTTTATAGTGTTTGTGCAGAGTTTTGCTTTGTTTAATGCCATTCTGAGGGTTTCACCACACGAGACAAAATACACTCAAATTACACAGGTAATTCGAGTGTATTTTGTAATTCGAGTGTATTTGAGTGTAATTCAAGCGTAATTCAAATGTACTTTGTCTCGTGTGGTTTGACCCTAAGTTGGGGATTCCAAGATAAGACTGCCGAAAACGGAATCCCCAAATAAGATAAGGTACTAACTTACTCAATATTAAATCCATTGATTGACCATTGTAACAGGGGCCATCTCCTGCAAATTACATGTTTAAAAGTACAGTATAATGGGGAGAGGGTACCAGGGAATCATCAAAAGTTATCTTTTGATCACTAAATTACTTTTGTGCATTAAAGTAACAAAATATGATATGAGGAAAGACATTATTCTTTCCCATTCAGATAAATTTATTGCTATAAGTATAGTTCTTTTATATGCTTTTCATTCTCAACTCTTCTTCATAAGTCTTTGTAAATAAACAAAATTAAACATGGATTTTAACCCAGACTTTCCTTTTGGCTCAAGTTTGAAGCCTTTTTACAGTCTAAGGAGACTTCCTCCAATTTAAGTGGCTCTTCTGTTGGAGGAAGCGGTATTTATGTTGAAGGAAACCCACTTAGAGGAGGGTTGGTTCCATCATAATATAAATGGGGAAGTGTACACTGATACACAGATTACAAGAATCATACACACGTATACCTCTTTTGAAAACCTTTCTCTCTCCTTCCCAATATTTAGCTCATATATAGTCCTGCTTCAATAATGAATGATAAATTCACAGACCTTTCTGTCTATCAGACGGTCCCCAGTGAAGCCCAGCAATACCAGGGGATTCTCAACTTAATTCTGCATTTAAGGTGGACATGGGTTGGGATCATTGTTGTAGAAGATGAACGTGGAGAAAGATTTCTGCAAGCCATGCCTCCTCTACTTTCTCAGCATGGCATCTGTTCGGCCTTCAAGGAAATATTCAGTCAATCCACTGCGTTCGATGATTATCCGAACATGGTGGACAAAGGTTTGAAAATACTTGATGTTGTAATGAAAAGTAAAGCCAATGCAGTTGTCTTTTCTGGAGATGCTGATTCTGCCTCACATTTAAGATGGGCACAAAAACTATTAGAAATTGAATACCCAGAAGAAATGCAAAAAGGTAAAGTTTATATTATGACAGATCAGATGGACATTTCAAGTAATTTTTATCAAAGGAGCTGGGACCTACAACAGATGAATGGTGTTATAGCCTTTGCAGTTCATGCAAAGGAACCACCAGGATTCCAGGCATTTCTTCAGAGCATAAACCCCCTTCAGACTAAAGGAGATACCTTCATCAGGGACTTCTGGGAACAGGCATTCCTCTGTCGTTTCTCAGATTCAGTGTCGGAAGAGAAGATGCTTGATAAAAATTGCACTGGGGAGGAGAAGCTGGAAAGCCTTACAGAAGATTGTTTTGAAATGAGCATGTCTGGCCACAGCTATAGTATCTATAATGCTGTCTATGCTGTGGCACACGCTTTGCATGTCATGCGCTCATCCCTTTGCAAACATAGAACAATGATGGTTGGAAAAACATGTAGACATTTGAGTCAACAATCATGGCAGGTAAATGTCTTAAGTAACACCACGTATAAGAGAAGCGGGGGTGGGGGGATGAGGATACAATCTGTACAACAAAATTCTATAAATTAATCTCCTTCACATCCTTGTTCTCTAAACCAGCTAGAAATGCTACAGTTCTTCATGCTTCAGGGAATAATTCAGGTTACCTCTGTGATCCATTATGAATTTACAAGCATCCGTTTTATGGCCAATTCAAAGTAGGTGGCATACGACTAACTTTCACTGTTGAACATTAAGTACAACTGATGTAAAGGTAAGGTAGTCCCCTCTGCAAGCACTGAGTCATTAGTGATCCATGGGGGGACACCGCATCACAATGTTTCCTTGGCAGACTTTTTTTACAGGGTGGTTTGCCATTTGCCTTCCCCAGTCTTCTACACTTTACCCCCAGAAACTGGGTACTCATTTTACCGACCTCGGAAGGATGGAAGGCTGAGTCAACCTTGAGCCGGCTATCTGAACCCAGCTTCAGCCGGGATCGAACTCAGGTCATGAGCAGAGCTTGGACTGCAGTACTGCAGCTTACTACTCTGCACCACAGGGCTCTTGCTGAACTACAACTGATGTAGTTCAACAGTACTTAACTTTCTTCTCTTACATTTTATTTAATTTGGACTTGAGTACAATTGATATGGGCGTTATAAATTGAACATTTATGTTTTTTTTATTGGATTAGAAATCTCTATAATATCTATTACAATCAATTTCCTTTAAATATTCCAGTTCTAACCCCCTCCCTTCCCCCCCTTTTTGTTGACTTCCAACAGTTTTCCAACCCCTTATCCGTTTTTCCCCCTACTCATTTCAAACTTATTTTATTCTATTAAACATATACTTTCACTCTCTTCTAAGCTTCTATTATAACACAGTGCTATCTCTATTCCCTTTCCCACTTAACTTATCAACTAAATGTTACATTCCTGGCATATATTCTTTAATAATAACAGTCATTTGTCTACTTTTGTACTCCATATTCTATCTTATTTCTTGTCTCATCAATATGGGGCAAACAATTTGTCCCTTATTCTGCATAACTTTAAGTACTTCTATAAGCATTATATACATTCACTGTAAGTCAATCAATTTAACTCATACTCTATATGTTGCTCTTTACTTCCTTCTATCTTATATTCATTCTGTCTTGGTTATATAATTCCTCCATTATTCAATTATCTGCCAGAAATAAAATTAGTTAATTTCTATCCTTATAATTCTTATAGTAACCCCTCTATTACTTAGTACTATGTATAGTAGTCAAAAAAATAAAATATTTGCTTAGAATTTCTCATTTAACTCTCCTCCCCTCGGTAAAGTCACTTCCCTCTTCTTTTGTTGTATTTCAGTAATTGCCCCCTCAGTTGGAAGAATGAGACAGACACAATTTCTTGGAATAAATGGCCGCTTTATTAAACATAACATCAACACTAAACTGCGGCAAGGGCAAACTATGCGGTACAGGTCAGGCCACGGGGTCCCTCAGACCACCGCCCTGACCTGTCTGGGCGAGCCCCGCTGCCCCGGGCGTAATCCATTCATGGAATGGCCTCAGCCCGGCCGGCCAGGCAAAGGGTTCCCCCTCAAGCTCCTAAAGCCTCAGCCATACAGCATGAGGGAAGGACTTGCACCTGGGGTTCCCTGGTGGCAGTCTGCACAGGTGGTGGTAGCCATGAAGCATTACCCTCCGTCCTGAGAGACCCCATTTCCCCACCGTTGGGGAATTGCCAAAGGGGGTGCTCACCAGCCCGCTCCCTATTTCCCCACTTTCTCCTGCCAGGGGAAGCCTACTAGGCACCACCCTTAAAACACCTCCATCCTCTGCTGCAGTACAAGGTAGGCGAAAAACCTACCCCCCCGCCAAGGCCAATCAGGGGGAGCAGGAAAAAATTCCTACCTGGCTCGAATGCAACCGGCTAATCCTGCACTGAAACAGGGAGAGGAGGGTGGGCCGATCGCTTGGAGCAACTGCGTACTAGGGAGGGCGGAGATAGCAACGGCTCTATCTCCGCCCGCCCCCTGAAAGCCCCGGATGGGCGGGAAAGTCCCATCCTCCATCCGAGGCTGCAAACCCGGCCCCCCGGCTATAGCCACTTGTGGCTGCCGGGAGTGGCCGAATTGCCCCCTCAGTTGGAAGAATGAGACAGACACAATTTCTTGGAATAAATGGCCGCTTTATTAAACATAACATCAACACTAAACTGCGGCAAGGGCAAACTATGCGGTACAGGTCAGGCCACGGGGTCCCTCAGACCACCGCCCTGACCTGTCTGGGCGAGCCCCGCTGCCCCGGGCGTAATCCATTCATGGAATGGCCTCAGCCCGGCCGGCCAGGCAAAGGGTTCCCCCTCAAGCTCCTAAAGCCTCAGCCATACAGCATGAGGGAAGGACTTGCACCTGGGGTTCCCTGGTGGCAGTCTGCACAGGTGGTGGTAGCCATGAAGCATTACCCTCCGTCCTGAGAGACCCCATTTCCCCACCGTTGGGGAATTGCCAAAGGGGGTGCTCACCAGCCCGCTCCCTATTTCCCCACTTTCTCCTGCCAACGCGAAAGGCCAAGCCTCAGCTTAGGCCCTCGCGCCCCACAGGTGGCCTAGTGCCAACCTGAGCCCAAGCCGCAGGTCGTCTAGAAAGATGTCATTGCCTGATGGGGACAAATGGACCCCATCTGCCCTGTAAAGGGTGGCATTAGCGGCCTTAATGCGAGGGTGAGGGAGGTAGATGCCGAGGCCCGTAGCTAAGGCTTTTTGAATCGCCCTATTAGCCCTGCGCCTGGCTCGGGCCATACCACGGGGATCCAAAGACTCCCGCCATCTGCGGCGGGGGAGCATCTCAGACCAGAATATATAAACACTGGGCCAGCGGTTCTTAATTACCCGAAGGTCAGCAATCACCTGCAAGGACAGGGCTCTGCCTTTCAATAAACCGAGGTCATTACCACCCACGTGTAAGACCAAAATATGGGGAGGAGGACCGTTCCTTCCCCCAAACAAGAGAGGCAGCAACCCAGACCACCGAAGGCCTCGCCTTCCCAGCCATTCAATTGAAGCGTCTTCGCTCAGCCCCAGCTGAGCTCCAATCGGCGTCCGTCTGGCTTGCACCGCAGCCCAGAACACCATACTGTGGCCCGCGATAAGAATCCGCTTCCTTTCAAAGATGCTCCCAGCACCTGGAACAAAAGTCAAACTGCATGAGATGAAAACAAAGGAAGGGGGCGAATGTATGACCGAAAAGCAGCCGACCTCCATCTGCCAACTTTCTGAATGGTCTTGTCAGCATAGCCCATGGCTGCCGCAGTAGATGCTGCACCAATCCGGAAAGAATGAGTGCCAAACTTGACACCCACTAAACCCAGCTGCCGCAGCGCTCTATCAGTGACTGCCCAGAACTGATAGCGGGTTAAGGGAGAGCGATCCTGGTGCCTAAACAGCACTCCCTCCTCCTCGCCCCGAACTGCCAGGTAAGAACGAAGAGCCCGTACCGGGCACAAAGCCTCGTCCTCACAGGGTCCCAAGGTCAACACAGACCCCACCCTCTTCTGATCGGTCTTAGACCGCTTAATACGGATCAAAACATTATCGCCCTCAAACTGGATGTCGCGGGACGATAAAGCCCGCCCAGAGGCGTCCTTCTGCGACTGAGCCACCAGCTCGCTCACCCTTAATGCGCCAAAGAAAGCAGTGAGAGAAGCGGCATGAAACAACCGGCATTCGAAACCAGACTTGCAAATCTCCCCCCATAGAGTTCCAAGACCTCTAAGGATCGCAGGGGAAATCGGCTGCCTTGAATCCTTAACGCCCCCAGACTCTCTGGACCAACCCTCGAACATCTTCCTGAGTCTAAAATCCCCCGTATGCTCCAGCAAGCCACGCGCCTTGCTAGCAAATGCTAACGCAGCCATCTGGCCACGAATGGTCTTGACTGCCAGACCACGAGCCTGCTGGGCCACACAGAATTGCAGCAGGTGTTCCACAGGAATGGGCCACACCTGACTGAGCCCAACCCGCTTTCTAAAGTCATGAAGCAGTACTACCGCCCTTTCATAAGACCGCCGAGTGCTGGGAGCAATGGCCATCTGAATAGCTCTGTTCACTTCGACCTGCCAATCCGCCACAGCTCCGGTGGCATCCTGGAGGGAAGGCTGTCGGCACCGGGAGCGAGACGCCGGAAACGATCCACCTGTTGGCGAGACAAAGCGTCCGCCACACCATTGTCGACCCCCGGCACATGTCTGGCCCGAAACAGTATGTTAAGCTGAAGGCACTTCAATGTGAATGCCCGCACCAAAGACATCACCCTGGACGACTTGGACGTCAGTGAATTAACCACTTGCACGACTGCCATGTTGTCGCACCAAAAATGCACAACGTGGTTAGCCAACTCATGACCCCAAAGAAAGACCGCCACCAGAATGGGGAACAACTCTAGAAAGGTCAAGTCCCTAACTAACTCGCTCGCTGACCACTCGGCAGGCCACTGCTCGGCACACCAATGCCCGCGAAAGAACACCCCAAAACCTGTGGACCCAGAAGCGTCCGAGGCAACCTGAAACTGTGCCCCAACCAGCAACTCCTCTCGCCAAAAGGTAACCCCATTAAAGGAACTCAAAAATTCCTCCCAAACCTCAATGTCAGCGCGCATCCCCTTGTCAATACGAACCTTATGGTGCGGTGCGCGAAGAGATGACATAGCATCGCAGAGCCTACGCAAGAACGGCCTGCCAGGGGCGACCGCCTTGCATGCAAAGTTCAAAGATCCTACCAACTGCTGCAACTCAAGAAGGGATGCTTTCTGCTTGCCTCGAAACGCAGCCAACAGCTCCCTAAGCTTACTAATTTTATCCGCCGGAAGTCGTAAGGATTGGTGCACCGAATCAAGCTCGATACCCAAAAATGTCATGACCTGAGAAGGGCCTTCCGTCTTTTCATGCGCCAGGGGGACGCCCAGTTCCCCCGACAGGGACACAAAGCCAGCCAATAGGTTGGCACATTGTCCGGAGCCAACAGGCCCAACGAACATAAAGTCATCGAGGTAATGACAGGTGTCCCGGCATTTGAACCGCCGCCTAAGTTCCCATTCTAAAAATGAGCTGAAACGCTCGAAGGCGGCACAGGATATAGAGCACCCCATAGGGAGGGCCCTGTCCAAGTAATATTGACCCTCAAAGAAAAAGCCCAGGAGATCCACGTCTTCCGGGTGCACCGGGAGCAGGCGAAAGGCGGACTTAATGTCACACTTAGCCATCCATGCCCCGCTGCCACATCTGCGCACCACTTTGACCGCCTGGTCAAAGGAAGTATACCGCACAGAACAAAGTTCCTCCGGGATGGCGTCGTTAACCGACGCCCCTTTTGGAAAGGAAAGGTGGTGAATCAACCGATATTCACCTGGGGCCTTCTTAGGGACCACCCCTAAGGGAGAAACACGGAGATATGGCACAGGAGGCGTAGGAAAGGGACCTAAGACCCTACCCTCAGCACATTCCTTCAAAACTTTGGACCGCACAACAGCTTCCATGCCCACAACAGAACGTAAATTTTTGGACATGGAAGAAACCCGTGGACCCTGAAACGGTATCCTAAAACCATATTTAAAACCATTAAACAGGAACTCAGCATCCTCCCTCCTGGGATAATGCGGCAGCAAGCGCTCAAGCGCTCTCAGATTTACTGGGCTGGGCCCCTTTTCCAGACGAAAACTGTCCCCCGCCTGAACGCTTACCCCCCCCACCAGACTTGGCTCTGGGGCAGGAGGAATAAGCATGTTGCCCGGAGCATGCAGGACATTCGTGCCTATATTTACAGGCCCTCCTGTTACAGACACCCTTTGAGGTGAAGTCCCAACAGAGCAGCTGGGGTTGAACCTGCTGCCCCGCCTGTGAGCGGGGGGGAACGGCTGCCTGTGGGCGGTGAATCAAATGGCCGCTATCGGCCCTATCTCCAGAATTGGGTTTCGACGGGGACATCACCTGCAGCCACAGCTGCTGGTGAATCTGGTCCCATGGAATCTGCGGGTTAAGCGCCGCCCTCATCCTGAACTCTTCGTCGTACTGCAGCCATGCAGTACCAACGAAGTCAGTATAACCCCGGTAAATTATGTTGAGGTACTGAAAAAGGGACACGGCCCGTAAAGGCTGCGCCCTTCCTAAAACCCCCGCATAAATTAAAAACCCCGGGAGCCAATTATGCCACGAACGATCCACCTTACGACGCTTAATTTTCTCCTTGTCACGCTCCTCCAAATCCTCCTTGTCCTTCTTTTCCAACTCACGGAAAAGAAGGGTGAACACATCCACGTACTCCCCCCGAACTATCTTATCCCTTGTGGCCTGGGTAAGATGATCCCCTAGGGGGAGAGCTGTATCACCATACGGTAGTGCTCTGTAAGGGACCTGGCCATACATACCATAAGGTGGCAAACCCCACGGCGAGTAACCACTATACTGCCAACCAAAGGGATGAACGCCCGCCGCCATGCCATCTGAACCAGGCCAAGGCCCAGAAATAGCTCCTGCAGCCGGTGAAGCGTTGGACACTCCCGGGGCCATACTGGCTAAACCCATGTGCCCCGGCAACTGCCAAGATGTGTTGAGTGAAGTGGATGGAGTGGTGGAGCCAGAGGACCCGGAGGCAGCGGCCTGACCCCAGGGTCCCCATGGCCAGGTGTATGCCTGGTGCGGCAAAGGTGACTTACCCTCAAGACCACTAGGCTCCACCGCCACAGCCACTTGGCAACCTTCCGGCTGTCCTTCTGGTTCAGCATCGCCAGCCACGACCTCCTCCTCCACTGGGAGCTCCCGTGCAGCCACCGGTCCCGATTCCATCGATCCTGTAGTGGACTCAAGGGTAGATAGACGGGTCAAAATCTCCTTCCTAAATGCGGCTTTAGAAGCAACCCTGACAGGTCTACTCCGTTCTGTAGAGGAACCCGCCGGGTCCGGCGCCCCCTTGCCCCTTTCCAAGGCTTCCAGACGTTTTAAGATAGCGACATTAAAACTAGCCTCCTCCTCGTCATCAGAGGATGACACAACCGGGGGAGGCCTTTTTGCAGGCTGCCTTTTAGCAGGCTGCTTGCCCTTGTTCGCTCCTCTCCCTTTTTTGGAAGCCATTCCAACCACCCCGAAAGAAACAAGCCAGGAAAAACCCAGGGCACGTGGCTACCAGTGGGGCACCAAGAAGACCCTGGGAGGGAAAAGGAACAAGGCCCTCCTCCCCAAGTGGAGTCTAATGCCCTTAACCTCTAAAAGGCTGGGCACTCTGGCACTCGCGAGCGCACCTAAAATGGCGGCCGCAGCCCAGCCCGAGAGGTGGACCGAGTCAAGCCAAGAAGGCTGGCAACCTCTGCCCAAGCCCCCCAAAGCCGGCCCAGACAGACAGGCCTGGAAAGGGAAGAGCCAACCACCCCCCTCAACGGGCCCCGAAGAAAAACGGCGCAAAGCGCCCAAACCGCTCCCAGAAGCCGCCGAGCCGACGAAGCCCCGCCGCGACGACAGACGAGCGGCTGGGAAACGGCACGTCCCGCGCCGCGCCGCACCCCCCGAGGCACCAAACAGCCTCCGAAAAGCAGAGGCTGCAACGGACGCCACCGGGAAGCGCAGGAGCCCGAGCAAGCCGGCCGGCGTCCACAGAGGCTCTGGCCCAGCACGCTCTCCAAGCGACGGCAGAGCAGGCACAAAGACGCTCCGCTCCTGCCGATCGCTTGGAGCAACTGCGTACTAGGGAGGGCGGAGATAGCAACGGCTCTATCTCCGCCCGCCCCCTGAAAGCCCCGGATGGGCGGGAAAGTCCCATCCTCCATCCGAGGCTGCAAACCCGGCCCCCCGGCTATAGCCACTTGTGGCTGCCGGGAGTGGCCGAATTTTCAAACTGCCACAGTTCTCCTCTCACCTCCCATTTTTTCAATAAATTGAACATTTATGAATAAACAGAATTCTTTAATCTATGGATTGTGCTTAATTAGAGTTGTGCATCCTTTAGCTGGTTCCTTCTGACAGAAGTTACTTTAATCTTTATGTGGCATATTCTGACAAAGTGAATTCTGTCAGCAACCTAATTCTCTAAGAGATTTTTTGTCAATACTGAGTGCTTTGAGGAGCTTGAGAAACAGCAGGTTGGATCCAGTGGTAATTATCTGCTAAGAGAAGGTATCAGCTGGAAGTTTTGTTCTTTTCCTCTCTCACTCCAGCCCAGGGCTTTTTTTCAGCTGGAACGCGATGGAATAGAGTTCCGGAACCTCTTGAAAGTGGTCACATGGCTGGTGGCCCCGCCCCCTGATTTCCAGACAGAGGTGAGTTTAGAGGGCAATCCAGACAGAGGGGAGTCTAGAGGGCTGGTGCGGAGGGCAATCTAAACTCCCCTCTGTCTGGAGATCGGGGTAGGGCCACCAGCCATGTGACCATTTTCACCGAGGATGATTTAAACTTTAAAAAACTCCTCCCCTTGTTCCAGCTGACCCAAAGTGACATCAATGGCCCTGGGAGCATGCGTGCCCTTTGTGCACGCACATGTGGTACCAGGGGCACCACCTCCCGCCAAGAGTTGCCCCCTGTGCGGGCAACCTGCTGAGTTCCACCACCTCTTTCTGCAGAAAAAAAAGCCCTGCTCCAGTCCAATAGTCTTCCTGAAATGCTTTTGATGGGAACCATCAGAAATGACATAAGGGATGGCTGGGAGTCTGCTGTGGGAGAGAAGACTTGATGAAAATCACATACATGCAAAAAAATGGAAAATCACTTCTGGACCCAACCCTTTGGCTAATCTACTAGCATTTGGTGCATATAGCTTCTTGATCCTCCCCCCCCCCCCCCCACAATACAGAATGAAAAGATGAGACACAAGGCTCAGGTGGAAAAACATGGCCATTTATTGACCAACAATAACTAAAACTTAACCAAGAACTTAATAACGGCAAGGGTGTAACTAGCAGTACAGGTCGAGACAAGGGGTCAAATGGACCTACTTTTCAACCTGCATGGGCGAGCACCCCCTGCCCCAGGTGCAAGCCATCCAGTGCATGGATGTAACCCGGCTGGCCAGGCAAATGGTTCCCCCCTTAGAGCGCCATACACCCCAGCTGTAAAGCCCGAGGGAAGGCCTTTTTCAGGGGGTTCCCGGGCAGTCTGCCCTCTCAGCTGGCAGCCGTAAAGCGCACCAGCCAATCCAAGACAGACCCCCATTCCCCACCAATGGGGAGGTGCCACCGAGTGCTCACCAGCCCGCTCTGCCTATCCAAACTAACCTGCCACAACGCTGCAGAATCATAACACAACAACAACTACCTAACCGGCAGTACAAGGCAGGTGAAAAACACCACCAACAGCCAATCAGACGAGGGCTGAAAAAAATCCTACCTGGCCCTGGAAACCAGCGACCGGCTATTCCTGTACTGCCACAAAATTAGGGTGCGGAGGGTGGGTCGAGCTTGCAAAGGCAACTGCATGGAGAGTGGGGCTGGCCTATATCAGCCAGGCCACGCCCCCACAAAGCACCTGGATGCCTGGGAAAGCTGGCTTTCTCTCCCTCCATGCAGGAGGGCAAATGGTGGCAGCTGGGTGCGCGCACTGCGCGTGCACAGGAATGCTGTTTTACTGCAGCAGACTGGCATGTAAGATGCAGATTTGTAGATTGCTCATTGTCCAAGCTTGATTAGCAGAAAGTGACTTCACTAGACCTTACTGAAGGACAAGTAGCTCTCCTTTTCTGTTCTAAAATTTCCTGTTTGCAGAGGAATGAATGTGAATTTTGTGTCTTCATGTTTTTAATTTCCATATAGCTCCATCACTATCTTAGAAGTGTCATTTTCAACAATAGTGCTGGAGATGAGATTTCCTTCAATTCCAATGGAGAAATTAAAACAGGATATGATATTATGAACTGGGTCACTTTCCCAAACCAGTCCTTTGTTCGAGTGAAAGTTGGGAGAATGGATCCCCATAATCAAGTGTTAGTCATTAATGAAGATGCCATCAAATGGCACAGCTGGTTTAACCAGGTATGAATCTTCCCCCAGTGGCAAACTCTACGGCATGCTAATAACTAGGATAGTTCTTAAAAAGAGGGTGGGATAAAACTCCAACAAAAACACAAATCATGTCCAACCAAATAAGGATAATGAGTAAAAATATAGATAAAAACTAATTATTTCAAAGTAATACAATTAGATATAGTTTAATCCATCACCAACATATGTATAAACTTTAGAACATTACCACTGAAAACCATGAAAGGCCAAATGCATTTTGAAATGTTGTTTGTCAGTAGCCTTTGTTGTAGTTAGAACTGTATCTTTATAAAAGATAAACACAATGTATAGATAGGTTAAAATATCAAAAGTGCAAATAAATTGTCAATTAGACATGTACAGTCAGTCATTCTTTACAGGTTTATTTATAAGACTTGGTCGTGGTGGAGAGTGCCCTCAAGTCATAGCTGAGTTATGGCAACCCCAACTGGGTTTTCATGGCAAGAGACTAACAGAGGTGGTTTGCCACCTTGGCAACCCCGTTACAGCATGGGAAATAAAATATGTAATTATTAATTTTTAAAATATTTTTAAATATACCCAGGCTGTAAAATCTACCAATAGCATAATCAATCCACCAGATATCAGTATGTAAAATATTATGGAAATAAGCCTACAAAGAATTAAATCTACATGGTCTTTGATGGTTTCCAGTAGGAATATTCCACAGATTATTGATATGCTGCACATTTATTAAAATATAATTAATTTAGCTTGTATTGATTTCAAAGGAGTAGACTTGGTTTTTAATCTGTACCTTTGCTCTTCAAACCTTTCTGATTAGGCAATATTTATAATGTTGCCCAAGTACTTTTGTAATGTATGTTTTACCAAAAGAAATTTGAATGTAAATATGCATTTGAAACTCCATGGCACTGGGAATACAATAACAACATACAAATAATTACTTTTTGTATGGTGGGCTAATTTGAGGCTTTGCTGAGCCTGTGCAAAACCAGTGGTTAGTTTAGGATTCAGCTTATAGACTACTGCTCCTATCCTGGTTCACCTTAACAATTGCTGGCTTCACTAGGGCATATGCCACAGTTATGTAAGGAAGTATGTGTTAATATATCTGGTTCATATATCAGGTGAAACTATAGTTATGCATAAGGCTGTTTCCATATGCAGGCCCCAAAACCTAGCCATGCCATTGCAACAGCCACAAGCAACACAGGAGTGGAAGGGAATGGTGTCCCCACATACCCATTCTCACACTGTGTGCCATTGTCCTCATGCCCGCTTCTCCCATTTCCCCCATTGCACTGCACGGAAGAGCAGTTTGGTGCCAATCCTGTAGGATTGCCCCTGTGGCCTGGAACACCCCCCCCCCTGTTTTCTTTTACTGTGCTGAGCTACAGTGTAATGTTGCAGTGTTTTTTAGCAAGAAAAGCAGAGGGGGAAAAGCCCACTAAACAGCTAAAGAGGGGTGGAGTGGTGCACAGCGGTAAGCTTCCCCACACAATTTTGAAAGTAGTATTTAGCTCTGCCTCTGCTGCATAATGGTGACAGAGGTTGTTGTCCACATAGACACTCTTCTTACAGCAACTTTGAGGATTTCCCTTTGAGACAGAGCAAACCAGAGATTCACACCTCCTGTTTCAAAGGAGAAAGTCCTGGAAACACCACAATTTGTGCTCAGATTGTCTTGTGGACATTCCTCTTCCATCCGAGGAATTCCAGTGTTTCATGTCAGAAAAAAGATCTATAAATGAAAGCAGATGAACTCTGGCTGATAAACCCAAAATCTCCAAATGAAAGTAGATTTAACTGTGATGAATGAATCTTGCTGCCTTGGTGGATATAAATGTCTCAATAAAATAAATAAAGTCCAGATATTGGCTTCAAATCCAGGTTTGACAGGCCCTAATTGAGCAAAATTAGTGGAGTGGCAGACAATTACAATAAATACCATTCTAAGTGCACTGACGCAGAAAGGAATAGCTGTGGTTAGAATGGTGTAAGAACCAAAATGTTCAGGTTTATGAGTCCCTGCAATGATTCTTGCATGGCTTCATATGAAAGTGCAGTTCCCTGATGGCGGATGAAAGAAACCTTATACTTGCACAAAGTTGAAAGCATTTTAATAACTTTTGGAATGCAAAATAACATTTAACGATAAATGTGTATAATTGTGCCATTTTATTATGTAAGGATTTTATTATGTAAGGACAAGCTGAGAGCAAATTTGTAAGGATTCCATGTCCATTATTCTCATGGTCATTATTCTCATCTTACATTTCTGTATTAGACAACACCTCTTTCCGTATGTGTTGAGAGTTGCCATCCTGGTCAAAGCAAAAAAGTGAAGGAGGGGAAGTCATTTTGCTGCTATGAGTGCATCAAATGTCCAAAAGGGAAGATTTCCAATCAAAAAGGTAGAATACAAAAGATTGGATCCAACTGTCTTTTCCACTTGAGTAAATAGGAGAGTGAGCCCTTTGAACATCAAAAAGGCTCTGTAGATATCATGATGCCTGCATGGACAAGAGGAATGTAGGATTTGGGGATCCAGTAAGGAGGAAGATTGAGAAAGACTGAGCAAATAAACCAGCTGGATCCAAACTGGAATTGGTTTTATTCTTGTGATTTTAAATTTGTTGTGAATCAGAGAAACCAATTCAAGTGGTTGAATTACTTCTACATAGGGGTATCTCCTGATTTTTTTAAAGGAGCGGAATTGATTGATAAATGATCTAGACACATTTGGTCCTGATCGTTAATCTTGTTTGGGGGCTAAAAACATATGCCAGTTGGTGACCTTCATTTGGAGTGAGACAAGAGGAAAGTTACCCTGTTCACTTCCATGGTCATTTTAGCAGTTTTTGGTTTCCTTATTAACCAGTTGGTTAATTTGGTTTTCAGGACCATCACACTATGGTTAATTAATCAGACCAACCAACTAATGAGAATAAATGGAGGCAGGTACTGCCCTGGGCTTCACTGAGGAATAACAGTATAAATATCAAATGAATAAATATTTTAAGAAGAAGCTTTTCTATACTTTTTGACAGGTGGGCAAGGGAGGTTTATAGATCTAGATAAGATGCTCAGCATGTTAGAAGCTTGTTTTGGCCTAGCGTCTCCTGACAAGCTGAGAACATCAAATGAAGGCCATTGCAGGGTGAGTTACGAATATGATTACTTTCCAGATTCTGTGATCACTCAGTATGACACTGTCAAATGATTAGATCTAGGAATGTATATGGTAAGTAGAAATCACTAGAACACACACTTTCTCTTAATCTGTTTTGCAGATATGGATGATTGTGACATTTGTAGAGAAGATCTCTATCCAAACAAGGGACAAGATCAATGCATCCCCAAATATATAACTTACTTGTCTTATGAAGAACTATTGGGGGTCACTTTAGCAATTTTTGCCCTTTTCTTTTCTTTAATTACAATTTTGGTCCTAGGAATTTTCATGAAGAATCACAACACTCCCCTTGTCAAAGCCAACAATCGGAGCATTACCTACACTCTCCTCATCTCTCTCCTGTTTTGCTTCCTTTCTTCTTTGTTATTCATTGGCCAACCTGAGAAGATGACATGTCTCCTACGGCAAATGGCTTTTGGCATCATCTTCTCAGTTTCTGTTTCTTCTGTGTTGGCCAAAACCATCACTGTGGTTCTAGTGTTTATGGCCACCCAACCAGGAAGTAGAATGAAGAAATGGGTGGGGAACAGATTGGCCAACTCACTTGTTCTCTCCTGCTCCCTCATACAGACAGGCATTTGTGCTGTGTGGCTGGCCACCTGTCCCCCATTCCCAGATATCAATATGCATTCAATGCCTGAATCAATTATACTGGAGTGTAATGAGGGGTCTGTCATTATGTTTTACGGTGTGCTAAGCTATTTGGGCTTCCTGGCAGTTGTCAGTTTCACTGTGGCTTTCTTAGCCAGGAAGTTGCCTAACAGTTTCAATGAAGCCAAGTTGATCACTTTCAGCATGTTAGTGTTCTGCAGTGTTTGGTTATCTTTTGTGCCAACCTATCTGAGCACAAAGGGAAAGTACATGGTTGCTGTGGAGATCTTCTCGATCTTAGCCTCCAGTGCTGGACTTCTGGGTTGCATTTTCCTCCCTAAATGCTATATTATTATTTTGAGGCCTGAATTAAACAACAGGAAACACTTAATGAATAAAAAAGTTAAATAACTTAAGTGTAGATGATTGTGGAAGGCAATGGCAAACCACTCCATAAAAAGTCTACTAAGAAAATGTTGTGATGTGACGTACCCCCATGGGTCAGTAATGACTCGGTACTTGCACAGGAAACTACTTTTACCTTTAACTTAAATGTATGCAGACAATTAAATGGATGCCGTTTTGACCATAAAATACTACTAACTAGCGGATTTGTACTGTTGTTATTCTTAGATTTTCTCTCAAATTGGTCTAATGCAAATTGGAGCACATTAAAGTTTCTTGTGATTTGTGATATTTGAAGCTGAGCCAGTGTGACGTAGTGATTAGCATGTTGGACTGGGCCTCTGGCCCTGCCAGTATTGTGACAACCTGCAATATTTCTGTTTGCCCTCTTATGACCAAGCCTAATTATAGTTTTTACCACAATCCTAGGAACAATTTGAGCAGGAAAAAAGCCAGTCTGAAGGGACTCAGAAATTCTAGCTTGGCCCAGGACAGCATCAAACTAAACTCACAGTTTTATGTGTCTGGCTTCAATAGCTGCTTAATCCCCTGGTGCTTATTTGTTTAATATGAAGTATAATTATCTTACCACTAAATCAGTATCCCAAAGCTAGGGCTGCCAGAGAGCAGAACCACAAGTGACAAAAGGCACAGATTGGACACTTGTCTGCTTCCCTCAAGTTTTGATGGGAAATGTAGGCATCCTGGTCTCGCAGCTTCGCTCTCTGACTGCTGTCCAATGGAGTTTTCAACTGTCACTTGTCCAACATTCCGCCAAGTTGCCTACATTTCCCATCAAAACTTGAGGGAAGCAGACAAGTGTCCAATCTGTGCCTTTTGTCACTTGTGGTTCTGCTCAGACTCTCAGTGGGGATGGGGGATGCCCCACTCAGAGCCTCTGCCCCCTGCCACCACTCACATGGCTGGTGGGGGGAAAGGCCCCAGGGAATGGGCTTGGGAGACAAGAAACCTCCCAGACCAATGTGCAGCAGGCATGTTTCTCATGAGCATGATGATGTCACTTCCAGGAGTGATGTCATCGCACCCGATGGTGGGCATGTTCTTGCCCTTTCAAAATAGACAAGGAGAAGCAACCACCCCTCTTAACATACATCAGCAAATCCTTTCTTCGCTAAGTGTTTGGCTGCTTGAAGCATTTGTTTCTTCAAAGGAACTGTGATAATGAGCATCTTAATTTAATGTAGAATGGAAAGGCTTCCTTTTTATTCTTTTCCTTGCCTAAAATTTGAGAGGTTATATAATGAGAGGTTGGATCATTTGTCCAGGGATGCTGGACTGTCCTGCTCACATACACACACACCCGAGACTTACTTCAGCTGATGGAGCCTGCGCCAAGAGGGACTGTCGCCATCACACCAAGGGATACTTGCTCAGGGTGGGAGATGGCAGAGATGATGACAGAGGCTGCAGGAGCCAGCTCAGAAGCAGCAGGAGCAGGCGCAGCCAACTCAGACAGTGGTATAGGCCACAAAAGCTGCTGCTGTGCCACCAATGGATCCAGGCCACAGCAGGGGCAGCAGTTAGAGACAAGGCAGGCAGGCAGGGCCCTGGGTGGCACAGCTCCTCTACACTGTCCCAGGATGCCTGCAGGGCAGGTGATGACCTTCCCCAACAGCAGCAGGAGCAGCCTGGTGCACAGCACTCCCTCGGGAGCAACGCCACCACTAACCACCGAGGTGGGGCCATGGGGAGAGACACAACTGTGGCAGCCTGGCCATGTTACCCACTGGAGGGGGCTAGCCAGCTCTGCCTGTAGGACATCCCAAATGGGCCAGGGAGGGGCAAGGGGCTGGGAGGAGTATATGGAGGCATGGGACAGGGCTTCAGCCCCAGCAATCAGGCTGGGTTGGAGAAGAGCCCACTGGGGATAGGATGGAGCCTGGGGGAAGGGCAGAAGATCTCCTCAGGGTGGTCCTATAAAGCTGGGATGGCCAAGGGAGCCAGTGAGGAGAGAGCTGAGAAGACTGAGAGGCCAGACCTATTAAAATTCTCTTAAAATTCCTATAAGAACAACACAACTCCCAGTATAACATGGTTGCCCTAGTTGGGCTATCTAATGGCCTGCTAGGTCCAACACCTCCAGAAGCATTAATCAGCTATACACTCAATATAAGCAGCAGCAGAAAGACATAGGCTCAAAAACAGAATCTTAAAACTTGGGAGTGTTATATTATTACTAGCTGGGAGCTGAGAGTGAGGAGTTACTTATGCTTAGGTAAAGGTAGTCCCCTGTGCAAGCACCGAGTCATTACTGACCCATGGGGGGACGTCCCATCACAACGTTTTCTTGGCAGACTTTTTACTGGATGGTTTGCCATTGCTTTCCCCAGTCATCTGCAGTTTATCTCCAGGAAACTGAGTACTCATTTTACCAACCTCGGAAGGATGGAAGGCTGAGTCAACCTTGAGCCATCTACTTGAACCCGACTTCCGTCAGGATTGAACTCAGGTCACGAGCAGAGCTTGGGCTGAAGTACTGCAGCTTACCACTCTGCATCATGAGGCTACAACTTATGCTTATTTCAGCTAAAATAGTGGATTGAAATAACAATTGAAATAACCAAGAACAATGGTAGAAATCAAACTTCCTATTAGTTCTTTTTCTCATAAGTAATGTGCAAATCTCCTAACTATTTTAAGTTACAACTAAAAAGATTATTTACAGCATCTAGGATGGTGTGTGTGTGTAAAGTACCCTCAAGTTTCTGCCTAATTATGCCAGCCACAGCAAGGGGGCTGTCAAGGTAAATGGGAAGCAAAGGTTGTTTGCCAGTGCCGTCCTCTACAGAATTTTCCTTGGTGGTCTCGCATTCAAGTATTGACCCTGCTTAGTTTCCGATATCTGAAAAGATCAGGCTATATCATGCTACCTTCCCTCCCAGAGTAATGTTTAGTTCAGTGGTTTTCATGATGTTGTTGGCTGAGGAAATCCTGTAATGTATTATGGAACCACAAAGCCTCTTCTTCCCCCACCCATTAAAAAGAATTTAAGTATTTCCCACTCTCACTGTGCTTTAGAAGCAGTAAAGTTTATTGCATATGCCTAAAGACTGTTACAACCTTAAACCAAACAGTAATAACTAAGATGCAGGTATTATCAAAAAATAGCAGCAATAATGATAAAAGTTGATTAAAAAGAGTGATGTTAAAATTTCCAAGTCCTGTAGCACACCAAATTAAATGTCAAACTAAGATTCTCCATGGATTTTCTTGGAAGCCAGTGCGTACAGTAATACCATGCAAATGACATACTGATCAATGTCATATAAAAGATAAATTAAATTATTAATTTATTATTATAAACTATTTTCTTGACCACTAAACAAGGAATTTGGCTCTAGGCTCAAATAAAGGGGGCAGAACAAGACTGAGCCTGCTTAGTTTCTAATATCTGATGCATTCTGGCTATACTGCCTTCCCTTCCTAGGATGGTGATTTTTTAATAATTAGATTTCTTCCTAATTTCAGGGGGAAAACCCCTAGGCAATATTTTATTAAATTAATAATTTTGTTTAATATGTGTCAAGATGCAGTACTTTTGAATATTAACTACAAGTAAATTGCACACACAATTGCACACAATTTTATTAAATTAAGCAATGCCGTTACATATAGCAGTGGTTCACATGTGAAGCTGTCTCTTCCATTCCCACGGACAGACTTTCCCCCCCAGGTTTTATTAACTATAATGAACAAGTCATCATGATAGTAAAAGGAAAATAATAAATAGTAAACTAGATTTGTTCTCTTCTCCTGATTCCACCATTGTTTACATTCATAGAGAGGGGGAAAAAGAGTAAGAATTCCTGCTTTTCTTATTCCCAGACAATTTCTGAATGTGGGACCAATTGCCAACTGGATGGTGCAAAACATCTCTTCATACTTGCAAATTATTTTCACTTAGGTTCTCTTAGTAACTTTGGGTTTGACCTCAGACTAGAACACGTTGCTTCACCCTGTATCCTCCTCCTCCTCTCCTGGACATTCTCTTAATTTCTTTAAATACTTCCCCACATCCCTAACACTTAACATAGCTGCAGGACAAATATACGTTACTTGCATAGAAGGCAAAACACTGTTAATCATCACCTTATCCAGTTGCTACCACAAAACTGGAAAATTTTAGTGACTTCTATAGTATGTAAAACTAAGAAACTGATACAACAACTGCTAGAGTAAAATTTACAAAAACAAGAGAAAATTAAAAGAAGATATTGTCAATGACAATTTTCATGAAATAGCCTGTTCGTGCGTGCGTGCGTGCGTGCGTGCGTGCGTGCGTGCGTGCGTGCGTGCTTTCTTTCTTTCTTTCTTTCTTTCTTTCTTTCTTTCTTTCTTTCTTTCTTTCTTTCTTTCTTTCTTTCTTTCTTTCTTTCTTTCTAGTTTGGCATCACAGACAGCCTGGCACTGATAAATCAGTTTCCTAGGCAATGGACCTGCAGAACTTATGATGCCCCAGAAGTGATGTTTTCATGAAACAAATGGACCAGGGCTAGTTTGTGAAAGTTGGTATTTCATGGTTCATGAAACACGATGAAGCATGAACCACACAGTTCAGTATTTTCCTAGTTCGTGCCAACCTCTAGTTATAAGTTAACAAGAACATAAGATAGAGATTCTCCTCATTAAATTTTAGGAGCTCATGTAACATAGAGCATTTAAAGCAGACTTTGTGGGGAGCAATGATTCATTTTATTGAGGCTTCATTTTTTTTTTAAGTTTTTTATTGGATTAGAAATATTTTAATGTCCATTACAATCAATTTCCTTTAAAAAATTCCAATTCTAACCCCCTCCCTTCCCCCCCCTTTTGTTGACTTCCAACAGTTTTCCAACCCCTTATCTAATTTCCCCTACTCATTTCAAACTTATTTTACCTATTAAACGTATACTTTCACTCTCTTCTAAGCTTACCTATTATATCACAATGCTGTCTCATTTCCCTTTCCATTTAACTTAACAACTAGATAATACATTTCTGGCATATATTCTTCAATAATCATTTTGGTAACCTGTACTCTATCTTACTCATTCTGATCTCCTCTATATTGAACAAACAATTTATTCCTCATTATACATAACTTTAAGTACATTATAAACATTGCATGCCTTCAATATAGGTCAATCAATTTAACCCATACTCCATATATTACTCTTTGTTTTATACTTTAAGCATAAGTCAATCAATTTGACCCATATTCTGTATATTACTATATATTTTCCCCTACTTTCTTGTATTCATTCATTTTGATTATACAGTTTCTCCATTATACCATTATCTGCCAGCAATGAGATTAATCAGTTTCTATCCCTAATAGTCAAATAAAATAATTGCTTAGATATTTTTCAACTCTCCCCCCCGGTATAGTCACTTCTCTCTTCTTTTGTTATATTTCAGTAATTTTCAAACTGCCACAGTTCTCCTCCCACCTCCCATTTTTTCACCAAGTATTGTTTCAGCTTCTCCCAGTCCGTGTTAAACTGTCCTGGATCAAGGTCTCTCAATCTTCTTGTCATTTTGTCCATCTCCGCCATGTACAGCAATTTATAAATCCAGTCCTCGATGGTTGGCACTTCTTGTACTTTCCACTTCTGCGCGTACAAAAGTCTAGCCGCTGCCGTCATGTAAAATAGCAATGTCCTGTATTGTGCTGGAATATCCTCCATTCCCAAGTTCAGTAGCAGGAGTTCTGGGTTCTTATTAACTTGAAATTGTAAAATCTCACTTATTACTCTTATTATTTCCCCCCAGTACTGCCTAGCTACCTCACAAGTCCACCACATGTGATACAAAGATCCCTCATGTTTTTTTACATTTCCAGCACTTGTTAGACATATTTAAGTTCCCTAGCGCAATTTTCTTTGGTGTCAAATACCAACGATAAATCATTTTATAGACATTCTCTTTAATGGTTGTTGGGGGTTTTCCGGGCTGTATTGCCGTGGTCTTGGCATTGTAGTTCCTGACGTTTCGCCAGCAGCTGTGGCTGGCATCTTCAGAGGTGTAGCACCAAAAGACAGAGATCTCTCAGAGTCACAGTGTGGAAAAGATGTAGGTCATTTGTATCTACTCAGGAGGGGTGGGGTTGAGCTGAGTCATTCTGTAAGAGTTTCCCAGGGTGTGGAATGCTAATGGCGGGAGGCTTCACTGTATCCTGAGGAGGTTCCTCAGGATACAGTGAAGCCTCCCGCCATTAGCATTCCACACCCTGGGAAACTCTTACAGAATGACTCAGCTCAACCCCACCCCTCCTGAGTAGATACAAATGACCTACATCTTTTCCACACTGTGACACTGAGAGATCTCTGTCTTTTGGTGCTACACCTCTGAAGATGCCAGCCACAGCTGCTGGCGAAACGTCAGGAACTACAATGCCAAGACCACGGCAATACAGCCCGGAAAACCCCCAACAACCATCGTTCTCCGGCCGTGAAAGCCTTCGACAATACATTCTCTTTAATGTTAGTGCATGTCGTAATCTTCAACGTATTTTTCCACAAGTATTCCCACGCCTCCATTGTTATTTCTTTATTAAAGTTTATAGCCCACTTCACCATCTGCACTTTAACTGTCTCATCTTCAGTATACCATTTTAACAACACCTTATAGACCTTAGAGATTTCCTTTTTATCTTCTTGTAGAATTACTTCCTCTAGTTCTGAGTTCTCTATTCTTATCCCTCCCTTTGCACAATCCGAGTTGTAAAGGTCTCTAATCTGTCTATATTGAAACCAATCATAATTTGAAGACAACTCTTCTTGCGTTTTTATTCTTAACTTGGAAAGGTCTGTTCGTGTTATTTCCTTATATGTTAAACATCGTTGTTCATTGTCAACAGTTCTCGGGTCTATTACTTCATAAGGAACCACCCAAGAGGGAGTTCCTTCTTGCAGGTAGTTTCTGTACTTCTTCCAAATTGTGAAGAGGCTTCTACGGATATAATGGTGCAAAAACATAGAGTCTGCTTTTACTTTTTCATACCACAAATATGCATGCCATCCAAATATTTTTTTATATCCCTCTAAGGCCAGTAGTTTACGATTTTTCAGAGTCATCCAATCTTTCAGCCACACCAAGCAGATTGCATCATAGTAAAGTCTTAGATTGGGCAGTTGCATTCCACCTCTCTAGTTGGAATGCATTTTATTGAGGCTTCATGACAGGCTAAATGTTTCCTGTTGCAAGTAAACTGACAAACCAAGAAAAACCTAAACCTTGATGGCGCAAATGGCAAGTTTGTTAACTGGCTCTCAATCAATTCTTATTTTTTTAAATGGCCCACTACATATTATATTTAAAAGGATAGATTTGAGAGAAAGTGTCAGAAAAATGCCTATACAACACTTTAATTACATGCACATTTTGAACTTGGTATTCTTGAATTAAATTTTTAATTCTTTCTCCTTATTAACTGTTCCCTGTTGTTCAGCTCAGGTTGAAGCAAAATGATGTAACATTTAGGAGAAAAGATGCAACCAAGAAGCCCAGCACTGGAGGCCAAAATTGAAAAGATTTCCACAGCTACCATATATTTCCCCTTGGTACTCAAGTAAGTTGGAACAAATGATAACCACACACTACAAAACACCAACATGCTGAAAGTAATAAACTTGGCTTCATTAAAATTATCTGGTAATTTCCTGGCAAGGAAAGCCGCTATGAAGCTGATAATGGCCAGGAAGCCCATATAGCCCAGGACACAGTAAAACATGGTAGGTGATCCCTCATTGCACTCCAAGATAATTTCTTCAGTCAATGAATGCATGTCAACATCTGGGAATGGGGGAGAGACTCCCAACCATACCACACAAATGCCCACTTGGATAAGGGAGCAGGAAAGAACAATGCAGCTGGCTAAGGGTTTCCCCACCCATTTCCTCATCCTGGATCCTGGCTTGGTGGTCGTAAAAGCCAGAACCACAGTGAGAGTCTTTGCCAGCACGCATGATACAGCCACTGAGAAGATGATGCCAAAAGTCATTTGCCGGGTGAGGCACATCGCCATCCCAGGCTGCCCAATGAATAGTAAGGCACATAGGAAGCAGAGTAGGATGGAGATAAGAAGAACATAGGTGAGGTTGCAGTTGTTGGCTTTGACAATGGGAGTGTTGTGGTACTTCATAAAGCTTCCTAATACCAAAAGAGTGAGCCAAGAAAAAAAAAGCACCAAAACAACTAAACTGATCCCTAGGGAGTCTTCATAAGACAAGAAGCTTCTGTCCTTTATAAGGCATGAGTTCTTGACCTGATTTGGATATTGATCTTCTGGGCATTTAACACAGTCATCCATGTCTGGAAATGAAAACATGTATTCTGAATGTCCCCAAACATCCTAATATGTTCTTCACCCATGAATTATGGATACATAAAGAATGCCATTGTGATGTTGTGGTATGAAAGTCAAGATAACACCAGGGAGACCAAGATCTAAAATTGCATTCTCCATGAAATAAACAACAATAAAAGCCATTGTATAATATCTAATGATATTTCAGAGCCCTTTTGCACACTATTTTCATAATCCTACAATGACTGTCTGAGGAACTGGATTTCTTTTTTTATAGTGATAGCTGCTTTTAACTTTTTATACTTCATGAGACCTAATTGAACAGTTCCTGCATGCTGCTCCCCTGTCCTCAACATGAAATGCTAGACTCTGACATCAGTTGATATCTAGGGAATTTTCTAAAAAACCCAATAACATTGAACACGTTTATGTTAATTAATTATCAGGGACTTAAACAAAAGAAATTTCATAGTATCCACTGGCAGGGATGTTACTCTCTTCCATATCCAGCAATGCCATCTTGAAACAGGACCAGGAATGAAACCAGGATGGGCAAAAACATGGGGCAAGCTTGAAACTTTTAGAGAATCTCTAACTTAGAGATTCTCTGGAGTTTCCTTTGGGTTTATGAAACTTTTATTTGGTACAGTTGAAGCAAAAAGAATATCTCATATTATGTATCCATAATAATAAAAAGATCTGTCTGCCCATCCAACCATCTTTGGCAAGCATAACTCCTCAGAAAATAAATCTAGGAGTTTCAAAATTGGCCACCAGCTTCAGGATGTTCATGGGACGAGCACAGAATCACAGAGTTGGAAGGGGCTGTACAGACCTTCTAGTCCAACCCCCTGCCTAATGCAGGATGAGCCTAAAGCATCCCTGACAAATATTCATCTAGCCTCTTCTTGAAAGCCATGCCAGAGATGAAGGGAATTGGAAGATCCTCGCAGCGACCCTTACTGCTTTTTGCATTGCTTGTTTCTAGCAGGCATAATTCCTTTGACAGTAAAACTAGGATTCTCACAATTGGCTTTTTGCTTCGGAATGATTATGGATGTTGTTGTGCCCCAAACAAAGGGAAACAGAACATCCCCCTGACCCACATTGTTTCCAAAAATACCTCTTGGTATTAGTAATAGAAGCTATAGTTGTCTGTGGAAGGTATGACTCCTCCGAAAATGAAGCCAATTGTCTGACGTCATGTTCTCAGGAAGATCATGGAGGCTGCTATTCCAAAACTGAAGTCAATTAGAACACCTTTGCATGGGTAATCTGTTTACCCCCTCCCCCTCATTTTACAAAGGAGGATATGGAAGGCACATGTAAGCAGAATTTAAAGCTGTACTCTTTTCTTCTTATGCTCTGTTATAAATGCCTTGCCATTGTCCTCCCCACTTCCAGTCAGAAGCCCACCTGGAATCTCTGAAATTAATAGCCAGTCCACCTTTATTTTTGCACATACCTTGGTGTGATCTGCTTCTACTCTGGTGTGCAAATTAGAGATGCAGAAATTTGCCCTTTTTGTTTCTTTTTATTCTCTTATTTATTTATTTTGATTTATACCCTCCCCCACGAACAAATACAGGGTGGCTTACAACATAAAATATACATTAAAACAACATAAAAATGTAAAACTAATTTAACAAACAAGCCTAACAGTACACAGCATTTATAAAACTATCATAAAAACCACAGGCACAGCCATCGTACAAGGCCCAGGGCAATTGTAGGTGGGGACATGGTTGTCAGGGAAGGGAACAATTAGCTGGCTCTCAACTGAAGGCCTGGAGGACCATCTCCTTCTTGCAGGCCCTGTGGAATTGTAATACATTTTGCAGGGCTTGGCTTTCCAATGGGAGTGTGTTCCAGTAGGCCACAGCCAGGACAGAAAAAGCCCTGGCCCTGGTCAAGGTCAAACAAAGGTCCCTTATGCAGAGGACCACCAAGAACTGCTTATCCACAGACTGCAAGGCTCTGCAGGGTTCATAACGAGAGAGGTAGTCCAGCAAGTATGCACATTCAAGTATGTAAACAGCTTTAAATGCTAAAAGCAGCACCTTGAACTGGTTCCAGAACTCATTGGGATCCAGTGCAGCTGGCACAGCACAGGATGACTGTGTGCCCTAAATGCCATCCCAGTAAGGATGCATGTCACCATGTTCTGGACCAGTTGTAACTTCCAGGTCAAATGTAAGGGGAACCCAGTGTAGAGCATGTTACAGTAGTCCAGCTAGGAGGTGACTGTTGCATGGTTTACCAAAGCCAGGTCCTGAGATGAGAGATAAGGTGCAAATTTCCTGACCTGCCCAAAATGAAAAAATGCAGATCTATCAATTGTCGTTACCTGGGTCTCCATAGAAAGTGTGGCATATAGGAACATGCTGAAGCTCTTTACCATCGACAACAGCCTTAACTGCTCTCTGTTGAGGGTTGGGAGCTGGATTCCCAAATCCCTCATCCTACAACCTAGGTACAGAACTAGAGATGGGCATGATCTGCATTACGATCAAAAAAACCCCATGATAATGTCAATCTCACAATCGGGACCTGGTGGATCATTGTCTTCCATGGCAAACGATCCAGCGGTCGGGAGGGGGCTGGACCGGGTCTGGTTAGGGCAATCGTGATAGGATCGGGAAGCTAGACATTCAGGTGTCAACAATCTATTCCCCTGGCAACAGAGGCAGGGGAATGCCTGAGCTCTGTTTGAAACTTGATAATATTTCCTCTAGTGAGGAAAAGCAAACAGTTGTGAGTGAAAAGGTGGTTTCCTGAGAAAAATATAAGCAAAGTGACTGGGAGAGGAAGGGGTTAAGAGAGAGAGAGAAAAAACAAAAAACCCTGGCTTTCTCTCGTCCTGAGTTCATTCAGGGCATTGAAAGAGTTAACACTGAAAAGAGATCTCTCTCTCCTCCTGGCTTCTCAGCCCAGTGGGTCAATGGTAAATAGAGGGCTCAGAGGAGCTGAGCGGAAGTGTATACTGTCCCAGATCATGTCCAATGCCACAAACAGGACCAAAAGATCTAAAATATGACAGCCTTTTTGTTTTGTTTCAATGTAAAAATCATATGAATTCATGAGGATTCGTGTCTCAGATTCATGTTTTTTCACCATGGCAGTGCCAAATATTTTTGGATCTGTGTTTTTTATATTTCAGTCTGCGGACCTGGCTGTGATATGTGATTTGATGTTTCATTTGTGTTTTTCCTATTTAAAAAACCATAGGATCCGTGAGGATCCATGTGGATCCTGGTTTTACTTTCTTCCTGTTTAAAATATGCTTTTGGAAGACTTGCTGCTTGCTTTTAAGATCGGGTGGGGAAGAATGGAGGATTCTATCCCTGCTTTTTTTTTAAAAGCTGGTTGAAACTTGTTGACGGGGTGTCTCTTTCTCTCTCTCTATTTGGAGAGGCAGGGACGGGTTAAAAACTTTTTCCCTCTCTGCTCTAAGTACGTGCATGTGTGTGAAAGAGAGAGAAAATGTCCCCTCCCTGAGGGGAGGCAGCTCGTCGCCGGGTTAAAAACTTCCCCCTCTCTGCTCTAAGTGTGTGCGTGCATGTGTGTGTGTGAAAACATCCCCTCCCTGAGGGGATGTGGCTCGTCGCCGGATTAAAAACCTTTTTCCCCATCTGCTCTAAGTATGTGTGTGTGGAGGGGTGCCCCTCTGATCCCAGATCGGAAACGGGACTTGATCGGAGTGAATCAGTGATCTGGGGTCGTCACCAGCGCAGATCCACGAACAGCTTGATCGGTATTTTTTTTTTGGATCGTGCCCATGTCTATACAGAACCTCCATCTTCAGGGGATTCAACCATTCCACATGCCATCCAGACCCTTAGCCAAGGAATCTGGGGCAGCATCTAACTGGCTGTCCATCAACAGATGGAGCTGAGTGTTAGAGACTGAATCAATCTAAACAATTGTGCCAGGCAAGATCTAGTGGACGCAATTGAAGCTGCATAATAACCCCTCTTTGTGGCTTTCACTGTCTTCTCATAGGATTTTATAAGTATCAAATATGATGTCCTTGTCGTTTCATTATGGATTTGCTGCCACACCTGCTCTAGCCATCTCAGCTCCCATGTCATGTCTGCTCCTCATCCATGCCATTATTTTAAGCTGAGCTGTTACAATGAGCCATGGCAATTACTGAAAACCATTGTTGATGCTGTACCTTGATGTCATATTGCCAATGCTGTAAACTGCCTTGCTTTCACAGGCCTACTGAAGCCGCAGGTGCCTTATCTAAATGCTTTGAAGCTCCCAGAGCTTCTGACCTTGTAAACTGTTCATTCTCATGAATCATTGTGTTTCAGCTTTAATCTTATGCCTTCCTAGTGTCTGGACTTGATATGTAAACTATGTGAGGAGTACTCAAACCAGCTTCACATCAAAAGTTATGTTTTACTGTTGGGAGGGGGAATGAGTAATTGTGCTCTATAATAAGGATGGTTTTCACACGTTTAGATATTCCTATCAATTTGCTTATCTGCTTGCATTCCTTCTGAGCGATCCTATGGACATATCTGTAGATTTGATTTGATTCCTGATTCCTGAATAAAGCCTTTCAACCAAGATCGTGGATGTCTTGCTGTGAAGGTACAGGGGTCTCTCTGCCATAGCCTGTCATCCATAGACTGACATTCCATTTCAGCTGCTGTAGCTTGCTCCTTAGTATACTAAGGGGCCACTTTGGTTCATGAGTGGAGAAGGCAATGGGGAATGATCTTATCAATGGCTTCAGTCCTCTACCAGTTCTTCCAATGAGCTGCCAGGGGGCATAGTATCCCATAGAGTGTTTGAGAATCCAGTTGGACCCATTAGACTCCCTGGGGAGCATAAATCAGAGTTGTTTCCACATGACTTACCTTTTGCTGGAACACAGCGTGTTCGCGCATGAAATCGCATGATAACAGCATCTTCCTGGCACGATTTCACATATGAAGACACTGTGTTCTGGCAAAAGGTAAGCAATGTGGAAATGGCCCAGATTGGCACCCAAATAAGGGGAGTTTATGTGCCCAGGTGAGCCATCAGGAAGAAGTGGGCTGACTATGGCATTGCCTCAGGCATATCCAGCTCCATTGGTATCCTCAGGCAAAAGACCAGAGCCAGCATGTGTCCTGCTCAATGCATGGGGGCTGATATAAACTGGGAGAGTCCCAGTGACACCATGGAAGACCCTAGTCCATAGCCGATGAGAAGGCTGCATCATCGGCATGGCCACTGCCTCCAACAGGCTAGGCAAGGCAGCTGCCAGCGTACTGGGTGAATGGTATACCAGGCAGATTGCTGAACTTCCCTCAGCGTCCCATTCCAGGCCCGCACAATCAATGCCAGCAATCTTTGGTGCAGGGAGCGGCCTGATGGAAAAAGATTCTTACTATGAGCCTTTTCATTTGACCCATTTTATGCTATTTTTATGTTATGACATTTTAAAGCCATTTATACATAACAGATACAAAAAGTGGCATTCATTTTGATTTCAATATTTTGTTAATGTAGTTGGAGAAAACAATGCAGAATTATTATGAATGGAGAGACAAGGTGTCATACGGTGGAACTTTGAGTAAAAAGTATTTCTAGAGTAGACTGATCTGTCAGGTTTGTTTCTCAAGATGGTAACGAAGCCTTGTATTCAACTACTGCTATCCTAAGCTGAGTTGCTGTCTTCTAAGCCCAGCGGCACTATGAAATCTCTTACCTTTCTGGTTTGAAACCTTTCCTTCTGGACATGGGATACAATCGTAACAACAAAATGGCTTTCCTTCCTGCCTTCTCTTGCTGTAACCCGGTTGGCAGCTCTCAGAACACACAGAAAAAGGCGTAGTCTGGTCATTATATGGGGAAAGAATAGACAATTTACTTTTCAGAATACACATATGGGTATTTTCTTCTTTTGGTATCTTAAACACTAACACATTTTTATTCTAGTTTAATGTTTCATAGACTTTGCTTCTTCAGATATGTCTGTGGACCATTAGTAATGCATAGACGGTTGACAACAAATAATAATATTGCCTAGATGCTAGCCTTAAACAATTTTGTAAGAAAACACTCCTGCATTGTATTTAAAGTATATTCGCTGTTTGAAGACAAATTCCAGTGCTGTTTAGGGTAGTCAAATATCATTCTTCCCCCATACAATTTTGTCTTGGTGGTAAAAGTCTGTGTGTATCACAACTCCCGCAGCCTGTTGCAAAGCCCAAATAGCCAGGTGTGTACATTCACACAAGGTCACTTTTGTTGTTCATATTACTCCTCTCTTTTTTTGCTAGATGAATATCAATTCTACAGAATTTTATTAGTTCTTCCTGTGAAAAGCGGGAAGGACTGAACATCTCCAGAACATGCAATGCATTTATGCTAGGAATGTGCAATCAGATCTTGCAGAGTCTAAATGTCACCTGACTCCAATTTGACAGGCAATATCTAATTCACTGAAAGAGTTCTGGAACTGGATTGAGAAGAAAATACTCAGTGCTTGCAGTTTGCTCATATTTCCTGCAAAAGGAAGGGTCAGAGATTTTTCTCCCAGCCAATTCAAGAGAGGGATTAGCCAAGCTTCCCTCAGCCAAGCACATTATCCTGTGCAGTAATTTCCCTCAAGCATTTGTTGCATTCGGTATTTACTTTAGGGGCCCCTGACAAGATCCTGCATGAAATATGCAGACCTTGAACTCCTACTCTGTACCCTCACCTGGACTACAGAACAGTTTGATTTATTTTGATTAGTAGTAATAGTGAGGACTGCCCCTAGGGATAAAGGTGGCAGGTAGCACTTTCTCTCTGGGGGTGCAGGGTAAATTGGACCCCTTTGTCCAATTCTCTGGGGGAATATTTAATATAGAAGGAAAGCAAGGTTTACTGAAATTTTGGTGCCATTGGGTGAAATGTTTTTTTAGAGCTGCTCTGGACAACACACAATTTCTTCCCATAAGAAATAAATAGAGACAGTGATGGCTAGGGAAAGCTCTTTCAAGAGACCATAAAATCAGACCCCTTATCCAATTCTCTTGAAACTTGGGAGGACATTTAGTAGATGGAAGACCTTGATGAAATTTTGGTGCCATCTGGTGAAAAATATCTCATTCAGAAGACTATTTTTCCCATGCCCACCCCCATAGGAAATAACGTTCATACACCCAATCCAACATGACTTTCCAATACAATGAACACACTCTTGAAATTTAATGAAAACAAGGGCTATGCAAAGCTGAATAAAAGGGGTATGCAAAACTGAATAAAAAAGCCATAAATATACATGGAAATAGCTGATGTGTTTCATCAAAGTGGCTTCCAGGATCATGAACCAAATCCAGAAAATCAAGTTATTACACCACCCTCCAACCAAAAAGTTTGTCTTTTTCATGTTGGTTCTGAAACATTAGGAAGTTATTGCTTAAATAATTAAAGTTTATCCAATAAAATTCACTATGAATACCAGGAATAATTAATTCATAAGGGAAACAATACCTGGTTATCTTCCCTCAGATCCTACCTGGTTAAAACTTCTGTGCCATGTAATGGATTCCTCATGAATGGTGAGCATATTGTCTTGGGAAGCACGGGGATCCAGTCTTCCGACTTTCACTCTGAGGAAGGATTGATTGGGGAAAATACACCAGTTTACAATATCAAACCCCTCTATCAGTTCTCCATTCTGGTCAAAGGAAATCTTGTCCCCAGCACTGTTGTTAAAAGAGACAGTTCTTAGAAAGTGGTGCAGCTGAATTGAAAAAGAAAACAGAAACATTTATAAGATGCAAACAAATCATAGAGGAAGGTTCCTTGATCTGATTCACACCATTAGTCATCTATCCTAGTGATGTTTGAATACAACAGCAGCTGATTTTCAGTGTCTCATGCAGAGGTTTATTCCAGCTCTTCTGTTTGTTAAAAGGGGCATTTCTTAGAATGTGGTGCAGCTGAATTAGGTATTAGGTATTAGGAATTAGGTCAGGTATTCTGGACTACATAAAGATGCTGAAACAAAGATTGATGAACTGTTTGATTTTTAGAAAAAAATCAAGAAATTTCGGGGTGTATCCCTGCTATATTTACTGTAACTTAGTTTTAAATTAAAGGGGCTCAGAAGTCCCCTTTCTTGACAATTGCCTACATGTTGTTTTAAGAAGACTATGGAAGCAATTTTTTCTGCCCTGCCTCTATTCAGGAGAGCACAACATCATATATGTATACATTTCTCCCCATAACTGGACCATAGAACTTAGTCTTTGTTACATGATTGACTTTGTTACAGTTTGGCTCTAGTAGTCACTAGTGGTGGGAGTCAGTGTCTTGAGATGTCTTGACAAATCTTACAAGGACTGTCTCCCTTCTATTGAAGCAAGAAATGCAGAAGGAACCGTTAGAGAAACTGGTACTATCTCAGCATTGCAGACTCAAGCGAATGCAGGAACTAAAGAAAGAACTAATCATGGAAAAATGAAAACTTGCCATTTGTAGAAGAATAGAACAAAATGCCCAGTAAGAACAATTGACAAAAAAATGGTAAAAAAAAATACATATTGAGACTTGTTATTGCATCTTCATACATCATTGTTACCTGCCATGACTGTGGATCCTGAAAATTCCATATCCTTCTATCAACCCTTGCTCTGTGTTTGTGCTGGGACGACTGCATGGCATGTAAAGCATGTGCCACAGCATAGACAGCATTGTAGATGTTGTAGCTCTGGCCAATCATGTTCATTTCAAACAGTAATCCTGAAAGGCTCTCCAGCTTCTCTGCTCCAGTGCAGGTTTTCTCCCGCTCTTCGCTAAGAAATGTATTTGGAAATACACAGTCAAATGCCTGTTCCCAGAAGTCTTGGACAAATCCATCTTCATTTGTCGAGAAGAGGCTCCTGGTCTGGAGGAAATCTTGGAATCCTCGCACTTCATTTGAATGAACTGTGAAGGACAGAGCACCATGGATGGCTTGTATGTCCCAAGTTCTTTGATAAATCTGTGACATCAACACCATTGATGTTGTCATAATCCACACTTTACCTTTAGGCTCCATTGTCACCATTCCCATTTCTGGCAGATGTAATAACCATCTGAAATTTATCATATGTTCTTCATAAACAATCACTATATTAGCATTGCTTTTCATGGAAACATTAAATATTGACACCAATGAATTGATGAAGTCAAGAAGGTTATTGACATAAATGGTCTTGATTCTTTCTAAAAAGGCAAAGCAGATGCCCCTGGAAGGAAAAACTTCAAGCATTGTCTTCTCAAATCTTTCTCCAATCCCACCATCAGCTGTAAGGACCCCAACCCATGTCCAACTGAAATGCAGAAGTAGCTGGAGTATTCCGATATACTCATAGGCTTCACTTGGGACCATTTTGTAGAAGGAAATGGTATCTGCTTTATCAAACACCCTAGGAGTGGAGCCGTAAGTAAACTATGGAAAGATAAAATGGACGGGTAAGGGGAGAGGAAGGAGAGAGAATTCCGCCCCCAGTCACATTCATGGCAGCACTGTGCCAAAAAAGTTCTTGCATTGTTAATTTCTTTGTGTTTTTGTAGAGATGGATTAGAATCTCAAACTTCCCAGAATGATGTGTTCCCAGAAACCTTAGTCATGTTTAATCTTTCATTCAGAGACCAATTGCATGGAAAGAATGTTAAAACAGTGAAGAAGAAGAAGGAAGAGGAAGAGGAGGAGGAAGAGGAGGAAGAGGAAGAGGAAAAGAAGAAGGAGAGGGAGAAGAAGGAGAGGGAGGAGGAGAAGAAGAATGTCCACTAATAACTAATATGTCAAAGGGCACAAGTTATAGGCACTGTGCCTGATCCTGAAAAAATATTTTCCTGTTTCTCTTGAATATGTGCCAAAAACCTGGGTGTTGCCTTCCCAGGGAAAAGGCTTCAACCAATACAGTCAATCAATGTGTAACAAATATCTCTTCAAATCATTGTATAGAAAAGTGCCACAGTGCAGTCCCTGGGAGGATGACATCCAGGTTTGGGGCAGTTTGTTTCCCATGGGAGTCTCTTTTTGGTTCATCTCTTGAATACATGCCTTTTTAATGCATGCCTAATTTTTCACTATATCAGCCGGTGTTGGTTTTCTTTAGAGAAAGAGATGCTCTTCATTTTTATCTAACAATAGGTTGGTCAGGACAGGAAGGCTCCAGACATGTTTAGCTATCCAAAAGAAAGGAAATGTGAGACATCTCAGTCACAGCAACTATAAGGCATGAGAACATTCAGAACCAAAGCATAAGTTTCCTGGGCCCTGTGAAAATTGGTAAAACGCAACCTTCTACTTACAGACATGATCCGTTCTACACATGTGTGTGTTATGTACTGTTAAGGCATCTTCGACCTATGGTGACCCTATGAATGAAAGGCATCCAGAACATCCTATCTTTAACAGACTTGCTCAGATCCTGCAAACTGGAGGATGTGGCTTCTTTTATTGAGTCAAGTCATCTCGTTTTATGTCTTCCTCTTTTCCTGCTGCCTTCCACTTTTCCTAGCATTATTGACATTTCAAGAGAATCTTGTCTTTTCATGATGTGACCAAAATAGGATGGCCTCAGTTTTGTCCTTTTAGCTTCTAAGGAGAATTCAGGCTTGATTTCATCTAGTACCCACTTATTTGTCTTTTTGGCTGTCCATAGTATCCGCAAAACTCTCCTCCAGCACCACATTTCAAATGAATCAATTTTCTTCCAGTCAGCTTTCTTTACTGTCCAACTTTCACACCCATACATGGCAATGGGGAATACCATAGTATGGATTATCTTGATCTTGGTTCTCAGAGAGACATCTTTATCTTTAAGGATCTTATCTAGCTCCCTCACAGCTGCTCTTCCAAGTCTCAATCTTCTGATTTCTTCATTGCAGTCTCCCTGTTGGTTGATGATTGAGCCAAGGAATAGAAAATCTTGAACAACTTCAATTTCCTCATTGCCAACTTTAAAATTGTGTAATTCCTTGGTAGTCACTCATTATTGTCTTCTTGATGTTCAGTTGTAATCCTGCTTTGGTTCTTTCTCCTTTAACCTTCATCAGTAGTCATTTCAAGTCTTCACTCTTCACTATTTTTCTGCTAGTAATGTGGTGTCATCTGCATATCTCAGATTGTTAATGTTCCTCCCACCACTTTTCACTCCACTTTCTTCTAGATCTAATCCAGCTTTCCTTATGAAATACTCTGCATAGAGGTCAAACAGATAGGGAGATAATATGCATCCTTGTTTGATACCCTTGCCAATTGGAAACCATTCTGTTTCTCTATATTCTGTCCTGACTGTAGCCTCTTGTCCAGAGTATAGGTTGTGCATCAAAACAATCAGATGTTGTGTTACCCTCATTTCTTTTAAGACTCTTCATAGCTTTTCATGATCCACACAGTCAAAAGCTTTGCTGTAATCTATAAAACACAGGATTATTTTTTTTCTGAAATTCCCTGGTATATTCCATTAGCCACCGTAAATTCACCATGTGATCTCTGGTGCTTCTTCCTTTTCTGAATCCAGCTTGAATATCTGGCATTTCTCGTTCCATAAATGGCAAGAGTCTTTGCTGTATAATTTTGAGTATCACTGCTTGCATGGGAAATTAATGTGATTGTCCGATAGTTGCTGCACTCCTTGGCAGCCTCTTTTTGGGGATTGTAATGTAGACTGAGTGTTTCCAGTCTGTGGCCATTGTTTTGTTTTCCATATTTGTTGACAGATTCTTGTTAAGATTCTGATGGACTCCATTTCTATAGCTTGAAAGAGCTCTATTGATATTCCATCTACTCCAGGTGCCTTGTTTCTCCCAATTGCTTTGAGTGCAGCTTTTACTTCACTTTCTAGGATTTCTGGTTCTTCATCAAAAAATTCTTTGTCAAAAGTATCTGTCATCCTTCCATCTCTTTTGTATAGTTCTTCAATGTATTGTTTCCATCTTTCCTTTATTTTGTCCTGATCAGATACTGTATTTCTATGTTGATCTTTCAGCATCCCAAGATGTGGCTTGAAATTCCCTTTGATTTCTCAGCTCTTTTTTAACAAGTCTCTTGTTCTTCCTTTTTTGTTGTTCTCTTCTATTTCTTTGCACTGGTTATCATAATAGATTTCTTTGTCTCTGCGTGTAAGCTGCTGAAAAAACTGCATTTAGCATTTTGACCCTATTTCTGTTGTCTTTTACTTTCGTTTCTTCGTCTATCTTTAGCAATTTTAAGAGTTTCCTTAGCCATCCATTTAGGCTTCTCCTTTCTTTTGGCTACAGGAATAGTCTTTACCAGGGCTTTTTTCTGGGAACAGAGGTGGTGGAACTCTCTATTATCACATGTACTCCCAGAAATGTGTGATGACGTCACTCCCAGAAGTGATGTCACTCCCAGGACCCAGCACAATGCATTACGACAAAATAAATGTTAGTAAGCTTAGAAAATTACGCTATTATGAGAAAGGGTTTTTTTTTCCTTTCTGTATCCTCTACAAAAAGTGAAATCTTCCATTCCCTTTCCCAAACATTTCATTTCTTTGGAATCATATTTTAAAACATGCAAGAGGGAAGGGGCCTCTAAAAATCCAAAACCCATCTCACAAATCTAAATTTTAACAGATTCCCTCTGCCAGCATAGGAAAAAAAACCCTAAAACTCTTTCTCAAAATTCCACAAAGTCTGAAATTCCTAATCTAATGAATACTGAATTTTCAAATTTTCAGGGAGGGTTTTGCTTTACTGGAGCAATTCAAAATTAGATACTCAACTTTAGCTCCATTAGAGTTATACTTAGTTTAAAATGGCTTTTATTTTGTTGCTTGCCAACTCTACCTTACCAATGGCTAAGATGTTGTGACATTGTGAAATGCTCATAAATATTCCAGAGTCCCAGACAAACAATATTCATAAAAACTTCCTTAACACCAATACGTCCACGGCAATTTCAGTGATATTAATCAGCTGAGGGTGGGAAGAACCATTTGAGTTCTTAAGACATAAGAACACCTATATGCTGATGAATATATTAATGAAAGCCTTCTGTGACTTGGACACAGCTATCCATTCCTAGTATAAAACTGGAATAACCATAACTGATACTTTAACTAATATAAATAACCATAACTGATATATTTAACTAACACAGAATGTATCTGCTTTCAAAAGTTGTGGGAACCATAACAATGTCAACTTTAGTCAACAAAAGAATGAAAACAACACACACAGCCCCACCCACCCACTCCCCCAATGAAAATAAAATAGAATGAACTCAAAGCAGCACACACATACATAGAAATCCCTGAATGAAATGGAAGTCAGAATGAACTCAAAGCAGCTAAACCTCCTCCGCAAAGCCGACTCCAGCAGCTATGCTTGCTCTCTCTTTTGCTCTCTCTCTCATGACAAAAGCAGAATGAACCCAAAGCAGCTAAAGCCTCTGCAAAGCCAACCCCAGCAGCTCTGCTTGCACACACTCTCTCTCTCTTTCTCTCATTCACTCACAAATGAAATAAGCAGAATGAACTCTCTCTCTCTGACCCCAGCAGCTCTGCTTACACTCACTGTCTGTCTGTCTGTCTGTCTGTCTGTCTGTCTGTCTCTTTCTCAAGAATGAAAAAAGCAGAATGAACTCAAAGCAGCTTACCCTCCTCTGCAGAGCCGCACCATCTCTCTCTCTCTCTCTCTCTCTCTCTCTCTCTCTCTCTCTCTCTCTCTCTCTCTCTCACACACACACACACACACACACACAGAGGAATGGGAAAAAAGCACAATGAACTCAAAGCAGCTAAGCGTCCTCTGCAGAGCTTGTAGGGCCAAAGGAGGAAGGAATCATGTAAGCAGGTTCTAGAGCTTCCAGAATGGTGTTCCAGAATTTTCCTCCCCCCAAAAAAGCCCTGATCTTTGCATATTCTTCCTTGATAATATCTCTGGTTTCAGCCCACAGTTCTTCTGGCTCACGATCAGTTAAACTTAGTATTGCAAATCTATTCCTTATCTGGTCTTTAAATTCTTCAGGAATATTACTTAGATTGTATTTTGGCACTAAGATTCTTTTAGCTTTATTCTAATTTTTGATATTAGCAACTATTTTTTGATATTAGGATCTTTATCACAATCAGCTCCTGATCTTGTTTTAGCTGAGAGAATAAAGCTTCTCCATCTTCTGCTTCCAATTATGTAATCTAGTTGGTTCCTGTATTGGTCACCCAGTGATTTCCATGTATACAATTATTTTTTTGGTTGCCTGAATCATGTATTTGCAATGAATAAGTTGTTGGCTTCACAAAATTCTATGAGCCGCTCTCCTGCTTCATTTTGTGATCCTAGTCCAAATTTTCCAACTATGTTTGATTCTGCTTTATCGCCTACTTTTGAATTCCAGTCGCCTATGATTATCAGCATATCATGTTTAGGTGTATGATCAATTTCTTCTTGGAAACTTGCGTAGAAGTTTTCTCTTTCTTCCTCCTCAGCAACCATAGTTGGAGCATAAACTTGAATTATGATTATGTTAACAGGCTTTCCCTGAAGTCTGATTGATATTACTTGGTCAGAGTTTGCGTTGTGGCTCTTAAATGCTTGTGCTATGTCTCGCCTCACTATTAGTCCAATGCTGTTTCTTTTGAGTTCATTTCTACAGTAAAACACTGTGTGATTTTCTGACTTAAAATGTACTGAGGGTTCATATTAGTTCACGCACACCCAGGATTGCAAAGTTTAAACATTCCATTTCTTGATTTATGATTTCTAGCTTACCTGTTTTCATACTTCTCATGTTCCTATTATGTGTGTCACAGCTTTGGATGTTCCTTTTGCATCTACTCACGTCTGCAACTGGACATCCTTTTGACTTTAATCCAGTCCCATCATTAAGAATAGCGCTAGTCATACTTGTCCTCGGCTCTTCCCCAGTAGCCAATTGAGTGCCATCTGACCTGGGGGTTGGGTTTTCCAGCAATATATACATATACATATACATATACATATACATATACATATACATATACATATACATATACATATACATATACATACACACACACACACACACACACACACACACACACACACACACACACACATATATATATATATACACATATACATATACACACACACACACACACACACACACACATATATATGTATGTATGTATGTATTTCATTTTGGATTGTCTCATCATAGGGTTTTCAAGGTAAAAAGATTAGCAGAAGTGGTTTACCATTGTCTTCTTCCACTTCGCAGTACTAACCAGGGTTAGCTGAAATGATACTGCCATTGTCTGTGAAAGATCCTCTGCCAGTGTCACCTTCCACTACTACTGCTGCCCAGTAGCTAACCTTCAAGAATTCCTCCACTGCCATCGCCATTAGAACATATGGTTCACTTCTGCTGATATGACCATTGATTCCTGAAGGGGGTGGATGCAGTCTGATGTCTCAGCTTTGACCATTCCAGAAGTTTAGACTCTTGGCCAAGCCTGTGCTCTTGAGGGTGTTGCTCTCAGCTTCACTGACACACTCAAACCCCCTCACCATGTTAAGGTGTGTATCCAAGAGGTAGATTCTACACATAAAATCTAATAAATTGTGACATAAAATTAGTATTATAGTCCCTAAAGAATGTAAATGGGCTCTGATAAGTTGCTCAACTATATATATCCCAGCATCATCAGAAAGAGGTCATGCCACATATAAAATTAATTGAGTAGGGCATATAAGCTGTTTTTGCTCCTGCAAGCTCCCATGACAGAACAGAGAATCAAACTAGGGTCTCCAAGATCATAGTTTGTTGCTCCAGCCACTACACCACACTGGCATTAATGAATTAATACAATTCAACATACTGGTACATACTACAAACAGGGTGGATTGGAATAGATAATGGGAGGATGCGTCCACTCAATGCAAATAAAACCATATATATTTGGCTTTTGAAATCAGACAGGAATGTAAGATTGGCAGAGCTGGAAGACTAGAGACAAGTCATGAAGCTTCCCCAATTGCTCACCAAACCAGCATTCAGAAATAAGGACAAGAGATTTTTAAAAATAAAATCTCCTTGTGAGATTACTTCTCTACTTGTGTGCTCTGTAAAGGAAAATTCTAAGAAATGCATGCCCCGCCTCAGTCTCAGACTGTTCCTACCACAATGGTATACCTGGTAAGGCAAAAAAAAAAAGACTGATTGATCATCTATTCTACAACCTGCGGAACTTTGTAGATGCCCAGCACTTCTGCTATGTTGAGGGAGGTTTCTGTGTAAAGAGCTCCGATGACGGATATCAACTTATTCTGGGTGTCACACTTGTAGTTGGGGATGAATTTGTTGAGTGAAGAAAGCAGTTCCAGTGTAGCATGATAAGTGCGCCATGCATCAAAATAGCTGTCATAGATGTTGAAGCCCAAAGTGACATTGGGTAAGATCTGGCGGTTTTCATTGATCTCCTCCACAGCAAATACCAAGGCCAAAAGATGCTGGTAGTTTTTTGTCACTACACTATATCACAGGGGGGGAAAATCACTTAGTAAAATCATTGTTCCATCAATTGAACTCCACCAACATCTTTTGTTTCATAAGAAGAATACTTTTATGGCACACTCTTATTTGCACCTATATCCAGAATAGCGTTTAGAATGTGTTTGCTTGCTGACTGTTAGTAAGCACATATATGATGAACGCAAGACATTTTAGGAGGCCAGTGTTTGTGTGTAAAGGTTCATTTGTTTTCAAGTTTGCATAATAAAAGTCAGTAGTAGCTTCAAAGCAGACTACACTGTGCATGCTATTTTTCTCTCCTAAAATAAAGCTCTCTATAGAAGGATTGAATTTTACATGCAGCCAATAACAATTCAAACCTGAATAGTTTGAGCAGAATCCATCACAATATAGGAAACACATCCAGTTGTACACTTGCGTGAATTACTGCAGAAGAATTTTAAAGCAAGACTGAGTTATTTGGGAAAATGAAAAAATTCTATCGGTGTTTCTGAGAGTATGTTAATTATTTAGAGAAAAATGAAAAGGTAACTGAAGTTCCTTCAAAAACTGATTACTTTTTCTAGTTGCATTCACCCAACAATAATTTCAAAGAGATGAAAAATGTCTCATAAGAGCTGTCTGGAGCCAAAAGAGGTTCTGGAAATTTGTAATTTTATGAAACCAAGTATGTAGCCATATAATTGTTTAGAAAGGCCACAAATGATTACTCAAACAAAAATCAGTTGGTGGAATGACAGGGAAATTCATTCAGGAGAGAAAAGGATATCATCATACTACAAATAAAAGCCAAGAGATTGAGAGAAAACATAGCTTTTAAAAACCCTTCAGTTCAATTAATCCCTCCCCCAACTAAACCATAGTAAGAGATCATGAAAATATTATAATGTAATATGTTGGTTCAGAACTATGTCTGGAAATTTTAATGGATCAATTGGTTGACTCTGTCCATGATTAACCAGTAAAACAATGCTTTTGCTTAGGTTTGCTTGTGTGAGCCAGTGTACTATATTAGTTATCATGTCAGTCTAGGAGCCAGATTCAAATATTAGTTCAGCTACGAAGTTTGCTGGACAACCTTGTGTTAGTCACTCTGTTTCAGCCTAACCGATTTCATGAGGTTTCTATGAAAGAGAAAAAAATTGCACTACCCATTGCTCGCTGGAAGCATGGTGGGTTAAAAATATAAGGCTGACAGATGTTTTTCAGTTCTGTTGTGTTAATTTTAACAGGTAATGAAAATTTATCATCACAAAAGGTGTCTGTTCATCTGTGGCAGACATACCTTCTCATGGACTAAAATTCAGTGCAAAAAAAATGGGCCACTGGTTTCAGGATTATCATAGGTGTTTCAATGCACAAACTGAAGGGAAAGGGAACATCCTGGCCTGGCGTATCTACAGAAGCCAACTGATTTCCCTCCCCAATGCACTACCTTCAATTAAAGCTATAATTGTCTTTGGCAGGTATAATTCATCCAAAAATAAAGCTAGGCAGCTCAGAACTGACTATTCGCTTCAGGATGATCACGGAAGTTGCAATACCAAAACTGAAAGGAATTGGAAAAACCTTGTCCAGGTTATTTGCAGAAGTTCCTTTCTCACAACAGTATCTACAATGGAAGCTAAGGTTGTTTATGGCTGCCTTACTTAAGCAGAAATTAAAGCTGGCCACCTGCTTCAGAATGATGGGGAGACTTGGCACAGATTAGTAGACATAGACATGAAACAGAAAAAAAACCAAAATGAGAGCTTCATGTTTTGTTGCGATCCACGAATCACAAATTATGAAATTTCACAAAATTGACACATTTGCCAAAACAATTTGTTAATTTTGTGATTCGTCATCCCCCTTTATACCCAGATATGCTAAACTTGCAGGGAGACCCTCCCAGTTTGCAATCTGTTGATCGAGAAGGTCAACGTGAAGGGTAGGAAAGGAAGTGCTGCCAGAGTGCATGATTGAAACAGGGAACGGGAATTGCTGGATTAGAGGAGGATGAAGGACCAGCTGTGGTGTGGAGATGGGCTGGGGAGATGGAGTGAGGGGTGGATGGTAGGCAGGGACAGTCCCAAGAGTTTGGGATGTGGAGGAGGAGCTAGATGTTTCTCCAAAACCCCGCCATTCATCCTGAGATGTGCCCTAAGGGGCACCCACTAGTGATGAAGTGTGGGGTTTTTTGGTGGTTATCCCTCCTCATGGACCCTGGAAGTGGTCAGCCTCCCTTCTGCCCCCTGTGGGCAATAGGCTTGGGGGTGGAGGCCCCCTGCATCCCCTTGTGCCATAAGGGGTGGCCCCCAAGTACGGCATGCACGTTTTTTCAGTGGCCACTCCTCCTTGTGGGCCTGAGAAGCAGTCAGCAGAGCCTACTACCTCCCTTCTGCCTCTTGTGGGGAAGGGGCTCAGTGGTGGGGGTGGCCCACACCCCCTTGTGCTCTAAGGGGCAGCCCCCAAATACAACATGTGGGTTCACTCAGTGGCTACCCCTCCTTGTGGGCCCAGGAGGCAGTCAGCAGAGTCAACTGTCTCCCTTCTGCCCCCCTGTGGACAACAGGCTTGGGGGTGGGGTGGCTCGCACCTCCCTTGTACCTTCAGGGGTGCTCACCATATACAGCATATGGGTTCTCTTGGTGGCCGCCCCTCTTCACGGGCCCAAGAGGAGGGGCGGCCATGGGCTCAGGGGTGGGCAACGGGCTCAGGGGTGGGAGTGGGCTGCACCTCCCTTGGGCCCTCAGAGGCTCCCACCATATCATGCCTGCTGGATATGGTGGCAATGACAGATGCCTCCCCTCTTTGGGGGGAGAGCCAGAGGAGTTAGCTGTATTAGTCTGTATTCACCATACGTGAATGCCTGGGGGGCATCTCCTTCACCCTGGGATGTGCATGGGAGGGTGGGATGGACTGACGGATGCCTCCTCCTTTGGGGAAGGAAATTCTAAATGCTTGGAGGGGGTGTCTGCCTCACCCCAGGATGTGCATGGGAGGGTGGGATGGATGGACACACACCTCCCCCTTCAGGGGAGGAAATTCTAAATGCCCAGGGGGACTTCTCCCTTACCCCGGGATAGCAGAGTAACACAACGGAATCATGCCCACTGGACATCACACCTTTCCAGGTGGCAGAGGTTCCCAAAATAAGGACTGAACCCACCTGCTGGACATGGTGACACCGACAGAACCCCTGTCTTGGGGATGAAGGAAAAGAAACAGTCCCCTGGACAGAGCGGCACATACAGTACATGCTCCAGCACACATGCCCCTGAAAAGGAATGGCAGCTTCCAAGAGAACCCACTCATCATACATGGCGGTACTCCCCTTCGGGGGAGGATTTTCTAAATTCCTGGGGGGCTGTCTTCCTCACCCCAGGATGTACATGGGAGGGTGGGATGGATGGACATGTTCCCCTTGGGGGAGGAAATTCTAAATGACTGGGGGGCATCTACCTCATCTTGGGACATGAATGGGAGGGTGGGACAGACAGATGGATGGGCATATGCCTCCCCCTTCAGGGGAGGAAATTCTAAGTGCCCAAGTGGAGACACCTCCCTCACCCCGGGGCAGCAGAGTAATGCAACAGAATCATGCTCGCCGGTCACCTTCACACCTTTCCAGGAGGCACAGGTTCTCAAAATAAGGACACTGCACAGAGACTGCAGGGCAGAACAAGTGAACTATGCCCTTCCCTTCTTCCAGAAACCTACAGAGACCTACAGAACCCACCTGCCAGATGTTGCAGCTCCAGAAGAACACCTGCCCCATCTTGAGGAGGGGAAGAGACAGTCCCCTGCATGGAGACAGCAGGGCAGCACACCTGAGCTATGCTCGTCCCCTGTGCTGAGGAGTCGTGGCTGCTAGTGCCCACAGAACCCACCTTCCAGACATGGCAGTAGCATGCCTTCCACACCCTCTCAAGAGGGACCAGTGTTCAAAATAAGACTCTACCTCCCACCAGCAAACCCACCAGTCAGAGTCGGCAGCATTGATGAATGCCTCCCACTCATTCGTTTGTGGCAGTACCTACTGCAGCACACAATTGAAACAGCCCCCCCCATGAGGAAATATTTGCCAGTGCTACAGACCAACTGATACAGTCTCCCCCCACAAGGATGTGTGAGTGGCCCGGGCAGAGCCTGACAGTTGACCACTTTACTTTTGGCACAGGAGGGACATAACCCACAAACCCCTTGCAATTCAGGACAGGTGCTCCAAGAAAGAATAACAGTCCTGTGAGCTCTTGGGTGACAATTCCACTCAGCTTTGCCCCAGAGCCAGGTGGTGTCCTCAAGACGGGCTCCCAAACAGCGCACAGACCCCCTGCCAATTGCAACAGGTGCTCAAAGAAAGAGTAAGGAGGAACAAAAACAGAAGGTTGTCCTGTGTGAGCCTCCAGGGGAGGTGCTCACCTTCAGCTTTGCCCCAGAACCAGGCAGTGGCCCCGAGACTGGTGCTCAAGAGTGCACAGACACCTTGCTATGCAAGACAGGTGCTCAAAGAAGGACCAAGGAGGAACAAAAACAGAAGGTTATCCTGTGAGAGCCTCCAGGGAAGGTGCCCACACTCAGCTTTGCCCCAGAGCCATGTGATGGCCCCGAGACTGGTGCCCAAACTGCACACAGAAACAGGTGTTCAAAGCAAGAGTGTAGAGGAACACAAACAAAAGGGTTGTCCTGTGATCCCCCCAGCAGAGGTGCCCACTCAGCTTTGACCCAGAGCCCCCCAACAAATCAGCAGTAGCACTCAGACACCTTCCCATGAGGGAAAATGGCAGAAAACAAGAGTGAAGGAGAAAATAAAACAAAAAGTGTGAGCGACTGAGCCCTTGCAACAGGAGCACTGGAGAAAGCTTTTCCCTGGAGCCTGGCAGTAGGCAGGTGGACACACATCGATCTGGGGTGACTCAGGGCCCAGATAAGTCCAGGTCCAGGGAGGGAAGTCTGACCCAAGCAGGGGGAGGTTGACCTTAATAAAGGACAACATATCCACCAGCTCCAGGTGCAGATGTGTGCGGTGGGGATGGAGAAGGTCTCCCGGTGGGAGAATACCCACTCGCTCTGAACACTGGTGGGAGGGCAGGAGAGAATGTTAGTGGCCATGATAGAGAGGTCCAGCCAGATCGCAGATTTTCGTGCCCAATACTCCAGGGGGTTGGTGTGTGGGGTGGCTCGGTAGGCTTGGCACCATGGCCCCCACCAAGTCCTTTGCTCTGACAGATGTACCAACTCGGCTGGCATCAACTGCACAGCCCACCACATATGACCAGAGGTCCCTGTTGGGAGGGCTCTCATGGCTGGGATGCCCAGCTCTTTTACAGCCTCCCACTCCTCCCCGCTCCTCCCCCTCCATCACCCCCGCCGCATCCTCAACCCTCCGTCTTGCTTTTTGTGCCTGATACCTGCCCACCGCTCTGTGCAGGACTTTCTTCCAGTCCTGCAGCTGACCATCCCGCATGGCAATGCTGCCCTTTATCCAGGGGTCACATATGCAGGCCAGTCTGTACAGCTGCTCCTGGCAGAGAGGATGCAAGAGGGCAGCTATGCCCCCCTGCAACCTCCTGACCAAGTCCCTGATCTGAGGGCAAGATCTTCCTCATTCTCCAGCTCGTCGACCAGCACCTATTCCAGGCCATAGATCAGGGGGATAACCTGTCTCAGGCTGGACTGATATGAGCATAGGAGTTCAGTGACATCCTTAAAGGCCTTCAGGACATGAACCATCTTTGAAAGGTCGAACCAGTCTGCATAGCTGATGCTGACCTCCTTTCCCTCCCGCGTAATAGCCACAGATAACATGAAGTGCTGGAGTGGTTTGTTTTGCTTTACTAGATGGCTAACCATGTCATAGGTGGATTTGCAGTGGGTGGGCATGTCCTGGTAGCGGTAGTGCTCAGGATCGCCCCCCGTCTCCCTGCCTCTGGAGCAGCTCATGCGAAAACTTCACACTGCAGGAGAAGTGTGCAGCTAGACACTGGCAGTTGTCCAACAAGTCACTCATAGACAATGTTGCCTGGTCCCAGGTGGCATTGATCTTGCTACCTAGCCCAAAAGCATCCGCCATGATCGGGTGCAGCCTATGCACCAGGCAGACAAGGCCTTTGAGGGATGCCTCTCTCAGGGCTGCCAGCATGTTGTTTCCTGCATCGGTGACCATGATGCCATGGGCAAAATCACCCCGGGTGCCCACTCCCTCAGCTCAGCCTTGATTGTGGCAGTGATGTTCTTGCCCATGTGATCATCATCCATCCCTCATGCCTGAAGCATGATCACTCTGTACCCCTGCTGCAAGGGTATCACCTCACCCTGGGGCCTTGGTGTTTCCTTGGGGCAGCGGAGGTCACCAATGGGCAGTGAGGACAAGGTAGCCATGACGGCAGCCACTCCACATATCTGTCGTGAAGTGCACAGTATGACCTTTAGCACACGACAGCTCCTGAGCAAACATCTCTTGCACACTGCAGTAGAGGGCAAGAATGACTCCCCAGCCAATGATCCACCATGATGACATAATGAACCAGGGAGCAAAATGATGCAGCAGCCTCCAAAAGTCCACACCATCCATGATAGACAAAGGAAGTCCTTCCAGGGCAATCATCTCTGCCAGGACATGAGAGCTTGCCTCCTGAGCTCTCTCCCTGACTCTTTTGATAGGCACTGTCCACTACCCCGAGGGGACAACTTCCTGCAAGATAGCCTGCCATGATGTTCCACTCCTACCTGCAGCAGCTTGGGGCAAGGCTTCTTGCTCGGGGTGGACTCCCATGACCCTCCCCCTTCCTTCTGATCAGGAGCCCTCCTCTTCTGCCTGCAAGATGACTTGCATTGCTCTCGAGGCAGCAGGCTTGAGTGGTGCCTCTGCAGATGCAAGTGGAGAGCAGTTGACGACAGGTGCTTAGGGTCACAGCCCCTATGCACCAGAGTATCACAGGAACAGCACTGCACCACACAAGGGTTGTTTGGAAGGGTCTGGAAGTGCTGCAACAATGACTGACCGAAACGGTGCTTGGGAGTTGGCAAGTCAGGTGGAGGATGAAGGATTACCAGCTGCAGTGTGGCATGGGGCTGGGGAGCTGGAGAAGCTGGATTCCCCCTCATTATTTTCCTCAAAAATTTTGAGGACATCCAGATCCACTCCGGTCAGTGGTGAGACTTGTTCTGCCTCTTCCACAGCCCCTGCAGGGAGATCTACCATAGTTGTAGTCTCTGGTGCCTCCGAGACCTCCCCCCCGCCAGTATTGCTGGGCTCTGATGGGCAACCAGGACAAGCTGTGCACTTCCTCCCTCCATGACCACCCTTGCCCTTTCCTTCCACACCTCATAGTGTTGCACACAAAAATAAGTTGGAAGCAAAAGAAACAAGATAACTTTGAGGAGTTTCCTCCCCCAGGTGACGAAGCCACACAAAGCTTTGCCCCAGAAACAGGCAGTGGCCCTGGGACTGGGCTTGGGGGGAGAGCCACTAAACAACACAGCGACACCTGCCTGGTGGCAGAAGTGCTCAAAATAAAAATGAGATGCACACAGAGGGTGCCCAAAACAAGAGGGAGCTGCACCAAACAGGTGTGCACAGCGAGCAAGAGAGAGAAAGCAAATAGAATAGAAGAGAGTGGACCTCAGGAGGAACTCACACAAAGCCAGACCTCAGAGCCAGTGGTCCTGAGACTGGGCTTGGGGGGAGAGGCCCAAAACCAAAACCAAAACCAAAGGAAACAAGGAAACAGCAAGAGTGTGAGCCCTCAAAAGAACAAAGAAAGAATTGAAAAGACACAAAGACAAGCAAATAAAAAAAAAGAGGAGGCCTGGCCCCAGAACCAGGCTAAGGCCTGAGGCTAGGGAGGGGTGGGGTGGAGGAAAAAAGGCACCCTCATCCAAAAACCTTCCCACAGCAAGGCCAAGAGCTGGAAATAAGAGACTTCTTTCAGTCTCTTTTAAAGTAGCGACAGCCTAAAGCACAGCTCCAAATCCAGACTCACTCTCAGTCCAAATTCCAGCTACAGCTCCTGGCTGTATAGGGCAGAATGGAAGCACTCCAGACGGCTAGGAGAGCTGCCCATCAAGGGTAAGTGGGCTATGATTAGGGTTTCCAATGGCAACAAAAGGGCTGGGCCCAATGTTGGGAATCAATGGATCGCGGCCAGCCTGTCTGAAATTACAAATAGGCCAAAAAGTCATGGATTTTGTGATAACCAGGGCCCCAGAAAACACAGTACTGCGACACACAAAATGGCCTGCTTCGTGACAAAATTTGCTTTGTATTTCGATTCATGTCCATGTCTACAGATTAGCTCCAAAGATTGTTCTGATATTGGAAAAAGAGGGGCTAAAATCTTCCCTGATGGACCTTGGGCCAGTCACATCATCTCATCCTTAGTTGTTGTGAGGATGAACTAGATGACAGGAAAACTATGTAAGCCGCTTTGGGTTCCCATTGAGGAGCGAAGTGTAGTATGACATATATTATAAATCTAATTATGCCTACAGCTCACCAACAAAAGGTGATCATTCTTGCTATTCTTTTCTCAGATGTTGCTGAAATGCTTTAAGAAGGAGATAAAATTGCTAATTTAGTAGACAGAGCCTCTAGTGTTAAACATTTTCTTTCCTTTTGGGAAAATGTTTGTATTTTTATTAATCAAATAGTTTATTTTTCATATTTCACACATTCTTAATTATTTCTAGTGAGGCTTGCATCACTTCCAACAATGTTGCATCATTTTACCACAAGAAACTCCAATAATTCTCCAATTAATAATGCTTTGATCTGCTTGTTGAAATCCAGATCCTTGTGTAGCGGAAGATATCCAAAAACCAAAACAAGGGAATTAAAATCTAGAACTTTGCCTGCCCCCATCACAGCTATACACAGAAATACAACTCCCTGTCAGTTCATTCCAGAAATATTACTTTGAGAAAAATGCATTGTTAAATGCCTCTTCCTATTCTAGGGCACAAAAAGATTTTTATTCAATATGCTGTCTCATGCAGCAAAATGCAATTTATGTGACAGATGTAAGATAGCATAAGAAAAACAGTGACTTACATGTTCTCATCAATCTGTGATTGACTAGGGTGCTGATGGAAGTTATTCTGAGCAAAAGGCACTAAGAATTGCGAAGTAATGCCTCCGATGATGAAGTCACCAGACTGAAAATACCTGTGAGGAATGGGGATAGGATCACCACTGGTACATTTCTTTCTATCTGTGTTGAAGGCTATATAAGGCATCAGGAGCAAAAGCAGTAAAGTCACCTTAAGCACACAGTTTCTTTCAAAACACAGGATAACCAGTTTCCACATTATATGTTGTCTCCAGCACAATACCAGCCTGCCTGAATGACCATTCATTCTATGAAGATGCTGTTTTGGATCTTGCTCTATAAATACTTCCTAACCAATAAAGCATCAGATTGATGGAAAATTGCCTGGCTGTCATTACTAGCCTCAGATCAGCTTGGACAGTGGACATGAATATACTACTCATATTTTTTACACTTTTTAAAAATAAATTGTCACTTGCTCTATGCAGAGAATTTAAAAGGGGGGGCAGAATTAATCACCATTATTTTAATAATTATAGTTGTTGAGAGGCAAGCTCTGTTCAGGTTACGATTTCTTTGTGGAATTCATAAAGAAAATATGTTTTGTCATCTCTGGGTTCAAGTCTTTTCTCACTTATTAGCTTAGCCAAAAGAGAAAGAAAATTGGCTCCTAAGATGTGAAACTTCAGTGAAGATTTATTTTTGCTGTATCGAAAGATATCATGGAAAGCATGCAAATTAAGAGAGAAATGCTGCTACTCTGTCCAGTAAAAAGACTTCAGTTAACTTTTATTTTTAAAAGCTTCTATAATGATACAGAAGAATGCAAATAATAGCCCAAAAGAACTTGCCCCTGACAATCAGTCCTGATAATTAATGTTTGCCCACATCAGTTAATCATTAATATATCTCATTCTCAACATGGACAAATCTGGGGATACTTCAATCCAGAGACAAGACCCATAAACATACCCATAATCAGACAAGGCAGCTCTTTCAACAAATCTGAAAACACCCAAGATTTGCAGAAAAATCTGAAATCTTTAAAAAAAAATGCATGGTGAACTTACTCTCCAAAAAGTAGTCAAATCAAAGTTTGCAGCTTTAAGAAACAAATGTCCTGTCACAGGCCAGTTCAGGGGTTGCTAGGTAACCACATCAGTATTCCTAGCTTTCAAACCTTGGTTTCTATCAGTGTGGACAGGGTAGAGGTGAGGGACAGGGCCTTTTCCAAGGCTGTTTTGGTCTTTAAAGGAGGGCTTTTCAGGGTTAGGCCTGCCACCACAGCAACCAGTAGGCATCTTAATACCATGAAACTTGTATAACTCACTTGCCATTCACTTGCGCTACACTTGATCAAGTGGAGAGCAAGTGAATGGCAAGTGAACAGGGAGGAATACATGTGAGTCTGTTCACTTGCCAGGCAAGTGTAATTTGTCACTTGTAGCTTGGCTCTTGGATAATTCTATGCTTCAAGCTGCCCCCTCCCCCCATACAAAAATTAATGTACTAAACAGGGATTAGTGAATATCCCTTAACTATCCCAACTGAAATTCCTTCATTTATATTTACTATTATATTTAAAACATGTATTAGTTTTCTTTCTACCTTGCATAAACTCAAAGCGGCTTACAATATAAATAAAATAATCATAAAATGAATAAAAACAAGGATTAAAAACACAGTGTAAGACTGCCAATAAAACAGAACTAAAGATGGTTTAAAACAGTTCTTAATTTAAATGTCTTCAGCTGCCCCCTAAAGATGAGCAGTGAGGAGGTCATCTCCTTGGGGATGCTGTTTCCATAACTGTCAGACTGCCATCAAAATGACTTTCTATTGTTGACCCACCATGTGAGCTTCTTTAGCTGATGGGACAGGAGGCCCTCTCCTTGTAATCACACTTTCCGGGCAGGAACATGTGGGGGAAGACTGTCTTCAGTTACCCTAGTCACAAGCCATGTAGGGCATTAAAGGTCAAAACCAACACCTTTAATTGTTTTTGGGAGCAGATTGATAGCTAATGGATTTGCTGTGATATTGGGGTCACATGATCTGGATACCTTGCCCCAACCCGCGGTCTAGCTGCAGCTTCCTGTGCTATTAGCACCTTCCAAATGATCTTCAAGGTGAGCCTCAAGTAGAAGTCATTGCAATAATCCCTTCTAGTTGTAACCAACTCATTGATCATTGTGGCTAGATCTGACTGAGTCAGCAACGGGTGCAGTTGCTGCAGCAACCAAAGCTGGGCAAAAGCACTCCGAACACCACAGCCCCCTGGTTTTCTCAGGTATCTGTTACCGGAAGTGCTCTTTTTGAATGGGAAATTAGCTTAGCAGTCCAGAACTAAATTTAGCGTGGATCTAACCATCTATACCAAGGTCCCTTCTCCAGACACATGATAAAGAGACAGACTACGAATATTCAATCAATAATGTGTATTTACTAATAATGTGGCGTATGCCTGAACTTGCACACACATACAAGGTTACATACAAGAACTAGGAAACATAGAGTAGGAAAATAGAGACGGTTGCATGAGCAGGTACCCCACGATGAAGTTGGGTATACTTACAATCCTGAAGTGGAGCAGAGATACAGCAGCGAGGTGGTCTGATGGAAGTAGCCTTCTGCTGGCCCAGAAGTGACCTTCTGCTGACCCAGAAGTGATGATTTGCTGAGCTGGATGTGATATTTTCATGAAGGAAATGAACCAGTTCGTGAAACGGGGCAGGTTTGTGAAAGCTCGTGATTTGTGGTTCGTGAAATTCAATGAACCACAAACTGCACCTTTCATGTTTTTTTTTTTTGGTTTGTGCCCATCTCTAGTGTACATGTTTCCAGTTAAAATCAAAGTGCAGAAACTTGAGAAAAATGGCACCAAATGCAATGTTTTTCAGTGACCTCACTTTAAAAAAATCATGATATAATGGCACTTTGGAAAGTCTGAAGTTATGACATATCTTCAGAAAAAAATGAGAAACTTTTTCTTGAATTAAATTAAAATTTTCAGTTCTTTCTCCTTATTAACTGTTACCTGTTGTTCAGCTCAGGTTGAAACAAAATGATGTAGAGGCAGCTCAGCAGGATACTATGTTTAAAAGTGTCAAAGGCTACTAAGGGATTCAGCAGGACTAGCAGGGTAACATTTCCCCTGCCTAGATCTTGCTGGAGGTCCACAACCAAGACAACCAAAACAATATTTTCTGTTAAAATCAATCTGTGGAAAGAAAAATGACATCAAAGGCAATTTTATTCAGTGGACCCAACTTTTTAAAAAATTCCATGATGTAATAGCACTTTGGAGAGGGTAGAGTTGTGACATATTCTCAGGAAAAAAATTAGAAGCTTATTCTTGAATTACATTAAAATTTTCAGATCTTTCTCCTTATCAACTGTTCCTTGTTGTTCAGCTCAGGTCGAAACAATATGATGTAACATTTAGGAGAAAAGATGCAACCAAGAAGCCCAGCACTAGAGGCCAAAATAGAAAAAATCTCCACAGCTACCATATATTTCCCCTTGGTACTCAGGTAAGTTGGAACAAAGGATAACCACACACTGCAAAACACCAACATGCTGAAAGTGATAAACTTGGCTTCATTAAAACTGTCTGGTAACTTCCTGGCAAGGAAAGCCACCATGAAACTGATAATGGCCAGGAAGCCCATATAGCCCAGGACACAGTAAAACATGGTAGGTAATCCCTCATTACACTCCAAGATAATTTCTTCAGTCAATGAATGCATGTCAACATCTGGGAATGGAGGAGAGACTCCCAACCATACCGCACAAATGCCCACTTGGATAAGGGAGCAGGAAAGAACAATGCAGCTGGCTAAGGGTTTCCCCACCCATTTCCTCATCCTGGATCCAGGCTTGGTGGTCGTAAAAGCCAGAACCACAGTGAGAGTCTTTGCCAGCACACACGATACAGCCACTGAGAATATGAGGCCAAAAGTCATTTGCTGGGCGAGGCATGTCACCATCCCAGGCTGCCCGATGAATAGCAAGGCACAAAGGAAGCAGAGCAGGATGGAGATGAGGAGAGCGTAGGTGAGCTTGCGGTTGTTGGCTTTGACAATCGGAGTGCTGTGGTTCTTCATAAAGCTTCCTAATACCAAAAGAGTGAGCCAGGAAAACAAAAGCACCAAAATGGCCAAAGTGATCCCCAAGGAGTCTTCATAAGACAAGAAGCTTCTGTGCTTTAGAAGGCATGAGTTCTTGACCTGGTTTGGATATTGATCTTCTGGGCATTTAATGCAGTCATCCATGTCTGGAAATGAAAACATGTATTCTGAATGTCCCCAAACATTTCAATATGTTCTTCTCCCATTGAATTACGGTACATAAAGAAGACTGCCACTGTGATGTTGTGTATGAAAGTCAGGTTAACACCATGGAAACCAATCTAAAATTGCATGCTACATGAAGGAAACAACAATAATAGCCATTGTAGAAAATTTGTTGAAATTTCAGAGCCCTTTTGCATACTATCATAATCCTACAATGACTGTGTGAGGTACTGGATTTCTGTTTTCATAGCAGTATCTACTTTTAACTTCTTATACTTCATTAGACCTAATTGAACAGTTCCTGCATGCTGCTCCCCTCACTCGAACTTGAAATGCTAGACTCTGACATCAGCTAACATCTAGGGAATTTTCTAAATAACCAATACTTAACATTGAATGAGTTTATATTAATTAATGATCAGTGACTTAGACAAAGGAAACTTCATAGTACTTACTGGCAGGGATGTTACTCTACAACTTCATTGTATTTATGGGCAGGTGCGTGCACCTGCACACATGCATGCATGCACACACGCACACATTGATTAACAACAGGTTGAAACACTTTTCTGAGTTTTTGAATTTATCTCCCCACAACAAGGCAGTTCTGATGGTTTATGTGGTATTATTTTAATGGAAATTGCTTCCCAGTTAGCATGTATCAGGTGTCGGCTGCAATATGAAACAGAGCATACCCACTAAAAGAGTAGCAGCTTTGGGATTTCCTTTAAAATAATGGGATAGGTTGGAGCTGCCAGAGAAATCCAGGGAAGCAGCAGAGGAATCTGTTTTGGAAGGTTGTCCTGGGCAGCCCTACCCTTCTAGGGCAGCACCACCTGGCCCAGCCCTATCCCTTGGCAGACCTCTTTTTTCCCCTTACACTCCATTTCATTGTAGTTGCCTTGCCACTGTCCCCCTCCACCTGTGGTCAGAAGCCTACCTGGACGTTTCTCAGTGAAATTAATGGCCAATTCCCCTTTCTTCTTGCACATACCTTGGCGTGGTCTGCTTCATGTCTGGTGTACAAATTAGGGATGAAGAAATGTGCCCTTTTTGTTTCTTTTCATTCTCTTACAATGACTCTTTTCATTTTAACCAATTTATGCCATTTTTATGTGATATGCTATTTTAAAACCATTTATACATAAGAGATATGAGAACAGTCATTAATTTGGATGTCAACATTATGTTTTTTTGTTAGTATAGTTGAAGAAAACAATGCAGGTTTGACCTGAATGGGGAGACAAGGTGTCATACCCTGGAACCTTGAGTAAAAAACAACCGCAATAGTGTTTCCAGAGTTTATTAGACTGTCAGGTTTGTTTCTCAAGAACATAATGAAGCCTTATATTTGACCACTGCCATCCTAAGCAGAGTTACTGCCTTCTAAACCAAGTGGCACTATGAAATCTCTTACCGTTTTGGTTTGAAATCTTTCCTTCTGGACATGGGATACAATCATAACAACAAAATGGCTTCCCTTCCTGCCTTCTCTTGCTGTAACCAGGTTGGCAGCTCTCAGTACACATAGAAAAAGGCATTGTCTGGTCAATATAGGGGGAAAGAATAGACAATTTCTATAGACATGTGGTTTTTTTCATTTCTTTTACTACCTTAAACAATAACACATTTTTATTGTAGTTCAATATTTCATAGTTAGCTTCTTCAGATACATATGTGGACCACTGGCAACAAATAATGATATTGTCTAGATGATAGTGCTGGGCCAATTTTGTGGAAAAAAACCCACTCATGACTTATATTTAGTGCACTTTCACTACTTGAAGGCAAATTCAGTGCTGTTTAGGGTAGTCAAATATCACCCTCCCCCCACAAATTTTTGTCTCAGTGGTAGAAGTCTTTGTGCATCACAACTTACAGAGCTCGTTGCAAACACCCAATAGCTAGGTTACCTTTGTTGTTCATATTGCCCCTCTCCATTTTTGCTTCTTGAATAATTAAAAACGGTTTTGTGGAATTTTATCAGATCATCTTCCTGTGAAAAGAGGGAAGGGCTGGATATAGCACCCTATGCATTTATACTAGGAGGGTGAAATCAGATACTGGCAGATTCTAAATGTCGTCTGACTTTCCTGGTATTCAATTCAACAGGCAATATCTGTTTCAATGTAAAGCTTCCAGAACTGGATTGGGAGGATTATTCTCAGTGCTTGCATATTTCCAGCAAAACAAATGACAGGAGATTGGTCTTCCAGGCAATCCATAAGAGGAATTAGCAGAGCTTCCCTCAGCCAAGAACACTATTCTGTGCAGTAATTTCTGTCCAACCGTTTGTTATATTCTTCTTGCTGTTAAAGTTTGCTATTTACTTGAGAGGCCCCTGATGAGACCCTACATTGAATATGCAGATCTTGGCCTGGACCTTGGTCTCCTACCCTTTACCTTCATCTGGACTACAGAAAAGTTTGATTTATTTTGATTAGCAGTAAAATCTAGCCTCTCCCCTTGCCCAGGGATAAGGGTGGCTAAACCCTTATGGGGGTTGGACTCTATGGTCTGTATGGCCCCTTCCAACTCTATGATTCTATGATTCTATGATTCTAAACGCACATTCTTTGGGAGGGGTATAGATTGGACCCCTTTGTCCAATTCTCTGGGGGAGTATTTAATACAGAGGGAGGTCTAAGTTTGTTTAAAGTTTGGTGCCATTTGGTGAATTTATTTAAGGCTGCTCTGGAAAACCCACCATTTCCTCCCATTGGGAATAATAGAGATAAAGATGGCTAGGGGCACCTCTTTCAGTGGGCCGTACAATCTGACCCTTTTATCCAATTCACTTCAAACTTGGGAGAGGGGTATTTTATAGAGAAAGATCTTGATTGACTGAAATTTTGATGCCATTTGGTGAAAAAAAAATCTGGTCCTGAAACCTGTCATTTTTTCCCCATTTCGCCCCATAGGAAATACCCCCAATCCAACATAACTTTCCAAGACAATAAATATACTCTTGACATTTAATGAAACAATAGTCCTGCTTAGAGGTCTGCAAAAAGAAACAAAAAAGCCAGAAATACACACGGAGATAGCTATTGTGTTCCATTAATGATGAACCAAATCTGGGAAATCAACTTATCACAACAAGCCAGAAATACACATGGAAAACAATGCTGAGTTGCATCAGAGTGGCTTCCAGAATCGTGAACCAAATATGGGAAATCAAGTTATTATAACCCCTTCCCACCAAAAAGTTTCTGTATTTCATGTTGTTTCTTACCGTGCAACAACAGCAACAGGCAGGGACTGGGTCGGCAGTATCTTGTTTTCCATATCGGCATTGTAACCAATTGGATCCCCAGAAGACAGAGCCCTTACATTATGTTATGCCACCTAATTAAATCCTTTGACAGGAAAGGAGAATGTGCACAATGTGCATGAGTGATTTTTTTTCAGCGCTATCTAGCAATGGCATTGACTCCCTGCAAATCACGTCCTCACACGGAAGAAGCACCAACACCTCCCCACCTATCAGCTTTGAAAATGTTAGTTCAACTTTGTTGCAGGGAAGGGGGAATGTGCATCTGAAACATTAGGAAGTGATTAATTTAATTAATTTAATTTATTAGATTTATTGCCCCCCTCCCCGCAAGTGGGCTCAGGGTGGGTTACAACATTGTACAGAGATACAATACATTAAATCAACAATACACAGTAAAAGGTAACATACAGAATTTCATAGTTCCAGTACAAAAGTTAAAACTAGAAACTAACATGCAGCATGAAATGGTTCACCATAACATATTCCATACACCAGTATCGTGGAGATAGGACAGGCATATTGCCGGAATGTAAAATTTAAAGAGGTTAAGCTCCATCCAATAAAATTCACTATGGATACCAGGAATAATTCATTCATAGCTGAAACACTGCCAGGTTATCTTCCCTCAAATCCTACCTCATTAAAACTTCTGTGCCATGTGATGGATTCATCATGAATGGTGAGCATGTTATCTTGGGAAGCACAGGGATCCAGTCTTCCCACTTTCACTCTGAGGAAGGACTGGTTGGGGAAAATGAACCAGTTTACAAGATCAAATCCCTCTATCAGTTCTCCGTTCTGGTCAAAGGAAATCTTGTCCCCAGCACTGTTGTTAAAAGAGACAGTTCTTAGAAAGTGGTGCAGCTGAATTGAAAAAGAAAACAAAAACATTTATAAGATGCAAAGAAATCATAGAGGAAAGTTCCTTTGTCTGAATAACACTATTGACTATCCTAATGATATTTGAATGCACTGGAAACTGATTTCCATTGTCTCACACAGAGGTTTTCCCCAGTCCTTCTGTTTGAGTGCATTCAAATGGTGATTGCAGCCAGTGAACATGGGACATTCCGTCAGCAAAGGATGTAGTCTACTGATGAACTAAAGTATATGCCATTGTCCTGGATATTACATAATGGATATGCAATGATATATCAGTGAACGATGTAGTACATGTTCTGTTAGACATGCAGGGGAAGAGGGTGAAGAACATCTTGGCTACTTGAAACATTTTATTGAGCAAATGTTTTCCCATTCCTGTTATAAAGCTTGGGTGAAATAAATAAATGACCATAATATATAATGACCATTCAATATTCCTGTATATCTTCTGAACCGATTGCTGTTTTATCCCTAGCAAGGAACAAATCGCATAGTGTAGTCCTAAGAGAGTATGCTCAGAATCCTACAGAAGTCTACTCAATGGATAGTAAACTGTTGTTAGGATTGTGTAGTGGATCACACAGTGTATCATCTCCTCTCCGATGAGTGTATGTTACTTCTTTCAGGGTGCTTCCCTGTAGAACTGACTACTGAGATGACGCAGGATTAGCAAAGATTGTTTCCTCAGCTCTTTTCCTTTTCTTTGTTTTATTGGTTTTATTTATTCTCGGTTTTAGTCTTTGTTTAATCTTAGTTGAGCTGTCTGATTGAATTGGTGAATTTTAATAACACTAGATTTTTATCTTACTGGTTGGGACACGGTAAAGAGTGCTTTTGGGAAGTTTGTGAGCACATTTCCGGCATATCACTTACAGTATTTGCATCAACTCCTGTTTGACTCAAACTTAAAATGAGCTCAAAAAATCATTGTTGGTTTGGTTTGAATACTCAGGACTAGACATGGGCACAAACCAGGAAAAAAAAGAACCATGTGACTTGTGGTTCGTCGCATTCCACGAACCAGAAACCATGAACATTCACAAACTTTTCCCAGGTCATGAATTGGTTCTTGGTTCATGGTTCGTGGAATTTCAAACGCCCAGTACTGGCTGCTGAAGCCAGCGCCAGGTGTTTGAAACAGACAGCCCCCTTCTCCTGCTGCTCATGGCGGCAGGAAAACAGGGCTGTCACTATCACCCCCCCCCCCCCAAGCTGGCTTCAGCCCATCGGCTGAAGGCAGTGCAGAGTGTGCGAAGCTGACAGGCCCGTCAGCAGGAGAACGGGGCTATCAGCTTCACTCACCCTGTGCCGGCTTCAGCTCATTGGCTGAACCCAGCAAGGGGTCTGTGAAATTGACAGCCCAGTTCTCCTCCCACCCAGGTGGCAGGAGAAGGAGGCTGTCAGATTCACTCACCCCCATGGGCTTCAGCCAGCGTAGGGTGTTTTCAGCCAGCTGGAAAGGGGGAGAGTTTGAAGGGAAGAAGGTTCCCTGTGCCGCTTCCTCCAGCCGGCTGGAAAGGGCCTTTCCATGCTTAACCCCCTGCAACTGAGATGGAGTTTAAAGGGACATCCACAAACCCTGCCAAGCAACAGATCTGCTCGATGGGGTTTGAGCTTCCCCGCTTTGGCTTATTTCACATGATGGGAGGGGAGGATTCCCTCCTCCCCCTCCCATTGGGTGAAATAAGTGAAGGGAACCCGATTTTTTTTTTGCACACCTTTAGAGCAATTAGTTTTACACAAGCCACATTGGGTTCAGCCGATGGGCTGAAACTGGTGCAGGGTGAGTTAAGCTGTCAGCCCCTATTCTTCTGCTGCCCAGGGTGGAAGGAGAATGGGGGCTCAGTTTGACAGCCCCTGCACCAGCTTCAGTGGGGGCTGTCAGCTTCACTCACCCTGCACCGGCTTTAGCCCATCAGTTGAACCCAATGCATGTTGTGTAAAACTGACAGCCCCATTCTTCTGCTGCCTGAGCAGCAGGATAATGGGGCTGTCAGCTTCACTCACCCCACACCAGCTTCAGCCCATTGACTGAACCCAGCATGGGGTCTGTGAAATTGACAGCCCTGTTCTCCTGCCACTTGGGCAGCAGGAGAAAGGGGCTGTCAGCTTCATTCACCCCACACTGGTTTCAGCCCATCGGCTAAACTCAGTGTGGAGCCTGTGAAACTGACCATCCCCTTCTCCTGCCACCCAGGGCTGAACCCAGCGTGGGGCCTGTGAAACTGACCATCCCCTTCTCCTGCCACCCGGGGCAGAACTCAGTGCAGGGTCTGTGAAACTGACAGTCCTGTTCTCCTGCCACTCAGGTGTCAGGAGAACAGGACTGTCAGCTTCACTCACTCCGCACTGGTTTTGGCCCATTGGCTGAACCCAGCGCAAGGTCTGTGAAACTGACCATCCCCTTCTCCTGCTGCTCAGGCAGCAGAAGAAAGGGGCTGTCAGCTTCACTCACCCTGCACTGACTTCAACCACTGAATCCAGTGCGGGGTCTGTGAAACTGACAGCCCCGTTCTCCTGCCACCCAAGCGGCAGGAGAACAGGGCTGTCAGTTTCACACATGATCAGCAGAGACAACCTGTCTGGCTTTACAAACTGCTGACAACTCACATGAACCAGGTAAAAAAAGTTGTGGAGTTTGTGGAAAACATGGTCCCATGAACCATGTTTTCATGAACCATGAATTGGCCTGGTCTGTGCGGTTTTTTTGCTTCATATTGTGATTCATGCCCACTTCTATTCTAGACTACATAAAGACTCCAAAAAAACTAAAGACTGATTAACTGTTTGATTTTAAGAAAAATTCAAGAAATCTTGGGGTGCATCCCTGCAAGTTTATTTATCAGACAAAATCTGGTACAGCATCAGTGGAATCCGAAGTAGAGCCACTCCAGTCTAAGCCTATTGATTTCAATAAGTTAAGACTGGAGTAATTCTGCTTAGAATTTCAAATAAAGGGGCTCAGAAGACCCTTTGGGGATGATGCCCTAAAGACTGTTTTAAGAAGACTATTTAAGAAGACTATTAAGAGACAATTTTTTCTACCCTGTCTCTGTTTAGGAGAGCACAAGATTCATAGATTTCTTCCCGTAACTGGATGACAGAATTTAGTCTTCGTTACATGTTGCATAATTTGGTTCTGCTAGTGTCTAGTGGAGGGACGGCCACTGATAAATCAACCTCATTATATATTTGTATTTGTTTTGAAATGTCTACACAGATGGTACAAGCACTTTCTCCCTTCTATCAAAGCAAAGAATGCTCATTTAATGAAGAGAAAATAGCAGGACCCATTATTGAAATCTGTATCATCTCAGCATTGTATACTCAACCTGTATATAGAACCGAAGAGGGAATTAATGATGGAAAGATGAAAACTTGGCATTTGTAGAAGAAGAGAACAAAAAGTCCAGTAAGGACAATTTGCTGAAAAATGGTGAAGAAACATACACATATTGAGACTTGTTATTGCATCCCCATACATTATTGTTACCTGCCACGACTGTGGATTCTGAAGGTTTGACATCCTATCAGTCCTTGCTCTGTGTTTGTGCTGGCATGATTGCATGGCATTTAAAGCATGTGCCACAGCATAGACAGCATTGTAAATGTTATAGCTCTGGCCAATCATGTTCATTTCAAACAATAATCCTGAAAGGCTCTCCAGCTTCTCTGCTCCGGTACAGATTTTCTCCCGCTCTTCGCTAAGAAATGTATTTGGAAATACACAGTCAAATGCCTGTTCCCAGAAGTCTTGGACAAATCCGTCTTCTTTTGTCTCAAAGTGGCTCCTGGTCTGGAGGAAATCTTGGAATCCTCGCACTTCATTTGAATGAACTGTGAAGGACAGAGCACCATGGATGGCTTGTATGTCCCAAGTTTTTTGATAAATCTGTGACATCAACACCATTGAAGTCATCATAATCCACACTTTACCTTTAGGCTCCATTGTTCCCATTCCCATTTCTGGTAGATATAATAACAATCTGAAATTTAACACATGTTCCTCATAAACAATCACTACATTAGCGTTGCTTTCCATGGAAACATTAAATATTGACACAAACAAAGTGATGAAGTCAAGAAGATTACTGAAATATAGGGTCTTGAATCTTTCTAAGAAGGCGAAGCAGATGCCCCGGGTAGGAAAAACTTCAAGTATTGCCTGCACAAATCGTTCTCCAATGTCACCACCAGCTGTAAGGACCCCAACCCAAGTCCAACTGAAATGCAGAAGTAGCTGGAGTATTCCTATATACTCATAAGCTTCACTTGGGACCATTTTGTAGAAGGAAATGGTATCTGCTTTTTCATTCAGCCATGGAGTGGAGCCATAACTGAACTATGGAAAGATAAAATTGATGGATAAGTGGAGAGGAAGGAGAGAGAATCCCACCCTACAGTCACATACAGGGCAGCCATGTTTAAGAGTGTCCAAAACCACCCTCTTGCATTGTTAAATTATTTGTATTTTTTTAGGGTTGCATTGGAATCACAAAGTCCCCAGAATGATGTATTCCCAGAAATGTTATTCATGTTTGATCTTTCATTCAGAGGCCAATTACATGGCAAGAATGGTAAATCAGCCAAGAAGAAGAGGAAGAGGAAGAGGAAGAGGAAGAGGAAGAGGAAGAGGAAGAGGAAGAGGAAGAGGAAGAGGAAGAGGAAGAGGAAGAGGAAGAGGAAGAGGAAGAGGAAGAAGAGAAGTGTCTTCTGATAATTAATGGGTCAAATGGCACAAACTGTAAGGTGCTGTGCCTGATCCAGAAGAGGTTTTTGTCCTGTTTCTCTTGAATATATGCTTTTAAAAAGCATGCTTATTTTTTTCACTATATCAGTGGTTGTGGGTTTTCTTTAGATAAAGAGATGCTCATCATTTTTAACTAGCAAAAGTTAAAAGGAAAGGGAGGCTCCAGCCATGTTTAGCTATCCAAAAGAAAGGACAGGGAGGCATCTCAGTCGCAGCAACTATAAGGAAAAAGAACATTCAGTACCAAAGCGTAATTCTTCTAGGCTCTCTGAAAATTTGTAACAGAACCTTCTGCTTGCAGATACAATCCATTGTATATACATAATGCCATTACAGTACCTAAAGAATATAAATGGGCCATGGTATTTTGCTGTATTATATATATCCCAGATTCATCTGGAAGAAATAATGCCACACATAAAATCAGTTGAGCAGGGCATATAATCTGCTTTTGCTCCTGCACGTATTATGTATTTATTTATTTAATTTTACCTCATTTATACCCAGCTTTTCCTCCTCAATGGGGATCCAAAACAGCTTATATAATTTTCATCTCCTACATTTTATCTGACAACAGCCCTGTGAGCTACCTTAAGCTGAAAGTATGTGACTGGCCCAAAGTCACTAAGCAAGCTCCCATGACAGAACAGAGGATCAAACCTGGGTCTTCTAGATCACAGTTTGTTACTTCATCCACTACACCACACTGGCATTAGTGAGTTTTCTGAATTCAACATACTGGTTGTACTACAAACTGGGTGGATTAGAATAAGCATTGGGAGGATGTGTCCACTCAGTAAAACAAAACCATACTTATTTGGCTTTTGAAATCAGACAGGAACATAAGATAAGCCAAGCTGTAAGACAAGAGAGAAGTCATGGAGCTTCCCCAACTGCCCATTCAACAAGCATTCAGAACAAGGAAAGCACTTTTCTGTACGGGGATCCCCACCCCCGCACTATGTGCTAGATCAACTGAACAGGAGAAGGGTACAGAAAGTCCCTTTCCTTCCCTTTCTGCACCCAGTCCAGGGAAGTCCTAAGAAAGGGGTCAGTTTCATGAGGCTTCTTTAGCATAAAAGAGAATCTTATATACATATATGCCATCAAGTCGCAAATGAATTATGGTGACCCATCAGGTGGGTTTCTAGGCAAGAGATGAGCACAGGTGGTTTGCCATTGCATGCCTCTGTAGAGCAACCCAAGTCTTCCCTGGTGGTCTCCTATCTAAGTTGTGACCATACTTAGCTTCTGAGATCTGAGAAAATCCTAGTCAGGTTGAACTAAAAACAAGAGATTTTTAAAAATAAAATCTTCTTGTAAGATAACTTCTCCGCTGGTATGCTTTGTCAAGGAAAAAATGTATGCCCCACCTCAGTCTCAGACTGTCTATATCATAATGTTAAACCTGGAAAGGCAAAAAAAAAAAAGGCTGATCATCTGTTCTACAACCTGTGGAACTTTGTAGATGCCCAGCACTTCTGCTATGTCGAGGGAAGTTCTCGTGTAAAGGGCTCCAATTACTGATATCAGGTTATTCTGGATACCACACTTGTAGTTGGGGATGAATCTGTTGTGTGTGGAAAGAAGTTGTAGTGTGGCATAATAGGTATGCTGAGCATTAAAATAGCTGTCATAGATGTTGAAGCCCAAAGTGATGTTGGGTAAGATCTGGTGGTTTTCATTGATCTCCTCCACAGCAAATACCAAGGCCAAAAGGAGCTGATAGTTTTTAGTCAGTACACTGCAATGAGAGTTATACATCACATCAGAGTTTTACTCAGTAAAATCATTGTCACATCAATTGTGCTCCATCAGAGGCTTTTGTTTCACAAGAAAATGCCTACTACACAGAAAAATCATCTATATTTAGAATAGGTCTTATAGGTCTGCTAGCTGACTGTTAGTAAGCACATATATGAGGATTATAGGATCTCTGAAGAGGACATAGTGTGTTCAAGAGTTCTTTTGGGAAATTCTAACAAGTTTGCAAGTAAAAGTCAATGGTAGCTTCAAAGCTACACTGTGCATGCTGTTTTCCTCTCCCGATCTGCAAAATGATTAAATTGGACATTCATCCAATAACAATATAAACTAGTATAGTTTGACCAGAATCCATCACAATATAGAAAACACATCCAGTTGTACACTTCCTTGACGTAAAGCAGAATTTGGAAGCAAGATTGAGTTCTTTGGGAAAATGTAAAATTGTATGATGGAGAATGTTCAAAACTGTGTATTTTCTTTTCTCTGTGTATTTCTAATTATGTAGAGAAAACTTAAAAGGCAACTGAAAATCCTTTAAAAACTGTGATTACTTTTGCTGACTGAATTCTCCCAACATTAATTTCAAAGAGATGAAAAGTGCCTCAAAAGAGTTTTCCAGAGCCAAAAGAGTATTATATAACCAAATAAGTAGCTGTGTAATTGTTTAGAAAAGCCACAACTGACTACTCAAACAAAAATCTGTGGGTGAAATGACAAGGAAATTTATTTAGGAGAGAAAATGATAGCATACTACAAATAAAAGTCAAGAGCTTGAGAGAAAATAGCAGTATCTTTTTAAAAATCTTCAGCTGAATTAATTATATCCCCCCCCCAAATAAAGCATAGTAAGAGATCAAAAGATAATGTACCATAATGTACATATTACCATAATGTAATATGGTAGTTAAGAACTATGCCTGGAAACTTTAATGGATCAATTGGTTGACTGATTCAGTCCACAATTAAGTAAAACAATGCTTTTCCTTAGGTTTGCTTGTGAGAGTCACTGTACTATATTAATTATCATCTCCGTTTAGGAGCCAGGTTCAAATCTTTGTGCAGCTAGGAAGTTTGGTGGACAACCTTGGGCTAGTCACTCTGTCTCAACCTAACCGACTTCATGAGGTTCCTATGAAAGGAGAGAAAGGTGTTGCACACTGATTGCTTGCTGGAGTCATGGTGGCTTAAAGAGATAAAGTTGACAGATGTGTTTCAGTTCTGCTGTGTTAGTATATCAATCACATGCTCTCAGCCTTAGTTGTTGTTGTGAACTTGTGAGGATGAAATAGATGATAGGAGAACAATATAAATCACTTTGGGTGCCCATTGGGGATTATAAATCTAATTCTGCCTACAGCTCCCCAACAAAAAACGACTGCTTTTGTTGTTCCTTTCTCAGGTATTGCTGCAATACTTTAAGCAGGAGGTAGAACTGCTAATTTAGTTTTCAAACTACTATTAAATATTGTAAGCACGAAGAGTTATAAAGATGACAAACAGATCGAGCCAGGGCAGAGCCTCTAGTGTTAAATATTTCCTTTTCTTTTGGAAAATGTGCTAATATTTTATTAATCAAATCTTTTTTTTTATTTCACACATTCTTCATTATTTCTAGTGAGGCTTGCATCACTTCCAACAATGTTGCATCACTTCCATAATTCTCCAATTAACAACTTTTTAATCTGTTAGTAGAAATCCAGATCCTTATGTAGCTGAAGAGACCCAACAACCAAAATGAGAGACTTAAAATGAGGGACTTTACTTGCCCCCATCCCAACTATACGCAGCAATGCAATGCCCTGTCAGTTCATTCCAGAAATATTATTTTGAGAAAAATGCTTTGTTAATGTTTTGGTTTTAGGGCACAAAAGGATTTTTTTTACTTAATATGCTATTTTATGTTGTCAAATGCAATCTATTTGACCGATATAAGTTACCATAAGAAAAATAATGCCTTACATGTTCTCATCAATCTGTAATTGACTAGGGTGCTGATGGAAGTTATTCTGAGCAAAAGGCACTGAAAATTGGGAAGTAATACCTCCAATAACGAAGTCACCAGACTGAAAATACCTATGAGGAATAGGGACAGGATCACCACTGGTACATTTCTTTCTGTCTGTGTTGAAGGCTATATAAGGCATCAGGAGCAAAAGCAGTAAAGTCACATTCTTAAGCACACAGCTTCCTTCAAAACACAGGCTGACCAGTTTCCACATTATATGTTGTCTCCAGCACAATACCAGCCTGCCTGCCTGATCATTCACTCTATGAAGATGCTGTTTTGGATTCTGCTTTATAAATCCTAACCAATAAAGCATCAGACTGATGGGAAATTGCCTGTCTGTCCTTCCTAGCTTCAGTACAGCTTGGACAGTGGACATTATTTATACTATTCATCACAGTCTTTAGGTTTTTTTTAAAAAATGGTCTCTTTGTCTACGCAGAGACTTTAACAAGGAGGGGAGAATTAATTACCATCATTTTAATAATTATACTTGTTGAGAGGCAAGTTCTGTTCAGATTATGACTTCTTTGTGGAATTCATGAAGAAAATACGTTTGTCATCTCCGGGTTCAAGTCTTCTCTAACTTGCTAGCTTACCTAAAAGAGAAAATAAATTGGCTCCCAAGGTTTGAAACAGTGCAGTGCAGTGGTGGATCTCTTTGTCCCAGTGTGTTGCTGCATCCTAACAAGTTTCACTACTTGGGTTCTATTTTCGACCTCACATGCCAATTGGATCCATCCTAACAGGGTTTGTGGGTCATCTTGCATGAGTGCTCAGTCTAGAAGATTGGCATTCAATCTGTTTTGGAACAGTTCAGTTTTAACTCCTTCATGATAGTCCTCACATTTGGTGGCTAATTGCCTGAATTCGGCAGCATACTCTCTTATGTGTCTGGGCCCTTTTCTTACGGTTCTGAGCTTTGTGCGAGCCCTTTCTCCCTCTAGTAGGTCTTCAAATTGGGCTCTTATCACATATACAAAAGCATTTAAGTCATATAGCTCAGGTGCTCCTACGTTATGCAAAGTTACATACCATTCAGCTGCCGCCCCTTCCAATCAAGATCCTAAGTGGTTCACTCGACTGTGTTCTGAGAGAAATAAATGTCCCCAATCTTGAAAAAACTCCATAGCTTGTATTATAAAAAATCCTAAGTTCTTTGGGTTCCCATCGAATGTAGTTTCCAATTTGACCCATCCTTGGAATAATCCCACTGTGGGAGCTCCTGCTTCCTGATACCCCACTGGTTGGTAGATTGGGGCCACTCCCAAGGGGGGTGGTTGAACATGTCCCAGCCCCACAAAGAGTATTTGATGGGCTCCATTTGCTCCATAACCTCTTGGAGCTGCCTGTGGTATTCTTCTGTACTGCAGGTGAAAGGCTTGTGCTTGAATTCCAGTGGCTCCTTGAGGGGAGTATATTGGAGGACCCCCTGTTTGCAGGTGGCCTACTCCAACCACCATTGGGATAATGATAGGTGATCCTTGTGGTTGGCCGGGTCGGGGCATCCTCATCCCTGTGGTGGCAACCCATGCCCCTATGCTTGCTGTAGTAGATGGGACCCTCAATGGCTGGATTCCTCTGTCACGGTCAGGACTAGGGTTTCCACTTGGGCGGGTGCTGGGCTGAGCGGAATGCAGAGAGCAAGAGTCCGAAACACACCGAAGTCAAGAACGGGAGAGTCTGTCTGTCAGGGGGGCAAGCAGAGGAGAGTCAGAAAGACGAACGGAGGTCTGAAAGTGAAGTCGTCAGTTTCAAACGGAGACAGGCAAGAGGTGGTTGGGGATGGAGCCGAGGTCAGGACACAGGAAATCTATCCGAGCAAAGACAGGATACAAGGTGAGCTGTTGGGAGCAAGGAGTGGTGAACAAAGTTGCTCCCACGCTGGGCTCTGCCCAGAATTCCCTTATAAGGTCAGGGTGGCATAAGAGGGCCAGGTGTTTCTCGTTTGCTTTATTGCCCCACCTCGTCTTTGGTGGTCAGCTCCGCCCGTCCCTGCACTTGCAGGCACACACTCCTCCTCCGTTCCCACACCGCCTCTCTTGCTTGAGCCTTCTGCCTTGCTGCTGGCTCGCAAGGCTTGGTTCTCCGAGGCGCCGGTTCCCTTTCCTCTCTGCGCGCCCCCTCACCTCCACTATCCTGCGCTGAGGGGCCGGGTTGCTGATTGCCATCTGGTGCTTCAGGGGCTGCAGGTGAGTTTTCCCGCTGGCTCTTCCAGCCCCTCGGAGGAGGAGGAACCATTTGCAGGTAGAGAGCCCAGCTGGCGCAGGTCTCTGACACCATCCCCCCCCCAAGGCCCCCCCCAAGGCCCCCCTCCTGTGAGTGACCTGGAGGGCCTGGCTTGTCGGGGTGTGCCTGATGGAACTGCTGGAGGAGATGCGGTACATGGAGGTTGCCTGCGGGTTCCCAGGACCTGTCGTCTGTTCCATACCCCTTCCACTCCACCAGATACTGGAGCTGTCCCCAGTGCTGACGTGAATCCAGGATCAGGACCACCTCATATTCCTCTTCGCTGTCCACCAGTATTGGAGATGGCAGCGGGGACCAGCTGCAGAGCGGGTGCGGGGGCACTGCCGGGGTGAGCAGGGATTGGTGGAAGACCGGGTGGATCCAAAGTGTTGGAGGTAATTCAAGGTGGAACGCCATGGGGTTGACCTGTTCCACTATCCGGTAGGGCCCGATGAACTGATGGTCCAGTTTCCAGGAAGGACGTTGGGACCAGATATGCCTTGTGGAGAGCCATACGGTGTTGCCTACAGCCAGGACCTCCCCGTCCCAATGGTGATGGTCCGCAGCGGCCTTGTAGGCCTGCTTGGAGTGGTCCAATTGTTCCCATAGCACTTGGTGCAAGTCTTGGAGTTCCTGTACAAAGGTGTTTGCCTCCAGGGTGGTGGACTCGGGGGCGGCTTGAGGGAAATATTGGGGGTGGTGTCTATAATTGGCCAGGAAAAGAGCCTGCCGGGTCGGGGAGTGAACGGAGTTGTTGTATGCGAACTCTGCCTAAGGTAGTAGGTCAGCCCAGTTATCCTGTTGGTAGTTGGTGTAGCATCACAGGTACTGCTCCAACGTGGCATTTGTCTGCTCCGTTTGCCCATCAGTCTGTGAATGATGTGAGGAGGACAGGTGGACATGGGCACCCAGAAGGGCCTGGAGGGCTTGCCAGAAGTGGGAAGTGAACTGTACTCCTCGATCTGAGATCAGGTGCTGAGGGATCCCGTGTAAGTGGAAGACATGGTGCAGATACAGGTGGGTGACTTCAGTAGCCGTGGGTGGCACGGGACAGGGGATGAAGTGCGCCATCTTGGTGAGAAGATCCACTATGACTGTCATGCAGGTGTGCCCCTGCGACAGGGGAAGGTCAGTGATGAAGTCTAAGGAAATAGACTCCCAGGGTCTTGTTGGTGTTGGCAGGGGCTGCAACAGGCCGGCTGGTTTCCCAGGCATATCTTTGGCATGGTGGCACACTTTGCAGGACTGTACATAATGAACTACATCGCCCTGCACCCGAGGCCACCAGAATTCATGGGAGAGGAGGTGTAGGGTCTTGTATTGCCCAAAGTGCCCTGTGGCTGGCGTATCATGAACCAGCTGCAGCACCCCCCGATGCAGGGACCCCGGGGGCACATAGATCTGGTCATTGTGAGTGAGGAGGTCCTGTTGGAGACGGTACCTTGGTGGGTCTGTCTGGGCCGGGTCGCACAAGCGCTGGATGATGCGCCGGGCCGAGGGGTCCCTGCTGTGTCCACTGGATTCGGAATCTCAGGGAAGCCGGCTTGTCTGTTGCTACGTAGACCTCAGGAGGAAGAATGGTGGTGACTATAGGCACCTTCTCATCTGGTCGGGCAAATTCTGGTTTTCGGGACAAGGCATCTGCCTGTTTATTCTGAGCACCAGGGACGTAGCGGATGGTGAACTGGAACCGGGCAAAGAACAATGCCCACTGGATCTGGTGCTGGTTCTGGTTCTGGGTGCTCTGTAGATGTTCCAGGTTGCGGTGGTCAGAGTGCACCATGATGGGGTGCCGTGCGCCTTCCAGATGATGCCTCCAGGTCTCGAAGGCCGCCTTGATGGCCAGCAACTCTCTCTCCCAAATGGTGTAATTGTGCTCTGCAGGCGTGAGTTGGCGAGAGTAGTACGCACAGGGGCGTAGCAGGCCTTCATGGGAGTCTTGCTACACCAGGATGGCACCTAGCATGGTATCAGAGGCATCGGCTTTGACAATGAACGGTTGGTTTACATCCGGGTAGCATAGGACAGGGCCAGTGGCGAAGAGGTGCTTCAGGGCTTGGAAGGCCTGCTGGGCCACCGGGGACCAAGCGAAGGGAACTCGGGGTCTAATGAGCTGGGTCAGTGGTATTGCCAGTTCAGTGAACCCAGGGATAAACTGCCGGTAGTAGTTGGCGAATCCCAGGAACCACTGAATGTCCTTCCGGTTCCTGAGGGCCTGCCAAGAGAGCTCGGCCTCGACCTTGACTGGATCCATCCGGAGGCCTTGGGCAGAGACACGGTGCTCCAGGAATTCCACCTCTTCCCAGTCAAACTCACGCTTCTTCAGTTTGGCGTACAGCCCGTGTTGCCTCAGCCGGCGGAGCACATTCCGGACGTGGTTAGGGTGTTTGGCTGGGTCCCGGGAGAACACCAGGATGTCATCAAGGTACACAATGACATAGTCGTCCAGCAGGTCATGGAACACGTCTTTTATGTACCTCTGGAAGACCGAGGGTGCATTACATAGACCAAACGGCATTACAAGATACTCAAATTGGCCATAGCGAGTCGTAAAGGCCGTCTTCCACTCGTCCCCCTTGCAGATCCGGATCAGGTTGTACGCCCCACACAGGTCAAGCTTGGTAAAGCAGGTTGCTCCCCGGAGCCGGTCCAGGAGATCTGGAATCAGGGGTAGTGGGTAGCGGTTAGGGGTGTGCAAGCCAAAAATTTTCGGCTATAGCCGAAAGTAGAAAGCCGAAAGAAGATTCTCTATCGTTAAAGCCGAAAGCCGAAACAAGAATCTCTTTCGGCTTTCGACTTTCGGGATTCTTTCGGCATTATTTCGGCATTTTTTCGGCTTTTTTCTATGGGAAAATGCCTCCGTCTTCCCGGACGTCTGGGGGAGGCATTTTCCCACCGAATAAGCCCAAAATTGGTGGGGACCTTCCTGTAACCCTTCTCTAACAACCACCCAAGTTTCAGACAGATTGGACTTTGGGGGGCCATGTTATGGCCCCCCAAAGCAGGTCCCCCCATCCTCCCATAAGAAAGCGAAGGAGCAGCATATTGTTAGCATGCTGCTGCTCATCTTCTTCATTATTTCCTATGGGGAAAAATGAAGAAGCAGGCTTCCTTTGCCAGGGGTGGCATTTTGCATGCAAAATGCCCCCAAGCCCTCAGGGGCCCTTCTCCCACCCTTCCTCCCACCCCCACCAAGGCTCAGCCTGCTCCCACTTGGGGGGGCATTTCATGGCCTCCCCAAGTAGGTGCTCTAATCTCTACCACTGACAGCTGGGGGAGGCTTGTCTTGCCAGGGGTGGCATTTTGCATGCAAAATGCCCCCCAACCCTCTGGGGCCCTTCTCCCACCCTTCCTCCCACCCCCCACCAAGGCTCAGACTGCTCCCACTTGGGGGGGGGCATTTCATGGCCTCCCCAAGTAGGTCCTCTCAGCCCCTAAAGTCCACCCCTTACAGCCCCACACAAACCCAATTCCCCCCCAGCTGCCACACACAGACCCAAATCCCCACATTAGCCCCTCACAGACCCAAATCCACCCCCACCTGCCCCACACCCATAACCCCAGGAACAGGCTGGCAAAGGCCAGCCCTCTCCCTTTGTTCCCTATGCTGGGAACTTCTAAACTCTCTTTCCCTGGGCAATTCTGCACAGCCCAGGGGTGCCACAATGGTGGGCACACTTCTGAGTGCCAGCTGGTCCCTGTGAAAGAGCACCTTAACCACAGACACCCTCCCTCAAATTCCCCCACCACCTACAGAGATGGCTGGCCAGCCAGCCCCATTGTTCCCTATGATGGGAACCAACTGCACAACAAAGAATAAAACAAGAACAACACAAAATAAAGTTTTAAAAAAATTATTTTCTCCCTTCCAAAGTACAAGTAGGCAAAGCATTATGACACATTACACCAGCAGTCCCCCACACAGAAAAATTAAAACAAAACTCACTTAACATCAGAGAATCACAAAGCATGATTCCTGTCAAAAACACTTTATTTCTTGAACAGCTTTAGGTTACACAGCAGGGGGGAACACCAAAGGGCATGGCAGCACTATCTTACACAAAAATAACACAACTCACTTCACATTAAAGAATCACCCCAAAAAATTGCTGTCAAAAGCACTTTATTTCTGTAACTGCTTTAGGTTACACAGTAGGAAGGCACCACAGAGCAGGAAAGCAGTGTACTACACAAAAATAACACAACTCACTTCACATCAGAGAATCACACAAACACAATTGCTGTCAAAAACGGTGAAGTGGGTTGTATTATTTTTTGTAGTACATTGCTATCATGTCCTGTTGTGCCCTCCTACTGTGTAACCTAAAGCTGTTCAAGAAATAAAGTGTTTTTGCCAGGAATTGTGTTTTTGTGATTCTCTGATGTTAAGTGAGTTGTGTTATTTTTGTGTAAGATAGTGCTGCCATGCCCTTTGGTGTTCCCCCCTGCTGTGTAACCTAAAGCTGTTCAAGAAATAAAGTGTTTTTGACAGGAATTGTGCTTTGTGATTCTCTGATGTTAAGTGAGTTTTGTTTTAATTTTTCTGTGTGGGGGACTGCTGGTGTAATGTGTCATAATGCTTTGCCTACTTGTACTTTGGAAGGGAGAAAAAAAATTTAAAACTTTATTTTGTGTTGTTCTTGTTTTATTCTTTGTTGTGCAGTTGGTTCCCATCATAGGGAACAATGGGGCTGGCTGGCCAGCCATCTCTGTAGGTGGTGGGGGAATTTGAGGGAGGGTGTCTGTGGTTCAGGTGCTCTTTCACAGGGACCAGCTGGCACTCAGAAGTGTGCCCACCATTGTGGCACCCCTGGGCTGTGCAGAATTGCCCAGGGAAAGAGAGTTTAGAAGTTCCCAGCATAGGGAACAAAGGGAGAGGGCTGGCCTTTGCCAGCCTGTTCCTGGGGTTATGGGTGTGGGGCAGGTGGGGGTGGATTTGGGTCTGTGAGGGGCTAATGTGGGGATTTGGGTCTGTGTGTGGCAGCTGGGGGGGAATTGGGTTTGTGTGGGGCTGTAAGGGGTGGACTTTAGGGGCTGAGAGGACCTACTTGGGGAGGCCATGAAATGCCCCCCCTAAGTGGGAGCAGTCTGAGCCTTGGTGGGGGGTGGGAGGAAGGGTGGGAGAAGGGCCCCAGAGGGCTGGGGGGCATTTTGCATGCAAAATGCCACCCCTGGCAACACAAGCCTTCCCCAGCTGTCAGTGGTAGAGAAAAGAGCACCTACTTGGGGAGGCCATGAAATGCCCCCCCCAAGTGGGAGCAGTCTGAGCCTGGGTGGGGGGTGGGGGGAAGGGTGGGAGAAGGGCCCCTGAGGGCTTGGGGGCATTTTGCATGCAAAATGCCACCCCTGGCAACACAAGCCTCCCCCAGCTGTCAGTGGTAGAGATTAGAGCACCTACTTGGGGAGGCCATGAAATGGCCCCCCCAAGTGGGATCAGGCTGAGCCTTGGTGGGGGGTGGGAGGAGGGGTGGGAGAAGGGCCCCTGAGGGTGAGGGGGCATTTTGCATGCAAAATGCCACCCCTGGCAAAGGAAGCCTGCCTCTTCATTTTTTCCCCATAGGAAATAATGAAGAAAGATGAGCAGCAGCATGCTAACAATATGCTGCTCCTTCGCTTTCTTATGGGAGGATGGGGGGACCTGCTTTGGGGGGCCATAACATGGCCCCCCAAAGTCCAATCTGTCTGAAACTTGGGTGGTTGTTAGAGAAGGGTTAGAGGAAGGTCCCCACCAATTTTGGGCTTATTCGGTGGGAAAATGCCTCCCCCAGACGTCCGGGAAGACGGAGGCATTTTCCCATTGAAAAGCCGAAAGAAAGCCGAAAGAATCCCGAAACGTTTCGGCTTTTTTCTTTCGGCTACCCGAAACGTTTCGGCATTCCCCGAAACGTTTCGGCATTCCCCTAAAGAAGCCGAAACACTTTTGTTTCGGCATTCTTTCGGCATTCTGAATGCCGAAACGCACATCCCTAGTAGCGGTCCCTGATTGTGATCTAGTTCAGGGCCCGGTAGTTATGGCACAGTCTGAGCTCCCCTCCCTTCTTCTTCACAAACAGGACTGGTGCTGACGTGGGTGAGGTGGAGGGCTGTATGAATCCCGGCTGTAAGTTCTTAGCCAGGAATTCCCGGAGCGCCAGGCGCTCTGGCTCGGTCAGGGAGTAGAGGCGGGCTGTAGGTAGGGGCTTGTCAGGCAGCAGGTTAATCACGCAGTCATATGCCCGGTGGGGTGGCAGCTGATCATCCCCCTTCTCCTTGAACACGTCCTCAAACTTGGCATAGTGGGGCGGCAGCAAGGTCCCCTGGGGGCTGGCGTCAGCGCTGGTAAGCAGCTTCTGGGTGGGATCCGGTTTCATGGCAGGAAACTGGACTACCTGGCGCTTCCAGTCGATGAGTGGATTGATGCTCATGAGCCAGGTCAGGCCCAGCATGACAGAGAAGTGCGGCATGCAGACCACATTGAACTGGACTCGGTCCCGGTGGCCTTCCACGACTATCTCCACTGGTTCAGTCTCGTGGGTTACTGGACCGGATTTCAGCAGGCGCCCATTGATTGCTTCGACCAAAGCAGCAACTGGTTTCTCTTGCAGAGGGGCGTGGTGTTGGCGGGTGAACTGCTGGTCCATGAAATTCCGGGAAGCGCCAGAATTGACCATAGCGCTTGTTTCCAGGCGCCGCCTGTCTGGCAGTTGTATTTCTAAGGGGAGGAGGAGGTGTCCTCCTCCAACGTTGAGGGCCCCATTGGTGTAGACCTCTCGCCCTGGTCAGTGTGGGCTGCCGTGAGCCGGGGCCTGTCTTTTGCTGTGCCTCCTGGGTGGCGCTTCTCCAGGCAGGCGTTGGCATAGTGGCCAGCCCCTCCACAGTACAGGCAAAGCTCCTGGGTGCTTTGCCTTGCCTTCTCCGCGGCTGTGAGATGGGGTGGTGCGCCGCCCAGCTGCATGGGCTCCTCAGCCTCTACCCCTTTTGGAGTGGTTGGGGAAAAATAGGTGCCTTCAGGTACTGGTCGGGACAGACCTCCCCTCTGGGGGACTTCGCTGTGCGCCTGTTTCTGGGCTTCTAGGCACTGGTCGATGCGCTGACACTGCACCACTAGGCTTTGAAGAGTACTGGGGCTTTCTGTTCGGGCCAGCTCATCTGCAACCTCATCAGACAAGCCCTCCAGAAACTGGTCCTGCAGCGCCGCCTCATTCCATGAGAGGTCCTGGGCCAGAAGCTGGAATTCTGCTGTGTAGGCGGCCACTGACCCTTGCCCCTGGCGGAGCCATCGGATACGCTGGTTGGCACTTTCAGCCTTAATGGGGTTAGCAAAGGCTTGCTGGAGCCATTCCACAAACCCAGTGTAGTCTTGCAGCAGCGGCAGCAGTTCCAGGAGAAGGGGGGTAGAGATAATTTGGCAGCCTGGCCTTTCAGTAGACTCAGAATGAAGCCCACCTTGGTCCTATCATCAGGAAAGTCTCGTGGGCGCAGGCTAATGTACAGCTGGCACTGGGCTAGGAAGACAGGAAATTCCTCCATATTACCAGCAAACTTCTCAGGCAGGCTTACCGGGCACTTGGGTGTGGCTGGTGGCAGCGGCGGCATTGCCTGAGCTTGTTGCTGGAGCTGTTGCTGAAGCTGAGTCACAGCATTGCTCAGTTGAGTTACTGTCTGCTACAGCGTTTGGTTTTGAGCTACTAGCGCAGCAGCAGTTGCAGCATCCATGTTGCCTGTTGTTGTGAGGGTGGGAGCAATGTGTCACGGTCAGGACTAGGGTTCCCACTTGGGCAGGTGCTGGGCTGAGCGGAAGGCAGAGAGCAAGAGTCCAAAACACACCGAAGTCAAGAACGGGAGAGTCTGTCTGTCAGGGGGGCAAGCAGAGGAGAGTCAGAAAGATGAACGGAGGTCTGAAAGCCAAGTCGTCAGTTTCAAACGGAGACAGGCAAGAGGTGGTCGGGGATGGAGCCAAGGTCAGGACACAGGAAATCTATCCGAGCAAAGGCAAGATACAAGGCGAGCTGCTGGGTGCAAGGAATGGTGAACAAAGTTGCTCCCACGCTGGGCTCTGCCCAGCATTCCCTTATAAGTTCATGGTGGCATAAGAGGGTCAGGTGTTTCTTCTTCACTTGATTGCCCCGCCTCGTGTTTGGCGGTCAGCTCCGCCCATCCCTGTGCTTGCAGGCACGCGCTCCTCCTCCATTCCCGCATCACCTCTCTTGCTCGAGCCTTCTGCCTTACTGCTGGCTCACAAGGCTTGGTTCCCTGAGGCGCCGGTTCCCTTTCCTCTCTGCGCACCCCTCACCTCCACTACCCTGCGCTGAGGGGCCGGGTTGCTGGTTGCCATCTGGTGCTTCAGGGGCTGTGGGTGAGTCTCCCACTGGCTCTTCCAGACCCTCGGAGGAGGAGGAGGAATTGTCTGCATGTAGAGAGTCCAGCTGGCGCGGGTCTCCGACATCCTCCTTGTTGGGTCCACACTCCCCTTGGGGTGGTAAAGTGGGAATTGTTGACACTGGTAGGGTTTGAGTTTGTAAGCTCATTGGCAGTCTCATCCCCAATGTGGCAATTGGTGCCTAGCACCACCCACCATCAGAGGAATGGTCAGTGGTTGTGCTGTCCAATACTGGCCCATCCCTATTCCCCGGGAGGGTATATTCGGTGCGGTCACTGAGGGAGAAGGTGGGATGATACTCCATCCCTCTGTTTCTGTTGTTACTCCTGAAATTGTTTGTGGCGTCTGGCCCCCAATAGGGATTTCTGGCCCGACCGCAGCCTTTAAGTTGCTTGAGTCCATGGATTCCATCTCTTCCTCGGTGGTATAATCCACCAACTTGTGCCTATTACCAGGGGTTAATCCACGGTCCCCCTGTATTTGTAAATCTGACAACACCAATTGTGTTGCTTTACTTTTCAGTGCAAGTAGCCGTGGCATCTGGCCCCAATCCTGATTGTTTGGCCTGGCTGTGGCTTACGACTTACAGAGGTCCAAAGGATCTGTTCTTGTCTCAGTGGTAACTCCACGATATTCCACAGCATTTCCAGGGGGTAATCTAGGGTCCCCTGATATCTATAAATCCTCCGCTATGTCTCATAACAAGCAGTACTCGCTGGTCTCAGCTATCTGCGGGGGCCTCAGATTCCACCTCATGTGGCTCATTGAAGCGGCAGCTCCCCTTGCCACCAACTCACTAATGTACCCCTTCATCTCGATGGAATACCGAAAGTACATTGTTCCATGGCACTACATCCTTTCCTCTGCTGTTAGGGATCTACAAGGGTTCTACTCGCACATGGATGGTAGATTCCAGTGATAGTAGGTAGACCCGGCTTTGGGGATTGCTCCCAGTTCAGGATACATCGGGAGGGTCCCAGCAGCACTAAGTCCCCTCATTGCAGATATATTATGGTCAATATGGTAATCCAAACTTAAGTGGGTCACAGATGCCAGCTCTCTGGAAGTCCCTTCCAGAGTTTCACCTGTTCCCGGTTGATTTATGGGATCCTCTGGCGCTGTTGGCCCAAGGTCAGGCTCTAACGACATAAAGCCGGTAGCCATTCTCCAAGGATTGCAGGTGCAGAGGAAAACTGAAGGATTCCTATCAAAATGTCAGGCTATGGATGACAGGATATAGTAGACAGGTCCCTGATACCATTGCAACAAGAAGTCCAAGCTCTTGGTTAAATGGTTTTATTCAGAAATCAAATCTTTCCATATATATTTCCATAGAATTACTCAGAGGCAAGAAAGCATCTCAGCAGTACATACTTCCTTGATAGGAATAGAGACTTGAGGAAAAATATAGCTTTAAATACTCAATCGTTTCCCCCCTCCCACTTAGACCACACATTTGCACGGGAAAGGTTCTGGGAACTTCTGGAGTTCATACATCAGCCTAGACTGGACTGGAGATTCCACAGCAACATTTTAGACAGCACAAGGTCACTTCTGTGAGCTTCAAAGAAAGAAAAGACCACTGCATTCTATGGCTGTTAGAGGCTGCTAGAGGGAGAAACAAAAGTGATGGTTAGAGCATTTGCAAAATGAAATCAAGGCACAGCATTAGCAATAGTTCAACACCTAAAACAATGGCATGGATGTAGGGTTAGAGACATGATAGCTTTTCATGACCTTGGTCTGGCATACTTAACAGGACTCCTCCCTCCCTACGTTACTCCATGGCAACTTCACCCATCTGAACAGGGTCTCTGCAGAGAGCGCAACATACAGCTTTTGGATAGGTTTCTTCTTTGGGCAATAATAGTTCTATTGGACATTTGTTATGTGAGTAAATACCTTCTGTTAAAATAAATTTGCAGAAACTCAAGAAAAATGGCACCAAAGGAAATTTTATTCAGTGGCTCCATTTTTAAAAAACAACAACAACATGATATAATAACACTTTGGAGAGGCTGGAGTTCCAACATATCCTCAGAAAAAATTAATTGGAAACTTATTCTTTAATTGCATTAACAATTTTAGATCTTTCTCCTTATTAACTGTTCCCTGTTGTTCAGCTCAGGTTGAAACAAAATGATGTAACATTTGGGAGAAAAGATGCAACCAAGAAGCCCAGCACTAGAGGTCACAATAGAAAAAATCTCCACAGCTACCATATATTTCCCCCTGGTACTCAGGTAAGTTGGAACAAAGGATAACCACACACTGCAAAACACCAGCATACTGAAAGTGATAAACTTGGCTTCATTAAAACTGTCTGGTAACTTCCTGGCAAGGAAAGCCACCATGAAACTGATACTGGCCAGGAAGCCCATATAGCCCAGGACACAGTAAAACATGGTAGGTGATCCCTCATTACACTTCAAGATCATTTCTTCAGTCGATGAATGCATGTCAACATCTGGAAATGGGGGAGAGACTCCCAACCATACCACACAAATACCCACTTGGATAAGGGAGCAGGAAAGAACAATGCAGCTGGCTAAGGGTTTCCCCACCCATTTCCTCATCCTGGATCCAGGCTTGGTGGTCGTAAAAGCCAGAACCACAATGAGAGTCTTTGCCAGCACACACGATACAGCCACTGAGAAGATGATGCCAAAAGTCATTTGCTGGGCGAGGCATGTCACCATCCTAGGCTGCCCAATGAATAGCAAGGAACAAAGAAAGCAGAGCAGGATGGAGATGAGGAGAGCATAGGTGAGGTTGCGGTTGTTGGCTTTGACAATGGGAGTGTTGTGGTACTTCATAAAGCTTCCTAATACCAAAAGAGTGAGCCAGGAAAACAAAAGCACCAAAATGGCCAAAGTGATCCCCAGGGAGTCTTCGTAAGACAAGAAGCTTCTGTGCTTTAGAAGGCATGAGTTCTTGACCTGGTTTGGATATTGATCTTCCGGGCATTTAACGCAGTCATCCATGTCTGGAAATGAAAACATATATTCTGAATATCCATAAACATCCCAATATGTTCTTCTCCCATGAATTATGGGTACATAAAGAAGACTGTCATTGTGATGTTGTGGTTAGGGATGTGTGCTTAGGGTTTCAGAAACCTAATTCGGGTTGATCTGTCATGCCCGAATCGGCCCCAGCAAAGCTGGCCTGATTTGGGAAACCTGAAGCAGAGCAACCCAAAGCAATTTGAGTTGCTTCAGGAAGCTCTGTGAAGCCTTTTTCCCTTGCTGAGGCAAGAGGAAAAAAGCTTCAAAGAGCTCTCTTCCCATGGCTTTCGCGTGATGGGAGGGCAAAGAAGGAAGTGAGAGAGCCTGGAGAGGGAGGGGGGTGATCAGGGAAGGGAGATTGGCTGAGAGATAGAGCCAGTTGCTGTAGCAGCAAGCAGCTCTTCCCTTCCAGATTGTGGAATTCTCTGGGAGGACAGTAATTTATTTTTTAAAAAAAGTTTCAAGGTGAGACTGTGATTTGAACGTGCTATTGATGCTGTTCCCAGAAATCCAAGAACTGATTTTTTTTTTAAAAAAAAATATTTGTGATTCTCTGGTGTGATGTTAGAATTTGTTTCAAGGTGGGGGACTGTATGATGTGATTTTAATGTGCTATTAATGCTGTTCCCAGAAATACAAGAAATGAAAATTTATTTTTTGTGTGTTTTTGGTTCTGTTTTTCAAGTGTTTTTGATTCTCTGGTGTGATGGTAGGGGTTGATTTAATTTAGGACTGTACTTTGTAATTTAACAGTGATGTGATGTTTTTAATTTATTGCTGATACCAAGAAATGTTTTTTTAAAAAATTGATTTATGTGTGTGTGTGTGAATTTCTGTTGCAATGGTTGACCCCTTAGGGAAGCATGGAGAGTGGCTGGCCAGCCAGCCCTGGGGGTGCTGGGGAATTTTGGGTTGTTTGTCTTTAGTTTTGTTGGGCTGTTGGGGGGGGTTATTGAGGGGTTTCTGCTTGTGGCCATGGATGCCACATTCCATGTGTTTCTATTGTGGGAGTCTGGATTTTCCCACAATAGAAAGTGAGGTGGCTGGAGTGGTGGTCAACCTTCTTTTGGGAACCATTACATGGCCCCTCAAAGTCCAATCTCCCTGATGCTTGGGTGATCTCCAGAGGGCAGATAGGAGTAGGTCTCCTGTAAGTTTGGTACATTTTACTTGCAAAATGCCACCCCCAGCCTCCTAGAACAGCCCACTAGTTTTCAACACATGGTTCAGATTGGTTTGGGTTGAATTCAGTGGATGATTCTCTGGAGTGAAGTTGATCCCCTTTCATCATTTTGGCTGTATTTAGGGAGATTGTTCATTATTTCACCTCTAGTTGCTCACTCACTTGATTCTTATGGTTTTGTGTATTTTTAATCATTTTTTTTCTTATTGTGATTCTCTGGTGTGAAGTTAGTCCTCTTAGAGAATAATGCGGCTGGGGGGACGTTCTTTGGGGGGCCATAATATGGCCTCCCGAAGTCCAAAACTCCCTGAAACTTGGGTGGCCATGGGAGGAGAGTGGGTAGAGGGTCCCCTGAAGGTTAGGTGCATTTTGCTTGCAAAATGCCACTCCCAGCCTCCTGGGAACCTTCCCCCTGATTTTTCCCATAGGAAACAATAGAGATAGGTGGCAGCTGGGGGACCTTTTGGCAGGGCAATCTCCCTGAAACTTGGGTGACCATGAGAGGAAGGTTGGGAGAGGGTCTCCTCCAAATGTGGTGTTATTAGGAAAGAAAATGACCCCCCCCCCAGGCCCCCGATAGCCAGGAGGAGTGTTTCCCATTGGAAAAAAATGGCTGAATCTTCCCTAAAAACCTGAATTGGCTTAAATACTTGAATTTTTTTCCTGCTCTGGGAAAACCAGAAGCAGGAAACCTGAATCTTTTGGAGTTGCACACCCCTGATTGTGGTATGAAAGTCAAGATAACACCATGGAGACCAAGATTTAAAATTGCATTTTCCATGAAGTAAACAACAATAATAACCTTTGTATAGTATTTTATTAAGTTTTCACAATCCTACAATGACTGTCTGAGGTACTGGATTTTCTTTTCATATTGGTATCTGCTTTTAACTTCTTATACTTCCTGAGGCTTAATTGAACAGTTCCTGCATGTTGCTCCCCTCTCCTCAACATGAAATTGTACTCTCTGACATCAGTTAATGTCTAGGGAGTTCCATAAATAAACAATAGTTAATACTGGACATGATTATATTAATCAGTGATCAGGGACTTAAGGGAAACTTCATACTATTTACTGGCAGGGATGTCACTCCATTCTATAGTCAGCAATGCCCTCTTGAAATGGGACAAGAAATGTCGTACACTTGAACTTTGAGTAAAAAACAGCTGGAATAGTAACAGCTGGACAGTTCATGGAACTGTCAGGTTTGTTTCTCATCATGACCATAAAGAACTTGTGTATTCAACCAGTTCCATCCTAAGCAGTGTTACTGCCTTCCAAACCACATAGCATTATGAAATTTCTTACCTTTCTGGTTTGAAACCTTTCCTTCTGGACATAGGATACAGTCATAACAACAAAATGGCTTCCCTTCCTGCCTTTTCTTGCTGTAACCCGGTTGGCAGCTCTCAGTACACACAGAAAAAGGCAATGTCTGGTCATTATACGGGGAAAGAATAGACATTTGGGAATACACATGTGGTTACTTTCATCTCTTTTGCTACCTTAAACACTAACACATTTTTTATTCTAGCTTCATGTTTCATAGATTCTGCTTGTTCAGATATGTCAGTGGACCATTGGTAATGCGTAGACTCTTAGCAACAAATAATGATACTGTCTAGATGCTAGCCCTCGGACAATTTTGTAAGAAAACTACTCATGTCTTGGATTTACACTATTGAAGACAAATTCCAGTGCTGTTTAGGGTAGCCAAATATCACTCTTCCCCCACAAAATTTTGTCTTGATGGTAGAAGTCTTTGTATATCTCAGCTCCCAGAGCCTGGGATGTGCTAAGTGTGCACATTCACACAAGGTCACAGTTGTTGTTCATATTGTCTTGTTCCTTTTTTGCTTATTGAATAACTAACGTAAGTTCTAGGGAATTTTATCAGCTCATCATCCCTTAAAAAGAGGGATGGGCTGAACACCTCCAGAACACACTATGCATTTATACTAGGGGGATGCAAATAGATATTGTGCACTCTAAAAATCATTTGACTTTCCCAGTATCTGATTTGACAAGCAATATTTGATTCACCGAAAGGCTTCCAGAACTGGATTGGGAGAATTAGTCTCATTGCTTGCAGTTTGTATTGGGTTTATTTAAGGCACATTAACAAACTGCAAGCTCTCATCCAAGTTAGAGAACCAATAACTATTTATCTAAAGAAATATATTAACATAAGTTTAGTGGAGAGAAAGAATTAATAACTGATCTAACTAGCTAAGATGGCTTTTGAAAGTAGGCCATTTCTCTCAGGAGGAGACACCATGCTGCCTCTCCTGGTGCATGCAGGGAAGAAGAGAAGGAGGAGAGAAGGGAAGGAAGTTCCTCTGGCAGGAAGGAGACAGATAGCAGACTATCTATCTAACTAACTCTATGGTTGTTGCCTTCCTTCTTCTCTGCTGGCAGTTCTAAAGGCCTGAGCAACAGACATCGCCAGTCCCTTCTTCTAACAGTTTGTTCATATTCCCTGCAAAAGGAATGGCAGAAGATTGGTCTCCCAGTCAATCCTAACAAGGGATTAGTAGAGCTTCCCTCAGCCAAGTTCACTATTCAGTGCTGTAATTTCCCTTAAGCACTCATTGCGTTCATTTTGCTGTTAAAGTTTGGCATTTACTTGTGAGGCCCCTAAGGAGACCCTGTGTGGAATATGCAGACCTTGGCCTGGACCTTGGACTCCTAGCCTGTACCCTCACCTGGACTACAGAACAGTTCGATTTATTTTGATTAGTAGTAATAACTATCCTTGGCCCTCACTCAGGGATAAGCACAGCCAGTGTGGCCATTTTTTCAGGGGGAGAGGGAATTGGACCCCTTTGTCCAATTCTCTGGGGGAGTATTTAGTAGAGAGGGAAGAGGAAGGACTATGTTTGCTGAAACTTAGCTGTCATTTGGTGACTTTTTTTTTAAAGCTGCTCTGGAAAATACACCAATAGAGGCAAAGATGGCTAGGGTGTACCTCTTTCAGGAGACCATAAAATCTGACCCCTTTATGCAATTCTCTTTGGTATGTGAGTATTTATAGAGAGAAGACCTTGATTGACTGAAATTTTGATAACATTTGGTGAATAAGCATCCAGTCCTCATTTTACCCCATAGGAACTACCGTCCATACATCCAATCCAAAATGACTTTCCAATACAATAAAAACACTCTTGACATTTAATGAAAACAGTAGTTTTGCTTAGGAGTCTGCAAAAAGAAACAAACAAGCCAGAAAGGTGAACCAAATATGGGAAATCAAGTTATTACAACCCCTTCACACCAAACTGTTTCTGGATTTCATGTTGGTTCTTACCATGTAGTTACAGCAGCAGATTGGCAAGTAGGCACTGAGCCAGCAGCATCTTGTTTTCCTTATTGGCATTGTACCCACTGGATCCCCAGGAGACAGAGCCCTTATATTATGTTATGCCACCCAATTAAGCCCTTTGGCAGGAAGGAAGAATATGCGCAATGCATATGAGTGCTTTTTAAAGCTCTAGCTGGGCAATGGCAAATCGGGTCCTCACAAGGAGAGGAGCACCAACCCCTCCCCACCTATCAATTTTTGAAATGTTATTATTACCCCATTGGAGGGACGAGGGAAAGTGCATCTGAAACATTAGGAAGTTATTGCTCCAGCCAATACAATTCACTTTGCAAACCAGGAATCATTCATTCATAACTGAAATCAGGTTATCTTCCCTCAGATCCTACCTGGTTAAAACTTCTGTGCCATGTGATGGATTCATCATGAATGGTGAGCATGTTGTCTTGGGAAGCACGGGGATCCAGTCTTCCTACTTTCACTCTGAGGAAGGACTGGTTGGGGAAAATGAACCAGTTTACAATATCAAATCCCTCTATCAGTTCTCCGTTCTGGTCAAAGGAAATCTTGTCCCCAGCACTGTTGTTAAAAGAGACATTACTTAGAATGTGGTGGAGCTGAATTGAAAAAGAAAACAGAAACATAGTTTCCTTGGTCTGAATCACACCATTGACCACCTATTCTAGTGAGGTTTCAATGAACCAGCAAGTGATTTCCAGTGTCTTACAGAGAGGGTTTTTCCAGCCCTTCTGTCTGAACTCATTGAAGTGGTGCTAGCAGCCAGTGAACATGTCAGCAAAGGATGTATCCTGCTAATAAACTAAAGCCTATGCCATGTCCCTGGATGTTATATAATGGATATGCAATTATATATCTGTGAACGATGTGTTCTCTTTGGCATCAAAGGAGAGAGAGCAAAGAACATCTTGGCCAGTTGCAATACCTTAGTGAGTAATTGTTTTCCCCGTTCCTGTTCAGGAAGTGTTACAAAGTTTGGGTGTGGCCTTGATTCCAAGTTGAAGGGTAAAACAAATGGCGACCCTTGAGATCTTGGCCTGTGATTCATAACCAACATCTCTTGGAAAACCAGCTGGAACATTTCTGGACCAGCTCAACATATAATTTGCTCGTGGAATGACCGTGCTGGTTACGCTCCCCACTCTCTTGCTACTGTGAGTAGAGATGGGCATGAACAGCAATACGAACAAAAAAAAGCCACAAACATCCCAATCTGCTGATCATGAACAAGCTGTTCATGAGGCCCCATTCTAAATGAACAAGTGGTCGTTGCAAGCCTTGTTCATTGCTGTTCATCAAGCCAGATGGTCTGGCACCTGCAATCAATTCCCTTGGCAACTTAGGCAGGGATTGTCTGAACTCTGAACTCCTGTTGCCCTGGAAACCCCAATCTAAGCCCAATTTCGATTGATAGGCAAGTCTTCCTTTCAAGTGTGGAGCTCCAAATTTGTTACAACAAGGGAGCAAAGAGCAGGGGGGAGGGGGGTTCCCAGCTCTGACTTTGCAGACAGTGGAGAGACAGTTGCTGCTGGAATTTTGATCGAGTGCATTGGAGCTTGAATTTTCTTTGTGTGTGGTGGGATATGGATCTACCCCTTCAAGTTCCAGGGCTGCTGCCAGGCTCTGGGGGCAAGCTATTATTTATTATTGGTACCTTACCTGGTGCCTGCTCAGGTCAGGTTTCTGGGAGTGGTGCAGTAGGGATCTTGACTTAGATGATGGCTGGAGGAAAGCCTGCTGACTCCACAAACAGCCAACCGCGAACATGTTCATGAACAGGGCCCTGTTTGTGGTTGTTTGTGAGTCCCTGTTAATGGATGGCAACGAGCAACGAACATCATGTTCAGATTTTTTTCTGTTCGTGCCCATCTCTAATTGTGAGCTGCTTTGTGTCCATTTGGAGAGAAAAGTGGGATTTTTAAAATTATTAATAGTTCGGCTTTATCCCTGAGGGTCAAGGTTCAATGAACACATTACAATGTAAAGGAATAAATAATGACCATTCAATATTCCTGTATATCTTCTAAATGATTGCTATTTTAACTCTAGCAGGGAGCAAAGGGTACAGTGTCATCCTAAGTGAGTATGCTCATAATCCTACAACATTCTACTCAATGGATAGTAAACTGTTGTTAGGATTGTGTTGTAGATCACACAGTGTATCATATCCTCTCAGGTGAGGGTATGTTGCTGTCTGTCTTTCAGGGTACATCCCTGTAGAATTGGCTGCCAAGATGACACCGAACAAGCAATGGCTATTTTCTCCACTCTGCTCCTGACACTGCTCTTGTTTTATTTATTTTAGTTTTTAGTTTTTTCTTAATTGAGGCTAGTGAATTGGTGTGGCTGTTGGGAGATGTGGATTTTAGGAACTCTTGGTTTTTATCTTAATGGCTGGGAGATATTAGAGAATGCTTTCTGGGAAGTTTGCCAGCACATTTTCAGCGTCTTACTTTAAGTATTTGCATCATCTCCTGTTTGACTGCAACTGCAAATGAGCCCCCAAATCATTGTCAATAGGGCTCAGGTGTTCACAACCACATAAAGATACTGAAACAACTAAAGATGAGTGAACTTGGGGTGCATCACTGCTATGTCCACTGTAAGTTAGTTTTCAATTAAAGAGGTTCTGAAGACCCTTTTTTAACAATTCCCTAAATTCTCTTTTAAGATGACTATGGAGGCAATATTTTTGTGGCTTGCCTCTATTTAGGAGAGCACAACATTCATACATTTCCCCCCGTAACTGAATCATAGAATTCAGCCTTCGTTGCATGTTGAATAGTTTGGCTCTAGTCATGTCTAGTGGTGGAAGTGCCACTTACAATTTGATCTCATATATTTCTCAGTATCTTGAGATGTTTTGACAGATTTCACAAGCACTGTTTCCCTTCTATAGAATCAAGGGATGCTCATTTATCCAAGTGGTAACAGCAAGAACCATTTGAGAAATCAGAACCATCTCAGCATTGCCTACTCAAGCTGAAGAACGAAGTAATCATGGAAAGATTAAAACTTGGCATTTGTAGTAGAAGAAAAAGAAAATGCCTAGTGAGGACTATTGGCAGAAAAATGGTGAAGAAACATAGTACATACTGAGATTTTTTATTGCATCCCCATACATCCTTGTTACCTGCCATGACTGTGGATCCTGAAGTTTCAGTATCCTTCTATCGAGCCTTGCTCTGTGTTTGTGCTGGAACGACTGCATGGCATGTAAAGCATGTGCCACAGCATAGACAGCATTGTAGATGTTGTAGCTCTGGCCAATCATGTTAATTTCAAACAGTAATCCTGAAAGGCTCTCCAGCTTCTCTGCTCCAGTGCAGGTTTTCTCCCTTTCTTTGCTAACAAATGTATTTGGAAATACACAGTCAAATGCCTGTTCCCAGAAATCATGGACAAATCCATCTTCTTTTGTCCCAAAGTGGCTCCTGGTCTGGAGGAAATCTTGGAATCCTCGCACTTCATTTGAATGAACTGTGAAGGACAGAGCACCATGGATGGCTTGTATGTCCCAAGTTCTTTGATAAATCTGTGACATCAACACCATTGATGTTGTCATAATCCACACTTTACCTTTAGGCTCCATTGTCACCATTTCCATTTCTGGCAGATGTAATATCCATCTGAAATGTATCATATGTTCCTCATAAACAATCACTACATTAGCATTGCTTTCCATGGAAACATTAAATATTGACACCAATGAAGTGACGAAGTCAAGGAGGTTAGTGACATAAAAGATCTTGATTCTTTCTAAGAAAGCAAAGCAGATGCCCTGGGAAGGAAAAACTTCAAGTATCGTCTGCACAAACCTTTCTCCGATGTCACCATCAGCTGTAAGGACCCCAACCCACGTCCACCCGAAATGCAGAAGTAGCTGGAGTATTCCGATATACTCATAGGCTTCACTTGGGACCATTTTGTAGAAGGAAATTGTCCCTGCTTTATCATTGACCTTCGGAGTGGAGCCATAAGTGAACTAAGGAAAGATTAAATGGATGATTTAGTGGAGAGGAAGGAGAGAAAATTCTCCTGTACAGACATATGCATAATCAAAAAAAGTCCAGTAGCACCTTTAAGACTAACCAATTTTGTTGTAGCATAAGCTTTCGAGAATCAAGTTCTCTTCATCAGATGCATGGTACAGAAACTGGTCAAATATAGAAGAGGAGGGGGGAGGAGGGGAGGAGAGAGAAGATGCAATTAGGGGGGGAGAGGGAGGATGTAACCAAAACATTCCTTTGCTAGTAAATGTAAACATCTCCTTTTGGTGTGTGGATCAGTTGGCTTGTGTGAAGCTTCAAAGGAGTTTGCCATGTTAGTTTGTAGCAGCAAAACAGCTAGACCATCCAATTCCAATGCAGTGTAAGCCTTCGATAACCACAGCTCTCCCTGTCAGATGCATCTGACAAAGAGAACTGTGGTCCCCGAAAGCCCACACCAGGTGCCATTGGGCATGTGTCCACTAAATGCAAATAAAACCATAACATTTGGTCTTTGAAATCAGACAGGAATGTAGGATGGGCAAAGCTGGACGACTAAAGAGAAGTAACAAAGCTTCCCCAACTGCCCACCAAACCAGTATTCAGAACAAGGAAAGCACATTTGTGTAAGTGGATTTTTTTCCAGTACTGTGTGCTGGATCAACTGGCCAGGAGAAGAGTAGGGCCAGTCCCTTGCCTCCCCTTTGTGTGTCCAGTCCCTGAAAGTCCAAAGAAAGGAGTCAGTTTCATGAAGCGTTTTTAGCAGATGAGAAATCCTATGTATGTGTGTTCTATCAAGTCACAACCAAACCAGTTTGGTGTAATGGTTAAGAGTGGGCACTCTGTATGGGCGTTAAGTTGTCCTGAAGGGCAGTATATAAATAAAATGTTGTTGTTGTGACCTATCAGGAGGTTTTCTAGGCAAGAAGTGAGCACATGTGGCTTGCCATTGCACGCCTCTGGAGAGCAACCCAAGTCTTCCCTGACCATCTCCTATGCTTAGCTACTAAGATCTGATAAGATTAGGCAATGCAATTCTGCCTTGCCTCTTGAGAGAACCCTAGTCAGGTCAAAATAAACGCAAGAGTTTTTTAAAAAGAAAATCTCCTTGTGAGATTACTTCTCTACTGGTGTGCTCTGTCAAGGAAAATTATTAAAAAATGCATCCCCCACCTCCATCTCAGACTGTCCAGAGCACAATGTTATATCTGGAAAGGGGAAAAAAAAAGGTTTACTGATCATTTGTTCTACAACCTGTGGAACTTTATAGATGCCCAGCACTTCTGCTATATTGAGGGAGGTTTTCGTGTAAAGGGCTCCGATGACTGATATCAAGTTGTTTTGGATACCACACTTGTAGTTGGGGATGAAACTGCTTTGTGTGGAAAGAAGTTCCAGTGTGGCATGGTAAGTGCGCTGTGCATCAAAATAGCTGTCATAGATGTTGAAGCCCAAAGTGACATTGGGTAAGATCTGGTGGTTTTCATTGATCTCCTCCGCAGCAAATACCAAGGCCAAAAGGTGCTGGTAGTTTTTAGTCAATACACTGCAATGAGAGTTATACATCACATCAGAGTTTTACTCAGTAAAATCATTGTCTTATCAATTGCGCTTCACCAGGGGCTTTTGTTTCGCAAGAAAATGCGTACTACACAGAAGAATACTTTAATGACACATTCTTATTTACATCTATATTTAGAAAAGGGCTTAGAATGTGTACTATGTTTGTTCGCTGACTGTCAGTAGGCACATATATGAGGATATTAGGAGGACATTGTGTATGCAAGTGTAACCCTTAATATATTAGTGGGAGTTAAAGAGTTGGGGTATGCCTTATAAGGAAAGAAAGGCACAATTTTCCCTGAGAGATTGGAAGGCCTGAAGCTGCAGGGAGAAGCACTCTCACCTCAGAAGTGCTCCTTTCTATGACTATTCTATATTAATATTTTAGAAACTCTTATAAAGCATGGCTACAAGTTGGTGCATCTTCAAGGGACTAGCTAGACAGAAGTCAGAAAGACTGAGACTTGGGTCTACTCCAATACAATTGGAGTGAATTGTAACATGATGGTCATTGCAGTATATGCTTACTTATTGTCCCAAATAGGACATCTTTTCAATTTGCTTCATTGTTACTTTCTTAAATGCAAGTGTCTCAAGGTGGGATCACACTGTCATAGATGTAGACTCTCTCAGTTTCTTTGAATAAAAAAATTGATATTGCTTCTTGATTTAAATAGGTTACACAAGGGTTCCTTTGGGAAACCGCAACAAGTATGCAAATAAGAGTGAATAGTAGCTTTAAAGCAGACTTTACTGTGCATGCTGTTTTTCTCTCCCAACATGAAGCTCTCCGCATAATGATTAAATTAGACCATCAGCCAATAACAGTTTAAACTAGTACAGTTTGACCAGAATCCATCACAATATAGGAACCACCTCCAGTTGTATATTTGCTTGACTTAAAGCAGAAGAATTTCAAAGCAAGGTTGAGTTCTTTGGGAAAATGCAAAATGGAATATGTGTGATGAAGACTGTCTAAAACTGTGTATTTTCTTAGAGGGTATGTTAACTATTTAGAGAAAAAAGGTAACTGAAGTTCCTTCAAAATCTGTGATTACTTTTGCTGTCTGAATTCTCCCCACATTAATTTCAAAGTGATGAACATTGTCTCAAAAGAGCTTTCCAGAGCCAAAAGAGGTTCATGAAATTTGCAATTTTATGAAACCAAGCAAGTAGCTATGTAATTGTTTAGAAAAGCCACGACTAACTACTAAAAAAAAAATCAGTTGGTGGAATGAAAAGGAAATTCATTCAGGAGAGAAGGATACCATACTACAATTAAAAGCCAAGAGCATGAGAGAAAACATAAGTAACTTTTTAAAAACCTTTAATTTTCAATTCAATGTATTGCAGTCAAAAGACCAGCATTGGAGATATCCACAAGAAACTGACATTTAAAACACATTTAAAAGGCAATTAAAAGTCATTAAAAAAACCAAACTACGTGCCTAAGACCTATAAAAAAGAAAACAAATTCAGAGTCCCCTCAGCCAAACATTTATGCTTTCTAATTGTTAATGTACAAAATTTTGCTACCACATAGGATACAGATTTCTGGGTATCTTCTAAAAAATATTTCTGAAGAGTTTCAGTCCTAAAATTCATATAATGCTGCAATGGCTTGAATCTAGTAAGGAGAGGAATAATTAGTTGAGATCTTTCTTCTTGATAAAATTCACAGTGCAGCAGAAGAACAGAATATGTATAACAAACTCGATCGCTTTTTCAGAGCAAGAGCAACAACGCAGCTGAAGAAACCTGTCATGTAAAACCTTCAGATCAATGAATTCCTCCCCCAAATTAAAGTATATAGCAAGACATCAAAAGAGAGTGATATAGTGGTTCAAAACTATGTCTGGAAACTTTAATGGATCAGTTGGTTCCATCCATGATTAACCCGTAAAACAATGCTTTTGCTTAGGTTTGCTTGTGAGAGCCAGTGTGCTATATTCGTTATCATGTCAGTCTAGGAGCCAGATTCAAATATTTGTTCAGCTACAGGGTTCGGTGGACAACCTTTAACAACTCACTCTGTCTCAGCCTAACTGACTTCATGAGGTTCCTGTGAAAGGAGAGAAAAACTATGCTCTCTGTAGGCATGGTGGGTTAAAGATATAAGGTTGACAGATGTTTTTTCAGTTCTGTTGTGTTACTTTTCACAGGTAATGAACGTTTATCATCATAAAAGTTTGTCTGTCCATCTGTGGCAGGCAGGCATAACTCCTGGGAGCTTCAGTTCCAAAAATGAAAGGAATTGGAACAACTTGACCCAGGTTATTTGCAGAAACCCCTTTTCCTACCATATCTGCAATGGAAGCTAAGGTGCTCCATTTATGGCTGCCATAAGCAGAAATTAAAGCTGGGAGTCTCAAAAATTGGCTACCTGCTTCAGAATGATGGTGGGATTTGCAGGGCCAAAATTGAAGGGAATCACTTTATCATGGCACAGTTTAGCTCCCAAAGATTGTTCTGCTATTGGAAAAATGGGGGCTAAAATCTTCATTGAGCTATCAGGGCCTGTGTGGTGCGGTGGTTACAATACTGAACTATTTGAATCCCCACTCAGCCACCAAAGCTGGATGGCTCCTCTTGGGCAAGTCACTCTAAGTCACTGTTGTGAAGATGAAATAGATGATAGGAGAACAATGGAAGCCGCTTTGGGTCCCCATTGGGAATCAAGGTGGAATATGCATGTATTATAAATCTAATTCTGCTTATAGCTCGCCAACAAAAGGTGATCACTCTTGCTGCCTATTCTTCAGGTATTACTCCAATACTTTAAGCAGAGGGCACAATGGGTAAATTAGTATTCAAATTACTATTCATATTACTGTAATTTAGTATTTAAATTACTGTTAAATATTGTAAGCACAAAGAGTTTTTTTAAAATAGCTTTTTATTAGTTTTCAAAGAGTTAAGGACTTGGCAAACAAATCAAGGAAGGTGTGTTAAACATTCTCTTTTCTTTGGAAAAATATGCTAGTTTTTTTATAAATTAAATGGTGTGTTTTTCATATTTCACACATTCTTCATTATTGTCAGTGAGGCTTGCATACCTTCCAACAATGTTGCATCATTTAACCACAAGAAACTCCAATAATTCTCCAAGTAACAACTTTTTAATATGTCAGTACAAATCCAGATCATTGTGTAGCTGAAGAGATCCAAAAACCAAAATGAGGGAATTAAAATCAGGAACTTTACCTGCCCCCATCACAACTATACACAGCAATACAACCCCCTATAAGTTCATTCCAGAAATATTACTTGGAGAAAAATGCATTGTTAAAATGCCTCTTCCTGTTTTAGGGAGCAGAAAGAAGTTTCTTCAATAAGCTGTCACATGCAGCCAAATGCAATCCATTTGACAGATCTATGTTAGCATAAGAAAAATAATGCCTTACATGTTCTCACCAATCTGTGATTGACAAGGGTGCTGATTGAAGTTATTCTGAGCAAAAGGCACTAAGAATAGGGATGTAATACCTCCAATAATGAGTTCTCCAGGCTGAAAATACCTGTGAGGAATGGGGATAGGATCACCAGTGGTGCATTTCTTTCTATCTGTGTTAAAGGCTATGTAAGGCAGCAGGAGCAAAAGCAGTAAAGTCACATTCTTAAGCACACAGTTTCTCTCGAGGCACAGGATGACCAGTTTCCACATTATATGTTGTCTCTGGCACAATACAAGCCTGCCTGAATGACCATTCATTCTATGAAGATACTGTTTTGGATTCTGCTTTATAAATCCTAACCAATAAAGCATCAGACTGATGGGAAATTTCCTGTCTGTCCCTCCTAGCTTCAGAACAGCTTGGACAGCAGGCATGATTTATATTACTCATTATAGTCTATATAAATAAATGGTCCATTGGTCTATGCAGAAACTTTAAGCGGGGGGGGGGGAATTAAACACCGTCATTTTGATGATTATAGTTGCTGGGAGGCAAGCTCTGTTCAGATTACTATTTATGTGTGGAGTTCATGAAGAAAGTATGTTTGTCATGTCTAGGCTCAAGTTTCCTCCAACTTGTATCTTTAGGTGTGAAACTTCAGTGAAGACTTACTTTTGAGGTATCCAAAGACATGGATAACATGCAAATTAAGAGAGAAATGCTGCCACTCTACCCAGCAAGAAGACTTCAATCAACTCTTATTTTAAAATACTTCTGTTGTGACAGAGAAGAAGGCATATCTTCAATAATCAGTCCTGCTGATTAATGTTTGCCCACATCAGTTAATCATTAATTAACCAATGCATTTTCAATGTTTTTCTAAAGTAAGATTAAGTCCCTCTTGGAAGTGTACATGGCATGGGGGGCAGAAGAGGAAGGGCACTGCGGATTTGGGAATGCCCAGTTGTGCATATATAGGAGACAAATCCAGAGAAGAACTGAATTGTATCATGTCTCTCTTTCCCCCTCTTTTTAATCTTCTGCTTTTCATTTCCTGTGGAGGAAATAAGAGATTCTAGGGAGATGACTGTTATTGAGGGAATGGGATGGGGCAAGAGCAGATTCACAGAGTGGAAAGAAATTCTGCCCTTTTGGTGTGGCTGCCTTCTACTATGGGAGGAGATCCTATGTCTGGATAACCTCGGATAATTTCTATCCTTCAAACTGGGACCCCCCCCCTCCTCAAAAATTAATGTACTAAGCAGAGATTAGTGAATTTCCTTTACTCCATCCCAACTGAAATTCCTCCATTCCTTATTTATATTTATTTTATTTAAAACATCTTAGTTGCCTTTCTACCTTTCACAAACTCAAGGCTGCTTAGAATATAAATAAAATTATCGTAAAATGGGTATAATATACAAATAGAACAGAGGGAGAATATGTGGGTGAAGGGTGTCAAATTTACTTTGAGTTCTATGCTTAAAGAGACTTTTTATAAGATAAGTATTAGTGGTCCATGTCTCCAGAAAAATTAACTAAAATGTCTGAAAGTATTTCAAATAAGTGCTGGAACTGTGATCAACATGAAGGGACATTTTATCATCTGTCATGTACGGTAGGCAGTAGGACTTCTACTTGTCACTAGCTGTTTTCCGTAGTAATTTGTATATTATTGAAAGACCACCCATGGAAAATCAGAAAATTTAGAAGGTAGCACAACATAGATGTTTTGGATAAGCTTGGACTTTGGGCAATAATAGTTTTATTGGGCATTTGTGATGTGAACATTTGGAAACAAGGTGGCAGGGAAGCTGAGAGGAGATGATGGAGCAGCTTCCCTGCCATTTTGTTTCCAAAGGACTGTGCAAAATGCTTGGGTTTTTTTCCCTTTCAAAGCCTGAAATGTTCCTGGGAGGGAAGGAAAAGGGGCCATTTAATCCTTTCCTGGCTTTTAAAGCCAGGAAGAATGTGCAGTAACATTACAATGTTCCCATGTTACAATGTTACAACACTTTCTTGAGTTTGAAAAAAAAAGCATACCCCAGAGGAAGGGGAAAACCAGCCATTTAACCCTTTCCTTGCATTTAAAGCCAGCAGGGAATAATGAAATGTTTTAAAGTCTCAGTGTGAAAAGGACTTCAGTTGATAGGAGGGGGATGCCCCTCCCCTCAGCTGAAAAAAGCAGTGGGCGTTTGAAAGCAGAAATACTTTTCTTGCCACACAAGAAAAGTATTGCCGCTTTCAAGCTGGCAGCTTTTTTTCAGCTGATGAGGGATTCCCCCTCCCATCAGCTGAAAAGCAGCAGGCATTTCAAAGAGGGAAACCTGAAGCACAAACTCCTATTCTGTAGACTTTCTGCTGCCCTGGAAGTGATGTTTGTGAAAGTTTGTGGTTCGTAGTTTATGAAACGTGATGAACCATGAACTGCATGGTTCGGATTTTTCCTGGTCCGTGCCCATCTCTAATCTCCAGCACTACACCGGCCTAATTTGAACGGCCATTCATTCCATGTATTCACTCCTTCACTTAGGTACCACCACGGCGACTAAAGTCTTCCAAAGATAACGGGCCACAGGAGCAGCTGGACAAACTTTATTCTGCCCTGGAAGCCTTTCGTCTTTTCTGGGCTCATCTGATTAAAACTGTTAACCCTGCATTAGAAAGAAGAGCCTTAGTGTTAGCAGTCCATGCAGGGTCTCGTTTATCTTTCCAGATCAGTATTGCTTGTGGGACGACTGATCTATTTGTGTTTCTATGTTTTCTACAAAACTCCACTTCACCTTTAAGTTAACTCCTCCTTCTTCATTCAGCTCTGGGTTAACAGTTTTAGTCAAAAACAGAGACTGGGTGACCTGTCCAGTCTCCCGATTTTACTTGTGAAAAACAGAGAAAACAGATGTTATCCCTTCATTTTGTTTCCATTGAAGAGACTCTCCCTTTCTGTGTGTTCTTATGCATACTGCCAGCAAGCATAACCACTCCAGCCTCTGAGTCCTGGGCTGCTACAAAGGCTCATGTTATGCAGATTAGGATGAAAATTTCAACAATAAACAATTGTTAAAGAAGAGCTACATTGAGGAGAACCCAGACGTGTGGAGCAGATTGCTACTCATTCATTGGCCTTCTGCTGCTGTTACCCTTTGCTTAGGTGCCAGTGCCACCACTGTGAGACTAAAGAAGTCCTCCAAAGATAACAGGTCGAGGAGCACCATCCTATCCAGAAAGACTATTTTCTGGGCTCTTCAGATTAAAACTATTAACCCAGAATTGAATCACAAGAATAGTACTGCTGTGCACAGTTGCACACACAAAGCCAAGTCTTTCATGATCATTATTTGTTTTGGCATTCACCTTTTCTCCTCCTTCAATTCTGGTTTACCTGTTTTGGTTGGAAAGGGAGACTGAGCAACCTGGCCAATCTCTTACTTTTACTTGTAAAAGATAGAGAAAGCAGAGGGCCATTACTCAACGTCCCTTTCCTGTGAAGGAAACTGAAGATCCATGATATCTCCCCTTCTATGCACTTTTACACATGGCACTATGCAACAAAATTCTGATAGCCAACCACTGTGGGTGGGGGTGTTAATGAGGGAGGGGAACTTTGAGTATTGGGCTGCCACAAAGCTTCATGTTATGCAGATTAGGGTGAAAATTGGAAATGTCAAAGAATTATTAAAGGAGAGCCACAATGAGACACAGACATGGCAAGCAGGTTGCTATTGCTCCCCATTCAGTGGCCTTCTGCTGCTGCCGTACATCACTTATATGCCACAAAAAGCTGCCTGTGACTGTAGAAGTTAACGCAAGGTAATAAGTCAGGGGAGCACCAGGAGGTGCTTCATCTTGCCCAGATTTTTTTTCTTTTCTGCGCTTTTCAGTTAATACTGTTAACTGAACATTAAATGCCATGGAGGTAGTGCAGGTGCCGTGCACTCTGTGCAGTTCTACCAAAGTCTTTCCAGATCAGTATTCCATGTAGAAGCACTGGTCTGCTAAGAATGGGCTGTTCTCGCTTCAGTTTACCCTCTTGCCCTTCATCCTTCAACTCTGGGTTAATGGTTTTAGTTGGAAAACAGACACTGGGTGACCTGCCCAGTCTCCCACCTTTATTCATAAAAAATAGATAAAGCCAACCAACCCACCTCCGGCTCCCAAACTCACTGTTGTTGTCTAGTTTAGGGAGGAGAAGAATCACTGGAGGGTATCAGTGAAATGTTGACAGCACAACAGCAGCAGCACCCAACATTTCTCTGACAGTGCTGCTCTATCTCACTTTGGGGTACGGAGTCAATCAACATTATGGCCATGTCAAGACAAGATAGATTGAGGGCCATGGGAATGTGGTCTTCATGATCTACTCTGGTCAAAAATACAGTGACTTTCAAAGAACAATGGGTACTCAGAGGCAGGGGGCATTGAGTGAAATGCCAATCACAGTTACAGCAGATTTCTCCACTGTGACAGCAGGTCCACTGTGACAAGAAATCTAATGCTGAGATGAAGGTCTTTTGGGGGAGCACTTCACTCTTAAATTCTGAATCCTGGAAAGAGCTATACATTCAATGCTCTTTCCAGGCTTTTCAGTTCAGGAGTGGAGCCAGATGGAGCGCATTCAGATCCAAATGTGGGGGGCTCCTCCTGAGCATCAAAAAGAGATTTGCCCATGGTAAGGGAATGTTATGCAACTAAAAAGCATAGGAAAACTTAGTACAATAGGCAACAATAGGACACAAAGATAATTTATTGGCACCACACTATCCTAAAGCAGGAATTAATTTTTTTTTTTTTGCACTGCATTGTGGTTGACAATGGAGCGCTTTCCTGCTTGCGCACCAGCCTGCCACTGCCGCTTTGCCAGCCAGTTCCCATGATTGTGTGCATCCGCTGACACTCGCCTTCTTCGAGGTCCATTGCTGTGTGTGTGTTTTGTGCTTGAGGAGAAGCTCGTTGGATTGATGGGTTTGGGACTAGAAGTGGGGACTAATGGTTGTTGGTATATTGAATTCGTGGTTGAAATGAACAGTGTGTGTGTCTATACAGCCGTTCAATACTTGCTTTGGCACCTTTCCCCAAGCATTCTCTGGGTCATTGACTGAACCTTGTTGTCATGTGTGCACTCAAATATGGTGGATCATTCAAGGATTTGGAGGGAGAACTGTGGTCTGTGTGATTTTGGTGCTGTCAAGTGAAAAAACAGCTGCCCTAGAACCTCATTTCCCCACCCCCCATGAAAAGTACAGTATATGTCTGCTCAGCCGCAGCTAACCCATCTCGTGCATGTACAACAGGCTGAAACGCATGAAAATGGAAAAACCCAAATAGATTAAATCTGAGCTGGCACCGGCCCACCAAGAACAAACCAATAATGGAACAGAGTCTGTCCAGAAGTGTCGAATCTGAAACTGAAACAGAAATTTCCTCAGTGTATGCCCATAGCCCTTACCAATCAGCCCTTTGTTTATTTAGTTAATACTGTGTATTCATGATGAGTCAATTAACTGATTTTTTATTTTAGATGATTTACCTCATTTATAGCCCACTCTTTCTTGCTGAATCACAACACAAATTACCAAATATTCTTTAAAAAGCAATTTGATTAGACAGTATAAAATATTCAATAAACAATACAATAGTACTAGCATTACAGAACTGGAAAACTGCAGGAAAAAAACCTATTTGAGGCATGATATGCAGAAAGTAGTTTACAGTGGTAGAAGATAGTGCAATAAAAGTAAGATGATACATACGCCTTAGGATGCCACTGCATCAAGAGCATAATATCATTTCTGAGGCAAACCCAGAAGTGATATCACAGTATTGATGTAACTGTCTAGCATTCATTGGAAATTTTATGATGGTGACTCTCTAGCATTCACTGGAAAATATATGGATTTAAAGAAGATGGATTTACATTGCTAATTTAAACATTCTAGTGAATGTTGGAACTCTTGGGTCAAAGGAAGGCATTGATACGATGCTGATTTAGGGCTCACTTTTCAACCAAGTCTTGCTGTCCTCCCTTGTGACTGGACCATGCTTTGATCAAAAGTACAAATAATACTAACTTTGACAGATTAATGATCAAACTCATTTTACCTCATAAACTCATAAGGCAGCTTCATGTTTCCAACATGGTTGCCAGTTGATCCTTTTTCATGAGGGAGATTTTGTATATGACTGTGCCTCCTGAGGCAGCAATTTGGGGTTTGAATCCATCTTCTATGGCAGCCATTTTGGGGTTGCACTGGACAGAAATGAGCCTGTAGATTTGGATTTCCAAAAGGTGTTTGACCAAGTCTGTCACCAAAGACAGCTGAACAAACTTCACAGTTTGGTGAAGTGGTTAAGAGTGCGGGACTCTAATCTGGAGAACCCCACTCCTCCACTTGAAGCCAGCTGGGTGACCTTGGGCTAGTCACAGCTCTCTGGAGCTCTCTCAGCCCCACCCACCTCATAGGGTGTTTTGTTGTGGGGATAATAATGACATACTTTGTAAACTGCTCTGAGCGGGTATTAAGTTGTTCTGAAGGGCGGTATATAAATTGAATGTTGTTATTATTGTTTTTGCTGTTGTTATTATTATATTCTCTTAAGGACAAGACATTTTATGGATTAGGTTTTTTTTAAGGAAGCAGAGATTAGGAATAAATGATCCCTTCTCTCAATATAGGGTTATGAGCAGCAGATCCCTCAGGGATCTGCATTGGGACAGATGCTTTTCAACTTGTTCATAAATGACCCGGAGATAGGGGTGAGTAATGAGGTGGCTGAGTTTGTGGATGTCACCAAATTACATAGGGTGGTTAAAATAAAAATGGATTGCAAAAATCTCCAAAATGATCTCTCCAAGATCAGGAGAATGGGCATTAAAATGGAAGATGAGATTCAATATGAGGAAGAGTAAAATGATGCATATGGGGGCTAAAACATTCCAACTTCACTTATAAACTGATGGGATTTGAGCAACAGACCAAGAAACTTGATCGTGTGGTGGTAGAGAATAGCTCAATAAAAATGTTGGCGCCAGTTGCAGCTGCTGTGAAATAGGTAAACTTCGTACTTTAAAAGAAGATAGAGAATAAACTTGTCACTATCATACTGTCCTTATACAAATCTATGGTGAGACTGTCTATGGAATACTGTGTACAGTTTGATCACCTCGCCTGAAAAGGAATATTGTAGAGCGTGAAAGGACAGCCAAAATGGGGCTAGAACAACTGCTCTATGATCAGTTAAAACACATAGGGTTGTTTAGCTTAGAAAAAGGGGTGACATAATAAGGGTCTATAAAATTATACATGGTGCGAAGAGGATGGGGAGGGGGGAGAAGCTTTTTTCCCTCTCTCATAATATTGGAACCTGGAGTCATCCACTGAAATGGAAGGGTGGGAGATTTTGGGTAGAAAAAAGGAAGCCCTTCTTGAAACGGAAATTTGCTGCCATGATGAAGGTAGCCAACTTGGAAGGCAGAGTGGACAAATTCATGGAGGACAGGGCTATCAAAGACTACTAGACATGATGGCTGCTTGTCACTCTTGATGGAATATCTACTCGTTCCAGTAGCTGAGGAAGTATTCCTCTTCATTATCAGTTGCTGGGGACCACTGGAGGGAGGATGCTGTTGCAGTCATCTTGCTTGGGGGCTTCCTACATACAGCTAGTTGGCCACTGTGTGAACAAAATGCTGGACTGGATGGGCCTTTGGTCTGATCCAGCGTGGTTCCTCTTATGTTTTTTGTTCTGGGTTAGGGATACTCAAGCATCTCTAGGGTTCAGGTGGGGGCTTTCTTTTACCTCTTTCTTGCATTTCAGTATAGGGTGGGGTTCTTTTGCATTTCCTGTTCTGCCCAGGATTATATTATATATAATGAAAAGGAGTTGTTTGCCAGTAAAATATATTTAATGTTTACATTGCTAATTTTGAATGCTTAGTAAGTAAAAGTTCATTCTCAATTTGTCACATTGCTCACTATCAGCGGCGGCGGGGGCGGGGGGCACCAAAGCCCTAGCTTGCCTGGGGCACTGAAAAACCTTGACCTGACCCTCCTCTCATCCCAAACATAATTTACTTTTCAAGAACTTGTTCCCAAGGTGTCTTTTTTCATGTGTGCAGGTTCATTTATTTGTTCTGATCATCATTTTGAGATTATGTTGTTCTGCTCAGCACACTCCAGCCCAGAGAAATGTTGTGGTCAGTTTCTTTTCTTTCTTCAGGAAGTTTGCTAGATGTGTTGTCAGGCAGGATCTAGTCTCTTGCGGAGGCTAATTACATGCCTTGCCCATCTCAGTGACATACCTTGTAATTAGAGGCTGCTCCACACAGATTCCCTGCAGCTGAAACAACTACAATAGCTGGGCATGACGATTTTGAGAAGTGCATCCAGAGGGGACAGAGGATCAGAATGGTGATGTTGCAGGTTTTGGTCTTGTTACTGCAGATTCCTCAGGCTGAACTTCAGGCTCATGCCATTAAGTGCCCCTTTAATGAACCCGCTAAGAGTCCTCAGCAGTATTATAGGAGAGGGAACTTCACGATTGGAGCAAGTGCATCTCAAATGATATTAATGTTGAATGACTATTCCTTCCAGGAATTTCCTACTTTCGATTCTGGATTTCCCATGTAAGGAATTTCTCTGTTGTTGCTTGCAATTCTGTGTAGGAAAGTGGTTCAATGTTTTCATTTGCATCTAAAGAAAAATGGCTTTTGAAATGCATCACAAAGTCCTTTCCCTTCTTGTGGGTTGGATCCAATTAACTTTTCCTCTAGTTGAAAAGGGAACATGATCTTCTTTGAACAGCCAAAAAGGCTATGCTGGGTACCTGCTCGGGCAAAATATCTGGGACAGAGACAGTAGTGAGGAGAATGGTTTGACATTGAATGCGAAAGCTGCTGGGATCCCTCCCTCTCTTTTGTTTCCTCCCCAAATCATCCCATATGAGCTCATGACCACTACCCATCTTTATCTCATACCAGTCTTTTTCTCACCTCATATACATTTTATATTTTCACTTTTTTCTGTTATGATCTTGACTTTATTTCTGATACTTCACAATCACTACATCATCCTGTACATCAGAGTCTACTGTATTGTATATGTAATATCCTGCCCCCCCTACATTTACTGCTGCACTGTTCATTGCCCCAGAGGCAGAGGGGGAATCTTGCAGTGTATGTGAGAGAGAAGGCTTTGGTTTGCCCCAGTTGTCCCCTCTCACCTTCTTGTACAGGGTTGGTGCCCAGGGCTCATTTTGAGGGGGAACAAACAGGAACGCAGTTCTGGCAGTTCCCCAAAGAGGTCACATGTCAGGTGGCCCCGCCCACCTGACTTTTGGCCATTTTGGGCCCGTTTAAGTCTAGATTGGGGCCAAAACGGCCCAGATTGGGCCTCTGATGGGTGGTGGATCACTCTCTCACTCAGCAGCAGCCCAGTCCTGACAATTTTGGGCCCCTTTTCAGCCATTTTCAGCTCCTTTTTGCCATTTGGGGCCCAATTTCAGCCCTGAATGGCCAGGATTGGGTCCAAAACAGCCAGGATGGGTGATGTCATGAGGTGTGGCATATGCAAATTGGTTATGCTAATGACACACTCCCAGTGATGGCAAGGAGCATGGCACATGCCAATGAGTTGTGCTAATGAGTTATGCTAATGTGTTCCTCCAGCTCTTTTTTTACGAAATGACCCCTGTCGGTGCCACTGCTCATAATATGCCATTCCTCTTCTGATCCCAGCTTGAGTCATGGATAGGGGCTGTGTCCATGATTGTGTGCCTGAGCTTCACACCCTCTCCCCATTGGCTAGTCATCTATAGCCCAGTCAGGCATTTTTGTCTGTGTAAATTAAGCAGTCAGGCACCCTGGGTGAGAGCTTTGAGTTCTTTATTTACTAAAATACAATCACCATCCCCTAGAGCACCAGATCATTGGATAATTATACTGAAGCACTAAAGGGTGTTACAGAACTAAGAGAAAGAAGCTCAGAATATGGGGCAAAGAGATTTTACTTAACATTTCCTTCCGTGGAATGGACTCAAGCCTGTTGGGACACTGACAATAAAACACACACCTGTGTTCCTTGGTCCTGGATTGCACACTTCTGATAGGATCTTTTAAGCCTCCCTGTATCACCTGAGAGGGTTTCACATTATCCTATCACAAAACTGGGAGTAACATGACATCCCTTCTCCTACTGTTTAGCATTCTCTCTCCAATCAAATTAGAGTGCTTATCCCAAAAAACCTTCATGACCGAGCTCAGGCTATCGAAATAGCCATCTATCTTGCCCTTTTCTGGCAGGCAGGCACATTCAATCTGCCTAATTGTTTCTATAAAGGAAACTTGTCTCCTCTCAGCTTACAATCTGAGGTATATTTTCTCTAAGACTGGGGCCTCTATGAATGGTAAATTATACTGCATTTCTCTGTCCCAAAAGAGGGACATCATCATCCCTTATGACATTTCTGTTACTTGCGTTCAAACTTCTGAGATTTTTTTTTCATGAAATCGTTCATATTTCCTATCTTATTTTCTTGTCTCATGGATTTCCCATAGTTTTGGAAATATTTGCACACAGAGGATCAGATACACAACTATATTGTGTAAAATACCTTCACTAAAACCTGAAAGATAAGTCTTTTGGAGGATTACTATACATTTTTATTTTTATGGAGCCTCATAAAAGAAAGACAGGAATCACTGCAACCCCAAATATGCTATTATTCCCTGCCCCCTTTCAGATCTATGTAGTTCTCACACTCTGTTCATGGGATCCCAAACTCACATAGATGTTAAAATGTAGAGAGCTGGATGCTTTGATGTCAAATTTTTACAGGAAGATGAAAGGGAGAAGAACATTGTAAAATGTTGCATAACCTTGAGAAATATCGTTTGACTTTTTTTATTTCAGCATAGTGACAAAGAATTACCAACACATCCTGGCCTTGGTATTTGCTATTAATGAGATCAATGAAAACCCCAAGATCTTACCTAATGTTTCCTTGGGATTCCACATCTCGGAGAGCTACTTTAGTGCAAGACGGACCTATTACACTGCAATAGACCTTATCAGCTCATTTCATAGTTTTGTCCCCAACTTTAAATGTGACATTCATAACAATCTGATAGCAGTGATTGGAGGATTAGGTTCTGAAGTATCCCGCCATCTGGCAACCCTTTTGGACATCTACAAGCAACCACAGGTAAAATGTGAAAATGGAACATGGAGTGTCCCAAACCGTAAACAGTGCAATTACAAACATGATTCAGATATAGCTTTCAGAATCTTTGTCATGACAACATCTGTTGAACTTTAATATCCTTTCTAAGCTATCTGTTCTTTCTGTTTTTGTTTTTTTAGTTTAGCTATGGTGATTTTGACCCTATGGTGAATGATCAGTCTACTTCATTTGCTTTGTACCAGATGATTCCAAATGAAATCCATCAATATAATGGGATTGCTCAGCTACTACGACATTTCAGATGGACATGGATAGGTTTACTAGTCATGGATGATGACAATGGAGATTTTTTCCTAAAGAATATGCTACCGATACTTTTGCAGAGAGGTATATGTTCTGCCTTCGTAGAAAGAATGTCCACTTTTAATTTTTTTACAGAATACTTTAGTGTGCAGATCCGTTGGCAGGAAACATATGAAGCTATTATGGGAAGCAAAGCCAGTGTTATTGTTGTCCATGGAGAAACCAAGGCCATGATGTGTTTGAGGGGGCTGCTCTACCAAGGAGATTCTTCTAACAAAGCATTGTATGGTAAAGTGTGGATTATGGCGGCTCAGTTGGATTTCTCAGCAGTGTCCATTCATAAGGGCTGGCCTATACAAAGCTTCCATGGTGCTTTGGCCTTCACAATTCACTCCCAGGAGGTACCAGGGTTTCATACATTTCTTCGGAACTTAAGGCCACATGTTGCTGAGGGAGATGGCTTCATCCAAACATTCTGGGAACAAGCATTTGGCTGTTCTTTTTCAAATGAGGAGTTTAATGAAGGAAGCTGTACTGGAGAGGAGAGGCTTGAGAGTCTTCCTGGACCCTTCTTTGAAATGAGCATGACTGGTCACAGTTACAGTATCTACAATGCTGTCCATGCTATTGCACATTCTTTACATGCCATGCAGTCATCCAAATCATGGGTCGAGTTAGAGAGAAGGAATCTGCAACATCAGAGCATTCAGCCATGGCAGGTACCAAAGCTTCATCATCAAGACAGAGCATCCAAAAATATGCATGCATAAGATCTGGATGTATCTAGAATACATTTCTTGAGCACCAGATTTTAGAAACACTTTGAGATGCAGTCATTCCACTTCAACTCCCAGTATTGTACAATTTCAGCGTATAATTTGGCATGGATACATGTTTCTCTTATACTAAGTTTTAGATTCCTGTGGAAGCTAAAAATGCAGCAGTATGTGATTCACATTTTGCCTTCTGTTATCCAATATGTCCTTCCAAAGATAATTTTTAAAAAGAATTTGAACTCTATTGTGGTAAAATAACTGTCTTTGTAAGCAATCCTAATTCATTGAGGGTAGTTGTTTTGAACTCCAGCTTTCAGCTGACGTGGTGTTGTTTCTTCATTTCTTTTTCTTTGTTCACGTAGCTCCATCCCTTTCTGAGAAACATGATGTTTAACAACAGTGCTGGTGAAACAGTGTTTTCAAATAAGAATGGGGAATTTTCAGTGGGTTTTGATATTATGAATATGGTCACATTCCCAAATAACTCCTTTGTGAGAGTGAAAGTGGGGAAGATGGATCCTTGGGCTCTTCTAGGAAAAGAATTTGATATCAATGAAGACTACATTACATGGCACAATCATTTTAATCAGGTAGGCCACTGGTTCATCCATTAGTTTAAATATGGAAATATTGTTTTTTAAAATTCAAAATTGGTATAGAATGCTTCCAAAGTATTTATTTTCATGCTTTTGAAAATATTTTTCTTATCACAAACTATTATCTGAACCTTAATGGCAAGTATATACATCTTAATTAAGATTTCAAGCACATTGTATTTTCATGGATGATGAGATGGAGAGAGATTTTCCCTATTCTATAGGGACCTTGTGATTTAGGGACTGAAATTCAGGAATCTATAATATAGTTTGGGCCTCAGTTTCTAATGCCTTGGTGAAGAATAGAAGATTTTTACAAAAGCATGACACCACCTGCTAGATCCCCCTGAGGAAATAGGAAATAAACTTGTACTTTTGGTAAAATAATAGATTGCATCCAAGGGGGTCTGTCCTGCTAAGCAAAGAATTTTCCATAGCAAGTATGAGAGACTCCCCCCTTTCACTCTCCCACTATGAGGTAGATCCCCCTCCCCCAAATTCAGTTTGCTTGCTATGGTTGAGCGGTCCAAGTAGGTGTTGTTCCCTGTGGTTTGAAAGTCTGTTTGTCCCACCCTGACAGTCAGATATGATTTTGGCTCATTAGCCCAGCCCAGGAAGTTGATGGGGTGAAACAGGAGCCATCTTCCTGAAGACTGTATAATATTCAAAAGAAAATTAATAGCTTTAATTAACAGACAGAGATAGGATAAGTAGGGAATAAAAGTGCTGAGGTAAAATTTTGTTGGTATGGAATACACTTTGAGTAACAGACAAAATGGTTTCCTTAACACTTAGTTTCTGATGTTCTCGGTTCTTATCAGTGAGAGGTATTTTACTTAATACTTTATTTACAGCAGCAGTGTTTCTTCACAGAGTTTTCCACGACAGCTCCCGTTTCCTGAAGTTAGTTAAAACCATTTTCCCTTCACAACATACCCAGGTTGCTCCTCAGAGGCAAACCCCCTTTTGAAAATGGACAGGAATTAATCATCTTCTCCTAAGAAGTTAAAACATTTCTTCTTTTGGCTTGAAAGGGAACCTAACCTACTACCCAATCTCTCTTGCCAAAACACTCTCCTAGTTCTATGGTGTCTCTTTCAAGTGAGCTTCAGCTTCTGCTGACTCTTATACTAAGAATTCTTCAATTGAATTCTTCTTCAGGACAGTGCTATTACAGTAAAGGAAAAAGTTTTCTTTTCCCTCACTCCAGATGGGAATCTATCAGACCTTCTCTGTCAGATTCACTCACAAACTCTCTCTGAACAATCCTGACAGAAATAAACTGTCAGCCCTTCATCTGGGTTCTAACCAACCAATCAGAGAGGAGGGAGCAGCTTGGCACTCAAGCTCCCCATTCCAGGCAATAGATAACTCTTTCCCTCCCAGCTTTCTGATGGTGATGTGCTTAAGAAACATGCTTTTGAAGATCAGTCTGTCACAGCAGTATGAGTCGTTCCATTAGAAGTTCTTTATTTTTACTCTAATAGAATACTTTTCTATGCTACAACAGAATCCACTGGATCAGAGACAGTGTGTTTTACTTGTTCATGCAAAATGACAATAATTTTACTTTAGGCGAGTGATAATATTACAACTGTAACACCGTTATATCATCCATTAAAATTTTAAAATATTACAATATCAACTAGGAATAGTCCAAAAAAGACCTCTTTGTTCCACATAAAAACTTTGATGAACCTGATTGCTGTTTTGCTTGTTTATTTGTTTGTTGCTGTACGTATATGTATTCATTTCTCACTTGCTCAGTGCCTTCTGATTCCTCTCCCATCTGAGAGTTCATTACTCTTGATTTCCTTGCTAAACTTACATTCCATACTAAACACTGGCGGTGGGCACTGACCAGATAACAGACCAAAATTTTGCACAATCTGGGCCGGTTCAGCAGTTGCAAGACAGCGGGTCGTGGGACGTGTTGTTTTTCAAGGACGCAATGAAATTTGGCTGGTCTGTTGGTCCATTTGTCTGTAAAACCAGACATCCTGATGCCGGGTAATCAAATCTCTAGGCAATGTAGGAGCTACCTGCAGACTTTCTCCCACCCTTCAAACACACCAATCTTAGCCCTGAAAAGCTTGCTAGGCAGCTCCAGCTGCCCACTCAAGAGCTCCCATTATTCTCTATTTAGAATATAAGACACAGTCGTGGGGCCACCCTTTCACTTTCCAGCCCGCAGTTGCCGAACGAGGAACTGTTTGCTGCGGAAGTTCTTTTTGCTTTGCATGTCACGAGATGGAGTCTTGGGGCTTGTGCTGCAGCGAGGCCTGGGCAGCGAGCTTATTGGGTTTTCTCGGCTGAAGGCCCAATCTTCTGTTTAATAATTTTTTCTTTCAATTCTTATTTGCTTGTTGGGCAGTGGGCTAGCCAATGGCTGTGCTGCAACATTGTCTCAGAGTCTCAGACAGTCTCTTTTGGTGCGAGGCAAGCTTCCTCTGCTGGGAACTCACTCTTTGTGTTCAATATTTTTTTTCTTTCCATTCTTACCTGCTTCTGGGGCAATGGGCTAGCCTAGGGCTGTGCTCCATTCCAGCCTCTGAGCTGCAGTCAGTCTCTCTGGGTGCAAGGAAAGCTTCTTTGGCTGAGGGCTCACTGTTCTTTTGTTTAATGATTTTTTCTTTCTATTCTTACTTGATTCTAAGGTGGTGGGCCAGCATAGTAATTTTTTAAAGGATTTTTTTTTAAAAAAACTTTCCACTTACAAACTTCATTCCTGTACAGCACAAAATTGTACAGTTATTATAAAATTGTACAGTTACAATTATTATAGTTATATAATCAACATTCAGAATGGTAAACATTCTCTTTAAGGGCTCTGTCCTTCCATAGTTTTAGGGCTGCAGTCTGGCCAAGCCTGTTGGGTTTCCTCCGCTGAGGGCTCACTCTTCTGCTGTCTCCCTCCCCACTTTCAATTCTAATTTGTGGCATTGGGGAAGGGCTCTGCCCCAACCCAGTCTCAGGGCTGCAGTCAGGCTCTGACCGGGACCAAGCTTGTTGGGTTTCCTCACTGAGGGCTGAGGGTTCACTCTTTTGCTGTCTCCTTCTTCCCCCTTTCAATTATAATTTGTGGCATCGAGGTAGGACCCAGGGCTGCAGTCAGGCTCTGACTGGGACCAAGCTTTTTGGGGTTCCTCAGCTGAGAGCTCACCCTCCTGCTGTCTCCTTCCCCCCTTTCAATTCTAATTTATGGCATGGTAGGGGTCTGCCCCAACCTGGTCTCAGGGCTGCAGTCAGGCTCTGACTGGGACCAAGCATGTTGGGTTTCTTCAGCTGAGGGCTCACTCTTCTGCTGTCTCCTCCCCCCTTTTCCAGGTGGGTTACTTGGGAAGGGTACCCTTCTTTTGCCTTCTGTTCTGTTGCAGCCACCCCATCATCGAGGCGGAGGGGGAGGGGGAGAGCCATCACCGTCATGTTTTTTGAATGGGAACAGTTTCCCTCCTCTACGGGGCCTTTGTATTGATTTTCTCAACGGCAGGAAAGGCATCTATTCTTTTTTTTCTGTTCCGTCACAGTTGCACAATCTGAGAGGTGGGTTCTGATGATGGCTACTTTTTCTCAACAGGGGAGGCATCCTCCCTTCTCCATCTCTCCAATCAGGAGGCTGTTGAGTTGCCTACCCTGAATGTGGAGAAGGCATCCATCCTTTCCCCTTTTGATTGTGGGCATCATGTTGCTGAGGTCGGTTAAGGCTGACCTAAGAAGGGAGACACACTGGGCTCTGCCAAAGAGACTGGTGGGATAGATATTGGTAGGGAAGGCATCCATCCGTTCCCTTTTCTATCATGTTGCTGAGGTGGGTTTTGGTGGATGGGAGGCACAAAGGCTTCTGTTTTGAAGAAACCATCCCTTGCTAGTGAAAGACCCACTTGGCTAGGCCCCAGAGGTTGGCCCCAGAGGTTGCCACAGGGACAGTTGGGGACAGATATTGGTGGGGAAGGCATTCATTTATTCCCTTCTGCTAACACCAAGGAGGGTTCTGCATGTGACACCTGCTGCTTCATAGGGAGCCCTCCTTTAATCCACATCCCTTTCCATGGGAGCAGAAGCACTAGTCCTGGTGCAGATGGAGACACTTGCTAGGAAATGTATCCTATCCAGTGTAGCGCAACTTACTTCTGAGTAAATATGTGTAGGATCAGCCACAGTCCTACGTACAATAGAATTCAGCAAAAGTAACTTCAAAATACAGCATTTGTTTCCTTCTTTTGCATCGAAGCAACAGTCTTGTTGAGGTGGGTTCTTTGGAATGTTGTAGCAATTCAAGGTCCCTTCTCTCTCAATCCTCCATTCCCCTGCTTCAAAATGCCCATCGTCCATGACCGCGTCCCACTGTAAGCCAAGTGGACAAGTTTCAGAGGAGGTTGCTTGTCCAGAACCTTGCTCTGACCCTTCTGCAGTGTCTCTATCAATGCCAGAGAGAGGGGACAATTATCTTGGTGTTTACAGTCAGTTTGGGAGGTTAACCCACCACTTGAGCCCGTGACCCCCTGGGGGTAAGGAAGGGAGGAGGTCAACAGGTACACAAGGAAGGGATGAACACCATCAACATGTCCCACACCCAGGTGGCCACCCCCACAGAACTGGACCCCATGCCCCCCTGGAGGAATCACCTTCCTCCAAGGTAGGGAAAGGGACCATTGTAGTTCGTCGCAGGTAGTTGCATCCACCGCATTGTGGAGATGGGTCCCCAGTGGTCTGCTACATCAGCACATGCAGGGCAAGAGCAATTTCAGCATTGCCCTTGGGTCTGCCAGGGGAAGGCTTCCAGGTTGTCCACCTTGTTGTTGAGGTGGGTTCAGGGGAGCAACAGATGCATCCCTGAAAGTCTGCTGACAGGCACATTGGATCCACATTAGCTCCACGTTAATCCTTTCACCATGTGGTGTGTGTCCTGAAACAGTGGGGCACCATCAACACCCATCTCACAAATGTGGTGGCTGACCCCCAATCAGAAGAGAGGGATATGCTGGGGTCATTGACCCACAGCACTTTAACCGGAGGTGACAGGCTCCTGTAGTGGGGGGCTAGGAAGCCCACAACACCCTCCCTTGTTACTGACTTTCCTTTCCCTTGTGGACACCATGTTCACAGAGTTAAGTTTCCTCTGTGACTGCATCATGCCCTCAGAATAGAGGAGTACCAGTCTCCCTCCTTCCCCCAGGCATGGGGAGGGGTGTCTCCAAATAAGGGAGAAGTAGTCTCCCTCCCCAAGAAGGTGGCCACACCCCAGTCACAAGGGAGGGTGTTGTGGGCTTCCTGGCCTCCCAGTGCAGGAGCTTCTTGTCCCTTGCAGACACATTTGCCAAGGTGGGTTTCCTCTGTGATTGCACCCTCAGAATACAGGAGCACAAGTCTCCTCCTTTCTCCCAGGCACAGGGAAGGGTCCTTCAGAGTTCAGAAGCTCAAGTCTCCTCCCTTCCCCAAGGCATGGGGAAGAGTTATTCCAAATAGGGGAGCCCAAGCCTCCTTCCTGCAGGTGCAAGGAAAGGGTCCTCTTGAATAGAGGAGCACATGTTTCCTTCTTTCCCCCAGGCATGGTGAAAAGGGGTGGCCATTGAGGAAACCCACCTCAACAATATGCTATGGCCACCCCCTGTCACAACAAGGGTGTTAGGGCCACCCCACCCCTACTACAGGAGCCCCTCATCCTCAGGGGAGGGAAGGGCGGTGAACCTCTGAAGCCTGCCGGGCCCATGAGAAGGGGGTGGCCACTGAGGAAACCCACCTCTATGACTTAGTGTGGCCGCATCATCACAAGGAGGGTGTTGGGGGCCACCCACCACTCGCTACAGGAGCTCATCACTCCTGGGAGAAGGAAGGGTGATGAACCCCTGAAGCCTCCCAGGTTTATGAGGAAGAGGCAGCCATTGAAGCAACACATCTCTCTAACAAAGCGGCGACCCCCCAATCACAAAGGAGGGTGTTGGGGCCACCCATCTCCCACTACAGAAGCCCATCAACCCCCAGGGGAAGTAAAGGCGGTGGGCCTCTGACTACCTCCCAGGCCCTCAAGAAGGGGGTGTCCACCAATGAACCGCACCTCACCCTGGTGGCCGCTCATACAACTGGAGCCCATGGCCCATGGGGAAAGTAAGGGAGGCAGGCAGCACTTGACAGCTTGCCAGTCACATGAAAAAGGGGCGACCACCATCCAAAGAACTCATCTGCTCCAGGTGGCCACCTCCCAGACATCAGGCAAGGTGTTGTGGGCCACCCCTGCTCCAGGATCCCAAGGGCCAGTAGGCATCTTGCAGTGCTGGGATGAGAAGGGTGATTGAACTGCTCCGGTGGTTATCTGGTTGCCATGCACAGGTTGCTCCCCCTCTTGACTGTCTTCTAGGGGCCTCTTGCTCCTAGAGGCTGCCACCGCCTCCCCACCAGTACAGCCTCCGTTCCTCCTCACAGCGGTCTGGCTTCATCCATTGATGGAGCTCCTGATTATGGAATGCATTCCTGACTTGCAATGGCGACCTGCCTGGCTGTCCACATCTGCCTCCTCCCAATTTTGTTCTGTCCCCCACCAAATCCTCATTTTCACCCTCCTTTTCACGTGTGTCCCTCAAGATATCACCCCCCCCCAGAGTTCTCCTGTCTTTTAGTCTCCTCATGCCTAGGTCTACCTCCTCATGATGATTGTACTCACTCCCAGAGTCAACACCTCCAACCTTCCCTTGGGCAGCCCAACGGGGAGATTCATATTTCCCCTAGGAGACTCTCCTTTCCCCCAGGGATCCCCTCTGTTCTGTCCTGTACAGTGATATTCCTGTCTGCCCAAAGAAATCCACTCCCTCCCCCCAAATATAAGTTACTCTCATAGACTGTCTCTGTCCTTGTGTCCTTTCAAAGAATATTCTTCCTGCTGTCTTCCCCAAAACATCTCCTTCACTGTCCCCTCGAAGAGTACTCCTCTCCCTCCCCATTCCGGCCCCAGAGCAGGTTTTTTGCTCCCAGGAACTGCCATTCAACTCTGGGGGCCATGATTCCATTCTCAGAGGAAGATGCTCCAACTCCACCTCACATTTTCACTACAACTTTTGGGTACTGCAAGCGTCAATTGGCATTTGCAGCTCCTATTCTCTGTACTGAAAGTTTCCTGGAGGTGGCTGCTTTGGAGGTCTGCAGCTCGGAGGTGGGAACTGCAATCTTGGGCAACCTTGGAGACTGGCTGGAGGAGAGCCTGTTGAAGATTCTCTGCAGGTTTGGTGTCTGCGAGTGTGAAGGGGGCAGTGCAAGGGCCCTCAGAAGTGATGGACCACAAACTGACAAACCGGTCAGTGAATCGGGGTGGGTCCGTGAGTGGTCCATGAAAATTGATGGACCACGGGCTGACAGTTCATGAGGTTTTCCTGGTCCATGCCTACCTCTACTAAACACCCTTTTTCCTGGTGGGTCCTGAGATTTGTTCTAATGCTGGAAGCCATATCTTTCAAATACAGAAAACCTCTGACACTGATTTTGTGCAAGAATGTTTTGTGAGACAATTGCATCATTTATCATGGTTGGCAGCAATACTTTTAAGTGTAATAAAAGCAACTTAAAAATATTTTATATCAACAGGTGACACCACTTTCTCTCTGTAATGACCACTGCTATCCAGGCAATCAAAAGAGAAAGAAGGAAGGGGAGCCATTTTGCTGCTATGATTGTGTTCCATGTCCAGAAGGGAAGATTTCAGACCAGACAGGTAGAATATGTAATGTATTAGAGCAATAGTCCATGGGCAGGACCCTAGGCTGTATCACAGCATCCCTGCTACTGGACTGTCATCTCCTATATAGTTGACAATCTTTTTAAAATACTTTTTGGAATGATCTGCTGAAGCACCAAAAATTGTGTAGGGTAGTTCAGGCAGTTCTTAGAGCTACCTTACACCACTTTCAAGTTTTCCCTGGAAATGACACAGTGGTGCAGAGGGTTTTAAGTTTTTTCTCCTATCACAGTTTTTTGCATTATTGAGTAACAGGAGGGGGGGGTGTCCTCCACAAAAGGGATTGGCAAGCCTACTGTTCCCCATTGCATTTATTTTTTTCTGTGGATTCATATAATATGAAGGAACCATTGTTGCTAAGATCTTTATAAGACTGTGATAGACAGTCTTTGTCAACCAACATTCTGCAGATCCATATTGAAAGAAAAGCACAGGAGATTACTCCCACCGCACCCAAATACATAGCTGTATAGTGAAAGGAACCAGCTTTCTCAATGGTAGAAAGCAACTCATGAACCATCTCTGAAAGTGCCTCTCTTCTTTCCCCAGACATGGATTCCTGTTCTCCTTGCCACCAAGATCAGTATCCAAACTGGAAGCAAAATCAGTGCATTCCCAAGGCAGTCATCTTTTTGTCTCATACAGAACCTTTGGGGATCGGCTTAATGGTTGTTGCTTATTTCTTGTCTTTGATCACAGTTTGGGTGCTGGGGACCTTTGTCAAGAACCACAACACTCCTATCGTCAAAGCACATAACCGGAACCTCAGCTATACCCTCCTCATCTCCCTCCTGCTCTGCTTCTTTTGTACTTTTCTCTTCCTTGGCCGTCCTGAGAAAATGATGTGTCTCCTCAGACAAATTGCTTTCAGCATTGTCTTCTCAGTGGCTGTGTCTTGCGTGCTGGCAAAAACCATCGTTGTGGTTCTTGCGTTCATGGCTACCAAACCAGGAAGCAGGATAAGGAAATGGGTCAGTAAAAGACTGGCCAACTCCATTGTTCTTGTGTGTTCCCTTATTCAGGCAGGCATGTGTTGTGCGTGGCTGGCAACCTCTCCTCCCTTCCCAGATGCCGATATGGACTCACAGATGGAAGAAATTGACCTGAAATGTAATGAGGGTTCTGTGGCTATGTTTTACTGTATCTTGGGCTACATGGGCTTCCTGGCCCTGGTCAGCTTCACTATGGCTTTCCTCGCTAGGAAGTTACCTGACAGCTTCAATGAAGCCAAATTTATCACTTTCAGCATGTTGGTCTTTTGCAGTGTTTGGTTATCCTTTGTTCCAACCTACCTAAGCACCAAGGGAAAATATATGGTAGCTGTAGAAATGTTTTCTATCCTAGCTTCTGGTGCAGGACTGCTGGGTTTCATCTTCTTCCCTAAATGTTACATTATTATTCTGAGGCCTGAAATTAACAAAAGAGATCTGATGATGAGAAGATAGAAAAGCCTTACATTTGAAAATTGTTCTTAAATAATCAACGATTCTACCTGAATCGTCTGTAGAATAGAAACACTGAATTAAACAGAGGCCTCCTCTATATGCTCACTTACAGCAGATTTTCTGGGTATTTGGCACTCAAGGACTGGATCCACATTGGGCTTATGTAATTCCACACTTAAGGGAGTTGAACTGAAGTGGTGTCTTGTTTTTTCTGCTGCCCTTCTGACTTTCTGACTTCAGCAGTTTTGTCAGTGTGATGATTAACTGAGCATTTGGGAAGAAAACTTTAAAATATTAAGTGGGAGTTTCCCAACATTTGATGTTATGATGTAAACCCCACTCACTCCCCCACTGTGGGACAAATTTTCCTTCTAAAATGATCAAGATTGCTTACTGTGGCTGGGCAGCTTCTAGTCACATGTCTCTGGGTATAATTTAAAGATATTTTTGTCCTATACTTTAAATAATATATTTATGGTTTATATCCCAGTCTTAAATACTTGGTAGGGGGAGAAGCAGGAGCCCACATTGTCTTTAAATGAAATGGAACTAGAGGGTGAGTAAAGTTCTAAATGAAACAAGTTTATTAAACAAGTAGGGTTGATAAATAGTCAGGGGAAGAAAAGCTGTGGCAAATTTTTATTGTAGAACAGACTACTTCACAAACATTAGGCACAATAACCTGAGCAGGAATTATTCTTTGCCAAAAGACGTAATCCTGATCACTTGGCTGAAGGAGAGTCTCCTTACTACCCTCTTTCTCTGCCAACAATACATTCCCAGTTCTATATTGCCTGTGTAAATTAGTGCTGGCTTTAACACTTAAGTTCTTTAACTAAAAGACTTCTTTAAACCTAAAGCTGTCCCAGTTAGGGCAAAAATTTTCTTTCCCCTCACATACAGGGTTAGTCTGAACCTCCTAGTCAGACTCTAAACTTCCACTCCTTCAATAATTCTGTCAGCACCAATAGTTACCTTCTCACTGGCCAATCACAGAGAGGGAGGAGCAGCCAGTCAATCATTCTCCTTTCAGGCAGTTTTAACCCTTTCCCTTCCAATCTCTGGGTGTTGCACTTAATAAACCTTTCATTTAAAAGCCCATTCCATCATAGACATTTTTTAAAAGATATTTCTTATTTAAACAACAGGATTGCAGAGTTGTTGTTGTGGTTTTTTAAAAAATAAGAACTGAGGGGTGGGATAGATGAAAAAATAAAGGAAACAGAAATGGAGACTTCTATGCAAAGTGTCATCCTGATAACTCATGTTGGTGCGGACATGATTTACTGCTGAGATTAACTGTTATCGTTAGCAAGCACACAGAACAAATGATGCCTTTTTTTAAAGATGAGGGTTGAGAGTGATGGGGAAAGAAAAGGGGGGAAGGGTGTGATTCTACATGGTTGTTCTACCAATCAGGATACAAGGGGATAAATGGAAGGGAGAAAGGCAAGAGAAAAAAATATTCTTGACTTCAAAAAAGCAGAAAAGTTTTATAACTTTGTTATTAAAAAAATTGAGTATATGTGCAGAAAGAAAATCTAAGAAAGACTATTTCTGTAGTGGATGCAGCCTTTCACTATGCAGAACTTGAAAGATTATAGGAAGTAATCTGAAGACTTGAAACGATTATGTTTGCAGAATTACAGGGATAAACCGAAGCTGTATGAGGCCAGGGCTGACGAAGAAGCCCTATGTGGAAAATACCAAGGCTAAATAAAGGGAACCCATATTGCAACTAAAATTCTGTAAGGACATTAATGATAGAGGTTTTCTCACTGTTCCTTGTCAGGCTGAGGCTTTGGCTGTATTCTTATCCACAAGGTTCAATGAATTCATATTGAAACTGTTCATGAAAAAAAAAACATGCTTCTAAACTTTTCATGAAGAAAAATGTGTTTCTACAAGGTTCTGATTTTTTCCCGTGAATAGAATTCAATTAATTGTGTACTTCTACCCTATCTCTTCTAAAGATGGAGGCAATTTATTGACCAGATTTTTTAAAAAATGCATTCTTTTTCTGAACAACTCAATCCTGAAGACTGCTGTGCTATTGGCATCTGTGCCTGTGTACCTGCAGCGGCTTTCATCCACTCCCTAAGGACTTTGGTGGGAGAGTCCCCATCCCACTGGGGACCACATACCCCCACAGCCACAACACCCATATCAAGGCATGTGGCTGTGGGAAAGTTATCAGGGGTCAGCCCTGGTGCCACTGGTCACTCCCATCACTGATTGAGCATATTGCAAGCACACAGCCTCCTCACCTTTGATAGGGGTGACCAGTCACCCCATGTGTTATGTATTGGGCTAGCATCGAGGAAAATAGGGCTGCTCAGCTAGCCAATCCTATTTGGAATTAGGGTTATCAGCAACCAATTGTTTCCCCTGGATATGAGCCAATTGCAGTCACGTAAATGTTACCTTTTGTTTAGTGCATGCAAATGAAGGATCCTAGTGCCTATGTTCTTATTGGAGAGTTACTGAAATGGGGTGGAGTTGGAGGTGTATATATCTGGCTCCCTCAGGAGCCACATTGTTCCTTTCTGCAATAAAGTACTACCATGAGCTGAACTCACTGCCTGGCTGACATCACTTGAGCACTAGGCTCAATATTTAATACCATGCAGCCAGGGTAGCTAGACCCTTGCTGTGTGTACGTGGGGGTGTGTGCTCCAGCCATGGCACCTGCAGCCTTGCAACACCCTCCCATGCCAGCATTGCATGACTCGCTGGACAGGGCCAGTCTCCCTCCCCCAGCTGAGCATATATGAATGCAAGGGGGGATGGTCTGCTCTCTGGCCCCAATCCCCCAGCTGCCATGAAGGATCTACATGTGCCGATGAGGGGGGGCATCCTGGCCATAACTGCTGTGGGTCAGGCCCTGTCAGAGAGGTTCCTAAGGGGATTGCTGCTTCTGTATGCTACCACAGCTGCTGCCATGTCCTGGCTGGGGACAGTCGCAACAGCTCTGTCATCACAGCTACTGCTGGCAACCAGACAAGGGATGCCTCTCCAGTGGGAAAATGCTTCTGGTCCACATCTGGCTATTCTGCTTCCATGGCTGCTTGGGATTCTGATCCTGGGATGGAGACAGTCATGAAGTTGTGTGCCCACCATCACAGCAGAGTTATGAGAGCAAGCACCAAGTCCCCCTGGCCTGCAGCTGCACTCACTCTTCTCTTCAAGAAGGGAGCCTGGAAGCCTGGCCAATGGCTGCTGACATGGGCTGCTGACCCCCTCCCCCAAATGGCTGTGTTGAGCATGGCTCCCTGAAAGGCCACCATGGCAGGTATAGGCCATGCTGACTCACAAGCAATGGCTGCACCCTCCCGGAGAGCTTCACCACAGGGGCAGGTGTTTGGTGGGGAGTAGAAGCTGATGAAAATGAGCAAGCCAGGGCAGCCACCTCCCCAGCTTCTTCTTACTTGTCAATGCTCCCTCGCCCATTCTTGATCCAGGACCCAGGAGAAGGGTATTCTTCAAAGGAACGTGGGTGGTAGTTGTTAGTCAGACATTCTGGACATGGGTCTCCTCCCACATGTGAGTGTGAGGCATGCCTCAGATTTCACAAAGTCCCCCATGAGCACTCCTGCACCACCACTGGGAGTGATCTCTCCCACCACACTCTCTATATCCACACAGCAGGGGGTTCTTGAGCAGAGCCTCCAGTCACCTCCCTACTTACCTGGGGTCATGGGGGCCCTGGCCAGAGGCTATGTAGGATGCCCAGGGATCTGATTGGGCATGGGGAAGGGGGTTCAGCCACTGCAGGGGTGCAAGTAGATTGGTCCCCAGGGTAGTTAGCATTCTATGCTCTACCAGGCTGCTTGGGTGAGGCCAGGTGTGAAGGAGGGTGATCAACTTTTCCTGTACAGTAGAAGCCCAGAGGCTACCATCATTTTTTGTGACATAACTTTCTGCCACTACTGGGGGCATTCCTGGGCTTGAAATGGCTTAGACACCCGGCCCACCAACTGGTACAGGGACTTATGGATGGGTGCCAGCAGAGGACCTAGATGGAGTGGTGCCAGGCAGCTGCACCTCTAGAAGGGTGGGGCTTACATCAGCATAAGTCTGGGGTACACCAGCTTAACTCCTAGTTGACTCTCAGAGTGCTTTCATACCTCCCTCAGTATTGCGCTGCAAATCTTTTATCTACCCAAATAGTGCTGCTGAATCTATGTTCCTGGTTTTCTTATTACACTAATGAAATATATCCACCAGAGCAATTTATGGACTTAGAAAATGTTTCTTAACACACCTAAATTTCAGAGAGAGAGGAGAAAATGTCTGCATCCTATGGGCAATCAAAATCAGCATGCCACGTTCACAGGGAGGGCTACTTTCCTTGGATCTATTATAAAGTCCAACACTGGCAAGGTTTTCTTGGATTGCCAGGGTTTTTTAAAAACACGCGCGTGCACACACACACAGCATACATATATACCTCTCTTAACAATACTTTCGAAACAATTGTGCACAGGGCCAGGAGCCACTTGCCTGTTTTCCTGGGCTGCCTGCCGGTGGTGTGTGATGGCCGGGGGTCCTACCTTCTCCTGCTGATTGCCAGTGACCAGCAGGCAGAGAAGCAAACTGACAGGAGTTTGACTACCACTGACAGACACCTGGCCACTCTAGTCCTAGGCCATTAAAGCACGGTAGGTAACACTAAGAATTTTGAATTGAACACAGAAATGAATGCAGCAGCTAAAGAATATATGTAATATAGACATTCTGCCTAGTTCCTGATTGTAAATGAATTGTGGCAAGGGTTCCCAACCTCCAGGTGGTGCCTTGTAATCTCCGAGAATTACAACTGCTCTCCAAGTGACAGAGATCAGTTATCCTGCATAAAATGGCTGCTTTGTAAGGTGGATTCTCTGGCATTATATTCAGCTGATACTTCTCTCCTCCCCTGACTACCCAAGTTCTGACATTCTGTACGAGGTGAAGTTTCTAAGTTGTCTTCTCCAACCCACATAGGGAATAGGGAGCATCTCACTTCATTATTTGCTTCTTATGCTCTGGGAATGCTCCAAAATAACTCACCCTCCTTTTTTATCTTTCAGCCACTTATGTGTGCATCTTGTTTTTTTTCTTATTGTTTTTCTTTTTTCCCTTGTTGTTAATAGGCTATATTAGGAAAGACGGTGGGTGGTAAGATTACATGGGTTTTGATTGTTGTTGTATTTACTAATCTATGTGGAAAAAACAATAAAATCTTTATGGAGAAAAGCCCTTCATAACTGTAAAGCACTAACATACAAATATTGAAATATATTATAAAATCTTACATGAATCAGGTAATATTGGTTTATATCCGGTCTTATTCCTGAGTAAATTGCATTGTAACCTCACACGAGACAAGTATTACTAGGTTGGATGGAGCCAGTTTTTTATCTCAGTGTCACCCAATAACCTTCCCTACTACAAATGTCATCCCACATGGATTTTGCACATGCATGCTCCTTAATCCTCAACATAACCTTTTGGGATCCTCAGAGAGGATCACTCCCACCCTTTTCACCAACAGAACAACTGGTGGAATCCAGCTCTTTGTGTCCAGGCCAAACATGTGTAACTATTCTCATCCTTTGAGTTTTCTCTCAATAAAGGCTGCAGAAGGATCCACAAGTTTCATGGTTAAAAACTTCCATGTTTAAAGCATTTAAAAACAAAACTTGGAAGTCTCAGACTTGATAAAGAGTTTAGGGGTCTCCTTGAGCCCCGTCCTCTTATTAGAATAAGTGGATATAGTGGTCAAAAGTGCTTCTTTTCTACTTACATTAAGATTAGGTTTTGTCTTCACTTTTGTACTCAGTTAACCTAGCCACTTTAATCCCTATTATAATAACTTTAAAACTAGACTACTGTAAGATGCTTTACATAACACAGAAAATGAAATTAATCTGAGCAGCTGTAGTTGCCTGATACTTTGAATATATGGCACCTAGTTTTGACTTTGGCAACCTGCTTGTTCCCATGTTCAACTCAGGGCCAAGCTACACATGATGAATGACACTTGAACGGCAAGTGTATTTCTTCCTGTTCACTTGCCCTCCACTCAATCCACTTGCCATTCAAGTGTCATTCGTCATGTGTAGCTTGGCCCTCAAAGTGCTTTTTTTAAAAAAAACCTTTAAACCTTTATAGTTTCTGACCTCCAAACTTGAAGGATTCTCTTCTAGACCAACAGGGCCACTTTTTTCCTGTTCCACTGGGAGATTGGTCAAAACTGCTCCTGCCAGTCTTTAGCATTCACTCTAGTGGCCTTTGTGTTATAGAGGAGCCTTTCAGAGCCAGAACGACCCTCTTGGTCTTCAGTAAGTGGAGCACAATTGAATTGTTCAGGATAATATTTGAGAATATTAACAATGAAATCCTAAACAGTAACACCCTTCTAACTCTATGGAAGTGGAGTGTCAATGGGCATAGAAGCCTGAATCAGTTGAATGGCCATTTGGAAAGCACTGTGTGGGAGCTTAGCTTTTTATTTGATTGTAGCTATTATGGAGAGTTTATTGATTGAATATGATCAAATTTGAATTTAACTTTTTTTTTTGTTTCTTAGAGACATCTAGTTGGCCACTATGTGAACAGAATGCTGGTCTGGATGGGCCTTTGGTCCAGTTCAGCATGTTGTTCAGTCCAGGTTAAGGGACAGGGACATTCACACATTTCTGAGGCTCAGGATGGGGGCTTTCTTTCACCTTTTCTTTGCATTCCCATAGCCTGATATGGACAGGGTAGAGTGCCTTTGCATTCCTTGCTATGCCCGAGATTATATTAGATTTAGGTTATATGATAGATTAGGTTATATTGGGTTTTGTTTATCAGTAAAAATATAATTTATTTTTACATTGTAACAATTCAAGTGACTAGTAAAGAAAAGCTCATTCTCGTTTTCTCACATTGTTCCCTGTTGGGGGTGGGGGGAACCAAGATCATTGCTTGCCTGGGGGACCTTTGTCTGTCCCTGTACCTCCTCACATCCGAAACATAATTTACTTTTCAAGAAGTTGTTCCAAGAGTATCATTCTTTTTTCATGTGTGCAGGCTCACTTCTTTGTGCTGAGTGAGCATCATTTTGAGATCATGTTGTTCTGCTCAGCACACTCCAGCCTAGAGAAATGTTGTGGTCAGTTTGTTTTCTTACTTCAATCACTTTGCTAGACATGGTGTCTGGCAGGATCCAGTCTCTTGGGGAGGCTAATTGCATGCATTGCCCTCCTCAGTGATATGCCCTGTAATTACCCTGCACACTGAGGTTCCTTGTGTATCTTCAGAAACTGATACATTCAAAATAACTTATATGGTCCATTGCTATTTCTTCCCCCTGTTAAAATTCAAAGCTGAACTTTAAAAGCAAAGGCTCCATCACTCCAGTTTCTAGTCGTTCCCCCTCCACATGGTTTTCAAGAGTGGAGGGCAAGGTCTTCAAATTATTGAGTTAATGGGATCAACCATTAACTCAGTTCCAGAAAGATTCCTGTAGCTGAAACCATTATAATGGAATGGCTATGCAAGACAATTCAGGGAACTGCATCCAGAGGAGAAAGAGGATCAGGATGGTGATGTTGCAGGTTTTGCTCCTATTGCTGCAAATTCCTCAGGCTGAGCTTCAGACACATGCTGTTAAGTACCGTATCAAGCACCCTGTTCAGAGACCTCAGCAGTATTATAGGAGAGGTGACTTCATGATTGGTGCAAGCGTGTCTCAAGTGATATTGATTTTGGATGACTGTTCCTTCCAGGAATATCCTACTTCTGATACTGCATCTCCCATGTAAGGAATTCCTGTTTTGTTTCTTGTACTTTGGTGTAGGGCTATAAAATGATTCAAGGTTCAAAGATACTTTCCACTGTTTTAGCAGTCAAGAAAGAAAGCTCTGTCAGTGTGTTGCTAGAAAGTCCAGTACTTTATCAGGTCAAGTCAAGTTAGCCCTTATTGGCATATATCAGCAATTTAAGTTATTAAAATACAGCACAATAAAAAGAAAAAGCAATCATAACTTAATTCTCTGATAACCTTTGACACCACTTCAAAGCAGCATGGAGAAACTTAGCCACTGTCTTGGTTACCACAGGAAAAGAATCATTCAGCAATCTATATACTTTGAGTGAATCAGAGCAGTCTATCATATTAGCTAAAACAGATTTTAAATATGTGTGATATATAGCAACATTCAGATGAAAATGCAGAAGAACATCTGTTATTGACTCAACACAATTTTGTTTACATAGGCAATATCTGGTTGAATAGGGTGTCCTGTTAAATCTGCCATATAAAACACCTAGCTAGGGAAAATGCCCAACATTGATGTGGAACCTGCAAGGAAAATAAATATGGAGCCGTCCTCCCTACAGTGAGAGAGATCTCAAATCTCAGGGGGGGGAGCAGGTTCAGGTATCCAGACTATATGTTACACATACATAGACACATAGACCTTTCTCTGCAGCTTGCCTGACCTTAGGGTTGCCAGCCTCCAGTTGATGGCTGAAGATCTCCAGGAATTACAGATGATAGGGAACTGATTCCCTGGCGAAAATGGCAGATTTAGACAGTGGATTCTATGGCATTATAGTCCACTGAGGTCCCTTCCCTCTCCAAACCCCACCCTCCCCAGGATCCACCCCCGCCCAAATCTCCAAGAATTTCCCAACCTGAATCTGGCAACCCTACCTGACCTAGATAGATTAATCTCTCAGATATACATAAACTTACCCAGGTCACACACAGTTTGCCTGACACAGGGCCAAGCTACACATGACGAATGACACTTGAACAGCAAGTGTATTTCTCCCTGTTCACTTGTCCTCCACTCAATCCACTTGCCGTTCAAGTGTCATTCGTCATGTGTAGCTTGGCCCTTAGACAGAATTAGGCTCTCAGGTTTCCACACAGCTTGCCTTATTTAGTCAGAATCGTTTCTCTGAGATACCCAGACTGACTTCATCAGAATCTCCTGGATGGTTAACTTTCTCTCAGAAATACAGATATAGGCCTGTCTTGGGCTTCACGTAGCTTGCCCTTTCCCCCCAAAATAAACATTGCAGTTCTCTGCTCCCTACGGTTTAGCTACTGTTCAATGAATCACACCCCATTAACCCATCTAGCCCCCTCCTTCTTGCCTGCGTTTAAACTCACAGTAAACATTTTAAAAAACCCACATTACCAAGCAGAATCAAAATCCAAATTAAATGTATTATATGCAACCGCCCTGCACACAGAGGAGTAGCTATACAATAATATTGTGTAATAATACCTTGGCCGTTTTCACACTACTAACCTGCTTCTGTAATATTGTGCAACGTTGTGCAAAAAATGCGGAAGATAGCATCTTCTTGTGAGAGTTTTGTGCAACATTGTGCAAAACTCTCGCAAGAAAACACTATCTTCCACGTTTTTTGCACAATGTTGCAGAAGCAGGTTGGTAGTGTGAAAACGGCCCTTCACTAAAATATGCAACACGGAAACAAAAATATTTTGGAGGATTACTATGAAGTATCCACTATGATGTGTGTGTAAAGCACCACCAAGTCACACCCGACTTACGACAGCTCCAGCAAGGGGGCTTTCTTGACAAGCAAGAAGAAGAGGTGGTTTGCCATTACCTTCCTCCGCAGAGTCATCCTTGGTGGTTTCCCATCCATCCAAGTACTGACCTTGCTTAGCTTCTGAGATTTGATGAAATTGGGCTATAACATGCCACCTTCTTTCCCTCATACTATGATACAACCTGGTAAAAAAAAAAATACAGGAATCATTGCAACCTCATGCATTCTGGCTATCACTCCCCACCACTCCATCTTCAGGCTTATGTAGTTCACTCATCCTATTCATGGTATTTCAAACACGTGTAGATGTTAAAATGTAGAGAATAGGGATGTGCGTTTCGGCATTCAGAATGCCGAAAGAATGCCGAAACAAAAGTGTTTCGGCTTCTTTCGGGGAATGCCGAAACGTTTCGGGGAATGCCGAAACGTTTCGGGTAGCCGAAAGAAAAAAGCCGAAACGTTTCGGGATTCTTTCGGCTTTCTTTCGGCTTTTCAATGGGAAAATGCCTCCGTCTTCCCGGACGTCTGGGGGAGGCATTTTCCCACCGAATAAGCCCAAAATTGGTGGGGACCTTCCTCTAACCCTTCTCTAACAACCACCCAAGTTTCAGACAGATTGGACTTTGGGGGGCCATGTTATGGCCCCCCAAAGCAGGTCCCCCCATCCTCCCATAAGAAAGCGAAGGAGCAGCATATTGTTAGCATGCTGCTGCTCATCTTTCTTCATTATTTCCTATGGGGAAAAAATGAAGAGGCAGGCTTCCTTTGCCAGGGGTGGCATTTTGCATGCAAAATGCCCCCCAGCCCTCAGGGGCCCTTCTCCCACCCCTCCTCCCACCCCCCACCAAGGCTCAGCCTGCTCCCACTTGGGGGGGCCATTTCATGGCCTCCCCAAGTAGGTGCTCTAATCTCTACCACTGACAGCTGGGGGAGGCTTGTGTTGCCAGGGGTGGCATTTTGCATGCAAAATGCCCCCCAACCCACTGGGGCCCTTCTTCCACCCCTCCTCCCACCCCCCACCAAGGCTCAGACTGCTCCCACTTGGGGGGGGGCATTTCATGGCCTCCCCAAGTAGGTGCTCTGCTCTCATCTCTACCACTGACAGCTGGGGGAGGCTTGTCTTGCCAGGGGTGGCATTTTGCATGCAAAATGCCCCCCAGCCCTCTGGGGCCCTTCTCCCACCCTTCCTCCCACCCCCCACCAAGGCTCAGACTGCTCCCACTTGGGGGGGGCATTTCATGGCCTCCCCAAGTAGGTCCTCTCAGCCCCTAAAGTCCACCCCTTACAGCCCCACACAAACCCAATTCCCCCCCAGCTGCCACACACAGACCCAAATCCCCACATTAGCCCCTCACAGACCCAAATCCACCCCCACCTGCCCCACACCCATAACCCCAGGAACAGGCTGGCAAAGGCCAGCCCTCTCCCTTTGTTCCCTATGCTGGGAACTTCTAAACTCTCTTTCCCTGGGCAATTCTGCACAGCCCAGGGGTGCCACAATGGTGGGCACACTTCTGAGTGCCAGCTGGTCCCTGTGAAAGAGCACCTGAACCACAGACACCCTCCCTCAAATTCCCCCACCACCTACAGAGATGGCTGGCCAGCCAGCCCCATTGTTCCCTATGATGGGAACCAACTGCACAACAAAGAATAAAACAAGAACAACACAAAATAAAGTTTTAAATTTTTTTTTCTCCCTTCCAAAGTACAAGTAGGCAAAGCATTATGACACATTACACCAGCAGTCCCCCACACAGAAAAATAACACAACTCACTTAACATCAGAGAATCACAAAGCATGATTCCTGTCAAAAACACTTTATTTCTTGAACAGCTTTAGGTTACACAGCAGGGGGGAACACCAAAGGGCATGGCAGCACTATCTTACACAAAAATAACACAACTCACTTAACATCAGAGAATCACAAAGCACAATTCCTGTCAAAAACACTTTATTTCTTGAACAGCTTTAGGTTACACAGCAGGGGGGAACACCAAAGGGCATGGCAGCACTATCTTACACAAAAATAACACAACTCACTTAACATCAGAGAATCACAAAGCACAATTCCTGTCAAAAACACTTTATTTCTTGAACAGCTTTAGGTTACACAGCAGGGGGGAACACCAAAGGGCATGGCAGCACTATCTTACACAAAAATAACACAACTCACTTAACATCAGAGAATCACAAAAACACAATTCCTGGCAAAAACACTTTATTTCTTGAACAGCTTTAGGTTACACAGTAGGAGGGCACAACAGGGCATGATAGCAATGTACTACAAAAAATAATACCACCCACTTCACCGTTTTTGACAGCAATTGTGTTTGTGTGATTCTCTGATGTGAAGTGAGTTGTGTTATTTTTGTGTAGTACACTGCTTTCCTGCTCTGTGGTGCCTTCCTACTGTGTAACCTAAAGCAGTTACAGAAATAAAGTGCTTTTGACAGCAATTTTTGGGGTGATTCTTTAATGTGAAGTGAGTTGTGTTATTTTTGTGTAAGATACTGCTTCCATGCCCTTTGGTGTTCCCCCCCTGCTGTGTAGCCTAAAGCTGTTCAAGAAATAAAGTGTTTTTGACAGGAATTGTGCTTTGTGATTCTCTGATGTTAAGTGAGTTGTGTTATTTTTGTGTAAGATAGTGCTGCCATGCCCTTTGGTGTTCCCCCCTGCTGTGTAACCTAAAGCTGTTCAAGAAATAAAGTGTTTTTGACAGGAATCGTGTTTTGTGATTCTCTGATGTTAAGTGAGTTTTGTTTTAATTTTTCTGTGTGGGGGACTGCTGGTGTAATGTGTCATAATGCTTTGCCTACTTGTACTTTGGAAGGGAAAAAATAATTTTTTTTAAACTTTATTTTGTGTTGTTCTTGTTTTATTCTTTGTTGTGCAGTTGGTTCCCATCATAGGGAACAATGGGGCTGGCTGGCCAGCCATCTCTGTAGGTGGTGGGGGAATTTGAGGGAGGGTGTCTGTGGTTCAGGTGCTCTTTCACAGGGACCAGCTGGCACTCAGAAGTGTGCCCACCATTGTGGCACCCCTGGGCTGTGCAGAATTGCCCAGGGAAAGAGAGTTTAGAAGTTCCCAGCATAGGGAACAAAGGGAGAGGGCTGGCCTTTGCCAGCCTGTTCCTGGGGTTATGGGTGTGGGGCAGGTGGGGGTGGATTTGGGTCTGTGAGGGGCTAATGTGGGGATTTGGGTCTGTGTGTGGCAGCTGGGGGGGAATTGGGTTTGTGTGGGGCTGTAAGGGGTGGACTTTAGGGGCTGAGAGGACCTACTTGGGGAGGCCATGAAATGGCCCCCCCAAGTGGGAGCAGTCTGAGCCTGGGTGGGGGGTGGGGGGAAGGGTGGGAGAAGGGCCCCTGCATGCAAAATGCCACCCCTGGCAACACAAGCCTCCCCCAGCTGTCAGTGGTAGAGATTAGAGCACCTACTTGGGGAGGCCATGAAATGGCCCCCCCAAGTGGGAGCAGTCTGAGCCTTGGTGGGGGGTGGGAGGAGGGGTGGGAGAAGGGCCCCTGAGGGCTGGGGGGCATTTTGCATGCAAAATGCCACCCCTGGCAAAGGAAGCCTGCCTCTTCATTTTTTCCCCATAGGAAATAATGAAGAAAGATGAGCAGCAGCATGCTAACAATATGCTGCTCCTTCGCTTTCTTATGGGAGGATGGGGGACCTGCTTTGGGGGGCCATAACATGGCCCCCCAAAGTCCAATCTGTCTGAAACTTGGGTGGTTGTTAGAGAAGGGTTAGAGGAAGGTCCCCACCAATTTTGGGCTTATTCGGTGGGAAAATGCCTCCTCCAGGCGTCCTGGAAGACGGAGGCATTTTCCCATAGAAAAAAGCCGAAAGAATGCCGAAATAATGCCGAAAGAATCCCGAAAGCCGAAAGCCGAAAGAGATTCTTGTTTCGGCTTTCGGCTTTAACGATAGAGAATCTTCTTTCGGCTTTCTACTTTCGGCTATAGCCGAAAATTTTTGGCTTGCACACCCCTAGTAGAGAACTTCATGCTCTGATTTCAAAAGTCTTTCAGGAAGATGAAGGGGGAAAGAACATTGTAAAATGTTGCATAACCTTGTGAAGATTCATTTTATTTTATTCATTTTTTGCAGCATAGTGACAAAAAATTACCAGCATATTATGGCCTTGGTATTTGCTGTTAATGAGATCAATGTAAACCCCAAGATCTTACCTAATGTTTCCTTGGGATTCCACATCTTGGAGGGTTTCTTCAGTGCAAGAAGGACATATTACAATGCAATAGACCTTCTCTCCACCTTTCGATGTTTTATCCCCAACTATAAGTGTGACATTGATAACAATCTGATAGCTGTTATTGGGGGATTAGGTGCTGAAACACCCCGCCATTTGGCAACTCTTTTGGACATCTACAAACTGCCACAGGTAAAATGTGAACATGGAACATGGAGTGTTCCAAACCTTAAAAGGTGTATTTACAAAAATAATTCAGACACAGTCTTCAGCATCCATGTAATGACAACATAAAAACCTGCTGAACTCTTGTTTATTTTCTAAACTATCTGTTCATTCTGGTTTTTTTTTTAGTTTAGCTACGGTGATTTTGACCCTATACTGAAAGATCAAACAAATTCTCTTCCTTTATATCAGATGGTTCCAAATGAAGTCCATCAATATAATGGGATTGTCCAGCTACTACAACATTTCAGATGGACATGGATAGGTTTAGTAACCATGGATGATGACAATGGAGATAATTTTCTGAAGAATCTGCTACCAAGACTTTTGCAGAGAGGTATCTGCTCTGCCTTCATAGAAAGAATGTCCACTTTCATTTTTTTTACAGAATACTTTAGTGTGCAGATCCGCTGGCAGAAAACATATAAGGCTATTATGGGAAGCAAAGCCAGTGCTGTTGTTGTCCATGGAGAAACCAAGGCCATGATGTGTCTGAAAGGGCTGCTCTACCAAGGAGAATCTTCTGACAAGCCATTGTATGGTAAAGTGTGGATTATGGCGGCTCAGTTGGATTTCTCAGCAGTGTCCATTCATAAGGGCTGGCCTATACAAAGCTTCCATGGTGCTTTGGCCTTCACAGTTCACTCCCAGGAGGTACCAGGGTTTCAAACTTTTCTTCGGAACTTAAAGCCTCATGTTGCTGAGGGAAATGGCTTCATCCAAACATTCTGGGAACAAGCATTTGGCTGTTTGTTTCCAAATGAGGAGGTTGATGAAGGAAGCTGTACTGGAGAAGAGAGGCTTGAGAGTCTTCCTGGACCTTTCTTTGAAATGAGCATGACTGGTCATAGTTACAGTATCTACAATGCTGTCCATGCTATTGCACATTCTTTGAATGCCATGTGCTCATCCAAATCATGGGTGAAGTTAGAGCGAAAGAAGCTGCAATATCAGAGCATTCAGCTATGGCAGGTACCAAAGCTTAATTGTCAAGAGCATCCAAAAATATGCACGCATAAGATCTGAATGTATCTAGAATACGTTTTTTGAGCACTAGATTTTAGTAACACTTTGAGATGCAGTCATTCCACTTCAACCCCCAGTATCGTACAATTTCAGCGTATAGTTTGGCTTTGGGTACATGTTTCTCTTATACTAAGTTTTAGATTCCTGTGGAAGCTAAAAATGCAGCAGTATGTGATTCACATTTTGCCTTCTGTTATCCAATATGTCCTTCCAAAGATAATTTTTAAAGAGAATTTGAACTCTAGTGTGGTAAAATAACTGCTTTTGTAAGCAATCTTAATTCATTGAGGGTAGTTGTTTTCAACTCCAGCTTTCAGCTGACATGGCATTGTTTCTTCATTTCTTTTGTTGTTGTTGTTCATGTAGCTCCATCCCTTTCTGAGAACCCTGATGTTTAATAACAGTGCTGGTGAAACAGTGTTTTCAAATAAGAATGGTGAATTTTCAGTGGGTTTTGATATTATGAATATGGTCACATTCCCAAATAACTCCTTTGTAAGAGTAAAAGTGGGGAAGATGGATCCTTGGGCTCTTCTAGGAAAAGAATTTGATATCAATGAAGACTACATTACATGGCACAATCATTTTAATCAGGTAGGTCACTGGTTCATCCATTAGTTTCAATATGGAAATTAGGTTTTTTTATTAAAAATTGTATAGAATGCTTCCAAAGTCTGTATTTATTTTCATACTTTTAAAAAGATGATACTTACCACAAACCATTTATAATCTCAGGTGGGTAGCTGTGTTGGTCTATAGTAAAAGAGCAAGATCTGAGTCCAGTAGCATCTTAGTTATGAAATTTTGTATCTTGATTTGGATCTCAAACACACTATTTTAGCATAGTCATGGATGATTAGACAGAGAGACATTTTCCTTCTCTACAGCAGAGACCAGTACATTTGGGGTCCGAAATGCAAAAATCTAGAGTATACTTTGTTCTTTTTGAAGCTTGGAAGATTTTTACAATTAGGTTGAAGACACATAAGACAACCTGCTAGATCCCAATTTGAAAATGGGAAATAAACTTGCAGTTTCAGTAAAATAATGGATTGGATCCAAGGGGTTCTCTGCTGCTGAAAAAAGAATTTTCCATCACAAAGTGAGTCCCTTCCTTAGAAGATGCTCTTTTTTTTTTTTGGTACTCCACCAGAACACTCTGCTATGCCATAACAGAACCCACAGGTTGCATAACAAGGAATAGCCAAAACCATGTATTGTCGAAGGCTTTCACGGCCGGAGATCTTTTGGTGCTACACCTCTGAAGATGCCAGCCACAGCTGCTGGCGAAACATCAGGAACTACAATGCCAAGACCACGGCAATACAGCCCGGAAAACCCACAACAACCAGCCAAAACCATCTCAGTTCCACATGAATGTTTGATGTGCCTGACTGTTTTGCTGTACATGTATTCATCTCTCACTTGCTCAGTGCCCTCCCATCCTAGAGCTCATTACACTTTATTTTCATGCTAAATGTATATTCCATGCTAAATGCCCTGGAACCTGGTGGTTTCTGAGATTTGTCCTGATGCTGGAGACCATACTGTTCAACTGCAGAAAGCTCTGGCACTGATTTTGTGCAAGAAGTCTCTGTGAGACAATTGTTTCATGCATCATGCTTGACAGCAATACATTAAATACAGTGAAAGCAAACTTTCTTTAAAAATGTTTTTTTTTAATTGACAGGTGACACCACTTTCTCTCTGTAATGACCACTGCTATCCAGGCAATCAAAAGAGAAAGAAGGAAGGGGAGCCATTTTGCTGCTATGATTGTGTTCCATGTCCTGAAGGGAAGATTTCAGACCAGACAGGTGGAATATGTAATGCCTAACAGCAATAGTCCATGGGGTAGGACCCTCAGTTGTATCACAGAGTCCCTACTACTGGACTATGATCCCTTACACAGTTGCCATTCTTTTTTTAATGTTTCATTTTGGAAGGAAATATTAAATAGGAAACATTAAATAGGAAGGGTACCACATCTCAGCTTCTCTTTGCATGCATGCTAAGAAGAGCAGGATGGTGAGGCAAACAAAGGCAAAAAAGGTAACCCCGTGACCCTAAGCTTTGGCTTACGCCTCATTATGGTACATTTCCTTGTACCTTGAGTTTCCTTTCCCTAGCTCTTTTGTTCTGTTGCCCATGTCCTTGCCTAACATCAGTGAGGGGACAACTTTGGTTCTTCCTCTTCCTATCAAATGACTCAGAAATCACATGACTTCCTGTGCTCTTGGATCCCCAGACTGGAAAAGTTGAAGGCCACTGTATTAGATTATGCCAAATAAAGGCAAAAGTAATGTGTTGAAGACCTACCAATTTATCAGAGTCAGTTGTCTGCTGACTTCTTTCCAGGCACAATTCAAATTGCTGGTTCTTACATTTAAATCCCTAAATAGCTTGATACCAAGGTAGTAGCAGTAGTAACAACAACAACAACAACAACATTCAGTTTATATACCACCCTTCAGGACGACTTAACACCCACTCAGAGCGGTTTACAAAGTATGATGTTATTATCCCCACAACAAAACATCCTGTGAGGTGGGTGGGGGTGAGAGAGCTAGACGCTGTGACTGACCCAAAGTCACCCAGCTGGCTTTAAATTGAGGAGTGAGGAATCAAACCCAGTTCTCTAGATTAGAGTCCTGCGCTCTTGAGCACTACATCAAACTGGCTCTGGGAGGTATTTGAAGGACCTCCCAAACTGTCCATTTTGCCAGCTAAGATATGCAATCTGCCTTATAAACCCTGCTCTCCATGGCTCTGCCTACAGAGATGAGACGTGAGGCAACCAGAGACAGGGCTTTTTCAATAGTGGCACCTCACTTTCCCTAGGTCATGCCTGCCAACTGTCAAGAGGCTGTGGATGGGGAGGAAGGGGGTCCATAACATTCTGTGAGCCAGCCCCTGTGAGCACCAGAAATGATGTAGGGTTACTCTGGCAATTCTTAGAGCTACTCTGCGCCATTTCCAAATATTCCCTTGAATTTACATAGTAATTTTCCCTGGAAATGACACTGCCACAGGGTTGTAAATCCCCTCACCTTTGCTTTGAGCATTGTGGGTCAACAGGAGTGGGAGGCAGGACGTCCCCCCCACCCCCCGCCCCACAAGGGAAATAGCAAGGCTACTGTTCCCCATCGCATTCATTCTTTCTTGTGGATTCATATAATATGGTAGAATCCTTATTGTTAAACTCTTTTATAACACTCTGATAGAGATATTCTGCAGATCCATATGGAAAGAAACACACAGGAGATCCCCCTCCCTCAAATGCACAGCCTTTAGTGAAACAGAACCAGCTTCCTCAGTGTTTGAACGCAACACCTGAATCATCTCTGAAAGTGCCTCTCTTCTTTCCCCAGACATGGATTCCTGTTCTCCTTGCCACCAAGATCAGTATCCAAACTGGGAGCAAAATCAGTGCATTCCCAAGGCAGTCATCTTTTTGTCTCATACAGAACCTTTGGGGATCGGCTTAATGGTTGTTGCTTATTTCTTGTCTTTGATCACAGTTTGGGTGCTGGGGACCTTTGTCAAGAACCACAACACTCCCATCGTCAAAGCACATAACCGGAACCTCAGCTATACCCTCCTCATCTCCCTCCTGCTCTGCTTCCTTTGTACTTTTCTCTTCCTTGGCCGTCCTGAGAAAATGATGTGTCTCCTCAGACAAATTGCTTTTGGCATTGTCTTCTCAGTGGCTGTGTCTTGTGTGTTGGCAAAAACCATCGTTGTGGTTCTTGCGTTCATGGCTACCAAACCAGGAAGCAGGATAAGGAAATGGGTCAGTAAAAGACTGGCCAACTCCATTGTTCTTATGTGTTCCCTTATTCAGGCAGGCTTGTGTTGTGCGTGGCTGGCAACCTCTCCTCCATTCCCAGATGCCGATATGGACTCAGAGAGGGATGAAATTGACCTGAAATGTAATGAGGGTTCTGTGGCAATGTTTTACTGTGTCTTGGGCTACATGGGCTTCCTGGCCCTGGTCAGCTTCACTATGGCTTTCCTCGCTAGGAAGTTACCTGACAGCTTCAATGAAGCCAAATTTATCACTTTCAGCATGTTGGTCTTTTGCAGTGTTTGGTTATCCTTTGTTCCAACCTACCTAAGCACCAAGGGAAAATACATGGTAGCTGTAGAAATGTTTTCTATTCTAGCTTCTGGTGCAGGACTGCTGGGTTGCATCTTCTTCCCTAAATGTCACATTATTATTCTGAGGCCTGAAATTAACAAAAGAGATCTGATAATGAGAAGATAGAAAAGCCTTACATTTGAGAAGCCTCTCCTATTGTTTTACATATGCCTTTCTACGCTAATCCTCTGGGGAATGGAAGCACTGAATTATAGCTGAGGCTTCTTCCGCATGCTCATGTACAGCAGATTTTCTGGGTCTTTGGCTGTCAAGGACTGGATCTGCATTAATAACAACAACAACAACAACAACAACATTCGATTTATATACTGCCCTTCAGGATGACTTAATATCCACTCAGAGCAGTTTACAAAGTATGTTACTATTATCCCCACAACTAAACACCCTGTGAGGTGGGTGGGGCTGAGAGAGCTAGAAGCTGTGACTGACCCAAAATCACCCAGCTGGTTTAAAGTAGAGGAGAGGGGAATCAAACCCAGCTCTCCAGATTAGAGTCCTGCACTCTTAACCACTACACCAAACTTGCTCTCATTGCATTAGACTTCTGCAATTCCACACCAGAGGGAGTTGAACTGAAGTGGTGTCTTACTTTTACTGCTGCACTTAGAAAAATGCCCCCTTTCTACTGCAGTCTTTCTGACTTCAGCAGTTTTGTCAGTGTGTTGATTGGCTGAATAGTACAGAGTTCAGTAGCACCTTTAAGACTAACCAACTTATTGTAGCATAAGCTTCCAAAAGACACCACTCTGTTTGTCAGATGCATCTGCAGTAAGTTGGTTAGTCTTAAAGGTGATACTGGACTCTTTACTATTTTGCTATTATAGAATAACATGGCTAACTCTTCTGGATCTATGACCCTTGATTGGCTGTGGTGTTCTGGAGGAGAACTTTAAAATATCGTCGGGGCTTCTCAACATTTGAAGCCTTTAAACATTTTTTAAAAAAAACAAAAAACAAAAAACGGGGGTATGGCAAAAATAAAATAAAGCACAAAGAGAAACTCCTGCACAAAATGTCATTCAGATAACTCATGTTTGTGAGAAGACTATTTACTGCTTAGATTAACTGTGGTGATTAACTTCCATGCTTAGCATACACATGCAATAACTAACAAGTCACAGTTTTTTTAAGGTTGTGGGCTGAGAATGGTGGAGGGGGGAAAGGGTGTGACTATACATTTTTGTTCTACCAGTCAAGATGCAGGGGGATAAAGGGGAAGTGAAAAGGCAGTGCTGGAAAAAAAAATTGCTCTTCAGCAAAGTAGTCTTTTAACTTTGTTATTAAAAAAACAGGTAGAACAACTGCAGAAAATCTAGGGGAAACTGTTTCTGCAGCACATACAGCCTTTCACTGCGCAGAACTCGAAAAAAAACTATGGGAAGCAATTTGAAGACTTGAATTGACTGGGTGTCCAGAACTACAGGGATAAATTGAAGCTGTAAGAGGCCAGGATCAACAAAAAGGCCCTGAGCAGAATAGACCAGAGTTAAGTAAAGGGAATCCATATTTCAGCTAAAATGTTATAAGGACATTAATGAAAGAAGCTCCTTGCCAGTCCATGGATTTGGCTTTACGTTCACTCTCAAGACACAATAAATTCAGAATGAAACTGTTTGTGAAAAAAAAAAGTGCTTCTAGACGATTCTAGTTTTTTTCTTGAATACAATTGATTTAATTGTGTTCTTCCACATAATCTTTTACAAACTTTAATTCAATAAATTTAAAAAAAATCATTCTTTTTCTTTTATCCATGCCACTTAAACAATGCTGCAGATTCTATATTTCTGGATTACTTTCTACAATAGAGCAATATATATGCAATATGCCAGAGCCTTTTTTGGACTTTCAAAAAATATTTTTTCTTAGCCCACCTAAATTGAAGACTGGCAAGAGAAAGTGTCTCCATTTTATATGCAATCCCTCACTTTCAGAGGCATAGGGAGGCATGAGTTCATGTGTGTTTTCATTGTTTTCTAGCATATGTAATAAAATAAAATTATAAAATAATGCAACAGAGACCAGTATAATAATATGGTATGATACAATGCAGTAAAATTGGATCACAAAATTCAAAAGCACTAAAATGAAAACAATAGAATACTTTCAATAATCAATGCGATGTAAAAGAAAACCATTTTTTAATAGACAGTTAAAACTATAACCTTGTTTGAGTCATAGAACTAAGCTACAAGAGACAGATTACACGAGGAGGAGCACGTGAAGGTTGTCACAATGTTAGCCGAGAAGCTGAGTTTTAAAAGAGATTGGAAGGCTTTGTCAATTTTCCCTTTCTAACAGAGCCAGGGAGATTGCTGCTCAGAGGGTTTGTTTATTTTGTCTTTGCCTCTTAGAAGGGGAAGTGAAACTGACAGAGCCTTTGGGATGCTAAGAAGAAGTTAACAAACCTGCTCTGTAGAGAGGGGAAATTGACAAAGCCTTCCAATCTCTTTTAAAACTCAGCTTCCCAGCTAACATTGTGACTCCCTTCACATGCTCCTCCTTGTGTAATTTGTCTCTTGTACCTTGGCTTATAGATATTCCATTTTATACATTCTTCAGAAAAAATAGGCATTCTTCCTAACATTATCAGGTAGATGAGTGAGTGATACATACTCCATGGTTTGTGGAGGCCCATTTTTGCAATTACCATCAACCAAAAAAAAACCACTTTAATTTTCATACCTCGCATTCTGCCTGACCTTCAAGGCTTGCAGTTTACCTATTCTATTGATAATGACTTTTTCAAGGTAGGAACCAAATGCCAAACCTATTCCTCACTGGGCAAGGGTGTTTTCCACTTTCCTGAAAAAACTCGAAGCAAGTGCCACATTGAGAAATAGTGCTCAGTGGCATTTTGTCATGGATGTAGCTAGAACTATAGAGGACCAATTGCTGGACATGACCAAGAAAGTTATCCAAAACACCTTGTCCGGCGACGCTGGCCTTTTGTCCACCCTCACCACCAACCCTGCAGCAGCAGGCACCCCCTTTAGGCCCTGCAGTGCAGCCTCTGGCAGTACCTCAGTTGCAGGAGCCCCTACAGACCTCTCCCACTCTTAGGCCAGTTGCAGCCGACACCCAGGCACAACTCTGGGGAATAGCCTGCAGCCACTCAGCAGACTCACCTGTCTCCTGCAGTTGCCCAGATGGCTCCACTTCATCCAGGCTCACAGGAGATTGTGCCATCAGCACAAGTCAGGCAGGCGCAGGCCCCAAGATGCCAAGGGAGCCACTGGGGAAGGTTCAGAAGCAGCAGGGGTGAGCCAGGCAGAGAGCAGACCAAATGCCACACCCCAGGTGGGGATGGAGTGGGTGGGGCCAGGAGACTACAGAGTCTACCCAGCCCTCCTATCAGATAGGCTGGGAGCAGGGCCAGTCAGGGAGACGGGGTGACGATTGGGGGCAGAGCCAGGGAGGTGGGGCTAGGGGAGGCCTTTAAATTCAGGTTCCTGTGAAGGCCGAGGAGGATTTTGCAGGGAGAGACAGCTGGAGTGTGCTGCTACTCCCAGGGCAGGAGAAGGAACAAGGTGGTGCAACCCCCTTCCCTGCCCATTTGAGGCCTGAGGACACCTGCCTGGAGAGCTGGTAGGATGGCAGGCCATCAGGAGAGGGCACCAGTGAGGGAGGATCCTCACACACCTGCAGACACAGAAGCAGAGCTAGTCTGGCCCAATAACTAGATAGGCCACAAAGGGAGTCTAGAGGCCTGGAATAAAACAAACTGGGAGAGGGGTATAAAACTATAGTTACACAGTTATATTGCAATGCATAGATTATAATAACCATCTAACTCATACTAATGAATACAATGTGCCAAGGCCCAGGTGTGGGGAGTATCTTAAGAATGGCAGGGATGTCAAACTTCATAGTGGCTGGTAACCTTATTTGAAGATAGTTACATTGGTGGGCAACTAAAAGATATTCAGATGTATGAGAAACTTGTAATTACTAATTCTACATAGACTTTGTTAACACAAAATGGCAAGAATGAACTAGTGATTGTTATATGTTTCAAGACGATGTGTCAAATATGGATAATCTTGTTTGGGGTGTGAAATCCTAAAGATAATAAGTTTGTCAAGAATTCGAGTCTCTGAAGCTGCTGTTGTTAAGAAAAAATTGTGAAACCCTATAAATATGACAAGCTAAACTAATCACAAGGCTTCTTCTGGGAAGAGGCTCCTTGCCTGTGACCTTGGTATATTTGAATAAGATACTTTTTTTGGACTCTTGTGATTGCTCTCCTTTGATGATCTCTGTGGTTACAATGGATGGTATGATTTTCTGTTGATTGAGTTGACATCAAGAATACTGAATAATTATTTTGTAATAATAAGGGCTTAAAATGGAAGCAGAGAAACCATAATTGTTTTACTTGTATACAATACGCAGTAATGAACCTAAGGCATTATCTATAGTATACATCTTGCCAGGAGTTAAAAGACTTGATACAGAAAAGCTAACTAAGATGCTCAGAGCTTCTTAATTGTGTGCTTCTATCTAAATCAGGCCTGACCAGAGTCATCCAGAAGAATGTCAAAGAGCCACATATGGCTCATAAGCCACTAAGTTAGTATCAATGTGGTAGGCCATTCCATCACATGGGAGCCGGTACAAGAGTAAATTCTTGTATAGGCTGCTTTAGTTTTTATCCCTTTTCAATGTGGAACATTTAAAATGCCTTGCTCAGATGAGCAATGCTTTTTCTAGAAAGGCAGTCCTGTAGATATTGGATATTAGTAGGTAATAAAGAGCATCTTGAACTGAAACCAGAAACCAATAGACCGAGTAAAGTATACATGTAATGTGGAGCGAGTAAAGAATACTTGTAATATGGATATTCTGCCTAGATCCTGATAGTAAATGAGTTGTGGCTGAAGTATTCAAGTTGTCTTGTCAGACTTGCTCCTCTTGACAACCACCCATATTCTTACCTTTCCATGCTTCATTTTCTCCTCACCGCCCACCCAGTAATTCACCAGCAATTAGTCCATGCTTCTGCTGCTGCTGGATTATCAACCAAGGTAAAATACTTCGTATATGTGACACCTATTCTGAAGTCTTTTCATTGGCTATCTATTTGTTTCCATATGCAATTCATGGTGCTGTTTTTGACCTGAAAAGCCCTTCATAATTTGATAGAAAAGAGTCCAGCAGCACCTTTAAGAATAACCAACTTTACTGTAGCACAAGCTTTCGAGAACCACAGTTCTCTTCATCAGATGCATGGAGGGTATCTCTTCATAATTTGAGACATCCATCCAATAGGTTCATTTCCCCTCTCTGTTCTCACCTGGAGATTTTTCAAGGCTGCTCCTGCCAGTCTTTAGTATTCACTCTGGCTGCCTCTGAGTTATGGAGCAGGCTTCCAGCGACAGTTTGAGGGACCATTTTGGTCTTCATTAAGTGGAGCTAAACTGTATTATTGAGGAGGACATTTGAGGACACCAGCAATGCAATCCTAAGTAACATCCTTCTAATACCACTGAAGTGGAACGTCACCAAGAATAGAACCTTGAATCCCTTGAATCTCTGTTTAGAAAGCACTAGTCATTGTTTAGACTTTGTTTTAGCTGTTATGTAGTGTGTATTGCTTTAATATTGTCTAATCTGAATTATTTTAATTAGTCTCTATAAGCCACCTTGTATCCTTTTCAAGGGAAACACAAGTTAATAGATTTAATAAAACTTTGCTTAATGCACATATTGCTTTTTGATGTCTTTATTCCTGGCATGATGTAGTGATTTATTCATTTATTTATATATTTATTTATAATTACTTATTGCCAGACTGCTGTAACTGCAGTTTATTAGCTTTCCTTTCATTTGTGTGGATCTCCTAAAAGAGTTTTGGCAGAAACAGTCTAGCTCTTGCTTTTCCTTGTCTGCATACAAAATTGTTTTTGACAGCAAACATGGGGAAGGTTATTTAAATCCTTCTCCTGATTCATTCTGATTTATTTAACAGCTCAGCAACATGGTGGACTAATTAACGTTGCCTTCATTTTGATGTCAGCAATTAATTAGATGGCTTTAAAAGGGGATTAGACAGATTCATGGAGGATAGGTCTATCAGAGGCTACAGCCATAGTGACTAAAGGCAACCTCTGCATGCAGAGGCACTACAATTGCAGAATGCCAGTGCCAGCAACATCAAGGGAAGGCTTTGGTCTCTACGACCTGTTGTTGGTTTGCTACTGAGTAAGACAGGAAGCTGGGCCACATGAACCATTGGTGTGATCTAGCGGAGCTCTTTTTTCTTCTTACGGGAGTGGTAGTGGTGGAAAGTGCTGTCAAGTCTTAGCTGACTTACGGTGAGCCTTCTTGGGGTTTTGCCTGCCTCTGCAACCCTGGTCTTCATTGGAGGTCTCCCATCCAATTGCTAATCAAGGCCAACCCTGCTTAGATCTGACAAGATCGGGCTTGCTTGGGCTATTCAGGTCAGGGTTCCTTGGGAGTACTCTGAGTGAAACTTTCAGACAATCACAATCACATACATTTCTAGATCATCACAACATTCAGCAAAAACTATACATTTCAAATATTTGGTTAGATCCAACTAATATTTCTGCTAGTGATGAAAGATGGCTGCCTGCTGCCTAGCCAAAAAGCATGGCACAAAAATGAATGAAGAGATGGAGAGGCGGTTTCATTACAACTCAGTTCCCAAATTTGGTTCAGTGTTCCAGAATCCAGTATAACTAGCCAAAATGGCAAAATTTGTTTGCAATTTCAGCTTCTTTCCCCGTTATGCACACCCCTAATTGTCTTCTCTTTATTAGCTGCTCCTTTTTATTAAGCTGCGGCCTCAATGCAATGATGTAACATTTGGGGAAAAAGATGCAACCCAGTAAGCCAGCACTGGAGGCCAAAATGGAGAAAATCTCCACAGCCACCATGTATTTCCCTTTAGTGCTCAGGTAGGTTGGAACAAATGTTAGCCATACACTGCAAAACACCAACATGCTGAAAGTGATAAACTTAGCTTCATTAAAAATTCCAGGTAATTTCCTGGCAAGGAAAGCTGTGATAAAACTGGCAATGGCCAGGAAGCCCATGTAGGCCAAGCTAGAGTAAAACATAATCACAGAGCCTTCGTTACATTTCAGGACAATTTCTTCATTCAAAGAATATGTATCAGCATCTGGAAATGGGGGTGAGGTTGCCAGCCACACAGCACAAATGCCTGTTTGTAAAAAGCAACAGGAAAGAACAATAGACATTGCCATTTTTTCTCCCACCCACTTCCTTATCTTGCTTCCTGGGACAGTGGCCATGAACGCCAGAACAACAGTGATGGTTTTTGCCAAGACGCTAGATACAGCTATTGAGAAGATGATACCAAAAGTTGTTTGTCGGAGGAGACAGGTTATCTTCTCAGGTTGCCCAATAAATAGCAAAACAGAAAGGAAACAGAGCAAGAGGGAGATGAGAAGAGTGTAAGTGAGATTCCGATTGTTGGCTTTGACAATGGGTGTGTTATGGTACTTCAAAAATGTTCCTAGTACCAAAACTGTGAACAAAGAAAAGAAAAGTGCCAAGATTGCTAAACAGATTCCCAAGGGTTCTTCATAAGAAAGGAAAGTTTTATGTTTGAAGACACATGAAATCTGATCCTTGTTTGGGTATTGATCATCAGGGCATTTGTAACAGTCATCTGTGTCTAGAAAACAAAAAGGTTTGGTTTTAACATTCTCAAACATCCCACGGTGTTTTGGTTACAAAAATGGAACCTCATGCAAGGATACGAGAGGATCATTGTGTTGATGGATTATTGGAGGGATTTCCATTTCTAAAATTTTTGGCTATCAGCAGGGCTTTTAAAAATAGTTCCCTCAGATATCTTTCTTGGTTCTCTAAGTTTAACAGATCAGATTGTACAGTTGTACAAAATAGTTAAGAGTTCATGGTGAAAATCTTATCGATTTGGCCTATCTATTTTCTTGAACACATAAAAGTTCCATATTTGAGCTTGCATCTCTTTGAATTTTGAGAACAGGGAGTGGGTGCTATTATAAAATGGCAGCAATGGGTGCTGGGGGAAATCACAAAATGGCAGCTGTAGGATGATGGGAACCAATCACAAAATGTTTAGACATTGCAAGCTATTGATGAAGGCAGCTATGTCTGGATGGGTGCTCCCTCTAGACACAAAGGTGAATCCTCCTGAGTTCTTCTAAAGCACCTCCTGTTCTAAGGAAGTGGATGAACACTGACTATTCGCTTTAGGAAGGAGATACTTTAAAGAAAAGGCAAATGGGTGCCAAGTAACAATCAGTGGGTCCCATGGTTCCCACAGGCTCCTGTTGGAGAACACTGCCTTATACCATAATCTATTCATGCATTTGTTATGTAAATTTCACAGAATTATACAATAGACTAGTATGCTGCATCGCTTACCTTTCTGACTTGAAAACTTCCCTACTGGACAAGAGGTGCAATCATAGCAGCAAAATGGCTTCCCATCCTGCTTTCTCTTGCTATAACCAGGGTGACAGCTGCCATTGCACACAGATCTGGGCAATGTCTGGTCCCAAATTGGAAAGAAAAGTACAATATTACCATTATCACTTTATGCCTGAGGTTTCTCCAGGGTTATGGACATTCTAATAGTATGCAATTCACCTACTGGACAGAGCACATAAAATGGGATGCAGTTATGCTTTGCAACATGGATGAGCTCAGCAAATAGGTTCATTCCTAGCAGTTATGGCCATTTTTGGTCTCTTCTAAAAACCAAAAGAGCTGCAGGGCTGGGATTCGTGTGGGCATTAATTGGCAAGCCAATGGAACTATAGTGCTATGGAAGAATATAAGTGGATTCCCATTTCCCCGCACAGACTTTTGCTATGTGCTGCTGTGTATCACTCTCCCTAGGGGCTTCACAAAATCAACTGGTTGCTTAAGGTACAATGAGGAATTAATGGTTTTTATGGTTCCTTTTCTCACCCGCTTCATGCTGCCGCTGAAAGTTTGGTATTTCATAATAGATATGATCTTTAACTGGTAAGGCCACAACTAGACATGGGCACGAACAGCATTACGAATGGAAAAAAACCCATGAACATCCTGTTTGTCTGTTTGCGAACAAGCCATTCATGAGGGGGCGTGGCGTCGGCACCGAGAGGAATGGACGCCTAAAGCCAGAGCTCCGGTTCAATTCCACCCCTAAACCCCGATAAACGCATCAAAAACGTTCTACACAACTTAGTATGAAGGGTAAGCAAGATCTTACTTCAAAGAAACCCAACTCTAAGGCGGTGAAAAATTTGCAGAGCTATTTCCCAGCTTCGCAAGCAGAAGGCACGGAGGGGGAGATAGAGGGAACGAGTGCAAACATGGCGGCCGCGATAGTAAATGCTGAGGCGCGAAAAACTCAGACGGTTTCCTATGACCCAGCACTGAAAGCCCTACTGCTAGACCTTGAATTGAGCTTTTCTAACAAAATCTCCCACTTGATGGAACCACTATCACAACAATTAACTGATCTTAAGATAGTGATGGACTCCGTGGTCGCTAAGTCGGATCAGGCTCTTACCCAGACTGCGGCTTTAAGGGAGGACGTCCACTCCCTGCAATCAGAACAAGATCGTGTCCACTATAAGATCTTGGACATGGAGATTCAACTGCGGGGTGCTAATTTGAAATTTAGGGGGATAGAGGAAAATGCGGCCGTGGATGCAGACCTTGCCGTTTTTTTGGCGGGCTGGCTGACGACGGAGCTAAAGCTGGAGGAAACCCATGCATTGATTATATTCAAGGCTTATCGAGTGGGCCCCAGAAATCCAGATAAGAGGCGGGGACCTAGAGATGTGGTGGCCGTCTTTGCCGACTGGAGGCTGAGGAAAAAAACGCTTGAGGTGGCGAGGGCGCGAAAATTCCTCTCCTACAATGGAGCGCGAATCAGCGTCTATACAGACCTACCGGCCGAGATTTTGGAGCGACGACGACAACTCCGGCAGATAACAGAGGAACTCAGAAATGCCCAAATAGAATACAGCTGGACCCGGTATTCTGCATTGAGAGTCTCGTTGAAGGGTATACAGCACCTGATCTCTGCTCCCGAGGAAGGCCTCCGGTTTCTACGTGAGCTAGGCATAGAGGTCGCCATGGAGACGGAGGCCAGCTCTCAGAAAAGAAAACGACCGCTGCCCATGTCTCCTCAGAAAAATAATAAAATACCGGTCCGGGACACTTGAAGCTCTGACTGGTAGGACTTATGACTAGAATATGTTGTGTTGGAACGTCCCAATCTTACTTAATTTACTCGCGGGTAGGGGTGGTGGGGGTGGGATTGAAGGGATTGCTTCTTTATTAGCCCCTTACACAAACAGTCCTCCGTTCTGTTTATTTACAGCAACCTCGTTGCAGAGATTTCTCGCGAGGCTGCTGAGGACTGTGTAGCACCTTAGTTTCTATTTCTCTATTGGAGACGGTTGCTTTAGAGAAATATTAGATCTTGTGATAATTATATAAATACACTCTTCAAGTTCTTCCTGGAAAATAAGTAACAAGACGCTGAGTGCTCGTTGTATATAGTTTAGTTACGGTAGTTAAGGCAAGTTAGTGATTTAATATTAAGAGGTGCGCCCCTTGAGTTGATCCACTTCTACATAAAGTAATAAAGAGAAATCTTAATTAATTAATACCTTCTTGATTGGCATATCATATACTCGGAACTCATTGCAGCTTGACCCGACGTTAGTAAGGGGGGGGGGAGGTAACGAAGCAATCTATACAACAATTACAACTTGCAGTTTTACCCACTGACTATCTGCTTGCTCCTTACTGCATTTTGCAGAGGTAAGGGCAAGAATTAATTAATCATTTATTACAAGTCTGGGGACAGTTGGTTTAAAGGAGTATAAGTAGTGAGTTAATTGAATATATTTACACTTTCAAGCTTTTACCAAAAACAATATTAAAGTGCTGCGTGCTTATTGTATATAACTTTGTTAAGGTAGTTAGGCAAATTAGTGATTTAGTGCTAAGAGGTGCATCCATCAATTCAATCTACTCCTCCATAAGGTAACAAACAGACATCTTAATTAATTGGTTCTTGATTGATTGGCAACTTGTACACCTGGAATTAATTGCAGTTTGATCCATCCATAATCAGAGAGAGAAGGTAACATAGCAGATTACAAGCAACTTAGTGATTTGGGTTTAAGAGGTACATCTATTAATTTGGTCTACTCCTACATACGATAATAATAAGAAATCTTAATTAATTAGTACTTACTTGATTGGCTTATTATATACCTGGAATTAATTGCTGTTTGATCCATCCATAATCGGAGAGGGGAGGTAGCATAGCAGACTACAAGCTTATCACAACTATCAGTTTTACCCACTGACAGTCTGCTTGCTTCTCACCATACTTTGAAAGGGTAAGGGCGAAAGTCGATTAATTATTTATTGAAAATTACCAACATAGTAGATTAACTTACGCTTGCTATACATTTCATTGCATTTGTGTTTTGTGATACGATTTCTCTTTCCTTTCTAATGAATTTGTTGCATGATTGCCTTCAAAGTGATGAAATTTGATTGCTTAATTAATTAACATCAGACAGTGATTTATTTACCTGAATCTTATTGCATTTGAGTATTGACCCTTCCTTTGGTGCTTAGATCATTTCAGCCATCTCATTCATATCTATTATAAACTACTGAGGCAAGAGCCCTTACACGCCTGCTAGCGATTTCTATACTTGCACCTTTGGTTCTGCAATACTATTACATTCCACTTCAAAGGCCAATTCTGATACTCTACTTTTACCCATTCTATAATGGCCTCACAACCACATGTCCATATTGTCTCGCAAAATGTGAGGGGTTTAAACAACCTGGTGAAGAGAAGGAGAGTTCTGACCAGCCTGGCGAAACTGAATGTAGATGTAGCCCTGATCCAAGAAACACACCTCCATGCATCCTATGAGGCGGAGCTTAAGGCCCCATGGATAAAATTGCAATTCCACGCAAAAGGCTCCTCCAAATCCCGCGGGGTGGCAATCTTACTAGCAAACAGGGTCCAATTTGAACACAAAGCCACCCTACGGGACCCTAGAGGCAGGTTCTTATTTATAAAGGGGCACTTCAATGGACAGTTGCTTACACTGGCATCTGTCTATGCGCCCAACACGCAGCAACTGGAGTTCACGGAAGAAATTCTCCGAAAATTGGAAGCATTCCAGGAGGGATCAGTAATTGTGGGAGGGGACTTCAATTATGTAGCACACTATGACCTAGATAAATCCTCATTTCCCCTCAACAATGCACCTCGAGCGCCAAGAAGACCTAAGAACCCTAATCGTGACACACAGATGCTCACGCTATTTACTCGGTTCCACTTATTGGACATATGGAGGGAAATGAACAAACTGGCCAAAGATTACACATACTACTCCCCACGCCACGACGTATACACCAGGATCGACTATATCCTGGTGTCCCCTGATCTGAGAGACAGAGTGTTACTCTCCAGCATAGGAGACATAAGCTACTCGGATCATGCTTGGGTAACGTGCAAATTGTCCCTAGATAGGCCCTACGAAAGGGAGAGGCATTGGACGTTTCAGAAAAACCTCATACTTAATGAGAACAATGTCCTACAAATTGAACGAGATATCGCCCAATATCTCAAAGATAACCAAACAGGCACGACATCTTCCCAAACGGTGTGGGACGCTCTTAAGGCGGTACTAAGGGGACAACTGATCGCTCTCTCTGCCTCTCTAAATAAGAAGAAAAAACTCCAAAAGCAACTCATAATGGATAAAATCCACCAATTGGAACGCTTACACAAGGATAGAGGCAGCAAAAAAACCTATAAACAGCTGCTCCATGAGCGCAAAGCTCTGGAGTCACTTGAAACGTCCCAAATTCAAAGGAACATCTTATATTTAAAACAAAAGTATTGGAACCACTCTCCTAGGACCCTACGTTATCTGTCCTGGAAGGTCAAGGAGAAGAGAATAAATAGGCACGTCAGACTCATAAAAAACGACAAGGGACAAATGCTCACTAAATCTCCCGAAATATTGAATGTATTCACAAAATTTTACACAAATTTATATACTTCATCCAGGCCAGATAAAGTGTCAATTAGAAACTACCTATCAAACCATAAGAACATTAAAAAATTGACGGAGGAACACAGCCGATTAATGGATACCCCAATCACCGCTACAGAACTGCTGGAATCCATTAAGAAATTAAAGAGCAATAAGGCATCTGGGCCGGATGGCTATCCGGCCGAATTCTATAAAAAATTTGCTTTGGTGTTAACCCCGCCCCTGTTATTGGCCTGTAATGAGGTACATAAATTGGGGACCTTACCTGGAACCTGGGCTGAGGCAGTCATCACCATGATCCCCAAGGAAGGCAAAGACCCCTCTAACCCCGGTTCGTATAGACCGATTTCTTTGCTGAATGTCGATTATAAAATCTTTACCTCATTATATGCACGACGCTTCAATTCTTTCATTGGAAATTATATTTGTACGGATCAGATTGGCTTTATCCCCAATAGGGACATCTCCGACAACGTTTATAAGGCATTGAACATTTTGACATTCAGTAGACACAACAAAATACAAACCACATTCCTCTCCTTGGATGTCGAAAAAGCTTTCGACACCCTGGAGGTCCCGTACCTGCAGATGCTCCTTTCCCACATGAAATTCGGCCCCAACTTCCTACAAACAATTAAAGCGATATACGCAGGCCCCAAGGGAAGAATCAAACTTAATGACTTAGCGTCCGATCCCTTCACTCTACACCGAGGCACGCGCCAAGGATGTCCCCTTTCCCCCATCCTTTTCGCCCTCGCGATAGAGCCCTTAGCAGAGGAGATAAGAACCGATGAAAGGATTCGAGGCATTGAAATAGACAAACGTACTTACAAAATATGCTTATTCGCTGATGACATCTTGCTGTTTCTTACGTGCCCACTTGTTTCCCTAAAGGCTCTGGCAATTGTTCTTGCTCACTTTGGGTGTATATCGGGGTTGAGGATAAACCAAGCCAAATCCACCATCCTATCAGTGAATCTCCCAGAGGAGACGTGTAGCGACATAAAACGGCAATTTGAATACCAGTGGGCCAAATCACACCTCCGATATCTGGGCATAAATATCCCTCCCAACCCAGCCCAGCTACTCCAGGTAAACCACGTCCAAAAGATGAAAGAAATTAAACACCTCCTGCTCAAATGGAACAAGCAAAACCTGGCATGGTATGAAAGATACCATTTGATAAAATCCTTCGTCCTCCCAAAATTGACATTTTTGTATAGAACAATTCCGATTGAAATCCCTAGCAAACTTCTGAGCCAATGGCAGGCGGCATTAAACCGATTCTTGTGGCAGAATAAGCGCCCTAGGATTGCCTTCAAAGTTTTGTGCGCCCCTAAAACAGCAGGGGGCTTTAACTACCCAAATATAGGGCTCTATTCTGATGCAGCCAGATTGTCAGACATCCTCCAGATATTACTTCCCTCTGGACACTCTGATTGGATAAACATAGTGGGCACCTTTTCCCAGCCAAAAACATTGCGAGAAACTTTCTGGTCTACCCCAAGTTTGCGTCCTTTCTCCATATATCAAAATATGTTCCTTGCTGCACTGCTAAAGCTTTGGGACAGACATAAGCGATCCCTTCTTCCGGCCATATCCCGCTTTTCAGTGCTCACATCGCATAAAGGCATGCCTCGCCAGCATAATATAACCGCACTGCGCTCCTGGGATGACCTGAGGGACTTGAGGTTGTTGGACATAGCCACCAAGGATGGTATTATAAGCAGAGTAGACTTGAACAACAACCTAGGCAGGGAAGTCCCCTGGTTTTTCTACCTGCAACTGCGATATCTTCTGAACGAATTGAATATAAAAAGCGTAATGACTAAACCAACAACTAAATTTGAAGCACTTCTGGACTCCCACTCATTTAACCGTAAAGGTCTCTTGTCAAAACTATACCTCGTCCTGCTTGATTCCAAACCACTAGACACTGAAGCGCTGCTCAATAGATGGCAGCAGGACTGTGGGATAGAACTCACACGAGAAGATAGAGAGCACGTTTGGATATCTGCATTGCTTAACTCCCCTGTCACCAATGTGCGCCTCCAAACCTATAAGATTATCCACAGGTGGTACCTCACTCCCCAAAAGCTGGCGAAAATATATCCCAGCAGATCGCCACTCTGCTGGAAAAAATGCGGGGAGCAGGGTACGTTCCTGCACTGCTGGTGGGAGTGTAAAAGTGTTGCTGCTTTCTGGAAGGCGGTTCTCCAGGAAATTCCCCGTATCACGACTTATGTGATACCCCCAAGCCCGGGACTTGTTTTCTTGGATCTTTGGGGAGATCTAGATATTCCTCATCTGCGGAAGGCATTGGTCAGAACTCTCCTAGCAGCTGCAAAGACCGCAATTGCACTCAGGTGGAAATCGCGATTCCCTCCCACTCTTGACATATGGTATAGAGTGGTGTGGGACCACCTTATGATGGAAAAGATAACAGACAGAATTCGAGCATTGCATAACCCCTCCAAACCTACACAATTTTACGCACAATGGTACCCTTTCCTGGAATTTTTATCTCAGAATGAATGGCTGATCTCTAAGCTACCTCACTACGCGATCATAAACCCCGAAATTTGAACTATGGATTTACTCTGCGACATAATGGATGTGCCTGTACATGATTCTCCCGACGCTGTTGTAATTAGCTTGCTTAACACTGTATTAGACTCCTGTTGATTATGTATAATATTTGCACACTTGATTATTGCCAACTGTTAGTGTTTTGATGTTTATGTATTGTTGTATCTGAACATTGTTATGTATGATGTCACCTTTTTTCTACGCATTTACTGTTGATCTTGTTACTTGTTACACTTTCAATAAAAAATTTTTGAAACTTAAAAAAAACAAACAAAAAAAAAACAAGCCATTCATGAGGCTCCATTCTAAAGGAACAAGTGGTTGTTGCAAGCCTCGTTCGCTGTCTTTGTCAGCCGTTTGTCAAGCCAGACAGTCTGGGGCCTTTCAATTAATTCCCCTGGCAACAGCAGGGACTGAACTCTGTCTGAACTCCTTCTGGCTTTCCTTCTGGCTTTAACCCTTCAAAGTACTTCCAGCAGAGAGTCCCATTTTTGCCACTGTGAAGAGAAAATGACAACAAAGGGATCCGATGGATTATGCCTTTCCCGGGGTACAATCTCTCTGAAACTTGGGGGGGGGGGTCTTCTGAGGACAGTGAGGACTATGTCCCCTGCAAATTTGGTGAGTATTGGACATTGGGAGGGTCAGTTTGTAACCCCTCAAAGTAGCTGCCTTCCAAAAGGCAGTTCCATTTTTGCCACTGTGAACAGAAAATGACAGCAAAGGGGAGGGGGGACACATGGATCATGCCTTTCCCATGGTGCAATCTCTCTGAAACTTGGGGGTCTTAGGAGGATAGTGAGGACTATGTCCCCTGCAAATTTGGTGGGTATTGGACATTGGGAAAGTCAGTTTGTGGGGCGTTTAAAAGGCCCTGCCCTTTGCACGTGGCAGGAAAGGGCCATTTAAACTATCAGCTGGCAGGCGGCAGGGGGGAATTCCCCCTGCCACCTGCCAGCTGATAGTTTAATGGGATCTTTAAGGGGCCATGAACAACGAACATGTTTGTGAACAAGGTCATGTTCATTACTGTTTGTTGTTCATTGTTTGTGGATGGCAACGAACAACGAACAGCTTGTTTGGGGGTTCTTTCTGTTCGTGCCCATGTCTAGCCATAACTAGTTTTGCAGGAATAGGGTGGATTGCTCATGATAGGAAGGGAGAAAGGCGCTCTGAGTCATCATATTATGAGGAAGAGTTGTTTCGGAACACACCATCATATGTTGTATGGCTGTAGGAAGATGAGATGTTGCCATTGCACACTGGCCCAATTTTCCAAACAATTTTTTTTTCACATCACCATCTTAATATTCTATGGTCTGTTGGTCTGACGCCAACAGACCACAGAATATTAAGATGATGATGTGAAATTGTTTTTGTTTGGAAGCTTGTGCTAAAATATGCCTATGATGAAGCAATAATGCAAAACGAGATGTGATAAAATTTGCTAGCTGAACCCGTAGGCGTGACCTCCCACAGCTTCACAGCCTTGGTGTGACAACCTGAACAACTTGAACTTTACAGTCTCTCTGCTCCATAGAGTTGGCTTCTGGGCTATTTCTAGCTTCAATGTTATTAAAAGAGTGCTTGTGCACCGCTGAAAAGGAACTTCTTGTGAATGAATTCACTTGTGTTGAATCATTCTTTCCACCATTTGAAATTGATTATAAATTGTATATGATTTTTGTATAGATATTGTCAGGTCTTTTTTTCTAGGAGAAGAGGTGGTGGAACTCAATGGGTTGCCCTCGGAGAAAATGGTCACATGGCTGGTGGCCCCGCCCCCTGATCTCCAGACAGAGCTGAGTTTAGATTGCCCTCTGCACTACTCCAGCGGCGCGGAGGGCAATCTAAACTCCCCTCTGTCTGGAGATCAGGGGGTGGGGCCACCAGCCATGTGACCATTTTCAAGAGGTTCCGGAACTCCATTCCTCTGCATTCCCACTGAAAAAAAGCCCTGGATATTGTATTATGAGTGATTTGTAACATTTTGTAAATATTTTGATACACTTTTGCACATTATAAAATTGTTAAAAATTTGTTACAAAAAACTATTTTGTTGACTAGGGCTTTTTGCCTGTTTTGTTTCCCCTGGGAATAATTTGTTGGTTTTTCAGTCTGTAATCCCAGGGAGAGCCCTCTCAGTTTCTGATTGCACACTGGCCCAACAAGGCTCAAGTGGAAAGTGGAAAGCATCTTTTTTAAAAAAAATGACACTACTTCATTAGTGCAGCATCACTTTCTGCTAATACCTGGATGTGATATCATGTCACTGGAGTGACATCAATGTGGCTCTCTAGGATTGGGGCAAACCTATATGGTAAAACATAAAACTATAGAGTTTTACCCCAATTCTAGAGCATCACATTAACATCATGCTCACAATGTGACATCACTTCTGTGAATTCACCAGAAAGTATATCACACTGTTGGCACATTTTCATTTCTCCCCATCTGCCTCCCTCCTACCCAATGCTATACATTAGATTTTCAGAAGGAACACTCTGGGTGCTGAGAAAGATCAAACAAAACCTTAGTTGGCATACTGTTCAGGGCAGAGGCCAATGAAGCTTAGCACCTCTTTGAGCAGTTTGTGAGCAGGTGAGGATAAGTGATGCCAGCAATTGTTTGCTAACTGTGTTTGGAGCCAGGGAAGAGCCTGTTAAATGCAGCCCACCCAGTTAAATCAGAGTTAGTCTATAACATTGATCAGCATTTAATAAACATAATTGCACCTAGCAATTATGTTAGTCTATAACATTTAATAAACTAATTGCACCTAGCTTTGGTGGGTATTTCACGGGAGAAATCCTAGCTGGGTTACTGGTATCTTTCATTGTTACATGAGGTCAGTTTATACAGAATTTATATATTTTATTCTATAGATTTGTTCTTCTTTGTTTAAGTATTATTGAACACTAATCCTGCTTTTCAAAGTGTATCCAGTGTCTCCAAATAATATGTGCACATGCACATGCACACATAAACATACACACAAAATCAGAAATTCAGAATTTATATTGGCCGTGTAACGTCCAGTGGCATTCATTTTGCACATGAAGAAAGAGATGTGGCATTACTGAAAATCCAAACACCACCCAAATTCCTCCCAAATAGTTCCTACCTGGTTGAAACTCCTGTGCCACATGATAGCCTCATTATGAATTGAGAACAGTTTGTCAGCAGGAGCATGCGGATCCAATTTTCCCACTTTCACTCTATGTAAGGACTGGTTTGGGAAAACAACCCAGTTTATAATATCAAATCCAGCTCTTAATTCCCTATTCTCATCAAAGGATATCTCTGCACCAGCACTGTTATTAAATGAGATCCCTTTCAGAAAGTGGTGGAGCTGTATTGAAAAGAAAAGTAAAAGATGTTAGTAGAATTAGTATAAGTAGTAGCTTATACATTGACTCCCAGCAGTCACAACATAGACTCACTTTGCAGAGTATTGTCAGATTGCACTGTAGATTGTTAAATGAAATTAGCTGAAATCCAGCAATCATAGATCTCATAGCGATGTAGCCCCAATGTGGATCCTTAAATCAGCATGTTGGGGGCACTTGGGAACAAAAGACATGTTTCTGCAATCTTGGGGGAACCCCTAGGGTTGCAGAAAAACCCCAAACCTGGGACACCTCTACCTTCCCCCCCCTCAAAAAATACAGAGGAACTATTGCTGTGCTAGGGTTGCCAAATTCCAGATGAGGTCTGGAGATCTCCAGGAGTTACTACTGATCTCCAGACTACAGAGATTAGTTCCCCTGAAGAAAAATGGCAGCATAGGAGGGTGGACTGTATGACATTATGCCCTGCAGAGCTCCCTCTCCTCCCCAAACTATGCTTTCCACAGGCTCTACCCCCAAATCCCACACTGTGTAATCCGCCTTGAGTTTCGCTGAGAAAGGCAGACTATAAATAATGTGAATAAATAAATAAACCTCTGTTTCATCCTGTAGCTCTGTAGCCAGTGTGAAACAGTAAAGAACTAAATATGATCCTTTTTTAAAGAAAAAGAATGAAATATTATAATTAAAGTACAATTAAAATAAGTTTCAGGTACGTCGGAAGCTAGAATAACAAATTTTTGAAAGGAATTGCAGGGAAATGATTTTTTGGCACTTAAAGGACTTTTTTGAAGTGGTTTACAGAAAGGGAATTGTTGCAAGTAAACCAAGTATGAATCATGTGCAGCCTTATGCCATTTCATTAGAAATAATTCTGTAGTGTGCTCCTGTGTATATGTATTACTTATCATTAGACCTCCTATGTGCCCCTTCTTAATAAAAGTCCCACAGCAATCAGAGTTTGGGCCACAGAAATTTTATGGAATATTAACGTATCAATTATCAGTAATAAGTTGTATATTTTAAATTTCGGAAACAGGCTTTCTTATACTTGTGCTTTGTTGATCTCTTTCTCTGAATTTTGATGTAGCTTGGCTCTTTAATTCTTAAAGCTTGCTGGCCCCTGCAATTAGGGCAATAGAAAGGCATTTAATCGTTTGCAACTTGAAAGTGAACTAGAGGAAGCATCAAATGTAAATCTTGGCATATAATGGATAGCTTGTTACACATTGGAGGCTTGGAGTATATGAGTGAAGGACACTGGGTAGGACCATTTCACATATATCTCCAGAAATGCTTCCATTCCAACTCTAAGCCAATGTTTCTGCCCGAAAGATAGTTACAGTAGGATTCATCCTCATCCATAATGTGAAGTATTTCTATCATTTCAGGTGCAACATTCCTGAAGCTGACTGATGTCATTTCTGCTTCAAGAACGAACATAACTCAAAGCTATCGTTTTATGAGGTGACCTTGTCTGCTTTCTGAAGTCACAACCATGCATGTTTAACAGCATGTAGAGAATGGTGGCTTCACAGGATTGCATAAACATAAGATTTACTTGTGGTTGATTGAGACTCAACTGCCCTATGAATTGGAAAGGGATAGAAAAAAGGAATTGCTGCTTTAGGACCAGAAGATAACTGGTCCTGATTACTGTGCAGGTAAACAAATCTGCAAAATTTCAAATGTTAGGGTGGAACCTTAGTTTCCAAAGCCCAGATGAAAAGAAAGTGGGGGCAAATCATTGAAAACCTAAAAGGAGATATTTCTATAAGGGGGTGGGTGGGACATTGGATATATAAAGTCACAAATGATGGTGGACAGTGCCTTCAAGTCATAGCTAATTTATGGCAACCCCTGGTGGGGTTTCCATGTCAAGAGATTAACAGAGGTGGTTTGCCATTGCTTGCCTCTGCAACCCTGCTCTTTGCTGGAGATCTCCCATCCAATTCCTAACCAAGGCTGACCCTACTTAGCTTCCGAGATATGATGAGACTGGGCTTGCCTGGGCTACCCAGGTCAGGGCAAAGTCACTAATAGTTAGTGGCTAAATTATCTTTAGTACATTTGGGGCCATCCTATCAAAGTCACAGATGTGGTGCTCTCCCATATTTTCTGGTTCAGACTATACTACCTGCCAAGGCTGAAGTTCCTGAATATTTACTCTCCTTCCATTCACAATTGCTTTGTACTTGGATTGGTATGATTGTATGGCATTTAAAGCATATGTCACAGCATAGACGGCATTATAGATGTTGTAGCTGTGGCCAGTCATACTCATTTCAAAAACATTCCCAGGAAGATTTTCCAGCTTTTCTGTGCCAGAGCAGATTTTTCCAAGTTTACCATCATTAAGTGGATTGGAAAACTCACAATCAAATGCATGTTCCCAGAATTGCTTGGCAAAAACATCTCCTTTTGTCAGTAAAGGATTTTTGGTTTGCAAGAAATGTTGGAATCCCAGCACTTCAATTGAGTGAATTGAAAAAGACAGAGCACCATGAAGGACTTGTATATCCCAACTCCTTTGATAAAGCAACGATGTGAGCTCCATTTCAATTGTCATAATCCACACTTTACCTTTAGTCTCTTCAGTTACCACATCTAATTCTGGTAGATATAGCAGCCATCTCAGAATAATAATATTTTCATCATAGAAGATCAATGCATTTGCATTGCTTTTCATGGAAATACTATATAATTGCAACATCCAGTTCATCATGTCCCCAAATTCACTCATCTTGAAGGACTTGACTCTTTGCAAGAAGGCAAAACAGATGGCACTCAAGGGAAACTTGGTAACAGTCATCTTCACAAACCTTTCCCCATTGAGACTATCTCTAGCAATGACCCCAACCCAAGTCCACTTGAAATGCAGAAGTAATCGGAGAAGCCCCATATGCTGGTATCCTTCATCTGGAACCATACTGTAGAATGATTGCGATTCATTTTTATCATTCAGTCCTAGAGCAGATCCATATGTAAACTGCAGAAAGAGACCATGAATGAATAAGATGCAAAGAGAGAGTTCTAAGGAAAGAATGAATACGAAGTGATACTGGGCCTATATTGTAACAATGGTTTGCCAAATATCAATAAAATTCTTATGTATATTTCAATTTGTGTACTGAATATATATAAGGAGAATTCAGAATTTTATGCTTTCCAAGTTATATGGAGAAACTGTTACATTTAATTCTCACTTACCTATGGGTATACTCATAGTGGGTTAAAAAAAGGACTGTTTCATGAAGTATTTTAAACAACTTTGAATTCCCATAGAATGTGAACAGATCCTACCTGTGGAACTTTATAGATGCTCAACACCATTGCCAAATAGAAGGAAGTGTCAGGATAAAGACCTCCAATAACTGATACAAGGTTATTCTGGATGCCACATTTGTAGTTGGGAAGAAATCTGATCTGCTCAAAGAGAAGGGCCATTATGGCATGACATGTTCCTCTTGCAAAACTGTCATAGATGTGGAAGCCTAACGTTACATTGGGTAATATCTGGTGGTTTTCATTGATCTCCTTCACAGCAAAAGCCAATGCCAGGACATGCTGGTAATTGTTTGTCAAGACACTACAAGAAGAATTATACATCATATCAAAGGAAATTCTGCATGCAATAAAACTATTGCCAATGAGTTGAGCTCCACCAACAGCATCCATTTCAGGAGACAACACTTGTTCTATCATACCAGCAAAATATGCATTTGGAATGCCGATAAAGGAAGCATGTAATATCTGCTTGAGTGCAGCTAGCAAGCCCAAGTGTGCAGACACATATGGGTACACTACTCTTGGCAAGTCCTAACATGATTGGAAATGTGCGATATCAGTCAAAAGAGAGCCAGTTTGATGTAGTGCTTAAGAGTGGCAGGATTCCCCACTCCTCCACTTGAAGCCAGCTGGGAGACCCTGAGTCAGTCATAGCTCTTCCAGAGCTCTCTCAGGCCTACCCACCTCATAGGGTGATTGTTGTGAGGATAATAATAACACTGCCATAATATGAAATCACAGTTAATCTGGAAATAATAATTGTCAATCAGTCAGAAAGAAACTCAGACACTGTGGATGAAATGGAAAATCATGGACAATCATTACAGAGACATGATGAGGATGCATTGGTAAACAGCTTCAAATACTAAAGTGCATGTCTTTTAATAGGTAGAGAGAACCCTTTCCAATTTTCAGATCTAGCATTTCTACCTTGTTTTAGGAGGGCAAACAAGATTGCCAAGCAAAATGTAGTTACTGCATGAGCTAGATGATGATAATGTTTATTATGATTTTAGTGCAACTTGTATCTACCAGCCACAATACCTGTTTTTGAATATTATTGTGATTGTCAGTTTTGGATTGGATCTAATATCTCTTTTCTGGTACCATTAGCAATGTGGAAGAGCCCTTCATTGTAGGAAAGATTTTCGGTTAACAGAAGGGAAACCTTGAATCCAATGTTTTGTATTTGCAAATAAAAACAAAAGCAGTAGTTCTTAAAAATTGACAACAGCAATTAAATACAAGACCTTTTAAACTATTTGAATTGGCTCATTAATTAACACCAGATTTACTTGGTCTCATTCTGGGATACAATAAGGAAAAGGAGGGGCCATGGCTCAGTGGTAGAGCATCTGTTTTGCACACAGAAGGCCCCAGGTTCAATCCCCAGCATCTCTAGTTCATAGGATTAGGTTGGAGGAAATGTGAAAGACCTCGACCTGAGACCATAGGCAGCTGCTGCTAATCAGACTAGACAACACTGAACCCTGATAGGCCAATGTTCTGACTCATCATAAGTCAGCTGCTTGTGTATTCATTAATCCAGTTACCCGGATTAAAAACTAGTCTTTATACTGATGTCATTAGCATTTAATTTAAGATTATGATTTAGACAGTTACACATAATGAAAGGGAAAAAATCCTTACACTTTCTCATTAACCCTAGAGTCATAAGGGTGAGTGAAGTCATACAGGTCTGCAGGAACTGAGATCAGAGACATAATGCCACCAATGATTAAATCACCTGGTTGAAAATACCCATTAAAAACAGACAAGGAATCATCAGTAGAGCTTTTTACTATATGGATTTTCCTTGCCATGTGAAATAGCAGTAAAAACGATAACACCATCCTAAATAAAGTAAATCTTCTGTCAATGTGTTGGTTTCCTTGTTTCTGTGCTAACTCCATTCTGTTGAGTACACCACTTTGCTTTGTATACCTATGCTACTCAAAAAGTGTGTTGACACCTAAAGGATACAGCCTGAAGGATCAGGGATCAGACAGAAGGAATCTTGCCTATTCCTAGTCCCTGGGCCTGGATTCTGGCTGCAATGGGGCTATTTATTCACCATTCCATTTCCCAAGTGGTGCTCTCAGCATCTGAAGAGGGGTTTTGACAATGTGCAGAATTAATCACTATTATTTTGTTAATTATATGATGGGAGAAAAATCACTTGTTCAAAATAAGTTTTTCATCCTTCAGCAAAAATAATTTCATCCTTTCATCAGTGGAACAGTTATGGAATGAGACCCACAGCCAGGCCCATATATAGGCCCATTTATACAGTCTTTGCAATGAAGAATGTATAAATGTATTGAAACTGCATTTAGTAATGAATGAATAAGTACACTATATGAATTGTACAAATACTGGCAATTGACTTATACTGTATTAATTATATGAATGTTTATATAAGGTTGTGTTGAAGTGGTTTGTCGTTAGGTGGTCTTGATTTCTCTTGTTTGTTAACTCCTGTTAGGACCCTCCTGCATTTGTTATCCATATATAGGGATGCATATAGAGACAATGGCAGTGTAATGTAGTGGTCAGAGTGGCAGATTAGCAGACTTCAATCTTAAATCTGGTAGGCTCAGGTCTGAATCCCAACTTCATTATGGAAACTTGCTGTATTCCCTTGGGACAGTTGTCCTCTCAGCCTAACCTAATTCAGAGGATGGCTGTTTTGAGGACATGAGGTCCCTCCTTTGGCTGCCGCCCTTCCAACAATTCAATGTGATGCCACCAGGACTCACTCCATGACATCATTGTATCCAGCCCATGACATCACCAGGCCCTGGCCAATGAAAGGCTACAGACTACCTGTAGTGAGAGGAGATCACCATATGATCACAGGAAAGAAAAAGAGGAGAACAAACTATTACAATAAAAGTTGGGAGTATATATTGCCTCACAGGAGAGGGAAGCGTCCTGTAAAACTCCAAACTGATCCCCAAAGACTTTTTTTTCTCATGATAGAAAGTTCGTGTCCTCTGGATAACATAAATCTTGATCTTTGTTTGGAATTTGATCTTCTAGGCACTAAACCCATATTGTCTAGAGGTATGCAAAACAAAACAAACAATCTGGAAATATAGCCAGAAATAGCTGTTTCATTTTGTTAAAGCAGCTTCCGCCTTCCAGAATGGTGAATCAAACCCAGGAAACCAAGTTATAATGGCACCCCTCTCACCAAAACATTTGCGTGTTTCATTTCAGTTCTTACCTTGCAGTAGTGGTAACAATAGGCAGGGAGGCACTGGGCCCACCTGGAAGCCTCTTGTTCTCCTTAATGGCATTTATCAATTGGATCTCAAGGGGAGAACACTGTTCTTAATTCGCTCTGTTGGTGGGAAAGAGGAATGTGCATAATGCACATAAGTGCATCTTTTTGGCCCATCACTGCCCAGGAAATGGCACTGTCTCCCTGCCAATTGGGTTTTAGCAAGGGAAGAACCCTCCTCCCCATTGGCTTTAGAAACATTTGAAAGCGGGAATATGCAGACTTCAATCACAGGCAGCGATTCTAAAGACCCTTCCCTGGGAGTAAGCACTATTGAATAACATAGGACTTACATCTGACTAATGCATCTTGGTTTGTTTTGTGGTGCTACCTGGCCACCAGTCTGCCTCCCCTATCCCCATCAGGGCACTTTGACAGTTGGTCCCTGTGAGGAAAAGTGCTTTGGGGACCTTGCGAGAACCCAGTAGGCAGGGAGACAGTGCCATTGCCCAAGCAGTGATGGGCCAAAAAGACCTACTCATGCTCATTGGACACATTCCCCCTTCCCAACAACACAATCATAAAGCGGGATTGTTTGTAATGCAGCTACTGCTGCCACCCCACAATGTGGGGGAGGGGCATGAGTTAGTCAGCTCTCTAAGTCCTTTTGGATTCAGGAATGCCCCCTACAGCAGCAAAAGTTACACCATGAAAAATGATGGTGTAGCCCATATGCACTCATTGTAGGGGGAAAAGTCACCTCCCCATGTCCCTGCCCTGCCTAAATGGCCCGGAGGAACATAGGATGCCGACTATGGCTACAACCAATCCACCTGTACCCTCATGGTAGCCGAGCTCCCTTACCAGCATTGAATTACAGTCCACCCCCTACATAACCTCCAGCCAAGGAGCTCATTGCCTCAGGTAAGCAGGGACATGGTAGAAGACACTGCTAGAGAGTCCTCTGTCATGGGGACTTAGAGTCTGAGGTGGGATAGTGTGCATATGATGGCAGGAGAGCTGTCACTCACAGGAGGAGAGTTAAGTCCAGAATGTTTGACTAACTTCTTTCATTCAAGTCCCTTAATAGGTAGCCTGTCACCCAAGTCTTGGCACAAGGAGGGGGTGAGGATGCACTGAGAGTTAAGAAGGAGATGGGGAGCTGACTGCCCTGGCTTCCTTGTTCGCACCCACCTCCCCCCACACAAGGGCCAGAGGCTTCCCCCAAATGCTGGTCTGCGTGGTTGAGTCTGGTGGGGGGCTGTCCCCATCCTCACAGCTGCACTTGAGGAAGCTCCTTGGACAGGGTGGGGCAAGGGGGTGCTCATGGCCTATGCCAGGAGTACCTGTAGGTTTCCTTGTTCGTACTTGCCCCCATGGCGGAGGAGAGAGCAAATGGCTGTGTGCTGGCCATTTGCTCCCCAGTGTTTGTGGCCATGCAACCCCTGGATTATTTCCCTCACAGGATCAGAGCTCCATGCAGCCATGGCAGCAGCCAAACAGTCTGGTACATTCAAAGAACACTCTCCCACCAGGGAGGCATTTGTCATCTGCTTGCTGGCAGTACTTGTGATGGAGGGGCTACCCCCAGGGCTATGGACAATCACCCATGGGGCTGCAGACCTGTCTGTGGCTTGTGTGAGACTGAACTCCTCCTCACCCTTGCAGCACATATTTCTTTTTCCCTTTCAGTCAGGCAGCATTTGTCAGGGAGGCCAGGGAGCATAGCTGTTTCTGTCCCTGGTAATCCTTCATGGCTGCCTTTCCAGCCCAGCTCAAGTATTAGGTCTCCAGGCAGCCTGTGACTCCATTGTACTCCCAAGAAAACTGTATGACGAATGGCTAACCTGACACCAAGAGCAGCTTGCCCAGGCACAGTTGCCATCCCAGATAAGGGGAGCTGGCAACCAGTGTCTAGTCAGCCTCCTCACATCTGGCAACTCGATAAAGTTTGTGTTGCACACTAACTCTCTCCTGTCTGTTTGCTTGCATGCAGCTGGCAGTGGCTCCAGGCCCCTCACTGGCTTCACATACCAGAGGATTGTCTCTGGCTCTGAGCTGGTAAGGATAGGGTGGCCCTGAACATGTTCTGCTGTGGAACAGGCGAACCACCCAGGAACAGAGCCAACCCCCCCCCCCCCCAATAAATATGAACGAATCAATCAATATAATTAAAGATCAAAAATGCTCAAAGTGAGCAATGGCATGAGATGCCCAAATAGCCTCTATTCAATAGATATAATAAGTAATCCAATAAATAATGCAACAGCATGAATCCATTCAAAAAAGTCCATCTATCAGAATACACATGTTGTAAAGGTACAAAAGTCTTCCAAACCAACTGGTAAGTACATAAAGTACTTAAGTTCAATGTAATAGTGTGTATGTCCAACAAAACTTCTTCTGCTTTAATAAATATTGTATCCAGAGACTGCCAACAAGTAAGTATTTTCATACAAATTTGTTGACCTTTGTTTTCTTAGTGTTTTAACAGGAATTAACCTTCAAAAGAATTGGACAACCATTCGAAGTTCAAATCTTGTGACCATATTGGCTAAAAGCCTTTATTGTTCATCTGCCCAACGGGTTTGCCAGTATATCATCAGCCCATTTAAATAAACCCTTCCTCAAGGGCAAAAATTGAAATTCAAATTCAAAAGCAATTCATCACTGTTATGCAAAGAGACCATCAGTTTCCAACCAGCTAGTTTTTGTGACTGAAGTAATGGCATAACAGTTTTGACTCTCTAAAGTTTTATACCCTGAAAACGTTGTTGGTCTCTAAGGTGCCACTGGACTCAAATCCTGCTGTTCTACTGCAGACCAACAGGGCTCCCTACCTGAAACTATCTTCATTGGGGTAATGGAAGTAACATAAAGCTAAAATAAATTCTATGGGGTTTTTTGCACTGCCCTGTATTTCTCATTTTGCATCACCAAGGTATCTGGTACAATGCTGTTCATGGCAAACTCTGATGGATTATTTCATCCATTATTACAAGACACAATTCAGGCTAAGTGCATTAGGACATTTGCAGTCATCTTTTGCCTTTAGGGAGACAGTAATATCAAGCATTATTACCCTAATAAACGTTCTTAATGGGTTAGTTCATTTTTCTCTCTTATTTGTCTATGAATCCACATCCTTACTACTCTTACTACTTTCTAATGTAAGTCTGCTCTTGCACTGTGCACTGGCAAACTTGGCCCCAGAGCCTGGCAGCAGCCCTGGAACCTGAAGGGGTAGATCCCTATCCCACCACACACACACAAACTCAAGCTCCAATGTACTCTCCCTGTCTCTCTCTCAAAATGCCAACAGCAGCTGTCTCCCACTCCACTATCTGCTGAAACTGAAAGCCAGAGCTGGGCAGATTGGGCTGTTCGTGCCTTTTTTGTTGTTGTTCGTATTGCTGTTCGTGCCCATCTCTAGCCAGGACATGCCATTTTGCCTCATATTCTGAATTAAACTGGCTATTCAAGACTAATACATGAGTGAAATGAACAGCTTATATCTCCAATATATTTTATAACTTCATATGTTTGGTATGGGAAGTGAAAAAGGTCAGTAGTAGCATTGCAATATCTCTCCCAAATATATCATTCAAAAATTTGTATCCAAGGTCCTGAGATTCTTGTTGTTTTCTCATGCTGGGTCATATTAATCAAATGGATCCCTCCTTCCCCATTAAGGAACCGGGAAGAGCTGTGGTAACATTAGACAAACATTTTGCTCCCAACTTTCTGCTTCACATGATGTTGTCATCAACACCGTAGTCTGGGTAGCTCCCTCTGAACCCTGTAATTATCTCAGATTGCTAAGGGTCAGCTACATTTTGCCATCCCTATGTGGATATTCAAAGGCTACATACACAATTGCAAGCTGAGTCAAGAAGCTTTAAATAATAGCTCTGGCCATTTAAAGCTAAAGAAAGGTATTATGTATTACTAAGATTTCAAGAGTCTAAGATTTGAGGGGTCATTGTAGGAAGGGCTTTGTAAACAGGCCATAGTGGATGATCTAGTAAAAAGTGTTATGAAAGACATCTACTTGCAGGGCTGGCCCAAGGGCTTTGGGATCCCTAGGCCAGCCACCTCAGGTATGCAGCCCTGTCAGCTTGCTTATGCATGCCTACTGCAAGCTGTAATGGCAGGAATGCAAGCAGATAGGCAGTCTGGCCTGGTAGGCAGGCCGGGCATACTCTGAGCCAGCCATCAGCCAGTCTCGTGGGCTGGGCACAGTTTGAGCTGGCCACCAGCTGGTTGAGTTGGCCAGGCAAATCCTGAGCTGGCCACTAGTTTGCCTGGCATCAAAGGTGGTGACAGTGCTCTGGACTGCCTCACTACCAGCAAGCGTTTGTTGCTGCCCCCGGCACCCCCATCCTCTGGCAGTCTAACTTATGCCTAGGTTGGCTTAGTTGGATGGTCAACTCCATTGTCTTAATAAGCCTGGACAGGTGCAGGCAGTTTGAGTAGACAATACTGAACTTGATAAACCGATGGTCTGACTTTCTGTATTCATGTGAAAATGACTAGTATAAAACATGTCCTTGTGCACTTTCTTAATGAGGATCTCTGTTCCAAAGGAAAATAATATTGTTATGAACACTCTTTGACATGGAAGAGGAATCATGCATATTCTCCTGATTTGATGACTAGGTGATGCCCGTTGCTGTGTGTAATAGTGACAACTGCCATCCAGTTTACAACAAACAGAAGAAGGAGTTGGAGCCTAATTGTTGCTACAATTGTCTTCCCTGTCCATTAGGGAAGATTTCAGAACAGAAGGGTAGGAGATATCATGTGCAATGTTTAAACCACTGTCATCATGTATTTCATTGACATAGCATCAGTTACATTCTCCAAAAGAACTGAGAAGATGGTATCCCATTATTAACTTTATTGCCAGATGTCCTAAGTATGATATATACATATACGATATAAGATCCAGAGGAGTTAGCCATGTTAGTCTGTAGTAGCAAAATAGAAAAAAGTCCAGTAACACCTTTAAGACTAACCAACTTTACTGGAGCATAAGCTTTCGAGAATCACAATTCTCTTTGTCAGATGCATCTAACAAAGGGAACTGTGATTCTAGAAATCTTATGCTACAGTAAAGTTGGTTAGTTTTAAAGGTGCTACTGGACTCTTTTCTGTTATACATGACTAGAAACAAAGCCCGTTGTGGGGGGGAAATATAACGGGCTCTAGAAAGGGGAGGGTGGGCAGGCAGGCATTCACTCCTCCTCCATCACTGATCCCAACCAGTGAAGGAGGGAGATAGGCATTGCTATCTGCTCTACAACTGATCTCAGCAAGATGAAGGGGTAGTGGGCTTTGCTACCTGCTGCCCATCTGATACAGACCAGGTAAAGGGGGGCAGGCATTGTCACCTGCTCCGCTCCTGATCCCAGCCAGGTGAAGGGAAAATGGGCATTGCCTTCTGCTCTGCACCTGATTACAGCTGGGTGAAGGGGGGCAGGCATTGCTGCCTGCTCCAAGCCTGATCCCAGCTGGGTGAAAGGAGGTGGGCATTGCCACCTGTTCCCTGCTGGGTGAAGGGAGGAGTGAGCACTACCTCCTGCTCCTTGACTGATTCCGACAGGTGAAGGTGGGCGATGGGCTTTGCTACGTGCCTGATTCCTGATCCCAATTGGGTGAAGGGGGTGCAGGCATTGCCACCTTCTCTGCTCCTGATTCTGGCAGGTTGAAGGGGGTAGAGATTGCTGCCTGCTTGGCGCCTGATACCGATAGGGTGAAGATGGGGTGGGCATTGTTGCCTGTTCAGTGCCTTATTCCAGTAGGTTGAAGGGGGTGGGCATTGCCACCTGCTTCATTTCTTGTCCCGGCTGGGTGAAGGGAAGAAGGGGATTGCCTTCTGATCTTTGCCTGATCCCACCAAGGAGAAGGCATGAGGTGGACATTGCCAACTGCTCCACTCCTGATCACAGCTGGGTGAAGGGGGTGGGCAATGCCATCTGCTTTGCTCGTAATACCAGCTGGATTAAGGCAGAGACAGGGCATAGCCACCTGCTCCGCTCCTGATCCCAGCTGGGAGAAGGCGGGTGGGCATTACCACATCCTTCACTCTTAATACCCACTCTGTTAAGGCAGGTGTGGGTGTAACCTGCTCAGCTCCTATTGCCAGTTATGATAAGGAGGGAGTGTGTATTGCCACCTGCTCTGCTCCTAATAATACCTGGGTTAAGGTGAGGGTGGGCATTGCTCCTCCTCCGCTTTTAACAACTGGGTTATGGTGGGAGTGGGCACTGCCATCTGCTTCTCTCCTAATGTTAGTTGTGATAAGGGGGGGGTGGCATTGCCAACTTCTTCGCTTCTAATACCAGTTGTATTAAGGCAGGGGCAGGCATTACCACCTACTCCACTTCTGATCCCAGCTGGGTTGTGGTGGGCATTGTCACCTGCTCCACTCTTAATACCAGCTGGGTTAAGGCAGGGATGGGCATTGCCACCTGATCTGCTTCTAATAATGCCTGGGTTAAGGTGAGGGTGGGCATTACCCCTCCTCTGCTTTTAACAGCTGGGTTAAGTTGGGGGTGGGCATTGCCACCTTCTTCTCTCCTAATGGCAGTTGTGATCATGTGGGGGTGGGCATTGGCACCTTCTTCACTCCTAATACCAGCTGGGTTAAGGCAGGGGTGGGTATTAGGAGCAAAGCAGGTGGCAATGCCCATTTTTTAGTGAATGCGGGTGAGAGACCCGGTGGAAACCAATCCTGAAAAAGAAAAAATACCAACTGGGTTAAGGCACGGGGAGGGCATTGCTACCTGCTCCGCTTCTGTTCACTGCCTGGTCTCAGGATAGGTAAGGTTAATCAGCAAATACCCTGAGGCATCACTGCAATGGAGTGTGTGTTCAGAACATGGCATCATGTGCTGGGCAGCTGGGTGATGCTGTGAAGGAGCACCCCAGGTGCTAAGTGGCATCTCTCAAACCTGATACATACCTGGCAGCCCATTAGGGAAATTTAATTATGCAGGTCACCCCTTGGCACAGAATGACTGTGCAGGCTGTGACAAACAAAGTTTGTGATAACCACCTGCCAATGTTGGAGCCAGGATGGACCTGCAGTGCCAAGAGTTTGCCTAGCACAGTCCACCTTCAAAATGGTCAGCTTATTTAAATGAGCAGTGATGTAAATCTGCCTTTTACATTACTTTAAATAAATACACAAAACTAGTTGAACCCATGCTCAGTTGTCTTATGTCTTATTTGGGAGGTGCCGGGGAAAGAGATTTTCATGAATGCAAAAACAGCAACTGCCACCAGAGGATCAAGAGGAGTAAGAATCCAGGGTTGTGGTTCCAGTCTCCGTTCAGGATTTTTCTTTAGTATTCCTCCTTCTCTTTCTCCTTTCCTCCCCCCACCTTGGATTTTTCTTCTATATTTTGCAATGTGTGGCTAGCATTTTGTGTTTGATTCCACCTCCTGTGGCAGCAATTTTGGGGTGCAACTCATCAGCACCTCTCAAAATCCCAAAGAAGCTCAGAGGCTCAAAAAGGTGGGGCCCCTGTGATCCATAGATAACATTTTGTATGCCCTCCTTCAAATGGACCCCCAACACATTCTCTTACACCATACAATGAGTGGTATACATGTTCTCTTATACCACAAAAGATGATCCTAAGAAGATCCTCATAAAAAGGCAGTACACACAAAGAATGCATTACTGTACATTAATGTACTTTGCATGCAACTGAAAGATCCCAACAAAATAGTATATAGAATGTAGATTAAAAAAATGTCTCCTCCCTGAGATTAATTAGTTCTGCAACATCTCTCTGGCATTTGCAAAGTGAGCAAAGGTTCACTCATGAGAAGTCAAGAAAGGTCAGGCTGTTCACACAGGGAGTATGGAAAATATTCCTTGTGTGATAAAAGAATTGGAGGGGATTTAACAACTATCCTATCCTGACCTGTCATAGCCACTGTGCTGTAGTGGTTAGCACATCATATTAGGATCTAGAAGATTCAGCTCTCTGCTCTGTCATGGAGACTTTGTGCCCGCGACTTTGTGCCAGCGACACTCTCTCAGCCTGACCTACTTCACAGGGTTGCTGTGAAGATAAATTGCAGGAGCATTATGTAAGCCATTTGGGGTCCCCCATTTGGAAGAAAAGCAGCACAGATGTAGTGGTTGGAATATACCTCCTTTACAAAACAAAGGTTTAAAAACCTTCCTGAGCTATCACAGCCAGTGTGGTTATAATGTCTTACTGAGATTGAGGAGACATTGGGCTTTACTTACCTCACAGAGTTATTCTGAGGATGAAATGGAGGACAGGAGAATGATGCAATCTGCTTTGGGTCCCTATTGGGAAGAAAGGTGGGATATGACCTTTGTTACGTATCTAATTTTACAGCACAGAGCTGCTGTAGCACAGTGGTTAAGTGGTTCAGTTGCGAATTAGCACGCTACTGGTTCAAATCCCACTGCTGCCATGAGCTCAGTAGGTGGCCTTGGGTAAGCCACTCCTCTCAGCCCCAGCTCCCCAGCTGCATTGTGGGAATAATAATAACACTAACTTGTTCACCGCTCGGGGTAAGGCACTAATCTGTCTAGAAGAGCAGTACATAAGTGCAGTTATTATTATTGGGAAGAAAGGAGGGGTATGACCTTTGTTACGTATCTAATTTTGCTCACAGCTTGCCAACAATAGACCACCGGTCTTGCTATGACTTCCTCAGGTATTCTGCAACTCTTTTAGCAGGAAGTTGAACTGCTCATTCAGTATTCAAACTACCATTAATTATCACAAGCACAGCAGGTTCTGGTGTTGGTGAACAGAGCTGTATTAAGTAAATAAATTTCACTAGGGAAACCAGTATTGTTTTGGGGGGTGGGTGGGCTGAAAGATTAATGGCTGAAACCATCAACAATACATACCAGTTTAGTTTAGTTTATTTGATATTTAACCCGCCGTCCCCACAAGCAGGCTCAGGGTGGGGTACAACAATCATAAAATATATCCCTTAACATGGGATGATAAGCCTAATATGGGCAGGTGAGGTGGTGGTGGCAGAAAACAGGGGAGAGAGATGTCAGCAGCATTCTGACACATTAATGTTTGTTCCTAGAAGTGACATCAGCATTTCACAGGAGGAAACCGGGATGCTCTGGTATTTGGGCAAAACTCTATGATTAAATCAGAGTTTTGCCCAAATACCAAAGCATACCAGTGACTCACTGACATCACTTACAGGAGCACAGGGAATGATGTGATTGTGTTGCTGGTGATGTAATGACATTGCCCATCTGACCTAGAAAGCCCCCCACCCTGTCCCTCACCATTTGCCATGGGGGACCTGGCAACCCTATGCTACGTCCATGTGGTACACTATGGTATGTCTAGTTTGGCCCTGAGTCTATTATACTGGTACAACTTTGCACTGGATTGCACTGTTGATAGGTTTGAATTTATTGTGAAGTCTCAACAAATGACTTTGTAAACTAGCATCATAATAATTCTCAGTTGTGTTACTAGATTTTTTTTTTACAAGTGACACTTCTAAGGTTAATTCAGAATCTATATTGAACACAATGTTCGTCTATATCCAGATACTTTCTTCCTTTTTTTATTCCCAGTGACCAAATAAGTTATGTGCAAGGGTCTTGAAGTGTCATGTTTGAAAACTTCTACTTTTTTTAGCTGCTCAGAGTGGAAATGGCAGCAACAGAAGCCACTCTAAGCCAGGGAGAAAGTGTGATTTTTTTTCCTCCCTGCATTATTCAGCTAAGCAAGATGCTTCTGTGATCTGCCCGCTGTCACCAGCTGTGACATTACCATGTTGATATGATAAACATAGAGTTTGTGAGAAGCAACAGCTGCTTCCCGAGACAGAAAAGTTTGTCTCTGACTGCAGCCCCATCCTGCTTAATAATTAGTTGCTTGTCAAAGTTCATTTCCAAGTTAGTTGGCAGACACACCTGCTGCCTGCTCTGATTTCCCTTGTTACAGGTTCAATTAGTCTTAATTAGGGGGGAGTGCCTGAGATAGCACTTGAGAGGATTGCCGGCGCATTAGCCACTAAGCTTTCTTCAGGTAACCATAGGTTACAGCAAATGCCATTCATTAGAGTTTTGTGCTGCTGAGTCAATTCAGATCAGAAAGTTTCATCAAGACCTTCTAACTTAACTTGTGTTTAGGTCACCATAGGTCACTGCTGTGCTCAGGCTAGTGAATACATTGTACTAGAAGCACTCACATACTGTGCATAGGAAAGTTGAACTCTGGGGCCTGAATAAACTAGGCAAGCAATGTAAATGTACACATACACGGCTACTTGAATAATCTGTTCTCTTCGCCATTCCGCTTCTCTAACATTCATTTATTAGAAAGTGCATGTGATACAGCCAATGAGTCACTTTCACGTGATACTGAGGAGTGACAGAATGTGCTGGAGGTGAGGACGCACCACTACGCTTTACGCATGTTCATTTGAAGGGGCGCAAAGTCTGGCATACATACAACTGATTACTCTCCACATAATCACATGAACCTGATGTCAATGTATCAATCATGCATTTGATTAAAGTGTGTAGAGGAGACCGGGAATGAATGCCCTGGCTCCTCCACATCAAGAGTCTAAGAAAACCAACTCCTCATTATTTAAAAACTCTTAATAAGAACAAAGGTCTCTATAGTTGAGGAGAAAATTTGGAGACCTCACAGTGGCAGCATGGGGTACAATGGCCAGAAGCTCTCACACCAACTCATCTTTTGTTACTTAAAAATGCTCAAACAGATTAAATTATGAATAAAATTGTCTTCTTCCAGATTCCTCTGATTAGGCCTGATTCAGATATAGGTGTACACTTAAGAAGTTTTAGGAGTCTACTTAGCTTTCTTTTAACAGATCTCTGATCTCCTAGTCAGATCTTCATTAAAGGTACTGGGGAGGATCATACCCCTAGCCTACTGCTCCACTGAGCAAAGTTTGTTTGTTCCTTCATTTGTTAAAATATTTATAGCCCACCTTTCCTTTTAGCTCAAGTTTGAAGCCTTCCTCCAATCAAAAGAGCCTTCTTGCAACTTAAGTGGCTCTTGAATTGCCCATTTCAGAGCAACACAGAGAACTGGTGTCATGTCTTTTCTTATGGAGTCTGCTGTCACTGGAAAGGCTCTCTAAAGCTATAAGCAAAGCAAGGATCATCAAATGGAGACAGTGGGACAAATCCAAGTCACTATGGGATTCTATTCTCCATCCTCCCCCCACCCCGCCCCCGCTGCCCTTATTACCAGAGATTTGTAGGAAAGCAGCAAGTGCTGACATGACTTGATAGCAAGCCACATTAAGTCCTAGTTCTCACTGAGGTTCTTCTAAGCTTGTATTTAAGCCATGCCATTTCAAAGTACTCAAAGGGAGGTTCACATAGATACATGAGCCTTTGTACTATTAGGGTTATTTGTTAGTCAATGCAGCAAAGCTGCACAATCCGGAAAGCGTGGAATCACATGTGATGAAACACTCTGCAAGCCAGGATATTGTAAAAGATAAAACTTACTTTTATTGAAGATGATTCACATTCACTTGCATTCTTGTAGTAGCAGAAGAAAAACAGAAACCTAGTCTAAATAACATTATTCCATTACAAGTGGCTAGATAATCCAGCTGAGCATGAGTGGGAGTATGAGATCATATTTGCATAAAACAGCTTTGCAGAAGTATCTTACTTCTTGCAACACCAAAGAGAGAGAGAGAGAGAAAAGGCATAGAAGAAGAAATCAGAGAGAAGCTTCCAGCATAGACAAAGAGAGGCATCACATATAGACACAGTCTGTTAAAGGGGGGGAAAAACCCTCCCCAAATTTTCCAGGCATGCTGAACTGCCTCTATTCCAACACATGCATGTTAGCCTGAGTTTTCCAACCTATATATATAGGCCCTTCCTCTTTTCCAAGTAGGGTTTCCAGGTGCCCGCCAGTGGCAGGTAAACTCCCGATGATTTGCCCCCTTGTCTGCCAATTGTTGGGTGATTGGCGGGAGGGTACTAGCTCCCAGAGCTTGCCTGCCACTGACAGGCACCTCAGGAGTGTCTGCCACACGTGTATTCCCATCTGGTGTGGCAACGTCACTTCCGTAAATGACATCATCAGACTGGCTGTGGGAGCATTTCTGTGCTTCGTTTGGGACCAATTTGAGTGCAGGAGCATTCTTGCATCCAGCACAACGACATCACTCATGGAAGTGACGTCGCCATGTACCTGGCATGTTGACATCACTTCTGTGAGTGATGTTATCACGCTGACTCTGGAGTGTGTGTGTGCAATGCACATGCACAGAGAGAAACTGAGAGCCAGCAGAAGGTAAACACCAGGTCCCAACCCTCCCCCCAGGAGGATTGAGGGACCTGGCAACACTATTTCCAAGGATATTACTTTCTTTGGTAGTCAATTTTTTTTAGTTCTGCCTGCAGTAGAGTCTGTAACAATATGAGAAAGAGTTATGAGAGGTAGATTGGTTATATAGTACTTCCTGTGAGGAAGCAGGTGTTAGGAAAAGTAGAATCTATTGAGTTTTCCTCATTAGCCCCCTCTTCTTGTTCAGTTTGGGCCTCATCAAAATTATGTAGCATTTAGGGAAAAAGATGCAACCCAGAAGCCCAGCCCAGGAGGATAAGATGGAAAAGATCTCGACAGCAACCATGTATTTGCCCTTGGTGCTCAGGTAGGTTGGAATAAATGACAGCCAAACACTACAAAACACCAGCATGCTGAAAGTGATAAACTTGGCTTCGTTGAAACTATCTGGCAACTTCCTGGCTTGGAAAGCCACAATCAAGCTGACAATGGCTAGAAAACCCATATAAGTCAGAACACAACAGAACATAAAGACTGATCCTTCATTGCATTCCATTATGATTCTCCCATTCAATGATTTCATATCCACATCTGGGAATGGAGGTGAAGTACTTAGCCAAACCATACAAATGGCAGCTTGAGGGAAAGTGCAGGAAAGGACAGTAGAAATTGCCAGTCTTTTCCCCAACCACTTCTTCATTTTGGATCCTGGATGGGTGGCCATAAATGCTAGCACCACAGTGATGGTTTTGGCCAAAAGAGTAGAAAGGGCTACTGAGAAGATGATGCCAAAAGTTGTCTGTCTGAGAAGGCAGGTCACCTTTCCAGGCTGACCAATGAAGAGTAAGGAGCAGAAGAAGCAGAGAAGCAGAGAAGTAAGGAGTGTATAGGTGAGGCTCCGGTTGTTGGCTTTGACAATAGGGGTGTCCTGGTGCTTAATGAAAGTTGCAAGCACCAAAGCCGTGATCAAAGCAAAACAACTACTTGACAAAGCTAAGCTGATCCCCAAAGGTTCTTCATATGAAAGATAGCTTATAACCTTCGGAATGCATTGATCTTGTTCTGAATTTGCATAACAGCCTTCTGGACAGATGATGCAGGCATCCATATCTGCAAAGAAATAGAGAGATGGATAGGTAGCTAGGTAGCTAGGTAGAAAGAGACAGACAGACAGACAGACAGACAGAGAGGGATGGGCGGACAGATTAATGGACACAAACAGGAAGGCAGGCAAAAAAAGAGTTGGTATATTTTAGTGTGTAAACATGAGGATTGTAAACCACAAAGTCCCTATTTGAATTCTCATCTTGTCTGAGAGATCACTAACTAGTCTTGATCAATAGGTTTTCAGCCACATTCCTCCCTTTGCATTAAAAATGGTAGGGAATTTCCGTAGAATTAACAGTCTTTAGTTTAAGTCATCTACAAGAAAAGCAAGTGGTGAGGAAGATCCCCTGCCCCCCACCAAGCCTTTTGATTTTGACTAAGAGTCTCTCTACACAAGACATCTTACACAGGGACTGTCAAGTGACTTACTTTCTGGGTAGTCTTATATTCAAGTGTATTCTGACTCCCTAGCACTGCTTGTATCCACAATGGGAGAACAAGTGTAAGATCTTTCACTTGATCTTCCCCATGCAAGATGTCTTGTGTAGAGAGACTCTCTAATGAACTTAGATGTGTTGGTGTTTGTGCAGTCCCATTAGAGATGGCTGATTGATTGATTGATTGATTGATTGATTGATTGATTGATTGATTGATTGATTCATTCATTCATTCATTCATTCATTCATTCATTCATTCATTCATTCATTGAACGAACTACATTTATACATGCCTTTATCCCGAGTGAGGACTAGAGGTGGACATGAACCCGAATACAGACCCAAAAAACCCACGAACCAGCCTGGTTCAGGGTTCATGAACCAGGGTTCATGGAAGCTCATTTCCATGAACTTCCACGAACTGGACTACTGATTTATGGTTCATATTAAAGGGCCAGTTTAAATGGCCATTTCCCCAGGGGAAATGGCCATTTAAACTTTTCCTGTCGCTTGCAAGCAGCAGGGCCCTTTAAACAGCCCAACCCCCAGCCCCAGCCTCCCAGCCCCCAGCTCCAACCCCCAGCCCCCAGCCCTAGCCCCAGCCCCTCAACCCCCTCCCAAGCCCCAGCCCCAGCCCACCACTTACCTTCCATCTGATGCTGGGGTGGTGGAGGCCTCCTCCACTGCCCTGCAGGCCCACGCCACCACACCTGCCGTAAAGGGGTATTTAAACCCCATGAACCATGAACCACGAACTGGTCGTATCTGGGCCAGTTCCATGTCAGTTCGTAGTTCGTGGTTCATGGAAACCCCACAAACCCCATGGTTTGTTTGTTTTTTCTGGTTCATGCCCATGTCTAGTGAGGACCCACAGTGGCTTACATTGTTCATCTTTTGTCCATTTTATCCTCACAACAACCCTGTGGGGATTCAAACATGGATCTCCCAGGTCCTAGTCTGACACTCTACCACTGCACATGTGCTGGCTTTCAGTGACACCACAGATCCACATGTAAATGTATGGTGCTCTGTATAGAAGCAAAAAAATTAAACAATAGTGAATCCCTAATACATGATTTCTACATTTGTTAGCTGGAGCTCAAATATCCATAGAGATTCAGAAGAAAAATTCATACATACCCCCAGCTTAACATGTACATCTTGCTGTATAAGAAAAGCTACAGTGGGCATTTCCATCAACAGTAAACTATAAATGTAAACACTTGAAGCCTGAAACACATTACTGTGAATACTAGGTTTTAATCTGAGGGACATTAATAGCCTTATGCAGGGTTGTTGTTGTTTGTTAAGATATTGGTACATATATATATGGTTGAACAGATTTCCACCAATTTCCGTCTCTGGACTAGGAAGAGCCCTCAAATGGTGCTGGTACTCAGCACCAGTAAGTACAACCAGAAAATAAGCTCTGGCCTTATGCAACTATCTGTACAATTCTAAGCAATCTGCATAGAATCCTACTTAAGTGTACTTAGTGGGGCTTACTCTCCAGAAAGAACCCTTAGGATTGCACTGGAAAGCCCTTCTGCCTGATGTTCCTGGATCAATGTTGTAGCTTTAATAAGTGAATACTTGATGAGATGTCATGAGATTATGTTCTGAGATTTGGATGGGGTTTGCTTGGCAATAACATCAATATTGATGGGCCTTCCAAGCCGTTGTTTCTGTCAATCAAAGATGGGGGGTGAAGTACATTGTAAACGTTGAAGACTGTCCTACCTCTCTGGTGAGTAATCTTCCCTTGTGGACATGGAATACAGTCATAGCAGCAGAATGGCTCCCCTTCTTTCTTTAACCTGCTGTAACCAGGATGACAGTTTTCATTGCACACCGAAATGGGCAGCAGCTGTCCAGAAATATCAGTTTAGATTAGAACTTTAGGACTGATTTTTGATAGTTCTGTTTTCACATCTTATTGAATAAGTAAAGACATCTTTGAGATCATCACATCTAATTTTGCATTTGAACTTCAGTTCTAGCTGTTTAAGAGTTTTAAGATAGCCACCAGGTTTACAATCTAGAGCATTAGACTTGGTTCTTTACCAACTCTGTTTATGATTGGGCTCCATATGCAGGAGAGGGGGATTCTGGGCAAACTAGCCTATTCACTGCTTTTTCAAACTACTAAACTGTAAAAGGGGAGCCTCAAAGTTTCTTGAGACTTTAGGATTTCCTCCATCAGAAAGAGTGACTGGAGTATATAGGCTATGGAGATAATTGAAAAGCTTGTTTTAGGCTCTGTTAAACTGCATTTGCAGTAGCATAGTGGAAAAAGAGCCCTGACCTGGATGGCCTAGTCTAGTCCAATCATGTTAGATCTGAGAAGCTAAGCAGCATTGGCCCTGGTTAGTATTTGGATGGGAAACCACTAAGGAAGTCCAGGATTGCTAAACAGAGAAAGGCAATCGCCAACAACCTCTGAATATCTGTTGCTTTAAAAACCTTGTGGGATCACCATAAATAGGTTGCAACTTGACATCACTTTCCATTCGTAGAAAAAGCTAATGGGAGGGACAACCTGAACATGCTCCTGGACACAGGTTGGTATAGAAGACTGATAAAATATGACTTATACCTGTGAAACACTTACACTGAAAGTGGTGGTTCTGATTGTCCCAGATAAAGGAGCACTTACTTGGCCCCAGCACTTATTCTTACTGGTGCTGCCATGGGAATGCTTGGTAGTCAATGATTTCTTTCTTTCTTTCTTTCTTTCTTTCTTTCTTTCTTTCTTTCTTTCTTTCTTTCTTTCTTTCTTTCTTTCTTTCTTTCTTTCTTTCTTTCTTTCTTTCTTTCTTTCTTTCTTCAACTATCCCCTTTCCACTATGTCTGGTGCTCAAGGAAGTTTACAAATGGACTGAGGAAGATGAATGTAACCACTTACAGATAAAACTTCTTTGTGTATTTGCACATGTATGTGGTTGTTTTCAGATGGCAAGAATTTGTAGCTGATTATATAAGTGTGAGAGCTAGAGAATGGCTTTGTGATGTAGATGGAACTAGACATCTTGGAAGTTCTTGTGTTTATTTGTGTAAGTCCTTGGGATGGCCAGGGTCCATCTCCTGGTCATCCACTGTCCTGACTTACCTCTCCTGAGGGCACCCCACAGCCCTCAGAAATGGGAGAGATGAGAGGGGTTGCATCACCTGAGCTCATGCTGCCTTCCTCTGTCTTCCTGCTGAGGCAGTATCTCCAGCACTCTTCTCTGGGCTGTGTTCAGATTACTCCTTTTATCCCCCTCATCTCCCCCTCACCCCCTATACCTGATCCCAGGCTAGAGCACCTTCTGAAAGAAGTTCCATTCTGGGTGTGGACCACCCTGTCTTCCATCAGTCAGGGCCTTCCATGAAGGGGGGTAGATGCCGGAAGTCTCAATAACTATGCCGAGTCACCTCTTGGTTGGCAAGGAGGCATGGCTGGGGCAAGCACTAACACAATCAGTGCTTGGGCATCCTTTGTCCCCAGTATGAGGATCTGTCAATGGTTTGGCTCCTTCCACCTGCCTGTGTGAAGGCCTCATGAACCAGCCACGTGGAGGCCTAGCAAGAAGTGATCTTGGTAGGCAGGGCTGGCTGGGTCATGGACTGTCTGCTGTGGGTGGCTTGGTGTAACATTGGAACTCTGCTACAGGGTTGGCAGGTGTGCTAACACTCCCATGGACATTTTGTGATGAGTTGAGGGCTTCTGGGGGCCAACGTTGCTGAGTCTGAGGTGCAGGTAGCCATCATCCCCAGAGTGTTTTACTCTCCCCAAATATAACTTTCACATTTCCACCAAGTTAATGTTTGCAGTCCAATAAAATTAATATTGAATCACCACATGGTAGGTAATTTACATATACAAGAAAATATTAAAGAATTTGAACATTAATTTGTTTAAAATATTTATATGCCACTTTTCCATGTGGGTCAAGGCCATCAGGAACAGAAACCTCAGTGCTTTTTAAAAGTGTCCATACTCATATTTATGGTTACACCAATTTCCACAAATTATCCCATTAGGACTTAGGAGAGCTCTCAAAATAGGTGCCAGTACTCATTACTGAGGAGTACCACCACAAAAAAAGTCATGAAAAATCTTATCTCTAAAGTTCTGTTTCAGATTGAAACTTATAACTAGCATTTAAATTCAATATCAAGGAACAAATATTAAACACATCAATATAAAGCAAATTAATACTCAATGCGAGGTGGACCATTGGCTTGCTTATACATTTTGGTATTTGCCAAATACCTTCTGCATCTGAATCTCACCTGGTTGAATGTTCTATGCCACACAATTGTTTCATCCCGAATAGTTAACGCCATGCCTGCAGGAGCCTGAGGATCCAGGCTTCCAACTTGTACTCTAATAAAAGATTTATTTGAGAAAGTTCTCCAGTTTGTAATGTCAAACCCTGCAAACACTTCTCTGTTTTCATCAAAATGTACACTCTCTCCAACGCTGTTGTTGAATGAGACAGTCCTCAGAAAGAGATGCAGCTGAATTCAGAGATAATAAAACAAAGAAGCTGATGCAATTCTCACCATGGGTTAGAACCAACTAGTTTTTCTGTTGGTGAAAAAGTAACGAAGGGGCCCCTTTGGGCTACCAAACACTTTACACTAGGAATAATGAAACTAGCATGGACAAAGGCCATATGGGATGAGGGCTGTAGTATGGAGGAGAATTTGGTGAGATTGATTCATCAAGGTGGTTGGATCCAACTCAGTAAGATAGACAAACACCTTATCTTACATAGGCTTGCTTTATTTTACATCTGCCTAAATCCAATCAAATCTAGCCTGTTCATCTTTCTCCTACCTTGCAAACCAGCAGGTGAAAGAATTAAGAAAATGCTAGACATGCAAAAGAAAATGGGAAAAGAGTTGAGGTGGGCACAAACTCGGAAAATACCAAACTGTGAGATTCATGGTTCATCGCGTTTCATGAACCACGAACCACGAACTTTCATGAACTTGCCCCAGTTTGCGAACCGGTTTGTTTGTTTCATGAAAATGTCACTTCTGGGGCAGAAGGCTCATCCCCCCCTCCGTGCCCCGTTGCCTAGGAAACTGATTGATTAGTGCCAGGCTGTCTGTAGTGACAAACCAAAAAAATGAACCAAACAAACCAATCTAAAGTTCATGGCAGTTCATTAGCAATGGGCTCTGATGAACTGCCAGTTCACCAACCACAAACTGGCCTGGTTTGTGATGGATTTGGGTTTGTATTTCGGTCCGTGCCCACCTCTAGAAGAGAGAATTTTAGAGAATTTATGTATGGGCCACTACTTCCTCTTTTCTTTTTCTTAAGGCTCTCTTTTTTAATTGACATTGCAATTTTTAAGCCACTTAAGAGTATGGTTCTGTAAAAATGGAATGTAACTACAATAAGCAAACAAAATTACAGTGGTTCCAAACAGAAACAAATTGTGGATCAGCTCTTTGGATAAATAAGAAGTGAAACGCAGTCCAGCTACCAAAAATACACCAGTTCATAGATTCAAATTTATGACTTCAACAAATGAATTTCCTTGGAGAAGCAAAGAACAGTTATACATTTTTGAAACTTTAGAAATAATAATGCAGTCCTCCAGCATATAACTATGTGCAGATGTGGGCAAGCGGTGTTTGGCCAGTTTACTCATTAAAAATTATGTCTTTGGGTTGAAATTACCTGCCAGGGCTGTGGATTCCAAGGCTTCAGCTTACCTCTAGCCACCCATGTTCTGTGTTTGACTCTGGATTCATACATAACATGGAGAGCATGGGCAACAGCATAGACAGCGTTGTAGATACTGTAACTGTACCCAGTCATGCTCATTTCAAATAAAGGTCCAGGAAGGTTCTCCAGCTTCTCCTCCCCAGTACAGCTGACTTTGATTTTCTCACTGACACTCATACTTGAATTTTTCAATGAACATCCAAAGGCCTGCTCCCAGAAATCCTGGATAAAACCATCATCTTTTGCCCAAGAAGGATTTACATGCTGAAGAAACTTTCTGAATCCCAGTGGTTTCCTTGAGTGAACTGTGATGGATAGAGCACCATGGAATGGCTGTATACTGTGGTCTCTTTCAAAACTAGTTGATCTAAAATCCCAGTGTGATGTCACAATCCATACCTTACCTACAGGGGAATCTAGGACTGTCATATGAAGAAGCCAACTCAAAGTTCGCATACATGGAAATGCCCCATTGACAACAAATACATTGGCTTTGTTCTTCATGAGAGCTGGAAATGTCTTCAACTTTTTTAAAAATAAGAATATTATTTCATCAACATAAGTATCTTTTAGAATTCTTTCTATAAAGGTGAAACAGATGCTGTTCTGGGAAAGCATTGGCACCATTGCTTGCAAAAAACGTTCTCCACTTTCATCTTCCACGGCAAAGAGCCCAACCCATGTCCATCTGAAATGCAGAAGTAATTGGACAATCCCACTGTATTGGTGGCTTTCATTTGGGACCATTTGGTACAAGCAAGAGAGTAATATTTTGTCACTCATCCCTGAGACAAAGGAGCCATATGCGAACTGGAAAAAATATACTGAAGTTATTGGTTTTTAATAGAATGTATGATTTGTGACATTAATGTACTTCCTAACATGCAATGTATTTTTTCAGATGCTTTCTTTTTACTAAATAGATTCACTTTGTGTCTTCTGAAGACATTTCTCTGAGGGGAAAAAATACACAGCATGAAGCTTTCTGGCTGCTGCTGGCAGGAATTTCTCTTATGAACCGCCAGTTGTTGATACTGTTAAGAGAAGTTCCTGTAATTCCTCTTTGCCATTTTCCCCCCTGAAATCCAACAATCTGATTCTTTTTTTCTTTTTAGGAATTTGGAATCAGTTTCTAATCAATTCCATTTTGAGCAAAGAGAAAGTTGGAGTGAGGAAAGGTAGGAAGGGTGGTTCTGAAAAAATCCAGTATTTCACACTGAAGATGCTAAGAGGCAAGCCTTGCATTTCTGTTCTCATACTAGAGCATGACTTGGTGAGGTGAAACATAAAATAACTACAAGGAGTGAAGTTACAAAAGCGTTTATTGATAACTACAAATGAAATCAAAGAAAAGGGAAAAAGGGAAATTTCTCTTTTCAAAGAGAGTAAGAGGAATCAATCGCTAAATTTCTAAAAAGTGAATTTTGTAATAAGAATTTCCCCTCTCCATAGCACTATGACTGTGCACTGACATGCTTTCTCCCTCTGAAATGGAGAGCTCAATAGGAAATGCCAGATCTTCCTTCCTTGTTTGGATTTGTGTGTTTGTCTGCAAAAGGGCATTGTCTGTAGACTTTATCCTTTTGCAAGAACTTGTTCTCTCCAGACTGGACAGATCAGTTCCCCTGGATAAATGGCAGCTACAGAGGTGGACACTATAACATTTATTCTAGCTGAGCTTGCTGCCCTCCTCAAAATCTGCCCTCCCTCAGGCTCCACCACAAGAATTTCCCAGTCTGGATGGCAAACCCTCCTAAACATGTTCTTTCAGTACCATTTGTCAATCCCACATTTCCCTCATAATCATAAAACCACGCTTTAATGTTATGTCCCTGTTTTCATGCAGCCAAATTTTTCTCCACTAAATATACCTGTGGAATCTTGTATGAATTTAAGATGGTGGCCATGTTGAGGGTGGTTCTAGAAACAAGACCCCCAATAACAGCGATCAGATTGTTCTGGGCATCACACTTGTAGTTTGGAACAAACTTGTGCTTTGTGGAAAGTAGACCCACGGTGCCACGAAAAGTCTTCTGTGAACTGTAGTTTTTGTCAGAGATGTGGAATCCCAAAGTGACATTAGGTAAGATTCTGGGGTTTTCATTGATCTCCTTCACAGCAAATATCAAGGCCAGTATGTGCTGGTAGCTTTTTGGCACCATGCCACTAAAACAAACAAACAAACCCCCTACAGAATGTATTGTAAAATGACAAAAGGAACATAACACCATAAATAGTTATAGCTTCTTTCACCCTGTATCTTTGTTAATTCCCCAAATAAAGACTGGTTGTGCCTTATTTTACCCTGTATCTTTGCTAATTCCCCAAAGACTGATTGTGCCTTTGAAAAGTGATATTCTACTTTTTGAGAAATCTCTGCAGAGTTTGAAATTGTATTTGTAATTCATATTCTCATGACTGTCAATGTCTTTTAGCATTCTCAGAAACATTTGAAGATAATGGTTGTTGTAACTGTTTTTAAAGATGAAAGCGAAATGCTATAAATACTTAAGAAAAGGTCTATATAAGTACTACTTCACAGAAAGACTTAGAATACCTTTACAATGTCATATTTCAGACATATTATTCTTACAACACTAATGTAAGGATGGGAGAGTATTACTCCACAAATTACAGGTAAGGGCTGAGGGACTAGTGTATTAATGACAATGAATTCATGGCTGACTTTAGAATTAAACAAGGGACATTCTCAGTCCACTATCTGCACTCTAACAGCGGAATTCTATACATAGCTACTGCAATATCTCTACATAGGATTGCACTGTAAAGCACCAGTGAACTTGTTCATTTCCAGAAATTCAAATCAGAAAGCCATGACGATGGTAGTAGAGGAGCTGCTCTGATGATTTAGACACGTTTTTGCAAACACAATACAAGTGTGGTGCCAAAGCACAGCAGCAGCACAGCAGGAATAGGCAAAGGCACAGACTTAGAATGGGGCAAAGTAAATGGGAGGAGATGAGAACTAAACTGAAGAACACAATATGATGTTTGTAAAAGAATAAAGATAAAATAAAGCAAGTCTAATGGAAAACTATGGGCTCATGTGACAAGAAAGAGATAGGAAGGAAAAAGAAGAGTGAAAGTAAGGTAGTCCAGGAAGTTGTACTGCCATGGCAGAGATAAAGAAATGAACAAGATTCAAATATGGAAAGCAGGACACATGTAATGGCTGACAATAATAAATGACTTATTTAAGTTAGTTTAAAATGACACATTGAAGGAACGAGTTTCTTCTGTTGAGCAACTGACATCAGTCTCATGCAGAAAACTACAGCAAACTAAATGATTGCAAATCCTACGTATTCCCTGGGTGTCATATTTCATATTCAAGATGCCATATTCCCCCAGCTTTCCACTGTCTGATATTTTGGTTTGTGTGCCCTACCAAAATACATTTAATATAGGGAAGAAAATGGAGAATTCCTCACATGGTTTTGTTGGTCAGCTTCTGAGAGGGCTGTTCACTAAAATTAGTGGAATTATCCAAGAGCAAGACATAAGATGCAATCATTCCAAGGACAAAGTCTCCCAGCTGATAGAACTCATGGGAAATAGGGCGAAGGTCTCTTACGTGGCATTTAATGGAACAAACCTTTGTGCTCTGCTGAATGAAACATGATTTGGTCACAACACGAGGTAGCAGCCCAAGCAGCAACACTAAGAGCACCACCATTCTAGGAAGAAAGCTTCCTTCCAAGACCCATATACCCATTTTCTTCCACAACATTTATCTTCCTGGCAGCATTGCAACCTGCTCAGAACCACAGATGAACCAATGGTTACTCCGACATATAGCCTAATTCCTTTTTTTCAGTGCATGATCTTTTGTGCTGCTATTCCATGTGTCTTGATTTCAAGTTGCAGGTGGAATGCTAAGGAGGCTTAATAAAATCCACCACTCCCACTTCTTGAGTGCCACAAGTCTTCGCCCCATATAGCATTCTATAATGTATCTAAAGGAGCTGTCCTCACCAAAGACTGAGTTGCCCTACTCTGTCCTGCTTAGATCTGAGCAGTGCCTTAAGGTGTCTATGCAGGTATTTGGGCCTTCACTGACTGGCACATCATTCCAGCCCTAATCATTATGAAGGACTCTTATAACCACTTTTTGATTTTGTTCTTTATTTTGCTTGTCATTTTCACATATCCATTGGGCTTTACATTGCTGGACAGTTACCCAGAGACTAATCAGTAATTACAGAGAAGAAAATTAGTTCTCCAAGTGCTGGTGTTGTTGTGGCACTAAATACCATGAAACCACTTGGCTACCTCCCCCCGCCCTGCCCCCATAATTCACCAGGACTCTAACTTGCTGCATTGTGGAAGAATCAGAAACAGCTGAATAATACCATGATAAGTTTAGGCTCTGTTTAAGTGGAGTAAAATCAGCCTACTATGCTTAGTTTGACACCAATTTCATAGACAGAATTGCTCATATTATAAGCTGTACTGTAAAGATCAGTCTTTTGACTACAGAATAAGATTAAGTGCTGGGAACTTCAGGTTGGCAAGTGGAACAAGCAGGCAGAACCCCTAATATAATAACTATGTAGTTATATCTTTAAAAGATATGCATGTATATCATAGACTCAAGTCAAATGAAAACCCTTACATATAAATAGAAAGCTTACTACCAATGTTATTATTATTTTTATTTTTTACACCAAATTACATATTTTCTCCCTCTTTCAAGACTGGGGTAGGGAAGCGAAACTTTATTCCTTTCCATATGATCATTCACAACTCTACAGAGGGCCATACTATTTTGGCAATACTTCTACAAGTAGTGAAGCCACTACTGTGAAATACATGTTGTTTTATTGCCATATATAACATTTTGAATAATAAGCATAACAAGCGGATTACTTCCTCCAAGGAATTCAAGATGGCACACATACATGGTCTATCTTCCAATCCCAAACTAGTTTTACATTTTTCAGAAACTCCGCTCCTCTGCCCAACATCAAATTCCAAAATCAAGCAAGAGTTGATCCCTTGCCCTCAAGAATGACCCTTGACCTATAGTAAATAAATGTATATTCCTGCCACTATAGTTTAGTTCTGCAAAAATATCACAAAAATATCAACAACAACAACAGGACAACTGTATACCCAATCAGAGCGGTTTACAAAGTGTGTTATTATTATCCTCAACGACAATCACCCTATGATGTGGGTGGAGTTGAGAGAGCTCCGAAAAGCTGTGACTAGTCTAAGGTCACCCAGCTGGCTTCAAGCAGAAGAGTGGGGAATCAAACTCCGGATTAAAGTCCTGCTGCTCTTAACCACTACACCAAACTGGCTCCCAGCTTACTGTTGCTTAGTATGCTTTGTTTCTAAGAAGAATATAAATGGTACAAAGAACCGTAAATTAACACTGAGTTTGTTCAAGAGCATTAAGAACAGGAATCAGCATCAGGGGATTATCCATCCTTGGTCACATTGGCAATCCATAGAAGAATCCATCACAGACTACAAATCACCAATGGAAAAGACAGAATAAAATGGAGTAAATAGATTGTTTCTCTCTCTTAAAAAAATAAGTAATGCTTAAAGCAGATATCCGTCTAACCCGTGGTTCCAATACCCATCTAATCCTTAGTTCCATGGGTCTTTCAACAGTTTGGAACAATTTCCTGTGTTCCACTCCAACAGCTCTCCATTGTGCCGATACGAAGATATGATGTTATGGAAAATCCTTCAGAGAACCTTGGAAAAATCTAGACGGGTAGCCATGTTAGTCTGTCTGTAGCAGTGGAAAAGAGCAAGAGTCCAGTAGCACCTATAAGACTAACAAAATAAGTGGTATGGTATGAGCTTTCATGAGCCACAGCTCACTTCTTCAGATACTTCAGGTATCTGAAGAAGTGGTATCTCACAGATACTTCAGGTATCTGAAGAAGTGAGCTGTAGCTCACAAACGCTCATACCCTACTACTAATTTTGTTAGTCTTATAGGTGCTACTGGACTCTTGCTCTTTTCCATTGGAAAAACCTTTTATTCCGGAGCTGCGCACATCGAACTGCGCAAATGCGCACAAATGCACAAATGCACAAAAGTTGACGCTGCGTATTCGCATACCTGCACATTTGCGCATTTGCGCATTTGCGCAAAACACGTAAAATTTTTTTTTTAAAAAAAACTTAAATGCGAACCAATGAAGGCCCCCGACGTCAACTGTGACGGGGAGGAAACAACCAATCCCGGGTACCTCAGTTGGCCGTGCGAACATCCGGAAGCGGGATGGCATGGCATGCTGCGAGACAAAGCGGATGGAGACGAAAGTGAACGTGTGGCCGGTAAGCGATTATTTCCGCAGAAAAACTGCAATTTCTGGCCATCTGGAATCGGCCCTGATGTTAATTCTTCTGAGCTAGCCCAAAGTCCTATGAGTCAATCACCAGTAATGTTGGAGGCTCATGCTGAGACACTGCCTGATCAGAGATTTCAAGTTCCTCTTGATGAATAAAGTTAAACTACTACAAATGTTCTATCTGGAACTGGGGGGTTGGGGGTGGATGTTAAACAGGATCATATTCTTCTATTCTGCTTGAACATAAGATAATTATTAAACAATTATTAAAAGAAAGCTATTAAACTGAACAAACTAAATCTTGTAATGTCTCTTTCCAATAAACTTATGTCAAATGCACCAGAGGGCCAGTGATTAAAATGCTTTCCTGGTACATTTCTGAATGGAAATATAAAAGCTCCTCCTCAGAAATTAAAGAATTATTGATACAGAATAATTTTGTGTTTTTGCAGGAGACCTGATCCATATACAAAATTTTGTTCTCTGGATTTCAAGTTTATTTACTGCATGCTGTTCAATCTTGTGGCAAGGAAAGACATTTTATATCATTATCATCATCCTTTAAAACTTCCTACTTCCTAATTGTCTTCCTTGAGCAAATTCAGTTCTTCTTGAGATAAATTCCACAATATATGTTTCTTTTCCTCCACATGAGGATCAGTTGCCCATTTGGATCAGTTTGACAACTCCATACAGTTGTCAGTTTGACAACTCCATTTGTTAAAGGTAGTGATAACATCTGTGTATGAAACGTTATCTTTGCTTTTCAGAATATAAAGCCCCTTCCCCGATTGTGACATAATTTTATCACTTCTTTTTTTGTAATTGCTAAGAAGGTAAATAAATATTGTTGTCAGTTTAGAATAGTGCTACATTTACAGCCCTCTAAACTTTAGAAATATTGAGTCCTAACATGGTCACTATGCTCTTGGGTTCAAGATGAAACATAAAAATGGAATTGCCATGTTAATTTGGGAAGTTTTTAAATAAAATGGCCTGTTCACCTGCTTGCAAGCCATGCTGACAAGCCATGCAGACGGGGGCTGCACTTTGCCTCTGCAGAAGGAGGAAAGGCAGTGCCAGTTCCCAGGCATCTAGGTCTTGCCGGGGGGCAGAGCTTTCAGCCTGTTTAGGCAGCTCCACCTGTCCCTGTCCCCAGTTTCTTGCAAGCACTCGGCCCACCCTTCTCACCCTGTATTAGTGCAGGATTAGCTGGCTGCTGGTTTCAGAGGCAGGCAGGAATTGTTACCTCCTGTTACCCTGACTGGCGTTGGTTAGGGGAGATTTTTGGCCTACTTTGCACCTTGCCAGGGTTGAGCTAATTGGCATGGTGGTGCTGGTTAGTGATGTCACGGGCTGGATAGAGTTTGGGAATAGGGAGCTGGCCGGTGAGCACCCTAGGCGCTTCTCCACTGATGGGGAAGAGGGGTCTGCCAGGAGCAGATGGTACTGCTTGCGATGGCTGTCATGCTGCATGGGCAGACTGCCTTGGGGAACCCCATGGGCAAGTCCTTCCCTCACTGCTGTACGGCTGAGGCTTAGGAGATTGAACTGGGGGGGATCCATTTTGCCAGCTGGCCGGGTCTCAGCCATCCATAGGATGGCTCACACCTGGGTCTTTGGGGCTCACCCAGACATGTCAAGGCAGGGGTCCAGGGGAATCAGTGTTTGGGTATCATTTGTTCCAATTTACTTGAGCACCAAAGGGAAATATATGGTAACTATAGAGAACTTTTCAATCTTGGCCTCTAGCACTTGCTTACTTGGATGTATTTCTGCCCGCAAATGTTACATAATTGTCTTGAGGCCTCAGCTAAATTGCCATGGTCAGCTAATATGGAGAAGTAAGGGTTCAAGGACAGATTAAAATGTTCTAAGTTGTTCCCTGCTTCCCTCTGTAAGTGGATCAGACAGATTTTGGGCAGGAAGAAATGGCAACCTTTGAGTTTAGTCCAGACTAAATTGGACGTTTCCACCAACTCCCCTTACCCACTGCAGATTGCCTTTATGTCATTCCACAGGGTTCTCTGTCCCCTAGGAGCAGCATTTCATGCAGACTGGAGACCTGCAGTAGGAGGGGGATGGCAGGGAAGTTCCATTCCATTGATGGAACAATTAATCTGGATCCCACCCACAGTATATGAATGAAACCATTTTATTATCAACATGGAAGCAAACAGGAAGAGGTAAATTGTTAGATCTCTGGACATCTCTGACATTCCATCATACACCTCATGTGTTCCTCATTCTCCTCACCAAACCCATTCCCATTTTTTCATTTGCAAATCTACCATTCTGTAGAGATATTTGTGATGCACTTGAGAGGAACACTATAAACAGGGACAAACACTCATTAGCTGCCAGTTGACTGAGGTGTGCATGGAAAAAGAGCTATCCAAAATCTCATGCTCGCTGCAAAAATATAGCATATGGTTCTGTTATTCCCAAGATGTCAGACACAGCTTCTTTCAAATCGGGGCATGAGAGTGTAAGACAATGTTTATGAGGATGCCTGGTGCAAAACATCTGGATCCAAGCAAGGTAAGATTTCCAATTGCTAAAGGCAGCAAGTATCCAAGCATTACCTGGAAAGTTTCATAGGAGTTCAGGAATATTCTCTGACTAGCTGATGTCTACTTGTATAAGGAAGCTTCTTTGTCTGTGGCTAATACGTCCACAGCTCCTTCCTTTGGTCTGAGGGATGGTGCCCCAAAGGCTGGATTTCTACCTAACATATTTTAGAGTACTAGTTCAAGGTCCCTTGGACCTTCTGTTGCTCTACTGTCCTCTTTCCCAATCAATCTTTTTCTTTCTCTAATAAAGATTGAGCAAAACCCCTAATTTCAACAATGGGTTCTGTGCCCTGCATGTTGATGATAACTAAATGTTAATAATAGTACTAACTGAAACCTCACCAATGCTGTACTCATTTTCTCCTAGAGTATTTTCCTCTGCTCTTTTTCATGCATTTGGCAGCCTGAGAAAGATACTAGCCAGCTACAGCAAACCAGATTTGTCAAATGTTTCTCAGTGGCTGTTGCTTCTTTGCTTGCCAAAAAAGAAAAGAAAAAAAACTCTTATTTTTACTTTCCTAACATTAAAACCAGAATCCAGATAAGAAAGTAGACAGGGAATGGACTGAGCCACTGGATTCTTCTATCTTGCTCCATTAACTAAGTAATTTGTACAATATAGCTGCAACTATGGGCCAAGCTACACATGACGAATGACACTTGAACGGCAAGCGGATTGAGTGGAGGGCAAGTGAACAGGGAGAAATACACTTGCTGTTCAAGTGTCATTCGTCATGTGTAGCTTGGCCTTTAGTCCCCACCCCATTCCTAGATTTTGACAAGAATTGTGTTGAAGAAATCATTGCACTATGCAATGAACGGTCACTCTCCATTTTCAATGCTACATCACTTCACAGAGCTTTTCCCAGCCAGAATATTGTGGGACACTTTTAATGAAGTCATATTTAATATTTTTGGCATGTTGGTGATTTGTAGTGGAAATGAAACTAATAAATACTAAATAAAAAATAAAATTATATTCATTTTTATTTACCAAATACATATAATGGGAAGAGATATTTTTCAGTCCATTTTTCTTACTTTGAAAAGGAATGCCCGTTTCTACAGCCAATATCATATAGATTGATGAACTATGAGTTTACCATTGGACACCGACTTTATTTTGATACATAAGCATTACATGGGAAACCAATAACTTCTTTGACCTTGGTGAGCCATGGGAACTGTATTTATTAAAATTAAACTCATTTAAAAGATTTGTAACCTGCTTATTAGAGATGGGCACGAACTGGAAAAAAACCCAAACCATGTGGTTCGTGGTTCATCAAATTTCACGAACCACGAACTTTCACAAACCTGCCCCTGGTTCACAAACCAGTTTGTTTGGTTTGTGAAAATGGCACATCCAGGTCAGAAAATAATCACTTCTGGGTCAGCAGAAAGTCACTTCCAGGCCAGCAGAAGGTCACTTCTGGGCCAGCAGAAGGTCTGCAGGAAGTCCATCCCCTGTTGCCTAGGAAACTGATTGATTGACACCAGCTGTCTGCAGTGATGAACCAAAAAACAAATCAAATGAACCAGCCTAAAGTTCATGGCAGTTTGTCAGAAATGGGATCTGATGAACTACTGGTTGATGCTTAATTTTGGTTCGTATTTCGGTTCATGCCAATCTCTACTGCTTATCTCCACAACAGTATCCGAAGTGGTAAAAAGGCTTTTTATGAGGCATATTTGGCCAAAGTATGTTCCCCTCAAACATGTAACAGGTTTTGACGAGGTCTGACAGCCACATGTTCTTTAATTAATAGTTCTGCTTCATACTATGTTATGTGGTGCACGGTACCTTAGGGAGGTGATAGGGAATCCAGTCATTATTTCAAAACTCTATGATTCATTGCTCTTGTCTCCAAAGCATGTAAATATATGTAAATATATAACATACAACTTCTCTGTAATTATGATTGGAAATTGCAGGCCGAGAGAACTCTGTCAAGCATGATGTTTCCCCTTTAGATTTACAGGCCAGGTCTCAAATAAGCTTATCAGCAGAGCGGGAAGCTACAGACAGAAGCAGGTTATTGTCACCTGATGAACGTTTGTTAATGATGAGTTTAAAAGTACAGGGCTTAGTGTTGAAAGAGTGAAAGAAAAATTGCCTTCAGGATGGTTGTGGCATTTCTGCTGCTGCTGTTATTACTGCTCCTCCAAGCACAGTGCATTGCTGAAACCACCATTATGTGCCACAGGAATGATCCCCTTCAGATCCCACATGAGTATTACCAGAAAGGCGACTTCATCATTGGTGGGATTGCTTCTCACTTTGTAACCTATTATCGCATTATAGACTTCAAGCAACATCCTAATCCATGGGTTGTTCAGCTACCTGTGTACGAGCAATGTCCCTGCCGCCATTACATTATTAGGCCAGGATAGATTCTCTATAAATTCTCTGCCACCTAATTGCTTTTGATGATAGAGTTGTATGTTAGTTTCTAGGGATTTGTAATTTTGTGCCGGTTTTATTATTATTATAGCTCACCTTGAGTCTGGGTGTGGAGAAAATTCTCTAAATAAATGTGAATAATTCCCCTTTAAGAAATTAGGCTTACAGCCTAGTCCTGTGCATGTTTGCTGAGAAGTCATCATGCATTTTACTCCTGCATAAGTTTCCATAGTTTTGATACTTTATTTTCAACATGAGATGTGTTGTTCAAAGATGCCTGTAGTCTTACTTATAAATTGCACGTTCCCTTCAATATGACATATGTGGTCTTCCTTCATTTTGTTTTTGCTTTTCATTAGTCTATATGGAAGCCTTTTCTCATGGCATATTCTTAGATTCCCCCCTTCCTTTTCATATATTCTGATACAGAGTGATGAGCTTACTTAAACATATAATCAAACATATAATTTCTCTTTTCAGGCCAAGACCAGAGGAAAATCTTTGTGTCCTTTCTTTGGTGTATACTATAAAGGAGATCAATAAGAATCACAAGATCTTACCAAATACAACTCTGGGGTTCCACATCTATCATAGTTACTCTGATGCAAAGATAATTTATAAAAGCATCCTGAGTCTCTCTGCTGCCCAAGGTAGTCCTTTTCCCAACTACAAGTGTGACACCAGGATGAATCTTGTTGCTGTAATTGGGGGACCAGACTCGGAAACATCTCTCTCAATGGCCAATGTCTTACTCATTTATAAAATGCCACAGGTATAAAGTCTAAGAGGGGTAATGAATTCTTAAAATGTATTTTCTGTTCTTTGATGTTTAATAAATTCCTGGGTAGTTGACACTTTACATATATAGATGTATAACGTATATGCGTGGGGATGTGTTGCATTCAACAAAATACATTTTTGCAAACACATAGGTACATTTTGCCTCAAAGAAAGAATTTACTATAGTTTATTATGAGAGATCCCTTTTCATTATCATTATTGACTTCAAATGAAGGACATAAAATGTTGTTGCAAAATTGGACCGGCTATCTTGGGACATTCAAGTTAGGGCAAAAAAAGAATTTTACCACAATATATATATATTTAAGGAAATGAAGACATTGTTGATGATACAATGAATGTAAACCAGACATATGACACACAGATCAATGTGTATAACAAATGCTTTTCACATGTAAACATTTTTTCTTCAGGTTGCTTATTCCTTCTTTGATTCAAAGAAACATGACATGGTCAAGTTCCCTTTCTTCTACCAAATGGTTCCCAATGAAGGACATCTGTATAAAGGGATTGTCCAGCTACTTCTGCATTTCTCATGGAAGTGGGTGGAGATCATTGCAACAGATGATGATAAAGGAGAACATTTCATACAGATGTTGGTACCAATGCTTTCCCAGCATGGGATCTGCACTGCCTTTACAAAAAGAATAATAATCATAAATTCTTATTTGCATAGTCCGAATTTTATAGATTACTTTTGGAATATGTCCCTTTTTTTGAACAAATCGCAATCCAAAGTGCTTGTCGTATACACAGACATTCATACCACAGTGTCTCTGGCTATATTGCTAAGAATATCAGAAAATGCAAGGAGAGCTATTGGTAAAGTATGGATCATAACAGCCCATTGGGATTTTGAAACAGATACTTTGCAACGGGCTTTCATAAGACGAGCTCTTCATGGTGCTTTATCCATTGCAGTTCACTCAAATGAGGCTCCAGGGTTCCAAAATTTCCTTCACCTCTTAAGTATTCATTGGCGAAAGTGGAAATACTTTTTCAGGGTCTTTTGGAATGAGTCATCCCAATGTTTGCTGCCAGATTTCAAGGAGGACATAAACAGCTGTATTGGGGAAGATATACTTGAGAGCTTTCCTGAGCCTCATTATGAAATGAGCTTAGCTGGCCAAAGGTACAGCATCTACAATGCTGTCTATGCCATAGCACATTCTTTGCATGCCATGTACGCATCCAGATTCAAACCCAGGCCAGTGATGGATGGTGACAAATGGAAGCCTCTGGATTTTCAACCTTGGAAGGTAACACTCTTTCGGGGGAGGATAGAGGTTCATAGAAGTAGGAATACAGAATTTACAATGAGCTGGGGAATATGCCAAATATTGGCAAAATTCTATGGTTTAGATGGAAGGACGATCATGAAATGTCCTCCCTTCAGGTTTGCATGAAAAAGAATTGTTTTGAAATCTCGCTCACACAGTTAAAGTTATCATCAAGGAAATTCCTGTCTCTACATCTTCTACTCCCAAGTTCTCAATATGCGCTCCCCAGAAAGTGAAACAGCTGTTCACCAGTTTATAAAAGTTTTACTTCTTCCATTGTAGCTTCACCATTTCCTAAAGGACATCTCGTTTAATAACAGTGCTGGAGATGAAGTGGCATTTGTTAGAAGTGGTGAAATGAGAACAGGATTTGATATTATGAACTGGGTTAGCTTTCCAAACAATTCCTTCTTAAGAGTGAAAGTAGGATGGCTGAATCCAGAGGCTTCCCCAAGCAGAGAATTCACTATTAATGAAGAGATCATCACGTGGCACAGCACATTTCGTCAAGTAAGATTTGATTCTGGGATCGAAATTATGCAGCCAAACTATGAAGTGTGTTTGAGTAGCCTTCTCACAAACTGTCTAAGAAGAACAAACATGACCATTTTCTCTGGAAGCCACGGCATGCTGAGGGTAGTCAAATATATTTATTTAAAGTGTATTAACTAAAATTGTGGTGGGAGGAAAGGGAAGCAGTGGAGGAAGAAAATTAATTGTTCTGACCCATCCTGTAGATTGTATAAGGACTGTCAGATGTAAACTGTGAGGAATAGTGCTCCTGGCCCTTATCCCCACCAATTCAGCAGTATAATATAATTACATGATAGGGGAATTTTATAAACATGTATCCCTCCTGAACCCATGACCCCTCAAATTGTAGTTTTTAAAAATGTGAACGTCTGATCAGCATTAGTAACGTTGTCACAGTCAACACAATGTTTAAAAGAAAAATAAGGGTGAGCAACAGATTCAGCATGAAAGGACATGTTGAAGGACAAAAGGCAGTAGTGCTTTACTCAGTAATGAGAATTTCACTGCCAATGGATGGGTGGGTAGTAGCATAGCAATGGGTACTAGCATAGATGACTTTAAAGGTGAGTAGACATATTCCTGGAAGACTGTTGCATCAGTGGCTGCCATCACATTGACTAAAAGGAGCTTCCCAGAGGCAACAGACTTCTGAATACCAGTGTTAGGAGGTTGTCTACTCTGTAAAACATAGAAACATAGAGACTGAAAATCCCAAGGGTCATCGAGTCCAATTCCCCACACAATATACGAAGTTCACAACTATCTTTCCCTCTCCCCTTGTTCCCCCATTGAATACTGTTCTATGCCCAGAGGAAGGCAAAAAACCTCCAGAATCCTGGCAAGTCTGGCCTTGAGAAAAATTCCTTCCTGATTCCAAAATGGCAGTTGGCATTACCTTGGCATAGGTGAGCCTAGTACTGGCACATCCCTTCCTCGCCTCCTTCTCATTGAGTAGATGGACATTCTGTCTGATACCATAGGAATCATCCTAAGTTAAGAAAAGCAGTGTAAATTCTTAAAAATGGTTTGTTTTAAAATTAGAATGTTAATTTTAATATACTCCATAGGAAGTTTGAGGGCCTTGCTATGAATTTGTCCTTCTTTGCCCTGCATTGCTGAAATCGGAATGCCCACTCATATAGTTGTTCTTCAAATCCAGCATCCTCTAGTAAGGAACGGGACTGAGCACTGGAGCAATCAAGCACCTTTTCTAATTCTATTATGTAAAAAATGCCCTATAGTGATTCAGCATGGCTTTGCAAAGAAAGTGCTTTCATCCAAGATTTCTGCAGGCATGATAACAACCAAATAATCTGTTATTTATTGCTAGATGAAAATATAAGGAAATGAGAATATAAGGAATGAGAGAGTAGAGATGTTATCAAAATTCTGATTTATTTATATCAGCTTGAATGTGTTTTAAACATGTTCTTCAACATTCCAAATTATAAATATTGCTGAAATTAGGGCATTTAATCATCAAAAGGTAAACCTGAAGTTTGTCAAGTGAAATTTAGTCAAGATTTAAGTTCAAACAGCCAAATTCAAAGTTGTTGGATTTTGAATATGAGTCAAAATTTGTTTAAGTTCATATTGAGACTAGGCCATGAAAAGACCATTTTACTAAGCATGGGGAAATGTCTCTCCTGTTCATGAATAGGTGCCACCTTCTTCCTTGTGCAATGAGAAATGCTTTACAGGTTACCACAGGAAGAAGCAGGAGGGGAAACCATTTTGTTGCTACGACTGTGTTCGATGTCCAGATGGAGAGATTTCAGACCGGAAGGGTAAGAGACATCATGCCCTATCACATCAAACACTAGCTTATCTGTTCTCAGTACAAATCATTGGGTGCATGCACTTCTTTTTATGTATGGAGAATTGAGAATACAGTTTTAAAACACTTGTAAGAAATCTACATCATGTATTGTACTTGAAATACCCCCAATAAAATTAGATGATTTCAAGCATTTTTTAAATTTACTTTATTTGTAGTCTGCATTTTTACTGAGACTCTAGACAGATGACACAGCATGATAATTAATTGATCGATCGATTGATTCATTCATTCAGAAATCTAAGAACCGTGTGTTGCATATTCTTTAGACTAGCGCATGCCTCACGAGTCAGTCTATATGGATGCAATGTATTATCATTAAAGACTTTAAAGCATATTCATTATTGCAAAAATTATTTACTTTTAAATTAAAAAACTGGAAATGTTTAAGTTTACCGTATGCATAGGAATTATTATATAGTAATGCACATGGTTTTGTATACAAATATTCATTTGGCACTTTTTGAGTAAAGGCTGACTTTCATTTCACTCATTCTGTAAGAAAAAAATATTTCATAAGAGGGTTTTTTCCAGTGATCACCAATTTTTCCATTTTTAAATCCTCAGATGTTTTCATACTGTGAATTTCAAGTGTAAAATCCTTTATGAAGCATTCCACTCATTCTAAAAGAGAATTATTTCATAGGAGGCTTTTTGTTAGTGCTCCCCAAACTCATCCAATTGTTCTGGTGGAAGAAATGTAAAGAAATCTTGGATGTTGCGGCGGAGGGGGGATACTTTTCTCTCAGAAAATTTCTATTTATTTTCTGGGCTTTCACATCTTTAGCATAGGTACAAGGTGATGCTCAAGAAAGGGACATCTCACAGGCAATATGCCACCACTGAAAAAGCCCTGCTTCCGCTTGCTATTCACATCACATCTGAAGTCCAGGTTACAAAGACTTATGAGGAGGATTTTATATAGCAGGCTGAACAGTATGGGAGGAGGTGGCCCTCCAAGTATGCTAGCCTCAAGCTGTTTTGAGAGCCAGTTTGGTGTAGTAAAGAGCAGCAGGACTCTAATCTGCATAACCAGGTTTGATTTCTCGCTCCTCCACTTGAAGTCAGATGGCTGACCTTGTGTCAGTCACAGCTCTCTCAGCTTTATCAGGCCCACCCATCTCACAGAGTGATTGTTGTGAGGATAATGACAACACATGTTGTAAACCACTCGGAGTGTGTCATTAAGCTGTCCTGAAGAGCGGTATATAAATAGAATGTTGTTGTTGTTAGGGTTTTAATGTTCAGAACTAGAGATGGGCACGAACTGAAATATGAACCAAAATTAAGCATGAACCAGGCAGGTTCGTGAACCAGCGGTTCGTCAGATCCCATTTCTGATGAACCATCACAATCTTTAGGCTGGTTTGTTCGGTTTGTTTTTTGGTTCGTCACTGCAGACAGCCTGGCGCCTTTCAATCAGTTTCCTAGACAACAGGGGATGGACTTCCTGCAGATCTTCTGCTGACCCAGAAGTGACCTTCTGCTGGCCTGGAAGTGACCTTCTGCTGGCCTGGAAGTGATGTTTTTCTGACCTGGATGTGCCGTTTTCACAAACCAAATGAGCCGGTTCACAAACCAGGGGCAGATTTGTGAAAGTTTGTGGTTCATGAAATTTGATGAACCATGAACCACATGGTTTGGTTTTTTTACGGTTCGTACCCATCTCTATTCAGAACCAGCATTCTGATAAAGACCATTAATCAGCAAAGTTCCTAAAAAGATGGTAAGAAGTTTCTCCTACTTTGTTCTAACTTGCTAAAAAGGAGTTTATGAAATAACATCTGTTCTGTTTTTTTCAGACATGGATAGCTGTTTCCAGTGTCCAGAAGATCATTATGCAAACAAAGACCAAGATGAATGTCTTCTCAAAGTTTTAAACTTCCTTTCTTATAATGAAGATTTGGGCATCAGCTTAGCTCTCCTGGCATGTTCCCTTGCTCTTGTCACAGCTGCTGTTCTTGGAATTTTCATTAAGTACCAAAATACCCCCATTGTTAAAGCCAACAATCGCAATCTTACTTACATTCTCCTTATTTCCCTAACATTCTCCTTCCTCTCCTCATTGTTATACATTGGCCACCCTGGAATACTGACCTGCACTCTCCAACATATGGCTTTTGGCATCATCTTCTCAGTGGCTATTTCTTGTGTCCTGGCCAAAACCATCAATGTGGTCCTGGCTTTCACGGCTACCAAGCCAGGATCAAGAATGAGAATCTGGATAGGCAAAAGACTAACCAACATGGTTGTTCTTTCTGGCACCTTTATTCAAGTAATAATTTGTACTATTTGGCTATGTACTGCTCCTCCATTCCCAGATGTTGACATACAGTCTCTAGTTCAAGAAATGGTGATAGAGTGTAATAAAGGGTCAGTTGCCATGTTTTATTCTGTTCTAGGATATACAACATTAATGGCAATAGTCAGCTTCATTGTGGCTTTCTTTGCAAGGAAGTTGCCCAACACTTTTAATGAAGCTAAGTTCATCACTTTTAGCATGCTGATGTATTGCACTGTTTGGGTATCATTTGTTCCAACCCACCTGAGCACCAAGGGGAAATATATGGTGGCTGTGGAGATCTTTTCAATCTTGGCCTCCAGCGCTGGCTTATTTGGATGTATTTTTGCCCCCAAATGTTACGTAATTGTCCTGAGGCCTCAACTAAATAGTCAAAATCAGCTAATATGGAGAAGTAAGAGTTCAAGGACAGCTTAAAATGTTCTAGTCTGCTCCATTACCTCAAAAACTTCTCTATCCTGGCTGTGAGGAAGGTGGAGACACAGCAAATTTTTCATATGAATAAACTCATTGTACAGCTAATTGGAGGAAATGTTTACAAGGTATATCTTTAGGAGTATATTTTCTGACCAGGACACATTTTATCCACACAACACTTGCCCACTTTTTATTTTGCTCATCTAGGCTTGGTTAATGGTATTATTCATGATAAACTTAATTTGGACCAGTTTACATGTTAAGGGAGTATCCACCATTTGCCCCTACACATTATATATTCACTGAGAAGAAGAAATCATCTGGAAGAGAAAATATCTTAGGGTAATTTGTGGTTTTTTGCTCTTCTCAACCTCCACCACTCCCGGCCATCTGTAAAGGATATTCCAATGATGATATAGTTCTCCCCCCTGCCCCCCCCATACACAACTTTCAGTACTATTTCCCAAAACATGTAGTTAATCCATTGACTTCATTACTAAAGGATGTGGGGATGGCCAGTAGCCTAGATGGAATTTAAGAGGATGGAAAAATTCATAGAGCATTTCTAGGTAGGGCTTCTAATAAATTCATGAAGAATCTGTGATTCCCATGGGGAATCTTATTTATGTTTCCCATTGGGATCTCATTTTGAACTAATTGAAACAAATTTGGTTGGATCATTTGAATGACCAAATATATCTATCAATAGATTGAAAACCCTTCAGAGAACCTTGAAAAAATCTGTTATTCTAATGTTAATTCTTCCGAGTTAGCCCAATGTTCTATTAGTCAGTCGCCAGTAATGTTGGAGGTCCCTATTGAGCCACTGGTCAATCAGAGATTTCAAGTTGCTCTTCTTAAAATAAAGAGCTATTAAACTACTATAAATGTTCTATCTGGAACTGGGGATTTGGGGGTGGATGTTAAACTGGATCATAAGCTTTTTTGGTATTAAACAGAATTCTTCTATTTTGCTTGAACCTAAGATAATAATTAAACAGTCTAGTTCTGTAACTGAACAAACTATCAGAGCAATTGTATGCAGAGTTACTCCAGTCTAAGTCTATTGATTTCAATGGGTTTAGAATGGAGAAACTCTGCTTAGGATTGTGCAGTAAATCTTGTAATGTCTCCTTCAAACAAACTTAGGCCAGTAACTGGAAAACATGTCAAATGAATCAGTGGGCCAGTGTTTAATAATGCTTTCCTGGTACATTGCCAGATGGAAAGATGACAATCCAGAAGTTCCATGCCCAACCTGGGGCCTGCTATCGATAATGCAGATTTTGTTCAAAATACTTCCTCAGGGGCACAACAGTCCACCTTGTGATATGCTGAGCATTCCTATAACCTGGAGAGTGATGGCGGTATCTTCAATTGCATGAAACTTCTGAATTGTCGTCTTTCCACCAGTCCAGCTATATAACAAGAGAAAGGAGGAATTATCTGATAAGAGACTTTTGGATGTTGTATATTTATTTTCCCGGAGTTATCTCCTCTGCATGTTTATCAAACATCTGTACGACATGTGAGGAGAGTGCTGTTTGTGATATTTCTATTTGCATTGTACTGTATTGTAATACTGTTATATGAATTATGATAGAATTTATTGTAAATTAGCACTTGAGCACTTTAAATGTTGAAAATTATCTGCACAGTGTAAAGTGTATCTTTCTCCTGTGGGATTCCCCCCCCCCCTTCATTATACTCACATTAAAAGACGGGCTACAGTGACAACAAATGTTATCTGTCACTATTCTTATTCAATATATCCTAGCTACTGCTAAAATCTTCAATCCCATGGTGGCCACACTGTCAGATCTGTGGCTAAATAATAGTTGTATCCAGACTACCTTCTGCAATCAGACAAGAGTCCGTTGTTTTCAAAAGATTTACTGAAAAAAGCAACCATTATAGTCCACTGGCCCAGATGCTATATCTGGGCTGGTACACATGTATTGTTACGAATGAGAGGCAAAGAATACAGTACAAAGTATCAAGACTAGGGATGTGCGTTTCGGCTTTCTGAGTGCCGAAAGAAAGCCGAAACAAAAGTGTTTCAGCTTCTTTTGGGTTAGCCGAAACGTTTCGGAGAAAGCCAAAACGTTTCGGCTTAGCCGAAAGAAAAAAAGCCGAAACGTTTCGGCTTTCTTTCGGCTTTCGGCTTTTTCAATGGGAAAATGCCTCCGTCTTCCCGGACGTCTGGGGAGGGATTTTCCCATCGAATCAGCCCAAAATTGGTGGGGACCTTCCTCTAACCCATCTCTAACCCCCCCCCCAAATTTCAGACCGATTGGACTTTGGGGGGCCATGTTATGGCTCCCCAAAGCAGGTCCCCTATCCTCCTATAAGAAAGCGAAGGAGCAGCATATTGCTGCTCATCTTCTTCATTATTTCCTATGGGGAAAAAATGAAGAAGCAGGCTTCCTTTGCCAGGGGTGGCATTTTGCATGCAAAATGCACCCTTACCCTCAGGGGCCCTTCTCCCACCCTTCCTCCCACCCCCCACCAAGGCTCAGACTGCTCCCACTTGGGGGGGGCATTTCATGGCCTCCCCAAGTAGGTGCTCTCATCTCTACCACTGACAGCTGGGGGAGGCTTGTCTTCCCAGGGGTGGCATTTTGCATCAGTGGGAAAATGCCTCCCCCAGACGTCCGGGAAGACGGAGGCATTTTCCCATAGAAAAAGCCAAAAGCCAAAAGCCGAAAGAAAGCCGAAACAAAGCCGAAAGCCGAAAGCCGAAACGGCTGGCCGTTTCGGCTTTCGGCTTATTCAAAAGAGATTATTCTTTCGGCTTTCGGCTTTAGCAGAAATTTTTTGGCTTGCACACCCCTAATCAAGACCCAGTAGGCCCAGCCTCCTCTCATAGTTCTCAAAACAATCCCTTTGAAGCTGAGAAAGTGAAAGTTTCCCAGGGCTGGAAAAGCTGTAGTCAAAACATTCCTATTCTGAGAGATAGCTGCTAGGGAACATCTTGGCACCTGTGAAGAAAGCACTCAGAACACTAAAATAATTAAAATGGAGTCTCTTGGGTTACAACATATAGGGAAGCATTCTGAACCTGACATTTCTGCCCCCCCTAAAATGCCCCTCCCCCTGGTTTATGCGGATAGCGGGTATGGAATGCTTTTACTAATCTAGGAGCATGAACATGCACAGAGTTCACCCATTCATCAAACCCAGAGTCAAAGTCCTTCCATCTGATAAGATAAAACAGCTGATTTCTTTTAAGTTTAGAGTCCAAAATTTGCTGCACTTCATAATGGGTCTGATCATCAATCAAAGTAGGGATAGGAGGGGCACGGGTGTGCCATTGATTTGCTGGGGGAACCTTTTTTAAGAGGCTGACATGGAATGTATCATGTACATGGCATAGGTTCTTTGGTAAATCCAGGGCTACAGTCACTTTATTGATTACTTTACGAATAGGAAAAGGTCCCAGAAATTTCAATGCTAGTTTTCGGCTGGTTTGAGTAACTTTCAATTTTTTTGTAGATAGATAAACAAGGTCTCCAGGTTGTAAGTCCCATTCGGCCAGACGATGGCGATCAGCATATTTTTTGTAGTCCTGTTTGGCTTTGTCGAGATACTTTTTAATTAGAGTCCATTGCTGAGCTGCTTCCCCCCACCATTCTGAAACATCTCGGGATGCTGAAGTAGGGGGGGGGGACGCTTCAAACGGGAAGGGTTTGAAGTGGAAGCCATATACTACTTTGAAGGGAGTTTCTCCAGTAGAGGCGTGTACGCTGTTATTGTATGAAAATTCCGCTAAGGGAAGCAAATCAATCCAGTTGTCTTGTTGAAAATTGATATAACAGCGGAGGAACTGTTCCAATATTTGATTAGTTTTTTCAGACTGTCCATCGGTTTGAGGATGATGGCTGGAACTTAAACCTTGCTCAATTCCCATAATTTGTAGAAGCTCCCGCCAGAATTTGGCAACAAACTGTCCGCCGCGGTCCGAAATCACCTTTGACGGAAAAGAATGCAGTTTAACAATGTGTTTTAGGAAGATATCTGCTAGTTTTCGGGCCGAAGGTATAGCGGTGCAAGGTATGAAATGAGCTTGCTTGGAGAATAAATCCACTACAACCAAAATGCAAGTGTGGCCCTTGGAGGGGGGGAGGTCTTTAATAAAATCCATTGATATGGTTTCCCATTGTCTGTTTGGTGTTTCTAAAGGTTGTAAAAGTCCGGGTGGCTTGCCTTTGCGTGACTTGGCACTGAGACAGATGGGGCATGACGCTATATATTGGGAAATGTCTTTGCGCATGCCTGGCCACCAAAACTGCCGTTGTACTAGATGGAGTGTTTTTAAGTACCCGTAGTGGCCAGCCGTAGGGGCGTCGTGACAGCGTTGTAACACTTCTTTTCTTAAACTGCTGGGTACATAAAAGCAGTCCCCCCAAAGCCACTCTCCTTGCTCGGATTGTTGTAACTTTTCCTTGGGTACATTCCCCCCTCCTTTTCCACTTCAGCTTTTAGTTTTTGTCTCCACCCTTGGTCTGGTTGAGAAGGTTGGGTGGCGCGACTGCGCGTTGTAACCACTCCCCCTAATTGCGTAGGTGAAAAGACAGTGTCTATTGTCTCCTCCCGCTTGCTCTTATGTTGAGGCATGTGCGATAGGGCGTCGGCAAGGAAGTTAGTTTTGCCAGGCAAAAAGTTCAAAGTGAAGTTGAATTTAGAAAAGTATTCCGCCCATCGCAATTGTTTGGCATTCAGCCTTCGAGGACTGCTTAGGGCTTCTAAATTTTTGTGATCCGTCCATACCTCAAACTGATGGCGGGCTCCCTCTAGCCAATGTCTCCAGGTGGAGAGTGCCGCCTTTACAGCAAAAGCTTCCTTTTCCCAAACATTCCAATTTCTTTCAGGTTCAGAAAATTTGCGGGATAGGAAGGCACAGGGTTTAAGCACATTGTCCTCCCCTCGCTGCAAGAGGACGCCTCCAATCACAGTATCGCTGGCGTTTACTTGTACTACAAATGGGCGATTTTCGTCAGGGTGTTGCAGAACTGGTTCGGAAATAAATTGGGTTTTGAGCTGATCGAATGCTGCTTGGCACTGGGGCGTCCATGACAATTTAGCGCTTGGTTTTTTAGCTTGTTCCCCTTTGTCTTTGGTTTTTAACAGTTCAGTCAGGGGAAGTGTTATTTGAGCAAAGTTTGCTATAAATTCTCTATAAAAGTTGGCAAACCCTAGAAAGGATTGTAGTTCTTTGTGAGTAGTGGGCGTTTGCCATTCCTGGACAGCTTGCACTTTGCTCGGGTCCATTTTTAAACCATCTTTGGAGATGCAATATCCCAGATAGGTGAGTTCCGTCTTATGAAACTCACATTTGGACAGTTTAATGGGCAATTTGTTACACATTAGAATAGTTAAGACTTTTTTCACAAGATCTACGTGTTCGTCTTCAGATTCTGAATGAATTAACACGTCATCTAGATACACCACTACTCCTTTGTACAAAAAGTCAAGCAATACTTCATTGATCATGGACATGAAAACCGAAGGGGCCCCGGCCAGGCCAAAAGGAATAACTAAGTATTCGTATTGGCCGAGGGGCGTATTGAACGCGGTTTTCCATTCATCGCCTTCCCTTATACAAACATGGAAGTAAGCATCTTTTAAATCCAATTTCGTAAAGATCTTACCTTGTGCCATGACGTTGAGTAGATCCCAGATGAGTGGGATGGGGTAGGCGTTGCTGGAGGAGACTGCATTAAGTCCTCTAAAGTCTGTGCAAAGTCTCAATCCCCCATCCTTTCTTTTGACAAATAGCACGGGAGCAGCATGTGGGCTATTTGCGGGTCGGATGAATCCTCTTTGAAGATTAGTGTCAATGAATTTGAGGAGGTCCTCCCACTCATTTGGGCTCATGGGATACAGTCTGCCTTTGGGTAAACATGCACCCGGTAAAATTTCCACGGCACAGTCCGTCCTCCGGTGGGGAGGTAAGGAGTTGGCTTCTTCTTCGGTGAAGGTTTGGACATAGGCCCTATATTGTTTAGGTATTTGGTTGAGTTCTTCTTGAGTTAACAGGGCTTGTTCAATGAGAGTAGGGTTGTTACCCCAGTTTTGATTCCAACGATGATTTCCACATTTATCATGGGAAAAGGTAATGCTTCCTACTGTCTAGTCTATATAGGGGTTGTGATTAGGGATGTGCATTTCGGCTTTCTGAAAGCCGAAAGAAAGCCGAAACAAAAGTGTTTCGGCTTCTTTCAGGTTAGCCGAAACGTTTCAGGCTAAGCCGAAACGTTTCGGCTAGCCGAAAGAAAAAAAGCCGAAACGTTTCGGCTTTAGGCTTTTTCAATGGGAAAATGCCTCCGGCGTCTTCCCGGACGTCTGGGGGAGGCATTTTCCCACCGAATCAGCCGACAATTGGTAGGGACCTTCCTCTAACGCCTTTCTACAAACCCCCCAAGTTTCAGACCGATTGGACTTTGGGGGACCATGTTATGGCCCCCCAAAGCAGGTCCCCCTATCCTCCCATAAGAAAGCGAAGGAGCAGCATATTGTTAGCATGCTGCTGCTCATCTTCTTCATTATTTCCTATGGGGAAAAATGAAGAAGCAGGCTTCCTTTGCCAGGGGTGGCATTTTGCATGCAAAATGCCCCCTCACCCTCAGGGGCCCTTCTCCCACACCTCCTCCCACCCCCCACCAAGGCTCAGCCTGCTCCCACTTGGGGGGGGCATTTCATGGCCTCCCCAATTAGGTGCTCTAATCTCATTCTCTACCACTGACAGCTGGGGGAGGCATGTCTTGCCAGGGGTGGCATTTTGCATGCAAAATGCCCCCCAACCCTCTGGGGCCCTTCTCCCACCCCCCACCAAGGCTCAGACTGCTCCCACTTGGGGGGGGCATTTCATGGCCTCCCCAAGTAAGTGCTCTCATCTCTACCACTGACAGCTGGGGGAGGCTTGTCTTGCCAGGGGTGGCATTTTGCATGCAAAATGCCCCCCAGCCCTCTGGGGCCCTTCTCCCACCCTTCCTCCCACCCCCCACCAAGGCTCAGACTGCTCCCACTTGGGGGGGCCATTTCATGGCCTCCCCAAGTAGGTGCTCTCAGCCCCCAAATTCCACCCCCTACAGCCCCACACAAACCCAATTCCCCCCCAGCTGCCACACACGGACCCAAATCCCCACATTAGCCCCTCACAGACCCAAATCCACCCCCAGCAGCCCCACACCCATAACCCCAGGAACAGGCTGGCAAAGGCCAGCCCTCTCCCTTTGTTCCCTATGCTGGGAACTTCTAAACTCTCTTTCCCTGGGCAATTCTGCACAGCCCAGGGGTGCCACAATGGTGGGCACACAGCAGGGGGGGGAACACCAAAGGGCATGGAAGCAGTATCTTACACAAAAATAACACAACTCACTTCACATTAAAGAATCACCCCAAAAAATTGCTGTCAAAAGCACTTTATTTCTGTAACTGCTTTAGGTCACACAGTAGGAAGGCACAACAGAGCAGGAAAGCAGTGTACTACACAAAAATAACACAACTCACTTCACATCAGAGAATCACACAAACACAATTGCTGTCAAAAACGGTGAAGTGGGTTGTATTATTTTTGTAGTACATTGCTATCATGCCCTGTTGTGCCCTCCTACTGTGTAACCTAAAGCTGTTCAAGAAATAAAGTGTTTTTGCCAGGAATTGTGTTTTTGTGATTCTCTGATGTTAAGTGAGTTGTGTTATTTTTGTGTAAGATAGTGCTGCCATGCCCTTTGGTGTTCCCCCCTGCTGTGTAACCTAAAGCTGTTCAAGAAATAAAGTGTTTTTGACAGGAATCGTGCTTTGTGATTCTCTGATGTTAAGTGAGTTGTGTTATTTTTCTGTGTGGGGGACTGCTGGTGTAATGTGTCATAATGCTTTGCCTACTTGTACTTTGGAAGGGAGAAAATAATTTTTTAAAAACTTTATTTTGTGTTGTTCTTGTTTTATTCTTTGTTGTGCAGTTGGTTCCCATCATAGGGAACAATGGGGCTGGCTGGCCAGCCATCTCTGTAGGTGGTGGGGGAATTTGAGGGAGGGTGTCTGTGGTTCAGGTGCTCTTTCACAGGGACCAGCTGGCACTCAGAAGTGTGCCCACCATTGTGGCACCCCTGGGCTGTGCAGAATTGCCCAGGGAAAGAGAGTTTAGAAGTTCCCAGCATAGGGAACAAAGGGAGAGGGCTGGCCTTTGCCAGCCTGTTCCTGGGGTTATGGGTGTGGGGCAGGTGGGGGTGGATTTGGGTCTGTGAGGGGCTAATGTGGGGATTTGGGTCTGTGTGTGGCAGCTGGGGGGGAATTGGACTTTAGGGGCTGAGAGGACCTACTTGGGGAGGCCATGAAATGGCCCCCCCAAGTGGAAGCAGTCTGAGCCTTGTTGGGGGGTGGGAGGAAGGGTGGGAGAAGGGTCCCAGAGGGTTGGGGGGCATTTTGCATGCAAAATGCCACCCCTGGCAAAGGAAGCCTCCCCCAGCTGTCAGTGGTAGAGAAAAGAGCACCACCTACTTGGGGAGGCCATGAAATGCCCCCCCCCCCAAGTGGGAGCAGGCTGAGCCTTGGTGGGGGTGGGAGAAGGGCCCCAGAGGGTTGGGGGGCATTTTGCATGCAAAATGCCACCCCTGGCAAGACAAGCCTCCCCCAGCTGTCAGTGGTAGAGATGAGAGCAGAGCACCTACTTGGGGAGGCCATGGGAGCAGGCTGAGCCTTGGTGGGGGGTGGGAGGAAGGGTGGGAGAAGGGCCCCTGAGGGTAAGGGGGCATTTTGCATGCAAAATGCCACCCCTGGCAAAGGAAGCCTGCTTCTTCATTTTTCCCCATAGGAAATAATGAAGAAGATGAGCAGCAGCATGCTAACAATATGCTGCTCCTTCGCTTTCTTATGGGAGGATAGGGGGACCTGCTTTGGGGGGCCATAACATGGTCCCCCAAAGTCCAATCGGTCTGAAACTTGGGGGGTTTGTAGAGAGGCGTTAGAGGAAGGTCCCCACCAATTTTGGGCTGATTCGGTGGGAAAATGCCTCCCCCAGACGTCCGGGAAGACGCCGGAGGCATTTTCCCATTGAAAAAGCCGAAAGCCGAAAGCCGAAAGTAAGCCGAAAGCCGAAAGCCGAAACGGCTGGCCGTTTCGGCTTTCGGCTTATACGAAAGAGAATCCTCTTTCGGCTTTCTGCTTTCGGCTTTAGCCGAAAATTTTTGGCTTGCACACCCCTAGTTGTGATCCCACAACCATCTGCTTTCCAATATTAAAGAGTACTTTGCTGTAGTACTAATTACGAATGATCTTGTTTCCCAATGTTGTCCCATACCTGTAATGACAGGTATAGTTTCGGTAGTGACAGGATTCATATTAGTGCCATCCATTTGTTCAAAAATGACTGGAGTTTCCAGTTCTTTTACAGGGAGTACTAATCCATTTACTAAGGCTGGTGCAATAATGTCTCTAGAGCAGCCCGAGTCTATGAGGGCTTGCACATGAATATGTGTTTTTCTTTCTGGGTTAACTAACGTTACTGGTATGAATAGTATGGACCCACGAGGTCTTTCCGGAATTGGAACTGACTGATTTTTGATCTGCTGCTTGGGTCCTTTTACGACAGATCCATCTTGTTTCCCAAGGCAGGACTTTCGGGGTTTTCCTCACCGATTAGAGCTGTTGAATCATAGTCCATAATTTCTTAAAGCTCTAAGCTTTTTTCGGGAGGATTTCTGTGGAAAGTTCCTCTGCCTCTCGACGCTCTGGGAGCGGGTGTCAGGCGGGCTGGCGTGGGCTGAGAGGTGGGGGCTGGACGCCTTGGTAGGAACGGATTTCTTTGCACAGGCCGGAACGGACATTGTGCCGCAAAGTGACCACTTTGGCCACACTGTAGACACAATCCTTGTTGCCCTCTAGCATCTCTCACTCCTCTAGTTGCATATCCAGCACGCCTGCTCCCTCTCACAAGTACAGATGAGTGCCGGTGCCCAGCGGTTTGTTCCTGTTCGACCAAGCGTACTTCTTGCATACGGTTTTCCACTTCACAAGCTAATTTAATCCACCCCAAAAGTGTGGGGGGGATTGTCTTGCATAAGGGCCCTGTCCAATAGTCTGGGATTCATGCCCTGTTTGAACAGAATTATTTTGGTGGACTCCTCACACCTTGGACATTTGGCGGCCAGCTGTCGGAATTTTGTAACATAGTCTCTAGCCGACATGCTGCCTTGTCTAATAGATTGCAATTCAGTCCGAGCTCTACTTTCTTCCAAAGGGTATTGAGCGCGAAGCGCATTTACAAGACCTTGTAATGTGTTTAATTCAGGGGCCCCCAATTCGTAAAGGGCTACATACCATTCTGCTGCTTTTCCTTGTAGGCGAGACCCCAAGTGTTCGATCTGGCTGGCTTCATCTCCGAACAAATGTCCCCAACGGTTAAAGAATCGTAAAGCTTGTACTAGGAAAAATCCTAATTTGGAGGAGACCCCGTCAAACGTGGCTTCCAGTTTTACCCACCCCATCGGCAATTCCTGGGGTCTGGCGACCAGCGCAGGCAGTGGGTAATATTCTATAGGCACTTGTTGAGGTCTCCCATCTGGGTACTTCGGATGAGGTTGTACTGGAGGAGGTTGTATCGGAGGTTGCTGGGGTCTCGGTTGAGGTTGTAATGGAGGAGGGGGTCCTCTTGGCACTGGCTGAACTGGCGGAGGAGGTCCCCTCGGTACTGGTTGGGCTGGCGGAGGGGGTCCTCTCGGTACTGGCTGTAGTGGCGGCGGAGGTCTCCTCGGAACTGGTTGTAGTGGTGGAGGAGGTCCTCTCGGAACAGGCTGTATTGGGGGAGGGGGTCCCCTCGGTCCCGGTTGCAGTAGTGGCCGGGGCGTGGTGCCCCGTCCTATCGATCCCGTCAGCGGGTATTGCCGAGGAGTGGTGCCCCTTGCAATCAGTGCCACAAGTCTCGGCAGGAACGGCTGTCCTTGCTGTATGGTCGTGGTCAGGGGGGTAGCTGGTTGTCCTTGCGGCAGAATTGGTGTAGGTGTAAGGACCGGAGCTTCCCCCTGTGGGTGTTGCGGGGTACCCCCGGGATGCGGCGGAGTTCCCATCGGCTCCTCTCGCGATTGTCCCCCTCCTCCTGCTACTTCCTCTTCCTCTTCCTCTTCTTCTTCTTCTTCTTCTTCTTCTTCTTCTTCTTCTTCTTCTTCTTCTTCTTCTTCTTCTTCTTCTTCTTCTGTGTCATTCGACTTTTCATCGACTGGCCCTGGTGTGGGGTTCAGTGGCTGTACAGGTTGTTGTGAATCATCAGCTAATGGGAGTTGCTGATCTTGTACCACGGTTTCTGTCCGCGGAATGATTCTTTGTAAAGTTGACAAGCTCTGACTGATACTCTGTACTCCTGAGGCCGTCTCTTGGCTCCCATCTGATCCTCCAACCACCAACACGGAGGGCAAATGGACTGCATGGGCCAGACTCTCTTCCATACTAGACAGTCTCTCCTCTAGGATCTGTACCATATTCGAGTCCCCCGCCGTGGTCTTGGTTTCAGCATACTTCTGGGAAGGTTCATTAGGGACTTGCGTAGTCTCTAAGTATTCTGCATAGGCTGCCCCGGGCCAAGGTCTTATTTCCCCCATGCCCTGGGCCCCGTTACCTTACTCTTCATGCGATCTCCCCGCCAGGATTCCCTTCGCTAATCCTGTGACCGCCGAAATTCTGGCATCTACTGCTATGGTTCGGCTCTGTAATTGTATCCACGTGTGCTCACTCGAATCTTGTTGTCCTGTCCATGGAGTGACTTCTGCATAGTCCCAACTCATCACATCGTGGTGGGACGTTTCCCACGTTTGGGTACTCTCCGAACCTCTTTGATCCCACTCCAACTGGTCGGCCTCACGGTTCCAATAATACCAAGGTTGGCTACTGGAAGGCTCTGCAATTACACCCAAGTTCTGTCAGCCTTCCATCGGGGGTTGCGTGAACACAGTACTCGTTCTCCTTTCCGTCGCATCTCTAGGTCTCGATCCCCACTGTGTTGGCATTGGTAAGGATATCAGTGGGTCAGCTGCTGCTGTGGGCTGAGTATCCATTCTGCTAGGAGCGAGGGTGTATATCGTAGTAACAGAAGACCCTGTTCCCCTTTGAACGGGTCCTTGAGGTTCCAGTCCTTCCGAACTGGGGGAGGCATAGGGATCGAACAAAGGGTCCCTGTCAGGAACGGCTTTGGTATCCGGCTGCCCCGTCTTAGGCATTGGAACAGATGTGATTCGTAACAAAATGTCAGATCTGTGGCTAAATAATAGTTGTATCCAGACTACCTTCTGCAATCAGACAAGAGTTCGTTGTTTTCAAAAGATTTACTGAAAAAAGCAACCATTATAGTCCACTGGCCCAGATGTTATATCTGGGCTGGTACACGTGTATTGTTACGAATGAGAGGCAAAGAATACAGTACAAAATATCAAGACCCAGTAGGCCCAGCGTCCCCTCATAGTTCTCAAAACAATCCCTTTGAAGCTGAGAAAGTGAAAGTTTCCCAGGGCTGGAAAAGCTGTAGTCAAAACATTCCTCTTCTGAGAGATAGCTGCTAAGAAACATCTTGGCACCTGTGAAGAAAGCACTCAGAACACTAAAATAATTAAAATGGAGTCTCTTGGGTTACAACATATAGGGAAGCATTCTGAACCTGACATTTATATCTTGTTGGTATCTGGATTGATAAAATAGAGGAGCCCTTTGATTCAATTCTCCTTATGTTCCATTTCTGGAATTCTGGACTTTGTAGTGGGGGTGGCCATCTGAGCTGAATTGGGGAATTATCTCTTGAAGGCTTGGGCTTGGCTGAAGACTGTTTTCTCAAAATTAAAATGATACATTTTCACATCCAAGTGGGCTACTTTGGCTTAATCAGAGAGGACTCTTATGTTTCCCATTGGGATAAACATCAGCTCTTCAATCTTATCTTGGACCCCCTTTGTTTAGTCAACAGTAGGGATGTGCGTTTCGGCATTCAGAATGCCGAAAGAATGCCGAAACAAAAGTGTTTCGGCATTCTTCAGGAATCCCGAAACGTTTCGGGGAATGCCGAAACGTTTCGGGATTGCCGAAAGAAAAAGCCGAAACGTTTCGGGATTCTTTCGGCATTCTTTCGGCATTAGAGAATCGCCATTTTGTTTTTGCTAGCCGTTTGCCTTAGCAAGCGGCTAGCAAAATCCTGCTGGAAGCAAAGGCTTCCTGCAGGCTCTTAGAAGAGGGGAGGGGGGGAGAAGGAGTGAATCACTCACTCCTTCTGTCACCCCCCACCCCTCTTGCAAAGGAGGATAGGGAATCCTGCTTTGCCTTGCAAATGCAAGGTGCAAGCATTGCATTGCACTTTGCATTTGCAAAGCAGCAGAGATTCCCGCCAAAACTAACAGGTAGGGGAGGGGGAGCAGGAGGAGGGTGGCTCTTGGAGTGTGGGTGGGGAAAGGCAGGGGAGGGGGGACTTTAGGAGTCACCAATCCCACTGCTGCATTCTCATGCCAGCCAATAGATTTAAATCTTTGGCTGAGGCTGCAGCAGGGGATTTAAATTTGGAGCAAGACTGTCTGGAACACTTCTGTTGCTGCTGCTGCTGAGCTGTGACCGAGAGAGGAGAAGAAGAGAGACTGCACCTGGAGCCTGGAGGACATCTGCCTGGAGGATCAACTGTGCTGGACATCCTGAGAGGACACCTGGTAGGCCTTTTTTAAATTTTTGTAAATTTTTTTGATGCTGGGCAATGTGCTGCTGTGGCCTGCCTCTGCAAAAAGGTGTTGCAGTTTATTCTTGGCATGGCCTGGGGGACAGGTTGGGCAGACAATGTTTGATGGTGGGGTGGGGGTTTCAGCGTTGGTTGTTGTGCTTGCCTTCTTTAAGCTTGATCTACTGTTTTAAGATTAAAACAAGAGTGTGCCAGCTTTGGGCCTACACAGGCCAGAAGCCTTTCTTCTGGCTGGCTCTCACAGTTGTGCTTCACAATCTGGAATGGTGTGGCTTGCTTTTCTGTGTCTGGTCCCCTGCTTGCAAGGATTCCCAACAGGCTCCGTCCTGATCAACTGTGCCAGCCTGTGGGCCACACACAGGTATGCTGCTTTGGCCAAGGTAACCCTTTTTGGTTGCTGGCCTGGCACTCACAGTTGTGCTCCACAATCTGGAATGGTGTGGCTTGTTTTTCTGTGTCTGGTCCCCTGCTTGCAAGGATTCCCAACAGGCTCCGTCCTGATCAACTGTGCCAGCCTGTGGGCCACACACAGGTATGCTGCTTTGGCCAAGGTAACCCTTTTTGGTTGCTGGCCTGGCACTCACAGTTGTGCTCCACAATCTGGAATGGTGTGGCTTGTTTTTCTGTGTCTGGTCCCCTGCTTGCAAGGATTCCCAACAGGCTCCGTCCTGATCAACTGTGCCAGCCTGTGGGCCACACACAGGTATGGCCTGGGGGACAGGTTGGGCAGACAATGTTTGATGGTGGGGGGGGGGGGGTTCAGCATTGGTTGTTGTGCTTGCCTTCTTTAAGCTTGATCCACTGTTTTAAGATTAAAACAAGAGTGTGCCAGCTTTGGGCCTACACAGGCCAGAAGCCTTTCTTCTGGCTGGCTCTCACAGTTGTGCTTCACAATCTGGAATGGTGTGGCTTGCTTTTCTGTGTCTGGTCCCCTGCTTGCAAGGATTCCCAACAGGCTCCGTCCTGATCAACTGTGCCAGCCTGTGGGCCACACACAGGTATGGCCTGGGGGACAGGTTGGGCAGACAATGTTTGATGGTGGGGGGGGGGGGGTTCAGCATTGGTTGTTGTGCTTGCCTTCTTTAAGCTTGATCCACTGTTTTAAGATTAAAACAAGAGTGTGCCAGCTTTGGGCCTACACAGGCCAGAAGCCTTTCTTCTGGCTGGCTCTCACAGTTGTGCTTCACAATCTGGAATGGTGTGGCTTGCTTTTCTGTGTCTGGTCCCCTGCTTGCAAGGATTCCCAACAGGCTCCGTCCTGATCAACTGTGCCAGCCTGTGGGCCACACACAGGTATGGCCTGGGGGACAGGTTGGGCAGACAATGTTTGATGGTGGGGGGGGGGGTTCAGCATTGGTTGTTGTGCTTGCCTTCTTTAAGCTTGATCCACTGTTTTAAGATTAAAACAAGAGTGTGCCAGCTTTGGGCCTACACAGGCCAGAAGCCTTTCTTCTGGCTGGCTCTCACAGTTGTGCTTCACAATCTGGAATGGTGTGGCTTGCTTTTCTGTGTCTGGTCCCCTGCTTGCAAGGATTCCCAACAGGCTCCGTCCTGATCAACTGTGCCAGCCTGTGGGCCACACACAGGTATGGCCTGGGGGACAGGTTGGGCAGACAATGTTTGATGGTGGGGTGGGGGTTTCAGCATTGGTTGTTGTGCTTGCCTTCTTTAAGCTTGATCCACTGTTTTAAGATTAAAACAAGAGTGTGCCAGCTTTGGGCCTACACAGGCCAGAAGCCTTTCTTCTGGCTGGCTCTCACAGTTGTGCTTCACAATCTGGAATGGTGTGGCTTGCTTTTCTGTGTCTGGTCCCCTGCTTGCAAGGATTCCCAACAGGCTCCGTCCTGATCAACTGTGCCAGCCTGTGGGCCACACACAGGTATGCTGCTTTGGCCAAGGTAACCCTTTTTGGTTGCAGGCCTGGCACTCACAGTTGTGCTCCACAATCTGGAATGGTGTGGCTTGTTTTTCTGTGTCTGGTCCCCTGCTTGCAAGGATTCCCAACAGGCTCCGTCCTGATCAACTGTGCCAGCCTGTGGGCCACACACAGGTATGCTGCTTTGGCCAAGGTAACCCTTTTTGGTTGCAGGCCTGGCACTCACAGTTGTGCTCCACAATCTGGAATGGTGTGGCTTGTTTTTCTGTGTCTGGTCCCCTGCTTGCAAGGATTCCCAACAGGCTCCGTCCTGATCAACTGTGCCAGCCTTCGGCCCACACACAGGCCTGCTGCTCCGGCTTTGGTAACCCTTCCCGTTTGCTGGCCTGGCACTCACTGTTTTGCTTCACATTCAGGTTGTTTATCGTTGGTGGACCTCTTCTGGACTGGACTGCACTTGGTGGACATCGGCCTGCAGATCTCTGCGTGGAGGATCAACATTGCTGGACATCTGCACTGGTGGACTGGTAGGGTTGTTGTTAAATTTGGTTTTTGAGCTTATGTCTGCTGCTGTGCCTACCTGCGAGCATATGCTTTGGCTCTGTCTTTATGGCTTGGGCTGGGGGGGGCATTTTCTGGTTGGGCAAGAGGATATTGTTTGGGGGTTAGGGGGGCCAGCATTGATCGCAGTGCCTGCTTTCTTTCATGTTTCATTTTTCAAGTTTGAGTGTGGGGTGGGCTTGAACTACTGTTTCACAGGACTAAAAAATGAGTGTGCCAGCTTTTGGCCTGCACAGGCCAGAAGCTCTGCTGGGTGGATGTGTTTTGTTTTGCTGCTGGTTGGCCCTAGCCTTTCAGGGGGGGGGGCTGACTTGGCTTGTGCAACAGGGCCTTGAATTTTGGGGGTTGCGTGTGCGGCGTGTGGTGTTGACTCTGCTAACATTTCCAATTTTCTTGACAGCATCGTGGAGGAGAGGAGGACCAGCTGCAAGACCGCCTGAACATCGCTGGACTGCAGGACTGGTGTTAGTGTGAGCGAGTCCGGGTTCACATTTGGGTGGCCTTGGGGGTGGGTTCTTGCTAGCTTGGGAGGGGGGAGGCTCATCTTCAAAACACCACATCCACACCCCACACCGACATACCACAGATACATCGGTCCCGCTAAATAGTGTCTCTTAGGTAGGTAGGCCAGTTGGTAGGTGATCAGTGGATAATTGCCCTCAACATAATTATTAGGGAAACCGAGCCTAGTTTTTTTTAAAAAAACTAAATAGGGACTCAGCAGGGAAAGCATCAGTGAGTGAGTGTTAGGTTTGAATTCTATATATATATATATATATATATAAAAAATTTGTAATAGCTGTCAATAGGCTTCCCATTAGTGCCCCCATAACTAGGGTTCCACTGCCCATCTCTGGCACCCGTGGTGGTGCCAGGCCGGCCCGGGCATACTAGTGTGTGAGTGTTTAAGGCTTTGTCACCTGTTATTGGGGTTTAGGGCCAGCTCAATTCCAGAGGAATTCAGCTGATTGGCAGGCTCAGGTTCCCTGACATAAATAGGGTTGCTTAAAAAGGCACTTGATTGTTCATCTCCAAGTCACAGAGCCACTAGAAGCACAGATTTAGAGCAGGTTAGTTAGGTCTTGAAAACAAAGTTGACCTTTGTTTTCTAAATCTTTTCTGATTAGTTAGGGTTGAATTTGGGAGGGGAAAGTATGTCAGAGAGGAAAGCAGAGAGGGGCCCCGGGGGAAAGGCTAGGGAGAAATCTAGAGGGGAGGAGGGGAGGGGGAGGGGGACTGCTGCGGCAGCCCCCCCATCTGAGCGGAGGAGGCCCTCCCCTGCGCTGCTGCCGTTCACCAGCCTGGCTTCTGGTGACAGGAAGAGGGTTCGCAAGACTCTCTTTCCTGAGGCAGCTGCTGGAGGGCCACCCCCAACCCGGGTGCGTGAGGCAGGGGCTGGCACTGGGCGGGGGCCTGCTGCTGAGGCTCCTCCTCCTCCAGTGGTTGCGAGCCAGCTGCTGGAGGAGGGGCAGCATGTGTCAGCTTGTGGCTAGATAAGGCTCTTCCTACAGTTTCCCTTTCAAAAGCAAACAAGAGTCCAGTGATTGAATAAGGAAACTTTACTGCAGAAAAGGTCCATTATAGTCCACTGTCCTGAATAGGAGACTCAGGATGGTACACAGTCATTGTTACCAATGAAGGGCAAAGCATGAGGTACAGAGTAACAATACCCATCTGAATCAGCCTCCCCCCACAGTTCTCAAAACAACATCTTTCAGTCCTGGGAAGCTGCTCTCCTTCAAGGCCAATGCTTGGTGGAACGGTGTTAGACAAAACAGTCTCCTCCGGTGGGAATGCTGCCTGGGAACTGGTGCACCTGGGAAGAAAGCACTTAAACACTAGAAGTATTAGAAAAATGGAGTCAGTACAGTTTAGATATACACTGGACCTGACATTCTGCCCCCCTTAAAACAGATCCCCCCCTGGTTTATATGGGTAACGAGTATGAAAAGCTTTGGTTAATCTAGGAGCATGAACATGTACAGAGTTCACCCACTCATCGTAACCAGAATCAAAGTCCTTCCACCTAATGAGGTAAAATAGCTGATTCCGTTTGAATTTAGAGTCCAAAATTTGTTGTACCTCATAGTGTATTTGGTCGTCTATTAAAGTTGGAATGGGTGGAGCTTTGATGTGCCACTTATCGTCGGTGGGAGCTCTTTTCAGGAGACTGACATGGAATGTATCATGAACATGGCGCAAGTTCTTGGGTAAATTTACAGCAACAGTCACTTTATTTATTACTTTGCGCACGGGGAAAGGTCCAAGGAACTTTAGCGCTAGTTTGCGGCTTGTTTGAGCTAGTTTCAGGTTCTTGGTGGAAATATACACATGATCTCCAGGTTGTAAATCCCATTCGGCCGCACGATGGCGATCTGCGTACTTTTTGTAATCCAGTTTGGCTTTTTCGAGGTGTTTCTTAATAAGAGTCCACTGTTGCGCAGCCTCCCCCCACCACGAAGATACATCTGGCGAACTAGAGGAATGGAGAGGGGGAGTGTCCAACGGGAAGGGATTGAAGTGAGCTCCATATACAATTTTGAAAGGGGCCTCCCCAGTGGAAGCATGCATACTGTTGTTGTATGAGAATTCAGCCAGAGGGAGAAGGTCCACCCAATTATCTTGTTGGAAATTAATGTAGCAACGGAGGAACTGTTCTAAGATCTGATTAGTTTTTTCGGATTGTCCGTCGGTTTGTGGGTGGTGGCTTGAGCTGATGCCTTGCTCAATATTCAACATTCTCAAAAGCTCCCGCCAGAAGTTGGCAACGAACTGTCCGCCGCGATCCGAAATCACCTTGGACGGAAAAGAATGTAATTTTACGATGTGTTTTAAGAATAAATCCGCCAGTTTTCGAGCGGTGGGTATAGCAGTACATGGAATAAAATGAGCTTGTTTGGAGAACAGATCTACTACGACTAAAATGCAATTATGTCCTTTCGAAAGGGGTAGATCAGTGATAAAGTCCATAGATATTATTTCCCAAGGTCTGTTAGGTGTTTCCAATGGTTGTAGGAGACCCGGAGGTTTTCCTTTCCGGGTTTTGGCGCTGAGGCAAATGGGGCAGGAGCTAACGTATTGGGAAATGTCTTTGCGCATGCCCGGCCACCAGAATTGCCTTTGGATTAGATGCAACGTTTTCAGATACCCATAATGACCAGCAGTGGGAGCATCATGACAGCGCTGTAATACCTCCCGTCTGAGGCTGTCCGGGACATAAAACTTGCTTCCAGCTAGCCAATCCCCCTGTGGGGATTGGGCCAGTTTGTTTCGTGGTGCTTTATCCCCCTCCTTTTCCACCTCAGTTTTAAGTTTCGATTTCCACTCCTGGTTGGCCGGGAGGGGCTGACTTGCTCGGCTGCGGGTAGTCACCACGCCTCCCAGTTGCGTAGGTGAGAAGACCGTGTCTACAGTCTCCTCCCGTTTGCTTTTGTGTTGGGGCATGCGCGATAGGGCGTCTGCCAGAAAGTTAGTTTTGCCCGGGAGGTAATTTAGAGTGAAGTTGAATTTGGAAAAGAATTCCGCCCATCGCAATTGCTTGGCATTCAGTCTGCGTGGGCTTCGGAGGGCCTCCAGATTTTTATGATCTGTCCAGACCTCGAAGGGGTGTCGTGCCCCCTCCAGCCAATGTCTCCAGTTAGTGAGGGCTGCCTTTACTGCAAAAGCTTCCTTCTCCCACACATTCCAATTCCTTTCTGCCTCCGAAAACTTTCTAGATAAGAATGCACAAGGCCGTAATTTTCCATCCTCCCCCTTCTGCAATAATACCCCCCCTATCGCCGTATCGCTGGCGTCGACTTGCACTATGAAAGGGGACTTTTCGTTGGGGTGGCAGAGGATGGGTTCTGTTACAAATTGCCTTTTCAGGCATTCGAAAGCAGTTTGGCAATCGGAGGTCCATTGTAGTTTGGAGGAGGGTTTTTTAGCCTGGTCCCCTTTATTTTTTGTTTTCAACAGTTCTGTTAAGGGGAGCGTGATTAGGGCGAAGTTTGCTATAAAGTCTCTATAGAAGTTGGCAAAACCCAGGAAGGATTGCAGTTCTTTACGGGTGGTGGGAGTTTGCCATTCTTGGATCGCTTGTACTTTGGCTGGATCCATTTTTAAACCCTCTTGGGAGATGCAGTACCCAAGGTAAGTGAGTTCAGTTTTATGGAATTCACATTTGGACAACTTGATGGGCAGTTTATTATTCATCAAGGTGGCCAGGACTTTTTGTACCATTTGAATGTGTTCCTCCTCTGTGTCCGAATAAATTAACACATCATCAAGGTACACCACCACCCCTTTATAAAGGAATTCGTGTAGAACTTCATTTATCATGGACATGAATACAGACGGGGCTCCCGTCAATCCAAAAGGCATAACTAGGTATTCATATTGTCCGAGGGGCGTATTAAATGCGGTTTTCCACTCATCCCCTGCCTTGATACGGACGTGGAAGTAAGCATCTTTTAAGTCTAATTTTGTAAAGATCTTACCTTGGGCCACGACGTTGAGAAGATCTCGGATGAGTGGGATGGGATAGGCGTTGTTGGTAGACACAGCATTAAGTCCTCTAAAGTCCGTGCACAGTCGAAGTCCCCCATCTTTTTTCTTCACGAAGAGTACCGGAGCGGCATGGGGGCTATTGGCTGGGCGGATGAACCCTCTTTGAAGATTGGTGTCGATGAATTTTCGGAGCTCCTCTCGTTCATGGAGACTCATGGGATAGAGTCGTCCTTTGGGCAATGAGGCTCCAGGCACAATTTCCACCGCACAGTCAGTTCGTCGGTGCGGGGGTAGAGTATCAGCTTCTTCTTCGGAGAAGGCATTCAGAAAGGGCCAGTACGGTTCGGGAATTTGGTTTATTTCTTCTTGGGTGAGAAGAGCCTTCTCGGTGTGAGTTGGATCACTACCCCAGTTTTGGTTCCAGCGATGGTTTTTACAGTTGGAGTGAGTGAAGGTGATGCACCCCTCTGCCCAATTTATGTAGGGATTGTGATCACATAGCCACTTGCTGCCTAAAATTAACGGGTATTTGGCAGTGGAGCTGATGACAAAAGACCTCTTCTCCCAGTGTTGGCCCATGCCGGTGATTATTGGGATGGTTTCAGTGGTAACAGGGTTCATATTGGTGCCATCCATTTGTTCAAAAATCACTGGGTTTTGCAATTCACGAGTTGGTAGAACTAGTCCGTTGACTAGGGCCGGGGCGATAATGTCTCTCGAGCAACCCGAGTCGATGAGGGCTTGCACTCGGATGTGCATCTTCCTCTCCGGGTTAAGTAAAGTCACTGGCATGAATAAGATGGACCCAGGTGGCCGGTCCCGTGCAGGGACGGGCTTGGGGCGGATCTGTCGTTTGGGCCCTTTTACGACAGATCCATCTCGTTTCCCGACTGGGGGCTTTCTGGATTTACCTCTGCGTTTGGGGAAGCGGGGTCGTATTCCATAACTTCTTCCGCTTCCAGTCCTCTCTCTGAGGCGGGCCTTTGGGAAGCGCCGCGGCCTCTGTTCGCACGTGGCGCGGGAATCGGGCGTTGGAGAGTAGGGAATGGAGCAAGGGTTGGACGCCGTAGTTGAAGCGGAGGTCTTTGCACAGGCCAGTAGGGGCATTGTGCTGCAAAGTGACCGGCTTGTCCGCATTGCAAACACAGCCCTTGTTGCCATCTAGCATCTCTCGCTCCACGGGTGGCATACCCAGCTCCCCGTCCTCCCTTCTGTAAAGTCAAGGGTCTTCTTTGTCCCGTTTGCTGTTGTTGTTCAACCAAACGGACTTCCAAAATGCGATTTTCAACTTCGCATGCAAGTTGGATCCAACCTAACAACGTAGGGGGGTTGTCCTGCATAAGGGCTCTGTCCAGAAGTCTCGGGTTGAGCCCTTGCTTGAACAGGATGATTTTGGTGGACTCCTCACACCTAGGGCATTTGGCAGCCAATTGTCGGAATTTTGTGATATAGTCTCTCGCCGACATGCTGCCCTGTTTAATGGCTTGCAATTCTGTTCGGGCCCTGGTTTCCTCTAAGGGGTCTTCATATTGCGCCCGAATAGCATCCACCAACCCCTGGAGAGTATTGAGTTCCGGGGCCCCGATATTGTATAGTCCTACATACCAGTCCGCTGCTTTGCCTTGTAAGCGGGAGCCGAGATGTTCAATTTGACTGGCCTCGCTGCCGAAGAGGTGTCCCCACCGGTTGAAGAATTGCACGACTTGCACTAGGAAAAATCCCAGTTTGGAGGGATCCCCATCAAAAGTAGCTTCCAGTTTCACCCAGCCCATCGGAAGGTCTTGCCTCGGAGCCGGCGCTGGGTAGAAGTCCGTCGGAAGCATCAATGGCACTTGAGGTGCGGGGGGACCCGGTTGTGGTAGCGGCGCTGGTCGCGCTGGCGGCGGCATCACCGGCTGAGCCGGGGGTGGCGGCCTCGGCTGGGCTGGCGGTGGTGCCCTCGGCTGGGCTGGCGGTGGTGCCCTCGGTTGGGCCGGTGGCTGCAGCCGTGGTCGGGCAGGCGGCTGCAACCTTGGTCGGGCTGGTGGTGGCAATACCGGAGGTGCTGGCAGTAGCGGTTGAGGTGGAGGTGGCCGGTGCGGGTAAGTAATGACCGGCCGCTGAGGGGCGGGTTGGTGGAGTCGTAGTGGTGTAGGCCCCACCGGTTGGTTCGGAGGTGGTATTACGGGCTGCTCAAGTGGCAAACGTATCGGTTGCTGCAAAGGGGTTAGTTGCGGTCGAAGCAGAAGGGGCCGCAGCGGCGAAGGCCTGATGGGTGGTGGGCCGCGCGGGCTTGCCCCTCCTGGCGTCGTGTCTCTGGGACGCAAAGGCTGGTCTTGTGGCGCCGGTAGACCGTCCCTCGGGGTTTGCGGTCGTTGCGGTAATTCCTCCCCAGAAGGGGCCGGAGGCTCTTCCGTCTGATCCGGCCGAACTGTTGTTGGAGAAGCGGGAGGGGGTATCACTGTCGTCTCGGTTGGACGGGTTGGCCCTTCTTCCCCTTCTCTAGGCTCCTCCGCTGGAGTCTCCTCGGGAGATGGATCCCCGTCCGACTTAGGGGGTTCCGTCGGAGTCTCTCCAGGTACATCAGCTGGAGTATCCCCGCTCAGCGGAGTTTCGTCTAGTCTAGGGAGTTCCGCGGGCGATTCTCCCGGTTCTCCAGGGTAGGATTCCTCCTCTCCCGAAGGCAGCGGCTGCTGCGGGGCGTCCTCCACTGGATAGGACATAACACTTTGGAGGGTGGCGATTTGTACCGCCATTTCTTCAGGTGAGATTCTCTCTCCTGCCCCCATCGCTGAGATTAGGTGAATGGCATGAGCCAAACTTTCCTCCATATCGATCAGCCTAGCTTCCAACTGTTGCATTCGGCTATGACCCGGTTGCCCCATCACGGAACCTCCCTCGGTTGTACTCACCGGGGAAAACGGCCCCCAAGGCGGAGGATCTCCTTGGTCGACTCGCGATCTCGCTGCTAGAATTCCTTTGGCTAGGCCCGTCACTGCCGAAATGCCGGAATCTACAGCATGGGTGCGACTTTGCATTTGCACCCAACTTTGTTCAGGAACTTCCGTTGGCTCTTTCCATGGGGCAAGTTCCGAATAATCCCAACTCAGGGCGCCGCGGCGGGATGTGTTCCCGTCCGTCTGTTCGGCCGTCCTGTTCCAAAACAGCCACGGTTGGCTGCTATCCAGCTCAGGGACAGTCTCTAGGCTTCGGCGTCCGTCCATCGAAACTCTTGGATGTAGCCCTCCGGCCCGGCGCTCTCACGTTTCTCTGGGTCTGGCCCCCCACTCCGACGGGGTGGGTAGCGAGATCAAGGGGAGAGCGGCAGCCGTCGGCCTTGTCCCCTCACTACTTAGGTCGATGAGAGGCGGTGTAGAAGTCGAAGCTCCGGCCCCGGCTGGCACCTGAGATTCTTGAGGTTGCGCTGTTTGACTGTCGGGGGACGCATACGGATCAAACAAAGGATCCCTGTCCGGGACTACCTTGGATTCCGCTGGGCCCGACTCAGGCATGATTGGTAACAAAGGGGAGGCTGATTCAGATGGGTATTGTTACTCTGTACCTCATGCTTTGCCCTTCATTGGTAACAAAATGTCAGCTTGTGGCTAGATAAGGCTCTTCCTACAGTTTCCCTTTCAAAAGCAAACAAGAGTCCAGTGATTGAATAAGGAAACTTTACTGCAGAAAAGGTCCATTATAGTCCACTGTCCTGAATAGGAGACTCAGGATGGTACACAGTCATTGTTACCAATGAAGGGCAAAGCATGAGGTACAGAGTAACAATACCCATCTGAATCAGCCTCCCCCCACAGTTCTCAAAACAACATCTTTCAGTCCTGGGAAGCTGCTCTCCTTCAAGGCCAATGCTTGGTGGAACGGTGTTAGACAAAACAGTCTCCTCCGGTGGGAATGCTGCCTGGGAACTGGTGCACCTGGGAAGAAAGCACTTAAACACTAGAAGTATTAGAAAAATGGAGTCAGTACAGTTTAGATATACACTGGACCTGACAGCATGTGGTGTCTCCTGGGATGGGCGCGGAGCACATGACTTTCCCTGCGCTCCCGCTCACCCCAGGAACCCGGAGGATGTTGGAGGAACTGCCCGTGAGACCCCCCCTGGGGCGGTCCACCCCAGTTTCCTCTGAGGCCAGCAGCAGGCCTCTCGCGGCTGTGCAGGAGGAGAGGATGCGGGAGGAAGAGGCAGAGACTGTGGTGGAAGAGCCCACATCTCTGCCCCTTCAGCCTCGTCCATCCCCACCTGCCCGGCCGAGAGTGGGACACGGTGTGTCCGGCCAGAGCACCTCACAGGAGGTGCCTCAGGGTGATCCGGAAAGCGCTTCTCCTGGGAAGCGTGGGTTACCCTTTTCCTCCGAAATCTGGAAGCACTTCCAGGCAGCGGAGGATCCCCGAGCAGCCCTGTGCCTGCATTGTAGGCAGCGCGTCAGCCGTGGCAAAGATGTGTGGCATCTCTCCACGTCTGGGATGAGGTACCATATGAAGAGGCACCACCAGGCGGTGCTTCTTCGGGAGGAGGGTTCGAGTGGCGCCGCACGGCCGCCAGCTAGCCAGAAGGAGGCAGGCTCCTCTGGTGCTCTCCCCCTAAGGGTACCTGCAGGAAAGGGACGCCAAGCCTCTCTCCCGGAGATGCTTGGTATGCAGGGCGCTAGTGTGCCCAGAGAGGGGATCCGGAGGGCGAGCAGGCGCATCACGCGCCACATCGTCAACATGATAGCAGTGGATGGGCAACCGTATTCCATAGTTGAAGACTTCGGCTTCTCAGGGCTGCTCCAAGATTGCTTTCCCTGGTACGCCGTCCCTGCTCGCACGTCGTTGAGCAGATCGGTGGTGCCCTCGTTTTACAGGGCTGCCAGGGATCATGTGAAGGCACAGCTGTCCCGGGTTGCCGGGAGAACTGTGCACTTCACATCGGACATCTGGACCTGCCCAAGTGTGCAGCAAGCGTACCTCTCGCTTACTGCTCACTGGTGGGAACCCGAGTCGGTTCTGGGTGGGGGCCGGGGGGAGGTGCCTAGCACAGCTAGACAGGGAAGGATGCGAGACCGCCAGGCCGGCTACTGCAAGGCCTTGCTTCACGCCGAGGTGCTCGACGTGTCCCACACGGCGGAGAACATCGCTGCCACCTTAAGGAGACAGTTGGACGAGTGGATAGGCCAGGGACCCGCCACCGTGGGATGCATGGTGACGGACGGTGGCAAGAACATGAGGGCAGCGGCGCATCTAGTGAGCCGAGAGAGCGTCTACTGTGCCGCTCACAAGCTTCACCTAGTGGTGAGAGATGCGCTGGGGTTGGGCTCCTCGAAGGAACCCGTGGATACCCGGACCCGTGAACTCCAGTTACTTGTCCAGAAATGTCGGAGGCTCACGGGTCACTTCTCGCGCAGCGTGAAGGCCACGCACGAACTGCGCCAGACACAGGTCAGGACAGGTGTGCCAGAGCACGCTCTGATCACTGACGTCAGCACTCGCTGGAACTCCACCTGCGCCATGCTTGAGCGCTTGGTGGAGCAGAAGGCCGCACTCCACGCGTGGCTCTCCGAGAACCGCGGTGCGAGTCAGGTGGGTGAGTTCAGCCGGGAGGATTGGCTCACCATCACCCAGACAGTGGAGGTCCTGAAGCCCTTCAAGGACTTCACTGTGGCGGTCTCGTCAGACACGGCGACCCTCGGTCTGGTCATTCCCCTGGTGCACACGCTCCAGAGGAATCTGGCCACCCTTGCAGACCGGGTCGCGCCCCGTGCTGACCTTGTTCCAGCGGTGCGCGCATTAGTGAGAAGGCTGCAGCAGGGCATAGCTGCCAGGCTAACTCCTCTCACTAAGGAAGAGTCATACATGTTGGCGACCATGTGTGACCCGCGCATAAAGGGCACTTTCGCCGAGCGGGATGGGAACCTCACCCAAGCCAGAGACGGCCTCTGCTCTTGGGTGAGGCGCAGGCAGGCCAAGAGGGGACGCCTGTCGACAGGGGGGACGCAAGAGGGGCCCTGCCGTGCGGGTCCCTCTGACGCCCCCTCTGCGCAGGCCCCCCCCGAGGCCACCACCGGAGTGCCGATGGAGATGGAGATGCTCCGGTGGGCCCTCGTCCCCTCTGGGGTCGTGAGGACTGTGAGAGAGGATCCGGCGGAGGCGATGGTCAGGGACTACCTCGCGGAGCCCTGCGAGTCGCTCTCCACCGATCCGCTCAGCTACTGGGCCAGGAAGGAGTCGGTCTGGCCGGACCTCTCCCTCGAGGCGCAGCGGCTGCTCTCATGCCCTCCGACGAGCGTGGAGAGCGAGCGCGTCTTTTCACATGCGGGCGACATTGTCGGCCCACATCGCACTCGCCTTCTCCCATGGAGAGTCGAGCAGTTGACCTTCCTGAAGGTCAACTCTCGCCTCTTCGATTTCTCAGGACTGGACTTCCAGAGTGACTGAGGTGAGCCCAACTTGTGGCCTGCATCCTCTATGAGTCCAATCCTTTGGAATCGCGCTCTCCCCTGTATAAAACCCTGTATATACAGTTAAAACCGGCCAGTAGAGGGAGGGTGGTTAGGAACCAGTGGCAAAGGGAAAACACCCAGCAATTTGAAAGCCCCCCCCCCAGGGTATTCAAAACATCTCCCATCACTGAGACATACCCTGTGGGACCAAATTTATTATGAAAAATAATGCCCCAGAAACATGGATTGCTACTGGAGGGAGAAACAGGTTAGATAGGGATTGCTTAGGTGTTTTTATCAGATGAAATCCTTGTAAAAAAAATTGAAGAAGAATTGTTGTACTGTTTTTTGAAAGTTGATGTTCTGTTCATGTAAAAAAAAGGAAAAAAACCCAAAAAAAATGTTGTGATTATGTTTTTTAAAAGTTGATGTTCTGTTCATGTAAAAAAAAGAAAAAAACCCAAAAAAAATGTTGTGATTATGTTTTTTAAAAGTTGATTGAATGTTCATGTTTAAAAAAAGGAAAATAACCCAAAAAAATGTTGTGATTATGTTTTTTAAAAGTTGATTGAATGTTCATGTTTAAAAAAAGGAAAAAAACCCAAAAAAAATGTTGTGATTATGTTTTTTAAAAGTTGATTGAATGTTCATGTAAAAAAAAGAAAAAAACCCAAAAAAAATGTTGTGATTATGTTTTTTAAAAGTTGATTGAATGTTCATGTTTAAAAAAAAAAAAACCCCAAAAAAATGTTGTGATTATGTTTTTTAAAAGTTGATTGAATGTTCATGTTTAAAAAAAAAAAAAAATTGATGTTAATGTTGGGTTTGCATGGTTGGGGGATGCGGGAAGAGTGGTGGATGGGCACCGGCCAATGATGATCTCTCGCAGATGTTCCCAGGTAAATTCTGAGGCTGGTGTGGGGGTGGGGGGAGACCTCTGCAGAACTGCTCCAGAAATACCATTGTCCAGTGCCTTGGAAGTGCCCAGTTCAGCTTTGTGTGTCTGAACTGAAAGCACAGCCACAGGAAATGACATAGGTTCTGCTGGACCCTGTTGCAGTGGTTCCCCCCCATTTAGTCGTTTTATGGAGGGAGAGTTGTATTAGGCTGGTAGTTATGATCATCTTCTGTTTCCATGCCCTGTTGTGCCCGCTCACTATGTAACCTGTTGTAATGTTCAAAACTTTACTGTTTGTTCATTTCAAAAGAAAAATTGTTTTTAAGATTCTCTGATGTGTAGTTAATTGTGTTGTGTTGTGCTGTGAGGGACAATAAGTGTAATATGTTGTGATTTGTTGACCACTTGTAATTTAAAAATGAGAAAATAAAGGTTTTTTAAACTTAATGATTGTGTGTCTGTGTTCCCTTCTTTGATGGGAGGTTGGTTCCCAGCATAGGGAACAATGGGGCAGGCTGGCCAGCCTGTTCCTGGGGTACTCGGTGTGGGGCAGCTGAGGGTGGTTTTGGTTCTGAGAGGGGCCGAGTGGAGGATTTGGGTCTGTGTGTGGCAGCTGGGGTGGGGGAATTGGTTTTGTGTGGGGCTGTAAGGAGTGGACTATGGGGGATGAGAGCACTGGTCGTCCTTTGTGCCCAAGTAGGCCCCTGCTACTGTCCTGGTGTGGGCTTCCATGCCTCTATCAGTTGCTGGCCCTCCTTTGCCATCTTTTTCAGAAATTTTCCTAGGGCTGCCAAACTCCTGGTTGGGCTTGAGTTCAGGTTAGAGAGAGTAGTTCCCTACAGAGAAACTGGCTGCTTCCAAGGGCAATCTCTTTAGAGGGCAAATGTGGACCATGGATTCTGGGGGAGATCCCTACTCAGATTTTCCTTTCCACAAGTCCCACCCCCAAATTGCCAGTAACTTCCAAGGCCAGAGTTTGCCACCCCAGAGAGATCCCGTTCCCACCCTCTTAGCCTTGGCATGAAAGTTGTAGCCCCCATGGAACACTTCCAGGTTCCTGATTCCAAGCCCAATTACACCACTGTAAGACAATCCAGACCTCCATCAAAAATGGATTTTAAGTAGCAGTGGGATTGGGCTGCATTTCAGTCATTCACATATCTGGTTGTGTTCCCAAACATTTAGCTTATGTTTTTTTAAATCAGCGTATGGCACTTAAAGACACTTTTAAATGGTTCTAAAAACATATTTTTATTATGAGGTATTTAATGTGGCATTGATCAAGGGCAGGCCTTTTGGCCAAATGAGCAGTATCAGTACAGTAAAATTTAGACAAAGCTCATAGGAAGAAAAAGCATTCACACTGTGAAGTGGGAAGAAAGTTTTAATTTACATGTACCATGGACTCCGAAAAAGACATGTAAGTGGCATCCAGACCAAATCAGGCCTGCTTTCTCCCTTGAAGATATCAATTGATGATAGTGCTTATGTCACATCATGAGAAGACAAGGTTCACTAGAAAAGACAATAATGCTAAGAAAAATTGAAGGCAGTAGGGAAAAGAAGAATACCCTAGATGTGGTAGATTGACTTCGGTTTGCAATACATGGACAAGGTTTTTGGGATACTGTGGAGCTCAATATAATTCTAAAGTACACCACAAGTGATTTGAATGCATAAAACATACAGACACATACACATAAAATGTATATACCCCCTCCCCACCAAATTAAAGGTTTATCTTATGCCCCGGTTTTCTCCCCCATGGGAACCTAGAGTGGTTTACACATTGCTGTTCTCCCTTGATTTGTTTCACCCTCATCACAACCAGGCTAACAATAGACAGCTGCTCCATGCCTCACATTGGAGTGACTACATCCACCGATGGCCTTCTTAGTTGTATGAGGGGGTGGAGGGGGGGGAGGAAGGAAACAACGCACTCCTGCCCACTCTATCTGGGGCCTAGGTGACCAAATTGCTTGGCCTTGGCAAGGAGCCAGTGGTGGGGCGGCACTGGTTCTGGGGCCCCGTCCAGAACATTTGTCCAGGGCCCCAAAATCACCTAGACTGCCTCTGGAAAACACAACACAATTGTTTACTTAGGCTGAGCCAAGAACATCCATCAAGCCTACAAGGCACAGAATCAGAGTCTGCCAGATTCTAGACCAACTCTCTAGCCATTGCACTACAGTGGATATCTAAAAATTGTTCATACCCCCACCAGCAACTTGAACATTTTTCTCCAAAAGGCACACAACTTGGCTGGGTCTCAAAAAGGACTATGATGCATGGGCCTGTCAATGCATACTGGTACTAAGGCTCTGGCCGGGGGGAGGGGGGCATTGTGCCAATGCCACCCTGGCTTTGGAAGGGGACAGTAAAATAGAAGAAATAATCTAGGTTCAGTGCCTCCCCCCCTTCTCTGTCTCTCTCTCTCTCTATAATGTGAGTGAAAACATTACTATACCATCACTGAAGCCTACAGGATACTTAGGGTCTGTTCACACACGCATGATCATTTAATGGCAATGCTCTGGAATGATGATGTCTGTTCTAGGAAGTGATGTGATCATCACACAAGGCTGGGGAGCACGCACAATTCACAGCAGGCAGATTTGGGCCACAAGGGATCCTGCTTTGGCCTGTAGGGCCCAAATCAGCCCACTGCAAAGCACAGGAATACTCTCAGGGCAGCCAGATGACATCAGTGACATCACGGCAGCAGCCCCTGGAGCGTACCTTGAAGGCTCATTCACTGACTTTCCCCCTTCGGGGTGATAGGTGAGAGTGGGGGATCCCCCACCAAGGGGAAACGGATCCCTAATTGTGTCTGAGGTTGTGGAAATCAAATGGGTCATTACCTCCATATTGCTTCTGTCTTTGAGGGACTTACATGCACATTATATTTAACTCCAGATTTCTTGATTGTCAAGGAATGCATGTGGTGGGGGGGGGGGGGGTGGGAAGGGGGGGAGAAGGGCCCCTGAGGGTAAGGGTGGCATTTGGCATGCAAAATGCCACCCCTGGCAAGACAAGCCTCCCCCAGCTGTCAGTGGTAGAGATGAGAGCAGAGCACCTACTTGGGGAGGCCATGAAATGGCCCCCCCAAGTGGGAGCAGGCTGAACCTTGGTGGGGGGGGGGGAGGAAGGGTGGGAGAAGGGCCCCAGAGGGTTGGGGGGGGGATTTTGTTGCAGTGGTTCCCCCCCATTAAGTCATGTTATGGAGGGAGAGTTGTATTAGGCTGGTAGTTATTATGATCATCTAGTGTGGGCTTCTGTTTCCATGCCCTGTTGTGCCCGCTTACTATGTAACCTGTTGTAATGTTCAAAACTTTACTGTTTGTCCATTTCAAAAGAAAAATTGTTTTTAAGATTCTCTGATGTGTAGTTAATTGTGTTGTGTTGTGCTGTGAGGGACAATAAGTGTAATATGTTGTGATTTGTTGACCACTTGTAATTTGAAAATGAGAAAATAAAGGTTTTTTAAACTTAATGATTGTGTGTCTGTGTTCCCTTCTTTGATGGGAGGTTGGTTCCCAGCATAGGGAACAATGGGGCAGGCTGGCCAGCCTTCTCTGCAGGTGGTGGGGGGGTCAGGGGGGGTGGTTGTCTGTGTGCCAGGGCAGGTGCTCTTTCCCAGGGACGATTTGGCACTGCCACCATTGTGGCACCCCTTGTCTGTGCAGAACTGCCCTGGGAAAGAGAGTTTAGGGGTTCCCAAAAGGGGAGGGCAGGCCAGCCTGTTCCTGGGGTTATGGTGGGTGTGGGGCAGGTGGGGGTTGATTTGGGTCTGTGAGGGGCTACTGGGGGGATTTGGGTCTGTGTGTGGCAGCTGGGGGGGAATTGGGTTTGTGTGGGGCTGTGAGGGGTGGACTTTGGGGGCTGAGGGGACCTACTTGGGGAGGCCATGAAATGGCCCCCCAAGTGGGAGCAGGCTGAGCCTTGGTGGGGGGTGGGAGGAGGGGTGGGAGAAGGGCTCCTGAGGGCTGGGGGGCATTTTGCATGCAAAATGCCACCCCTGGCAACACAAGCCTCCCCCAGCTGTCAGTGGTAGAGATTAGAGCACCTACTTGGGGAGGCCATGAAATGGCCCCCCCAAGTGGGAGCAGGCTGAGCCTTGGTGGGGGGTGGGAGGAGGGGTGGGAGAAGGGCCCCTGAGGGTAGGGGGGCATTTTGCATGCAAAATGCCACCCCTGGCAAAGGAAGCCTGCCTCTTCATTTTTTCCCCATAGGAAATAATGAAGAAAGATTAGCAGCAGCATGCTAACAATATGCTGCTCCTTTGCTTTCTTATGGGGAGGATGGGGGGACCTGCTTTGGGGGGCCATAACATGGCCCCCCAAAGTCCAATCTGTCTGAAACTTGGGTGGTTGTTAGAGAAGGGTTAGAGGAAGGTCCCCACCAATTTTGGGCTTATTAGGTGGGAAAATGCCTCCTCCAGGCGTCCTGAAAGACGGAGGCATTTTCCCCCCCCAAAAAAACCCGAAAGAATGCCGAAAGAATGCCGAAAGAATCCCGAATCCCGAATCCCGAAAGAGATTCTTGTTTCGGCTTTCGGCTTTAACGGTAGAGAATCTTGTTTCGGGTAATCCCGAAACAAGAAAGCCGAAAGTTTTTTCCTTGCACACCCCTAGTCAACAGATAGGAAGCTATGAGCATGATTAAGAAACATTTATTTAGGTACGATTACAATAGCACAATTTTTAGAGCACGGCCTGTTTGCTCGACACAATTTATTGGTATTATTCTTCCATCTGGACAGTGTCCTAAATATTGTTCATGTTTGACTGATCCTTGGTATTGGTCGGCCATTATGTTGGTGTGCCTAAATACCTTACATCCAGAATTTTGCAAGGGAGGTGTCATATGATACATTACTCAATTAGAGTCTGTGTCTGGGGTTCCAGTAGTGTAGACACTTTGTATCAAGTGGCTTATGAATGCAGATATATTTTCAAGGCTAGAAATCTTTTAATTTTCCTTTTGCTCCAAAATATAGATCACATAGAGACATTACCTCTTTTATTAGAAGATAATAGAAGACCTATCACTGTTGCAAGTTGTGAAATGATTGATTTTCACAGCTGTCTAAATGTGGTCTAATTTTTTTAAAAAAAATAACAGGTGCTTAAAACTAATAAGCTAAGAAACAGTATGCCGTAGAGACAGTGCTATGGGAAAGTATTTTGGCCATGTTTTTAGCCTTGTGAGGTGTTTGTTGTTGGTTAATCTCCTCTCTGTTAATCTGACTTTTGTAATATCTGTACCCCATTCTTTCACTCTGTATCACCTCAGGTCTCTCTACTTCCTTTTTTAACCTATCCCATACTTTTCTAACAACATCATCTCAGTTCTTTTTCTTTCTTTCTTTCTTTCTTTCTTTCTTTCTTTCTTTCTTTCTTTCTTTCTTTCTTTCTTTCTTTCTTTCTTTCTTTCTTTCTTTCTTTCTTTCTTTCTTTCTTTCTTTCTTTCTTTCATTATGGTAAGTTGCAAAATTGCTGTCAGTTGTAATTAAACAACCATCAAATGTCTTGACTCTCACCCAATAATTCTCTCTCCAATTATCTACTGCTGGAGTAAGCGATGTGTTGAGTACAAAGAATAAGACAGAAAGATTCTGCCAGCTATAGCTAGGCAGGACTGTAGGGGGAGTGTGTTCTAAAAGGTTTTGTTCCATGTCTGTCTGCAGAATGCTTTTCTTCGGCTTTTATTCTAGCTCTCCATATCACTCTAGTAAGGCAGCTAGTTTATTTTATCTTCTTTTCTATCCAGTTTGTTAGTCTTAATCAGTTCAGTGTCCTGACTGCTGCTTGGGCACTCTGCCAACATCACCCTCTCTTTTGTGCTCTGCTGTGTAAAACCAGAAAAATCAGTATGACTTAGATCCAAGCAAGCTTGATGTGGATTTCAGGCTTAGAGAAAGACAATCACAGGAAACACTAGGTTTAATGATACAATGAACAACATGAGGAACAAAGTTCAAATCTGAAGGGAAACAACTTTTAGAGGAAAGAGTCATTTCAATAAATTTTGAGAAGTAGTTTGTTTTGATTAACTGTTCTGCATCATGAGACATTATGCAAGGCAGTTCTTTTGGGAGGGGATTGTGAACCTGGTCATTATCACAAATCACTATGATTTCTGAAGTCATGAGAATTTTTCAACCAGAGTTCTTCCCTGCTTTGCATTATGTATTTCTATAAAACAGTAAGCTTATATGCAATATCATCCTGGTACGAAGATTTTGAGATATAGGCAACTTGTCTGAGTCTATGCTATTTTTTCCCTCTCAATTTACAGGTTTTGCAGCAAATCTGCTTTTCAGCAGAGCTAAGAGGCATAAAAGGCAGGCCATTGTAACCTAGTCCATATCAGCCGATTACAAGTATAAAGGAAATGAGGAGTTCAAAACCAAAAAGAAGACAGCAATTGGTTATGAGAGGGGCATGGCTGCTGCTCTGGCTCTTGCTGCTGTTACCACGTGTCTGCTGGGCACACATGGCCATGTGCAACATGAAGAACTCCTTCGAGATCCCATATGAGTATTACCAGCCAGGTGACCTCATGATTGGTGGGATTGCATCTCAGCTTTTCTCAGATTTAAGCACTGGAATCTTCAGTCAGCTACCCAGAACAAGGCTTATGTATTTACCCAAGTAAGCATATACATTTTAACTGCAATGTACATGCTGTGCAAGTGAAAAATGCAATGTTATATTAAGAACTTCAGATGGCTGTGGTAGCTGTTAATTGTAGCCAGTCAGTCAACTTACCAACTGGGAGGCATACAACTCTATATCTCTCTTCTTTCCCCTTCTCTTCCTAGCACTTTGAACTCTTTTTCAGTAGCTTCCATACCAGATACATGCTCCCCCAATTACATAAGTTACCAAGTGATGCTCAAAATTCTACAGCAAGTACTCTCTTAACATATATGGAATGAGAAATGCCAGATGTTCAAGCTGGATTCAGAAAAGGAAGAAGCACCAGAGATCACACTGTGAATTTACAATGGCCAATGGAACATGCCAGGGAATTTCAGGAAAAAAATCATCCTGTGTTTTATAGATTACAGAAAATCTTTTGACTGTATGGACCATGAAAAACTATGAAGAATCTTTAAAGAAATGGGGGTGACACAACAGCTGATTGTTTTGATGCACAACCTGTACTCTGAGCAAGAGGCTACTGTTGGGACAGGATATAGAGAAGCAGAATGGTTTCTAGTTGGCAAAGGTGTCAGACAAGGATGCATATGATCTCCCTACCTGTTCAACCTCTATGCAGAGTATATCATAAAGAAAGCTGGATTAGATCTAGATGAAGGTGGAGTGAAAATTGGTGGAAGGAACATTAACAATTTGAGATATGCAGATGACACCACTTTACTGGTAGAAAATAGTGAAGACTTGAAATGACTACTGATGAAGGTTAAAGGAGAAAGTGCCAAAGATGACAATGAGGAAATTGAAGTTGTTCACAATTTTCTATTCCTTGGCTTAACCCCCCACCAAAAAGGAGAATGCAATGAACAAATAAGAAGATTGAGATTTGGAAGAGCAGCTGTGAGGGAGCTAGAAAAGATCCTTAAAGATAAATATGTCTCTCTGGGAACCAAAATCAAGATAATCCAAACTATGATATTCCCCATTACTATGTATGAATGTGAAAGTTGGATGGTGAAGAAAGCTGACAGGAAGAAAATTGATTCATTTGAAATGTGGTGTGGAGGAGACTTTTGCGGATACTATGGATGGCTGAAAATATAAATAAATGTGTAGTAGATCAAATCAAGCCTGAATTCTCCCTAGAAGCTAAAATGACAAAACTGAGGCTATCATACTTTGGTCACGTCACAGGAAGACAAGATTCTCTGGAAAAGTTAATAATGCTAGGAAAAGTGGAAGGCAGTAGAAACAGAGGAAGACCAAAAAGCCACACCCTCCAGTTTGCAGGATCTGAGCAAGTCTGTTAATGATTGGAGGTCTCTCATTCCTAGAATCATCGTAGGTTAGAGGCAACTTGACAACACATAACGCAAACACAGTTGCATAAGATCTTACAGTTAGGAATCCTAGGCTTACATTTCACGGAGTACATTTAGTAGCCTAAGATTCTGCCAAACAATGAAATGCTGGGATGGGGACAGAGAATATGCTCCTCCTGCATGGTTGGCACCACCATAAGAACAGTAGCTGAAGATGCTGCTTTTCTACTGAAGACCATCCTCATGTAGGGAAGAAGAGGGACAGGAGTTATTTTCTGGCACAGAGCATATGTATGGAATAGAGTTGGTCTCTGCCTTAAAATGCATTACTTAGAGCTGTAGTGGTCATTTTATATTAAAGTTCAGCACTGGGAGTTTGAGAAATTATAAACTGATTCCAGGAAAGAGGAACTAGTTGACATCTGAATCATGGTCATTTTATAATAAAGCATATAACCTTTCATTTCAGTGACCTACCAAGAAACTATCAGCATGTCCTCTCCCTGGTTTATGCTGTTAAGGAAATAAATAAGAATCCCAACCTATTGCCAAATATCAGCCTTGGACTTCACATCTATAATAGCTGCTTCAATGCCAGGTTGACTTATCTGAACATTCTGAAACTTCTTTCCAGCCAAGAAAGGACTGTTCCTAATTATAATTGTAACAACCAGAGGAGTCCAATAGCTGTCATTGGAGGACCTGACTCTGAAACAACTGTCTTGATGGCCAACATTTTAACAGTCTACCACATTCCCCAGGTAAGATGCGAGTTGGGCATGAAGATCCCATCCATACTACTCCTGTATTTCCAGGAATGCTTTTGAAGGGAAAAGAGATATGAAATGAGAAAAGTATGGTGACAGCCAAAAGCACAGGTCTCATTTCTGGTTCTCAGGCAGATTCTTCAAACATGGGATCCACCACCACCCCCAAACTCATGGTGTGATTTGGTCCTCAATATTGCCACACATTGCAAAGGAGAATGTATTTTTCCAATGATCTGTCTATTTCACTTCAAACTTTTATACTCTACCATTAACAGTTTTAAAAGTGGCATGAAAGCATGAGTTGACAAACCAAGCTTCATATAGACATGAGACACAGCTGTGTGGAGCAGTGAGCAAATGCAGGACCAACCTGAATCTGCTCTCCAGCCAGAAATGGACTGTTCCCAATTTTAACTCTGCACTAAACTAGGAACTTTAGTTTAACTCTGGTGGGGTTGGGGGAATTAATATCTTAAGGAGAACGTAAATGATGTCCCTGATTCAATGGTCACCCCAGCTGCATATTCACATAGTTGAACTTTGTTAGCTCTTGCTGGTTTATGTTCAATATTAAGATTTATCCTACTTTTCCAATTTAGCAACAGATGTGAATGGAGCCAATCGATCCTGCACTGATAGTTGTTTTCCTCATTGGTTCATGTTTCCTCTGTGTTTCATTATGCATTCTAACACACCTATTTTGTGGCAAAATGGGCCTTCTGATCTATCTTGGCAATAATCACTGCCACCGTTCTGCTGTCCGTAGTTTTATGCAAATGTATATATTGCTGTCTATTGAGTATAACATTTCTTGCACTTCTATCACAATAAATGTGTTGCTATATCAATGCCACAAGAGTATTTGTGCACATCAGAATATCTCTGGTTCAATATCCCAGGTTAGCAGTTTGAGGACAATAATAATGCTCTGACATATATAATTGTAGGAAGGAATACCATGATGGCATGGGTGGAGTACTCTGAGAATTCAAAACATGTTCAATAAATGCCAAATATCGCTATTCTTAACAAACATCTTTGTATAATTGAAGGATGGGGAGTTTTATATTGTGAGGGAAAATATCATGAACACACATATATTTTCCATATTTCATTTCCACTCACAGAAAAGCATACATTTCATCCTCAGCCATTATTCATGTAAGTAAAACTGAGCACAATTGTGAAGGAATTTAGGCGTGAGAGAGAGAAATCATCACGAGAACATTGTATCTTCTCAACACACAAGTATTTCAATTTTTTTTAGATCAGTTATTTCTTATTTGGTCCTGGGAATAGTGATAGACCCGAGATCCCCTCCTTCTATCAAATGTTTCCCATCGCAGCTTCTCAGTACACTGGGATTGTCCAGTTACTTCTGCATTTCCAGTGGAAGTGGATTGGGGTCATTGCACCAGATTCTGAAATGGGAGAATGGTTCATGGAGACACTGATACCAATCCTATCCCAGAACGACATTTGCACGGCTTTCAAAGAAAGAATATCGTTCGATATGTTAGTTTCTGGATTTTCTGGTTTGAGAATATGGGAAGTAGCCCTTAGCCTGAAAGAGTCAAAAGCCACTGTATGTGTCATCTATGCAGATACTCTAACCATGAGGAGTTTTATTTGGTCGCTAAATGTGGAAAGTGTATCAGTAGGAAAAGTGTGGATCATGACCGTTGACTGGGATGATACCTCACAGATCTCTGGCACCTCTTTAGATAAAAAAAATTTCCATGGTGCTTTATCCTTTGCAATTCACCACAAAGAAATGCTGTCATTCCAAAATACCCTCAACATTCTAAGTTCTTATTTGAAAGAAGGATATAGTTATATCAGGATTTTCCCCGAAAAGGCATTCAACTGTTTACTGCCAAATAACATTGACAAGAAGAACAGAAAAAACAACTGTACTAGAGAAGAAACACTGGCGACTCTAGCTAGACCTTCCCTGGAAAAGAGAACAAGTGGGCAAAGCTACAGTATCTACAATGCAGTCTATGCCATTGCTCATGCTCTACATGCCTTTTACTCTTCCAGAAGCAGGCTCAGCACAATGGTGGAAGGAGGAAGATTGGAGACCCACCACCTGCAACCTCAGCAAGTAATTTTTTTCCCATCCAAAGTGCAATTTGTCACAAGTCAACACATGATGTCATAGCTGATTTATGATGACCCATGGTGGGGTTTTCATGACTAATAGAGTTGTTTTGCCATTATGTGCAATCCAGGTCTCCCATCCAATTATTAACCAAGGTTGATCCTGCTAAGCTACTGAGATCCGACAAGATCTGACTCACCTGGACTATCCAGGTCAGGGCCACAAGTCAGTAACAATGCAGTTATTTCAGAGTCAGTCCACTGAAATCATGGGGATTGTGCTGGAGTGATTCTACTCAGTATTGAAACCATAAACTTTGTTATCAGCTTGGCTACTTCTCTGCATAGCTGCAATGTATATGTTCAACTGTATTCCTTTCTTGTTAGCTGCAGGTGGGATAGAAATTAATCTTTCAGGAACTTCTCTTATTCACCCCATGAAAACTAGTGTGGTAGAATAGCTAGAGTATCATACTAGGATCTGGGAGATGCCAGTTCAAATCACAACTCTGCTATGGAAGCTGTCCAGGTGACCTTGGGATAGTTACACATTCTCAGTCTAATCTATCACATGCAGTTGTTGTGAGGATAAAGTGGTGGAGAGGAGAAAGATGTAAGGTACTTTGAGTCCTTGTTGTGTAGAAAGGTGGAGTATAAATTAAATAAGTAAATAATTAATAAAGCTGGGGATTGGGGCTGAGACAAAATGGAGGAGGATGTGGGAACAAGAAGAAAAGAGGAAATGGTGATGATATAGGGGTTTAGAGGAGGAGAGAAAGAAGAGGAAAGGAGGATACAAGGGAAGGCGTGGAGCCCCTGCCAAGTGTTTGCAAGTTCCCCACTGAGCAACTGAGCTTAGCCCAGCAGCCGGAAGAGGTTGGTCGAGGAGGGAAAGCTGAAGACAGATAAAGGTAGATCGGCTGGTGGGTGGGAAGGAAATGAAAAAAGGGGAGAGGCTTTGGGGGTTTTCAGGGAAGGGAAAGAAATATGTTGGGTTAGGGTAAAATGTGATCCCCACAAGTCCTTGTGGGTCCCTTGCTTGTTATCTTCAGATTTCTCAGGCCAGTCCGTTGGACAGCCCATTTTTTTTAACCTCTTTGAACATCACTGACATTTCCTTAGATGTCAGGAGAAACCTGCAATACTATGTAGAAATTGACTTTTTGTGGGTATTCTAATTTCTTAGAAGAAAAGATGTAATAAGATCAGAGTGGGGTGTCAAGACAGGGTTGTTCTGGGAATACCTAATGGGCACATTCAGCAAGACTGGGCAGAGTTGATGAGGTAGAAAAAGACTTTGAAGAGACTGAGAACTCCAGCCCATCTTAGGATTCAAATAATAGGAAAGAGTTATTCAAGAGAGATAGAGGATGGAATCATTTGGCACCACATCTTGTACCTAGGCCAGTGTAAGACACATCTATTAATGGTTTCCCAATCAATCTTCAAACAACACCCAAGAAATAGGTTCTATCCTTTCCTAGGAATGTATTTCATTATCTTGATCTTTAAGGACACAATGTTTAGTCAAAAGCTGTCTTCCTTTAGTAAAGCTATTTTCTGTCCTATTTTGCTGTCTAGCTGGAATAGCCAAGTGTTGCTGCTTTTACAGTACCAGAATAATGGACCAAATCCAATGATACTTTAACATAGGAAAACTTGTCAAAATGTCGTCATCTACTTCTCCCTCATCTAGCCTCAATACATACCCAGATATTTAGTAGCCTTTCCGTCTTTCTGCTACCTTATGTTGCTACCTTATTTTCTGCCTGTTGTTCCCCTTCTGTCACTTCAATCATCATCAACAACAAACCTGTAAATAATATAAACAATATAGGGAAATATAGGAAGCAGCAACATAGCTGAAGGGAAAGGCAATTTAGATGAATATTTTTGTCATAGAAAAATCACTCTAATATCAGTGAGGGGGGAACTACAAGTGATGAGTAGTTCCCCCTAAGTTTTATGAAAAATGCTTACGTCTGAGGTAAACTCATAACTCTGTAATCAAGGAAATGAAATATACATCCCTGAAAGACTTGTGTGTAGATTGCAGTGCCTTACTTTACACAGGTTTTCTTTCTCCACATACAGCTTCATGCTTTCTTGAAGAGAATCTCATTTAACAACAGTGCAGGTGAAGAGGTGTCCTGGGATGAGGATGGTGAATTAGCAGGTGGATTTGATATTGTAAACTGGGTTGCTTTCTCCAACCAGTCCTTACTAAGTGTAAAAATAGGAAGGATGAATCTACATGCTTTGCCAGTCAGAGAGTTCACCATAGTGGAGGAGATGATCACATGGCACAGCTGGTTTAACCAGGTGAGATCTTTCTGCAGGCTTATTTTACATAAAATTATTCCAATATGAAAAGCAGACACTGTGTGGTTAACAGTGCAACAAACCACTGTGTGGTTACAGTGCAGAAGCTCTCCTGGGCTCTCCCTGCACTGTTCCTGCAGTCCACAGCAGACTGAATCGGGCCCATTTGGGGCTGAAATCAACCTGTTGCAAAGCACAAGAGAACTCCAGGGCCCTGCATAATGATATTACACTACCCCTGCAGTGCTCCCCTGCTCCACAGTGGGTCAATTTTGGTCCCAAATGGGCCTGATTCAGCCCACTGCAGAGCGCTACCAGGGGCAGTACTATGCCCTATGTGATGATGTCACTTCCCGGACATAATGCCATTGCATAGTATGGGAGCACGCACAAACTCCATAAAGAACGTAAATGCCAAGTCTCCAACCTCCCACCATAAGGGTTAGGGGACCTGGCAATCCTAGTGATGCAGCATGGGATGACAGAAGGACGCAAGTTCAAATCCCTACTTGCCATGAACCTTCCTTGAGTCAGTCATTCTTCATGACTTTAACCTATGTTTTGACATTGTACTGAGGGCCAAGCTACAAGTGACGAATGACACTTGAATGGCAAGTGAATTGAGTGGAGGGCAAGTGAACAGGGAGGAATACACTTGCCGTTCAAGAGTCATTAATCACTTGTAGTTTGGCCCTCAGTTTTGATACCACGTTTTAAGGATTTGTCCTGTTTTTAAAACATTTAAAAACCTTTGGGTTTGGACCTTCAATTAAACTCCTCCTTCCATTACTTGAAACTTATACCTCAGGAGGGCTCTGGTCACAGCCAATACTCTTTTTAATTCCACTCGCAGAGAGGTTAAGTGTTCTCTACTTCACGCAGGCCCATATCTCAAGAACACCTTCCCTGTTTTGTTTGTGTGACTTGTTTGTTGCTTCTCCCCTGACTCCACAAAAAGGTTTTCACTGTCGCCAAAGGCTTTCTCCTTAAGATTCCTTTTAATAACTTTTAATATACAAAGACATGTTATGAATGGTAGTTTGACAAAACGGTCAGCACATGAGGATGGTTGTGAGGGGGAAAAGATGATCTTTTCCCCCCTTAAAAGTAGCATTTATTTATCAGTACATAAGCAAGATGGTTGCAGACTTTTAATGAGCATATTGGTTTCAGAATAGTGCTTAAGCTTCGCCATTTCAAATATAATTCTTTCAGAAATGCACAGACATTCTCAGGCTGCAGACAGCTCACCTGATTTGACCAGAATGAATAATCCTCTCATCTCTCTAACTAGAACTGCAGTTCACTCCACCCTCTAGCTACAGCTACCATCCAATAAGATTACTCTCCACTCATCCATTCAAACCCCTCTTCTTTCCTCAGAGGCCTGCATTTAACTCACAGCAACCATGTTAAAAAACTAACATTAACAAGCAGAAATAATTTGTAAACTACGTAAATGCAAAATACCACATATCATGGAATTTGTTATGAAGATAAAATGGAGTGAGTGAGAAACGTGAGAAATATGTATACTGCTCTAGGCTTCAGTGGGAGGTAAGAAATAACTATGTACAGTACATCCTCTAACATTGTATCAATTGACAGGTGCCACCGTCTTCTCTGTGCAATGGCAACTGTCATCCAGGTTACAGCAAAACAAAGAAGGAAGGAGAGCCATTTTGTTGCTATGATTGTTCTCCATGTCCAGAAGGGAAAATTTCAAACCAAACAGGTAGGAGACATATGCCTAAGATGGCTGCCACTAGCCAAGCCTTATGACTGTGTCTTCTGAAGGAGAAACAAGGGAGAATGTAACATCTGGTTTGGCCCACAAAATGTAGACACTAGGAGAGCAACAAGGGAAAACATAGCTGCACCCTTACAGCGCATATCCCTTGCTTATTTCTGCCATTCATTAGATCAGCTGACCTTGCCATTAGAGGTGAACATGGTCCAGAAAACAGACCTAAATTTGACACGGTCCAGCCTGGTTCATTGTTCGTGATGAACACACGGTTTATGGGACTCACCTTCTTCACAAACTTTGGTCCATTTGGGCTGGTCCGTCAGTCTGTGGTCCATGAGTCAGACATCTTGGCTCCAATCTATCAATCCCCAAGGCAACGGAGGGGATGTCCACAGACCTTCTGCAGTCCTTAAAAACTTGATAGGCACCTCTGCCAGAGAGCTCCCATTCTGCTCTATGCAAGCAAGGAGGAATAATTAATTCCCTAGGAAATGGAGGGGTGGACATTCTGCAGCCAGGGGAACACTAAACTTAGCCCTCAAAACCTTGATATGCAGCTCTGCCTGCCAACCGGAGAGCTCCCATTCTTCTTAATGCGAGCAAAGAGCAAGAATTAATTCCCTAGGCAATGGCTTGGAAGGTGTTTGTGTAGTGAGTGAGGGGGTTCTTCCCCCATCCTTTTCTGTTTGATTTTGTTTCATTGCAACTTTTTGGTGCTGCAAGCCAATGCAAATCAACTGGCATTTGCGACTCCTTGTATCTACTGGAAATTTCCTGGGGGCAGCTGCTTGGGGGGGACTATAAATTGGACCTCCAAAATGAAATCTTGGCCAAACTTGGAGGGTGGCTGGAGGAGAGCTTGTTGAAGCCTTGCTGTGAGTTTGTGATCTCTGAATGTGAAGGGGGCAATCCTAGAAGTGGAAGAGGGGCAATCCTGGAAGTGACAGACCATGGACCAATGAACCAGTCTGTGAATGGAGTGGATCTGTGAAAAGTTTGTGGTCTGTGGTCCGTGAAAATCAATGGACCACGGGTGAGCAGTCCATGGTGTTTTCCTGGTCCATGTCCACCTCTACTTGCCATCCATTTCCTCCCAACATTACTATATATACTGAACCCTAACCACATGATTTATGAGCACTTGGGCAAAAATAGAAGCACCCAGCTCTGGTGAGGGTCAGATAATTGATGTGAAATGGAGTTCTCTTTGTTTTCTTTCAAATAACATTTTAAATATTTTTTGCTAGAATTATAATGAAAAATCACTGCTGGACTAATAGAAAGGTATAACTATTTTAAATAAGTAAAAATTACACCTATTTTCATAGGTATTACTCCATTTGCCAGAGAGACACAGGAATTATATGAGGAATATTTTGAGAGCCTGAAATTATATAATGTTCTTCTTTCAGATTCGAAGAACTGTTTCAGCTGTCCTGAAGATCAGTATCCAAACAAGTGTCAGGATCAATGTGTTGCCAAAGTTATAAATTACCTGTCTTATAAAGAGCCTTTGGGAACTGCTTTAGCTTTGTTGACTGTGTCTTTTTCTCTGATCACAGCTATGATAACTGGGATTTTTATTAAGCATCAAAACACCCCCATAGTCAAGGCCAACAATTGGTCCCTCACCTACTCCCTGCTTATTGCCTTGCTGTTCTGTTTCCTGTGCTCCTTTTTATTTATTGGCCTGCCTGAGACAATGACCTGCTATTTACGGCAAACTGCTTTCGGCATCATCTTCACAGAGGTGATTTCATGCCTGTTGGCAAAAACCGTCACTGTGGTTCTGGCTTTCATGGCCACCAAGCCAGGAGCCAGAATAAAGAAATGGGTGGGGAAAAAGTTGGCAATCTCTCTTATATTTTCTGCCTCCGTTGTTCAAGCAGGGATTTGTGTGGCATGGTTAGGAACCACTCCCCCATTTCTTGAATTTGATACGCACTCATTGGCTGGGGAGATTGTCATACAATGTAATGAAGGGTCTGTAATGATGTTTTACTGTGTTTTGAGTTTCATGGGCTTCCTAGCCATTGTCACTCTCAGTGTTGCTTTCCTAGCCAGGAAGCTCCCGGATAGCTTTAATGAAGCTAAATTTATTACTTTCAGCATGTTGGTGTTCTGCAGTGTTTGGGTGTCCTTTGTTCCAGCCTACCTGAGCGCTAAAGGAAAACTTATGGTGGCTGTGGAGATCTTCTCCATTTTAGCATCTAGTGCTGGTTTACTGGGATGTATCTTTTTACCCAAATGCTACCTCATTGTTTGGAGGCCTGAGCTGAACAACAAGAATCAGTTGATGAGAAGAAATAAGCAATAAACTCAGGTCCAGGAGAACAATCATGCAAGGAAACACCTCAAATTGGAGGAATACCCTAATAAGACCTGGTCCAGGGAGGGCGTGTGGAGGAGCACAATGTTTGACTTGCATTGGTTTACTCTGTGTATCAGTTTTATATTTGGTGGTTTAATGATTCTCAGTTTTCATTCCTGGACAGGGGATTAAGTATATGGGAAACAGAATAATTGAGAAGTATTGCAAGAAAGTGGGATATCGAAAAAGATCTTAAACTGCCACAGAGTTTGCAAATGCACAAGGGTTTTGGGCACCTGAAACCCACATGGTCTCTACTTCAGTCAGTTAAGCTTTCTTTCCTACTTCCTTTTCCATCTTTTCTATAACCTTGGTTTAATACTGTTATTAATAAGAGCCCCGTGGTGCAGAGTGGTAAGCTGCAGTACTGCAACCCAAGTTGTGCTCATGACCTGAGTTCAATCCTGGCAGAAGCTGGGTTCAGGTAGCCGGCTCAAGGTTAATTCAGCCTTCCATCCTTCCAAGGTTGGTAAAATGAGTACCCGGTTTCCTGAGGGTAAAGCGTAGATGACTGGGGAAGGCAACGGCAAACCACCCTGTAAAAAGTCTGCCAAGAAAACGTCTTGATGCTACGTCCTCCCATGGGTCAGTAATGACTTGGTGCTTGCACAGGAGACTGCCTTTAACTTTACCTAATACTGTTATTAACCGTGTCATCCTAAATTGAGTTGCACCCCTGTAAACCCCTTGACTTGTCTAATATCGGTCCTAGTATTTCTTATGCTCTGTTTCAGTATTTCTTCAACTTTGTATTGGAGTTTTGCTAATGTTATGTCTTTGTAAACTTGCATTTATTTATCCTGCCATTATTGAGATGTCATTGATATTGACTTTACTAATTTCGCACTATGTAATCTGCTTTAAGTCTCAGTGAAAAAGGAGGAATATAATGACATGAATAATAAATAAATAGTGTAACACTGTTTTGGAATGATGCCATCAGTCATCAATATTGCATCACTGGTCTTCTCGGTTTAGTGGCCCTTTTCACACTACATTCCTGCTTCCAGAACATCGCGAAATGCAGCGAAAAAACGTGGAAGATAGCGTCTTCTCGTGAGAGTTTTGCGCGACATTGCGCAAAACTCGTGCGACGTCGCGCAGAACTCTCGCAAGAAGATGCTATCTTCCGCAGTTTTTGAGCTGCGTTTCGCTAAGTTCTGGAAGCAGGTATGTAGTGTGAAAAGGGCCAGTGTTTACCAGCTCCTGCAGTTTATCTTGCTCCATTTTGTCCTTTCCTCTCTATTAATTAACATGCTCTGCTTTGGCTCCAAATTGGATTAATTTAGGTATTGGTTCATGTCTGTTCTGTTTATCTCTTTGTGGCAGCTTCCCTTCAATCACATTAATATATTTTGATTATAATTACTAGAAATGATCAGTTGACATTCATTTGATTTGATTGCTTTAGTGCTTATAAATATAACATATGAGCTTGGAAATCTTTTATTTATTCCTCTCTTCAGCCATAAATCTATTAGTTGTCCTGCAGAAGCTGTTGTTCTTCCACTGTCTGTTCCCATCTACTATAAAGAAATAATAACACAGGCCTACTCTTTAGTGTTTTGGTAACAGTTGCTGAGCTACCACGCTAGAAAACATATATGTTATGTGTTGAGATATATATACAACTATTTCCCTGTGGTTTTTAAGGATACACTGTCCTTGATTTTAATTCTAGGAACAATAGAGTAATGTAATGGATTTGGTATTACAAGAAATCAGACAATTTCAGGTAGAGAAGATAGACTGTTGCTAGTAATCAAAGAAGAGGTAAGGAATGTTCATCCTCAACTGCACTTCAGTGAGCTAATCATTTTGTTATGAAGTGTCGTGTCTGTGTACAGCCATGCCATGGTTGTCTGTTTGTTATTTTGCTTGTACCACAATATACTGAAGCTATACTACATTATTACTAAATTGATGTGCAACTCTCTCTGATCATCTGTAACCATATTGCAGACCGTTACTTCCTTAGGACCCAGAAAGGGCCTCTCCTGTTATCTTAGAGAAATATGCAAGTCTTAGCTAGCCATGACCTTGGTGTGTCTAGATGCCAGTTTTCACTCCTTTTCCCAGATGCTGGGAATTATGTATTGTATACCTAAGGCATAGTCATCATAACTGTATAGATTCTCACAGAACTCTTGTAAGCTCACGCACCAAAACCTTAACTGTAATTTGAAGCGTGGGAAAATCAACTATAACATAGATTGCTTGATTTGAATTGTCACTTCTGTCAAGCTCTGTGATGGAGAACAGACCTGAACTGCATAGATCCTAATAAAGCTGATTCTGCTGGAACCAACATGTGTTCACTGTGGAGGGGCTTGAGTGGTTTACCTGCCAAGGACTGACATGAAGAATGAATCTTCATAACAATGAAAATCCCACAAACTTACCTAATATCACTTTGGGGTTCCACATCCATGATAACTACTGCTGCACAGACTTATAAAGCAACCCTGAACCTTCTATCACAGCCTAGTTTTTTCCCCAGTTACAAATATGGTGTCAAGTATAATGTGATGGCTGTCAATGGGGGACTTGGCTCTGTCATCTCCCTCTACACGAGCACAATCTTGAACACCTACAAAATTCCACAGATAGGTCTTGTGAGAAGTAGCTTGGAGACATAACTACCCAGCCAAGAATGATCATACCTGGCTGCAAGAAATAGCTAGAAGTAATGGTTGTTAAGCTGGCTTTACTTGCAGTATGGAGTACAGAGTATCATATACATGTGATGACTTCTACCTTGAAAGAAACGCACAGGTGCATTTTATAAAACATTACCAACATTGCATTAACAAAAATATGGATCAGCATGGCCAGATCAGCTGAGTAAAGATGGAGAGAGAGTTTTAAAACCAAATGCAAATGACAGAAACCACTCTTAGCAACAAAACCAGCCTGCTTCTCCAACAGCAGTGCTGGATCCAAGAGAGCTCCAGTTTTGAAAGTTTCACTCTATTCATCAACACTATGCTAATCCTCTCCAAAAATCAGCTTTCTCATTCAATTAATTTTCAACCTTAATTTTGTCTGGATTCAACTTCAGTCTTTTCAATCATCTATATTTGACCATGTCACAGAAACTCTGGTTCAGGAAGGGACACAGCTGGCACGAGGCTGCTGTAACATAATGGTTAAGTAGTTGCCACCCTAGTCGGAATGAAGAGACAGATACCAAGTTTGGAAATAAGGGACACTTTATTAACTTCATAAAACTAGAACAAGCCAGAACAGCGACAAAGGCCTAAAGCGGTACAGGTCAAGCCACAAGGTCCACCCTGGACCGCCGCCTTGACCTGTCTGGGTGAGCCCTGAAGCCCCGGGTGAGACCCATCCAAAGATGGTGCAGACCTGGCTGGCCAGGCAATTTGGCCACCACCCTTTCAAGCTCATGAACACCTCAGCCGTACAGCAGTGAGGGAAGGACTTGCACGCGAGGGTTCCCAAAGACAGCCTGTCCCTGCAGCTGGCAGCCGTCAAAGCAGTACCAGCCCTTCAGGCAGGCCCACCAATAGGGAAGCACCAAGGGTGCTCACTGGCTTGCACCCTATCTCAAACTCAAACCTGCCAATGACACTGCTAACCTGCACCACCCTTAGCCAATGACCTCAATCCCCGAAATCGGTACAAGGTAGGAGAAAAACCCCTAATTCCCATGCCAAATTGGAAAGAGGGTAAAAAATTCCTACCTGGCTCTGATAATAACAGCTGGCTAATCCTGCACCAATACAGGGTGAGGAGGGTGGGCCGAGCGACTCTTCCCAACTGCGACTGGGCAGGGAGGAGCAACCTCCTAAGGCCCTTGTCTCCGCCCTCCCAGCCAAACCCTGGATTGAAAGGAAGGGGTGGTGCTGCCTCCCTCTTTCCAGGGTGGCAACTAATGGCCCCCAGCTTTAGCAACATAGCCGCATGCTGGGAAGGGGCTATATTAGGTTGTGATCCAACACTCTGCTGGTTCGAATCCCACTACTGCCATGAGTTTAGTAGGTGCTGTTGGGTAAGCTACTCCTTGCTCCCCAGTTATATTGTAGGGACACTTAGGGCCAAGCTACACATGACGAATGACACTTGAACGGAAAGTGGATTGAGTGGAGGGCAAGTGAACAGGGAGAAATACACTTGCCGTTCAAGTGTCATTCGTCATGTGTAGCTTGGCCCTTAGAGTGAGGCACTTATCTGTCTAGAAAAGCAGTATATAAGTGCAGTTATTATTATTAGAGATAGTACTACTACTGCTATGAAGAATAAATGCCAGGATACCATCAATATATGAATTACATTTCTGTGAATGGCTGTGGTGTTAAGACCTTCTTGTCTGAAGACTTGCCCAGATTAGAAAGAATATTAAACATGCTTTTGATTCTATACTTAGATTAGGACTTTTTTAATATGTCCAATTATAAAGATGCATGCTAGGAAAAGAACCAACTGCTTTCTGTCTAAAAAATTAAATGCAAGTGACTAATAGTTCTGTCCCTTGCATAGTTCCCTTAACAATAATGGGAGGATTCCAAATCATAAACATGTTTTTTATTTATTTAGATATTTATACCTTTCCTTCTTCCCCAGGAGGGATCAAAACTAGCTTACAAAACTAGCCTTTCTTCGATATTTATCCTCACAACAACAATCCTGTAAGGTAGATTTTGGTGAGATGAAGTGAATGGGCCAAGCAAGCTTCCACAGCAGAGTGGGAATTCAAATTTTGATACTGTAAACACTACACCATGTTGGCCCTCAGGAGAAATCTATGCTTACAAATATTTCGTTACCCATATCTGTCTTTACATTAGTGTATTTCTGAAGATTCAAATTAGAATGTTCGATTTACCAAAACAAGCATCTGGACAAATAAGCTCCATGTCAGCAGGTGAATATTTATAAAGACTCAAACCAATGGCCCACCTAGCTAAGCACTGTTTACTTTAGTTTGCAGCTGTCCTCCAGGTTCTCAGGCAAAAAGAGGTCTTTCCCAGCTCCTGCTACCGTTAACTGGAGATGGCTGGGATAGAAATCTGATCCAGAGCTGAAACAAGGCTGAAGCAAAGCATAAGTAATTGAACATGACATATTAAACAGCACAAAAGCCACTCAGCAGGAACATACTTACAGCAACAGATAGTATACAATAGTATAATCTATAGTGCCTATCCCCATGTAACTCTTTGAAATATTTCCTTACAGTACAGCCTGTGAACTGGTTAGAGTGGGTCACTGGCCCAGCACCCCCATTCTTTGCCTTGGGGAGAAAATGAGGGGACTGTTCACAGTTGCACTGATGTGCAAGATGTCACTTCCAGAGCAAAACAAAAATTACATCATCATGTCAAGGTGATACTCTCAGATTCACACAAAACTATATGGTTTAACTTATAGTGACTCCTTGACACAGCAACGTCACTTCCAGTTTTGCAGAGGAAGGGATACAGCATGTTGGTTCAATACTGAAGAGATTGTCCCTACCTCCCCCCACCCCCCAGTTCCCACACAGGAGTTGCTAGCTATGGTTGGTAATCCTAGCACTGGTTTTTCATTACATATGTTGTTGGCATAGGTTTATGAGCAAACTTTATTCATTATTTTGGTTGAGGGAAGAGGAAGCCTGGCTGTCCAAGGCCATTCACCACCTGTTCCCTTTCCAGGTGTTTTTCTGTGGTTATTGCCACAATAGTGTCAGCCTGTGGGGAGCTAATTGTCGACTTGGTAATTATCAGCATCTCTCTGTCTTAATAGATAAGGGCCATTAGGGTTTTTTGTTTGTCTCAGAACAAGACAAGGGCCAGCAGGGTTCTATTGCTCTGAACACTCCTAGTTTTAAAGACTACTTGAACCAGAAGACTGTCCTGTCATGTTTACCTGAGAGGCTATATTGTGAGCAGTTTAAGTAAGCAACATCTAGTACCGTATATATTCCCACTAAGTTTTCCACTGTGGGATCATGGCTAAAAAGAAATTAATTATGCTTTCTAGCAGAGATACAAGAAAGGCCCCAAATGCTGCACGGGAACATTGAGGTGTATGAAATAGGCAAAATAAACCTGTGGAAAAGAGGGGGTAGGCGTCAAATCAGTACTACTCAGTCTTCATTCACCAGGCAGAAGTTGGGAAGTTAAATGCGGTGGAAGAAACCAGGGGAATGGGCATCTGGAAAGAAAGTTCAGTCCTCCAAATGGTGGTGCTCTTGGTGCTGCTGTCTGGGCTACTACCTCATGTTGGGTGTGAGAAGCAATTGGTTCATCACCACATGGAGAGTCATTCCATTCAGTGCCATGTAAGTGACCCCTTCCCAATTCTGCATGAGTTTTATCGACCGGGAGACCTCATCATTGGAAAGATGGCTTCTCAAGCCTTTGCACTACGCCTCACTACTAATTTCAGTGAACAACCTGCTGAGTTTTTGATCAAGTAAGCTATTTCCCCTGTCACACACACGGTAAAAAAACACAACGACTTGCAAACAAAAATTTGAAGAACAGTTTCCTTCAATAAGCTTTTGGGGCATTTTATTTTGCTCTGTGGTTTTGTCAATGAACACAGCACTTTTTGCTTCTAAGTCCATTGACTTCAAAGGAATTAGGAGGGTGTAACTTTGTTTAAGATCACTCTGTTAGACATTTGTTCCATTCTAGCTTTGTAGATTTCCCCCCGATTCTTCTATTCTTAGCCTTATGCTTGCCATTTTTAATAAACATGTTAAGCCAGTTGTATTTTCTCTGCATTTGTAATCTATATTCATATCTTTAAAGAGATGGTTGCAAAATGTTCCTCCTATGAATTTCTTCCTGCCAAAATCCAGTTCTTATCAATTTCCAATTTCCTTGGGGAGACACCTAAGGATGTCGACACAAAAGTACTCAGACCTCCAGAGGGTCTTCCCCTTTTTGGTCCAACTGAGGCATAAGAGTGAAAGGCAAGATAGTTAGGAAGTTCAAACGCGTCTTGCATCCAGGTTTCTTGGAAGAGGATGATTTTAAACTGTGAAACGTAATTGACAAAGTCTTTGTCCAATGTTTTGGAATGCCATCCAGCGATATTCCAAGACAGAAGGAAAGGTGATAGTCAATCCGCCTTGTCAATAGTGTCCAAGGTCTTCTCAGTATCAAGGAAGATGCATCCATTAGTTAGCGGGTTCTTTGATGCTGGAGTAAGGTGAGCAGCAATGTTTTCAACATGTGCTTCATGTGGGCAAGGCAAGGATATAGACTCAATCATCATCGGGGAAGATTCAAATCCCGTTTTCAGGGCTGGATTAGAGGGGGAATCCGTCTTATTTATATCAGATTGACCTTCTGAATTACGGAGGCGAAGTGTTAATTCTTCCAGTCTATCCATAATCTCTGCTCGTTCAAATTTTGGCAGATGAATAAAGGATGAGAGTAATTCTTGCTCTACGGAGTTCTCCAGATAAGTGGCCTTCGTCAAAGGAGGAAGGGGGGCATCAATCCAGCTGATTAAGTCTGGTACCGGAGAAGTTGAAGTCATGTTAGTCGAAGGAATTAAGCTTCGGTCCTCAGGCTTGACTGCTTTCTTTTTATGTGTATAATTAGGTAGAAGAGGGCAGATCTTAGTATTAGTGAAGACTCTTGTAGGGAAGATTCCAAAAGGTCTTAAAATGCATCTTTGAGACATTATAAGTGTAGGGATCCTCTTGGACTCAAATGAAAGCAGAACCCTCTGAGTTTGAGACTTGCTATTAAGGTATTCAGTACACTTCAAGTCAATAGAGTAAGGGTTTTCCCCCAAAAGTCTGGACAGGTGCCTCCTTATATAATTCTTAGAGGACCATTTAATCACCTGGCCTCTAAAGGGGCAGACAGTTAGGCAGACTTTGGTGTCTTGCAGAGAGAGACTATATGAAGATGCAAAATGCAGTTCATCCTTATTTTGTTCATTTTCATATTGGCAAACAGCCTGAGAGATTGCATAAGGTGACACAGATGCTCTGGGAGCTTGTAAAGCCCAATTATCATTCAAAGCATCTGAAGGTCTGTCTTTATGCTTTAAAAATACAAGCGGGAGAATCTTCTCTAGGAGTCCTTGTATGTCCCTTAGGGATTTAAAGATGTAGTCCACTGTTCTGGCAATTAGGTCCAACATAGCAGAATGTTCAGATAAAATATCTGAGAAGCAACCTTCTCCCTCCCTAGCACCAGCCTTCAACTGAGCACGAATAGATCATAGAATCATAGAATCATAGAATCATAGAGTTGGAAGGGGCCATACAGACCATCTAGTCCAACCCCCTGCCCAGTGCAGGATCAGCCTAAAGCATCTCTGACAAGTATTCATCCAGCCTCTTCTTGAAAACTTCCAGTGAGGGGGAGCTCACCACCTCCCTAGGCAGCTGATTCCACTTTTGAACTACTCAGATGGTGAAAAAGTTTTTCCTAATATCCAGTCGGTACCTTTGTGCATGTAGTTTTAGCCCATTGCTTCGCGTCCTACCCTCTGCTGCCAACTGGAACAGCTCTTTGCCCTCCTCCAAATGACAGCCTTTCAAATATTTAAAGAGAGCAATCATGTCCCCCCTCAACCTCCTCTTGAGGGGGGGGGCATCCTTGTTAAGCTTCTTTAAGTTAGGAGTATTATTAGGAGTATTATTGTTTGGGGAGTTGTGAGGCTGTTTATCATTGGTTTCCATCAGGGTAGGTTCGTCCTCAGTCATCTCTGCTAGCGGGGAGAAAGGGTTTGAGACTGGGATGGTAAACATATCCTTTATTTTCTTAGGAAAAAAATCCCCAGTTCTCGTTTGCTTGGTAACAGGCAAGCATACCACCTCCTCCTCAGATTCTCTGGGGCGTTTCCCGGCCCCTCTCCCCTTGCCAGTAAGAGTGCCTGATTGCTGAGTCATCTCTCTCCTCATATAACCACCTCAAAACTCCACGGTCAGAGAGTATCTCCAAAGATAACAAGGTTATCTGCCTAATTAATAGAGCACAAGCATCAAAAAGAGTAGAATATGGGTAAATTACTGGCGTACCATTGTATTGTCAGTTCCGTCTGCAAAAAGCCGTATCCATAGAGCCCTGTGAGATAGCCAGGTTCAACTTTATAGTTTCTAGAAAGGATTTCAGACTAAAAATTAAAAGCTAAGCGCTCTAAAACTCTCTATAAAGGCCCTAGAGTTTCAGCAGAGGGTTTTTGAAGTTCTATGTTCGCTAAAGCAGTCTTAAGGAGATAAAATCAGAGAGCTCACGCTGATCGTGTGTGTGCCGTCCAGCCTCATTATAGTTTTACACAATGCTGTATTCAAGATTATTTTCATGTCATTATATTGATGCCCAGAAGCATATCATAAAAACTACAACACAAATATTGACATTCTTGAGCATATGACTGTGAATACATGGCTTTTTTTTGCAGCATGTGTTGTTTTGGTAAGGTAGGAGAGAAAAAGATGTGGAGCAGGAGCCAGGAAACTTTTTTCTCAATCTTCCCCATTTTTTTGCCTTACTATACCCCTAACACACACACACACACCCAAGGATGCTTTCCTGGGAGTAAACTTCATAGAATAGCCTTGAGTAGGATTTTGAGGACACCTACTTAGGCGCTCTCAATTCATCTCAGGAATGAACTCATTGTCTGTCTTTTGGCATATCTCTTTTCTCTCAGCTTCAGTTCTCATCTGCAATATAACCATTAATACAATCACTATTACAGCATAATTGTAAGGATTACTGTGCAGTGCTTTGATCTGTGTAAAGTGATATACAAATGTAAAGTTGTCGTGCATGTACATAACTTTTCCAAATGTCCAGAACAACTGATATACACCTATACCAAACACTCGACAATACTAATTTCCATATGGCTGTGAGCTTATATAATTCTTGCTATGAAAGAAGTTACTATGATATGCCAAACGACTAGAATTCTTAAAGCAGCAGATAGTTGTATTGATTTTATGAAAGGCAGAATATATTGTTGTAAGATTTTTTTAAAGAGCAATTGATATCGGCATTACATTCTTAACACATTTACTCAGATCTAAGCTCCATTGAGCTCCCTGTTAAATGTGTTTAGGTTTCCAGCCTGAGTTGGGGATATAGGCTGTTGCCAGTCATAATTTGGAATATGGGGAGTTTATGTTCTTTATAGGCTTCAGAGTTTGTATTATTTCATGATGCAGCATGTAATTTTCATTGCAGTGCAGTGCCAAAGAACTACCAGCACATCCTTGCCTTGATATTTGCCATCAAGGAGATCAATGAAAATCCCACAGTCTTACCTAATGTCACTTTGGGATTCCATATCCATGATAGTTTCTATAATGCCCAGATGACTTATAAGGCCACATTGGACCTTCTTTCCACCCAGCATAGGCTAGTCGCCAACTACAAGTGTGACGTTCAGAATAATTTGATAGCCATCATTGGAGGACTTGACTCTTGGATCTCACTCTGTATGGCCACCATAATAAACATCTACAAGATTCCACAGGTAGGTTGCATGAATCCCTCCCTCCTCCTTCTTCCTTCCTTCCTTCCTTCCTTCCTTCCTTCCTTCCTTCCTTCCTTCCTTCCTTCCTTCCTTCCTTCCTTTCTCGTACATAATTTCATTCTCATTTGCAGAATAGTTTGGGTATTCTGAAGGAAATTTGGTGTGAATGACAAAACGTGTTGAAAGAATATTCTAAAGCTGTAAAGAAAATTGCAGCCTGTAAATCACAGTAGGAAATTGTGGCACCACACTAATCTCAGACTTAGTTTTAAGAGCCATCAGATAAGGTGATAAACCATGTCTACAGAACTTTGCACGCCAGGTGGAATATCACATAAACAAATGCTACTCTAGTAAAATGACAAGCTAGGTATAAGCTGCAATGCTTGATTCACTTTTAGAGAGACATTCAATTATATTAATAATGAAGCACAGCATAGCATAAATAAATCTGTGTATTTTTTCAGCTTACCTATGGCTCCCTTGTCTCAGAGTTGATTGATAAAACATTGTTCTCATCCATGTACCAGATGGTCCCCAATGAAGCCAACCAGTACACTGGGATTGCCTGTTTACTTCAGCATTTCAAATGGACATGGGTTGGGATCTTTGCAATGGATTATGCCAATGCAGAAAGGTTTTTGCAAGATTTGATTGAAGTGCTTTTCCAAAGAGGAATCTGTTTTTCCTTTATAGAAAAAATGCCCAAATGGACCTACAATGAAAAGATGTTAGATTTGTTGTCAAGAAATTTGGCAACATTTTCAAGCCATATGAACAGTAATGTTAATGTGTTTGTTGTCCATGGTCAACCACCATCCATGTATTATTTGTCCTGTTTTTTCCACATGGCAGGCCTGGAATCACCTATAGGTAAGGTGTGGATTTGGACAACCCATTGGGAGTTTGAATCAAGTACTAGTCAAAGAGACTGGGATATGCAACCCTTCCAAGGTGCTATATCCTTAACAGTTCACTCAAATGAGCCTTTAGGATTTCAGAAATTTGTCCAGAAGGTAAATCCTTCCTGGGCAAAAGAAGATGGTTTTATATTTGATTTTTGGGAGAAAGCATTCAAGTGTTCATTGAAAAAATTTGGTATGGGTAAGGATGAGAATACTATTGAATGCTGTACTGGGAAAGAAAAGTTGGAGAATCTTCCTGAGCTTTTCTTTGAAATGAGCATGTCTGGCCACAGCTACAGTGTCTATAATGCTGCCCATGCTGTCGCACGTGCTCTACAGACTATGTATGAATCCAGATCAACATACAGAACATTAGCAGATAAAGGGGAACTGCAACCTTGGGAACTGCAGCCTTGGCAGGTAATTTCACTCCATTTGCAGAACCCTGTTTTGTGCCTTGTAACAAAAAATGCCACAACTTTTCAAATACATGTTGATATTTTATAACACATTGGGTTTCAAAAGGTTTCACTGACAAATAGAGCATGTATAGCTGTTCCTTGCTTTTCCCTGAATCATATGTTTGAATCATGCTACATGAATCAGTAGCAGGTGTTCCATTTTTAGTTTGAAGTTTCTATCTGTCCTATTGTATATAAAATTACAGAGAACAATCTGTTTCTTAAGGGCTGTCTTAAGGAGGGGGCATTTTCATGAGCTCTAATTTGCTCAGAAGTAAAGCCCTACTCAGAAGCAAAGCAAAAATGGTAATGGTTGGGAAGCAATCTATAAATGCCATTTGTTTCAAATATCTTTCATATATAACTTAGTCATAGGGGACAGTTTGGTTTCAGGGCTTTCAGCTGCTGAATATAAAAATGAATGGATCTATATCTAAAATACATTAAACCAAATCACTGTAGATGCATTGTCAGTCTCTTGGTGAGGATTATAACACCTTGTTGTTACTCTTTCCTCCTTTGTCTTTTTGAATTTAGCTCCACCCCTTTCTAAGGAGTATCTCATTCAACAACAGTGCTGGAGACGCAGTTCATTTTAATGAAAATGGAGACTTAATTGCAGGGTTTGATGTTACAAAATGGGTAATTTTCCCAAATAAATCTCTTGTTAAAGTAAAAGTGGGGCAAGTGGATCCTCAGGCTCCTTCAGGCAAAGAGTTAACCATACAGGATGAAAGAATCCACGGGGACACAAGGTTTAACCAGGTACCTGGTTGCACAAGACAAACAGAAAATGAATGATGGTTATGAAATTAATTATTCAGGTTTTTTTCATATCTCTATGGCATGTAGAATTACTGATGAATAGTATGGCCTTTTCACACCATAATGCACTCCGATTCCCATTGTGAATAAAAGGCCATATGATAAGGAACGTCTCTGCTGCTGATGGGACTGTTTATCAGAACAGGTCCACCATAGCTTTCATCCCTGAGCAGAGGAGAGACCTTCCTATGAGTTCTAACCTGCTCAGGAGTTAAGCCCTGCTTGGAAGTAGGATTAAAATCTCAGGAAGTAGCTGTGACTCAGGCCCAAGATAGATGTGCAGGCTTTTAAAGAGTTGGGTCTGAGTTCCCCAAACCTAAGTTGAGTTCCCGGCAGCTACACAACAGCTTTGGAGAATAGCTGTTAAAAATAAAGGAGACCCTTAATGGCCTCAGAATGCCTCCGTGGAGGAAGGAGGTGCTCCTCCCTCTCTCCTCAAGCCATTTCCCCATGTCAAAATAGCAGGGGAACAAGGGTTTTTCACTGTTTTATTTCTGTTCTGTTTATACAAGGAGTATTCTGTGCACATGGAGCAGGGTGGGGGGGGGCAGAGATTTCCCCATGCTATTTTGACACAGGGAAACAACTTGAGGGAGGAGCCTCTCCTTCCCCCGCAGAGGCATTCTGAGGCCATTTAATCTCACCTTTATTTTCAACAGACATTTACTTTATAACTGCGGTTTGGCTGCAGAAACCCAGACCCAACTCCTTAAAAAAATGTATATCTAGAGAGACCCTTGGTAGCAGCAGCTAAAAGGGCACATGAAGGAAAGGTGTGTGCAGAAAACACCAGTTCTTTGTCAGGAGGCCAATAGCCTTCATAAATGCAAGAAGTCAGTCCACTGTGAGGTAAAGGAAAGGCCTTTTTAATTTGATGGAACATAAAACAGGCTTTTCCACTGAGGGCAGTGGAAGATGAACCTCCTCAGGTCCTATTGTGAAATAAAAGTGTAGTGGATAGAGGTGACAATGGAAAGAACCTGGAAGGGACACCAATCCAGTAACTGAGCTACAGATTGGACCTGTGTGTAGTTGAGAAAGGGAACCATTCTTCTTAAATATCATGATATCTCCCTCCTAATTTGGCCATTGGTCCTATAAGCTCTGTTACAGCTAACTTTTTCCATTAAAAGAGAGATGTATTTCAGCTATGTCGGTCGCTTGAATGCATAGTTGCTGCGGCAAAAAGAAGATAGGATCAAAAGAATGTCTACCAATTTTAGAACTTTGATCATAGACTAGTATTCTTCTTTCCTATGACTTATCCATTGATGTTTCTGAACAGGTATTGCCCACTTCTGTGTGCAATGACAATTGCAATCCTGGTTTCAGCAAGCAAAAGAAGGAAGGGGAACCATTTTGCTGCTATGATTGTACGCAGTGCCCAGAAGGGATGATCTCTGCCAAAACCGGTAAGAGGCATAGTTTTAGCACATATCCATAGCATCACATATGACATCATATCCAGAAAAAGGTGAAGTAATAATGATTGGTGTGAACTATGGTCTGGAGGGAGTAGAAACACTTCACTGCACATTGACCATCAGAATGTGATTAGGGACACAACCTGCAGAAAATGTGGGTTGTAAAATTAGGCTTTTCAGTCCCAGATTTGATTCAGTTGTGGCTTAATATAGCTTGCAATTTTGTTAAAAAACAGCCTGAATTACTTGACTAGAAACATAACAGATCCCAAACAATTCTGCTCCACGTTACATTTGGGCTTTTTTGCCCTCATCACTTTTGCTTGCGAAGAAGAATTTCTGTTCCTTCACAATCTCCTTATCTTGTTTTCTTTCTTCTTTGACTTGTTTTCATGCAGTACTGATCACAGATCTGTAAGGCAGATGCTCTAGTATCCCATGCTCTAGTATCCCATGTCCATTTGGGTCTCAGGTCCCCCAAACCCTGGCACATATTTCCTTTTCATGTAAACTCTAGGGCAGTTTAAGAGATTGTTTGATAATGCCTTTTCAGCCAATATTTCTCAACCACTTAGATGATTACCAAATACTTCCTCTACTTTCTGCAAACAAAAGCTCTACCACTCTCACTTTTGCTAAATACAGCTCAGGAACTCTAAAAATCTTAGCTGATGCAATTCCCTCAGCTTTGGAATAACCAGCAAGTCAGCTCAATGACTGCTTCCACACACGTTGGATAATCCACTTTCAATACTCTTTAGTGAACATTTGGAACTGCTTTTCCTTGGGTGATTCCGCACGAATGGTTTTCCCTGCTTCAGCTTCTAAATGACCTCAATTTTTTCTTGTGTTTCCATACGTGGGAAGGCAATCCTAGCAGCAGATCTGAAGTCACTGCACGTTTTGTCCGTTTTTTTCCCATCCTGCTTTCCCCCGACTTATTTGTCCATGCACAGCAGATTAGGGATTTTAATCATGTGGAATTCTTTATCCGATGTTCTCCCCACCCTTGCCCTTTTCTCTTGCCCTTCGAATCAACTTAATTTGATTGGCCAATCATGTTTTATAAGCTACACCCACTACCCTTTTCCTTCCCCTCTTTAAAAAAAAAATGTTAAAAACGTTACAACGTTTCTACAGATCTATGCAGAAACATATCCTGTGTCACATGACAACAGCTGACCAATAATGGGTCCATTTTACAACATGCCAAATTTGTTACTTGTTGCTCGCTGACAGCTGACAGCTTCTGAGGTAGAGTGAAAGTGTGATGGAGGGACTTCAGCGTTCAACTAGTGGTCTAGGCATTTCATGGAGGGAGAAAGAGACCGTCCTCAACACAACACCTATCACTAAACCACATTGCTCACGAAGAAAGCGGGAAAGATAGACGCGGGGTCATTGGTAAAAATTTTCCCTCCAAATGTCAATAGCCAATACTCTTCCACAATATCAGCGGGAAGTGCTCTGGCCTATCCAATATGTTTATTTGATGCAACGTTTATGTGTAGCAACTTTTTTTGTGAGAAATTTTTTTCTAATGTGTTGGTTCGATGCAACGTTTATGTGCAGCAACGTTTTGGGGGGGGGGATTAAAAAAATGAAGATGTGCATCATTTGACACTTCCCCCGGAAAAAGCGATGAAGAATCGATTTTTATCCTGTCAAAAATTCCACATGATGGACTTTGAGCCGATGAAATGTGCGAAACAAAAGCCTAATGTGGAATCGGGGAGAAGTGGATTCGTAGGACTCCACCGCGGCATGACTGCTCAGAAAGTCCAATCAAAATTGATCATGCGGAATCCCCCCTTGTGTGGAACAAAAAATCCACTTCCAAAGGACTGCTAAAGTGCATTGAAAGTGCATTATTCAATGTGTGTGGCAATGGCCAATGACTGGTTTGGAGTTCTTACTGATTTTTATCTATGCTACTTCATAAGTAATCTCTCTCTTTTTTATTTATATTTTTAAAAAGCTTGGCCTCTTGTTCTGGTGAACTTTAACTTAATCTTTCTTTACCACCTAAAAGCCAATGTGCTATATAGCCTTTTTGAATAAATGGAATGAAATGGAAGCAGCAATTCTCCTCCAAATAATGGTTCTCTTTTTCTCATTGTAGATATGGATTACTGTATCACCTGTCCAGCCGATCATTATTCAAATGCATACCACAACCACTGCATCCCTAAAGTTATAAGCTATCTCTCTTATGAAGAATCTATGGGGATCGGTTTTGCGTTGTCTGCTTTTTCTTTTGCTGTCAGCACAGCTTTGGTGCTTAGAATGTTCGTAAAGCACCGAGACACTCCCATTGTGAAAGCCAACAACCGGAGCCTCACCTACATTCTCCTTATCTCCCTCTTTCTTTGCTTCCTCTGCTCCTTGCTGTTCATTGGGAAGCCTTGGAAGGTGACCTGTCTTGTACGACAAATGGTTTTTGGCATCATCTTTTCTGTAGCTCTTTCAGCTCTACTGTCCAAAACCATCACAGTGGTTACTGCATTCATGGTTACCACACAAAGATCAAAGTTGAGAAAGTGGGTCAGCAAAAAAATGGGACACTTCATTATCCTTTGTTGCTGCTTTATTCAATGTAGTATTTGTACTCTTTGGTTAATTACTGCCCCTCCATTCCCAGATATTAACATGTACTCAGTGAAAGAAGAGGTTGTATTGGAGTGCAATGAGGGCTCACAGGAGATGTTTTACTGTGTCTTGGGTTATATGGGATTCCTGGCTATTGTCTGTTTTGCTGTGGCTTTCCTAGCTAGAAAATTACCTGACAGTTTCAATGAAGCCAAGTTTATCACATTCAGCATGTTGGTCTTTTGCAGTGTTTGGTTGTCTTTTGTTCCTACTTATCTGAGCGTGAAAGGGAAATACATGGTAGTTGTGGAGATTTTCTCCATCTTAGCCTCCAGTGCTGGACTGTTAGGTTTCATCTTTTTCCCCAAATGCTACCTCATTGTGATAAAGCCTGAACTGAACAACAGGAATCTATTAAGAATGAGAAAAAAAACCTAAATAATTTGCACATTAAGGGATCAGAGAATTATATTCTGTGTTTCTGATAATAATTAGTCTATGATGTTCATGTAAGAAAGAAAGTGGTCTCACTGAGCAACTGAAAAAGTGATTGTCTTTGCACTCACGTGCAGCCTAAATGTCAATAGGGCTAACTCCCAGGCAAGCTTTATAGAAGGAACTCTCACTTAATTCAGAAGAAGCAACAAGCAGAGGAAGACAATACCCATCCCCAAATGTTGCCTTGCAAATAACTGGAATTCAGAAATGCTCTAAACATAGTCGCTTGAATCAAAGTAGAACCATGAGCAGAGCTGATTCTGTTCTTAGGGAAGTTCAGCATACCACCCTAAATGTTGTCCACAGGCTTCAAGGATCTCCAGCTACAACCCTGGGCACAATGTGAGGGCCAGAGAGAATCAATGGACATAGCTCACTGCACTGTACTGGCGAAACTGTCTTTTCAATAGTAATAGTAATAACAACAACAACATTTAATTTATATACCACCCTTCAGGACAACTCAATGCCCACTCAGAGCAGTTTACAAGGTATGCCATTATTATCCCCACAACAAAACACCCTGTGAGGTGGGTGGGGCTGAGAGAGCCCCAGAGAGCTGGGACTAGCCCAAGGTCACCCAGCTGGCTTCAAGTGGAGGAGTGGGGAATCAAACCCGGCTCTCCAGATTAGAGTCCCACGCTCTTAACCACTAGTAGGAAAGGGCCATTAGATATAAGCTGCTTATTCTATCTATTATCCTGTTCTGCATGATATTCTCTTTTGGTCCCCACACAAAAAGGAAAGCACAAACACCATGGCTGGATTCAGCAAAGGCTTTATTAATTATTTAAGAGGCTGAACTGTGATACGTAGACTATTTACCCTATTAATGCAGGCCCTCTATGAGGCTACCCCACGGGTTCACTGGTAAGGGTGTGTATTCTGTATCATATTTCTATAAAAAGCAGGATTTTCATTAAATAGCAGAAATGTATTTATTGTATTAGAAAGTCATAGTGAACTGGATGTCTGCACTCTTTTTTTCCTATGGGAGAATATTGCAGGGGGAGAATGGGGCAAAATAGGCGATTTCTGGAGCAGCTGGGGGAGGGGGGTCATGAAATGGCACCAAAATTCCAGAGACTCAACTATTCTTGCTCTACTGAAGACCTCCAGATTTCAAATTAATTGGACAAAGGCGTTAATTTATTCATTTCATTTTCTTTTGTATTTATTTATTGTCCACCTTTCTCACTGAAATCCAAGGCAGATTAAACAGTGCAAGTAAAATATAATACAATCAATGGGTAGGCCATTCACTAATCAAGTACAATAATGAACAACAGTTAGAATGTATGAGACGGATATAATAGGGTACAGAAGCAGTGCATTTGAAAATTCGAGCGTAGTCAAGCATAAAGATGAAATCTTTCTGAAACTGCTCATAACTAATTTACATGGCATGTTAAGCAACGTGGAATTTATCCCCTCCCCAAGAAAGAGCCCTTTAGCCATCTTTATATCTATTCCCTTTGAGGGGAAATGGCAGGAAATGGCAGGTTTTCAAGAGCAGCTGTCTTTTCACCAAATGGCACCATTGTTTAAAAACCTACTCTTACCTGTCTACTAAATACCCCCTCATTTCAAAAAGGATGGACAAGGATATCTAATTTTATGCCCCCTGAAGAAGGTACCCCCCAGCCAGCCTTGTCCCCAGGGAAAAAGGAAATGCTAGCCTCTACTACTACTAATCAAAACAAATCAAACCAAATCAAAACTAATCAAAACAAACCAAAGATACCTCACTGTGCTTGTCAATCTAATTAACATAATAATGTGCCTGCACTAAGCTTGTCACCTTACTTGGCAAGTAGTGTGCCTTACCTTTGCTTTGACTATTTCATTCCAAATTTCTCTCTACTAGACCACATGAAGCAGGCTCCTGTTGAATTTCAGAACCTATCATAAAGGCATATATAGCCATCTAGAAAGCCAACACATCATCTTGCATCCAGTGAATTTCATAAATTAATAAATAGCCACTATAATCTCCTCCCCCTGTTTGGAAAAGATGGGGCATGATCAATGGTATAGCTATCCATGGAGAGGTCCAGGAGAATCAACAGAGTCATATGCCCTGTTGTGTCTGTGGGGAGGGAAAGGATCAGTAATGGAGGCGGCAGTAATTGCAAGAACTTTGTTTATTGGAACACACAGGCAACTAACAGAACTAAGCCTTAAACCAGATTGGAAAGGATCCAAACAATCCACTTCATCCAGGAAAGCCAGAAGTTGTCCAGTCACTGCCCATTCTATCACCTTGCTTGAGAAAGTGGCATTTGAGATTGATCGTTACAGAGATCTTCTGGGTCCAAGATAGGCTTCTTTAGAAATGGATGCACCACAGCCTGTTTCAAGGCTGTAGTGACCGAGCTCATGCCATCTTGCTTCTCCTGGTGCCACCAACAAGCCCCGCAGCCTTCTCTCTGCAGGAGTGTGTGTGCTGTGCCTGCAACTAGATCAAACAACATTAGTGCATTCCCGTTTCCACATGTCACCCATTTCGGCCCCAGACTCATCTACCACTCGTCCTTTGTGGTCATCTGACAACCCAGCCCTTGCTGCCATGGTGGCTGCACCAGTACGGAGTGATTGAGTGCAGCACTCCTCTAGCGAAACCGTGCCCCCCCTAGGCAGGTATCCCGAACTGCTGTGCGATTGGAACCGTGTCAGTGGGCTCTTGTCAGCATGTACCCACCACTGGCCCAGCCCCAGGGGTGTGCCATGGTGCTCCCTGGAGGCCCAAGAGGGGCCAGGGGCTCCTTCTCTGCCCCTTGGAGCTGCACTGCCATTCCCCCGCCCCTGCTGGTCCATCCTGGGATGCCGGATCCTGGCCCACAAGGTGCCGCCCTCAAAGCAGGTGTCCCCCTCTGTCACTGTCATGCCCAGTGTGCCTCTGTCTGAAGCTACTACCAACTCCCCCACCCGAATGGCTCCTGAGGATGCCAGGCTAAGGGCTGCCCTGAGCAGCATGGCCTCAGAGGGTGAGTGGCTGACTCTGAGGAGGCGTACTCATATTCTCAGCATAACCTAGGCAGGGAGGTGCCCAATCTGGTACATTCAGCTGGGTGTTCCCCATGATCACCTGCTGAGCACCTTGGCAGGGGGAGGGGGAAGTGCCTAATCTGGTATGCTCAGCTGGTTGTTCCCCATGATCAGCTGCCAGGTACCCTCGTGGGGGGATGGGGTCCCATTCCCATATACTCAGCGAGATGTTCCCCCTGTAACCAGCTGCCAGGTGCCCTGGTGGGGAGGTTCTTAGCAGGCCTCTGTCCAATGTGGCACGCTACACCAGGAGGCTGTCTGTTGGGGCCCGCCCCTTGTGTTGTAGGCAAATGAGCTGGCCACCATCTGCTTTCTGCGGTCTTGGGTGTGCACCCACTCTCTCTCAGCCCACCTAGGTCTTCCAGGAAGGTTCCAACTATCCTGTCCTGAGATCTCCTATGTTGTTCCCAACCCCTGGAACGTGGCATGCTCCAAAACAACCATGTGGAGTCCCAGTCTGTGGACCTGTCGTGTGACTCACCCTGAGCGTGACAACTGCCTGCTCACCACCCAAACCCTGCTTGTTTGGCACACCTGATCAAGGTTACCTTGTTCTGAAACCTGTTGGTTCAGAGAGCTACCGCAACCAAGATGAGGAGAGCTCCAGGATGTGAGGTCTCTGAGGATACTGCTGGCTAACCAGGCCACTGGCCCTCTCTTGGTGTTCCAAAACCATTCCCATATACTCCAATTCACATATCCCTTGTGGCATCAGATTGCACCCAGAAGGCCATCCAGCTATCCATGAGTGTGTGTCACCAGGATACCACATTGTGAACACCAAGAAGGTTTGCCAGGCCCTGGGATCTGCCTGCCTGCCACTATCCAGTGACCGAATGTGGTGATGAGGGAGCACCACCCCACAGGTGCCCTGGCTAATCAGCTGTGAGCTGTCTCCCGGCTGCCACTGCCCCACGGGTGAGGTGCCCACTCCCTGGGAGCTATTGGATCTCTCGCAGCATAATCTTTGCTGTCAGTGCTTATTTTCCAAAAATGCCTTATCCACTGTGTTGCACTGTGCCCCTAATTTGTCCAGGGGGGGGGCTGCATTGTGCCTGTCCAGCTTTCTTACCACACCATGCATGTGGAGGAGGCACCAACTTCGCATGGGCTGTCCCAGTTCTTCAGCCACCCCATGGCCCAGGTGCTGGAGTCTTCTGCTGCTAATGCTGCCCGCCTGCTCCCACTGTCCAAAAGTCATCCGTTTATCCACGATGTGAGGGAAACCCATCCAATCCCTCATCGCCCATTCCAGGAAAAGGCCAAATGTCCCGGAGGCTGGGCACATCACCATGCAGTCCATGGGTGTGGCCCCTTCAGCCTACCATTTTCCCTGGCATTGAACCTCCAGCAAGCACATATATATCTTCAGGGAAGGCAGACTGAGTGCACACTTCTCCAGGACCACAGCCCTGCCACTGGCACTTGTCAAGTTCCCCACCCGATCACCTGACGAGCAGTAGATCAAGCTAAATTTGTGGGGGGGGGGCTGGAGAAAGCTTCCCTCTGCAATGGAAGGTTTGTCCTCAAAATGACGTTCTTATTTGGTGTTGTTGCTTGGGCTACTGCCTCATCTTCTGTTGCAGATACATTCAGTTCATTCCACTAAGTGCAAAGTATATGATCCCTTCCCCATTTCTTGCCACTTTTATCAACCACAAGGAGTTGTCATCAGAGAGATTGGTACCCATATATTTTTTCTACGCTATTCAATTAGTTTTAGTGAACAGCTTACTAAAATTTTGGTCAAGGAAGAAATGTAAGGAATTCTCTTTTTGTTTTCCAATGTAGCATCCATTTTATTAGAAAAAAATTAAAAGACATAGAGAACAGAAAACAGAAAAATGTCATCCAGGAAATATCTGGGCTTCTCAGTCAAGCAATTTGGTCTGCCTCGTTTATCACTGAGAAATTATTCCAGCTTTATCACATTCACATTTCAGTGTAATATTGCTCAGAAGCAAGGGTCATGCTTGAAATTTCCAGTAATTTTTGTACTTCATACCTTCTAAATGGCATTTCCTTTCAGTCTCCTACATTCATGTGTGTTTCCACATATCTTTACCTCCCATGGTTTCATCATTCTCTTCCTTTTCTCATGAAAACACGTCCTCTCAGTTGACTCAAATCCTAAATTACAGAAAAGGCAACACACCTAAAAACTTAGTGCTATTAAGAGAAATATTCTTTTCCTCTTTACCTAAATGGACAACTTACATTTCCAAGTACACCACATTGTTAGTAATACAGATAGTAATTTTCTCATCTGTAATTATGAGCATTTCTCATATAATTATTCTAGTCCTTAAGGATATCTGAAGGCCATAAAGAAATTTTAAAAATTGCACCAGAAGAGCTCTTATAACTGCCTGATGGTATAAGAGCTCTTCATAACACTTAGAAGTGGTTGAGGAGTCAGGGAGACCGGGAGAGAGAATTCTGGGGGTGTTGATAATAACACAGAGACATCATTAAAATGAAGTGGCAATAACCAAGTATTAAGAACATTCTCCTACCAAGATGTTAAAGATATATTCGTGAAGGTATCTCATGAAGGATTATCAATTATGGGAAAAAAATTAGTGCACTAAATTTGCGGAGTAGCTGCCATTTGTACTGATTTTTAACCAGGGTGAAGTGAGGCAGTTTAACGTCACTGAAGAAAACAAAGGAATGCATGTCTGTAATGGAAGTTTTGTTTCCAAAATGATGGTCTTCTTTGTGTTGCTGGTTGGGCTGCTGCCTCATGTTGTGTTGAAGCCGTATCTTTTTCACCCCAAAGTGAAAATGCCATCCATTAACTGCAGAGTATGTCACCCCCTCCCCATTTTACATGAGTTTTATCAACCAGGAGACTTTATCATTGGACAAATTGCTTCTCATGTCCTTTTCCTTCGCCACTCCTTTAATTTCAGTGAAGAGCCTTCAGAAATTTTCATCAAGGAAACAGTGTAAGAAATCTTCTTCCTTCCCCCTCCCACAGAACTCACTTTGTTAGAAGATATTGAAGGAAAACAATATAAGCAACAGAGAACTGGAAGAATATTTTACCTTCGTCATGGAAATAACGACCCTGCCTTATCTGGGCTTTTCAGATATGTACTTTTCTCTGCCTTGTCTCATGGCAGTTTCAACGTTTCACAAAAGTGTCAGATATGAGGATCATTCTTTTAAGTCAGTAGTTTTTAAACCCCTACTAGACATTTCCCTTAGATCTGTCATGCCAATGTACCTTGTTCGCATATCTTTTACTGCCAATTATGTTTTTCAGCTTTTCCTTCAACCACAAAACAAGTGTGATCTCATTTCCCTTGGTTATTTAATTGTCATTATTTTACCCACATCATAAAAGGTTTTCCTTTTAGTCTGTGACTCACACAATTCCTGCTGTTTGCTTTACTCCTTATGGTTTATCAACTTTCACTGATTACTCTTCTCTCTCACCAGATTGGGTATCATAAGGTTCATGTATGTTCTTACCATTATTTGCATGTATTTTGATGATAGTTGATTTGAGTTCCTTGCTGGATAAGAATGTGAACTTGCTTACTTCTCATCTCAGCCATAAACTGAATGGCTATCAATCAGGAAACCACTATTCTCCTAACCTCATACAGCATCACAAATATAGAAATAATAATTCCATCCTACTATGTAGTTGACAGCATTGTTGGAGTAGTAGTTATGAAGTTTGTCAGGCAATGTATGCAGTATGTGAATGCCAAATATGATTTATTTGGCTAATTCCATAAATGCTCAAAGTGCATGTAATGTTTTCCAAGTACCACATTTCCATTTGTTTTTAAGCTATTTTCTTTTTCTAGTTTTTTATATTTGCTCTTTTTGTTGGTTTTTGAAATATATTTATTGACCCTTTGCTTTAATATATAGTATGAGACACCCTGGAAATCTTCCTATGGTGGACACGATGGAAAACATTTAAATACAATAATCGAGGCTATAAGAAATTATTCTTCTGCACTTTGCGTGAGAAACGTGAAATGCAAAATGTAACTCTCATTGCAGTGTGGTGCCAAAGAACTACCAGCAGATCCTGGCCTTGGTATTTGCTGTAAAGAAGATCAATGAAAATCCCACCATTTTACCTAATATCACTTTGGGGTCCTGTATCTATGATAGCTATTATCATCCAGGCATGACTTATAAAGCGACCCTGCACTTGCTTTCCCTAAAGGGTAGATTTTCCCCCAACTACAACTGCAACATAATGAATAATTTGATGGCTATCGTTGGTGGACTTGACTCTGAGACTTCCTTTCATATTGCAAACATCTTAAACTTCTATAAAATTTCACAGGTAGGTCATGAAATGTTTTTCTGTCACCCTCCACCACTGTAATATGTGAGATATATGAATTGATTCTAAACCACACAGTGGTTTTATGATTCAGAAGGAAAGCTGGGGTTGGCAAAACATATTGAAGAGATAAACAGAAGCTGCAAAGAAAGTGAACTTCACTCATTAAACAAGGAGAGCACTTCACCAGGCATAAATTGACCTAGTTCTCAAAACAAGTGGATGATATGGTAAACCAGTTTAAGGATTGCATTTCTTCAGATCGCAAGAGAAAGTCTCACATAGAATGTTTTTCTATACCTATAAACTGCTATAAACAAGAATAATTTAGATAAGTTTTGATGAGGTTTTGACCCACTAGTTATTTATTTATTTATTTATTTATTTACTTACTTACTTACTAGAAACAAAGCCTGTTGGGGGGGGGAATACAATGGGCTCTAGAAAGGGGAGGGTGGGCAGGCAGGCATTCACTATTCCTCCATCACTGATCCCAACCAGTGAAGGAGGGGGATAGGCATTGCCACCTGCTCTACAACTGATCTCAGCAACATGAAGGGGTAGTGGGCTTTGCTACCTGCTGGATGTCTGATACAGACCGGGTAAAGGGGGGCAGGCATTGCCACCTGCTCCGCTCCTGATCCCAGCCAGGTGAAGGGAAAATGGGCATTGCCTTCTCCTCTGCACCTGATTAAAGCTGGGTGAAGGGGGGCAGGCATTGCTGCCTGCTCCAAGCCTGATCCCAGCTGGATGAAGGGGGGTGGGCATTGCCACCTGTTCCCTGATGGATGAAGGGAGGAGCGAGCACTACCTCCTGCTCCTTGACTGATCCTGACAGGTGAAGGCGGGTGATGGGCTTTGCTATGTGCTCCATTCCTGATCCCAACTGGGTGAACGGGCTGCGGGCATTGCCACCTTCTCTGCTCCTGATTCCGGCAGGTGAAGGGGAGTAGAGATTGCTGCCTGCTTGGCGCCTGATACCAACAGGGTGAAGATGGGGTGGGCGTTGCCACCTGCTCCGCTCCTGATCCCAGCCAGGTGAAGGGAAGAAGGGAATTGCCTTCTGATCTGTGCCTGATCCCACCAAAGTGAAGGCATGAGGTGGGCATAGCCACCTGCTCCGCTTCTGATCCCAGCTGGGTGAAGGCGAGTGGGCATTGCCACCTCCTTTGCTCATAATACCTGCTGTGTTAAGGCAGGGGTGGGCATTGTAACCTGCTTAGCTCCTATTGCCAGTTGTGATAAGGAGGGTGTGTGTATTGCCACCTGCTCCACTCCTAATACCAGCTAAGTTAAGGCGGGGGGTGTACATGGCCACGTGCTCTACTCCTAATACCAGCTGGGTTATGACAGAGGTGGGCGTTGCCACCTGCTCTGCTCCTAATAACACCTTGGTCAAGATGGGGGTGGGCATTGCCCCTCCTCTGCTTTTAAAAACTGGGTTAAGGTGGGGGTGGGCATTGCCACCTTCTTCTCTTCTAATACTAGCTGGATTAAGGCAGGGGTGGGCATTACCATCTACTCTGCTCCTGATCCCAGCTGGCCAAAGGGAGTGGCAGCATTGCCACTGACTCTGCTCCTAATACCACCTAGGTTAAGGTGAGGGTGGGCATTGCCACCTCCTCTTCTCCTAATACCAGCTGGTTTAATGTGGGGGATGGGCATTGCCACCTGCTTTGCTCCTAATACCAGCTGGATTAAGGTGGGGGTGGGCATTGCCACCCTCTCTGCTCTTAATACCAGCTGGCTGAAGGGAGGCGGGCATTGCCACCTGCTTTGCTCCTAATACCAGCTGGGATAAGGTTGGGTGGACATTGCCTCCCGCTCTACTCTTAATACCAGCTGGCTGAAGGGGGGGCGGGTATTGCCACCTGCTTCGTCCTAATACCAGCTTGGTTAATGTGGGGGTGATCATTGCCAAGTGCTTCTCTCTTATTACTGGCTGTGTTAAGGCTGGAGATGGGCATTGCCACCTGCTCTGCTCCCAATACTGGCTGGGTTAAGGCAGAGAGTGGGCATATCAATCTAGTCTGCTCCTGATCCCAACTGGGTGAAAGAGTGGAGGGCATTGCCATCTGCTACTCTCCTAATATCAGCTGGGTTAAGGTTGGGGCCGGCATTGCCACTTGCTCTGCTCCTAATAACAGCTGGGTTAAGGCAGAGAGTGAGCATTGCCACCTTCTCCGCTCCTGATCCCAGGTGCCTGAAAGGGGCTGGGTATTGCCTTCTGCTGTGCTCCTAATATTAGCTGGTTTAATGCAGGGGGTGGACATTGACACCTGTTCTGTTCCTAATACCAGCTAAGTTAATGTGGGAGGTGGGCATTGCCATCTGCTCCATTCCTAATACCAGGTGGCTGAAGTAGGGGTGGTCATTGCCACCTGCTCCGCTCCTAATAACAGCTTGGTTAAGGTGGGGGTGGGCATTGCCACCTGACCCGCACCTAATACCAGCTGGGTTAAGGCATGGGGAGGGCATTGCTACCTGCTCCGCTTCTGTTTCCTGCCTGGGCTACCCACCAAGGCAAGTTTTCTGGAGCGATATGGTGAGTTACCTGGGCTTTTGTTTGTGGCAGTACCCTCTAGTGGTGCACCAGGGTATAAAGTGAGTTGTCTGATACACACTTGCTCAATTATATATATAGATTTAGTTATCGGACACTCTCCTTCTGAAAGAGCATTTTATTATGTGAGCCCTCTGTGGTTCTCAAGTGATAACAGTGTTTTAGTCTTCCTTTTTTTTGGAATGGAATTTTTCTTTATTTTGACTATAAATAATAATATAAAAGCTAAAGACAGCAGACATTGAAGTTATAAAAATGTTCTAAAAAGAAGAATAATTCTTCTTTTTAGAATATTATTTAGAATATTTAGAATATTTCTTTTTAGAACACTAACAATACATAAACAAGTAGAAAAAGAAAAAAAAGAAAAAAGAAAAAAAGCCCCTAAAACTAAACTACAGATTGTTCCGATTTCCTTCGCTACTTATATGGATCATTTTCAGAGTCTCACTTATTCTAAGTTAAACATAAGAGTCCTCTTTTTTCTGTTGTTCATGATTCTTAATCCATAAATCCAGATGTCATCAAGTCCTTATTATCCATTTCATGTAAAAATCTATAAACCATTTCCATTCAGTCAAAAATGTAACTAATGTCTTTTTCCTAATCAGTGGAGTAAATTTTTCCATTGACACAAACTCCAAATCTTTTATCCACCATTCCTCCACTGTAGGCAATGTTGAAGTTTTCCACTTTTGTACATAGAGTACTCTTGCTGCCATAATCAAAAATATAAACAAAGTCCCTAAGCTTCTTTCCAACTGGCTGTCCATTATTCCCAACAAAAAAGTCTCTGGTTTCAAGTGGATTTTAATCTTCAAAATCTTCTGAATCAATTATTGTATCTGCAACCAGAAACTCTTTGTTTTCTTATATGTCCACCACATATGAAAACATGTCCCTTCTTGTTTAGCACATTTCCAACATACATTTGAAGCACCCTTATACATTCTAGCCAGTTTTTCAGGAGTCATATACCAACGATACATCATCTTATAAAAAATTTATTTTATATTAGAGATTAATGTCAATTTCAACCCCCTTGTCCACATATTTTCTCATTTCCCCATTAATGTCATGTTCACATTTTTTTACCAATTTAATCACACATTCTTTTACTTGCTCTTCTTCTGTCTCAAACCTCAACAGAAGTTTATACATTTTAGAAATAACATGTTCATCATTTGTACAGAGTGCAATTTAGTGGACGAGCATAACTAGATCTGCTGCAATTTTGGTGTAATTGGCTTTACAAGCAACCATTCCAACCCCACCCCCATAAAAATTCCCACTTAGGAAATAATGGAACTGAATAATTTCATAACCCCCCCAACCCAAATACAAATATCAAACTAAAATGGAAGGACCCAGGTATACCTATATTTATGCCCTTCATAATATCTGAATCTGAAAAAATACTGATTTTTTTGAGGGCTGCATATCTTCATTACAAATCTTATTGTTTTAATTCATTCAGAATCATATCGCTATGTAACTAGTTTAATATCATCCCTAACATGATAAACATATTTATTATATACTAAAATCAACCACTAATAGGTAAATGCATAGTTAATACTGAAGATTGTACTAGGAAGCGCCCTTTAGTTTCCATGTACATTGGAAAGAAAATTCCATACTAGTTCTTTTTAATAATGTTGCTAAGATTTTTGCATTGTGTTCAATTTCAGTGCTAGTTCTTCTAATTCTTTGTTTAATTTCTCCTACTTCTATACTATATTATTCAATTAATTCTTTATATGACATTTGTTTAAAAGTTATGGAAAGAACAGCATTAAAATTGGCTAAATTTAACAGGAAGCATCCAACGTAGGGAAACTGTAAATAAAGACAAGTACTTATACACGAAGGACAAGTGAAATCAGAATGGGCAGCTGGAGTTCTGGTTTTTTTAAGGGGGGAGGTGGAATGCCAAAAATCATTGCTGCTTTGAAAGGATCCTGTAATTGCTGTCTTACAGATCACAGATTCATTTACGAAGGCAGAAAGTAAAGCCTTCATTTTATCCTAATGAGTACCTGGTTGGGGGAAAATGCATGTTAGAAAGTGATTTCAAGCACTTAAAACTGAAACACACACAATTGACTAAAACACCTCTGCATATCCTTTCAGCTCAGCTACGGCTCCCTCGAACCAGAACTCAGCGACAAAAGCCTGTTCCCTTCTTTGTATCAGACGGTACCAAAGGACAACCTTCAATACTCAGGGATTGCCCAGTTACTTCTGCATTTCAAATGGACATGGGTGGGGTTCTTTGTCCTGGATTATATCAGTGGTGAAAAGTTACTGGAAGTGTTCATGCAAAAACTTAGCCCCCACAGTATCTGTCTTGCCTTCATAGAAAAAATGCGAAAATGGGAATATATTAACATCATGTTAGACACATTGTCAAGGGAGTTGGAAAAATTTTCAACTTTCATGAAAAGCAAGGCCAATGTGTTTGTTTTCCATGGTATACCTCCATCCATGTATTATTTGCTCTGGTTTTTCCACATAGCAGACTTGGATTCAATTGGTGGGAAAGTATGGGTTGGGACAACACACTGGGATTTCAAAACAAGTACCAGTGAAAGGGGTTGGGGTATACAACACCTCCATGGTGCCTTATCTTTGACAGTTCACTCAAATAAACCACAGGGATTCAGGACATTCCTCCAGACTGTAAAACCTTCCTGGGTAAAAGAAGATGGTTTCATTGAAAGCTTCTGGGAGAAGACATTCAACTGTTTATTGATGAATTCCAGTGTGAGTGAAAGTAATAAGATCATAGAGCACTGTACAGGGGAAGAGAAGCTAGAGGAACTTCCTGGAACTTACTTTGAAATGAGTATGACTGGACACAGTTATTGTGTCTACAATGCTGCCCATGCCATTGCCCATGCTCTACAGACTGTGTATGAATCCCAATCCAAACACAGAGCATTGATGGATGGGAAGAGGAAGAAACCTCAGAATCTGCACCCATGGCAGGTAAATTTTATCCCAGTGGCACACCCTATTTTCTTCTATTGTAGAAAAGAATTAAAATCTCTATTGAATATTCCCAGAAGCCCTCATGGATACACACATAGATTGCTCATCTTGGCGTGCATCGTTTGTTGAAGTTGTACTAAATTCTCATTAATGAGTGTTTGTTACCTCAACTTGGTGTTACTCCTTGATCTCCTGAAGGGGCTATCTTAAGAAGTGAGTACATGTGCAGGGTGGGAGAAGAGGAAGCACTTCATTCTTCTGTTACTTGAACTGGTATGCCACCTGTGTTATCAAAATTGTATAAGCTTCACTGTGGGAGAGGAACAAGAGACAAGTATCAAGGGGAAACTGTTGGGTCAGAGACTCCAGTTGTTCTCTACACAAGGAGATTTTTCCAAGTCTGAAATAATCAAATTCCATCCATGCATAATGTTTGTCATTTTGAAGACTGCTAAATGGTCTCATTGTACCTGTTTTTTTTCCACTTTGAATTTAGCTACATTTCTTTCTAAAGAGCACCTCATTCAACAACAGTGAGGGGGAGACAGTGCATTTTGATGAAAATGGACAATTAATTGCAGAATTTGATATTGCAAACTGGGTGACCTTCCCAAATAACTCCGTGATGAGAGTGAAAGTGGGAAGTGTGGATCCCTGGGCTCCTCCTGGAAAAGAGTTAACAATTGAGGATAACAGCATCATGTGGCATAGAAGGTTCAATCAGGTAATACAATATGATTTGACGGAATACGACAAAACACAACATGATATGTTAAAGACAATCCATTACAATACAATAACAGATCCTAGCAGATCCAAACAACAAAATTTGATGATACACTTAAATGTACACTTCTTTTGGGGTGGGGGTGGGGGTGGGGGGTACTGTTTGGTAGAATTTTGTATTCTGATTTTTTTATAAGACTTAAACTATAGCAGAATATTCTTTAACGTGTTGATGTAGCCCCTAGGCAGATACAGTTATGGAGATGTGGCAAGTACCTTTGCTTTTGTGCTGTGGGGGTAGGGCAGGGCATTTCACTTGGCCCCACTTTGCCTGCTTGGTCTTGCAGCAGCACAGAATTATGTTCCTTCTTTGAGTTGCTTCATAGCAGAACTGAAGAGTTGTCCTCTCATCTTCCTAACATGATTTCTTTCTTGCCACAAAATGAGAATCTCCTTTGTTGGTATGAAAGCGCTCCCATCTGGAACGCTTGTAGGGTTTTCCTTAGCTGTGCCATGGTGTGGTAGATACTGCTATATTTGGGATTCAGTGGCATGCAGACTTGTGGCAGAGGAAATGAGGCCTCTGCTTGCTGTGCCTTGAAGTTGATCTTCAAGGGAAGGATCACCCAGCAGTGCCTAGAAAAATGGGATATTTGCAAAAAGCTGGAGCCAATGAGCAAGATCTTGGCCCTCAATAAGAAAAAGAACTTGGAGAGGAGATGTTCCTGAGACCCACCACCCATATCAAAATTGGAGTGGGGAGGGGGACTGCCTAAAAGGTGGGCAAACTGAAAAAAGGTACATGAAACAAAGGGATAGAATATACATTGCTGGATGGAGCCAGCTTTTCTGCTGGTAGAAAGAGAGGAAGAGTCCTAAGCATCTAAAAAAGATTATGCTGGGGATTGTAAGAACTATGTGGATAAAAACCCATAGTTATCAGAGTATCTGTTTGGGATTCTTCTAGCATAGGCAGGATATAGTGGCTTCTGCAGGAGTTATTTGCCCTGAGTTCAATGCTTTTGAGAAGTAGGTTTTTTTTCCCTCTGCATTCCCATGGCATTATGCTGCATTCATGCACCTCTGGATGTTTCCCCGGCCTTTCTCCAGTCTTTCTCAAACCTGCTTTGCTGTGAAGATTAGAGAAACAGCCTGAGTGGCTACTGTGGGGGCAGGAAAACTAATTTTCCAGCCCACATGGCAGCCATTTTCCCTGATTCCTAGCCCTGTGGCAGCCATTCCTTATTATCACCAGTGGGAAGGAGGACCTTGGACTCAACTTTTTTGGCCTCGGAATCCTTGCTGCACTTTGCACTGGCCAATTAGGGCTCCAAATGAGCCATTTGGGTCTAGAGTTGCCAAATATCCACTGGGGGCAGGGGACCCCCTATTCTCACCTTCCTCCCCCTGCCTCCATTTACCTGGCTGGCAGGGGAGGCATGGGTCTCAGGGGCACGCTCCTGGGTGGCATGCCATGCTCCCAGGTGATACAGATTACTCCTGCTGGCTGAAACAGACCAGATCAGACCTGGATTGGGCCTGAATTGGACTGGATTGGGCTGCTGCGGCATGAGGGAGTGCTCCCTATGCAGTAGTGGCCTGTTCCAGGCTAATTTGGGGACAATCTGGGCAATTTCACACCCGATTTGGCCCAATTTGGGCCCAAAACAGCCAAGATCAGGCCACTGGTAAGCAGGGGGGCATTCCCCTATGTGGCAGTGGCCCATTCCAGGCCAATTTGGGCCAAATCCTGGCTATTTCAGACCCATTTTGGCCCAATTCAGGCCTGAAAAGGCCTGAATTGGGCAAGGAAGTGTTCCCCTGCCCAGCAGCATCCTGTTCCAGGCTGATTTGGGCCTGATCTGGGCCCTTTCAGGCTCAATTTGGCCCAATCCAGCCCCAAACAGATTGGCCCACTGCTGGGTGGGGGATTGTTCCCCCACATGGCACTGGCCCTTTCCAGCCCAATTCGGGTCCAATCTTTGCCACTTCAGAACCATTTCAGCCAAATTTGGGCCCAAAACAGCCCAAATTGGGCCACTGCTGAGCAAGGGAGTGCTCCCTCACCTGGCAGCGGTCTGTCCCAGGCCAATTTGGGTCTGATCTGTGCCCTTTCAGCCCAATTCAGGCCTGAAACAGCTGTGATTGGGCCGCTGCCAGGTGGAGGAGTCTTCCCATGCCTGGCAGCAGCCTGTTCCAGGCCAATTCAGGCCCAATCCCGGCCGCTTTGGGCCCATTTTGGCCAAATTAGGGCCCGAAACAGCCAGGACCAGGCCACTGCTGGGCGGGGGAGTGTTCCCTCACCTGGCAGTGGCCCATTCCAGGCTGATTTGTGCCCGATCTCCCCCCCAGAGCGTGGGAGCACTCCCAGGGTGGCCACGGCCTGTGTTATGATGTCACTTCCCAGAAGATTAGAGTTCCACACTCTTAACGACTACATCAAACTGGAGAACCAGGTTTGATTCCCCACTCCTCTGCTTGAAGCCAGCTGGGTGACCTTGGGTCAGTCACAGCTCCCTTAGAGCACTCTCAGGCCCACCCATCTCGCAGGGTTATTGTCATGAGAATAATAACATACTTTGTAAACCACTCTGAGAGGGCGTTAAGTTTTTCTGATGGGTGGTATATAAATTTTATGTTATTATTATTATATCAATATTCTAGCGTCGATTTCTTTTAAACAATTGCAAAACGCTAGTGTTCGGGGGAGGGGGGAAGCCATTACTTGAGTATTTGAGTAGGAAATTCTTGGGAAATCTTCTGTACACAAACCCCTTTACTTCTGTACTGTATCTGCAGTTGCATCAGGAGTGAGGAAACAGTAAAACCCTAATCCCATGTGGAAGACACCACAGAAATCTTTCAGATGATTATAGATTTGAAAAAATGAAGTTTTTTTTCATTCTTTGTATTTTTCTTTGCTAAATTTCCTTTTAATTTGAGATAACAATAATAACAACAGTATGTTTTATGTACTACCCTTCTGGACTGATCTACAGCAACTCCCTTTGTCATATAACATAAATAATAAAGAAAGAAAGAACATGAACAAATCCATTACTGTAAATTCTGAAGCTGACCCTGAGAGTCAGGGCCAAGCTACAAGTGACAAATGACACTTGAATGGCAAGTGTATTTCTCCCTGTTCACTTGCCCTCCACTCAATCCACTTGCCGTTCAAGTGTCATTTGTTACTTATAGCTTGGCCCTCAGTTTCAAGAAACTGAAGGATAAGCTTCAGACAACAGCAGTTCCCAGTGATAGATCATTTGTCACACAAGCAAAGACTGTGTGGTAGTTCTAAAGTATTGGAAAAGGTTTAAGGCCGAATCCTCACTCACTCACCATCCGCTTATCTTGCGCAGTCGTGGCAATCAGGTTCATTCTGCTACCATGCTGTGCATCATCACATTCACCCTTCCAGTGTGTTTTCATGGCACAATCATTTCTCCACACACCACTGAGTAAAGTGTTACAGCGTCAGAATTGACAGCGCACGTCACTTCCCTTTTTTTTTTTTTTTAAAAAAAGGCAATTTTCTGGTATACTGATATTCCGACTTTTAAGAAATGGCAATGCACCCTCTCCCTCATCTTTGATTGGCTCATTTTTTGCTCATCACAGACCACTTTCTAACAACTGGTTGGTTGGTATGGTGGGCAAATTTGAAATTAGATTGTCACATTAAAGGCATTGTCCGGAAATTCTGCTGCTCAGAGTGGTTTTCTGCTTTTAGTAGTTAACAACATGGATGCTCAGAGTGTGATATTTGTGATGATGGCTCAGATTGTGGTTGGCATGCTTCGCAGCACAGCCATGCGACACCACGAGATGATGCACTCTGTCTTTCGCACATGGTAGAATCTCCCACCTGCGTCCTAAGCTTTCATGAATATATTTGTTTTCCACACCTGCTGTTTGGGAAAGCGTATGAGTACCTGCATGAACAGCGCACAGCTTGCGAAAAAGGCGTGGAAACAAAAAGGAAGTGTGGATTCGGCCTAATTCTCCCAGTTCTGATTCTCTAGGCCGTCAATCTGCAAATTACCTTTTAGCCAAAGATCTTACTCGCTCTGGCTTTCTTTGCACCATTTGCAAAAAGTATACTATTCCTGACAACCTGTTAGAGGCTTCCTCAGACAACTCACAATTTAGGGACTGGATCTAGAATTTGGATGCAGTGATCGATTGGGTATCAATATCTAAATCTAGGTCAGCCTTCTGGTATAAATTAATAAAGTTTGGCCACTCGAGATCCATGTACCTAGTCAGCATTTCTAACTACCATCTTAGAGCCTCTTTCACTGCCCTGCACTTTCAGTCCATGCAATCAGCCTTCTTGGCCGGTCATTACTCTCAGCCGTCCAAAGGAAACCGGGTATGTATTTATGGAACCTTCCTCATTATCTATTGTACTGCTTGCTATATAATGCACCCAGAATTAAATTTCTGGCCAGAATGGGGTATTTTTATGATTTGAGGTACAATTTATTTTAATTTTTCTAACTATGATGCTGGATATAACTTTTTAGATGAAGCATGTTTTTTGTTTTTAATCTTGTGATGGCCTATGGCTAATGACAATTAATCTATCAATATCACAAGCAAAGACAATATTCATGGCTGCAGAATTCTTGGAGTTCCCATCCTCCAAACCTCTATCCACAAAACAGATGTGTTTAACAGGAGTTCATTAGCATCTGAGGTATACACAGCATCCCAGACAGGCACACATTCTTCTGACATGTATATTAGCAAATGGAATGACTGTTATCAAAATGTAATATTTTTAAAGCGTAACATTTTATAGTTAATACACTACAAAATTCAAGAATTAATTGACCTCAAAGACACCTTTATTTATATACCAGGAAATTAAGCCACAGTAAGAAAGCAATAGTCTAATCATTCTACACCAATATTTCTGGGCAGATGCTACCCCTTTCTGTTTGCAATGACAACTGCCATCCTGGGTTCAACAGGAAGAAGAAGGAAGGGGAGCCATTTTGCTGTTATGATTGTACTCCTTGTCCAGAAGGGATGATCTCTGACCAGAAAGGTAAGAAAAAGTCTTTGAAGATACCAAATATATCAACCCATAAAATGACATGCAGCGACATGTCAAAGTCTAACAGTACAGTCCTAACGAGTTGCACTCTTCTAATTCAACCAAGGTCAATAGGCTTAGAATGGTGGAACTGTGCTTAGAGTGACATTGTAAAACTTGCAGAATATGGAAACTCTCTAGGAATGTGCAGGCAGATGAAAAGTCATAAACATACAACCTGAATACTTTTGCTCTTTAATATGTTTAAACTGCCCTGAACTGAAAAAATTATGAACATTTGGAAATAAGAAGTGAGGATCAATGAGGATAGCAGGAGACTGAAGTATTCATCAGACAATGGAAATTACAGACATGCAGCCTCTTGACCAAATGCTAAAATGTATATTGATGTGGCAGCACCAGAAAAAACTCAGAATACCACAGAATGCAACGACCCTTTAAACTTCAAAGGGAAAAGAAATACTAATTGACAGCTGAGTGCTGAATAGCTCTGCCTCCCACCAGGTCCCTTTAAATTGTAAAAGAGAATGGACTGAACTGGCCAAAGTATAATCCTGTCAGCAGCTCCAGAGACTTTATCCCTCCTGCTGGCTGAAAAAATAGTGGGAGGGCTGGCAAACAAACTCCTAGGCACCAAGCAGGGTGGATAAAAATCAATGATTTTTTTAAAAAAAATTTAAAAAATCGGATTTTTTAAAAAATTTTTTATTGGAATTAGAAATATTTTGTCATTTATAACAATCAAATTACTTTAATATTCCAGTTCTAACCCCCTCCCTTTCCCCCCCCCCGTTTGTTGACTTCCAACAGTTTTCCAACCCTTTGTCTATTCTTCCCCTACTCATTTCAACTTATTTTGTCAATTAAACATATACTTTCACACTCTTCTAAGCTAGTCTATTATAACACAGTACTAAGTCAATTTCCCTTCACTTATCAACTAACTAATACATTCCTGGCATGTTATTCAATAGTAATAATACTGGTAATATTCTCAATATCCTGTACTCTAACTTATTCATTCTAATGTCATCAATATGGGACAAACAATTTATCCCTCCCTATACATAACTTGAGTACTCATAAGTGATGAATACATTTATAAGTCAACCAATTTAACTTATACTCTATATGTTACTCTTTACTTCCTCTTATATCTCTTATATCTCTTATCTTTATAACATAAAGTCAATCAATTTGACTCATATTCTACATATTTCTAAATATACCTATAAACACAATATACATTCGACATAAGTCAATCAATTTGACCCATGTTCGGATTTTTTTGATTTAAATCGCATTTTTTAAAAATAAAATGTTTTTTGAGGAAAATATATTACCATCCAAAGGTTATTCCATCATGAAATAAAGATTAGTTTTTAATTATGTAGAATAAGGCTGTATATGTTTAATTTTTTTGGTAAATAAATTCCATTAATCCATTCACAATGTCATGCTCTTCCAGAGGTTTTTGTAAGATTATTGGGCAGTTTCTCTGCCTACAAGATATTATCACAGATGCTTGGTTTTGCAGTTCTCAAAACTGAATTTGTGTCAGCTCAGCAGAGATCACATGCCTCTTCTTCACAGCAAAAATGTTATAACATGAACAGAGTCGAGAAAAAGACCTTAATCCTATTGTTCTACAAACCTATGAAGACAGAATCAACCCCTCCAGTGCTAAGTTTCAAGAAGTTCAGCGAATAGAAACAATATTTTTCTGATTGTTTGGAGTGGAATAGATCTGCACAAGAAGAAACTAAGTGTGAGGAGGGAGGGGCAAGCAGTACAAAATGAAAGTGAAACTTTCTGAGCACAATACTGCACAAGTCTTTGGATCTTTTGTGTGTATGACCTGAGGTTTATCACATTCTTTCCTTGGAGGAAAAAACCTATAATGGCAGCAGGCCGTAAAAGAGACCCAGTTTGGGAATACTTTAATGAAGTGCCTTTACCTATCGGTAAGGCAGGCATCTACTTGCATATTAAAGTTATACCAGCAAGAATTAGTCTTTATGTAGAAAACTATGATTTAAATCAAGCCTTAATGACTAGTGATTTAAATCAAATCCACCCTGGCACCAAGTCACTTACATTCCTCCCTGCAGTCTGGTTGCAATTAGTGATGGGCACGAACCTAAATACGAACCAAAAAACCCCACAAACCAGCCCAGTTTGGGGTTTGCAAACCAGGGTTTGTGGAAGCTCGTTTCCATGAACTTCCACAAACTGGACTACTGGTTCGTTTGGTTCATATTAAAGGGCTAGGGAAATGGCCATTTAAACTTTTCCTGCCACTTGCAAGCAGCAGGTCCCTTTATCAGCTGGCAGGCGGCAGGGGGGATCCCCCCCCTCGCCGACTGCCAGTTGATAGTTTAAAGGGACCTGCCGCTTGCAAGCAGTTCCATGCCAGTTCATGGTTCGTGGAAACCTTATGAACCACTAACCCCATGGTTCAGTTTTTTTCTGGTTCATGCCCAGTCTAGTTAGACAGGAGAGGTGAAATTGACAAAGCCTTCTGGGAGGTGAAGATGAAATTAACAAACTCTCTGAGGAGCAATCTCCACCAGATCTACCCTTCCCAGCTAACATTGTGTCTCCCTACACTTGACGAACACACGCTACGTCAAGTAAAGAGACTCTAAGATACATGTTAAACGCAGAAAACTCTGCCAGCATACTGCATGGCTACTTAGACAAGAGAACTTAACAAAAGATCTATTTTTAAGATGTGTTAAATTAAGCCTTTTCTCTCATGCACAATTAACAACCTCTGACTCGGAAGCTAACTAACAGTGCAATCCTAAACACAGTTACTCCAATCTTAGTCCATTGATTTCAATGGATTTAGCCTGGAGTAACTCTTTTTAGGATTTCACTGTAAATTAGATCTGCACTGTACCTCAGAATGTAAATATATCCTGTTGCAACAGAATTTTGGTGACTCTTAGCATGGGGTTTTAAAAGGCAAGTGAGAAGCAGAGGTGGTTTGCCATTCCTCTGCAGAGTCTTCTTTGGTGGTTGCCGTCTAAGTACCTACCCCACTCAGCATCCAAGATCTGACAAGATCAGGCTATGCCATGCTGCCTTCCCGCCTCTTCCTCAGCACACAGCTCTTATTAGTTGTCTTAAGGCACTCCTCTCATTGACTTCTGTGTTGCTGGGAGTACATTTGTGTGTTCGTCTGGTACAATTGTCTTTTTCCTGTTTCTAGATATGGATTCTTGTATCAACTGTCTGGAAGATGGCTATGCAAATGCAGAACACAATCAGTGCATTCCCAAGAGCATAAACTGCCTATCCTATGAAGAAAATCTGGGGATCGGTTTAGCTTGGTCTGCTACTTGTTTGGCTCTGATCACAGCTTTGGTGACTGTACTATTTATGAAACATCAGGAAACTCCCATAGTCAAAGCCAATAACCAGAGTCTCACTTATACTCTTCTTATTTCTCTCCTCCTTTGCTTTCTCTCCTCCTTGCTATTCATTGGGCAGCCTACGAAGGTGGCCTGCCTTCTCCGACAAACTGCTTTTGGCATCATCTTCTCTGTGGCCCTTTCTAGTATCTTGGCTAAAACTATCACTGTAGTTCTGGCCTTCATGGCTACCACACCAGGAATGGCTATGAGAAAATGGACGAGGAAAAGATTGGGGAAATCTATTGTCCTTTCATGTTCCTTTATTCAAGTAGGCATTTGTGCTCTTTGGTTAAGCATTTCTCCCCCATTTCCAGAGGATGACATGCATTCAGTGCCTGAAGAAATTATACTGGGATGCAATGAGGGCTCAGCCGCTATGTTTTACTGTGTCCTGGGCTATATGGGCTTCCTGGCAGTGGTCAGCTTCACTGTGGCATTTCTTGCCAGGAAGTTACCTGACAGTTTCAACGAAGCCAAGTTTATCACCTTCAGCATGTTGGTCTTTTGCAGTGTTTGGTCATCCTTTGTGCCAGCCTACCTGAGTACCAAAGGGAAATCTATGGTGGCTGTGGAGATCTTCTCCATCTTATCCTCTAGTGCCGGCTTACTGGGTTGCATTTTCTTCCCTAAATGCTACATCATTGTGCTGAGGCCAGATATGAACAGCAGGGAACAATTCATAAGGAAAAGAAAGTAACAAATGTACATAATAAGGCATCTTAAATTGCTCAAAATAGTTTTTCTGCACTGACAATGCTTCTAAGTGACTACAGAACAAGCTTGTCAGGGATAGGCATTATACTTTGCCTCCAAAGTTTGTTGCCTTGTGGTCAATGGTTCTAAATTCTATGTGCATTTAGCGGAGTGTAAGAATTATGGGATGCAATGTGGTTGGTTTTTTTAAAAAATGCATAGGAGTTTTCCCCCTTCACATTATTCAGTACAAGTAAAATTTTGGACATGTATAGGAATAAAGACAATCAAGTAAAACCTGTGATTTTTGAGGACTGATTTTTCTTCAGTAAAAGTATTTCCGTGGATCTAATGACAGCTTGGGAAAACATATGCCAAAAGATAACAATAACCTTGCTGTAATTTGAAGGCAAGTTTACCTGTTTATTTGAATCATTTTAAATCCTTTATGCTACCTTAAATATACCCCACCACTTCAGGGAATTAAACTCAACAACAGAATGCAGCACCACTTGAAACTGACAGAGAAATTTCATTTGTGTTAAATTATTCTGCTAGATCTAAACAATAGGATACGATGGATGGATCTAGGTAATTTACATTCATCCAGGACATGTATATGTCAAAGGGACAATTGGAGTAGGAAAGAATGACCAGAGGAGGAAAATTTATGCCAGACAGGAGGGGGGGGGGATCCTTCAATGAATTCCAGAAGGATGGACAAGTTATTGTTTTGCTAAAATCAAATTTGGAGAACTCGTAAAATTAGGAGAACGCATTCGCAGCTATGGAATTGGATGTCATCATCAGCATACAGATGACACCCAACTCTATCTTGCTATCCAGGTCCCCGCAGGATGCAGTAGAAATCTTAGATCACTGCCTGACAGCAATCCACCTGCAAATAAATAAATAAATAAATAAATAAATAAATAAATAAATAAATAAATAAGAAAGAAAGAAAGAAAGAAAGAAAGAAAGAAAGAAAGAAAGAAAGAAAGAAAGAAAGAAAGAAAGAAAGAAAGAAAATTATTAGAGATTAGAACTCATGTCATGATCTGTCTTACTATCTACTCACCTTGGATTTGATTCTCCTCCCTGGAGCTTCGGTGCTCAGCACTTTTGAATTGACTAATAGGAAGAAAAACAAAGAAGAAAAGGAAAGAAAAGGACTGTTTTATTATGTGCTGGGCAATATATAGTATCACAGCCAAGAGCTAACATTGATTAAGTATTGTTAGTGCATTAAGCATATATTTTGGATATATATTTATTAGCATATTTATTGTATATTTAGTGTCTAATATTTGGAATTGTCTGCTGTACATTTGCACTTACATTTATGTATTTCTGCGCTCAGTCACTTTAATATATATTTTATATTCATATATCTTTGGAACGGTTATACATTGAATCTAGAATTGCTTACGCTAGAAATTTGATTCTGTTCACTCTGCTGACTGCAGTCAATCTGCCCCATTCTAGTTGGGCCCAGCCAGAGCCTGACTGCAGCCCTGAGACTGGGTTGAGGCAGAGTTCTATCCCAACGCCACAAAGAAGAAATGAAAGGGGGAGAGGAAAGGAGACAGAAAAGTGACCCCTTGGCTGAGGAAACCCAACAAGCCTGGTCCCAGTCAGGGCCTTTACAATTTTATAATAACTTTACAATTTTGTAATGTACATGAATGAAGTTTGTAAGTGGAAAGGTTTGTAAAAAATAAAAATCTATTTTCCTTTAAAAAAATTCCTAAGCTAGCCCACTGCCCCAGAAGCAAATAAGAATTGAAAGAAAAGATGATTAAACAGAAGACTGGGCCCTCAGCCGAGGGAACCCAATAAGCTTGCACCCATAGCCTGACTGCAGCTCTGAGACTGAGTTGGGGCACAGCCCTAAACTAGCCCACTGCTCCCCAAGCAAATAAGAATTGAAAGAAAAAATTATCAAATAGCTGAGGAGACGCAATAAGCTTGCTCCCCGGGCCTTGCTGCAGCACAAGCCCCAAGCCTTCCTCTCACAATGTGCAATGCAAAAAGAACTCTCACAGCAAGCAGTTCCCTGCTTAGCAAAGGTGGGCTGGAAAGTGAAAGCACAGGTCCACGGCTGTGTCTTATATACTAAATGCTCACATAGAGAATTATGGGAGCTCTTGGGTTGACAGCTAGAGCTGCCTATCAAGGTTTTCAGGGCTCAGATTGGTGTGTTTTGAGGGTGGTAGAAGGTCTTCAGGCAGCTCCTAGGGAATTGATTGCTTGGTGCTGGGATGTCTGGTTACATGGACCAATGGACTGATGGACTGGCCAAAGTTTGTCACATCTGTGAAAAACAGCGTATCCCATGACCTGCCAGTGCTAAACTGGCCGGGTCCGTGCAAAATTTTGGTCCATTTTCTGTTCTGTGCCCACTTCTAGCAGAGACCCATAAACCACCAATACAAAGGGGTTAAACTCTGACCTGTTAGAACTTCAGAGAGAGCAAATCATCCTGTCACTTGAGTTTGCAGGTTGGCAGGTGTGGGGGCCAGTGGGATGCAATTATCTCCTACCAAATTGTCAAAATTATTAGCTTTTTCCTAATCTGAAATGGTTTCCCCAGAGGCAATGGTAAGGATAATAATAAGAGCATCTAATAAATAATCTAAAATAATATCTTCTTCATCAGCACTGAGTCTGGAAATAGACAGGAGCTTATGAACATCTGAACATTCTTTCTGCATTATATTTTACAGAAGGTTTCCTTAAGTTGTTACCCTTATACATTGTTTTAAAAATCTGATTCTATGTACAATAATGTATCTCATTCCTTCTCTTTAACCAATTCTTCACAGTTTCTGATTTCTTAATCTGAAACACCTTGCCATTGGAAAATCTCTTTGCTAAGAGCCACACTCAGTGCTATACAAATGTCACTTGTAGAAAGGAAAAAATACATTTTTCCTTCATCAAGCCTGTTCTACTGTGAGAAGATGTTTTTGTATTTTACCCCTAAACCATAAATGTCCAAATATTTTAAAGAACTCTTTGAATTCTTTTTATATATTGATCTATTTTGTGCACCAAAGCAGTGCTGAAAAATAAATAAATATTATAAATTATAAGACATTTCTTTCTATGTCTGTTTTCCAAACAGTGAACCAACAAAGTCATCAGCCATATGAAGACTGATGGGACAGAACTGATGTGATGTAATCTGGTAGATGGAAAAGTGGCAATCTGTATCTAGATGCTGCTAGCCCTGCTGCTGCTGCTGTTGCCATGCCATATAGTTTGTAGGATGCATTCCATTAATTGCACATTATCCGATGATCCCTTTCCAATTCGGCACAACTTTTATCAGCCAGGGGATCTTCTTATTGGTGGCATCGCTGCTCAAGTTGGATTTCTTAATAGCCTTCCATCTTTCAAGATGCACCCTGCCCATATGGTCATTGATGAACCTTTGTAAGGATTTTTTTTCTTTTTGTAACTTGCTCTGATTGCTGTAGCAAGGAAGTGCTTAAGTAACAGTAGATTTCCTTTACCTTTTATTTACTTCATTTATATCCCACATACTCCCAAAAGTTGCTCCAAAGTGGAAGATATCTTTCTCTTCTCTTCCTTTTTATCCTCACAGGGGTCCTGAGAGGTAGGCTGAGAGCTTGACTGACCCAAGATTACCCAGCAAGCTTCCTTGGCAGACGGAGGATTTGAACCTGAATCTCCAAATCCTAGTCTAATGCTCTACTATTTAATTTTCTCCTTGTGTAACTTGCTTGGATCTTTGTAGTCAGGCAGTTCTTAAGTAACAGTAGGGAAAATGGCATTCCAAGGGACACTGGTTTTCGCTTTTATTTTGGTGGACTTTAATTGCCAGAGGTAAGCACAAATGGATTAGAAAAGCCTCAAACATAAATCTCATTCTCATTGTGTTAAACACGCTTTGCAACTCAGGTCTGTGCCATACCATAGTCTCCTAAAAGAATTTCCCTCTGCTTTCTCTCTGTTGTTATCAAGAGTGATCTCCCAGAGTGGTGATGTCCGATCACACAAAGTGCGCCTAATCTTACAAATTTCCTTATTCAAACTGAATATTCACTTTTTGATTTCTGGTTTCTTCTGTAAGAAAGTAATCTTTCTGTTGGCAACAGTTGTTTTTTTCATTCCTAATTATTCCCATCCAAATATATGTATTTTTTCCAAATGTTTTTGTGACTGTATTGAATGCAAGTGTCATTATAATGGCATGTGTATAGAAAAGACATATAACAGTGCAATCCCAGGCAGTGTTACCAATGTATAACCCCATTAGTCAGTGAACATTCAGCAAAGGAATTTAGTATTAGATTGCACTGTAAACTGTGTAAAAACAAGGTAAAAATGGCATGTAGGCAGAAGTGATGTATCTTAACAAAACAACACACACACACACACACACAAAGAAACACCCTAAACAGTCTGGAACCACCATACCTGAATGACTGCTTCTTCTCATATGATCCCCCACAACATCTGAGTTCTTCATCTCACAGCTTACTGGTGGTGCTTGGCCCCCAAGTAACTCGTTTTTCTTCCACCTGGTCGAGGGCTTTATTCTGTGGTAGCCCCATCCTGGTGGAATGCTTTCCCCAATAACATGTTTATCTTTTTTGGTTCCACAGGACACATAAGATGGAAATGTTCCAGCAGGCCTTTAACCAGCCATGATGCAGCTCTGAAATTTTTGCCAGTTGGCTGTTTACTTTTGGGCTGTCCCAGTTATTGGGATTACACTGTTTTATTGGAGGTATCCTTGTAGGATTTTCCTCAATTTTGTTGATATGTTTTCTAGTCTTTTAATGTATAATATTTATTGAGGTTTAATTACTTTGGACCTCATTTTTAATAAATAACAAGCACTTGAACCAATGTGGCAGCAATCCATAGAAACTTTTTCTCCAGTGGAGAGCAACACATTCCACCAGATTAACAGATTTGACATGCAAAAATTACATCCCAACTCAAATAAGGGGTTCGCATATAGACCCAATTATTTGATCCCAATAAATCATGCAAACATGTGTCCTCCATGCACCCCAGATGGCATCCCCAGATATGTGGCTGCATCAGATCTCTCCGTAGATGCCAACATAAAACAGTTAACCACACTTGTCCTTTATTCCTAGCATATCATTTATGTTATTCTTGCACCTTGCCCCATCTCCTCTTGACTTGGCTACTCTCTGACTCCTTCAACAGTGCTTGGAGCAGTTGTGAACTCCACAATTGTACTATTAGGCTTCTCTGTCCCAAGTGGGATCGAGCCAGGGAATAAAACAGTTTATAATTTTGTTTAAAACAGTGCAGATTATGTGACTAGAAATATCTTGTAGCAAATGCCAAAAACTTGCTCCCTTGTGCATTTGGATTTTATGTTCTCATCACCTTTTGTTGTAAATAAATATTTATATTCTGTAACAGTCCCCTTGTATTGTCACCCTTGTTCTTTGACCTCTTATAATGCAGTCAATATGGTAGATGCTCTAGTATCCCATGTGGACAAGGGATATGCTCATGTCAGTCTCAGGTATCTGAAACTCTGGCACATTTTCTCTTTTCATGAGAACTCTAGAGCAGTTTAAAAGCTTCTTTGATAATGCTCTGCCTGGCAACTTTTGCCAACTGCTCAGATTGTGATATACTCAATCTCTTGACTGGGAATAAAAACTATATTGCTCTTAAAGTTGCTAAATACATTTAGGTAGCTCTAAAAATCTAAAATTCAAACTAATGCCATTTCCTCAGCTTTGGAATAACCAGGGCGTAAACCAGATAATTAGTTTGGAGTCTGTATGGATTTTAGTTTGTTACATTAAAAATTGTATATATCCCTCTTCTTTTATCCCTTCTAATGCTGACTTTCTTGTTCCTGTGAATTTTAACATGATCTATCTTATACTTTCTAAAGGTCAGGGTGTTGTACAAAATATTTGAAAAAATGAATGAATAAAATATAAATAGCAGGAATATGAAAAACAAAGAACCATCTAAAACCACTTGGGAACTGATAGGGAACAAAAATGGCATTCTTGCAGTTAAGAAAGACCAAGCAGGAAAGAAGAAGAAAATCAAGCCCGTCTTCTCCTCTGCCTTTCAAATCCTATATAATTCTGCAGTCAGTTTTCTTGGGTGCTCAATAAAATTAAGCATTTGCTTGTTAAAGCACAGCTATAGGAACTAATTAACAAATTTACATTTCAGTGAGGAGGATGAACAATGAAAATGCATTGTCGAAGGCTTGAAAATGCAATTTTTGTTAAATTTCCTCTTTGCAGTTCAGTAACAAAAAACTACCAGCACATCTTGGCCTTGGCATTCGCTGTAAAAGAACTGAATGAGAATTCCACCTTCTTACCAAATATCACTTTGGGTTTCTACATCCTCAACAGCTATAACCTTGGAAGGATGACTTATAAGGCCACCCTCAGCCTACTTTCCACACATCAGAAGCCGGTCCCTAACTTCCGCTGCAATACTCAGGAGAATCTTATAGCTGTCATTGGAGGCCTTTTGTCTGAGACCACTTCCAATATGGGCTCCATTCTGAACATCTACAAGACTCCACAGGTAAACTTTAAATATGGGAATACAGAGATGTCACAATTCTGACATATTTAATTTCAGGTTTCATCCATTTGAAAAATAACAATGCATTTTCTTTCAGCTCACTCATGGATCATTTTCCCCAACACAGGGTGACAAAACCCAATTCTCTTCCTTATACCAAATGGTCCCCAATGAATTATATCAGTACAGGGGAGTTGTACGCTTATTTCACCATTTCAAATGGACTTGGATTGGGCTCCTGGCTGTGGATGATGACAACGGAAACAAGTTTTTGCAGACAATAGTACCAATACTCTCTGAGAATAGCATTTGTTTTGCATTTGTGTTTCGATTACCAGAACCAACTTATATGGAAGACTTGACAGACTTGATTTTAATGCAGTTTAAAAGGTACTCAGTTCTCATGGGGAAAAAAGTCAATGTACTTTATGTATATGGAGAACTTCCAGCCATGATGGTTTTAAGTATCATTCTTTATCTAGCACCTGTTTTTTTATTGCCTCCTCTGGGTAAAGTGTGGATAGTTACATCTCACTGGGACTTTGAGTCAATCTCTGTCCATAGGATTTCAGATATAAAATTGTTCCATGGTGCACTGTCCCTTACAGTCCATTCCAATCAGCCACCTGGTTTCCAAACATTTCTTCAGAACATAAGACCTTCCTGGGCTGGAGGAGATGGATTTATTCAGGACTTCTGGGAACAGGCATTCAGCTGTTTGTTGAAACTGTCTTACGAGCAGGAGGAAAGTAAGACAAGCTGCACTGGGGAGGAGAAACTAGAGAGCCTTCCTGGGCCTGTGTTTGAAATGAGTATGACTGGCCACAGCTACAATGTCTATAATGCTGTCTGCTCTGTGGCCCATGCTTTGCACAATATCCACGTATCCGAGCATAGAAGAGTGGGAGGAATAAGGCTGGACTTTCAGGATGTACAGCCCTGGCAGGTACACAAGTTATTCCAACAGGCCATTTTAAGAATTCTCTCTCTCTCTCTCTCTCTCTCTCTCTCTCTCTCTCTCTCTCTCTCTGTGTGTGTGTGTGTGTGTGTGTGTGTGTGTGTGTAGCCTGAAATAATAGATCCAGATCTTGTGAAAGTGGACTTGGTAAAACTGGCTGTGAAACTTTCATCATTGTAACTGTTCTTCCTGTTTTATTTCCTTTTCCAATCTAGCTCCACCACTTTTTAAGGAGAATCTTGTTCAATAATAGTGGGGGAGAAATTGTGCAGTTTGATGAAAATGGAGAATTGGTTACGGTTTTTGATGTTACCAACTGGGTTACTTTCTCAAACGGGTCGTTTTCTAGAATAAAAGTGGGAATCTTGGATCCTCAATCCCCTTCAGACAGACAGCTGACTCTGAATGAGGATAAAATTGTATGGCATAGAAGCTTTAACCAGGTAAGGCATCATGGCAAGAGTTCAGTTCTCTCAATTCAATTCCTCCATTTATACACCAGAAAGTTCATTCTTTTTAAAATGAAAAATTAAGAAATTGAACCTTGAGAATCTTCACTTGCATTTTCCTCCTACTTCCATATAAATTACATTATTCCCCCATTTGAATTTATCTTTTAAAAACTGCCCAGTTCAATACTACCTCCTTATATTCCAACTTCAAAACTTACATATAACAGCAACAATGTGCTCATATAACACCCTTCTAGACAGATTAGTGCTCACTCAGACTGGTGAACAAAGTCAGTGTTATTATCCCCACGATACAGCTTGGGAGCTGGGGCTGACTGAAGTGGCTGACCCAAGACCACCTGCTGAACTCATGGGAGAAGTGAGTCAAACCAGCAAAGTACTGATTCAAAGCCCAGCCTCTCAACCACAAGTGCCAGTCCCAGGCTTCCAGCTACTAGCAATTTCCCCACTTAATTTAGCCTGCCTGTCATGAAATAGATCCTATACATTCCCATTTTTGCTCCCACACTGTGGAATAGGCTGCCTGATGGAGTGAGGGGAGCACCAGCTTTAGAATATTTGAGGACAAGCTTAAATTTCCTTTGCTATGGCTTGCTGGTCCAGTGTCAAAGAGGGAGTGAATGAGTGCAAGACAATGAACAAGACATGGAAATAACTTTTTGGAAAGGAAAAGACCACAACTTCATTGGTTACAACTAATGGAGCCTTGGAGCAGCATAGGGTGTGGATCCAAGCATTTGCCAACCCACCTGCTGACCGATTACCAACCTTACCTCCCTCCCTCCCTGCCTGCCTGCCTGACTGCCTGATGAGAGATGTTTGCAAAACTTGCTGTGTTGCTTGCAAAGAAACAGCTAGCTTGAAAGGAGTTTTATAATCATTAAAGACTCTTCTTCCCTTTGCACCTTCATTCTGATTGAGATACAGGCATACACTTAAGAAGCCCTAAACATCTAGTTAGTTTCCTATGTCAGGTCATTTAACTCCTGTTAAGAGGTACAGCATTGACATTTTTAAGTTTTAGTCAGCACAGTAAACAAGTAAATACTGTTAGAGAATCTCTGCTTCCACTCTGAGCCTTTATTAAAACATAATTATTCAACATTCTCAACATTAGCTAAATCAACAGAAAATCATACCATCCATCATTGCTACATAGATCATTAAAGGAAAGCAATTACAAGAGTCTGAAAATGTCTCAAACCACAAAGATAAGCAGGTCAAAGCCCATACACATACGAAACCCACAATGAATTTCACTTCCTATATTTACAGGAATTTAGCATTATCTAACAATTGCTAACTCTCTAGCTTGATAAAGGCACACAGTCTTGGCTAACTATCTTAACTTTAGACAGTATACAAGGTAAAGGTAAAGGTAAAGGTAGTCCCCTGTGCAAGTACCGAGTCATTACTGGCCCATGGGGGGATGTCGCATCCCGACGTTTTCTTGGCAGACTTTTTATGGGGTGGTTTGCCATTGCCTTCCCCAGTCATCTACACTTTACCCCCAGGAAACTGGGTACTCATTTTACCGACCTCGGAAGGATGGAAGGCTGAGTCAACCTTGAGCCCGCTACTTGAACCCAGCTTCCGCCAGGATCGAACTCAGGTCATGAGCAGAGCTTGGACTGCAGTACTGCAGCTTACCACTCTGCACACACACACCATACAAGGTTATCTAGACTTAAAATATCTTCTTAGAATATATGAAAATTTTTAGTTCATTCTTGGTTCTTTTAATGGAGCCTAAGTAAAAATAGTGATTACAAATTTCTCATACATATGAATATCTTTTTGCCACCCAACCAATACACTCATCCTTGAATCATATCTTCACTTCTGTAAAGTTGTTCATTCTTGCCATTCTCAGATGCTCCCTGCACCTGGGCCTCAACAAGTAGTATTTATTGATAAGGCTCTTCTAATCTACACAAGGCCATACAATTGTGTTCTTCCTTTGTTTTTGTGCCCCTCTCCAAAGCTATTCTATTCTGGAGGGAGATTCTTATCCTGATGAATTTAGAGAAGTCTAATGCTTGGGGAGGGGCTTGCTCACTTTGCTTGTACAGTTTTCTTGAAAGTAGGGGGTTCTGGGAAAGCCAGGCAGAAGACATTCTGCTGCACTTTGGGTGAAATTTCGTTGCAAAGCAATTAATCCACCCCCCTGGAAGTCCCACATAGAAAATAATAAAAGAGCAAAGATGACTGGGGAGGGGCTGCACTGGAAGCCTTATTCACTTTCTGTAATGAAATAAACAACAAAACACAGCAAGGAAGGGAGACAAATGAAGACTCTTCAGTAGTAAGGTAAATGAGCTTGACATTTAGCAGTTCTAACATTTAGCAGACATTAAATGAGCTTGACATTTAGCAGTTCTTTAGATTTGGGGTAGGATTGTGTTCTGTGTTGTTTTGGTGCCATTAAGTGTAAAAACACCTGCCACAGACCCTCCTTCCTTTTCCCCATTGAAAAGAACAGCCAGGAAAATCATGGGAACAGAGAAAATCTGACAAATTTTGAGTCTGACACCACACCTGAAAACAACCTGTTAATGATAAGTGTTTCACTTAACAGCCTCAGATTTGAAAACACAATGAATATTTTCAAAATGCACACTTCTATTAGTGAATTATGAATGTAATTGTACAAAAATGTAGCTGCATCTTTGTTATACCATGATGAGGCTTCTGAACAGAAATAATTTCGTTCTTCTGCCAGAAGCACAATTTGCCGCCTATGGCTGAGTGAGAAGACAGGCCGCGGAGGACGCCGCGTAACAAACGGGACACACACCATTGCTGGGATAAAACATGGCCACAACTTTATTAACATACAAACAGCGACAAGGGGTATTGGCGCAGCATATGGATCAGATCCCACGCCATCGGCTGACCCGCCTGCCAGCCGATGCCCCCCACCCCCCCAGCCCCTGGCTGAGGGGGGGACCAAGGAGTGGCATTCGGGGGAGGTCACCCGGTGTTCACCCTCATGTGACCCCCCCTGCCACCTGGGAGGGAGGATGCCCCGGCAGCCCCCCGAGCTGGGCATGCCTTCATACCTCCCTCCCAAGATTCCTTATTGGAATCCCCTCAATGGGGAGCCCCCCCAAGGGGGGGCGACTCCCACAAAATGTGATCTGATCCAATGCCCCAACGCTAGCATGTTGTGACAACATATCAAACAACGCATAAAAGATAGGGCGAGGAGGGTGGGTGTCAGCTCCCTGGAGCGAAGTGAGGGGGGCGGGTCCGGCAGTGGGTTAAATACCCAACTGCTTGCCCGCAAGATGAAGGTGTGCCCCCGCCCCCGCTGAACAGTTTTTGCTGGCTGGGCAACGGAGAGGGCCAGTCCTCCCACTTTACGTGCTGCATTATTGGAGGACCGGCCGCCTCGAAAGGGGTGAGGCGTCCCCAAGCCGCGCGGACAGGCGGGGTGAGAGTGGGGCCCCCCGCAGGCGTCGCAGTTATGTTCAAAGTGGCACCTGCCCTTATTGTACTCCCAGCACACGCCCCAGGAGCGATCCCGCTGGAACTGCCCACGACCCCCCCACGAGGTGTCCCCCTTTCCCTTCATGTGAGGTCCCACCAGCCAAAGCCAGAGCTTCTGACTAATGAGGTCCCACCGGGCCCTCGGGTTATGGGATGCCCTCTTGCAGAATGCCTCATCATAGTCCAAGGCCGCACTATCGCCTGCCAGCGCTCGAGCCCTGAGCCCATTCCCCAAGTGATTAGTAAGGTGCCACCCCCGCTCAGGATACGCGGCTTGAATGACCCCCATATATACGGTGAAACCCTCCAGCCAATTGGAAAAGGTACGCTCCGCGACCTCCTTCTTGCCCCCACCACTATCCTTCCTAGCCGGGGGGGGGCAGACCTCCCATCCTCTGACTCAGGTTTGATGAGTGATAACACCTCAACGTAGTATCCATCTAGGATATGCTCTCGCACTTTGCGAGCCAAGTGCATCCCGGGGGGATCCTCCTCATCCCCAAAGGAGGCAGCCACAGGGGGGTCCTCCTCGGCACCCCAAACCTCCCTGGGGTCTCCCCCCGCCCCGCGGGCCCTGGTTCTCCTCCGCTGTGCCCACCTGGGGAGCCCCGGGATCTTAGCTGCCACCTCCCAATACTCTTCCCCCCCTGAGGACCCCTCCTCCTCTGAGGAGGAGGACTCACCTGACATCCAGTCGCTGTCCGTGTCGTCATGGCGGCGATGCCAACTGCCCCGTCTATGTGCTGTCCTTCTTCTCTTGCTCCCCCGCCGGCGCTCTCGACTGCTCGACTTGTCAGAGCCGGGCAGGGAATGGGCCCTGCGGCGCTTGGCGGGTGCTGCGCTCTTCCTCCTTTTCTCCCGTGGCCTCTGCCTGGGGACCTCGACAGAGCCAGGGGCAATGTGCACTGCCCCGGCCCCAGAGTTCCCCAGGTGCTCCACTCGTGCTGTCAGGAGCTCAAGGGTCCTAGAAATATCCTGCAGGGAACCTGGGTTAGCATAGGTGGCGGCCTGCCCCCGTCATAGTCTGGGGACCCCCGGGCCCCACTGCCCTTAGCCCCGTGACTCCCTGACTGCCCTGCCCTGGATTCCACCGAGCCACATGGCTTGGCCCCTGCTTTAGGCTTGCCCTTTTGCTGGGCGGCAGGGCCACAAGCTTTGCCCCTGCCAGCAGGCCGGGATTGCGAGGTGCTGCCGCCCTTAGCCCGTGTCCCAGCTTGTCCTCCTCCAGCTGCCCTTCTGCTCCCGGTCCCGGGGGGGGCCCATTCCTACCCCTCGATGGTGCCCCGACCCTATCTGCCGAGGGGGCGGCCCCCCACTGGCCTTTCTTGGTTGGAGCCCTCTTCCTAACTGGAGCCATGACCCCTTGGCCGAGCTGGCCCTGACTCCCACTGCCGGGCAGCGAAGTCCCCGCTGAAACGCCGCTTCTCGCTGCCTCCCCGCTGCTTCTGTCGCCGCTTGTTCCTGGGGCACGAGGCTCAGCCCGACCACATGCCCACAGGATCTTCAGGTGCTCGGCACCGCGCTCCCTCTTCTGCTGGGCTGGCTGGCTGCGCTACGCGAGTGCCTCCCGCTAACCTGAGGGGCTCAGCTCCGACCCCTCGCTGGCACTCGTGTACCTCACCTCCGCCCAGTCTTCATCTGTCGCTTGGTCTTCGTCCGTCCTCGTCAGCTCCCTGGAGCGAAGTGAGGGGGGCGGGTCTGGCAGTGGGTTAAATACCCAACTGCCGGACCTTAGGGGAAAACCGTGGCCCCCGGGCCCCTCCCCCTCACTGCTCCGACCCCGGGCAGCCGCAATTGGCTGCCCGGGGTTTGAACTGATTGGCCACGGGCCCGCCCGGGGGATGCCGGGCAGTCCTGCGGCCATGGCCGTCGCGTCCTCCCGGCCCCCTCCTCCCTCCGGCAGCAACCACGACCACGGGTAAGTCCGGAGTCGTCTTTTCTATCCAAATATTTGCATCTTTCTGTCGTGACAGATACAGAACATTTTGATGGTTGCCTCCTGTGTTTTGTGTATCTAATTTCATAACATATTGGTTATCTAGGTCATGCCAACATGACATAATACTTTGTGCTTTATACAAAGCACAAAATGGTATTCCCTGATGTCATTATTTCTTGCAAAACCGTATTGGTAAACGGTAAGTAGAATAAAATTACTCAATACTGTCCTTCCTTTCCATTCTTTTCCAGGTGCTTCCCCTTTCTGCCTGCAATGACTACTGCCATCCTGGCTACAGTAAGAAAATGAAGGAAGGAGAGCCATTTTGCTGTTATGACTGTATCGCATGTGCAGAAGGGATGGTCTCTGAGCAGACAGGTAGAAGGCATGCTGTAAAAGATTCTTGTCGAATAGGCAAAAATTATCTGGCCAGGTCTTCTGTTCTGCTATCTGATATGAAGAAATAAGGAGATGCAGCTTTTGATGGCATAGAATTAAACACCGTCACCTGTCCAGTTTGGTGTAGTGGTTAAAAGTGCCGGGACTCTAATCTGGAGAACCGGCTTTGATTCCTCACTCCACTTGAAGCCAACTGGGTGACCTTGGGTCAGTCACAGCTTCCTGGAGTTCTCTCAGCCCCACCCACCTCACAGGGTGTTTGTTGTGGGGATAATAATACTTTGTAAACTGTTCTGAGTGGGTAAGTTGCGGTATATACTGAAGGGTGGTATATACATCAAATGTTGTTGTTGTTGTCCAATGCTAACAGCCCCAATGGCCCTTAAAGCACAGCAAAAATAGCTAACAGAATATGGCAACCTCTTTCTACACAGATATCCATCATAGCCCTAAAGACACCATTCCAAAAGAACTAGTACAGATGAAAATTTAGAGAATCTGATTAGGGACATGGAAGCCCCTATTAAATCGGTCTTGGCAGATCCAACCTATTTGAAGGAAATGCTGGTTAAGGGCTTTACAAGTCCAGCTTCTACATCCATATGGATCCGAAGGGTCATTCCTTTATTCCATTTCACATTCCCCCCCTTCCTTTCTTACCATATGCCTTTTGATAGTATTATTCCTTGTGGTTGTTGGGCCTTGCATTGTTTGCTGTGGGCAGTCTTTCAGCTAGATACAATCAGTCAGTGTTTCAGTACAATGAAAGACTGTGTCTCCCCATCTCTCCCAGCCTTCCACTTTCTACCTGCCTTTCCCAGCAAATGTTATGGTAGAGTAAGAGACAGGAAAAGAGTCCTTTGTGAAATGTCTTCATAATGGGTTATGTAAATGGAAAAAAGGAGAAAGGCAGACTCTTCCAGTATATGCACTGGCTGTTTGACAGGCTGCCTAACCAGTCCACCACCAACACTGCTAGATATATCATCAGCTAAAGCCTTAACTATATATGTGTTGGGTGTGCCACAGAAGGAAGCAGAAGGAAATGGATGCCTGTGACAAATGTCCAGAAGGTCACTATCCCATCAAATTTCTAAATCAATGCATTCCCAAGGTTACAAACTACTTCTCCTACACAGAGACTTCATCCATATGACTTTGCAAAATGTTGACATCAGAACAAGAGAAGGATGGAGTAAAAAAAACCTCTGCATTGGTTCTCTGAGAGGCTGCCTATCTGGCCAGTCACCAACACCAATAGCCATACCATCCTCTCTAAGTGTCAACATGTATGCAGTGAGGGGGAGGGCGGAGGTAGAATGGAGAGAGTATTTTCTCTCATATGTTGTCTCCAAGATATTGGATACAGCCTTGAAATGCTTAAACAGCCCTTTCTGTTCTTTCAGATATGGATGCTTGTGTCACATGTCCAGATGATCACCAGCCCAGCAAAGACCAGAATCAATGCATTCCCAAGGTCACAAGCTATCTCTCCTATAAAGAGACTTTAGGGAGCATCTTAGCTCTACTGACTTTTTTCTTTTCTCTGATCACAGTTTTGGTGCTTCAAACCTTCATCAAATACAAGGATACTCCCATCGTCAAAGCCAGCAACCAAAGCCTGACCTACATTCTCCTCATCTCCCTCCTTCTTTGCTTCCTCATCACTTTTCTCTTCATTGGAAAGCCAGGGAAGGTGACTTGCCTTCTCCGCCAAACTGCTTTTGGCATCATCTTCTGTGTGGCCCTTTCAAGTGTGTTGGCTAAAACCATCACTGTGGTCCTGGCCTTCATAGCCACCAAACCAGGGTCTAAGATGAGGAAATGGGTTGACAAAAAATCTACATATTCTGTTGTCCTTTCTGGCTCCTTTATTCAAATAGGGATTTGTACTCTTTGGCTAAGTACTTCCCCTCCATTTCCAGATAAGGATATGCACTCAGTGCCAGGAAGAATCATACTGGAATGTAACGAGGGCTCAGCTATCATGTTTTACTCTGTCCTTGGCTATCTTGGATTTCTGGCCATAGTCAGTTTCACTATGGCATTCCTAGCCAGGAAGTTACCAGACAGTTTCAACGAAGCCAAATTCATCACTTTCAGCATGCTTGTCTTTTGCAGTGTTTGGCTGTCCTTTGTTCCAACCTATTTGACTACCAAAGGGAAATCTATGGTGGCTGTGGAGATCTTCTCCATCTTGTCCTCCAGTGCTGGCTTACTGGGTTGCATCTTTTCCCCTAAATGCTACATCATTTTGTTGAGGCCAGACTTGAACAAGAAGGAGCAGATAATTAGGAAAATGTGAATATCTAAGCCTTCTGCACTCTTCAGACCGAGATCTGGGCTGAAATGCAATGGCTGTGTTGATGAAGGAACAAGTCTCTTTTATTTCTTCTTTACTGTCTGCTGCCACCAGTTATAATCCAGCTTCAAAATCTTGGTGGCAGTATAGGTTTAAGAAAGGAGAGCAACCCCGTCTTTCAAAGGCCATAGCCTTAACTAAGGGAAAGTTTTCCTCCAGATGAAATTTTATAGGGTATTTTTTTTCAACAGTATGCAGTATGAGCCTTCGATAACCACAGCTCTCCTTGCCAGATGCATCTGACAAAGAGATCTGTGGTCCCCGAAAGCCCACGCCAGGTGCCACTGAGCTCCCCCAGACCCCGCCTACAGACAGCCCCCCAACCTTAAACGACTTCTCACTCACAACCAGGAATCGGCCAGCAGAGTCACTAGCACAGGTACCAGCCCCTGCAACAGACCCAGATGCCAGCTCTGCCCCTATATCTACCCAGGGAATACAATTACAGGACCCAGTAGCATCAACTACACTGTCTCTGGCTCTTACAGCTGCTCATCCTCCAATCTGATATATGCCCTCATGTGCCAACAATGTCCTTCTGCTCTGTACATTGGACAAACCAGCCAACCTCTACGCAAAAGAATAAATGGACACAAATCTGACATTAGAAATGGAAACGTCCAGAAACCAGTGGGAGAACACTTCAATCTACCAGGACATTCCATCAAAGATTTAAAGGTCGCTGTAGTTCAACAGAAACCTTTCAAAAACAAAATCCAACGGGAGGCTGCTGAACTGGAATTCATATGCAAATTTGACTCTGTCAAGCTGGGACTGAATAGGGAATATGAATGGTTATCACATTATCACAGGCAACAGATTTCCTTTACAGAGGCGGGGTCTGGGGGAGCTCAGTGGCACCTGGCGTGGGCTTTCGGGGACCACAGATCTCTTTGTCAGATGCATCTGGCAAGGAGAGCTGTGGTTATCAAAGGCTCATACTGCATTGGAATTGGATGGTCTAGCTGTTTGGCTGCTACAAACTAACAGGGCAAACTCCTTTGAAGCCAACTGATACACACACTAAAAGGAGATGTTTACATATACTAGCAAAGGAATGTTTTGGTTGCACCCTCCCCCTCCCCCCTAATTGCCTCTTCTCTCTCCTCCCCTTCTCCTCCCTCCTCTTCTATATTTGACCAGTCTCTGTATCATGCATCTGACGAAGAGAACTTGATTCTCGAAAGCTTATGCTACAATAAAATTGGTTAGTCTTAAAGGTGCTACTGGACTCTTTTTGATTTTGCTACCACAGACTAACACGGCTAACTCCTCTGGACCAATGGATTCATTCTTTGAAAAGTATGAAACCTAATGGCTTAAACAATGAGTTGTCTCTGAGTTGTTTTTTTGTAATGAGTACATGCCCCCTTTAAGTAGAGACAGTAGGGAGAGGTTAAATTAGTAACAGAGGAGAGGAGGGGCGTGTGCCTGAGAAGGAACTGCCACCATTCTCCGGACTGTAGGAACATTGTCAATTACATTGTGGTAAGACTGTTTGATGTATAACATGTAATTTTGCTGTTTGGATAAGTATCAAGTTTGTTATGTGAGTTTAATTTCATATTGCAGTAGACTGTCATGCTCCTGAGGAAGTGATATATGAAATCTGTGTCATCAATAGCCAGCCCCAGATTGAGTGTGGGACTGTTACAATGCCATCTTTCAAGCTGTCCGGTCACACAATGTTAAGAAAAGACAAAGGAAAGAACAGAACAGAAATGTTTTCTTCTATTAAGCTTTTTGTTCTTTTTACCTCCTGTGAGGGAATTGGCTACCTGAACCCGGCTTCTGCCAGGATCGAACTTAGGTCATGAGCAGAGCTTGGGCTGCAATACTGCGACTTACGACTCTGTGCCACAGCACTCTTTCTAGATTAGATTTAGATTTAGATTCAATTTTTAGATTTGATTCAATTTAGATTTAGATTAGAGTGCAATAAAAAGTCACTCTTGGATAGGGAAAAATGTATTTGTTCGCTTAAGGACTATTATCAATCCTCATCTACTATGAGAACACTTTTTTATTTTAGTCAGAGGTCATACAATGAATAAATATTTGAAAGGACTTTTTTTATTATTTTGTCCACCAAAATACTGCTGTAAAATGAATAAACATTATGGATTTTAAGACAGCAGCAGCTGGAAGACTTTTACTTCTATGTCCATAGTAAACCAACAATGTCAGCTGCATGAAGAACAATGGGACAAAACTGATGTGATGTAATCTGGTAAATGGAAAAGTGGCAATCTGTATCTGGAATGGAAGTTTTGTCATCAGGATGGTGCAGGTCCTGATACTGCTGCTGTTGTCGTGTCATACAGTAGGTGGGATGCGTCCCATTAATTGAACCATATACGATGACCTCTTTCCTATTCCTCACAACTTCTATCAGCCAGGGGACCTTCTTATTGGTGGCATCACAGCTCAAATTGGTTTAATCAATAACCCTCCATCTTTCATGGAACACCCCAACTGCATGGTGATTAATGAACCTATGTAAGGATTTGTATATTTTCTGTAATGTACTCTGATCATTGTAGTGAAGCAGTGTGTAAGTAACAACAGATTTATTTTACAGTGTAGTTTGTTTACTTACATCTTTTTTCCTGAAATGCTACATCGTTGTGATAAGGTGGATCTGAACAACACAGAAAGGCTAATGAGGAAAAATTAAGACACCAAGATCCCGTCTACTCTGTCTATACATGTAAAGAATCTGTTTGGAGTGTCTCTGGAAAAGAGATGTGAACCAACTCTACAACTGAATCTGAAGTATCATAGTTATATTCATCCAATTTAATGCATGCCCGCTGTTTTAGAAAGTAATGCAGAAGACTTAACAGAGCAATCTTCTGCTGATTTACTCCAGCATAACCTCTTGAAATCAATGGGCTTAGATTCTGCATAGAGTTGCACTGTTACTGTCAAATGAGTGTTCTTCAGTACACTATGCAATTCTTGGCTTGCTGAGGGTAGAAACTGCTGTTGTTATTGTTCGTAATTGTGTATGGTTAGGACAATTTCCCTATGCATTTAGTTTACAGGTTAACAGGTGTGGGGGCCGGAAGTAGTCCTCAATGAAATGCAATTGCATCCTGTCAAATTGTCAATATTATTGTTTTTTCCCAAGTTTGGAAGGGTTTTCCCAGAGGCAGTAGCAAGGCAAATAATAAGAGCATCTGATAAATATGAGGACTGTTTCATCAGAACTGCATCTAGAGGCAGGCAGGGCTCAGATGCATGCTTCCCCCCCCATTATGTTTCACAATAGGTTTCCTGAAGCTGCTGTTGCTGAGTTCTCTGTATTGTACTGTACCTCATTCCTTCTATTTAACTAATTCTTCATCATTTCTCATCTTAATCTGAAAAAAACTTGCCAATGAAATGTCGGATAGTTTACAACCTTCTTGAGTGCAATGAAAAAAGTTACTTTGGACAGGGAAAATGTATTTGTTCTTATAAAGGCTATTATTGATCCTCCTCTGCTATGAGAAAATGTTTAATTTTAGTCAGAAATCATATAATGAATAAATATTTGTAAGAATGTTTTGTATTATTTTGCCCACCAAAATACTACTGGAAAACGAATCACCGTTATGAATTCTAAGACAGCAGCAGCAGCATCAGGAAGATATTTCCTTCTATGTCCATTTTTCAAACAGTGGACCAACAACATCATCGGCCACATGAAGAATAATGGGACAAAAATGGTGTGATATAAAAGGGTAGATGTGAAAGTGGCAATCTGTAGAAGGAAGTTTTGTCATCAAGATGCTGCTGGTACTGCTGCTGCTGCTGCTGCCATGTCGTATAGCATGTAGGATGAGTTCCATTAATTGCACCATCTATGACGACCCCTTTCCTATTCCTCACAGCTTCTATCAGCCAGGGGACCTTCTTATTGGTGGGATCACTGCTCAAGTTGGTTTTATCAATAACCCTCCATCTTTCAAGGAACACCCCGCCCGTATGGTGATTGATGAACCTATGTAAGGATTTTTTTATTCTTTCCTTAACTTACTCTAATCATTGTAGTGAAGCAGTGGGTAAGTAACAATTGATTTACTTTTCAGTGTAGTTTGTTTATTTCATTTACAGTCCATCTTTCTCCCCACTGGGGACCTAAAGTGGCTTGCAAAGTTTTCCCTTCTTCCTTTTTATCCTTACATCAGTCCTCTGAGATAGGTTAGGATGAGAGCACATGGCTGAGCCAAGATCATATAGCAAATTTCCATGGAAGAATGAGTATTAGAACTGGGGTCTCTCGGATACTAATCCAATATTCCAACCACTATATTATGCTGGCTATTTCATTTTGTGTTTCTTCAACTTTCTCTGATCATTGTAGTAAGGCAGTTATTAAGTAACAATAGGAAAAACGGTATTCGGAGAGATACTGGGTTTGCCATTTATTTTGGCTGACCGAGTACCAGAGTTGAGCAGCCACATACATAGATGTCACCCACTTTGTGCCAAGCAAAAGTTTGGAGTTAGGCCTACATTTTGGCATGGTCTCCTAAGATAACTTCCATCCACTTTCTCTCTGTCATTATCAATAGTGATCTCTCTTCAGAATACTCAGAGAGGTGATGTCAGATTAAAAGCAGAGGACCAAGCAGGAGAGCAAGTTCAAACTGAATATCCACATGTTGATTTCTGGTCTCTTCTCTCTCTTCCATTTGCACCAGTTTTTCGCTCCTCATTCCTAGTTTTTCCTATCAAATTATGTGCAGTTTCCAACATCATTTGTGAGTCTTTTGCATGTAAATGACATTAAAATGACATGGCTGTAGAAAAGGCATCTAAGTAGAGTTATCTCTAAGAACTCCATCAAAGACAAAGGGGTTACAACAGTCTGCTTCTGAATTAGATTGCATAGTGAAGCTTGTATAAATAGGGTTAAAGTGGTGTGCAGAAATAACTGATTTGTAAATGGCTGGTTTGAAAAACAACAAAAACCAGTCTAAAATCATATGGGAAATGATAGGGACTAAAACTGATGAGAATGATACCACGTGAATTCAAACAGATATGAAAATGGAACCCTTGGCTTCAATCAAGGCAACAGAAGTGGAAAAGAAGGAAAACAAGCCATTCTTCCGCTTGCGCAGTTTTTCTGGTATATAAACAAATCTATCACTTTTATTTTGCCAAGCCAATTGCTTGCTAAACCAGGACTAATGGAACCAATTCAGAAATTTAACACTTCAGCTGGGAAAGTTGTAAAACTTTGCTTAGTTTTGATACCATCCTGGAATGATTTGCATTTGTTTTTTAACCTTTTAAAACGTTTGCCTTTGGACTTTTAGTTCAGCTCCTCCTTAAGTTACTTTAAACATAACTTACCAGGATGGCCCTAATGCCAACACATTTTTTAATTCCACTCACACAAAGTTGAGGTATTCTCTACTTTACCCAGGCTTATACCTTCATAACACCTTCCCTTTTTTGTGTGTGAGTGTGAGCTATATATTGTTGCCTCCCCCAAAGGTTTCTACTGCCACTAAAGATTTTTGCCTTAGAGCTCTTCTGCTTAACTAGTAATATAGAGGAAGGCCTTGTAGTTCGACAGATCAGCCAGCACATGAGGGCGGATGTAAGATAAAAAAAAATTTAAGAAAGAAGGAAATAATTAATTTATTTATAAGTATATAAGCATTATGGTTGCAGAGTTTTGATAAGTATATTGGTTTCAGGATAGTTCTTAAACTTGGCAGTTTCAAATTTAATTTTATCTTCTTAAAGGTATTTTCATAGATTCAGAAATATAAAGTAATTTTCCATGCAGGTCTTCACTCTTTTCACATCCACACAGACATAGATTCGTTCAGGCCTTTCCGCACAGCTTGCCTGACCTAGCTAGGTTAGTTTCTCTCTCAAATATATACAATTGACACTGACTCAAATACAGCTTGCCTAGCTTAGATAGATCAATCTCTCACTCAGATATATAGACTCTTTCTCAGGCACACAAACAGTTTGCCTGGCTTAGACTAATTTCTTTCCCAGTATGTCTGACTTCAAAAGAACACTACACAGTTTCACTGAACTTGGCAGAATGAGACCCTTTTAAGGCTCCCACTCAGCTTGCCTGTTTTGCCTAGAATGAACCATTTCTTTAAGCAGAAACTACTGTACTTCTTCCCCTAGGATACAACCCACATTAACAAGCACAAGCAGAAATATTTGAATACTATTTAAATGCAAAACATTACAAGTGTCAGCCTATGGATGTCAGGCTATGGCAGATAGATCCCTGTACCATTGCAGCAAGAAATCCAAGCTCTTGATTAAATGGCTTTATTCAGAAATCAAATCATTTCCACAGATATGTCCATAGAATTACTCAGAAGTAAGGCAAGCATCTAAGCAGTAAGAACAGGTTGACAGGAATGGTAACCTGTGGGAAAATCCTTCCTCTTAACACACACGTTTGCTCCTTCCCCCTCCCAATAGTATAACAGGACTTTTGGCATGAACTCGTCCTGAGACTGTCTCACATATTTGTACTATAACGTCGAGACACTGAGAAAACAAGAGATTAAAGTTGAGACATAGCAGTGCATGGGAGTGAAAAGTATCCAAGGTCATAAGCACTGAGAGTTTCTACAGTCCATTAGATAAGGCACCTGCAGCTTCAATAAGCCTGTGAAAGGAAACAGTTACGGCATTGGCAATATGACATAAAGTTATAGCATGAAACATTGATTCAGAAACAACAGGTCAGCAAACAACAGGTCAGCATTAAGTAGTGGCATGGATGGGGCACAGATATGACAACAAGGGTGGACACTAAAAATACAATTCTTCTTCTTCTTTTGTTAATATCCCCTTTACAGAGCAGCAACAAAATACTACCAGCACATCTTAGCCTTGATGCTTGCTGTAAAAGAGGTGAATGAGAATCCTGGCTTCTTACCTAACATCACTTTGGGTCTCCACATCCTCAACAACTATGGACTTGGAAGGATGACTTATAAGGCCACCCTCAACCTGCCTTCTGCACAGCACAAACTGGTCCCTAACTTCAGTTGTACCACCCAGGAGAAACTTATAGCTGTCATTGGAGGCCTTTTGTCTGAAACAACTTCCAATATGGCTGCCATTTTGAACATCTACAAGACTCCTCAAGTAAACTATAAATACGGGGGTGTGGAGACGTTGCAATTCTAGCATAACATTCCAAATTCACGCATCTGAAAAATAATGTATTTTCTTTCAGCTCACTCATGGATCATTTTCCCCAACACAAGGTGACAACAGCCAATTTTCTTTCGTGTACCAGATGGTCCCCAATGAATCCTATCAGATCAGGGGAGTTGTACACTTACTTCAGCATTTTGGATGGACTTGGGTTGGGCTCCTAGCTATGGATGATGACAATGGAAACAGGTTTTTGCAGACAATTGAAACAATACTGCCTGAGAATAGCATTTGTTTTGAATTCATATTAAGATTGTCAAAACCAGCTTTTTTGGAAGAGATGGTAGACTTGACTTTAATGCAGGCTAAAAGGTTCCCAGCTCTCATGGGCAGAAAAGCCAATGTTTACTATATATATGGAGAACCTCCAGCCATGACTATTTTAAGAACTAGCCTTTATCTAGCACCTTTTGATTTAATGCCTCCTCTGGGTAAAGTATGGATAGTTACATCTCACTGGGACTTTGAGTCCTTTTCTTTCCAATGGACCAAAGATATAGAATTCCTCCATGGCACTCTATCCTTTACAGTCCATTCCAATCAGCCACCTAATTTCCATAAATTCCTTCAGAGCATAAAACCTTCCTGGGCTGGAGGAGATGGTTTTATTCAGAACTTCTGGGAACAGGCATTCAGCTGTTCATTGAAGCAGTTCAATGAGCAGGAGGAAAATGAGAAAATCTGCACTGGGGAGGAGAAACTGGACAGCCTCTCTGGGACTATGTTTGAAATGGGTATGACTGGCCACAGCTACAACGTCTACAATGCTGTCTGTGCTGTTGCCCATGCTTTGCATAACATCCATATATCTGGATCCAAACACAGAAGAGTAGATGAAGGAGAGAGGCTGGATGTTCAGCCTTGGCAGGTACACAAGTTGTTCAAACCAGCCATTATATCTTCCAGAGACAGACAGATCTCTTCTCTTTAAGTTTATCTATATAAGAGCACCTTCAGCTTTGCAAATCCAGTCCATCTGGAACATAATAAAAGGTTATACCTTTTAAACTTCTATCCCTCTCTCTCTCTGTTTCTGTCTCTGTGTGTGTTAGTGTTAGTCTGAAATAACAACAACAACAACAACAATAATAATGTTTCATTTATATGCCGCCCATCAGGACAACTTAACATCCACCCAGAGCGGTTTACAATGTGTGTTGTTATAATCCCCACAACAATCACCCTGTGAGGTGGGTAGTGCTGAGAGAGCTCTGGAAGAGCTGTGACTGAGGGCCAAACTACAAGTGATGAATGACACTTGAATGGCAAGTGAACAGGGAGGAATACACGTGAGTCTGTTCACTTGCTGTTCAAGTGTCATTCATCACTTGTAGCTTGGCCCTGACCCAAGGTCACCTAGATGGCTTCAAGCAGAGAAGTGGGGAACCAAACTTGGTTCTTCAGATTAGAGTCCCACTGTTCTTAACCACTACATCAAATTGGCTTTCCAGATGTAAAACTAGGTGTGACTATCAACATTGTTATTGTTCTTTCTTTTTTATTGTTCAATCTAGTTTCACAACCTTTTAAGGGACATCATGTTCAATAATAGTGCTGGAGAAACTGTGCGGTTTGATGAACATGGAGAATTAGTTACCATTTTTGATGTTACCAACTGGGTTACTTTCTCAAATGGGTCGTTCATTAGATTAAAAGTGGGAGGTCTGGATCCTCATGCCCCTTCAGACAAACAGCTAACTCTGAATGAGGATCAAATTGTGTGGCATAGAAGCTTTAACCAGGTGAGATATAGTGAAAGAAGTTTGATTTCCTAAATGATTTTCTTCTTTTATGGACAAGCAAATTCCTTCTTTAAAAAAGAGAAATGGGAAAAAGTTGAACTCTAACCTGTTCATTGTTGTAAGTGACAGCATAGGACAACTGGGGCCTATACTGCCACACAAAAAATCTGTACAAAGGATCAGCAGAATATTCTTAAATAAAACCTATTTTAAACCATAGATGATTTTTCATTATGTCCCTGATTAAAGCAGCTTCATAACTTCTCTAGACTTTGTTATGAAATCCACCAATGCTTGGGAAAACCAGTATTTTCCTGTACCTTGAAGATACCGGCGTAGCAGTTATTTGACACATTCTTAATATTGATAGTTTTATCTGCTACACAGTTGAAGAATTCTGGATGGAAAGATATGTCTGTTTTCAGCACTATGAAGTTTGTATCAGCCACTGTTCTGCAACATGGTTTAGTCCTAAAACATTTTCACCACATGTAGATTGTAGAGTTAAAGCTAGAATTACAGTCTGCTGTGCTCTTCTGAGTACCCCAGCTTCTTTTTAGGATTTCAGTGGTATCATGACAAACTATGTACACTACTGCTTGTATTTAGGAATCAACCCAGTTTATTTGGGAGAATGTTCAAGCATCAGAAAATACTCAACTAAAGCATATTCATTTTATTACCTGACAAATGGATGCCATTGGTACCTTTTCAAAGCTACTAGGTGGCCAGGAGTTTACTGTCAAAGAACACAATTAGCAGATCTCCTTTTTCGTATTATCCATGGGCTAAGATATTAATGTGTTTCTATTGTACATTTTCAGGCTGGTAGAGAATAGAAATCTCTTCCAATATAGAAACTCCTAAAATCCTTGTCTAACATTTTGTATACTCGGACCATTTCTTTACATTAATTTTTTTGTCTTTCATGTTCAAGTTATTGAAAAGAGGAGATAGGATTAGCATAATTATCCATTCATTTCACTAATTTTGTCATGTTCTTTTAAAATGTTTTGTCCCTTTTTGGAGTTTGCAAACAATGGGTTTTTGAACATTTTGGAAGATGGGAATTTAGGCCACTTTTTACATTGACTTCAACAGATGAAATTAGGCTTGCTGGAATCTCTACAATGAACACAATTATGAGGTTATGTACCTCGTTCAAACACCCTTCTCTATATTTCAAGTGTTGTCCTGATCAGATCATCAAACTATATCCTGGGGAAGTTCACCTTCAGCAAACCACTATGCTAAGTAAGGTTTTGCGTGCCCTGTAGCTTCTTGGTTGATACAATATGCAGTTACTTATGTCAAAAGTAAGAGCTAATGTATCATATAAGAAATAGTTTCCATTCAGCTGTCATTGTTTGAGTCAGGTTGTATAGACCACAGATATGCTGGTCTCATTTGGGTGCTGAAACTTTGGAACTTGCTCCCCAGGGTGATTTGTCTGTCTCCCTATGTCATTGTATTCCACCAGCGGGTGAAGTCTTCTTTGTTTCTTTTGGCATTCCCCAGTAAACTGTTATTGGCCCTTCTAACTGGTTGTGTGTGTTTGTTTATACATCTGTACGCACAGTGGTTAAGTGGTTCGGCTGTGAATCAGCACTCTACTGGTTTGAATCCCACTGCTGCCATGAGCTTAGCAGGTGGCCTTGAGTAAGCTACTCCTCTCAGCCCCTGCTTCCTCACTGTACGGTGGGGATAATAATAACACTAACTTGTTCACTGCTCTGGGTGAGGCACTAATCTGTCTAGAAGAGTGGTATATAAGTGCAGTAGTAGTAGTAGTAGTAGTAGTATTTATACATGCATTATTAGTGTTATTTTAACATTTTCACTATTGGTTGTTTACCGCCTTGGGGATGCTTTTTTGGGTGGAATGAGAGCATATAAATGTTTTGAATAAAAGAAACACATTTCCTGTCATCACAGAAGTACAGCACTTGGATACTGCCTCTGCTTTATGTTTCAAATTAATCACATCTCTGTCAGTTGGCTGGTGGCAATCATCACACAAAACTGCTTACTGCCTGACGTCATCATTTCTTGCTGCAAATCCATTATCAAAAGACAGTTACTTGAGGCTAACCTCCCTTTCCATTGATGGGCAGGTGCTTCCCCTTTCTGTCTGCAATGACCACTGCCATACAGGCTACTGCAAGAAACGGAAGGAGGGAGAAAAATTTTGCTGCTATGATTGTACTTCATGTCCAGAGGGGATGGTCTCTGAGCAAAAAGGTAGGAGGCATGCTGTAAAAGATTCTTGTCTAATAGACAAAAATATTCTGTCCAGGCCTACTGTTCTGCTATCTGATATACATAAATCAGGAGCTGCAGCTTTTCAAGACATAGAATAAAGCACAATAATCTATGCAATGGTGGGGACTACAATGGTGCTTAAGCACAGCATGATAGCTAACAGAAATATGAAAATGACATAGATTTCCATCATAGCCCTAAAGATACCATTCCATGAAGAGCTATTATAGTTGTAAATTTAGGGTATGTAAATGCATGTTAGGTCAATCAAGAATTTTTCTGGAGAAATGTAGCCTATTTGATGGGAAAGGTGCAGGTAATTTGGATTCATGTGAGCCCAGCTCTCAAATCAGCGTGACTCTAAAGATTTATTCCTTTTCTCCCTTTCCACTTCATCATTTCTCCCTTCCTATATGACTTTTAATGGTAGTGTTCCTGATGGTTACTGCAGCTGGCATTGTTTACTATGTGCCGGCTTGCAGATAGACACAGCCAGTTGATGTGAGGGTAGAATGAAAGACTTCCTTTCTCAGTGTCCCCCAGTCCACCACTTCTAGTTACCTTTCCCAGAGGATGTTCTGGATGAAAGAGAGATACAACCCAAGCCCTCTCTGAAATGTCCTTAGAGTTGTGGAAATGGAAGAAGAGATAACAAGAGAGTGTTTCAGTCTCTGTATTGGGTGCTTGACAGGCTGTCTGACTGGCCAACCTCCAACACAGCTAGCTATACTATCAGCTAAACTCATAACCATACGTGTACTATGCAGAAAGAAAATGTAAGGGGAATTCTTCCTAGCATTTATGTCTGAGATATTGTTTACACTTTGAAATACTTTCTTTTTTTTTACAGACATGGAAGCCTGTGTCAAATGTCCAGATGATCTCTATCCCAGCAAAGACCAGAATCAATGCATTCCCAAAGTCAGAAGCTACCTCTCCTATAAAGAGACTTTAGGGATCATATTAGCTTTGCTGGCTATATCTTTCTCTCTGATCACAGCTTTGGTGCTTGGAACCTTCATCAAATACTGGGATACCCCCATTGTCAAAGCCAACAACCAAAACCACACCTACATTTTCCTCATCTCCCTTCTTTTTTGCTTCCTCAGCTCCTTGCTCTTCATTGGACAGCCTTCAAAAGTGACTTGCCTTTTCCGCCAAACTACTTTTGGCTTCATCTTTTGTGTGGCCCTTTCCAGTTTGTTGGCCAAAACCATCACTGTGGTTCTGGCCTTCATGGCCACCAAACCAGGATCCAGGATGAGAAAATGGGTAGGCAAAAAAACAACACATTCTATTGTTCTTTCTGGCTCCTTTATTCAAATACTGATTTGTACTCTTTGGCTAAGTACTTCCCCTCCATTTCCAGATCAGGATATGCACTCAGTGCCAGGGACAATCATACTGGAATGTAACGAGGGCTCAACTATCATGTTTTACTCAGTCTTTGGCTATCTGGGCTTTCTGGCCATTGTGATTTTCATTGTGGCATTCCTAGCCAGGAAGTTACCTGACAGTTTCAATGAAGCCAAATTTATCACGTTCAGCATGTTGGTCTTTTGTAGTGTTTGGTTTTCCTTTGTTCCAACTTACTTGAGCTCCAAAGGGAAATCCATGGTGGCTGTGGAGATCTTTTCCATCTTGGCTTCCAGTGCTGGCTTACTGGGTTGCATCTTTTCTCCTAAATGCTACATCATTTTGCTGAGGCCAGACCTGAACAGGAGGAAGCCAATAATGAGGAAAGTGTGAAAATCTCAGGCAACTGCACTCATTAAACCTACATTTGGACTAAAATTGCAAATGTGTCAGTGCTATCACCAGTCTTAATCTTGCTTCAGTATCTTGATGGCAGTACATGTTTAGGAAAGGAGAACAAAAGCCTGTTTTAAGGGTATAGTCTTAATGAAAAGAAAAGTTTTCCCCTGATGAAGCTTAAAATGGGTTTGATTTTTTTTCTTTGTATAATATACTTCTTGGAAGGTTTCATGGGAACCAAAGTTTTTAGTCTGTTCATTAAGGTTCAATTTTTTTAAAATACCACCTTCAATATTATACTTCAGTGTCTTTAAGAAGGATCTCCATCAGCAATGGGAAAAAACTGTGCACACTTTGGCTGGGACAAAGCCTGAGTAATTATAGGGCAAAACAAGCTTTGAGGCTGGAGAGTGACTTCAGGCCACAAAACAAAGACCTTAATGTTTGTCTCCTGGGATGCACAAAAGGTTTGAATAACTTTGATTGTCAAGCCTGGTTGTGACAAAAGAGGTAGCTTGGCCGTTCCTGGTTCCTGACAAAGAAACTGTAGCTTTAATTGAGTGTCTCTGGGGCTGGACGATGAATTTAGAGTTTTGATTAAATGTTCCCAGGAAGAACCTAAACTTATCAGAGCTGATTGATGACCCTTGATTTCTGGATAGGGTTTCTGCCAGGCTTGCAATCAGAGGGATAAAGGTGATTGGAATGTCCGAGGGGTATGGATAGGATAAACCCTCAAGTACCTTTCTTCTCAAAGAGCTGTGTATTCCAAGGCATAGGTAGGAAGTAGACAATGGCACCTAATCACTCAGCATTTCATTCACACAGCATGCATATTTTAGTCTCCCAGGCAGGAGCCGGCAACATTTTGTCCAGCTGGGCAGCTTGCTACTGCAGCATGAAGCACATAAGATAGAGGCTTTATGTCTTTTCCAGTCATCAGTTATTAAAATGGTGGAGAGCTAGGAGGACAGCTCACGGAGCCTCAGTGCTTTTCTCATTATTCTACTTTAAGTTATTGAAAGGAAAGGTGTATAGATAAAGCACAATGCACATGTTCATTCTTGGATAACACTAGTGCTCTGGACCCTTTCCAGTCTGGATTCAGACGAGGGCATAGGACAGAGATGGCACTAGTAGCATTAGTAGATGATCTTCGCCTGAATATAGACAAATGCTATGCCTCCTTATTGCCTCTCCTGGATCTATCTGCAGCCTTTGACACAGTAGACCATGTCATCCTGTTGAGGTGTTTAGAGACAGAAGTGGGCATTAAAGGATATGCCTTGGACTGGTTTAATTTGTTTCACATGGAACAGAATCAAAGGGTTGCTGTCAGAGATCAGCTATCTCCAGAATGGGAGCTATCTTGCAGGATTTTGCAGGGTGCAATCTTATCTCCCATGTTATTCAACCTCTACATAAAGCCTTTAGGAGAACTCATTCACACCTATGGAGTTGGATGTCACCAATATGCAGATGACACCCAACTCTATATCTCGCTATCCAGGTCCCCACAAGATTCAGTAGATATCTTGGATCACTGCCTGACAGCTCTGATGAAATGGCTGAAAATGAACAAATTGAAATTGAACCCAGACAAGACAGAAGTGATGCTTGTTGGGAAGGCAGAGATCATGAAGGACATTGTACTCCCCACTTTTGATGGAGTTCATCTGACCTTTGCAGACTCAGTTAATAGCCTGCTCAACGAGGAGGGCGGACTAAAAATATAATATAATAAATAAATAAATAATACTAGATACAGCACTACTATTAGAAAAGCAAGTTAAGGCAGTTGCAAAAAAATACTTGCTACAACCTCTCCTTAGCCTGAAAGATGGCCTCTTTCCTCGAGCTGGTCAACCTGGCCACCTGGATCCATGCTATGGTAACATCAAGACTTGACTATTTTAATGCTCTATACATAGGTCTACCACCTAAATTAAGTAGGAAACTACAATTGGTGCAAAATGCTGCAGCTTGACTGTTATCGGGAGTGAGCAGGAGCATAAACATCATTCCCATCCTGCAGACACTCCATTGGCTACCTATTAGTTACCATGCTCAGTTCAAGGTATTGGTTATCACATATAAAGCTCTCCATGGCCTTGGTCTGGCCTCCCTCCATATGCTTCCCCACAGCAGCGTCGCTCATCTGAACAAGGTCTGCTGCAGGTGCCAGCCTGCAAATGGGTGAAATCAGCAGCAGCCCGTACATGAGCTTTCTCTGTGGTGGCCCCTACCCTGTGGAATGGCCTGCCTGAGGAGGTCAGGAGAGCCCCATCTCTCCTGGCTTTTCACAGACGATGCAAAACTGAATTATTCAAAAAGGCTTTCTACTCAGATAGGAAGGCTGGATTGTAAGGAGGGGGTCTTAGATGCTTCACTAATGAGTTAGGAACCATGGACTTCACCACTATGTTGCACTGGATTCCTGCTAATGCTATATCTTTATACATTTGTATCTATTTACCCTATAGCATTGTTTATGGAAGTGCTCTTGATATTGAATGTACTAATCTCACATTGTGTAATCAGCCTTGGGTCTCAGTGAGAAAGGCATACTAAATGATTCGGCTATGAATCAGCATTCTACTGGTTCAAATCCCACTACTGCCATGAACTTACCAGGTGGCCTTGGGTAAGCTACTCCTCTCGATCCCAGCTCTCCAGCTGTATTGTGGGGATCATAATAACACTAAGTTATTCAGCACTCTGGGTGGGACACTAATCTTTGTAGAAAAATCGTATATAAGCACAGTTGTTATTATTTTACATTCTAATTGGAAATATACAGACTGACTAGGAGCAGTCTTTTCAATATTGAGCCCAGTTCAACAGAACAACCAGTTCAGAAGTGAGGCTGGTCTAATAATGATATAAAAACCATAATTAAGACATCTTAGGGGTGGCAGCTGATAATTCTACCAGGGTTCATAGAGCAATGAGTTTTAAGGTTGAACTCCTAACACTGGCATGAAGACATGGGACTTCAAGTATGGGGTGGTACAAATGGTGTTGGAACAGATTGGAATTAGTAATATTTTGGCAGCAAATCTCAATCTCAATCTTGACCTCATAGTCTAGTTGTTACTGAGACATTGAACATGTTCCACTTTAAAAAGTATGAGAGTTGAACAGATTTGTTCTGTCTGTCTGTCTATGTCTTGCCTTTCTTCCCAATGATAACCTACAGCAACTTACATCATTCCTTTATCCTGCATTTTAGCCTCACAGCAATCCTGTGAGTTAGGTTAGACTAGAAGTGTGTGACTGGCCTCGCTCACTCAGCAAGCTTCCCTGGCAAAGTTGGGATTCAAACGAATCTCTAAGATTTTTCATTGACACTCTTTATTATTTTCTATAAAATAATAACCCATTGAACAAAAAAAACAACAACAACGGGCGTTGAAGGGGGCTAGTCTATAAGCTTTATGTCTGACATGTGGCTTTCTTTGTGGAGAGATCTTTTTTTATTAGTGCTTCCTTCTCCTACAATAGTCTGATGTGGTACATTCCAGATGCAAATAGAAATAGCCTTCTATAACAAATAATACATTTGTAGCAACTCTCTGGCTACTAGACATGCAAACCTCCTTGGACTGCATCTTTCAGTATACTCCCACGCAAAAGACAGAGGTCTCAGCTAGCCTTCTCCTGGTGGTAGCCTCAGATATTTGATTCTGACATTTCATCCATACATGATGGGAGTGTATGTTACCCAATCTTCCTAACACCCATGGCCACTGTTTTGTGTAAAAAAGAGTCAACATGCGTATTTTCTATGTGGGTACAGATTAAGTGTTTACAAATAGGTTTCTTCTAAAATCCTCCAATGTTCCCTTAATGCATGAAAAAATACGTGCGAAGCTACATTTCATCCAAAACACTTACTGTGGGTATTGGCAGGTTTGTGTCAAGGCATCTGACTTATTTCATGCAATTGGTGTGCCAAATGAAATGTCTAAACAAGTCTATTGTTTGCAGTAGTCCTGGAACTCCCCCCCCCTTTTTATGAGGGTGATATGGAGAAATGGATGCAGATCAAATGGAAAAAACAAAACAATTGCATTTGCCAGTACAATGGTGTATTCTCTATCACTTTGATTAACTAACAGCTATCGTATACTCTTGACCAAAGAATGGTACACTTCTTCTATCTGGGATGGTCATCCCAGATAGAAGAAAATAGGGACAACTGCCTAGCCAGCCAGATCAGCCTAATCAACCCTGGCAATCAATGGGATGACAGATGTTGCAGCCAGATCGCCCTCACATCTGAATGGCCTCATGGGATCTAAAGAGTTGGGGAACTCCTAATCAAGTTTTTGTGGTCTGTATTAAATCAGCATCCCAAAGTTCTGTTCTGATTCAGTGAGTGGAATTGACAGTAATCTATAATTTACTGAAGCATGTATTGGCCATGAATGTCAACATCCAGAATGTCTTTGAAATGAAAAAAGAAATCCACAAGCCTGAAATTGGGTATAATTACAAAAGACTCTCTGAAAAGCAATAAACACTGTCATCAGGTGTATCAACTAACTTAAGAATTATCATTGTCAAGTGGCTGATTATTGAATAGGTACATGTTGCAAGCAGAGACCAACCTTTCAATCCCTTGAGTACAGCTGCCGCATTGCTGAATGATGCAGAAGAGTTTCACTCTTTTTCTTCATTTAGGATGCATTCTCATACCAGAGTTTTCAGTCATCATCTATTTACTGTTATTTCTTTCTTTTATTTACCCTGGCCTGAGTAGCCCAGACAAGCCCAGTCTTGTAGGAAGCTAAGAACGATTGACCTTGGTAATCAGATGGGAGGCCTCCAATGAGGACCAAAGTCACTATGCAGAGGCAGGCAATGGCAAACCACCTCTCTTGCTTTGAAAACCCCACAACGGGTTGCCATAAGTCAGCTATGACTTGATGGCACTCTCCATCACCATTTTAAAATTTACATTTATTTTGTTTTACATTATTTATAGTCTATGTTTCTGATTGAGACAAGCCAAATTATACGGTGTGAGTTAGTACAGTCAATTTCAAAGATATTTCAACAAACATATAATGAGTATATACATTCAAAGTGGCAAAGCTTTCAAACCAGCAGATTTCCAATAAAGAACTGAAGAAATGCTGAAACAGAGCAGAAACAATTCTAATACTAAACAACATATTAAACAACATAGGAACTACCCAGGAGGAGCATACTTATAGCGATAGTAGTAGAATCTATGGTCTATCATACTTACAGCAATAGTAGTAAAGTCTATGGTCCCTCCCTATCCCTTTATTGATGGAGACCACTTCCATACCGTGCAGCTTCCTATCTGAATTAAAGTCCTCCTGAATAATTCAGTTTTGCATAGTTTATAGAAAGCCAGGAGACCGGGAGCTTTGCTAACCTCTTCAGGTAGACTATTCCATAAAGTGGGGGCCACCACAGAGAATGCAGGCAGCTGTTGATTTTTCCCATGTGCAAGGTGGTACTTGCAGAAGACTCCATTCAGAGTGTGATCACTGTGAATGTAGAAAATGAGAGGCATTTGTAATGTGAATGAATATTTGTGCTTTGTAACTGCTGCATTACAACTCCATTCAATCTTCCTATCTGTGAAAATGCACTCAGTTGAAATCTTTCAACCATGAACCATGAAGATAGCCTTAGGGAAGCCAATATTCTTTGAGAATCAATCTCCACACCTGCAAAAGGAGAACGATATATGTATGAGGGGACCATGTTACCAAATACTTCACAGCATGTAGGTTTCAGACCGGTGAATAACAAGTCACCAGTAAATATCAAGTCACCCAGTGAATAATTAGGACTTCTGGCTCCAAGTGTAGTCATATGACCATTACTTCATGTAGCAGAATAGCTTCACTGCCCAGTAGGGCACTGCTCTATTTTGCCTTCTGAAGCGTGTAGGCCCCAGCGGCCACCCCAAGTCTCTGTCTGGAAACAGGTCACTCTTCTGGCTAACCCATTTCATGGACAGACTTTTCTTTCCTCCTTTCAGTAAACCACCACCATGACTTGGGCTTTGTAGGAATTAACAACTGAGAGCACCAAAAATCCCAATTCTGCTGTGTAGGCTTATCATTTTAAGGCCCTGCTTCATTTTGTTTTAATTTAAATTTTATTTTTCACAAAAAAAGACACATATCAACAAGAATCGTAAAATCTATCACACCTCCACAACATACAAAGTAAATAAAATATACGTTCCACAACATACAACATAAATAACGTATACATTCTCCCAGAACAGAGAACTATATCCTTATCCAATTACCAAATACAAAGATTAGGACCATCTATCTCAATTCATAATTGTCTTTATAATCAAAGTCAGAGTTTCATTCATAAACACAACAATTTCCTATAGGTCACATTAAGAGGAATAATATTTTGTTCAGCCATATACTTCAGAACAGGAAGACAGATGGATTCGAAATCAGATTGATAATCTTCATAGTCTAATAGTTTCAGATTATCATTTATTTTTTCTATAGCAATCTGAACCTAATTTTTCCTGTGCCAGTCATCTAAATATAATGGGTGGTTGGATTTTCACTGAGAAGAAATAGTTAACTGGGCTGCTCCCAGCAGAATAGCAATAAAGTTCCTTTCTTGTTTTATTATTTTTAAGTTTTTCCAATAATAAAGTAGCATTGATTCTGGGGTAAACAGCAATGCCGCTCCCGTAATTATCCTAATTTGTTCCATAATTTGTTTCCAGAAAGTATTTATTGTTTTACAACTCCACCAACAATGGAGGTAATCTCCAGATAAACCGCACTGTTTCCAACATTCATTTGGGTTGGAGCAGTTTATTTGATGTAAATGCATTGGGGTTAAATACCATCTAGTCATTGCCACCCTAGTTGGAATAAAGAGGCAGACACCAAGTTGGAACTAAGGGCCATTTTATTAACTATATATATTAACATATAACACACACAGCGGCAAGGGCCTAAAGCGGTACAGGTCAGGCCACGGGATCCCCCTGGACCACCGCCCTGACCTGTCTGGGCAAGCCCCGAAGCCCCAGGTGCGACCCATCCCTAGGATGGCGCGGACCCGGCCAGCCAGGCAACGTGGTCACCCCCTTCTCAAGCTCCTAACACCTCAGCCGTATAGCAGTGAGGTAAGGACTCGCAAGCTGGGGTTTCCAAAGGCAGCCTGCCCCTGCAACTGGCAGCCGTCAAAGCAGTACCAGCCCTTCAGGCAGGCCCCTCTTCCCACTAAAGGGGAAGCGCCAAGGATGCTCACCGGCCCGCACCCTAACTACCCCAAAACCTGCCAGGACAAACTAACAGGCACCACCATTCAGCCATATTCCTCAATCCCACTTACTGGTGCAAGGTAGGCAAAAAAACCCCTCTCCACTTTGCCAATTCAGGAGGGGAGGAAAAAATTCCTACCTGACTCTGACACAGCAGCCGGCTAATCCTGCACCAATACTGGGAGAGGAGGGTGGGCCAAGCGACGAGCCGCGACTGAAGCTGGGCTGGGCAGAGCACGTTCTTCCCTCTCGCTCTGCCCCGCCCAGCAGCCTAAACCCAGGAAGGAGGGCGGAGCCGGCGCTGCCTCCATCCTTCCAGGGAGGCAATGACGGCACCCAGCTAAAAGGCCTCCAGCCTGCCGGGTAAGTGCCGAATTGCCACCCTAGTTGGAATAAAGAGGCAGACACCAAGTTGGAACTAAGGGCCACTTTATTAACTATATATATTAACATATAACACACACAGCGGCAAGGGCCTAAAGTGGTACAGGTCAGGCCACGGGATCCCCCTGGACCACCGCCCTGACCTGTCTGGGCAAGCCCCGAAGCCCCGAGTGTGACCCATCCCTAGGATGGTGCGGACCTGGCCGGCCAGGCAACGTGGTCACCCCCTTCTCAAGCTCCTAACACCTCAGCCGTATAGCAGTGAGGTAAGGACTCGCAAGCTGGGGTTTCCAAAGGCAGCCTGCCCCTGCAACTGGCAGCCATCAAAGCAGTACCAGCCCTTCAGGCAGGCCCCTCTTCCCACTAAAGGGGAAGCGCCAAGGGTGCTCACCGGCCCGCACCCTAACTACCCCAAAACCTGCCAACGCCAAGGCCAAGCCTGTGGTTAGGTCTTGGCGCCCCACTGATAACCTAGGGCCAGCTGTAGCCCTTGCCGCAAGTCATCCAAAAATATTTGGTTGCCCACTTCAGAAAGGTGCACCCCATCACCTCTGTAGAGGCCCGGCACCTCGACCCTTATCTGAGGATGAGGCAAATACACCCCTAGCCATCCTTCCAGAGCCTTCTGAATGGCACGATTGGCCTTCATCCTCGCTCTCTCGATGGCTTGTCGGCACCCAGCTTCCCTCCAAACCAAACGAGGGACCATTGCTGACCATATAATCAGCACCCCCGGCCATCGCTCGGCAATAAGGCGCAAATCAGCCTCCGCCTGAGCAGACAACGCCCTACCCTGGAGCATCCCCAAGTCATTTCCACCCAAATGAATAACTAGGATATGGGGGGGCTCGCACCCCAATCCAAACAGCAAGGGCAAGAGTCCTGACCACCTGAGGCCACGGCGACCCTGCCACTCCAACACAGCCTTCTCGCTCAATCCAAGCTGCGACCCCACAGAAGTCCGTCTTGCTTGATGGGCTGCCCAAAAAACATAACTGTGGCCGCAGATCAGGATCCGTTGCCTGGCCCCGCGCACTCCAGAACCTAAGAAACAATCCGTTAACAACGTTCGAAATATGCGAAAGAGGACGTACATATGAACGGTAAGCAGCCGATTTCCACCTACCCACCTGCTGTATCATCTGCCCAGTAAACCCCATGGCTGCCGCGGTGGATGCAGCCCCAATTCTGAACGAATGGGTGCCAAAATTCACCCCTTTCAACCCCAATTTATGCAAAGCTCGCTTTGTCACCGCCCAAAACTGAAAACGCGTAAGCGGGGCACCGCTCTGGTGAGAGAAAAGCAGGCCCTCACCATCCCCCCTCACCTTCCAGTACCTGCTCAATGCCTTAACTGGGCACAACTCTGCATCGGCACAGGGACCCAAGCGCACAACAGCCCCCTTTCCCTGTTGGTCTGTTTTAGACCAACGAATCGAAAGGGTAACGGCTTCCCCTTCAAACTTCAAGTCCCTGGCCATCAAGGCACGACCAGAGGAATCCCTTCCTGACTGAGCAACCAGCTCACTGATCCGAAGGGCCCCAAAAAAGGCAGTTAAAGCGGCCGCATGGAAAAGCATTGCTTCATACCGCGACGTACAAACCTCCTTCCATGCCACCTTCAGCCCCTTTAGGACTGCTGGGGAAATGGGCTCCCGCGAATCCATAACCCTGGGGCATTCCCTGGCCCAGCCTTCTAACATCTTCCTCACCCAGAAGTCGCCCGTGGCCTCAGGCAACCCCTGGGCTTTGCTAACAAACGCTAGCGCTGCCAGCTGCCCCCTGATGGACCGCACCGCCAACCCTTTACCTTGTTGCCAGATACAAAATCGTAACAAATGCTCTACTGGTACCGGCCAGCTATGGGCCAAACCCTCAGCCGTCCTAAACTCCCGTAACTGGCCTACCACTTGCTGATAAGATCTCTGTGTGCTGGGTGCGATGGCTGCTTGATTAGCCTGACATACTTCGGTCTCCCAAGCTGCCATAGCTCTGGTGGCATCCGAGCCGGGAGCCGATCGGCCTCCGGAGCGAGGTTCCAAAAACGCTCCATCTGTAGGCGAGACAAGGCGTCCGCCCTACCGTTATCCACCCCAGGAACATGCCTGGCTCTGAACAAAATATTCCTCCGGAGGCACACCAGAATAAATTCCCTCACCAACCGCATTACCATGGGGGACTTGGATGTTAAGGCATTAACCACCTGAACTACTGCCTGGTTATCACACCAAAAATGTACTGTGTGATTAACCAGTTCCTGCCCCCACAGGTGCACCGCCACCAAAAGCGGGAAGAATTCCAAAAAGGTGAGGTCCCTCACTAATGCAGATGTCCGCCAATCCTGCGGCCACTGTTCTGCACACCAATGATTCCGGAAGTAAACTCCGAAACCAGTGGATCCCGACGCGTCCGACGTCTCCTGAAGTTCCGCCTCAAGCAAGAGAACCTCTCGCCAAAGAGAAACCCCATTGAATTCCGCCAAAAAGGTCTCCCACACTGCTAAATCTGCACGCATGCCCACTGAAACCCGCAACCTATGATGAGGTGCCCGCAAACCTGCCATAGTGTTGCATAACCGACGCAAAAAAGCCCTACCAGGAGCGATAGCCTTACAGGCGAAATTAAGGTAACCCACCAGCTGCTGTAGCTCTACCAGGGATACCTTATGCTGAGAGCGCATCTTAACCACCCTGGACCTAAGCTCTTCCACTTTATCCGCCGGTAACCTAAAGGACTGCTGGACAGTGTCCAATTCTATCCCCCCAAAAGTCAGCACCTGAGAAGGCCCCTCTGTCTTCTCATGCGCCAATGGCACACCCAACTCCTCCGCTAAGGCCATGAAAGTGGCCATAAGCCGAGCACGCTGTCCTGACCCCGCCGGCCCAGCGAACAAAAAATCATCCAAATAATGAGCCGTATCACGAGAGGCGGCCCTACGCCACACCTCCCACTCAAGGAAAGAACTAAAACGCTCGAAGGCCACACACGAAATGGAGCAGCCCATTGGCAATGCTCTATCCATGTAAAATTCTCCATTAAAGGCAAAGCCAAGAAGCTCAAAATCATTAGGGTGCACTGGTAGAAGACGAAAGGCTGACTTAATGTTGCATTTCGCCATCTCAGCCCCCACCCCGCACCTACGGACCACCCTGGCCGCTTGGTCAAACGTGGTATACCGGACCGAGCATAACTGCTCAGGAATGGCACCATTCACCGATTCCCCTCTAGGGAATGACAGGTGATGAATCAAGCGAAATTCCCCTCGCACCTTCTTAGGCACAACCCCCAGAGGAGATACTCTGAAGTTGGGGGTCAGAGGGGCAGAAAATGGCCCCAACACTCGACCCTCAGCACACTCCTTATCAATCTTCTTCCTAACTATGTCCTCTTTTCCCAAAACTGAACGTAAATTGTCAGACATAAAAGGTGCCCTGGCACCCTGAAACGGAATTCTAAATCCATCCCGACACCCTTGAAACAAATAAGCTGCGTCCTCCTGCTTGGGGTAATCTTGTAAAAGCAGCCTAAGGACCCTCAACCTTACTGTGCTGGGGCCCTTTACCAGGGGGGTGCTGACCCCCTGTACTGCCACCTCCCGGCTTCTTCCCACCCCACCCTGGCTTACCCCTGGAACATGAATTGTATGGGTGGGAACCCCCACAGGAGGGACACTCATGTCTAAATCAGCAAGGCTTCCACATACAGGAACCCTTGTACACAGGAGCCGGGGTTGAACCGGCTGACCCGCAGCAACGCGGGAGCTTGTGGCCTGCGAAGACCGATGCACAACATGCCCACTGTCTGACCTGTCAAACACGTTCGGCTTGGCCAGGGACATAACCTGCAGCCACAGTTCCTGATGAACCCGATCCCAAGGAATGTTCGGGTTCATGGCAGCCCGCATACGGAACTCCTCATCGTACTGCATCCATGCAGCACCTGAGAAGCCTGTATACCCCTTGAATATAATATCCAAGTACTGAAATAGTTGGATAGCCCGGCTAGGTTGAGCCCTGGCGATGACCCCCGCATAGATTAAAAAACCGGGCAGCCAATTATTCCACGTCCTATCAACCTTCCTCCTCTTGAGCCTCTCCTTGTCTCTGTCATCCAATTCGTCCTTACTCTTTTTCTCCAGCTCTCTAAAAAGCAGGGGAAAAGGTCCACATACTCCCCTTTCAATATTTTATCTCTGGTTGCCTGGGTCAGGTGATTGCCTAACAGCAATGCTGTGTCCCCAAATGGAACAGCGTTGAAGGGGACCTGTCCATATGCCAACGCCAGATGAGGGTAAAACCCCCACTGGGTTCCTGTACACCCAGGCCACCCCAAATATGGGCTGGGGAAGGGCATAGCAGCTCCAGTTCCCCAAGCTGAAGGGCCGGGTGTTGCCTGCTGCAGTGGGGACCCAGCACCACCTGCCGTCCCAGCCTGACTACCTCCGGCTATCTGCCCCCCAAAAGGCATGCAAGCCCCTTGTGGAAGAGCAGGTACAGGGCCTGCCACTGCTTGGCCCCACGGCCCCCAAGGCCATGGACTAGCTGATTGTGGTGTAGTGTCGTTACCTCCACACTCCACGGGTTCCACAGCAACAGCCACAGGGGAAGAATCATCCTGCCACGCTTGCTCCCCGTCACCAGTCGTCTCTTGAGGGTCCGTAGGCCCAGCGCCGCTCTTGCTGCTGCTTCCACCAGCTGCTCCTCCAGCTGCCCCTTCTAAGAGAGATAAACGCCGTAAAATATCTCTATTAACTGTGTTTCTAGACACCTTCCGTACAGGCCTCGCTGAATCAGCCTCCTGTGGTGGGACACCTACAGACCCTTTCACCTGCTCCAAAGCGCGTAGGCGCTTCAAAATATCCTGCTGGTCAGCCACCCCTTCATCCTCAGATGAAGACAAAACTGGACAAGGCCTCTTGGCTGCTTGCTTCGCCACCGGCTGTTTCCCCTTGGGGGGTCCGCTACCTTTTTTAGGCGGCATGTTGTACCCTCAACACCACCACGAAAAGCAGGCAAAAAAGGCTAATGCCAATGCAGGAGGTCAATGAGCCAGCCACAAAATGGCCGCCCCACCAAATTGCCTGTAGAAAATGGCTACCCAAGGAGGAGAAAAAATGGCCAGTGGGCCTACTGCAGCCTGAGTCCCACTGTAGGCCCTAGGAGGCGGGCAACACCGCACCCACCAACACCAAAAAACCCACCACCCAAGCTAAGGGCGACTTGGGGGGCACTAACTACCTCCCCAGAGGGGAAAAATTAGGAGGGGGAGGGGGGCTCCCCAGCGCAGAAGACCCACAGCCACACCAGCACGCTGCTCAGGCAGCCACTGCCAAGGGCCTAATCCCCAGCGGCCCCTTATTCCTTCCTAATCCACGCCGTACCGACCCGGCGCCATTGAGCCTGGGCCTGAGTTTCCCAGCGCAAAAAGCGCCAACAGAGCCCCGCTTTGTACGGCCCAACAGGGGGGGTTAGGCACAACTCCGGCCCCAAGGGAGGCCGCCCCCCACCCCCCAGAAACGGCCTTGGGCCGCAAGGACACCGCGCCTAGAAAGCCCCGGCCCGCAGCACGGCCGCGCTGAAAGCGCCGCTCCGCGCCGCGCTTGCGGCAAGACTCCCGGCTCCCGACGCTGCTCCGCCACGCAGACGCCCCCGCCGCTGAACACGCTGCTGCCGGGACACTGCCACAGCCTCGCCACCTCTCCGCCGCCAAATCTGCCGCCGGAGAACCACCGCCGCCGCTGAGAGCCGCCGCGACCATCGCTCGCCCAGGGTAGATCCGTCTACCCACTCCAAGCGATGAGCCGCGACTGAAGCTGGGCCGGGCAGAGCACGTTCTTCCCTCTCTCTCTGCCCCGCCCAGCAGCCTAGGAGCCGGCGCTGCCTCCATCCTTCCAGGAAGGAAATGACGGCACCCGGCTAAAAGGCCTCCAGCCTGCCGGGTAAGTGCCAAATTAATTTAAAATATTGAAATCTAATATTAAAAGTTTTCAACTTGCTGTTTGGTGAAGACCAAATTTCTTCCCAGATGTCATATGGGAGTTCTTTCTTGAGGTCCTTCTGCCATAGTTTTTGGTATCGCAAGTAACGTCACTGTGTTATCTAGTGAGGTTAAGATTTTATATATTTTGGAGAGGACCCCCTTAGGAGCATCCTCACTGTCTTTAAGCATAAGTTCAAATTCCGTCAACTGACTATTAAACATCCCTGATTTTTTAATGTCTACAAATAGGTGGTTTATTTAACAATATTGAAGCCAAGGGAGAGGACATTTTACTATTATTTTTAATTGGACTTTTCCAAGTAAACAACACTTGTGTGTCAGATCCTGTATACAATAAATTCCAGCCTGTTTCCTTTTTAAAAAATCATCTGGTTCCATCCCTGGTGGGAACCGGAGTTAATTATAAAAGGAAGAAATAACTGAAATATCTGAAGCCAAGATTTTTCTTTTAGCATCCCAAATTTGTAGGGAAGTGTGTAGAAATGGGCTATCTTTTATCTGGGTCACTCGGAGTCAAGACTTGGCCCATATAGTTTCTAGTAAAGACCGTGGTTTGGCCACTTCCTGTTCTTTTTGTATCCAATTCTCAGAATGATTTCTCTTTAACATCATGATTATGTTAGTTAAATTTGTGGCCTTGTAATAGTTTTTCAGGTTTGCAAAGTCTAGGCCTCCTCTAGATGCCGGTTGGAACAAAATCTGGCTTCTAATTCATGGTTTTTTATATGCCCACACAAAGTCATTCAGAGTTTTCTGCCATTGCTGTAATTTTTTATCTGAGAGCATTATGGGCAGAATTCAAAACAGAAATAAAAATTTTGGTAAAATAAAATTTTTAATTAAATGTAAATGATTGGGCCAAGATGGATTCATCTTGTTCCATTCTTTCAATTTTTTAAAAAATATCTTGGTGTAGCTTTTGGAAATGGAGTTTTTTGATACCTGATAAATTGAGAGGAACATGTATCCCTAGGTGCCTCCCAGAAGTTTGAACCCATTTGTATTGATATAATTGCTTAAGAGTAGAACATGTTTTCTCAAATAAAACTATTGGAAATAAATGTTTTATATTGGTTAACTTGCAAACCTGTTAACTGACTAAATTGTGAAATAGTGTCTTGAATTGCCGGTAATGAAATAATGGAGTTAGTTACGTAAAGAACTATGTCATCCACATATAGACTGATTTTGTTCGTCTTTATTATCTATTTTGACATTCTGTATATTGGTATTCTGTCGTATAGGCTCTGCCAGGGAATCTAGGGCAAGTGCGAACAATAGAGGAGATAGAGGTCATCCTTGTTGTGTGCCACGTGAGAGAGAGAATTTAAAAGAGTGAAGGCCATTAGCTCTAACCTGTGCTGAAGGATTCTCATAAATTGAGTAAAGAAAAGGTATTTCTAAACAATCAAATGCCTTTGTCTTCCTAGAATGAAGCCTGTCTTATCCATATTTATGCAGTTTCAAATGATTTTCTTGAATCTATTTGCAAGTATCAAAGTAAAAATTTTATTATCCTGGTTTTTTTTGGGGGGGGGGGATAACCACAATAGTGGCTTCCTTCCATGAATTATGTATATTACCAAAATTTAGAATGTTATTACAAACATCTACTAATGGAGAGGCAAAATGAACTTTGAATAATTTATAAAACTCTGAGGGCAGTCCATCATTTCCTAGGGTAGTATTATTCTTTAGATTTTTAATTGTGTCCTGAATTTCTAAGGAAGTAATTGGCTCCTCTAAAATTTGTTTGTGGGCCTCAGAGAGTTGTGCCAAATAAGAATTTGTTTTCAAATAAGTATCATTTTTTTTCCATATCGGGGCTTTTTGTTTTATACAGGAGTTGGTAATACTGTGCCAATGTGGTTACTATATCCTTGGGAGCTGTGACAGTTTTTACTAAGGAGTCCCTCAAAACTTTCCATGTGAGTAACTTCAGGGTCTTAGCTGATTTTTGCCAGTATCATTGTTGTACAATGATTAAATTTCTTTGTATTTTTTTCTATTGTTTCTAACAATTTTCTTTTCACTAATAATAATGTATATATCTTAGTTTCTAATTCTGATATGTCTTTTAAGATTTCCATTTTCATAGCTGTCTGCTTCATGACTGAGTCTCCTGCTAGCCAGCCTCTCGTTATCTCTGGGACTGCATCTGCACCTGCACACACCTGGGGAGTTAGCAGTTTACTGACAGGCCACTCTCTTTTCCATAGCCCTTGTTTTAATCTGTCCAATTGGTGGAATTCTATGCAGTACAAAGAAGAGCAGCCAGAATATAAGAATTTAAAAGAATTTATTAAAGAAAGGGGGGAAATTGAGATAAACAGAGAGTGTTTCAGCCTTTGTATTGGGTGCTTGACAGGCCGTCTGACTGGTCCACTTCCAACACAGATAGCTATGTGTGTGTTATGTGCCATCAAGTCGCCTCCAACCTATGGTGACCCTATGAATGAAAGACCTCCCAAAAGTCCTATCATTAACAGACTTGCTCAGATCCTGCAAACTGGAGGATGTGACTTCTTTCATCGAGTAAAGCCATCTCGTTTTAGGTCTTCCTCTTTTCTTATTGCCGTCCACTTTTCCTAGCATTATTAACTTTTTCAGAGAATCTTGTCTTCTCATGTTGTAACCAAAAAATGACTATTTCATTTTTGTCATTTTATCTTCTAGGGAGAATTCAGGCTTGATTTGATCTAGAACCCCCTTATTTGTCTTTTTGGCCATTAATGGTATTTTCCAGCACTACATTTCAAATGAATCAATTTTCTTCCTGTCAGCTTTCTTCATTGTCCAACTTTCACATCCATACACAGGGAACAGTAAATCTTAGCTTCATATTTTTTTACACATAAACACTGGATGCACTCGATAGCATGTGGAATTCCAATCAAATAATGTATTATAGCACTATAGTGGGCTTGTGACTATATTTGCCTATGGCTACCAACTCATCTCAACACATATAAGACACCACTTGCCTAGAGTTATGATGTGAGATATTATCATCAAAAACATGACTTAACATACAGGAGGTGTTCCAGTATGAAAAACACCGATTGTAGCGGGTTATAGAGTCTGAATTCTTACAAGGTTTGATTACTAACAAAGAGAACATCATAAAGCGCCTAGGGGGAACAGGGTTGGGGAAGGGAGGGTCCTCATCGGGGTATAATGTCATAGATTCCACCATCTAAAGAAGCCATTTTATCTAGGGGAACCGATCTCTGTAGTCTGGAGATGACTTATAATTCTAAGAGAGCTTCAGGCCCCACATGGAGGTTGGCAACCATTTATATTGCCCAAAAACTTATTTACATTTTTAATGAGGCCAAGAACTAAAATTGGCTTGCTGTCATGTTCCATGACAACAAATGATGATTTCTACACACCTTGTTTGCCAGCTGTCAGTTGTGTAGTCTAGAAGTAGTTATCAGCAAGGAGATAATTATCCCAAAATTATTGGTTTCTTTGTAGTTTTGAATGGGTTTGCTAGAGGCACTAGCAAGGACAGTGATAAACACATGGGGCAAATGGTATAAAACTATTATTGTTTTCATAAGATCCACATCCGGGAAGCATTCTGGCTCAGCTAGTCATATGTATGATTCTTTCCCATTATATTTTATGCTCTATTTTCACAGCAAATTTGCAGCAGGTTTCCTTGAGATGATCTTCTCTGACTTCATTACATTTCAAAATCCACATCTGTGTGTAATATTTTCCAAATTACTTCATCATTTCTGTTTTCTTACTATGAAAAATCATGTCCAGGAGAGACCTAAATTATAAAATGACTGGAAATTCTATAGGATTTCTTTTTTTCCATCTATAGATTTTTCACGCTAAGGCACTGGCTGTGGAAATCTAGAGTGCAGAAGATTTCTTTATGCTGTATAGAAATGCAGGTGGGAAAGAAACAACCTTTTGGACTCATAAGACAGGAGCAGTACGTTAACCCCATTTTTGACAGTTGTTAAAACAGATCCATGTGCTATATGAGGAAGTTTGTGAATCAACAGATGTGAGATGATGTGGTAGATGGAAACATGGGAATCTGTATCTTTAAGGGAAGTTTTGTCATCAGGATACTGCTAATATTAGTGATGCTACTGGTGTTACCCTGTTGCATAGTGCAGAGGGTGTGTTCTATTAATTGCACCATATACAAAGATCCATTTCCAATTCATCACAAGTTTTATCAACCAGGTGACCTTGTCATAGGTGGGATTACATCTCAAGTCGTTAGCATGAATAATCCTCCCTGTTTCACAGAACACCCCACACATACAGTGATAGATGAACCTATGTAAGTATTTTTCCTTCTTTCTGTAACTTCTTGTCATTGTATTGGAGAAGGGATTATTGGGTGATTTTCAGTCAGAAAATAGCATTCTCAGAGAAAATTCAGAGGAGTTAGCCATGTTAGTCTGTAGTAGCAAAATCAAAAAGAGTCCAGTAGCACCTTTAAGCACCTTTAAAAATTGGTTAGTCTTAAAGGTGCTACTGGACTCTTTTTGATTCAGAGAAAATTCGTTACTATTTATTTTGGTTGATTCTGACTGCTCTCAAGAAGAAAAGGGTAAGGGGAAACCACAAATATAGATCTCACTCATATGTGTCAAATAACGGTTTGGAGCCAGGTCTTCAACATTCTGTGGTCTCCTAAAATAACTTCTGCTTTCTCTATGTTGCTATCACTATTGATACTTGTTAAAAATATATGGAGAGGTGATGTCAGGTTGCCTAAATGAATAAGATGGAATCTTTCAAGCTTCCCTGTTTAATTTGAATGTCCACAATTTGATTTCCATTATCCACTGTAAGAAAGGCAAGATTTGAGTCCAGTAGAACTTTAAAGACAAACAAAATTTCAAGCATAAAAGCTTTTGAGATTAACAGCGCAATCCTATGGCCGGCCCCAACGCCGACGCGGCTGCACTGGTGGTGTGGCGGCGCCGCCGGGCCGGATCCTGTGCCAGCAAAGTGTGGCCGCAGCGGCGCCTGCAGCGGCGCAGAGATGCAATTTTGGAGAACCAGAAAGTGTTGTGGGCGGGTCTGATCTACGGCCGCCGCCAGGCGCAGCCAAAGGGCGCTGTTCCTGACAAGCGTCAGGGGGAGGGGCCAGGAAAGGCGCAGCCTATGGGCAGCACGCGATCCCGGCCAGGCCCCAGAGCAGCAGGCAAACCGCGCCCATGCTGGCAGACTGCCTCGGCTCGTGTGTCGGGCGGGGCTCGCAGTCGGGAAGGAGAGGGGTGGGCGTAGTCTGAGAAGCCTTTCCCCCGTTTGCCCAATGTAGCACCAAGTCCCTGGCGGCCGCGTCCAGAGAGGTTGGCATGGGACTGGCAGGCGCCCTGCCATGAGGAATCCAGGGCAGCAGCCAGTCTCTGGCAGCAGGGGACAGCCCCCCAGTGGCGCCGAAGGGGAGGGCTGGCCTGAGGCCGCCACCAAGAGGCAGACACAGCGGGCCTGCCCCCTCGTCCCCATCCCAAGGCAAAGAACACAGACACCCATTGCACAGAAATCAGCCTTTATTATTATATCATCCCACCTCCCCCAGCAGACGTGAGGAAGGGGAGGCGTGTAGGAGAGCCGTCTGTGCAGCAAAACACCCCACCCCACCCCCAAGGCGGCAGCGGCGGTCACCGGCGAGGCCGGCGGCCGGACCCCCTTGGCCGTCCACGGGCCCGGCCTCTCGCACGCAACTGGGCCCGAGGGAGGGGTGCCTCTGGGGCGGGTGGAGCTGCTGCAGCGGGTGGGGCCGGAGGGTCGAGGATGGCGACGAGCCGCCCGAGCAGGGCTTCGGCACGGACTTGAGAGGCACGGACCCCTTCCCCCACTTCCAGTACCGCAGCCATGAACTCCCGGCCGCGGTTGTTCGCCTCCTCCCATGCAGCGTGCACCTCTAGCCGCTCCCTCTCGATCGCCGCCCACATTGCGGCTAGTGTCGGGGGAAGCCGCTGGGCAGGGCGGGGGCCGCGAGCCCGTGCGCCTGGAAGGATCCCCTCCATGGGCCCCTCCCCCTCAGAGGCGGAGCCAGGTCCTTCCCGCACACGGCCCATGGCACCCGGGGGCGGGGGGGCTGGAGGGGATGGTGCTGCAGGCTGGGACAGCTCCTCGAGCGGCTCTGTCGATGAGGTGTCCTGAACCGGCGGAGTCCCAGGGCCACCTTCACCCTCCACCGACACAGGGAAGCCGAGCGACTGCAGGAGAGCCGCTCCGGCAGCAGAGGTCCTCCGGGAGGGTGGCAGCTCACGCAGCTGGGCAATCACCTCCCCGCCTATCTCCAGGCGCATGGTCCCTGCTGGAGCGAGACATGGGTGGGAAGAGGCCCCAGGGAGGGAAGAGCAGCGGCCCAACATGGGCTGCCACAGGCCACCGAGCCAGGCCAAGCACACCCATTCCAACTGCGGCCGCAACCCCTCGTCTTGAGACCGGTCGGCGCCATGAGTGGCCTTGGATGTGTGGCCGAGGCCGGCGGCCGAGCCGGTCCCTGGCCCCACCAGCAGCAGGGCCACAGATACATACCGTGCTCCGGATCCATGCCCCCCGACGGGCCCGGTTGAGGCTCCTCGTCGCTGGCAGCAGGGGCTTGCTGTGGCGGTGGAAGGGCTGTCTGTTCCTGGGCCCCGCTCTCTGCCAGGGGGGGCACAGACTCCGCTGCCTCTGCCTCCGCCTGGCTTGGGTCTGGACCCTCAGGGGCCGTGCCTACTCACGGGAGAGGCCCTGTCACACATGTGCCACGATCCATACGTCCCCCCCCTCGCCTCCCTGAATCCACAAATACTAACCGGGCAGGACCTCAACGCCCAGGCCGCCCACCACCGCCTCCGGGATGACCGCTCGCATGACCGCCTCTGGGCCTGGGAGCCCCTCGTCAAGGGCCCGCTCATAAGGAACCCCCTGAGACATGAGGAGGCGCACTCGTTTGCGCGCGGGCCCGAAAGAATCATTCCAGCGCTTCATTGCCGAGTGAGCAGTGCGGGGCGCGTTGCCCACAGCCGAGACCCTGTCAGCTGCCATCTGCCAGAATGCCCGTCGTCGAGACCGGGACGAGGCGCCCCTGTGCGTGCTCAGGGCGACCTCCGCATTCTCCACCACGAGCCCAAAAAGCAGCACTCTCTCGGCCTCTGTCCAGTTTGCCTGGCGCTGGCTTCCGCCGCCACTAGTGCTCTCAGCAGACATGGGGGTAGTGCCCGCTGGAATGTCCGGTCCCCGAGATAAGTGGTGGGAACCAGCCACCTAGTCATGTGCTCACCCATCCCCTCGGCAAGATGGAGGAGGGCACAGGGGGTGCAGGACCGGGAAGGGTGGCTGGGACGGCCCATGCAGCGGACAGAGGACCTGCTCCTGAGCACCACTTGCAACGGGCCGCTGAGACCGGTAGGCCTGCTGCTGTGCGTGGGGGGGGGGGGGGTTCAGGGTGCTGAAACTCAACCTGCGTTCCTTCCAGGCAGGACCTTGATCATCCCCGCCTGGTGCCCGCCACTGCCGCCGCGGCTCCCAGCCATCCGGACCAGCCACCTCCTGCCAGCCGTGTTTGTCCGAGCGGCCCTCAGGCGGCGCCGCCTCAGACGCCGCCGCCGGTTCCAGGCCAGGGTGCCATCCCTGCTCCTGGGCGACATGACTTGCCTGGACCGCTTCCGCCTGGACAGGGCAGCCATACAGGCTCTGTGCGAGGAGCTCGCGCCCGCCCTTCAGGGGCAAGCTGCGGCTCCCCGGGGCATCCCCGTCCTCCAGAGGGTCCTGCTGTCCCTCCGCTACCTTGCGACCGGCTCCTTCCAGGGAGTCATGGCTGAGGCCTTGGAGGTCTCCCAGTCATCCGCCAGCCGCTGCCTGCATGCCTTCCTGGACGCCCTAGTTGGTCGGATCCGCGAGCACATCCACTTTCCCACCTCGGAGGCAGAGTTGGCACCCATCCGGGCTGGCTTCTCCTCCTTTGCAGGCTTCCCCAATGTGATTGGAGCAGTCGACTGCACGCATGTGGCCATATGCGCTCCCAGAGAGGAGCCGCAGGTCTACAGGAATCGGCACCGGTTCTACAGTATCAATGTCCAGGCAGCCTGTGACCACCAGGGGATCTTCACAGACCTCGTTGCCAAGTTCCCGGGAAGCGTCCACGACGCACAGATCTTCACCACCTCCGGCCTGAACAGGCTCCTGTCATCATGGCCTGAGGGGAGAGGCTGGCTCCTAGGTCAGGAGTTGGTGGGGGAGCTGTGAGGGGACGGGGATGGGAAGGGAGATCCTAACTCCGCCTCCCCTTGCAGGTGACCGTGGCTATCCATTGCTGCCTTACCTCCTGACGCCATACCCTGCGGATGAGCCCGCCGACAGAGCCAACTACAACCAGGCCCACCGGCGCACGAGGATGGTGATCGAACGTGCTTTCGGTCAGCTGAAAATGCGCTTCAGATGCCTCCATCACACGGGCGGCCGCCTGGCCATGCAGCCGTTCACCGTCGCCAAGCTCGTGGCTGCCTGTGTCATGCTGCACAATATTGCCGTGCGCCAGCAGCTCCCCTTGCCAGCCACAGAGGGCCCAGGCGAGGACCCCTGGCTGCCGCCCGCCGGTCGCCTTTCTCCTGACGCCCCGGCAGAGCCCCAGGAGCATGACCGAGCTGTGCGAGACAGGGTCGCGGAGCACCTGTGGCATGCTGCGCGCTGAGGGCCATGCCTGGCCATGGGGGGCTCGGCCGGCCAAACACTCGCCCTTTACGCCCCTATGGTGTCCCAGGCGGCCCCTCCGAGTCCCCGCTCCCTCAACCCCTGCATGTAGAGAGCATGGGAAAGCCGCCCCGGCCAGCAGCCACCGCCCCCCATGGACGGGCTGCACGGGAAAAGCGGTTAATGAACTTGGCTTTATTCCCAATCGATTCCAGGGCCGCATCAGGCGCCCAGAGAGCAGCTTGCCAACCCAGAACCCCGGCCTCAGCAGCCAGGAGGGTGAGGGCTAGGTAGCGCGTCGGAGCAGGGGGAGGTCAGCGACCCCGCCACGGCATCCCCGTTACAGAGCAGGGGCCCGGCTGGGGTCCAAGATGCCTGTGCCTGGGATGGCATATCGGCAGCTGCCCGGCCGTCTGCGGGGACGGGCTCCAGCTTCGGCCGCTTCCTGCCAGGCCCCTCCACTGGGTCACCCTCTGGGTCTTCAGCGGGTGGCGGGTAGCGGGGTGGAGACCAGGCGGTGAAGCCCCTCCCAAGTTCCTCCTCATCTGGCGAGGGGCTCCGGGCGGGCGCCGCTGTGGGGGCAAGAGGTGGGGGATGGGAGCGTCAGGGCCCCTGTGGGCTCTGGGGTTGTTGTCGCGGCCGCAGGCCGCCCCACCCCACATGCCCGTGCCCCTCCTGTTGGCGAGACTCACATGGTGCCGCTGCCCGCGCCTGCTGGAATGCCCCGTGAACCCGGTCCATGGCAGCCATCCACCTGTCATTGATGGTCCCTGCAGAGGGGGGAGAGAGGGAGGGGGGGCACCCGTTGGTGGCAGCCCGGCATCTGCTGCAAGCACCTGCAACCTGCGCCTCGACGGAAGTGGCTGGGACGCCTCCGGGCCCTTATGGCCTGCCCTCTGTGGCAGCGGAGGAGGCTCCCTGGATGGCGCCGAGGACCCTGACTTACTGCGCGCGGGGCCCGCAGCCACCTCCTCTTCCAGGAGGTCATGCTCCACCTCGCACAGCGCCGTGTCTAGCCACGCTCGTATGAGGTGGGCCTCCTCCGCACGGCCAGGGATATGGATATGTCTTATCCATATTTATGCAGTTTCAAATGATTTTCTTGAATCTATTTGCAAGTATCAAAGTAAAAATTTTATTATCCTGGTTTTTTTTGGGGGGGGGGATAACCACAATAGTGGCTTCCTTCCATGAATTATGTATATTACCAAAATTTAGAATGTTATTACAAACATCTACTAATGGAGAGGCAAAATGAACTTTGAATAATTTATAAAACTCTGAGGGCAGTCCATCATTTCCTAGGGTAGTATTATTCTTTAGATTTTTAATTGTGTCCTGAATTTCTAAGGAAGTAATTGGCTCCTCTAAAATTTGTTTGTGGGCCTCAGAGAGTTGTGCCAAATAAGAATTTGTTTTCAAATAAGTATCATTTTTTTTCCATATCGGGGCTTTTTGTTTTATACAGGAGTTGGTAATACTGTGCCAATGTGGTTACTATATCCTTGGGAGCTGTGACAGTTTTTACTAAGGAGTCCCTCAAAACTTTCCATGTGAGTAACTTCAGGGTCTTAGCTGATTTTTGCCAGTATCATTGTTGTACAATGATTAAATTTCTTTGTATTTTTTTCTATTGTTTCTAACAATTTTCTTTTCACTAATAATAATGTATATATCTTAGTTTCTAATTCTGATATGTCTTTTAAGATTTCCATTTTCATAGCTGTCTGCTTCATGACTGAGTCTCCTGCTAGCCAGCCTCTCGTTATCTCTGGGACTGCATCTGCACCTGCACACACCTGGGGAGTTAGCAGTTTACTGACAGGCCACTCTCTTTTCCATAGCCCTTGTTTTAATCTGTCCAATTGGTGGAATTCTATGCAGTACAAAGAAGAGCAGCCAGAATATAAGAATTTAAAAGAATTTATTAAAGAAAGGGGGGAAATTGAGATAAACAGAGAGTGTTTCAGCCTTTGTATTGGGTGCTTGACAGGCCGTCTGACTGGTCCACTTCCAACACAGATAGCTATGTGTGTGTTATGTGCCATCAAGTCGCCTCCAACCTATGGTGACCCTATGAATGAAAGACCTCCCAAAAGTCCTATCATTAACAGACTTGCTCAGATCCTGCAAACTGGAGGATGTGACTTCTTTCATCGAGTAAAGCCATCTCGTTTTAGGTCTTCCTCTTTTCTTATTGCCGTCCACTTTTCCTAGCATTATTAACTTTTTCAGAGAATCTTGTCTTCTCATGTTGTAACCAAAAAATGACTATTTCATTTTTGTCATTTTATCTTCTAGGGAGAATTCAGGCTTGATTTGATCTAGAACCCCCTTATTTGTCTTTTTGGCCATTAATGGTATTTTCCAGCACTACATTTCAAATGAATCAATTTTCTTCCTGTCAGCTTTCTTCATTGTCCAACTTTCACATCCATACACAGGGAACAGTAAATCTTAGCTTCATATTTTTTTACACATAAACACTGGATGCACTCGATAGCATGTGGAATTCCAATCAAATAATGTATTATAGCACTATAGTGGGCTTGTGACTATATTTGCCTATGGCTACCAACTCATCTCAACACATATAAGACACCACTTGCCTAGAGTTATGATGTGAGATATTATCATCAAAAACATGACTTAACATACAGGAGGTGTTCCAGTATGAAAAACACCGATTGTAGCGGGTTATAGAGTCTGAATTCTTACAAGGTTTGATTACTAACAAAGAGAACATCATAAAGCGCCTAGGGGGAACAGGGTTGGGGAAGGGAGGGTCCTCATCGGGGTATAATGTCATAGATTCCACCATCTAAAGAAGCCATTTTATCTAGGGGAACCGATCTCTGTAGTCTGGAGATGACTTATAATTCTAAGAGAGCTTCAGGCCCCACATGGAGGTTGGCAACCATTTATATTGCCCAAAAACTTATTTACATTTTTAATGAGGCCAAGAACTAAAATTGGCTTGCTGTCATGTTCCATGACAACAAATGATGATTTCTACACACCTTGTTTGCCAGCTGTCAGTTGTGTAGTCTAGAAGTAGTTATCAGCAAGGAGATAATTATCCCAAAATTATTGGTTTCTTTGTAGTTTTGAATGGGTTTGCTAGAGGCACTAGCAAGGACAGTGATAAACACATGGGGCAAATGGTATAAAACTATTATTGTTTTCATAAGATCCACATCCGGGAAGCATTCTGGCTCAGCTAGTCATATGTATGATTCTTTCCCATTATATTTTATGCTCTATTTTCACAGCAAATTTGCAGCAGGTTTCCTTGAGATGATCTTCTCTGACTTCATTACATTTCAAAATCCACATCTGTGTGTAATATTTTCCAAATTACTTCATCATTTCTGTTTTCTTACTATGAAAAATCATGTCCAGGAGAGACCTAAATTATAAAATGACTGGAAATTCTATAGGATTTCTTTTTTTCCATCTATAGATTTTTCACGCTAAGGCACTGGCTGTGGAAATCTAGAGTGCAGAAGATTTCTTTATGCTGTATAGAAATGCAGGTGGGAAAGAAACAACCTTTTGGACTCATAAGACAGGAGCAGTACGTTAACCCCATTTTTGACAGTTGTTAAAACAGATCCATGTGCTATATGAGGAAGTTTGTGAATCAACAGATGTGAGATGATGTGGTAGATGGAAACATGGGAATCTGTATCTTTAAGGGAAGTTTTGTCATCAGGATACTGCTAATATTAGTGATGCTACTGGTGTTACCCTGTTGCATAGTGCAGAGGGTGTGTTCTATTAATTGCACCATATACAAAGATCCATTTCCAATTCATCACAAGTTTTATCAACCAGGTGACCTTGTCATAGGTGGGATTACATCTCAAGTCGTTAGCATGAATAATCCTCCCTGTTTCACAGAACACCCCACACATACAGTGATAGATGAACCTATGTAAGTATTTTTCCTTCTTTCTGTAACTTCTTGTCATTGTATTGGAGAAGGGATTATTGGGTGATTTTCAGTCAGAAAATAGCATTCTCAGAGAAAATTCAGAGGAGTTAGCCATGTTAGTCTGTAGTAGCAAAATCAAAAAGAGTCCAGTAGCACCTTTAAGCACCTTTAAAAATTGGTTAGTCTTAAAGGTGCTACTGGACTCTTTTTGATTCAGAGAAAATTCGTTACTATTTATTTTGGTTGATTCTGACTGCTCTCAAGAAGAAAAGGGTAAGGGGAAACCACAAATATAGATCTCACTCATATGTGTCAAATAACGGTTTGGAGCCAGGTCTTCAACATTCTGTGGTCTCCTAAAATAACTTCTGCTTTCTCTATGTTGCTATCACTATTGATACTTGTTAAAAATATATGGAGAGGTGATGTCAGGTTGCCTAAATGAATAAGATGGAATCTTTCAAGCTTCCCTGTTTAATTTGAATGTCCACAATTTGATTTCCATTATCCACTGTAAGAAAGGCAAGATTTGAGTCCAGTAGAACTTTAAAGACAAACAAAATTTCAAGCATAAAAGCTTTTGAGATTAACAGCGCAATCCTATGGCCGGCCCCAACGCCGACGCGGCTGCACTGGTGGTGTGGCGGCGCCGCCGGGCCGGATCCTGTGCCAGCAAAGTGTGGCCGCAGCGGCGCCTGCAGCGGCGCAGAGATGCAATTTTGGAGAACCAGAAAGTGTTGTGGGCGGGTCTGATCTACGGCCGCCGCCAGGCGCAGCCAAAGGGCGCTGTTCCTGACAAGCGTCAGGGGGAGGGGCCAGGAAAGGCGCAGCCTATGGGCAGCACGCGATCCCGGCCAGGCCCCAGAGCAGCAGGCAAACCGCGCCCATGCTGGCAGACTGCCTCGGCTCGTGTGTCGGGCGGGGCTCGCAGTCGGGAAGGAGAGGGGTGGGCGTAGTCTGAGAAGCCTTTCCCCCGTTTGCCCAATGTAGCACCAAGTCCCTGGCGGCCGCGTCCAGAGAGGTTGGCATGGGACTGGCAGGCGCCCTGCCATGAGGAATCCAGGGCAGCAGCCAGTCTCTGGCAGCAGGGGACAGCCCCCCAGTGGCGCCGAAGGGGAGGGCTGGCCTGAGGCCGCCACCAAGAGGCAGACACAGCGGGCCTGCCCCCTCGTCCCCATCCCAAGGCAAAGAACACAGACACCCATTGCACAGAAATCAGCCTTTATTATTATATCATCCCACCTCCCCCAGCAGACGTGAGGAAGGGGAGGCGTGTAGGAGAGCCGTCTGTGCAGCAAAACACCCCACCCCACCCCCAAGGCGGCAGCGGCGGTCACCGGCGAGGCCGGCGGCCGGACCCCCTTGGCCGTCCACGGGCCCGGCCTCTCGCACGCAACTGGGCCCGAGGGAGGGGTGCCTCTGGGGCGGGTGGAGCTGCTGCAGCGGGTGGGGCCGGAGGGTCGAGGATGGCGACGAGCCGCCCGAGCAGGGCTTCGGCACGGACTTGAGAGGCACGGACCCCTTCCCCCACTTCCAGTACCGCAGCCATGAACTCCCGGCCGCGGTTGTTCGCCTCCTCCCATGCAGCGTGCACCTCTAGCCGCTCCCTCTCGATCGCCGCCCACATTGCGGCTAGTGTCGGGGGAAGCCGCTGGGCAGGGCGGGGGCCGCGAGCCCGTGCGCCTGGAAGGATCCCCTCCATGGGCCCCTCCCCCTCAGAGGCGGAGCCAGGTCCTTCCCGCACACGGCCCATGGCACCCGGGGGCGGGGGGGCTGGAGGGGATGGTGCTGCAGGCTGGGACAGCTCCTCGAGCGGCTCTGTCGATGAGGTGTCCTGAACCGGCGGAGTCCCAGGGCCACCTTCACCCTCCACCGACACAGGGAAGCCGAGCGACTGCAGGAGAGCCGCTCCGGCAGCAGAGGTCCTCCGGGAGGGTGGCAGCTCACGCAGCTGGGCAATCACCTCCCCGCCTATCTCCAGGCGCATGGTCCCTGCTGGAGCGAGACATGGGTGGGAAGAGGCCCCAGGGAGGGAAGAGCAGCGGCCCAACATGGGCTGCCACAGGCCACCGAGCCAGGCCAAGCACACCCATTCCAACTGCGGCCGCAACCCCTCGTCTTGAGACCGGTCGGCGCCATGAGTGGCCTTGGATGTGTGGCCGAGGCCGGCGGCCGAGCCGGTCCCTGGCCCCACCAGCAGCAGGGCCACAGATACATACCGTGCTCCGGATCCATGCCCCCCGACGGGCCCGGTTGAGGCTCCTCGTCGCTGGCAGCAGGGGCTTGCTGTGGCGGTGGAAGGGCTGTCTGTTCCTGGGCCCCGCTCTCTGCCAGGGGGGGCACAGACTCCGCTGCCTCTGCCTCCGCCTGGCTTGGGTCTGGACCCTCAGGGGCCGTGCCTACTCACGGGAGAGGCCCTGTCACACATGTGCCACGATCCATACGTCCCCCCCCTCGCCTCCCTGAATCCACAAATACTAACCGGGCAGGACCTCAACGCCCAGGCCGCCCACCACCGCCTCCGGGATGACCGCTCGCATGACCGCCTCTGGGCCTGGGAGCCCCTCGTCAAGGGCCCGCTCATAAGGAACCCCCTGAGACATGAGGAGGCGCACTCGTTTGCGCGCGGGCCCGAAAGAATCATTCCAGCGCTTCATTGCCGAGTGAGCAGTGCGGGGCGCGTTGCCCACAGCCGAGACCCTGTCAGCTGCCATCTGCCAGAATGCCCGTCGTCGAGACCGGGACGAGGCGCCCCTGTGCGTGCTCAGGGCGACCTCCGCATTCTCCACCACGAGCCCAAAAAGCAGCACTCTCTCGGCCTCTGTCCAGTTTGCCTGGCGCTGGCTTCCGCCGCCACTAGTGCTCTCAGCAGACATGGGGGTAGTGCCCGCTGGAATGTCCGGTCCCCGAGATAAGTGGTGGGAACCAGCCACCTAGTCATGTGCTCACCCATCCCCTCGGCAAGATGGAGGAGGGCACAGGGGGTGCAGGACCGGGAAGGGTGGCTGGGACGGCCCATGCAGCGGACAGAGGACCTGCTCCTGAGCACCACTTGCAACGGGCCGCTGAGACCGGTAGGCCTGCTGCTGTGCGTGGGGGGGGGGGTTCAGGGTGCTGAAACTCAACCTGCGTTCCTTCCAGGCAGGACCTTGATCATCCCCGCCTGGTGCCCGCCACTGCCGCCGCGGCTCCCAGCCATCCGGACCAGCCACCTCCTGCCAGCCGTGTTTGTCCGAGCGGCCCTCAGGCGGCGCCGCCTCAGACGCCGCCGCCGGTTCCAGGCCAGGGTGCCATCCCTGCTCCTGGGCGACATGACTTGCCTGGACCGCTTCCGCCTGGACAGGGCAGCCATACAGGCTCTGTGCGAGGAGCTCGCGCCCGCCCTTCAGGGGCAAGCTGCGGCTCCCCGGGGCATCCCCGTCCTCCAGAGGGTCCTGCTGTCCCTCCGCTACCTTGCGACCGGCTCCTTCCAGGGAGTCATGGCTGAGGCCTTGGAGGTCTCCCAGTCATCCGCCAGCCGCTGCCTGCATGCCTTCCTGGACGCCCTAGTTGGTCGGATCCGCGAGCACATCCACTTTCCCACCTCGGAGGCAGAGTTGGCACCCATCCGGGCTGGCTTCTCCTCCTTTGCAGGCTTCCCCAATGTGATTGGAGCAGTCGACTGCACGCATGTGGCCATATGCGCTCCCAGAGAGGAGCCGCAGGTCTACAGGAATCGGCACCGGTTCTACAGTATCAATGTCCAGGCAGCCTGTGACCACCAGGGGATCTTCACGGACCTCGTTGCCAAGTTCCCGGGAAGCGTCCACGACGCACAGATCTTCACCACCTCCGGCCTGAACAGGCTCCTGTCATCATGGCCTGAGGGGAGAGGCTGGCTCCTAGGTCAGGAGTTGGTGGGGGAGCTGTGAGGGGACGGGGATGGGAAGGGAGATCCTAACTCCGCCTCCCCTTGCAGGTGACCGTGGCTATCCATTGCTGCCTTACCTCCTGACGCCATACCCTGCGGATGAGCCCGCCGACAGAGCCAACTACAACCAGGCCCACCGGCGCACGAGGATGGTGATCGAACGTGCTTTCGGTCAGCTGAAAATGCGCTTCAGATGCCTCCATCACACGGGCGGCCGCCTGGCCATGCAGCCGTTCACCGTCGCCAAGCTCGTGGCTGCCTGTGTCATGCTGCACAATATTGCCGTGCGCCAGCAGCTCCCCTTGCCAGCCACAGAGGGCCCAGGCGAGGACCCCTGGCTGCCGCCCGCCGGTCGCCTTTCTCCTGACGCCCCGGCAGAGCCCCAGGAGCATGACCGAGCTGTGCGAGACAGGGTCGCGGAGCACCTGTGGCATGCTGCGCGCTGAGGGCCATGCCTGGCCATGGGGGGCTCGGCCGGCCAAACACTCGCCCTTTACGCCCCTATGGTGTCCCAGGCGGCCCCTCCGAGTCCCCGCTCCCTCAACCCCTGCATGTAGAGAGCATGGGAAAGCCGCCCCGGCCAGCAGCCACCGCCCCCCATGGACGGGCTGCACGGGAAAAGCGGTTAATGAACTTGGCTTTATTCCCAATCGATTCCAGGGCCGCATCAGGCGCCCAGAGAGCAGCTTGCCAACCCAGAACCCCGGCCTCAGCAGCCAGGAGGGTGAGGGCTAGGTAGCGCGTCGGAGCAGGGGGAGGTCAGCGACCCCGCCACGGCATCCCCGTTACAGAGCAGGGGCCCGGCTGGGGTCCAAGATGCCTGTGCCTGGGATGGCATATCGGCAGCTGCCCGGCCGTCTGCGGGGACGGGCTCCAGCTTCGGCCGCTTCCTGCCAGGCCCCTCCACTGGGTCACCCTCTGGGTCTTCAGCGGGTGGCGGGTAGCGGGGTGGAGACCAGGCGGTGAAGCCCCTCCCAAGTTCCTCCTCATCTGGCGAGGGGCTCCGGGCGGGCGCCGCTGTGGGGGCAAGAGGTGGGGGATGGGAGCGTCAGGGCCCCTGTGGGCTCTGGGGTTGTTGTCGCGGCCGCAGGCCGCCCCACCCCACATGCCCGTGCCCCTCCTGTTGGCGAGACTCACATGGTGCCGCTGCCCGCGCCTGCTGGAATGCCCCGTGAACCCGGTCCATGGCAGCCATCCACCTGTCATTGATGGTCCCTGCAGAGGGGGGAGAGAGGGAGGGGGGGCACCCGTTGGTGGCAGCCCGGCATCTGCTGCAAGCACCTGCAACCTGCGCCTCGACGGAAGTGGCTGGGACGCCTCCGGGCCCTTATGGCCTGCCCTCTGTGGCAGCGGAGGAGGCTCCCTGGATGGCGCCGAGGACCCTGACTTACTGCGCGCGGGGCCCGCAGCCACCTCCTCTTCCAGGAGGTCATGCTCCACCTCGCACAGCGCCGTGTCTAGCCACGCTCGTATGAGGTGGGCCTCCTCCGCACGGCCAGGGAAGAGCTCCTCCAGGTAAACTGGCCGTGCAGTCATTGCACCCTCATCTGCCAGGAGGTCATTCCCGGCAGCCTTGGCAATGAGCTGGGCCCCGAGCCTGGCCGCCCACTGCTCCCGCCACCCGTCGCCCTCCATGCAGCCGGGACCGCTGTGGGTATAGTGTTTCTGTGCTGCCCACCGAACTACACCGCCCGCCGGCATGACCTTGGAGGGTCTGAGATGTAACAATTCCCTATCTTCTGTCTGGCAGCTGCATAGTTCATGGATAGGTTCAGCACAGGCCCCCCCCCCCCCGTCTCAGACCTGTGGGTTGGAGGGGAGGGGGCCGTGGTGGTTGGCTTCCTATGGCCCCAGGGCCCTCTTCCCTTGCGGGGATGCTGTGCTGCTCAAGTGCATCCTTGCGGGACGTGAACCCTTGGGCCTGGCTGTACGTTGCGCCGTGGGACTGGGAATAAAGCTCATCTACACATGGACCCGTGTCTGCCTGCGATAGTTTGGTGAACTGCCAGCCATATCCTGCCCTGGCACCATGAGTGCATGACCAGGCCCGCGGTGACAGCGCATCCCTTCCAAGGGGGGGGGGGCTTAGGATGCACAAGGACTGGCCAGGGGCCGCTCTGGCATGTCTTCCATATTGCCCTAACGCACCTGCCCTGCCTGGCATGCCGCCCTGAGCTGGGGCAGTCACGCAACCTGCCATCAGGGGGCCCTCCCGGGCCTGGGGTGGCCACCCAGCCTGCATGGCCCGGCCGGGGAAGGGGCACGCTGTGGCAGCCAGCCGGGAGGCCTCGGGCTCCCGCATTTTAGCCACTTTGCGCAGCTGATGCGCTCTTCCACTGCCCCTGTGGGCGGGGCCAGCGGCCTTCCCTGCAGGATTGGCGGGGCTGGCAGCCTCGGAGTGGTTCCCCCCCCCGGCAGGGCAACGCGAGTGGCCACAATTGCTGAACGCAGGAGACGGCGCCGAGCCAGGGCGGAGCCACGCGCAGCCTCGGACACACCCCACCCCTCCCAACAACCATGGCCTGTTGGCGTGGGAGGCTGGCAACTGCTCCACGGGATTGGATGCGAGGCAGGACGCCCTGGGGTGGAATGACCAATGGGGCTGCTGCAGACGCCCGAGGGGCTGGACCCACTCTGGGAGGCGGCCGCTCATGGGACTGTGTTGCTGGGGCTGCGGCTGCGATGGGGGCGACCCTCCCCAGGCGCGCGAGACCTCCTGCCCGGGATATGGCATCCGCCTGCCACCACCCTGGATTCTCCATTGGTGGGGGCTAGGATTCCCGCGAGTGGACCGTTTCCCCTGCCATCTCCCGCTCCCTTGCAGCGGCAGCTCGCACCACCCTCTCCCTTGCTTATCGGGTGCCAGCTATTCTCCCCACCGGGGATTGATCCCCCTCCCCGCTCACATGCCCCGCCCCAACCCTCTACCTGGCCATAGATGCAGGGGAGTTAGCCGTGTTAGCCTGTGGTAGCGAATTCAAAAAGGGTCCCATAGCACCTTTAAAACTATCCAATTTTATTGTGGCATAGGCTTCTGAGAATCAAGTTCTCTTCAGCAGATGGGTGGTACAGACACTGGTCAAATACAGAGGAGGAGGGGGGGAGGAGGAGGGAGGGGGCGGGGAGGCAAGACGGGGTGTGTCGGATACATTTGTGGCAATGTGCAGGTGGGGAGATGTGACGGGAGTGTTGGGGGAGGGGCGGAGGACGAAGTCAGACTCGCAGACACAGAAAACAGTTGTTGTACATCTCGTTTTATTGCACTGGAAAGAGCGGGCTTGCGTTTAGGCTGGCGAGGGAGCCGGAGCATTCCACACAGCCCTCCTTCCCGCTCGGAGGGGCGGGGCTGGGATGCAGGCCGCGGCGCGACGGTGCTTCCTGGGCTGCAGCCAACCGTCCGTCAGAGATGTTTGGGGAGGGCGGGGCGCGGGGGAGCAGCCATGCCCTGGACGTGCCTGTGGGGGAAAAAGACACGTGTGGGCTTTGCCTCGTTCCACTGGCAAGGCAAGCCCCACACTCCGCCATCCGGGGGGGGGTTGCACATGGTCGAGGGCAGCAGCTGATGCATGACGGTCTGGTGAGGATGCACTCGGCCTTGGCAAGCCTTTACCTTTAAGGGAGAGAATGAGCTGGTCACAACAAACACCTGGCCACATGTGGTTTTCGAGGCGCCTGCCTCTGAGGCAGCCAGGGGCGGGCATGGTTGCCCCCCACCCCTGCTGGGCCTCACCCAAAGCGGCAAGTGAGCGGGTGGGTTCAGGTGAATGGGCGGTTTGCACTAATCTGCGGAATGCCCCCCCACCTCCTCCTTACCTGTCAGCGCTCTGTCGGTCATCACCAGGTGGGAGCGCAAGAGTCAGGGCACCTGCAAGGAAACGGGAGAGCATGCGGTTAATTTGCAAAGTGTCATTCCCTTCTGCCACGGAAGGGTTAGTTTGTTTGTGCTTAGTTAGAAGCAACTAGCATGCATCAGTTAGCTGTGGAGTCATTCTTTCTATCACGGTAGAAAGAGAGTTAGGCAGTTAGGCACCTCTTCCCCTTTATGCGAAGTTCCCCCAGTTTTTCGCAAAGTCCCCTGAGTGCATTCTGCGCCTGCCAATGTGAATGCCCTCAGCCCGTTTCGGTTTTCAAAGGGGCAATGCCACTCAGCAGACGGGCAGAGCCTCCGGCCGAGTGCTCACTTACCTGGGGGTTTGGGCGGTGCTGGCCGGATGTTTTGTAGGACGCGGTCGCAGGTGATTGGGTGCAGAGAGGGGGGCTCGTCCATGCCGGGCGCGCACGCTGATTGGTCCCCGGGATAGTTCTCATCCTATGCTCCTTCGGGCCATAGGGGCGGGGCGAGGCGCTCAGAGAGGGGGCTGATTTTTCGCCGTTCCATGGACGCCTATGGGCTACGCCTTCTTTTTCCGTGGCGTAGCTTTTTTGCGCCGCTGTGGGCGTTCCCGCTTCTGGAGGAGCTTAGGGAGCGGACTAACTCCGACCCCGCCTTGCTCCCCGCCCCCCCCTGCGTCGGCGTAGGGCTCTACGCCACTTCTGCGCCGCCGCCCGGGCGCCTGTGGCTTGCACCGGTGCTGGCCCGCCGGCGGGCCAGCGCCGCGTCCCAGCGCGGGCGGAAGGCCACTTACGCGGGCGTACGGGCTAGATGCGCCCTCGCAAGCCTTAGTTCGGTTCCTGTTCACTTTCCGTGCCCTTCTTAGGATTGGGCTGCCCAGCTCCCTTCATCAGATGAATGAGATTACTGTAAGAAAGTAACCTGCAAGACTTCATTTGCCAGTTTTTCTTTCCTCATTCATAACTCCTATTTTAAAAGTATACTTTTTAAATTTAATTTCTGAATCCATTCCAAATAAATGACGTGTGTGTGTGCAGAAATATTATCTATCCATACAAAGCCAAGTTCAGTTACTCCTTTATAAATCCTCTAGTGGGCTTACAAGAATATAACTTTGAATCAGACTGAGAAAAAAAATCATATATAAGTGAAGTAAAATGATGTTATAGCATACACTGCCTGACTCTGGCCTGGCTCTAGCCGTCTGTGCTCCTCCCCCATTGTGAGGTAGATTTCCATTCCAAAACAAGGTTGTTTACTGTGGTTGAGAAGCCATTGATAGCATGTATTTGGGTGAAACTTAGAATTCCTGTTGTCTCACACTTCAAGCACGTATATATAGTTCGTGTATTACCCAGCGCAAATTTAAGTAAAGGAAAAGCAAAAGCCCAAGAGCCTTTAAAATGAAATGGCACTAGACGCTAAGAAAAGGTCAAAAAGATAACAGCAGATTTATTCAACAGGCAGAGTTGGTATGAAGATAGACAGGGAAAGGAAAATTGAGTTAAGTTTAGTTTGTTGATCAGAACACTTCACTAGCATAAGGCATAATAATCTTCTTAAAGCTTAGTTTCAAATATTTACAGCTCTTAAATGTGAGAGGTTGGTAGATCCAGACAATTTAATATAAAGTTCCTTCGCTGCTTTTACTTCATAGCTTAAGCTCAGAGACCTTTTCACAGCACTCTTTTCCTTTTACTGCAGATCCAGGGTACTCTACAGATTAAAAAAAATACCTTTCCAGACATTGGACAGGAATTAGTCTTTCACTAAAGACATAGCCTAGGTCTTTTGGCTGAAAGAGAGTCTCCTTTTACTACCCACTTCCTCTGCCAACCTCACTCCCAGTTCTAGCTTTTACAAGTAATAGTAGTACTGGCTTTCTCACTTTAGTTCTTCACTTAAATGCTTTTCATCAATCATAAACTGAGACAGTAAGAGAAAACCTTTTCCCTCCTTTTCTTCACACAGAGGAATCTCAAATTGACTCTCCCTGGAGAGATTCCAAGCTTCCGCTCCCTCCTAACACTCTTTCAGGACACAACGCTGCAATTTGTTACCTTCTTGCTGGCCAATTCTTTTTTTGGGGGGGAGGGCAGTATGCCAATCATCCTCCCTTCAGGTTGTTGTTTTAACCCTTTATCTTCCTCTCTCTGGATGCAGCAGTTGGTAATCCTGTCTAGACATGGGCACAGACAGAAAAATAAACAAACACAGTGTTCGTTGTTTGTTGCCATCCACGAAAAACGAACAATGAACATTGACAAACATGACCTGTTCACGAACATGTTCATTGTTCATTGTTCGTGGGAGTCAGCAGGGTCTCCTCCAGCCATCAAGACCCCTTCCACACCACTCCCAGAAACCCTACCTGAGCAGGCAGCAGGAAAAGTACCAATATTAAATAATATCTTGGCCCCAGATCCTGGCAGCAGCCCTGGAACTTGAAGAGGTAGATCCCTATCCCACCACACACAAAGAAAATTCAAGCTCCAATGAACTCTCCCTGTCTCTCTCTCAAAATGCCAACAGCAACTGTCTCTCCCTCACTGTCTGCAAAACCAGAGCTGGGAGACCCCTCTCCCCTGCTCTTTGCTTCCTTGTAACAAATTTGGAGCTCTACACTTGAAAGGAATACCTGCTTATCAAGCTAAATGAGGCTTAGATTGGGGTTTCCAGGGCAACAGCAGGAGTTCAGACAGAGTTCAGGCAGTTCCTGACTCCGGTTGTCAAGGGAATTGATTGCAGGTACCAGATTGTCTGGCTTGATGAACAGCAACGAACAGCAATGAACAAGGCTTGCAATGACCACCTGTTCATTTAGAATGGAGCCTCACGAACAGCTTGTTCATGAACAGCTGATTGGGCTATTTGTGGCTTTTTTTAGTTCGTATTGCTGTTCGTGCCCATCTCTAATCCTGGCATTTAATGTTCATTCTGACACAGGTGTGTAGGCCCATATAATTTCTAAAACTTTGTTAAATTAAATTAAATGGAAAGAAATCAAAGAACCAATTACAGTGCAATCCTAAGTAGAGTTACCCTGGTGTAAGTAAGCCCATTGATTTAAATGGCTAAGACTAGAGTAAATCTGCATTGTTAAAGTAGCAACAAAAATGACAGGGACCACATCTGGTGACAGTGTTGCTTTCACACATGCTGAATAATGCAATTCAACCCACTTTCAATGTGTGTGAGTAAACATTTGCAAGTGTATTTTCCTCTTTCATGCAAAGTAGCAAAGTGGGTCAACAGTTTATTATTCAGCATGTGTGAAATCCTTAGTTACAGTCAAGGCAGAAAAAAATTGAAAAACAAATCTGCTTTCTTCAATGTCTTTCAAATTCTTTATAATTCTGCTGTCACAGTTTTCTCTGGTGTTCAATAAAGCTACACATTTGTATTTATATAAGCCGAGCACTTGTTAGAGTACAGCTATAGGAACTAATTCATAAATTTAAAGTTCAACTGAGAGGTTGAACAGTAAAATTCAATTTTTGTTGCTTTATTAAATATCCTTTTTGCAGTTCAGTAACAAAATACTACCAGCACATCTTGGCCTTGGCATTCGCTGTAAAGGAACTGAATGAGAATTCCAACTTCTTACCAAACATCACTTTGGGGTTCTTCATCCTCAACAGCTATAATTTTGGGAGGATGACTTATAAGGCCACCCTCAGCCTACTTTCCAAACAAAAGAGGCTGGTTCCCAATTTCAGCTGTGATATCCAGGAGAAATTTATAGCTGTCATAGGAGGACTTTTGTCTGAAACCTCAGCCAATATGGCCACCGTTTTCAACATTTACAAGTTTTCACAGGTAACCTATGAACATGGAGGCAGGAAGACTTCATACTTCAGGCACATAATTTAACATTTCAATGTAATCTATTTGAAACATAACAATGCAATATTTTTCAGCTCACTTATGGATCATTTTCCCCAGCACAGGGTGACAAAATGCAATTTCCTTTCTTGTACCAGATGGTCCCCAATGAAACCTATCAATACAGGGGAGTTGTACGCTTACTTCAGCATTTTGGATGGACTTGGATTGGGCTTCTGGCTACAGATGATGACAATGGAGAAAAGTTTCTTCAGACAATAAAACCAATACTCTCTGAGAATAGCATTTGTTCTGCATTTGTGTTCAGATTACCAAAACAAGCTTACGTGGAAGAGATTACAGACTTGACTTTATTGCGGTGGGAAATGTATCCAGTTCTCATGGACAGAAAAGTCAACGTATGCTATATATACGGAGAACCTCCTGCCATGATGTCTTTAAGAATACTTCTATATGTAGCACACTTTATTTTATTGCCCCCTCTGGGTAAAGTGTGGATTGTTACATCACACTGGGACTTTGAGTCAATCTCTATCCACAGGGTTTCAGATATGGAATCCTTCCATGGTGCTCTATCCTTTACAGTCCATTCCAATCAGCCACCAGGATTCAAACAATTCCTTCAAACCATAAGACCTTTCTGGCACAGAGGAGATGGCTTCATTCAGCATTTCTGGGAGCAGGCATTCAGCTGTTCATTGGAAATGCTTGACCAGATGGAGATACATAAGAAAACCTGCACTGGGGATGAGAAACTGGATAGCCTTCCTGGAACTATGTTTGAAATGGATATGAGTGGCCTCAGCTACAATGTCTACAATGCTGTCTATGCTGTGGCTCATGCTTTGCATGACATCCATATATCTAAATCCAAACATAGAAAAGTGGTAGAAGAAGAGAAGATGTATTTCCAGAATGTTTCACCATGGCAGGTATTTACACAAAAGTTCTCGAAACATGTCGTCACATTGTATCACTACCCCATCAGACACCAATAGGCCAGTTAACTAGTTTATTAATGACTTATCTAGCACACTTACAATTCATAAATTAGTGCAAGTTGCTGCTAACAGGCAGCCTACTATGGCTATGAGCATCTTGAGTAAACTTTTTAGCTCAAAAACTAGCTAAAGTTATCATTGGATTTTATTTATCCTCACCTCTATGTCTAACTCAGTGGTATCAACCCTCATCTACTTCCCCTCAAATGCTGCTAAAATCTCAGTTGATGCTACTCAGCCACCAAGGGGATTTTCCTGCCTAGCCTACTCAGTTGTTTGAGCCTGTCATGGACTAACTTGGTCTTAGATGGCTCAGTTTGCTTGCCAAGTAGACCTCCCTATACTGTAGCAACTTGTACTACTCTTGCTAAAAGCTAGTTATGGCTCATTATGTGAAAAGATGAGGCTTAATGAGCCAATATCACCAGTAACAAGAACACTGTGCAGCAAGCAAAATACAAAACAAAACACACCCTTTGTGTTCCTCAAAAGAAATCCCAGCAAAAAGTCTGCTGCAGAGAGCGCACTAGAGCTCAATAGCTTATTTGTTTATTTATTTTATTCGGTTTGTATTCTGCCCTCCCTGCATCAGCAGCCTCAGGGTGGACTACAATTTGTACAATAATATAAAATACATGTACCTTTAAAAACCAATAAAAGTCCTTAAATATTTAAAATGCACAACAAAGCAATACAGCAGCAGATCACTGGATCAAAGCATCCTCTGGGGCTCATACAGGGAGAGGCGGTCCCGTAGATACACTGGTCCCAGTCCACATAGGGCTTTATAGGTTAATACCAGAACCTTGAATCTGATCCGGTACTCCACCAGTAACTAATGCAGCTGGCGCAATACCGGTGTTATGTGTGCAGTACAAGGCACTCTGGTGATGACATGCACTGCTGCATTTTGGACCAGTTGCAACCCGCCGGATCAAGTTCTAAGGAAGCCCTGTGTACTGCGTGTTACAGTAGTCTAGCCTAGAGGTGACCATTGCCTGGACCACTGTAGTTAAGTCATGTGTTGAGAGATAGGGGGCGAGTTTTTTGGTCTGTTGAAGATGGAAAAATGACAACCTGGCAACCGCCATGATCTGGGCCTCCATTTTCAAGGAGGCATCCAGAATCACCCCCAGGCTCCTAACTCTTGAGGTCGGTATAAGCACGCCCCATCAAGTACAAGGAGCCAGAGTTCCAAATCCATGTTTCTGCGTGGATTATCTTGCACCCTTCTGATTGGCTGCCCAACAAGAGGCAGCAAATGGCTCATTAAGAGCCAATAGTGCTCTGATGAATTATTTAAAATTGGAAGTGGCACAGAGCAGTACTCTAGCCCTGTAGGGTAGGAAAGAAATAATCTAGTGATGGATACAACTTCTCTCTGTATGTTTATTTCCATAAATGCTCCAAGATCACGTTCCCTTGACTTTCAAAACCCAAAGCCATGTGATAAATACTGGCGATTCTCAATGTGTGTGTGTGTGCACCTGTGTGAACCCAGATCTAGATAAAGTGACACTTTGTAATCCTGACTGCTAAGTTTTTGATGCCTTAATTGTTTCTTCTGGTTTTTTTTGTCAATCCAGTTCCACAACTATATAGGGAGGATCGCCTTCAATAATAGTGCTGGAGATAATGTACATTTTGATCAATATGGAGAATTAGTTGCAGGTTTTGATGTTACTAACTGGGTTACTTTCTCAAATGGGTCATTTGCTAGAGTAAAAATGGGAAGGCTGGATCCTCAGGCTTCTTCGAACAAAGAACTAACACTGAATGACAATCAAATTGTGTGGCATAGAAGCTTTAACCAGGTGAGACTTAGCTGTGGGTGCTTTATCAGGAAGTATGTTCCTTCTTTTTAAAATAAAGCTTTAAAAACACTTTCAGTAGATCAGGCATTATTAAAAAAAATTCTCTAACCTCTCTTTCCATTTATGGACAGGTGCGGCCACTTTCTGTGTGCAATGATGCTTGCTGGCCTGGCTCCAGTAAAGAAAAGAAGGAGGGAGAGCAATTTTGCTGCTATAATTGTGCTCTGTGTCTGGAAGGGATGGTCTCTGAGCAGAAGGGTAGGAGATATGCTGTAATACTTCACTGTGGCCAGATCTGTAGATACTTAAATCCAGAGACTGAGGCTATGGACAGACAAGATAGATCTTTTTTTAGAAACCTGAAAAATGCCTCAAGTTTGAGAAAAATCTGAAATCTTTAAAAAAAAAATTGAGGAGTTAAAGTTCTCCCTCCATGATAAAAGGAATGCCTGTAGCTTTAAGAAACGGATGCACTCAGTGGCCACTCCTAGGAAACTGTAACAAAATTCCCAGCCTTTGAGCCTTGGTTTCTGTCAGTAAGGGACAAGAGGAGTGAGCAGGGTCTTTTCCATGCCTATTTTCATCTTTAAGGTGGGACTTTAAGAGACAAAGTCCAGCAGAAACCCAAAGGCAACATAATACCATGAGACTTGCATAAGTCACCTAGGACTGGCTGCTTGCTATTATTCAGCAGCAGCCACTACTTGAAAGTCAGTGGTTTAGTGAAGTGGTTAGAGTTCATACTAGCATCTGGGAGAGAGAGATTCAAATCACCACTCTGTCATGGAAGCTCACTGGGTAACCTTGGGCTAGCCACCCACTTTCAATCAAACCTACCTTGCAGGGTTGTTGTGATGATAAAAAGGAGATAAGAAAAATGATGTAACCCCCTTTAATTTACCTTTGCGGAGAAAAGTAGGATATAAATGAATTAGGTTAATCGTATTCATAACTATAGCTGAAGATGGGGAGTAGATAAAAGGTAGTTTGACAGATGGGTGAGAAATACACAGGAGAAGGTGAGGATATGGGGTTGCCAGAAGGAGGGAAAGAATGTGGGGAGACAAATAGAGGAGAAAATGAGGTGCCCCCCACAAGTCCCTGAAATTCTCTAACGTGCAACTGGGCCAGACTGGTTGCAGGCACTGCACATCTGGACACAGCCTGCAATCCACACTAGATAATTGGTCACAGTTTTCCAGGTAGAGACTTAGAGGGGAGGGGGGGGTAGGGAAAGCTGAAGAGACAGAGGGAGCGAGATAAAGTTAGATTAGTGCGGGAGGGGAAAATCAGATGCGCCTCAGAAGTCCTTACAGTTCCTCTGCTTGTTCTTTTATTATAGGTGGGGGAGGGAATCATCCCTTTCACTTGCAAAAATTATCTTCTTCATGTCACAGAATTAAAAATTATACCTGAGTTAATGCTGGAGAACCATTTTTAAACTACAACAAAAACATCCACTATAAAAATGCAATCTCTTCAAACACCACTTGCCACAGAACCAGTACATTTGCAAGTTTAAAGAATGCAATTAGAGGGGAGGCCCTCTCAGCCCCAATGAAAATCCTTCGTGAGAATTCCGACATACATTGAACACAAAATTTGGTAGATAATTAGTTTTCCAAGAGTGCAGATCTCAGCTCAGGACAACTCAGTACAATTTCCTTCCACTTTTGTCCTCATTATGTCTTTGTCATTATTTCTTTCGTGATTGTACTCCTGGCAGTGGCTGTGAGTGGCACTGATGGCAGTATTCTGTCTTGCAACTAGATACTGCCAGTTTATAAGAGTGAGGAGAGAGAGCATCTCTCCGTGCCTCCTTCCTCACCTGCCTCTTCTATCTGCCTTTTGCAGTGAATGTTTTTGAAGTGTAGACCTCAGACTGTATTGTGAAAGAGGAAGGATGGATTGGAGACTCTTCATGCCTGTCCATTGGCTGTCTTACAGGCTGCCTATCCAGCCAGCCACCAACACAATCAGATGTACCATGATCCCAAAATGTCTCCTTGTATGTAGTGAACGGGAAGGGGAGAAAGAAGAGTGACTATTTGCTAGTGCATGTACATCATCTTGTCCTAGATATGGGTGACAACCTTGAAATAATTAAACACCTCTTTCTGTTCCTTCAGATATGGATGCCTGTGTCGAATGTCCAGATGATCTCTATCCCAGTAAAGCGCATAATCAATGCATTCCTAAGGTTGCAAGCTACCTCTCCTATAAAGAGACTTTAGGGGTCACCTTAGCTTTCCTGGCTATTTCTTTTTCTCTGGTCACAGCTTTGGTGCTTGGAACCTTCATCAAATACAAGGACACTCCAATTGTCAAAGCCAACAACCGAAGCCACACCTACGTTCTTCTCATCTCCCTTCTGCTTTGCTTCCTCAGCTCCTTACTCTTCATTGGACAACCTTCACAAGTGACCTGCCTGCTCCGCCAAACTACTTTTGCTATTATCTTCTGTGTGGCCATTTCCAGTGTGTTGGCCAAAACCATCACTGTGGTCCTGGCCTTCATGGCCACCAAACCAGGATCCAGGATGAGGAAATGGGTGGGCAAAAAAACAACACATTCTATTGTTCTTTCTGGCTCCTTTATTCAAATACTGATTTGTACTCTTTGGCTAAGTACTTCCCCTCCATTTCCAGATAAGGATATGCACTCAGTGCCAGGAAGAATCATACTGGAATGTAACGAGGGCTCAGCTATCATGTTTTACTCTGCCCTTGGCTATCTGGGCTTCTTGGCCATTGTCAGTTTCACTATGGCATTCCTAGCCAGGAAGTTACCTGACAGTTTTAATGAAACCAAGTTAATCACTTTCAGTATGTTGGTCTTTTGCAGTGTTTGGTTTTCCTTTGTTCCAACTTATTTGAGCTCCAAAGGGAAATACATGGTGGCTGTGGAGATCTTCTCCATCTTGTCCTCCAGTGCTGGCTTATTGGGTTGCATCTTTTCCCCAAAATGCTACATCATTTTGCTGAGGCCAGACTTGAACAAGAGGGAACAGCTAATTAGGAAAGTGTGAAAATCTCAGCCACCTGAAGCCTTGAAACCAGGATTTCGGCTGAATGCTGATGGCTGTGTTGGTGAAGAATAAAGGATCTTATTTCTTCCTAACTTCCTGATGTCGCCACTCACAATTCCACTTGAAGAGTTAATGGAAATACATACTTTAGAAATGAGAAAAAGACCCTGTTCAAGTGATCATAGTCTTAATGAGAGCTTAATGAAAGCTTTCTCCCAGATGCAGTTTATTGAGTATAATAATCTGTATAAATAAAAAGACCCATCTGTCCTTCCATCCATCTGTCTGTGAGTGGAACTACACGAGATGCACGGGCGAGTTGCGGGTCCTGCAAGGCTCTTTGGGAAGCGTAGGTTTTTTGTTTCTGTTTTAAACAGCTGCTCAATGTGATTCTCAGCCTCGGAGAATCGCAACCGGAGGGACTCTCTCTCTCTTTCAAAAATCCTCCAGGAGTTCAGGACAGGGGTGGGGAACAACATAACAGGAGGCAGGGAAAAGCCTGGAGAGACTCTTTCTTCAAAAAATCCACTTGGCTCGGTTTTCCTTCAGGAGCTCAGAAACGGGGCAAGGGGACGTAACAGGAGGCAAGAAAAAAAGAGGAGAGAAAATCAGCGCTGCAATTCCCCGCTGGGAGAAGAACAATGGGAGGGACTGGGATTCCTCTTCAAGTGTAAAACTTCTCAGCGTTTTTCATGCCTACTGTTACATTGTTCTCCACTCCCCACCTCCCACCCCCATCCTGAGCTCCTGGAGGATTGTTGAAAGAGGGAAAGAGAGAGAGAGTCCCTCTGGTTGTCATGTTCCCCAGCTGAGAATAGCATCATGTGGCCAGATTGTTTTTAAAACTACCCCTCCCAGGTAAGCTTGCAAACCCAACATGTGAAGATCACATGTCTAGCATCTCATGTAGTTTGGCAATGTGACACACACAAATCCTCAGAAGACGAAGGAGTCTCAAAATTGGCCAACTGCTTCAGAATAGTGATGGGAATGCAATGCTAAACATGAAGGGAATAGGAACATCATGGCCTACATAATTGGGGGGAAAGCAACCCTCTTTCCCCTTGCATTTTGCTTTGGAAGTCGTTGTCCCACATGCAGCTAGGCATTTGAAAATGTGCCATGTTCAGGCTGGTGATAGAATGGCATTCCCAAGAAGGATGGCAATTGAAAGATCCTGTCTCAGATTATACATAGAAGGCCCCTATGCTGTGTTATTGACAATGAAAGCTGAGGATATCCATAGCAGGCATAACTCATCTGAAAATAAATCTAGTATCTTCAAAAATAACCACTGGCTTCTAGATGGTAATGGGAATTGCAGTGCTGAACATGAAGGAACAATCACTGCATGATCCCCAGAAATCCACACTCCCCTGCTTTTTGCTTTGGAAGCTATGATTGTCTCTGGCAAGTGTAACTCATCCAAAACTGAAACTGGGAGCCTCAAAACTGCAGCATGCACAACTCATCCAGAAACAAAGCTAGTAGCCTCAAACTTGGCCACTGGTTTCTGGAGGATCATGGGAACTGCAGTGCCAAACATGGACCTAAGCAGATCAACCTGACCTATGTAATGCTCAAAGAACCCACCCCTCCTGAGTTTTTGCATTGGAAGCTATGGCTATCTGTGGTAGGCATAACTCATCAGAAAATAAAGCTAGTGGCTTTGTAAGCCATCTACCAGGCCCACACATGCTACCCTGGCAAGACAGGAGCACAGTTGCCATTTCCTGGCCAGGAGACTGGAAAAGTACTGAACTGTGGGTCATGGGAATGATGGGCTTACAGCCCCACAGCCCTCTGGAGTTTGTGCAAAATCTACAGATCAAAGAAGTGATCTTTCTGAGTTCCTGAATCCTCTGATCTTCCCCCATCACCTCTTCCCTAATTAATGACACTCAGGAATCTGAGAGCGTCTTCCTGTCCCATGCTCAGCAAGCTATCAATCAGTCTTTTGGTTATGATTGTTTCCTCAGAGATGCTTGGTCAAACTTTCTCTGGTTTTATTGCTTCACAATGCCAAGATAACCTGCTGAATTATTGTTTTAAGCAAAAGTCTGCATCCTGCCCCAAAGGATGGATTTTTCCTATAAAAAGGGCTGCTTCCAGCCTATGTGTGCATGTGTGCATTTCCATTGCACATCCTTGGACTTCTGGCCTGAGCCCCTTTTCCCTCTCCTTGCTGTGATGTGCTGGGCACTCCAAGATGCTTCCCTGTGGACCCCTCTTGTCTTCAAGATTGGTAACTATGGCTTTCTCTCTGTACTGCTTTCTCATTCGTATCTGTGTGTGTGTGCTGTGCTTGTTCTATACAATTGCTCTTTTACTGCTTTTAATAAAAAACACTCCTGTTGAACATCTGCCTAGTTATTAAAGAATTCTCCAGAGGCAAGTAGTCCTGCTATACACTGGTTAAAAGATCCCATAGTTACCCTCCTCTTGCTAAGCCTGTCCTTGCTGCTAAATTCCCCAACAAAACTTGCAAGAGGAAACACTATCACTTTGGGTAACAGCTTCAAAATAGGTAACCAGCTTCAGGGTGATTGGGAGACTTGCAGTGTCAAAAATGAAAGGAATCAGAATATCCTGGAACAAATTAGTTCCAGAACAGCCCTCTGTTATTTGCAATGGAAGCAAAGATTTACTCAAGAGAAGTCAGTGTTTACTGTCAGCTCAGCTAGATGTGGGGGAAATATTGCCTCTCTGAAAAAACATCCTACCTGGCCTATCACAGCTGTGGATAGAATGTCAGACTAGGACCAAGGAGATCCATGTTGAAACTCCCCTCTCTGCCATGGAAATATGGGCCAGTGATACACTTTTAGCCAGACATACCTCATAGAGTTGTCGTGTGAGCATAAAATGCAGCAGAGGAGAACTATGAAAGCTTCTTGGTTTTTTTATACACATATTTGCATTCCTGTGTGTTCAGGCCCAATTGAAATGAACACATGGATGAAGTCCAGTGATGGAGAGAGAGAGATTTTGTTTATATAAACAAGGAGGAGCATTAGTACATGGTTAAAATCACCCTAGAAACCAGCGGCTCTTCAGAAATTTTCACCACTGACTGGGGCTCTTACACTTTGCATATCATTAACAGAAATTATAATAAAAAGTACATTACTGGCTCAAAAGGTGGCATCCCAAAATGATGTGGTACAATTTCATTGGCCAGTTACAAATGGGCTTGATCTTCTCACAGTTAGCAATGGTTTGTCATTTCAAAGAACAAACATTTCTTCTCTGGCACCCCTGGTATCAATAAAGTAACTATCCTGCGGATGTGTACCATTTCCAAGGCTGGTCTGTGGTAGAGTTGGGCATGAACAGAAAAAAACAATGAACATGGTGTTCTTTGTTCATTGCCATCCACGATCAGGGACTCATGAATAACCACGAACATGGCCCTGTTCATGAACATGTTCGTGGTTGACTGTTCATGGGGGCCAGCAGGCTCTCCTCCAGCCATCATCCAAGTCAAGTTCCCTACTGCACCACTCCCAGAAACCTGACCTGAGCAGGCAGCAGGAAAGGTACCAATAATAAGTAATAGCTTGGCCCCAGAGCCTGGCAGCAGCCCTGGAACTTGAAGGGGTAGATCCCTACTGCACCACTCCCAGAAACCTGACCGGCTTCCCTGCCGCAGAAGCCATTTGAAGGGCAGGAAGGCCATTTTCAGCCTCTTCCATCACCCTGCAGGCCCCCAGGGTGGCGGAAGAGGCCAAAAATGACATTCCCACCCCTCCTGAGAGGAGAGGAAGGATGATGCACTGCAGGATAAGGTAAGTGTGGGGCTGGGGCTGGGGAAATGGCCATTTAAACTGCCCTGTAAATACAACCCAACAAACCAGCATGGAAAGGAGCTTCCACAAACCCTGGTTCGCAAACCCCGAACCGGCCTGGTTCGGGGTTTGCAAACCAGGTGCCAGACTGTCTGGCTTGACGAACAGCAACCAACAGCAACAAACGAGGCTTGCAACGACCACCTGTTCGTTTACAATGGGGCCTCACAAACAGTTTTTTCATGAACAGCAGATTGGGCTGTTTGTGGCTTTTTTTTGGTTCATATTGCTGTTTGTGCCCATCTCTAGTCAGTGACTGTTCCCATTCTTTAGCATAACAAGCAGGACAACTGTCCACTGTAAATCTGTCCCATTAGATGATATAGGTACTTTGGAGGAGGTGATCGCCCAAACATTTCTAAGACAATAGTTTTGATATTTTACCCTTTGAATCTGCAAGCACCCCAATTTGTGGCAGGATGCTGACCATTTATCTTTACCATGGTGTCAAGAGCAGCAATTGGGTTTCCGTTGCAGGCCTTGAAGAGGCCTGTAGATATCTAATCTCTATGCAGTATAAAGAGAGCAATTTGCCAGTTTGCTTTTACAACTCTGGAATGCAGTTTCAGTTCTTGCAAGCATCTCATGCTGGCTTACAAAGGTGAGAAAATGCAGACAAAGGACTTTTCTGTTTCTTGTATTTTAAACTGAAAGCCAGGCCATTTTGACAAGAGGGAGAGAGATTAAATCATATTCTCAGTTACACTCACATAGTCATATTCCTTTCATTCTATGGTTATGCTGCGGGCCATTTGAGGAGCAGGAAGGCCATTTTTGGCCTCCTCCGTCACCCTGCGGGCCCACACAGCAGCAGAAGAGGCCAAAAATGGCCTTCCCACACCTCACGGGAGGAGGGGGAGGATACCGCGCCCACAGGGCAAGGTAAGTTTGGGGCTGGGGCTGGGAGTGGGGGTGGTGGCTGGGGTTTGGGCAGTTTAAAGGGCCCTGCCATTTGCAAGCAGCAGGTCCCTTTAAACTATCAGCTAGCAAAGGGATCCCCCCCCTTCGCTGCCTGCTAGCTGATAGTTTAAAGGGACCTGCCACTTGCAAGGCAGGAAAGGGCCCTTTAAACTGTCAGATGCTGCTTTCCCTGCCACTGCTAAGCAGCCGGAAAGGGGCGTTTAAACCCCACGAACCACAAACTGGTTCGTAAACTTGCCCCAGTTCATGACAGTTCATAGTTCCTGGTTTGTGAAAACCCACGAACCACGAATCTCATGGTTAAGGGTTTTTTTTGTGGTTTATGCCCATCTCTACTGGTGACCTCTTTATCTTTGGAGTAGGATGCTTTTTTAGACTCATATGGTCTATCTTTGTAGCAGTGATAGATGGTATGCTTTTCTGTTGATTTAGCTCATGTTCAGAATATTGAATAATTATGTTTCAATAAGGCTCAGAGGGGAAACAGAGATTCTCTAATAGCATTTTCTTGTGTACTACACTGAATAATAGACCTAAAAAGGTTATTGTGTACCTCTTGCCAGGAATTAAATGATCTAATATAGGAAAGCTAACTGCTTAGGGCTTCTTAAATGCATGGATGTATATCTGTATATTCTCAAATGTCCATCATATATATCTTTAGTTAGAAAATCTAACTTTGCTTAATTTAGTAAACTACTTGGAACAATTGGATTTACATCATTAGTTCAAGGTCACACAATCCAGTATTCCTTGCAGGAAAATTTGAAATACTTGAACACAAACATTTACTTTAATTGTATGTTTCATTCACAGCCTCAGAGTGGACACAAAGAACCTTCCTAGAGTTCTAGGTGATGTTACAAGATGATGGGAGGGGAGTCTGCTTATTTTCCACACGGCTTCCAGCCTGCTGTAAAAGAGTGCTTCACATGCCCCCCCCCAAAAAAAATTGGCTGCCCCCATTGTTAGCAGTCAGACCCTTTCTCCCTCTGAGGGGCAGTTTACAGAAATAAAATCCTAAATCCTCATATAGCATAAGTGTAAGGCACTGCCTGGCCTGAAATAAAACAAAATGAGCGGCTGGCTGACTAAATACCCCCTCTTTGCCCCAGAGAGATGCATAACTTAGGACAGATTACCAGGAATATCATGACTCATCTTGTCAACACTCAGCCTCACTCCCCATCTCCTATTTAGCCTAACACCCAAGCTGTTCAGCAAACCTAGTAGCTTTTTGCATTTGACACACAAAGGGTCATTGAACACCATTTACAGTTATTGTCCACCTTAGGTAAACACATTTAGCCTCTCCCATCTGGAGGAACCCATTAAGTCATTATTTTGGGGGCAGATATGTCAGCTTGCCCCACGGAGCATTTTGCTTATATCTGGACTAGTGAGTATGTGGATCGATACATATATCCATACTGGTTTAGGCCTTCTCTTCTCTTCTTCATGAAATTCTGGTTGTTTTGCTGCTGCCTCCGTGGACCCCTATCTGTGAGACTGGTAACTATCACTTTCCCCAAAACTGCTTTCTCCCATTTTTCTCCCTGATTTCTTCTTAGTTAGCCTTGTATGTGTGCTGTTATGTGTTGTTTTCTGTATGTTTGTCCTTTTATTTCTCTTTTAATAAAAGAAACCTTTCCGGTTGAATATTTGCCTGATTTATTTGAGAGTTCTCTAAGGGAATAATCCCTGTAAACAAAGGTGGAGAATTCCAGTTATCCCCTCTTTCTTGTCTCCTTTAAAGCAAATTTCCCCAACTAATTAGGAAAGTCCCTATTTGGGTATGTGGAATTCCTGTTCAGCACAGCATTCCAACACTACAATGGAGTGGGGGCTGTGTAAGTTTCCTAGCACTGCTAATAGATCTCACTGTACATGAAGCAGTGGCCACTAGTAAGATTATATAACACAATAAGACAACAAGAATGCTGTAAAGTCCAGGAAGCATCTCAGCGTAATAAACAGCCTCACTCATCACAACACAGCAGGCTGTAGAATCTTATGCAGAGTCTGCAGTTACTGTGACAGAAAATATTCTCACAGCCAAAGAGGATTATGCCGCCTCTGTGCTGAGCTAGGTGGGGAGAGGAACCCTAACCTTGAGGCTTAACTGACATTTGTGGGAATAGTGCACTTTCTCTTTCAGATTGTGGAGTCTGGGTTGTTGAGACCATATAGAGATAGAAGGACAAAACAAGCTGAAAAGAGGGAGCTGACTTCAAAGAAAGGGTTTGGATACTTTTACTCTGACGAGTGGGGAAGAAGTGTGATACAATCAACATGTCAATTCTGCCAGTTTGGCCATCTTGTCATTGCCTTGATATAGTATTCCAGGCCTTCACCTCTCTGCCCACAGCACTTCAGTTTTGGTCATTGCACTCATTTTGATAAAGAGCATAACACCCTTTAATATATTATTTTAATTGACTGGTCAAAAGTCAGCTTGGAGGGAAGTTGTATCTCATGTTCTGACTGGTCCAAGGAAGGAACTCCCATACTAGAGGAAAACTGCATGAATGCCACAGCCCAAGGTGTAGCTGTTTGTCAGATACATCCATCAGCTACTTCTGACAAGAATATAGTACCAAATTTTGCAAGCCATAGGAAGCTTTACACGTTTACAGTAAGGGGAGAAACTTGGACTGGTTTCTCCAAGAAGCAAGAGAAATTTAATCATTGCAAGTAAGCCTAGGAAGCCTAGGTAGTAACTGAATTTTCGTTATTTTACACGTTTTCTGAAGTATTGTTATATTGTTCCCAAGTAACTTTCCTTCTAGAATGCAGGTTTAGCCAATAAAGGTTTAAAAACATGGCTTCTGGATTTGGGAATGGACCTCTTGGAAAAAGCTAACTTTATCTTTCTTGGTCACAGATTCACCAGGAAAATAGTGCTAAACCAGACAGCTGTGTCAGAGAGAAAGGGGTCTAGGGAGGAAGTCTCTCAAGCGTGCATGCACAGATTCAACAAAGTTGGCCAAAAGCAACCCCAAGGTGGTTCTGACACATACTAACATGACCCCAATAGCATCTGTTTCAGGGGAGTTGTCTGGAGGAAAAGAAAAACACTAAGATGGGATAAGGAGAAAACCCAGGAGGCTCTCTGAGCTTCTCACAGATCTATGCCTTCCATTTCCTTTTGTCTGTTAGATGCCTGCAAAATGAAGACAGATACTTCCCACTGAGGTCTTCTTAGCTAGCTCAATACACATATTTATTCTGTGTATGCAATTTTTAAAAAAAGATATATAATTTTAAAAAGACATTCAATTAAGCAGAGCTTCTACTTGAAATACTGAAGAACTACTGTCAGAATTATGATGCATAATCTCACTCTCGGACATTTTGGCTCTGGCTCGTGTGAAAGCCATGCCGTAGTTGCATCCCCCATCCTGTGTCAGGCTGGAAAAGATAAGGGATCTCTTTGACTTAAAGTATACATACTCTGATATGATAGACTTGGCACAGACTGATTTGTGAAATGTTAGAGGCATTGGTCTCAGATCCTACCTCTTAGCCTAGTACTTTAGTAGATGGTAACTGTGTTTGGATACTACCAGTTTAACACGATGTGGTTTCAATTTAAGAAGCAAAGGCCAAAGTTAAAGCTAAACTTTTGGACTGTTTTCTACATGGAAGAAATCAGCCATATAAGCCTGCACCAAATCTGAATCTATATTGTCCAGAGACTCATCTACCACCAACACAAAGAGGTTAAACTGCCTATTAGAACTTCAGAGGCAACAAATTATACTAGTGCTGCACGGAGTTTGCAGGTTGGCAGGTGTGGGGCCAGTGGGAAGCAATTATCTCCCTCCAAATTCTCAAAATTACTGCTTTCTTCCTAGTTTGGAATTGTTTTGCTGGACTCACTAGCAAGGGAAATAATAAGAGCATCTGATAAATAATCTAAAACAATGATTTCATTGCATCTAGAAATAGATACGGCTCATATGGGCATCTGTACATTCTTTCCCCATTATATTTTACAGTAATGAGACAATATTGATGTGACATAATACAGTGGATGAAAAAGAGGCAATCTTTATGTGAAAGGGAAGTTTCATTATCAGAATGCTGCGGGTGCTGATGCTGCTGCTGTTGCCATATCACATGGCATGCATGATGAGTTCCATTAATTGCAGTATATACAATGACCCTTTCCCAATCCCTCACAGTTTCTATCAGATGGGGGACCTTCTTATTGGTGGGATCGCTACTCAAGTTGGTTTCATCAATAACCCTCCGTCTTTCAAAGAATATCCTGCCCGCATGCTGATTGATGAACCTTTGTAAGGATCTTTTTCTTTCTATAACTTGCTCTGATTCTTGTAGTGAGGCAGCATGTAAGTAACAATTGATTTCCTTTTCAGGGTAGTTTGTTTACTTCATTATAGCCCATCTTTCTCCTCAGTGGAGACCTTAAGTGGCTTGCATTGCTTTTCCTTCTTCCTCTTTATCACAACCATCCTGTGAGATAAGTTTGTAACTTGCTTGGATCACTGTAGTCAGGCAGTTATTAAGTAATAATAGGACAAATAGAATTCCAAGAGACTCTAGGTTTTCATTTTGTTGTTTTTGTTGTTGATGATGACTCAAATGGTCTGAGGTAAACAGAAAGGGATTAGAAAAGCCGCCAAATAAATCTCATTCACATTGTGTTAAATAGTGCTTTGAAGCTAGGTCTGTGTCGTACCCTAGTCTCCATACTTCCTGTTTTTTCTCCATTGTTATCAGTCATGACCTCTCTTAAAAATATGTGGAGTGGTGATAACAAATCATACATAGGGGACCTAATCTTGCAAATTTCTTATTTCAAACTGAATATTTCCTTTTTGATTTTTAGTTTCTTTTGTAAGAAAGTAATCTTTCTGTTGGCAACAGTTTTCTTTCTTCATTCCTAATATTCCCATCAAAATATATGCGTGTTTTCAACATTTATAATGAATTTATTGAATATAAATGCTGTTAAAATGGCATTTGAGAGGAAAAGTCATGTAACAGTGCAATTCTGGGCAGTGTTACCCCCTTATATCTCTATTAAAATCAATGGGCTTGCAATGAAGCATTTCTTAGATTACAGTGTAATTACAGTGTACAGTGGTAGAGAGTGTCGTCAGGTCTATCTGACCTATGGGAATCCATGGTGGGATTTTCAAGGCAAGTAGACTAAAAGATGTGATTTGCCATTGCCTGCTTCTGCAATCCTAATCTTCGTTGGAAGTCTCCCATTCGATTGCTAACCGAGGTTGACCCTGTTTAGCTTCTAAGGGCCAAGCTACAAGTGACGAATGACACTTGAACAGCAAGTGGATTAAGTGGAGCACAAGTGAACAGGGAGAAATACACTTGCCGTTCAAGTGTCATTCATCACTTGTAGCTTTGCCCTAAGATCTGATCAGATCAGGTTTGCCTGGGCTATCCAGGTCAGGGCAAACCATCTATAAGCAGGGCCAAAATGGCATGTAGCCATAAATTATGCATCTTAGCAAGCACTTGAACCAATGTGGCAGCAGTTCATAGACTCTTTATCTTTAATGGAGGGCAATACATCTCATGAGCTTGACAGGTCTTTCACACAAAAGTTACAGCTGAACTCCACTATGGGGTTCCCATATAGATCCCAGTCTGTGGTTCCAATACGGAAATAATTCAAATATCTGTCCTTGATGCACCGTTTGGCATCCCCAGATGTGTGGCTGCATCAAATTTATCCCTAGAAGTTGGGATGAAACACCTAGCTATACTTGGCTTTTTTTTTTTGCTACCATAACATTTAAATTATTCTTGCACCTTGCTTGGAGCCAGTTGTGAAGTCCACAACTGTACAATTAGGCTCCTCTATCCCAGGCACGATTGAGTCAGAGATCAGAAAGAGAATTTTGTTTAAAAACCAGCATGGATTATATGACTGGACCATATGACCATGTATCAGATGCTAAACGAATCTATTCCACAGTATATTTGAACTTCTTGCTTTCATCACTGTTTGTTGTGAATAATATTTATATTCTATTGTAGTCCCCTTGCATTGTCACTTTTCCCCTTTGGGCTCTTGTAATACAGTAAGAATCACAAGTCTATATGGTAGATTCTCCAGCAAAGGATGTGACAGGTGAATCATGTACCTGAAACACTAGCATATTTTCTCTTTTCATGAGAACTCCAGGGTAGTTTAAGAGCTTCTTTGATAACACACTACCTGACAACATACAGATGATATTTTAATGTTTTAATAGGTTGTTATCTGCCCTGAGACTGCTCGTGGTGTGGGAAGGGTAGAACAGAAGTTCGAAATAAATAAATAAATAAATAAATAAATAAATAAATAAATAAATACATACATACATACATACATACATACATACATACATACATACATACATACATAACTTTTGCCAACTGCTCAGAAGATTGTGATATACTCAATCTCCTGACTGGGAATAAAAACTCTATTGCTCTTACAGTCACTAAATACATTTAGGTAGCTCTAAAATTCAAGCTAATGCCATTTCCTTAGCTTTGGAATAAATAGGAAGTAAGCCTGATGATTACCTTGGAGTCATTACTGATTTTAAATAATGTTACTTTTAAAAATATATACATCTCTCTCTCCTTTTATCTTTCCAATGCTGTCTTTCTTGATCCTGTGAATTTTAAATTGATCGATATCATACTTTCTAAAGGCCAGTGTGGTGCACAGACTTTTTGAATATGAATGAGTAATGTATAAATAAAACAAAGAAAATCACTTGGAAAATTATAGGGAAAAAAATTAATGAAAATGATACCATAAGAAGACAAATAGACATGAAAATAGTATTCTTGCATTTGAGGCTGAACAAGTAAAAAAGAAGAAAAACAAGCCAGTCTTCTCCTGGCTTTCTTTCTAATTGGGCGCAGTTACAGTTTTCTTTGTTGTTCAATAAAACTAAGCATTTGTTTTTATACAAGCTGGCACATGTTAGAGTACAGCTATAGGAAATAATTCATAAATTGAAAGTTCAGCAGGGAGGATGAACATGGAAAGGCAATTTTTGTTGCTTTATTAAATATCATCTTTGCAGGTCAGTAACAAAACACTACCAGCACATCTTGGCCTTGGCATTCGCTGTAGAAGAACTGAATGAGAATCCCACCTTCTTACCAAACTTCACTTGGGGTTTCTACATCCTCAACAGCTACAACCTTGGAAGGATGACTTATAAGGCAACCCTCAACCTGCTTTCTACACAGCAGAAGTTGGTCCCTAACTTCAGTTGTAATATTCAGAAGAATCTTATAGCTGTCATTGGAGGCCTTTTGTCTGAAACCACTTCCAATATGGCCTCCATTCTGAACATTTACAAGACACCACAGGTAAACTTTAAACATGGGAATATAGAGATTTCACAATTCTGACATATAATTTAACTTGTTGATTTCATCCATTGGAAACATAACAATGCATTCTTTTCAGCTCGCTCATGGATCATTTTCTGCTGCCCAGGGTGACAAAATGCAGTTCCCTTTCATGTATCAGATGGTCCCCAATGAAATCTATCAATACAGGGGAGTTGTACGCTTGCTTCAGCATTTTGGATGGACTTGGATTGGGCTCCTGGCTATGGATGATGATAATGGAGAAAAGTTTCTTCAGACAATAATACCGATACTCTCTGAGAATAACATTTGTTTTGCATTTGTGTTCAAATTAATAAAACAAGTTTATATGGAAGAGATTACAGACTTGGCTTTATTGCAGTGGGAAATGTACCCAGTCCTCATGGACAAAAAAGCAAATGTATGTTATATATATGGAGAGCTTCCAGCCATGATTGTTTTTAGACTCGTCCTTTATTCAGCACCATTTGTTTTATTGCCTCCTCTGGGCAAAGTGTGGATAGTTACATCACACTGGGAGTTTGAGTCAATTTCTGTCCAAAGGATTGAAAATATAGAATCCTTCCATGGTGCTCTGTCTTTTACAGTCCATTCTAATCAGCCACCAGGATTCCAAAAATTCCTTCAAGCCATAAGACCTTCCTGGGTTGGAGGAGATGGTTTTATTCAGCACTTCTGGGAACAGGCATTTGGCTGTTCATTAAAACAGTCTCATGAGCAGAAGGAAAATGAAAAAATCTGCACTGGGGAGGAGAAACTGGACAGCCTCCCTGGGACTGTGTTTGAAATGGGAATGACAGGCCACAGCTACAATATCTACAATGCTGTCTGTGTTGTGGCCGAAGCTTTGCACAACATCCACCTGTCTGGATCCAAACATAGAAGAGTGATAGAAGGAGGAATGTTGGACATTCATAATGTACAGCCCTGGCAGGTATTGAAGTTGGTCAAACAGGTCATCATGTCATCCAGGGATGGACAGAATTCTTCTCTTTAAGTCTAATTATATAAGTGCCCCTTTAACTTTGCAAATCCAGTACTTTAATCAACTTATACTTTTTAAAATCTCTCTCTCTCTCTCTCTCTCTCTCTCTCTCTTTGTGTGTGTGTGTGTGTGTGTGTGTGTGTGTGTGTGTGTGTGTTTCCCCCCAATCTAGTTCCACAACATTTTAAGGAGAATCTTGTTCAATAATAGTGTTGGAGAAACCATGCAGTTTGATAAAGATGGAGAATTAATTATGGTTTTTGATGTTACCAACTGGGTTACGTTCTCAAATGGGTCATTTTCTAGAGTAAAAGTGGGAAGTCTGGATCCTCATGCTCCTTCAGACAAACAGCTAACTCTGAATGATGATGGAATTGTGTGACATAGAAGCTTTAACCAGGTGAGGCATAGTGAAAAAATATTCTGTTCTTTAACCTCAATTCCTTTGTAAGACAGCAAGTTCCTTCTTTATAAACTGAGGGATTAAGAAATTCCACCACATGTTCTTCACTTGCATTTCCTGTTCTTTCCTTATAGATTATAATATCCCCTTTGAACGTATCTTCTAAAAACTTGTGTTCTCCTCTTCATTTCTATTCATGATGTAAATACTCTATAAAGGCTATTTTAAACCCGAATGAAAATTACCTCAATATACTCCAGCTTTAATTCCCTACATCCATATCTCCTTCATCTATTCCTGTGCAGAAGTGCCAGTCCCCAGGCTTCCAGCTGCTAGCAGTTCCCTCACTCAAGTTGCTTGCTCAGCATCAGAGAGATCCCATGCATTGGTGTTCCCACGCTGTGGAACAGGCTACTTGAGGAGGTGGGGACCAGATTTAGAACACTTTGTGATGTGCTTAAATTTCCTCTGCCATGGCTTTTAATGGGTATAACCTGCCAGTATTTCTTGTGTGGAGAGAGTTATTGGGGGATTTGTTTAGTTATTTTTAGATTGTAAGGCTTATAGGCATTATTTGAAAGACATGAGAAATGTTGGGAATTAAATATTTGAATAAAAATAAAAAAAATATTACCAATATCTGATAATATGTTCATATTTACATTGTTTAAAAATTGTAATTACACATACAACAGAGATCAGCAGAATATACGCTCATTACTATGAGATAAGCAGAATATATGTTTGGAAGTGGTGGCCTAACCAAAGGAACTATGAATCCAAAAGGAACTATGACAGCAAAAATGGAAGGAGAAGCCCCTCTCCCTCCCCACCACAGATTGAAATACACCCAAACATGAAAAGCTGCACAGATTTCTCAAGGGGATGCTTTTTGTAATGCCTAAGAGTCCCCAATTTGTGTGGTGAACAGAACTCTCTTACAACACAGAAATTCCTAAAGTCCTGGTCTAAGATTTTGTTTCAAATCCTGCAACCATTTACCTCTATTTCTGTTTTTTTTTAATTCATGTTCAAGTTCCAGTAAAAGTTAGTAAATTATTGAAAAGAGGTGGTAGGGTTAGCATAATTATCCATTCAGTTCTCAGATTTTATCACATTCCTTAAAAATGCTTTCTTCCTTGTCTAAACTTGAAAACAATTTGATATTTGAACATTTCAGAAGATTGGGATTTTTTTTGCATTTTTGTCACAACTTTCCAGATGATTCTGGTATGGTTTGATTCAGATACAGTGTATGTAAAAATAGTGATTACAAATTTTTGATACATATGAATATCCTTTTGGCTCATGATGACCAACAGACCCATCCTTGACTCATATCTTCAGTTCTGTGAAGGTAGACATTCTTGCCATTATCAGATGCTTTCTGCATCTGGGCCTCAACACATAGTATATATCGATATGGGTTAGATGGTTCTTCTGATCTACACAAGACCACACATAATTGTGTTACTCCTTTGTTTCATGCCCCTCTCCAAGGGTATTCTATTCTGAGTTTCTCACTCCCTTTATAGCTTGTCTAGCCATGTTATGCATATTTTAATTAATCACACATCTGTGATCTAGTTGGCACCAATCATCATGATATACTACTGTCTAATTTGTACATGGGCAGATTTGTTCTCTCTGATGTCACCATTTCTTGCCACAACCCCATTATTGGTATCAGAAAAAAATTACTTGATTCTCTCCTTCCTTTCCATTGATTGACAGGCACTTCCCCTTTCTGTCTGCAATGACCACTGCCATCCCGGCTACAGCAAGAAAAAAAAGGAGGGAGAGAAATTTTGCTGCTATGACTGCATCGCATGTTCAGAAGGGATGGTGTCTGAGCAGATGGGTAGGAAGCAAGCTGCAAAGAATTCTGGTCCAATCGGCAAAAGTAATGTGCCCAGGCCTGCTGTCCTGCCATTTGATATGCAGAAATAAAGAGATGCAGCTTTTTATGGAGGAGAAATAAACACCATCAGCTAGTAATGCTGGCAACCCCACTGGTGCTTAGACACCATTAGACACCATTCCCCACAGAACTAACACATTTTAAATTTACAGAATCTGATTAGCGGTATGGAAGCCCCTACTAAATCAATTGTTCTTGGCAAACCTGACTGTTGCCACTGCCAGGCCTCAGACCAGGTAACCTGCTCATTCACACATGGTCCTTGGGGGTGGCCCAGGCTGCCAGGGCTGCCAAGTTGGCTACACAAACCTATCTGAATGAAAAGTAGGCAGATAGTTCAAGCTCTTATGCATTAAGCTCATTGATTCATATTATTCTGAAATGTCATTCCTTCCCTTTCCATTTATTCGCTTTCCCTTCCCCCTTCTTCCCTCCCATATGCCTTTTGATGATATTGTTCTTTGCGGTTGCTGTGCCTCACATTGTTTGCTGTTGTCTGCCTTGCAGATAGATACAGTCAGTCACTGTATGGGTAGAATGAGGGCCAAGCTACAAGTGACGAATGACACTTGGGGCCAAGCTACACATGACGAATGACACTTGAACAGCAAGTGTATTTCTCCCTGTTCACTTGCCCTCCACTCAATCCACTTGCCGTTCAAGTGTCATTCGTCATGTGTAGCTTGGCCCTTGAACAGCAAGTGGATTGAATGGAGAGCAAGTGGAGGGCAAGTGAAAAGGGAGTAATACACCTGCCGTTCAAGTGTCATTCGTCACTTGTAGTTTGGCCCTGAGAGACTGTCTTTCTTCATCTCTCCCAACCTCCCACTTCTTCCTGCCATTCTCAGTGAATGTTATGGTAGAACCGGAGATACAAACAGAGTCTTCTGTGAAATGTCCTCATTCTGTGTTGTGTAAAGGGAAGGGAGGAGAAAGGCAGACTATTCCAGCATATGAATTGGCTGTTTCACAAGCTATCTGACTGGCCCATATTTCAAGGTAAAGTATTAACTAAAGCCAGGAATATACATGTGCTCTGTAGAAAGCATATGGACAATTATCTCCAAGACTAGGAACCAAGCCCGTCGTAAAAACAATGGGCTCTAGAAAACAGTACTCCTGCTCATGCCATGTCCATGGAGAGTGGCAGGCAAGCAGGACCAGTAGGGAGGCCTTTCCTTCACAGAATCTCCCAGTGCAGGGCCTGGGCCAGATGGAGGGAGGCTAGTTGCAACTAGCCTGCCAACTCCTCCTGAGGGCCTCTCTGCATGCTCCTTCTGGAAGCCACGTCAGGTCCCTCTCCACCAGCCATGGTGATCCTCTCTTTCTGGGAACTGCTGGGGTGTCCATTGGGACAGAGGGGTGCCAGGAGGGGTGCCACTCTCCAGCCAGCCCCTGCCAGCTTGAGGGCCTGAGGCAAGGCTGCAGCCGCCCATCACGCTCCAAACCTGTGGGGGGGGGGTCGTGGCTGGGCCTTCCCATTGCTCTGAGCCTTCCCAGCCACTGGAGGGCCATGCTGCCTTACTGGGCCTTCTGCTGGTGTGCAAGCAAAGATACCTCTCCCAAGGCTTTTCAGCAATGAAGAAGGCCTTCTCTGAGGGCTGCTTCTCCAGGCTTATCCTGGCGCAGGTGCAATGTTGCTGACGACTCACTGTGCCTGTGCCAGGATAAAAAGTGAGTTGTCAGTAACATGGGTTGCCTTTTATATATTAGGATATTGGTCACACCTTTAAATATTTTCTTTTTTATTCAGACATAGATACTTGTGTTGAATGTCCAGATGATCGTCATCCCAGCAAAGACAATAACCAATGCATTCCCAAGGTCACAAGCTACCTTTCCTATAAAGAGACTTTAGGGAGCATCTTAGCTATGTTAGCTATTACTTTCTCTCTGGTAACAACCTTGGTGCTTGGAACCTTCGTGAAATACAAGGATACTCCCATCATCAAAGCCAACAACCAAAGCCTCACCTACATTCTCCTCATCTCCCTCCTCCTTTGCTTCCTCAGCAACTTGATCTTCATTGGTCAGCCAAGGAAGATAACCTGCCTTCTCCGCCAAACGACTTTTGGCATCATCTTCTGTGTGGCCCTTTCCAGTGTATTGGCCAAAACCATCACTGTGGTTCTGGCCTTCATGGCCACCAAACCAGGATCCAAGATAAGGAAATGGGTAGGCAAAAAAATGGCATATTCTATTGTTCTTTCGGGCTCCTTTATTCAAACACTGATTTGTACTCTTTGGTTAAGTACTTCCCCTCCATTCCCAGAAAAGAATATGAACTCAGTGCCGGAGACAATCATACTAGAATGTAATGAGGGCTCTGTTACTATGTTTTATTCTGTCCTTGGCTATCTTGTATTTCTGGCAATTGTGAGTTTCACTGTTGCATTCCTAGCTAGGAAGTTACCTGACAGTTTCAACGAAACCAAATTTATCACCTTCAGTATGTTGGTCTTTTGCAGTGTTTGGTTTTCCTTTGTTCCAACTTACCTGAGTTCCAAAGGGAAATACATGGTGGCTGTGGAGATCTTCTCCATCTTGTCCTCCAGTGCTGGCTTATTGGGTTGCATCTTTTTTCCTAAATGCTACATCATTTTGCTGAGGCCAGACCTGAACAGGAGGGAATGGATAATGAAGAAAGTGTGAAAATCTCAGCCATCTGCAGTTATCAAAACTGGATGTGGTCTGAAATTCAATTGCTGTGTCAGTGAAGAAAGAAGGATCTCTCATTTCTTATTTACTGCCTGCTGTCACTAGTCATAATCCCGCTTCAGTAGCTTGGCAGCAGTATAGAAAGGCGAACAAGAGCCTGTTTCAAAGGTCATAGCCTTAACAAAGGGAAAGTTTTCCTCCAGATGAAACTTCAAAATCTGTTTTTCTTTTCACAATATAGTTCTTGTTGAAAAGTTATCTGATAACTAATGTGCATGTATAGTTCATCTGTTCATTAAGGTTTAGATTTTTAAGAAAACCTATTTCAATATTATTTTCTACTAGCTTTATGAAGGGGCAGTATGACACTTCTGATGGGTACTGTCCAAAATAACCCAAACAGACCTCTTCCGTGGTGACAGTTATTTTTTTAAAAAATCCAGAATACTCCTTGCAAGTATGACAGAACCCTGTAAAATCAATTCATATATTGTCAACATTGGGGTGGAGGTTGGTTTTGTACAAAATATTGTGCCTGGGCATTAGTCAAGGAGAAGATTTACTGTGTAAATTACCAGAATATGCAATTCTGTGGCTCACAGACCTCACACACATCTTTGGATCTAAACTTTCCAGTACTTCAGAAATAGGTAGACTATTAAAAATCCTTAAGTATATCAAAATATAGGAGAGATTAGAGATTACTGTGTCATAATATTTTGTCGTCAACAATGCTTGAAGGCCAATTACAACTACTTCACTTCAAAAGACTTTGTTCTCTTGGTCCAGAGATGATAGAGACTATGTCCCATGCGCAGTTGTTTTGTCAGTATTTTAAAGGAGTTATAGGTTATGCAATCATTCCAGGTCATAGGTTTTTTTCTCTCAGTGCATCCATTCAGCTAAGATACTAGATGTTAAATGACCTCTGTTAATCAAACCTGTGCAATTGCCATATTTTGTTTTAATAAATATATTGCTGAATGTTTTCTTCATTATTCCTGCTGTTGTAAATTCATATCATTTATTCAGGGTCATATTAAACAATTAAAGCATCCTAATTTATGCACATAATCAAGTTTTCAGGTCAAGCCAGATAGTAGTCATTTTTCTAATTTTCGTGATGCAAACTAATTGGCATACCAGTGAGGGCCAAGCTACACATGACGAATGACACTTGAACGGCAAGTGGATTGAGTGGAGGGCAAGTGAACAGGGAGAAATATACTTGCCGTTCAAGTGTCATTCGTCATGTGTAGCTTGGCCCTGAGTCCTTCCTTTGTCTGGATCCTAAGTGATGAAGTTTGGCTTTTTGTCCAATGAATCACATGGGTGAGGGCAGCCAAATCTTTTCTCTTATCTTGGTGCTTTCCATTTTTGGCAGGAATCTTTCCCCTCAGTCCATCAAGCTTCCTACATAGTAGCATGGATGGAGTAAAACACTTCAAGCACCACCAATAGGAAGAATTTAGCTAAGCTGATTTGTACAGCTAATTGGCTGTGCAAGTCAGATTTGTTTTACTGTGCAGAGCTACCACCTCTGTTATCCCTCTCCCAATATACCTGTTCAAATCTGCCTGCTTGTCAGGAAGACTATTGCTGTTACCATGGTAGGAATCCTGGGCACATGTCCCTTGTTCTCTACAGTGTTCCATCCATACCACCAGTTCTAAAGAGATTATTTACCTCTACCTTCTGCAGAACAGCTAGGCTGACAGTGCCATTTACCACTTGGGTCGTTGAGGATTAAAGCTGCCCTTTCTGTGCTTCTGTCCCCTTCCCATATGACTTGGCTATCAGTGGATACAAGAAAGGTGTGTCCTTTGCCTCAGTAAAAAGCACATAGTCCCAGAAAACAGAACAATTCAGAACTGGACCCATGATTACACTGAACCAGAAAGCCCTTCAGGAATTTGTACAAACCCCGAGGTCAGAAGATTCAAATAGGATGATTATTTTCAGTGGGAAGTTCTCTGGATGGATGACATGCTCACTAAGGGTGTGTGACCAAGGTCCAGGAACTGAGGGCCAAGCTACAAGTGACGAAAGACACTTGAACGGCAAGTGGATTGAGTGGAGCGCAAGTGAACAGGGAGAAATACACTGGCTGTTCAAGTGTCATTCGTCACTTGTAGCTTCACCCTGGGTAAATAAGATGGGGTTTTGTTAATCTGGCTTTTCTGAATCAAATTAAAGTGTTCCAGATCCAATCTGGGCTCGGGATCAAGACCTCTGGATAAATCCATGTTGATCTGGTAAATCCGGGAAATATGGCTTCTCCTTTTTGCCTGGCTGTTTCCCTGGCATCTCCTGCATTTTTTTCCAAGAGTGAAAGGGGAGGAGGGGGAGGAGACTGAGGCAGAAGGGAGGCAGAGTGAAGCAGGGAGGGAGGAGCGAGTGGTCACCTCTGCAGGAGCTCTCCTTGTCTGCTTGGTGAGTGACACTGGTTCAGTTGGAATTAGTTGCATCAGGGCCAAACTACAAGTGACGAATGACACTTGAATGGCAAGTGTATTCTTCCCTGTTCACTTGCTCTCCACTCAATCCACTTGCCATTCAAGTGTCATTCGTCACTTGTAGCTTGGCCCTCAGTGCCCCTTGTTTAGGTTTGGTTTGAGAGGAATTTGCTGTTTTGACATGATTCTCTGGTTTAAAGCTCCATTCCCTTGCTTCAGTTTGGTTCTGTTGGGCTTTGTCTGGGTTGAGCTCACATTTGGGAGTGTGTCTCCAGCCAGTGGCTACCTCACTTCTGTGTGTCTGCTTAAGAGCTAGCTTTGAATTTTTCCCACAATAAGAAACAACAAGAGCAGCTTGATCAGGGGGCACTTTGGTTTTTGGAGGACTTCAGTTTGGTTCTATTGGGCTGCCTCTTGCATTTGGGAGTGTGCCTTTGGCCAGTGTTCACTTCAGTTCAGTTAACCTTTATTGGCATCAGTTGGCACAATATTCACAATACAGGAAACAGAAAAACAAGAGTTACTTCTGGAACCACTCCTGATGGAATTGTATAGCCATATAGAGGAACATTGCTACATTCTCAGTGGTTTTAGGCAGGATGTCATTCAGAAGGTGAAAGACATTTAGAGAATCTGGAAAGCCCCTCATATTAACTAATTCTGCTTCTAAATTGGCCTTTGGCCAGTGGCTGCCTTGCTCCTGTGATATTTTTGTCTGAGACTCTGCTTGGAAATATTTCCCACTTAGGAAACAATGGAGAATGGTTGTTGGTATCTTCTTCAGGGACCCACGGAACTGGACCCCAGTGTCCTATCTTCCTGAAACCTGGGTTTCTTTAGTGAATAGTTAGGAGTAGGTTCCCCCAAAATGTAATGGTGTTTGCTTGCAAAATCCCCACAGCCCCTGGATAATTTTCATGGGAGGGAATAACCGGATAAATCCAGGATTCTCTAATCTTGCCAAATAGGATCAGAGAATTTTTCCTGGATTTCAGGGATCCTAGATTTTTTGGGGATTCCTGAAATCCAGACACAAATTTCCCATTTCTTTTAGTGTGCACACCTCCAAGTAGCTTCTTCAACCAATGGCTACTCATGAGCCAATAGCATTTGTATGCCTTGTTTAAAGTTGGGACATGCATAAAATAGCACCTCAGTCCTGTGGGATGGGAACTAAATTGTGTCACCCATTGAACTTCAAAACAGTTCCCAGATATACAAGAAAATTTGTCCTGTACTGAAACACAGCTACAAAATCAGAATTCTCTTTAACTGTTTTAGAGCCCTTTCAAATAGGGTCTTGAATACACTTTAGATTCTGATGCCAAATATTTATTTTATCATGTTACATGGGTTTCAGGGCAAATGATATCTCAATGCTGTCTCAGTGCATATAAACCTCAGTTAATATAAACCTATTTTCTTTTGAGAGTTTTTTTTGGGGGGGAGGCTAGTGCTTTATGTGAGCCCCCATAATGTTGGTTCTCTCTGGCCGACCTGTTGCCATCCTGCTGGAAGCTAAGGGAGAACTTCCCCAGGTCTCAGAAGGACAAGGGAGGAGAACAGCACCTTATTCCTCCTCTCGCCTCAGGACTGTGACTGCTAGTTCTCTCCCAGTCACACACAAATTTTTCCTCCCTGGGCTGTGGAGACTTTCTCCATTTTATGTCCCCATCCTTCAGTCACCATCCTTGTGCAATCAACTCTTATCCCCCTTGTCCACCACTCCTCTTTTGGAAAGGGGCTGGAGTGAACCAGTTGGGTGGGAACCTGCCTCTCCAGCCTGCTCCCACCCTTTTGCATTCCCTCATTCCTGGGCATTGAACTTCATGTCCTGGCTAGAGATGGGCATGAACAGCAATACGAACAAAAAAAAGCCACAAACAGCCCAATATGCTGTTCACGAACAAGCTGTTCGTGAGGCCCCATTCTAAACAAACAGGTGGTCGTTGCAAGCCTCGTTCATTGCTGTTCGTTGCTGTTCGTCAAGCCAGACAGTCTGGCACCTGCAATCAGTTCCCTTGGCAACTTAGGCAGGGATTGTCTGAACTCTGTCTGAACTCCTGCTGTTGCCCTGGAACCCTCAATCTAAGCCCAATTTAGTTTGATAGGCAGGTCGTCCTTTCCAGTGTGGAGCTCCAAATTTGTTACAAGAGAGCAAAGAGCAAGGGGGAGGGGGACTCCCAGCTCTGGCTTAGTTTGCAGTCAGTGGAGAGACAGTTTCTGTTGGCATTTTGATAGAGTGCATTGGAGCTTGAATTTTCTTTGTGTGTGGTGGGATAGGGATCTACCTCTTTGAGTTCCAGGACTGATGCCAGGCTCTGGGCCAAGCTATTATTTACTATTGGTATCTTTCCTGCTGCCTGCTCAGGTAAGGTTTCTGGGAGTGGTGCGGTAGGGATCTACCGCTTCAAGTTCCACGGCTGCTGCTAGGCTCTGGGGACAAGCTATTATTTACTACTGCTACCTTTCTTGGTGGCCGCTCAGGTCAGGTTTCTGGGAGTGGTGCAGTAGGGATCTTGACTTGGATGATGGCTGGAGGAGAGCCTGCTAGCCCCCACGAACAGCCAACCATGAACATGTTTGTGAACAGGGCCAAGCTCATAGTTGTTCATGAATCCCTGTTCATGGATGGCAATGAACAACTAACATCATGTTTGTTTGTTTTTGTTTGTGCCCATCTCTAGTCCTGGCCTCTCCAGAATGAGGTCACTTGGCCTAGCAAGGGAGGTGAGGACTGTGCTGCTTGTGCAGCTGGGAGGACTTCCAGCCTCATTGCCTCCTGCTTGGCACCGCCAGCCCCTTCTCTGTTGGAGAGGATGGGAACGCTGTCTCCACCGGCCCCAGCCACTCCACCACTGAGTAAGGTTCCTCTGTCATTGTGGCTGCCTCTTCCTCCCTAGGTGGGGGTGGGAGAGATGAGGTGAAAAAATCCAGGAAGTCCATTTTTGTTCTTTTTGTTTTTCAAATGTATATTATATACCTGTAAAATGAAGGCAGATACTGCCAAATGAATGTTTCTTAGCTCAATATGGATATTTATTTGTGTCTGTGTGCGAGAAAATATTTTAAAACAATACATTAATTTTAAAAGGCATTCCATTAAACAGAGCTTCTGCTTGAAATATTGAATGCTTTCTATCAGTGACATGCAGAATCTCACTCCCTGACATTTTATGGTTGGCTCTGCCTTCTGTGGCAGCCATTTTGTGATTGCACTCACTATCCTGTGTCAGAATTCCAAGGGTATATTCCAAGCCAGTATATCTCATATCCATGTTCTGATGTGACAGGTAGGCATGAGGCCTGATCTGGGCAACATTATAGGGATTGGTGTAATTTCTTTCCCCCTAAGGCATAGTATTCTAGGAGAAAGTAAGTGTGTCTGGATGCTTCCAGTTTAAAAATGTGGTTTGACACATCAATTAATTTTCACTCATAGACACACATGCACCAGTAAATGGTGGGGGGAGGTATCTGACAGTTTTCCAGGTAGAAAATATGAGTCATATAAACCCCTACCCAGACTGAATCAATATTGTCCAGAGACTTATTTATCCATTTAGCAAAAGTAAATTAAATTAGCCTGTTAGAACTCAGAGACTACACATTTTCCAGTATGTGCCTTTCATTTTCAGTTCGGCAGGTATGGGCCACCATGGGATGCAATTATCTCCTGCCAAACTGTCAAAATTATTGGTTTCTTCCTAGTTTGAAATGCATTTTCCAGAGGGACCAGCTGGGTAAATAATAAGACCATCCGATTAATAATTTAAAATGGTAACTTTTCCACCAGAACTGCATCTAGAGATAGATAGGGTGCCAATGGCCATTTGAATGCACTTTCCTCATTATATTTTATAGTACATTTCTTTAAGCTGTTGCTCTTAGACATTTTCTTTTAAAAAATCCACAATAATGTACCTCTTTCTTTTAAACAATTTTTCACCATTTCTGATGTCTTAATCTGAAACATTGGGTAGCTAACAGCAACATTCAAGGCATTAGAAATGCCACACATTTGTCCTTGTGATGGCTATTATTAAGTCTCTTCTACTATGTGAAGACTTTTTTTTAATTTTACTTATAAATGAACCAACATTTTTAAGAACTCTTTTCCAATATTGATCTATTTTGTCCACCAAAATACTGCTGGAAAATGAATATTCATTAAGAGCAGCAGAAAATTTCCATCTATGTCCATTTTTCAAAGAACGGATCCCAAAAATCATCAGCCACAAAAGGAATCATGACACAAAAGTGATGTGATATAACATGGTAGGTGGCAAAGTGGCAATCGGTATCTGGAATGGAAATTTTGTTACCAGGATGCTGGTGGTACTGCTGCTGTTGCTGCTGCTGCTGTGCCGTACAGTATGTGGGATGCGTCCCATGAATTATACCGTTTACGATGACCCCTTCCCTATTCCTCACCAATTCTATCAGTCAGGGGACCTTGTTATTGGTGGGATCGCTGCTCAAGTTGCTTTCATCAATAACCCTCCATCTTTCAAGGAACACCCTGCCCGTATGGTGATTGATGAACCTTTGTAAGGATCTTTTTTCTTTCTGTAATTTGTCCTGATTGTTGTAGTGAGGCCGTGTGTGAGTAACAATTGTAGTAACGACACGAGACCGAGATCTGGATGCAAAGTCTGCCCCCCCAACATGGAGGCGAGAGTTTTATTAAGAAGCCGTCTATAGCAACAATTGTAGCAACAGTTACACATTCCAGAACCAGTCACAGCCAACTACGCAAATATGCTGTGATCAGGCTTTTGCCTTATCTATGAAACATAGCGAGAGGAACACAGTGGACCTTTAAGACATGTAAGAATATTACTTAAGAGTGTATGGGAATATTGTGCTCTGAGAAGGATAAGAGACTTACTATGCTCAGATGAAACATATTGACACTGCTTTCCTGGTTCCTGGGTGGTGTGCCAATCGACCAGGAATCAAGAATGCAGGAATGTAAAGAGTTAGCATGTAGACTGTGTGGTGTGCCAGCTCCATGCCTACAACAATAGATTTACTTTTGACTGCACTTTATTTAACTCATTTATATCCCACCTTTCTCTTCAATGGGGACCTGAAGTGCCATGCATTGTTCTCTTCTCTTCCTTTTCTCCTCACAATGACCCTGAAAGTTAAGTGATGCTGAGAGTGTGACTGACCCACGGTCACCCGGCAAGCTTCCATGGTAGAGTGAGGGTTGGCTGCTCTCTGGATCCTGCAGTAGTGCTTGGAGTGAGCTGGGGAGTCTGTAATTTCACATGTAGGCTTCTGTATCCCAGGATGAATTGAGTCAGAGGATAATAGAGTTTATAATTTCATTAAAATACACCCTGGATTTTGTGACTGAAAATATCTTTATCAAATGCCAAATGAATTTGCTCCCTGGTGCATTTGGATTTTATTTTCTCATCATCTTTTGTTGTGCATAAGTATTATATTTAGTCACAGTCCCCTTGTATTGTCTCCCTTTTTATTTAGCATCTTGTAATGCAGTTCCTATCACAAGTCAATATTGTAGATTCTCCAGTATCCCATGTGGACAAAGGATATCCTCATATCGGTCTCAGGTACTTGAAACCCTGGCACATTTTCTCTTTTCATACCAACTCTAGGACAGTTTGAGATCTTCTTTGATAACTCCCTATCTGGCAACATTTTCCAATTGCTCAAAAGATTACAATAGCCTCCTAAAGGGGAATAAAATTTGTATTGCTCACGCTGTTACAAAAGACATGTAGGTAGCTCTAAAAGTCTAAAAATCTGAACTAATGACTGTTCCTCTGCCTTGGAATAAGCAAGAAGAGAGCCTTATGATTGGCTTGGAGTCTTTATAGATTTTTCTTTGTGAATTTTAAAAAGCTGTACATTTTTTATCATTTTAAATCCACAATCTCTTGTTTCTATGAATTTTAAACTAATATTTAAAATACTTTCTGAAGACAGCATGCTTATAGAATTTTGGAATAAATAAATGAATAATATAAAAATGACCATTATGTAAAAAAACAACCATCTAAAACCATTTGGAAAGTGATAGGAAAAAAAACTGATGACAAATATTGGTAAAGTTTGAGCTTAATTGGTATAAAATCAGACAGACATGAAAATGGAATTCTTGCAGTTGAGAGATCCCAAGTGGAAGAAAAACAAGCTACTCGAATCCTTTAGAACTCCTTGTGCAGTTTTCTCTGGTATTGTATTTATGCAAGCAAAGCGCTTTTAAAAGCACAACTTAAGGAACTAATTCATAAATTGGAAGTTCAGCTGTAAGGATAAACATCGAAAATGCAATTTTTGTTGCTTTGTTAAATGTCCCTTTTGCAGGTCAATAACAAAAAGCTACCAGCACATCTTGGCCTTGGCATTCGCTATAAAAGAACTGAATGAGAATCCTACCTTCTTACCAAACATCTCTTTGGGTTTCTACATCCTCAACAGTTATAACCTTGGAAGGATGACTTATAAGGCCACCCTCAGCCTACTTTCTGCACAGCAGAAGCCAGTCCCTAACTTCTGCTGCAATACTCAGGAGAATCTTATAGCTGTCATTGGAGGCCTTTTGTCTGAAACCACTTCCAATATGGTCTCCATTCTAAACTTCTACAAGATTCCACAGGTAAACTATAAACATGGGGGTACAGAAACTTCACAATTCTGACATATAGTTTAACTTTCTGATTTCATCCATTTGAAAAATAACAATGCATTTTCTTTCAGTTCTCTCATGGATTATTTACCTCAACACAGGGTGACAAAAATCAATTTTCTTCCTTATACCAAATGGTTCCCAATGAACTATATCAGTACAAGGGAGTTGTACGCTTATTTCATCATTTCAAATGGACTTGGATTGGGCTCCTGGCTATGGATGATGACAATGGAAACAGGTTTTTGCAGACAATAGTACCAATACTCTCAGAGAATAGCATTTGTTTTGCATTCATATTCAGATTACCAAAACTGACGTATATGGATGAGATGGCAGACTTGATTTTCATGCAGACTGAAAAGTACTCTGTTCTCATGGACAGAAAAGTCAGTTCATTTTATGTATATGCAGAACGTCCAGCTATGATGGTTTTAAGTATCACTCTTTATATCACACTTTTCGTAGTATTGTCTCCACTGGGTAAAGTGTGGATTGTTACATCCCACTGGGACTTTGAGGCATTCTCTATCCAAAAGATTTCAGATTTAGAATCCTTCCACGGTGCTCTGTCTTTTACAGTCCATTCCAATCAGCCACCTGGATTCCAAACATTCCTTCAGAGCATAAGACCTTCCTGGTCTGGGGAAGATGGATTTATTCAGGACTTCTGGGAACAGGCATTCGGTTGTTCATTGAAATTCTCTTATGAGCAGGAGGAAAATGAGAAAATTTGCACTGGGGAAGAGAAACTGGACAGCCTCCGTGGGATTTTGTTTGAAATGAGTATGACTGGCCACAGTTATAATGTCTACAATGTTGTCTATGCTGTGGCTCATGCTTTGCACAACATCCACATATCTCGATCCAAACATAGAAGAGCCATAGAAGGAGGGAGGCAGGACATTTGGAATTTACAGCCATGGCAGGTACAGAAGTTTTTCAAACAGGCCATCATATTATCCTGAGATAAACAGAACTCTTCCATTATAAGTCTAAATATATAAGATCTCCTTCAGCTTTGCAAATCCGGTTCTTCCAGCGACATAATAAATGTTTAAAAAATTTAAAATCTCTCTCTCTCTCTCTCTCTCTCTCTCTGCATGTTAGTGTGTAGTCTGAAACTATGAATCTGGATCTCAGGGACTTTGTAAAACTGGCTGTGAAGCATGCAGCACTGTAACTGTTCCTTCTGTTTTATTTTCCAATCTAGTTGCACAACTTTTTAAGGAGAATCTTGTTCAATAATAGTTGTGGAGAAACTGTGCAATTTGATAAAGATAGAGAACTAGTTACAGTTTTTGATGTTACCAACTGGGTTACATTTTCAAATGGGTCGTTTGCTAGAGTAAAAGTGGGAAGTCTGGATCCTCGTGCCCCTTCAGACAAACAGCTGACTTTCGATCAGGATAAAATTGTGTGGCATAGAAGCTTTAACCAGGTGAGATGCAGCAATAGCTCTTTGATTTCATAAACATCATTCCTTCTTTTGCACATAAACACACTGCATTTTAAAATATGGAATGACCACAAATGTTGAAATTGAATGTGCTCTTTGTTGTAAACGACAGCATGAGACCCCCTTAATGATACCCGATGTTGGGCCCTTTCTGGCCATAAAACTCAGACAGATGGCCAGTCAGGGGATATCCCCAGATTCCAAATGAATTCTGGTTCACATCCTGAATGTGAGGCAGTAAAGTACAGTGACAGACTACTGAGTCTGATTGGCTAGAGAGGGTTAATAGGCTTGGAATGAACCAAGAACAGATAGAGACCTCCATGGGATTGGGAACATTACATACTTCTCCAGAATTTTTGTACTGTTTTTCTACTGTTGTCAGAGATATATCACAATATTTTTTTTCTATTTGAATGCATCTTTAAAAAACCCTGATCCAATATTTGTACATTTATATTTATGATGAAATTGCTCCATAAAAGCTGTTTAAACTCATTTGAAAACTACCTTATTATATCCCAACTTTCATCCCCTAAAGGACTCTCTCCTTCCATACATTCCTCTGCACTAGTTACAGTCCTCAGGCTGCCAAATACTGGCAGTTTCTCCATTTAAGGTTGCCCACCTGTCATGCATTGCCATTGTTGCTTCCACACTATGGAATGGGCTTCCTGAAGAGGTGAGGGGGGGGGGTCATCTTTAGAACACTTTAGGAAGCATTTCTAGCCCATTTTCTTTGCCATGGCTTTTGATGGGGTATAAATTGCAGGTAAATTTTGGTGGAGGTAGGCTTATGGGGGGGGTTAATTTGTTGGGGGTGGGTTGTAATGTTTTTAATGATGAGAAGAGACAGTATCCACCATGGCATTGTTGTTTGAATCATTAAACTGACTGACTTGTATAAAGGACAGTCCCTTTTATTTTGACCCCTATTTGCACCTGTGCAGTCAGTCGCGTCTTCACGATAACTGATCCCAAGATTAGCTGAGTTCATAGGCAGATTCCAAAAATACATCTAAGGAGTCTGCCAACTGGAAAGCATCATGCTTTAAGGGTGCCGCCCTCCATTTTTACTATGCACAATGTAAAAATAATGGCAGTGATGGCAGACAAGAACAATGAATGAGGCCACTGCTTTCTGAATGCTGTATGAAATGAGAAAGCAGTGTAATGCAAACAGACATATCCAAGACGTATCACCAAAAGAGTGCTCCTTCCTTGCAACCAGTGTGAAGATCATGAGCTGGACAAGTTGGGAGTTTGAAGTTGATTAGTTAAAACTTTAATGATACATTGGTTACCAATTCTTTATATCTTCCCCAGCACTTTTCCATCACCCGAGAAGAGATTACATTACATTTTATAACCTGATGATTGTTATGCAGATAATAATCACATACTTTGTAAACCACTCTGAGTGGGCATTAAGTTGTCCATTAAGGGCAGTATATAAATCAAATGTTATTATTATTATTATCATCATTTTTTTACTTACTGGTTTCTGACCAAGTTTGCCTATGTAAGCCACTTAAAAGACATTTAAAAATAATGTTGTATATTCCAATTTAATTGTCCAAAATTGTAGCAGCATGTTCTTTATAGCATTATCAAACAACAATTACTTGTCTTTTGCTAACCTCCCTTTCCATTGATGGGCAGGTGCTTCCCCTTTCTGTTTGCAATGACCACTGCCTTCCAGGTTACAGCAAGCAAAGGAAGGAGGGAGAGAAATTTTGCTGCTATGATTGTGTTCCATGTCCAGAGGGGATGGTCTCTGAGCAGAAGGGTAGGAGGCATCCTTTAAAATATTCTTGTGTATTAGGCAAAGAAACATCTGCCCAGGTCTGCTATTTTGTCATTTGATATGCAGAAATCAGGTGTTGCTGCTTTTTTCTGTCATATAATGAAACACCATCACCTGAGCAACACTGGAGGCCCCAATAATGCTTAAAACATAGCCAACATAGCCTCTAAAAATGCAGCTATCTTTCATTCATTCATTCGTTCATTCGTTCAGTCATTCATTCAGTCATTTATTTACATTACATTACAACTGTCTCCCATGATGGATGACACAGTATAAGTCAATATGATCAATATCTGGAAGATTCAATAAACAATACAGTAGGTATGCGAATGCAAATTTGAAGGTTTGAAAAGCAGCAGGAATCCAATACGGAGCTGAAAGAATGCTGGAACAGAAAATAAGCAACTAAGCATGACATATTAAACAACACAGAAGCTATCCAGCAGGATTACACTTACAGCAACAGACAGTATGCAGTATATAGTTTACAGATTATCTCCTTACCAGAGCATCCCTTTGAACCATTTCTTTACAGAACAGCCTTCCCATCTGTATAAAAAAGCCCTCCTGAATAATTCAATTTTACCTACTTTGCAGAAAGCCAGGAGACGAGGAGCCTCATAACCTCATGAAGCAGGCCATTCTATAAGGTGGGGGCCAAAACTGAGGGCCAAGCTACACGTGACGAATGACACTTGAACAGCAAGTGTATTTCTCCCTGTTCACTTGCCCTCCACTCAATCCACTTGCTGTTCAAGTGTCATTCGTCATGTGTAGCTTGGCCCACAGAATGCACATGTACAGGCAGTTTTGATTTTGCCCATGTACAAGGTGGCACTTTCAGAAAGTTGTCTTCTGATGACTAAAGCTGCTGTAGCAGAGCATTGGGAGAGAGAGGTATGAGGTCTCAGAGATATGAAGAACCTTGTAGGCCTTTGTATATGCTAGCCTATACCTTGAATTGAGCCTTGTAACTGATGGGAAGCCTGCAGAATTGGAGTAACATGCATGCTCCATATAGCTCCTGATAATAAAGGAGCTGTAGCATTCTACATCCACTGGAGTCTCTGAGCTGAATTTGAGGGATGACCTGTGTAGATTGCATTATAGTAGGCTTGTCTCGATGTTACGGTGACATGGATATGGATGGCAAGACCAGCCATGTCAAGGTAGAGGGCCATCTTGCAGTCCAGACTGAATTAGTAGAAGGCATTTTTTTTTATAGCTGCACTAACTTGTTTCTCTAGCAGTAGCACTGGATCCAGTTTAACTCCTATACTTGTAACTAAGTCTGCAGGGATCAACTGAACCCAATCAAAAGTGGAGAGCACAATGTCTTTCAAGATCTCTATCTTCCCAACCAGCATCAATTCTGTCTTGTCTGGGTTCAGTTCCAATTTGTTAGCTTTCAGCCATTTTGCCACAACTCTCAGGCAGACTCATGACCTCTGCTATATCAACAGGAGATTTGGATACTGATATACAGAACTTGGTATCATCTGCATATTGATGACATCCAATTCCATACCTACAAATGAGTTTTCCTGAAATCTTTACGTAGAGGTTGAATAACATGGGTCTGATAAGAATGCATCCTGAGAAGTCTCACAAGATAATTCCCAAACAGAAGATAGCTGGTCTCCAACAGCAACCCTTTAACTTTGTTCCATGAAGAATGACTTAAACCAGTGTAAGACATATCCTTGATACTGACTTCTAGTTTCAAACACCTCACCAGGATGGCCTGAACTACTGTTGCAAATCTACATATAAATTCTGTATGATTTTGGTGCCATTAAGTGCAAAAACAGCTGTCAAAGAACCTCCATTTGGTCTCTCTCTCCTTCCCCTCTGAAAACAATCATCACAGAAATCAGGAGGGCAGAAAAGCCCCTGAAAATTTTGACCCCAACCCAGCAACATCCTAATGGGAAACTACCCAATCATGTTAAACATTCCATTCAACACCCATCAATCTGAAACCACAACAAAATTTTGTAGATGCACACCCCTAGTAATGACTGCATCCCAGTTGTGTGCCCCAGGCTAAGAACTACAGGCCAGGAGCTCTTCTGCTCTCACCCTTTTGTTCATACTAAGAGGTTTGTCCTCATTGCATAAGCCACCCTTTTAAATGCACAGTGTCAGTTGAACTTTGTCAACATAGATGGCATAAATATACAATTCCACACAGAACTAATATAATTGAAAATTTAGAGTGTCTTATTAGGTGTGTGGAAATGCATATCTAGAGTTTTTTCTTGGGTAATTCAACATGAAAATGCTGACAACTCTCTAAGGAGTTCTTCTCTTCCTTTGTTCTTTCCCCCCTTCCTCCCTTCTTACATACTTTAAAATAGTAGAGTTCTTAGCCATTATGGTGGTGGGCATTGTTCACTTTATGCAGTGTTGCAGATAGAGACCAAGTCTACCACTTCTACCTGTCTTTCCCAGAGAGTATTATGGTGGAAACTTAAGTTACAACTCCAGCCCTCTGTGAAATGTCTTCAGGGTGTCCAGTGGAAAGAGGAGGAAGAAAGAGATTCTTCAGACCTCTGTACTGAGTGTTTGGCAGGCTACCTGACTGGACCACCTCCAACACTGTGCTAATTATAGCACGAGCTATAACCGTGACCTTAAATGTACTATATAGAAAGCAAAAGTAAGCAGAATTCTTCTCTAGCTTATGTACAATTATCTCTGGGATGTTGGTCACATTTGAAATACTTTATTTTTTCTTCAGACATGAATGCCTGTGTCAGATGTCCAGATGATCTCTATCCCAGCAGAGACTATAATCAATGCATTCCCAAAGTCACAAGCTACCTCTCCTACAAAGAGACATTAGGGATAATCTTATCTCTGTTGGCTATTTCTTTCTCTCTGGTCACAGCTTTGGTGCTTCAAATATTCACGAAATACAAGGATACTCCCATTGTCAGAGCAAATAATCGAAGCCTCACCTACGTTCTCCTCATCTCCCTCCTTCTTTGTTTTCTCTGTGCCTTGCTCTTCATTGGACAGCCAGGCAAGGTGACCTGCCTGCTCCGCCAAACTACTTTTACTATCATCTTTTGTGTGGCCCTTTCCAGTTTGTTGGCCAAAACCATTACTGTGGTTCTGGCCTTTGTGGCCACCAAACCAGGATCCAGAACAAAGAAATGGGTTGGCAAAAAAGTGACATATTCTATTGTCCTTTCTGGGTCCTTTATTCAAATACTGCTTTGTACTCTTTGGCTAAGTACTTCCCCTCCATTCCCAGATAAGGATATGCACTCACTTCCAGGGACTATCATACTGGAATGTAACGAGGGCTCACCCACCATGTTTTATGTTGTCTTGGGCTATCTGAGCTTTCTTGCTGTGTTCAGCTTCACTATGGCTTTCCTAGCCAGGAAGTTACCTGACAGTTTCAATGAAGCCAAATTTATCACTTTCAGCATGTTGGTCTTTTGCAGTGTTTGGTTGTCTTTTGTTCCAACTTATTTGAGCTCCAAAGGGAAAGATATGGTAGCCGTGGAGATCTTTTCCATCTTGGCATCTGCTGCTGGCTTGCTGGGTTGCATCTTTTCCCCTAAATGCTACATCATTTTGCTGAGGCCAGAGATGAACAAGCGGGAACAGATAATTAGGAAAATGTGAAAATATCAGCCAATTGCTGTCTTGCAACAAGGATCTCATTTCCTCCCAACTGCCTGGTGTTGCCAGTCACAACTAGAGATGGGCACGAACTGGAAAAAAAATGAACCATGTGGTTCGTGGTTCATCAGATTTCACGAACCATGAACTTTCATGAACCTGCCCTGGTTCGCGAACTGGTTCGTTTGGTTCATGAAAATGTCACATCCAGGTCAGAAAACCATCACTTCTGGGTCAGCAGAAGGTCATTTCCAGGCCAGCAGAAGTTCACTTCTGGGTCCACAAAAGGTCTGCAGGAAGTCCGTCCCCTGTTGTCTAGGAAACTGATTAATTGGCACCAGGCTGTCTGCAGTGATGAACCAAAAATGAACCAAACGAACCAGCCTAAAAGTTTGTGCCGGTTCATCAGAAATGGGATCTGACAAACTGTGGTTCACGAACCACAAACTGGCCTGGTTTGTGTTTATTTTGGTTCGTATTTTGGTTCGTGCCCATCTCTAATCACAACCCTCTTTTAGTAGCTTGGTGGCAGTCCAGATTTAAGATCGGAGAACAAGACCCTGTTTCTGTGACAGAGTCTTAACAAAGAGTATTTTTTTCTTCAGGTTAAAGTTTTATGGGGTTTTATAATAAGGTTACTTAAGGTTAGTACAAGATATTCTTCAAAGGATTTCATAGTACCTTTCAATATTATTCTTTATGTTTTTTTGTAGTGATGGTGGGAGGGTGAAACTCATGTTGACTACTTTCCAATATTCCCCAGGTGTAGCAAACTTTCCTGGGTTTGTGGGTCATGTTGGGTGGTGATATTTTTTTCTTACAGAAAAAAGAAAGTCAGTGGTCACCAAGCATGGCAGGATTAGATTCCAAAGAAGGCATCTAGATCCCAAAGAATGAGAATCTTTCCTGGGTTTGTGGGTCATGTTGGGTGGTGATATTTTTTTCTTACAGAAAAAAGAAAGTCAGTGGTCACCAAGCATGGCAGGATTAGATTCCAAAGAAGGCATCTAGATCCCAAAGAATGAGAATCTTTAACATAGGCAAGTTGTATTAGGCATCACAGTGACAATCATTTCCATCCCAAAGAATGAGAATCTTTAACATAGGCAAGTTGTATTAGGCATCACAGTGACAATCTTTTCCATCCATTACAAAGGCACACACAAGAGAGATAAAGCTAGAATTATTCTTGCTTTATATGTGTGATTTTAAAAAAATTTATTAGATATCTATTATGAACATGCAAATTTAGCAAGACCAATGAAATCTTATGCCGTATTGAAAGACACAAGGGCCATTTCCACACACGTTGAATAATGCACTTTCAACGCACTTTCACAATCCTTTTGAAGTGGATTTTTTGTTCCACACATGGAAAATCAGTTTCAAATGTTCACTAAAGAGTATTGAAAGTGGATTATCCAACATGTGTGGAGGCAGCCCATGTCATCCATGGCTCTGTCAGAGGCACGAATGGATTTCCCCTTGTGAAGAATGCTTTCTTATATTACTGTTCATTGATAGGAGACAAAATTATACAGAATGATTCCAAATGCCGGGGTTCAGTCTTCATTGAGTCTCTTGTAATATTTGTGTGATCACTGTGAATGTGACATCTATGATGTATCTTGCTCACACAGTTCACAAAAGATATGATTCAAGGATGGGTATATTGGTTGAAATAAGTAGTTAGCTGAGAAAGTGCACCCTTATCAAGTGGGACAATTAGCTTTTGTTAAAAAATGATGCTAAAATCCACTAAATATGGGAAATGGAATTGATTGTAAGCTTCTTTTTAGAAGGGGCGCCTTACTGGTGACCTGCTTGTATTTGGAGTAAGACATTTTCTTGGATTCATGTAATTGGTCTTCCTTAATTATTTATGTAGCAATGATGGATGGTATGATTTTGTGTTGATTTAGCTAATGTTGAAAACAGTGAATATCTATGTTTTATTAAAGGCTTAGAATGGAAACAAGAGATTCTCTGATATTATTTACTTGTGTACTACACCTCCCAATGGACCTAAAACATTACAGAGGTGTACCTCTTACCAGGAATCAAATGAGCTGATATAGGGAAGCTAACTGGATGCTGAGGGATTCTTAAGTGCATGCCTATATATGGATCAGGCCTGAGCAGAGTCATCCAGAACAACAGGATTCACACCTCCAGTTTAAGATCATACAATCCAGTATACCTTGAAAGAAGTTTAAAATGCTTGAACACAAATGTGTACTACAATTTTACAATTCACTCACAGCTTCAGAGTGGACACAAAGAGCCTCTCTAAGGGCCAAGCTACACATGACGAATGACACTTGAACGGCAAGTGTATTTCTCCCTGTTCACTTGCCCTCCACTCAATCCACTTGCCGTTCAAGTGTCATTCGTCATGTGTAGCTTGGCCCTGAGAGCCTTTCTAGAGACCCCTGTGTGGTGTAACAAGATGTTGGGAGAAGAGTCTGTACATTTTCCACAAGGCTTTCAGCCTGCTGTAAAAGAGTACTTTGCATGTCCCCAACGCAACATTCCCACACTAGAGTGGAGTAGTGGCTTCCTTATTTTCTGAGAGCTGCCAATAGATCTCAGTATATATGAAGCAACACCCACTGTTTTTTATTTTATTTATGTCACTTATGGTCTGCCTTTCTCACTAAGACTCCTCAAGGTGGATTACACTGTGTGAGATTAATACGGTCAGTATCAAGGATAATTTCATAAAATATGCCATAGGGTAAATAAGCACAAGTTTACAAAGACATAATGTTAGCAAGAATCCAATACAGGGTTGAAGATATGCTGAAACAGAACAGAAGCAATTTCAGGACTGTCCTAGGAGCACGTATTTAATGCAATGTAAGGCAACATAGTGGTGACGTCTATGGGTGAAATGTATGGTCTCTAACTCATTAGCGGCACATCTGAGACCTCCTCCCTACAATGCAAAAGCTTTTTTGAATAATTCAGTTTTACATCATTTGCAGAAAGCTAGAAGAGTGGGGGCTCTCCTGACCTCCTCAAGCAGGCTGCTCCACAGAGAAGGGGCCACCACAGAAAAAACCTGTGTGTGGGTTGCTGTTGATTTTGCTTATGTTCAGGGTGGTACCTGCTGGAGACTCTGTTCAGATGAGTGAAGTTGCCACAGAGGAACATAGAGAGAGAGGCAGTCCCATAGTATGCTGGACCAAGGCCATCAAGAGCTTTGTACGTTGAACTGAGAACAGTAACTGATAGGTAGCCAAAGGAGTGACTGCAAAATGTGGGTGATGTTCATGCTCCTGCTTGCTCCTGATAACAGTCGTGCCGCAACATTTTGCACCGATTCAAGTCTCGTAGTTAACTTTGATGGGGGACCTATGTATAGTGCATTACAATAGTCAAGTCTTAATGTTACCATAGCATAGTATCATAGGTGGCCAGGTCAAGGTAAGAAGCCATCTTCCAGGCTAGAGTGAGGTTGTAGAAAGCATTTTTTGTGGCTGCCTTAACTTTTTCCCCCTAACAGTAGCACTGGATCCAGTATAACTCCTAGGCTCTTAACCGAGTCTGCAAGGGTCAAATGAACTCCATCAAAAGTGTGGAGTACAATGTCTTTCAAGATCTCTGCCTTCCCAAGAAGCATCACTTCCATCCAGTCTGGATTAAATTTCAATTTGTTTGTTTTCAGTCATCATTTCACCACAACTATCAAGCAGTGACCCAAGATTTCTACTGCATCATGTGGGAACTTGGATAGCAAGATATAGAGTTGGATGCCATCTGTACATTGGTGACATCCAACTCCATAGCTGTGCATGAGTTCTCCTAAAGGCTTTACGTAGAGGTTGAATAACATGGGAGATAAGATTGTGCCCTGAGGAACCCCTTAAGATAGCTCCCATTCTGGAGATAGCTGATCTCCTACAGCAACCCTTTGATGCCCACTTCTGTCTCTAAACACCTCAAAAGGATGGCATGGTCTACTGTGTCAAAGGCTGACCCCTTGTCTTCAGTAAACATGGCTAAAGGAAATAAAATTTTCATGCTGAGAAATCAATATGTTTGCATTTCATTGAAAAATATTAGGCCCATCCTTGCACGGATTTGGGACAACAAAAGATATAAAATGACTGAGACACTACTATCAATGGTGTGGAGGAGGCATGAAATAGATGAGTGCTTGTTCCCAAGCTAAAAATTATATTCGATGCAGCTGCTTCACTTTGAAATTCATGAAGCTGGCTTTAGAGTGCTGCTGACTTTCTCCTGGCCTCATTTTGGCCGCACTACTTTGATTTCAAAACTTCAAGGAGGTTGAATTAACAAATAAAATAATGCAATGTTATATGGGGGCTGCTCTAGAGGTCTCAGATAATCTATTGTGGTCCCGATCCAAAACCTTCAGCTGTGAGCTATGACTTGTAAACAAAAGTAGCATGCATTCTAGCCCTGAGACCACCTGACCCAGAATGAAAAGAAAAAGGAAGGCAAAGGCAGGTACCCCCCCCCCTGCTCTCTAAAGTTCTGCTTTGCTGATGCTGAGTACTCCCATCCCTCCCACTTAACTCCATGTCTCCTTGCTGGTTGGCTCAGCACAGGCCCCTGCAATGTGAAACTTGAATGCTGTCACCAGGTAGCAATGATTCGGATCCAGGTTCCACATAAACAGTGGCTCCCTACTCCTCCATTTCCTCCACTGCTGGTACCATTTAAGCAGCCTCTGTATCAGGGAAACCAGGTCCTGTTCATTCAGGCTTCTGGGTACAAGAACTTTCTCATATGGAGTTGAGAAAGAGGAAGCATAGAATCTTCATTTTCCTTGATGCTAGCTCAAAGGAAACAGACTCTGTACTGGGGAAGGCGAACACCTTGTGGAGGCCATGGACTCAAGGGTTCCATGGAGCACACTTTGGGAAATGCTGTTCCATGCAGTTTGGGGCATGGGGGCTTTAGGAATGAGATTCATGATCAGTACTCGCCAACCAAGTCCCAAAAGCACAACCTTCTGTTAGAAGAACAACATTCTTGTTTGGTGGTCCTTTTAAGTTTTTCACATTATTGCTTTAGAGTTTGAAAGAAAAGGAATGCAAAATCCATTGAACTAAAGGCCGGGCAGATTTTTTTCAAAACTGAGGAAAATTTATTGAATGGATGTCTGCACACATGGCGTGTTACCTTGAGCTTTTTTTTTTTGACAGATGGGTGGTCAAAAATACCATAGGGAAACAGTGTAATATCCTCACCAAGATAGCTCTCTAGTATATGTTAAAAGTGGAGTGCAAATTGAAAATATTAGAATTTCCATTGTTTTGGCCATGCCATGCATTCAGATCTTTAAAAGAAGTTTGGATGGGATCCAATCAGCTTTTCCACTGTTGAAAAAGTGGGATCCCCTTTGACTTCCTGGCAGCCCAATCCTAAGAGGGGCGGGGAAACGGAATAGGAACTGAACTAAGGCTTGCGACGGCGCGTCTAGGCCTTATGCCCGCGTAAGTGGCCCTCCGCCCGCGCTTGGATGCGGCGCCGGCCCACCGGCGGGCTGGCACTGGCGGAAGCCACAAGCGCCCGGGCGGCGGCGCAGGAGTGGCGTAGAGCCCCACGCCAACGCAGGGGTGGGTGGGGAACAAGGCGGGGTCAGAGTTAGTCTGCTCCCTAAGCCCCTCCAGAAGCGGGAACGCCCACAGCGGTGCAAAGAAGCTACGCCACGGAAAAAGAAGGCGTAGCCCATAGGCGGCCATGGAACGGCGAAAAACTGGCCCCCTCTCCGAGCGCCCAGCCCCGCCCCATGGCCCGAAGGAGCATAGGATGAGAACCATCCCGGGGACCAATCAGCGTGCGCGCCCGGCGTGGACGAGCCCCCCTCTCCGCACCCAATCACCTGCGAACGCGCCCTACAAAACATCCGGCCAGCGCCACCCAAACCCCCAGGTAAGTGAGCACTTGGCCGGAGGCTCTGCCTGTGTGCTGTGTGGCATTGCCCCTTTGAACACCAAACGGGGGTGAGGGCATTCACGGTGGCAGGCACAGAATGCACTTGGGGGACTTTGCGAAAAAGCGGGGGAACTTCTCGTAAAAGGGAATGGGCGCAAATGTCTGCCTAACTCCCTTTCTACCCTGACAGAAAGAATGACTCAACATCTAACTGGGCTCATGCAAGCTAGTTGCTTCTAACTAAGCACAAACAAATTAACCTTTCCAAGACAGAAGGGAATGACACTTGGCAAATTAACTGCAGCCTCTCCCGTTTCCTTGCAGGTGCCCTGACTCTGGCGCTCCCGCCTGGTGATGACCGACAGAGCGCTGACAAGTGAGGAGGAGGGGGGAGGGGGGGCGTTCCGCAGATTAGTGCAAACCACCCATTCACCTGAACCCACCTGCTCACTTGCCGCTTTGGGTGAGGCCCAGCAGGGGTGGGGGGCAACCATGGCCGCCCTTGGCCGCCTCAGAGGCAGGCACCCCAAAAACCACATGTGACCAGGTGTTTGTTGTGACCAGCTCATTCCCTCTCGTAAAGGTACAGGCTTGCCAAGGCCGAGTGCATCCTCGCCAGACTGTCATGCATCAGCTTCTGCCCTCAACTATGTGCATCCTCCTGTATGGCGGAGTGTGGGGCTTGCCTCGCCAGTAGAACGAGGCAAAGCCCACATGTGTCTTTTTCTCCCACAGGCACGTCCAGGGCATGGCTGCTCTCCCGCGCCCCGCCCTCCCCAAACATCTCTGACGGACGGTTGGCTGCAGCCCAGGAAGCACCTTCGCGCCGCGGCCTGCATCCCAGCCCCGCCGCTCCGAGTGGGAAGGAGGGCTGTGTGGAATGCTCCAGCTCCCTTGCTAGCCTAAACGCAAGCCCACTTTTTCCAGTGCAATAAAACGAGATGTACAACAACTACCGTCTGTGTCTGCAAGCCTGACTTTGTCCTCTGCCCCCCCCCAACACTCCCGTCACATATCCCCACCTGCACATTGCCACAAATGTATCTGACACACCCCGTCCTGCCTCCCCACCCCCTTCCTCCCCTCGCAGTAACACCCCCTCCCTCCTTCCTCCTCTCCTCCCCCCTCCTCTTCTATATTTGACCAGTGTCTGTACCACGCATCTGACGAAGAGAACGTGATTCTCAGAAGCCTATGCTACAATAAAATTGGTTAGTCTTAAAGGTGCTACTGGACTCTTTTGGAATTCGCTACCACAGACTAACATGGCTAACCCCCCTGCATCTATGGTCAGGTAGAGGGTTGAGGTGGGGCATGTCAGCGGGGAGGGGGAATCAATCCCTGGTGGGGCGAGCAGCTGGCACCCAATAAGCCAGGTTGAGGGTGGCGCGGGGTGCCGCTGCAAGGGGGCGGGGGATGGCAGGGGAAACGTTCCGCTCGCTTGAACCCTAGCCCCATCAGTGAAGAAACTAGGGTGGCAGCAGGCGGATGCCATATCCCGGGCAGGAGGTCTCGCGCGCCTGGGGAGGGTCGCTCCCATTGCAGCAGCCCCATTGGTCATTCCAACACCCTCCACCCCGCGGCGTCCTGCCTCGCATCCAATCCTGTGGGCCAGTTGCGAGGCTCCCGCACCAACACAGCGTGGTTTTTCGGAGGGAAGGGGTGCGTCCGAGGCTGCGTGTGGCTCCGCTCTGGCCCAGCGCCGTCTCCTGCTTTCAGCATCTGTGGCTGCCTGCGTTGCCCTGCTGGGGGGTGGGACCCACTCCTAGGCTGCCAGCCCCGCCAATCCTGCAGGGAAGGCCGCTGGCCCCGCCCACTGGGGCAGTGGAAGAGCACACCAGCCACGCAAAGTGGCCGGAATGCGGGAGCCCAAGGTCTCCCAGCTGGCTGCCACAGTGCGCCCCTCCCCCGGCCGGGCCATGCAGGCTGGGTGGCCACCCCAGGCCCCAGGAGGGCCCCCCGATGGCAGGTTGTGTGAGCACCCCAGCTCAGGGCGGCATGCCAGGCAGGGCAGGTGCGTTAGGGCAATATGGAAGATATGCCAGAGCGGCCCCTGGCCAGTCCTTGTGCATCCTAAGCACCCCCCCCTTGGAAGGGATGCGCTGTCAGCGCGGGCCTGGTCATGCGCTCATGGTGCCAGGGCAGGATATGGCTGGCAGTTCGCCAAAGTATCGCAGGCAGACACGGGTCCATGGGCAGATGAGCTTTATTCCCAGTCCCGCGGCACACCATAGGGTCAGGCCCAAGGGTTGGCGTCCGGCAAGGATGCACCTGAGCAGCACAGCATCCCCGAAAGGGACGAGGGCCCTGGGGCCATAGGAAGCCAACCACCGCGGGAGCCGGGAGGCCTCTGCTGAACCTATCCATGGACTACGCAGCTGCCAGACAGAAGATCGGGAATTGTTACATCTCAGACCCTCCAAGGTCATGCCGGCGGGCGGTGTAGTTCGGTGGGCAGCACAGAAACACTATACCCACAGTGGTCCTGGCTGCATGGAGGGCGACGGGTGGCGGGAGCAGTGGGCGGCCAGGCTCGGGGCCCAGCTCATTGCCAAGGCAGCCGGGAATGACCTCCTGGCAGATGAGGGTGCGATGACTGCGCGGCCAGTTTACCTGGAGGAGCTCTTCCCGGGCCGTGCGGAGGAGGCCCGCCTCGTACGAGCATGGCTAGATGCGGCACTGTGCGAGGTGGAGCATGACCTCCTGGAAGAGGAGGTGGTTGCGGGCCCCGCGCGCAGTAAGTCGGGGTCCTCGCCATTTGGGGGGCCTCCTCTGCTGCCGCGGAGGGCAGGCCGTAAGGGCCCGGAGGCGTCCCAGCCACTTCCATCGAGGCGCAGGTTGCAGGTGCTTGCAGCACATGCCGGGCTGCCACCAATGGGTGCCCTCCCTCCCTCCCTCCCTCCCCCCTCTGCAGGGACCATCAATGACAGGTGGATGGCTGCCATGGACCGGGTTCACGGGGCATTCCAGCAGGCGCGGGCAGCGGCACCATGTGAGTCTCGACAACAGGAGGGGCACGGGCATGTGGGGTGGGGCGGCCTGCAGCCGCGACGACAACCCCAGAGCCCACAGGGGCCCTGACGCTCCCATCCCCCACCTCTTGCCCCCACAGCGGAGCCCGCCCGGAGCCCCTCGCCAGATGAGGAGGAACTTGGGAGGGGCTTCACCGCCTGGTCTCCACCCCGCTACCCGCCACCTGCTGAAGACCCGGAGGGTGACCCAGTGGAGGGGCCTGGAAGGAAGCGGCCGAAGCTGGAGCCCATCCCCGTGGAGGGCCGGGCAGCTGCCGATATGCCATCCCAAGCACAGGCATCTGGGACCCCAGCTGGGCCCCTGCCCTGTAACGGGAACGCCGTGGCGGGGCCACTGGCCTCCCCCTGCTCCGACGCGCTACCTGGCCCTCACCCTCCTGGCTGCTGAGGCCGGGGTTCTGGGTTGGCAAGCTGCTCTCTGGGCGCCTGATGCGGCCCTGGAATCGATTGGGAATAAAGCCAAGTTCATTAACTGCTCTTCCGGTGCAGCCTGTCCATGGGGGGCGGTGGCTGCTGGCTGGGGCGGCTTTCTCATGCTCTCTACATGCAGGGGTCAAGGCAGCGGGGACTCGGCGGGGCCTCCTGGGACACCGTGGGGGTTTAAAGGGCGAGTGTCTGGCCGGCCAAGCCCCCCATGGCCAGGCATGGCCCTCAGCGCGCAGCATGCCCCAGGTGCTCCGCGACCCTGTCTCGCACAGCTCGGTCATGCTCCTGGGGCTCTGCAGGGGCGTCAGGGGAAAGGCGGACGGTGGGTGGCACCCAGGGGTCCTCGCCTGGGCCCTCTGTGGCTGGCAAGGGGAGCTGCTGGCGCATGGCGATATTGTGCAACATGACACAGGCAGCCACGAGCTTGGCGACGTTGAACGGCTGCATGGCCAGGCGGCCGCCCGTGTGATGGAGGCATCTGAAGCGCATTTTCAGCTGACCGAAAGCACGTTCGATCACCATCCTCGTGCGCCGGTGGGCCTGGTTGTAGTTGGCTCTGTCGGCGGGCTCATCCGCAGGGTATGGCGTCAAGAGGTAGGGCAGCAATGGATAGCCACGGTCACCTGCAAGGGGAGGCGGTGTTAGGATCTCCCTTCCCATCCCCGTCCCCTCACAGCTCCCCCACCATCTCCTGACCTAGGAGCCAGCCTCTCCTCTCAGGCCATGATGACAGGAGCCTGTTCAGGCCGGAGGTGGTGAAGATCTGTGCATCGTGGACGCTTCCCGGGAACTTGGCAACGAGGTCCGTGAAGATCCCCTGGTGGTCACAGGCCGCCTGGATGTTGATACTGTAGAACCGGTGCCGATTCCTGTAGACCTGCGGCTCCTCCCTGGGAGCGCATATGGCCACATGCATGCAGTCGACTGCTCCAATCACATTGGGGAAGCCCGCAAGGGAGGAGAAGCCTGCCCGGATGGGTGCCAACTCTGCCTCCGAGGTGGGAAAGTGGATGTGCTCGTGGATCCGACCAACTAGGGCGTCCAGGAAGGCATGCAGGCAGCGGCTGGCGGATGACTGGGAGACCTCCAAGGCCTCAGCCATCACTCCCTGGAAGGAGCCGGTCGCGAGGTAGCGGAGGGACAGCAGGACCCTCTGGAGGACGGGGATGCCCCGGGGAGCCGCAGCTTGCCCCTGAAGGGCGGGCGCAAGCTCCTCGCACAGAGCCTGTATGGCTGCCCTGTCCAGGCGGAAGCGGTCCAGGCAAGTCATGTCGCCCAGGAGCAGGGATGGCACCCTGGCCTGGAACCGGCGGCGGCGTCTGAGGCGGCACCGCCTGAGGGCCGCTCGGACAAACACGGCTGGCAGGAGGTGGCTGGTCCAGATCGCTGGGAGCCGCGGCGGCAGTGGCAGGCACCAGGCGGGGATGATCGGGGTCCTGCCTGGAAGGAGCTCAGGTTGAGTTCCAGCACCCTGAGCCCCCCCCCCCACGCACCTGGAAGCAGCAGGCCTACCAGTCTCAGTGGCCCATTGCAAGTGGCTCTCAGGAGCGGGTCCTCTGTCTGCTGCATGGGCCGTCCCAGCCACCCTTCCCGGTCCTGCACCCCCTGTGCCCTCCTCCATCTTGCCGAGGGGATGGGTGGGCACATGACTAGGTGGCCGATTCCCACCACTTATCTCAGGGACCGGACATTCCAGCGGGCACTGCCCCCATGTCTGCTGAGAGCACTAGTGGCGGCGGAAGCCAGCGCCAGGCAAACTGCACGGAGGCTGAGAGAGTGCTGCTTTTTGGGCTCGTGGTGGAGAATGCGGAGGTCACTCTGAGCACGCACAGGGGTGCCTTGTCCCGGTCTCGACGACGGGCATTCTGGCAGATGGCAGCTGACAGGGTCTCGGCTGTGGGCAACGCGCCCCGCACTGCTCACTCGGCAATGAAGCGCTGGAATGATTCTTTCGGGCCCGCGCGCAAACGAGTGCGCCTCCTCATGTCTCAGGGGGTTCCTTATGAGCGGGCCCTAGACGAGGGGCTCCCAGGCCCAGAGGCGGTCATGCGAGCGGTCATCCCGGAGGCGGTGGTGGGCGGCCTGGGTGTTGAGGTCCTGCCCGGTTAGTATTTGTGGATTCAGGGAGGCGAGGGGTGGGGGAACGCATGGATCGTGGCACATGTGTGACAGGGCCTCTCCCGTGGGTAGGCACGGCCCCTGAGGGTCCGGACCCAAGCCAGGCAGAGGCAGAGGCAGCGGGGTCTGTGCTCCTCCTGGCAGAGGGCGGGGCCCAGGAACAGGCAGCCCTTCCACCGCCACAGCAAGCCCCTGTTGCCAGCGACGAGGAGCCTCAACCGGGCCCGTCGGGGGGCATGGATCCGGAGCACGGTATGCATCTGTGGCCCTGCTGCTGGTGGGGCCAGGGACCGGCTTGGCCACGGGCCTCGGCCACACATCCAAGGCCCCTCATGGCGCCGGCCGGTCTCAGGATGGGGGGCTGCGGCCGCGGCTGGAATGGGTGTGCTTGGCCCGGCTCGGTGGCCTGTGGCAGCCCATGTTGGGCCGCTGCTCTTCCCTCCCTGGGCCCTCTTCCCACCCACATCTCTCTCCAGCAGGGACCATGCGCCTGGAGATAGGCGGAGAGGTGATTGCCCAGCTGCGCGGGCTGCCACCCTCCCGGAGGACCTCTGCGGCCGGAGCGGCTCTCCTGCAGTTGCTCGGCTTCCCTGTGTCGGTGGAGGGTGAAGGTGGCCCTGAGACTCCGCCAGTTCAGGACACCTCGTCGACAGAGCCGCTCGAGGAGCCGTCCCAGCCTGCAGCGCCATCCCCTCCAGCCCCCCCGCCCCCGGGTGCCATGGGCCATGTGTGGGAAGGACCTGGCTCCGCCTCTGAGGGGGAGGGGCCCATGGAGGGGGTTCTTCCAGGTGCACGGGCTCGCGGCCCCCGCCCTGCCCAGCGGCTTCCCCCGACACTGGCCGCAATGTGGGCGGCGATCGAGAGGGAGCGGCTAGAGGTGCACGCTGCATGGGAGGAGGCGAACAACCCCGGCCGGGAGTTCATGGCTGCGGTACTGGAAGTGGGGGAAGGGCTCCGTGCTTCTCAAGCCCATGCCGAAGCCCTGCTCGGGCGGCTCGTCGCAATCCTCGGCCCTCCGGCCCAACCCGCTGCAACGGTTCCACCCGCCCCAGAGGCACCCCTCCCTCGGGCCCAGTTGCGTGCGAGAGGCCGGGCCCGTGGATGGCCAAGGGGGTCCGGCCGCCGGCCTCGCCGGTAACCGCCGCTGCCGCCTTGCGGGGGGGGGGTGTTCTGCTGCACAGGCGGCTCTCCTACACATCTCCCCTTCCTCACATCTGCTGGGGGAGGTGGGATGATATAATAATAAAGGCTGATTTCTGTGCAACGGGTGTCTGTGGTCTTTGCCTTGGGATGGGGACGGGGGGGCAGGCCCGCTGTGTCTTCCTCTTGGTGGCGGCCTCAGGCCAAGCCTCCCCTTCGGCGCCACTTGGTGACTGTTCCCTGCTGCTGGAGACTGGCTGCTGCCCTGGATTCCTCATGGCAGGGTGCCTGCCGGTCCCATGCCAACCTCTCTGGACGCGGCCGCCACGGACTTGGCGCTGCATTGGGCAAACGGGGGAGAGGCTCCTTGGACCATGCCCACCCCTCTCCTTCCCAACTGCGAGCCCCGCCCGATGCACGAGCCGAGGCAGTCTGCCGGCATGGGCGCGGTTTGCCTGCTGCTCTGGGGCCTGGCCGGGATCGCGTGCTCCCCATAGTCTGCGCCTTTCCTGGCCCCTCCCCTTGCTGCTTCTCAGGAACAGCGCCCTTTGGCTGCGCCTGGCGGCAGCCGTGCATCTGACCCACCCACAACACTTTCTGGTTCTCCCAATTTGCATCTCTCCACCGCTGCCGGCGCTGCTGCGGCCACACTTTGCTGGCACAGGATCCGGCCCGGCGCCGCCGCCACACCGCCGGTGCGGCTGCGCCGGCGTTGGGGCCGGCCATAGGATTGCGCTGTTAGTAGCATATGTTGAGGATCATTCAATCTGCATGGGCAAAAGCCACGCATGATAGGGAACTGTAGTAAGGAGGAAAAAAATGTGTGAGATTGAGTTGTGCAGACTTTGGAAGAAATGATGTTTGTGCCATGAAACAGTTCTTCATTAGATTCTTGGAGACCTAGCTGCTGTTTAAGTCAAGGAGCAGGCTAAGCCATGTTTGTCCGACCAACTGGTGAGCCTCGAAACAAGATGGTGCTACTAATAACATGTGGCTGAAGGCAGATCTGTAATTTCCTACTTGTCCTAAGTAGAAGCACCTCATATCAGTGATCAGTTCATGTTTCAGATATTCATTTCTGACTTGCAAAAGTGATGATAATCATAATGGTGTGGGGGGGAGGGCATGGCACAGGATGGTAAGCTGCAATACTGCAGTCCAAGCTCTGCTCACAACCTACCTGAGTCTGATCCTGGCAGAAGCTAGGTTCAGATACCGGCTGAAGGTTAACTCAGCCTTCCATTCTTCTGAGGTCAGAAAAATGAATACCCAGTTTCCTGGGGGTAAAGTATAGATGACTGGGGAAGTCAATGGCAAACCACCCCATAACAAAAGTCTGCCATGAAAACATCATGATGTGACATTCCCCCCAGGGGTCAGTAATGATTCGGTGCTTGCACAGGGGACTACCTTTACCTTTTATTTTTGTCTTGTGCAATCCCACAGTAAACATTGCTGTAAGAAATTATTTCCCAAGTCTGACAAAATTACTAGCTTTTTTCCTACTCCCCAGTGAATTTCCAGAAACTGCTAGCAAGATCAATAACATTGACACTGGAAACATTATAAAACTCCTCACATTCACCACAGGAGTGCAGAATAGACAGGGCTCTGTCAGTCTTTTGTATGATTGTTTCCCCTTAAAATATAATTATTTCCTTCAGTTCATTTGCACCTTATCTCTTTTCACTGCCAATTTCACTCACTGTTTGTAAGGTGAAAAAAATTACCTCATCAAATGGTTTTGAGTGAACATACTTGTGCATAGTATGGTCTTTTGACAAATGTTTTACAAAGATTTCTTTCAAGGGGTTTTCCTTATTATTATTTTTTAAATCTAATTGAGAATTATAAAACAGTCAGACTGACAATCTGTCATTGAAGTTTTTTTTAAAATTTTGACTTGACATAAATGCCATCTCACTCATTCTGCCATGAAATGGAGAAGGCATAGAAGAACAGCCACTTGAGGAAAGCAACAGCAAAATGGTTACTATTTGATAATATGTAGAGGGGCAAAAAATCATGGGAACCTACATTTGGAATGGAAATTTTGTTCTTAGGGTTGTACTTGTACTCATGTTATTGTTAGTACTGTTGACTCATATTGCCTGCAAGATACATATTCATAATTGCATTATGTATGATGATCCACTTCCCATTTTTCATGAATTTTATCAGCCAGGCAACCTTGTCATTGGTGAGATTGTCTCTCAGGTCTTTTTCTTGTATGATCCTTTGTCTTTCAAGGAACAGCCCAGGAGAATGTTGAGTGGGGAAGCTGCGTAAGAAATGTTCTTTATTTTTCTTGCTGTAATGGCTTCAGATTGTGACTATAAACATATTTGACTGAAGAGAAGTAGCGTTCTGGGAGATATTTTGGTGAATCAATTATTCTGTTTTCCCTGCAGTTTGTGTGATATTGTTGGGATGTTTGGGATGTGTTTGTGAACAACCCCATTGAACTGAAGGGTATCTCCATATTCCAGTTAATGCAACTTTTTTTCTTCATTCTTTCTCACCTTTTACTTGTTTATTTAAATATTTATAGCCCAGCTTTTCTCTATAACTTAAGGGAGTTTAGAATTCTAAATTAAAATCCTACATAATGTAATAAAACTCCATTAACCTCCAAAAGAATATGTCTGCCACTCAACCCTTATCAGATGAGCTACCAAATAAAGCTGTCCTATAACGCCTCCTGAAAACATCCAAGCATAGAACTCTCCTCCCTGCCTCAGGGAAAAGAGCTGTTCTTGTAAAAGAACAATGAAAGTGAGCAAAGTGAAAGGATTAAAGAATGATGACACAAGACCCCCCCCCCCCAGGTTCATCTGTTCATCTGTGTTTACCTATTAATCGTAAACAATACAAGTAGCTTTTACAGAAATGTGGAATACATTGTTTTAAAATAAATAAATAATGGGTTTGATCTGCTGCTGAAAGATGGAGCACCATCAAATGACCACCAAAAGGCTATGCTGGGGATCATGGGACAAGCATGGACAAAAGGCAGTTGGGAGGGGAACCCTCATAAAGTGGGGAATTGGGCAAGACTGAACAAAATTGATTGGTTCCAACATCATAATTCATACATTTTAGGTTGTTTTTTCTCTATGCAATTATCACAGTTCCATTGGGTAGAGGAAGGATTTTATTAAGTACAGCTATGACCCTAATCAATTTAAAGCATTTTTCTATTTGAAATCTCCTTTTTTCTTTTCTTTGGAATTGAAGGAGGGGATATCATCTTCTGAAATAATTTCATTCTGCTTTACTACATGCCTTTAAAACTAAATTTCAAGCCATTTCCAAATTTAAAAATATGCAAAGTTGTGATACACCTGCATTTGTACAAATTTGTCAGGCACCCACAATGCAGAAATCAGCTTTAGAAAATGTACAGAGTTGTATAAAGTTGCCACGTGGCCAGAAAAAGAAAACATTTTTTTACTGTGCCTTTAACAGCCATTTTTTGTGCCGACATTGGCATTTGTTGTATTCCTTTGCATAGAAGAAAATATTATCTCACCCAGAAACTGACACCAAATGAATGACTGTTCTAGGGAAAACTAGAGAGATCACTTCAAACACTGGCAACCCTGCTATGATGATGGAGTGTGTGAATACACTTCCTTTCTTTTCCCCCTTCAAATAGCTTGTAATTCCTATTACAGCTCAGTGCCAAAAATCTACCAGCACATCCTGGCCTTGGTGTTTGCTGTCAAATCGATCAATGAGAATTCCAAGTTATTACCAAACATCACTCTGGGTTTCCACATTCTCAACAGCAATTACTTTGCAAGAATGACCTACAAGGCTACTTTGAGCCTGCTTTCTACACATCAGAGCTTTGTCCCTAACTTCAAGTGTAGTACTCAAAAAAGTGTTATAGCTGTCATTGGAGGTTATGTCTCTGAAGCATCTGCCAACATGGCCACCATTTTAAGCATGTATAACATTCCACAGGTAAGCTATGCACCTGAGGAGCGGGGGATACATATTTCACAACTATGCCACATACTTGAACATTTATACATAAACCATCTGATAAATAAGTATGTGTTTTATTTCAGCTCACGTACGGATCATTTTCTGCCACTCTGGGTAACAAAGTGTTGTTCCCTTCTTTGTACCAGATGGTTCCAAATGAAGGCTATCAGTATATGGGGGTTGTCAGGTTACTGCTCCATTACAAGTGGACATGGATTGGGCTTTTGGCTGTAGGTGATGACAATGGGGATAATTTTTTGCAGACAATGATACCAATGCTTGAGGAGCAAGGCATCTGTTATGCCTTCATATTAAGAACTCCCAAACAGACATATGCGGAAGAATTTACCGAAGACTTTATAGTGGTCCTGAAACAATATTCAACTCTCACGCAGAGCCAAGCCAGAGTATTCTTTGTATATGGGGAACCTCCATCCTTCCAGGTGTTGAGAACATTTCTGTTTATAGCAGAAAATTTGTCACTTCCACCACTGGGTAAAGTATGGATTACTACATCTCAGTGGGATTTTGCATCACTGAACATTCAAACTACTTGGGATATAGAACCTCTCCATGGCGCCCTGTCCTTCACTGTTCATGCAAATCAACCACCAGGATTCCAAGAATTCCTTCAGAGCATAAGACCTTCCTGGGCAAAAGGAGATGGCTTTATCCAGAACTTCTGGGAGCAGGCATTTACCTGTTCATTAAGAATCTCTGACATCCATGAAGAAAATAGCAAACCATGTACTGGTATGGAGAAGCTGGAGTGTCTTCTTGGGATAGTGTATGAAATGAACATGACTGGCCACAGCTATAACATCTACAACGCTGTCTACACAGTGGCCCATGCTTTGGATGCCATGCACATATTGAAGTCCAAATCCAGGACACTGGTAAAAGGAGGAAAGATAGAGATTCAGAATGTGCAGCCGTGGCAGGTGGTTACACCATTGAGATACGTTTTTTAAAGGAGAGTTACGTGTTATCTAGGGCTGATTAGAACTCAAAAGGCAAAGCACAACTCTTTCTAAAGCTATCTCATCTAAACTGTGGTCCATCAGAGAGCAATTCTAATACAGAATCCTAGTCAGGTCTATTTAATTGGAAGTACTCCCATGAAAATATTCTTAGAACTGCACTGTTAGCATTGTAAATCCATATGATTTCATAATGTCAACAACAGCTTAAAATAATGGTAGAGTTTTGTTGTTGCTGCTGCTGTTACAGAATTAAACAATCACTGCATATAGAATTGGAAACAAGAATACTACTATTTTAGTAATTCAGGAGGACGCTGGGTAATGATTTCAACAACTTCTTATTCCTGTTTATGTCATATTCTCTTTCAACTAGCTCCATCATTTTCTAGGCAACATCGTATTCAATAACACTGCTGGAGAAACTGTCCATTTTGATGAAAATGGAGAATTAGTTGTAGGTTTTGATGTTACAAACTGGGTAACTTTTCCAAATGGCTCTATTGTTAGAGTAAAAGTTGGAAGATTGGATCTTCGGGCCCCTTCAGGCAAAGAGTTAACAATTCATGATGATCAAATTGTGTGGCATAGAAGCTTCAAACAGGTAAGACATAGCTTCACATGCATAGATCTCTAAAATTATTTGAGAAAGTTGCATTGTACCACTTTAGTCACTCCTTTTCCTGCCTTCCAGCTACTGAATTGTGATGGGAAGCATCACACTTTTAATTAAAGATTAGTTCTTTACCTTGTTTGTAAGGAATCTGGAAAAAATATTGAGATCTAACTTGTATTCATCACCCACAGGAACCCAATATTCCAGGAAGGTTTTCAGATCAGGCAATCAAAAACTATACTACCCAGGGCTTTTTTTCTGGGAAAAGAGGTGGTAGAACTCAGTGGGTTGCCCTCAGAGAGAATGGTCACATGGCTGGTGGCCCCACCCCCTGGTCTCCAGACAGAGGGGTGTTTAGATTGCCCTCGGTGCCATGGCGCCGAGGGCAATCTAAACTCCCCTCTGTCTGGAGATCGGGGGCAGGGCCACCACCCATGTGACCATTTTCAAGAGGTTCCGGAACTCCGTTCCACCGCGTTCCAGATGAAAAAAAGCCCTGATACTACCTCTCCAATAATTCCACTTCTTGCTTTATAATTAATACGGTAAATGATAACCCTTATGAAGCCATCCAACTAAATCCCAGTTATACTGCTTGTTTTTCTATGAGTTGATTTCCAATAAACAAACTGGGCCAAGCTTACCAGTCTTTCTCATCCCACTGAATAATAATACAATAACGGCATTTTGACCATTAACAGTTTTGTACCTTATTCAGTTCTGACATGTGCAATGTATTTTTCTGACAATTATTAGCCAAGAGAGTGTCAACATTGAGCTCCAGAAGAGAACAAACTTTGAGCTCTGTGATGTTCTTATTTCATGTCAACATCCCCCAATTCTTGTTGACCGGTAATTGTTACTATATAACCCAGACTGGAGACACTAGGTTTATTAAAACTGATCTACAGCAAAATATTAATCCCAGTTTACTCATGCTCCCCAAATTTAACAGGTCAAGCCTCAAGACTCTCACTGAAAGTTTCTTGAGTAATGGCAACTGCACCCTGGCTCACCATAACTACTGTGTCTCACTTTTCGTCTTCTTTATGCCTGTCCCAAGCCATGACTGAGCCCCCAATTTCCTTCTGATGTGGTACAACATAATGGTATCCTCTTCTCATATGACCTAGCATATTGCAGACAAGCTGTTGTCTTGGGTGAATTCCCTTCACCCTCAGGTGCCTAATGGTGGTTTCCAAATGTTCCTACCTATTTTTCATTCACTTGATGCCAAATTTATTAGGACCTTATCAGTTGAATCTAGGCCTAATAAATCTAAAAAGCTATCCCAAAAGTCCAATCCAACCCATCGGATGGAAAGCCAAAATATTCCCACTGGACTAAGTCCCTAAGTGGGTGGGAGGGTAATGCCAAACAAAAATCTGGCTAAGGAGAAAGAGCATTTTAAAATATGCACTCCTTTGCCCCCTCATCATTGGGCAAGGTGCACAAGACACTCAAAGACCAAATCCCCCATCATGCTTCAGACCTCATCTCCTTCATTCCTCTTGAGAGGCAGCTACAGCCAAAAATGCTCCCTGCTACCATTCAGAGTGGGCGTTGGAATTATTACCATAAGGCTCCCTGATGGTAATTGCCTTTCTGTTTATGCACAGGTAATACCCTTTTCTGTGTGCAATGACCCCTGCCATCCTGGCTACAGCAAGAAAAAGACAAATGAAAAGACATTTTGCTGCTACATTTGTGCTTCATGTCCGAAAGGGATGATCTCTGAGCAGAAGGGTAGGAGACATAATACACAAATCTATCATGCTGCATAACAACCAGATTTATCACAACTGAATTAAGCTTCCCTTTTAACTATTAGCCTGCACTTAGCTACAGTCCTGTGCTGTCTTACCCTTCCTCAATTGGTCCAATGTCTGTAGGCACTGTTCTGTCATATTAGCCCCGCTTCCTTTTTTCTGTGGCACCAGTACTTAGATTAGCCAGGCCATGATAGCATTCCTTTTGGTACTGAAGAGGTTAAGAACTTGGTGCCTCTGTAGATGGTGTCTATGTGCTAGAATCCAGAACACAGGATTACTAAAACGCTAATCCATATACAAGTGGTGGCTGTGAAAAGAAATCCTACATGTGTTGAAGGGAGAGCTTGTACCTCCTCATTAGGCTCTGTGTATTTAATTAAATGCGTTCATTCATTTGTTCATTCATTTTATTTAAAACATTTGTATGCTATCTTTCCACCCAGCTCAGGGTCCCCCTAGCAGTGAACAATCTAAAATGCAATGAATAAATATTTTTAAAAAACTATTTCTAAGAATTAAATAAACCATGCAAACACAGATGCATTATTTATTTATTTATTTAAAACATTTGTATGCCACCTTTCTAACCAAAATAGGTTCCCAAGGTAGTGAACATTAAAACACTAACACTAACATTTTAAAATAATTTTAATATCTTAAGTCAATCCTTAAGATATGCTGGTCCCAAGTCATACAGAGCTTTAAAGGTCAATACCAGATACGTGTACATACAAATCACAAGACAGGGAGGAAGGCTGATGAGAGTTAGTAAGGAAACCCCAAACAAAACTAAGTTGTCTTCACCCACTGGTGGAAGACAATGATCGTGGAAGACAGAATAATCTCCTTAGGGAGGGTGTTCCAGAGTTTGGGCACATGACTGGAAATGTTCTTTCTAACCATCTAACTGTAGATAATGGGGTCATCCAAAACAGGGCCTCAGAAGATGACCAGAGTGATTAGGTAAATTCATATGGAATTAGGCAGTCTTAAGGTATTCTAGCTTCAAGCATGCATCTCATTCTTCTCTCAAGCAGAGACACAAAGTGACTTGCAAGTTGCAACATCATCCTGCCCTTCTCCATTTTCTCCCTGTAAAAACAAAGCTGTGAGATAGATTAGGTTGAGAGAGGGCCAAGCTACAAGTGACGAATGACACTTGAACGGTAAGTGGATTGAGTGGAGCACAAGTGAACAGGGAGAAATACACTTGCCGTTCAAGTGTCATTCGTCACTTGTAGCTTCACCCAGAGAGTGACTGCTGAAAGTCACTAGCAAGCTTCCATAGCAGAATGGGGATTTCAACTGTTTTTTGCTTAGGATCTGGGACAACTGAGTAAAATTCATTAAAAAAGAAAAAAAAGTAGCTCATTACAATAGAATGGAAGTAGCTACTTTAGTGAATGATAAAAAATAAATAAATTACAACTAAAAATGCTGCACTTGTGAAAACAACATATACAGTCTCACATTGTTTCATACTACTAGTATTTGATTCACAGTCAACATTCCTATCTGCTATGGTGCACCATCTTAGTAAAACACACAACCATATTTCAAACATCAAGAACAAATTTTTTTCAAAATATGAAGCTCTGTTGCAATATATGTGGGTCAAAGCCTGACATTTTTGACACATCTTTTTTTCAGATATGGATACCTGTGTCAAATGTCCAGAAGATCAGTATCCCAACAACCAACAAGAGAAATGCATTCCAAAGGTTATAACTTACCTCTCTTATGAAGAACCTTTAGGTATTAGCTTAGTGACATTAGCCATTTCTTACTGTCTGTTTGCTCTTTTAGTGTTTGCAACATTTGTGAAGCACCAGGATACTCCCATAGTTAAAGCCAACAACAGGAGCCTTTCCTACATTCTCCTTGGTTCCCTTCTTCTGTGTTTCCTCTGCTCATTCCTGTTCATCGGCCAACCTGTAAAAACAACATGCCTTCTCCGCCAAACAGTTTTTGGCATTGTCTTCTCTGTGGCCCTTTCCTGTGTGCTGGCCAAAACTACCACTGTAATTCTGGCCTTCATGGCTACAAAGCCAGGCTCAAGGGTTAAGAGATGGATAGGGAAAAGAATGACAAATTGTATTGTCATATCTTGTTCTTTTATTCAGTCTGGTATTTGTACTCTTTGGCTAGCTATGTTCCCTCCATTCCCACAAATGAACATGCATGCAGTGGATGGGAAGATCATTGTGGCATGCAATGAGGGATCGACTACCATGTTTTACTGTGTCTTGGGCTATTTGGGCTTCTTGGCAATTGTCAGCTTCACTGTGGCTTTCCTAACAAGGAAGTTGCCGGGCAGTTTCAATGAAGCCAAGTTCATCACCTTCAGCATGTTGGTCTTTTGCAGTGTTTGGCTATCTTTTATTCCATCCTACTTGTGCTCTAAAGGGAAATACATGGTAGCTGTGGAAACCTTCTCTATCTTATCTTCCAGTGCTGGCTTACTGGGTTGTATATTTTTCCCTAAATGTTATATAATTGTTCTGAAGCCACAGCTGAACAGCAGGAAACATTTGTTAAGGACACAAAATAAAAGAATGTAAGTTTCTCATTGTGTTCAGCTGGAATTTTATTTTCTTGGAGATCATTAATACCTTCAAGAAAATAAAACTGGAGCTGAACTCCAGTGAGTTTAAGGTGTGATTAAACCCCAAGGAAAGCCTCCTTGAAAGAAGCTATTGCCATTAAACAAGATTGGAAGTGGTTTAAAAATCTCAAGAAGTTCTTTCCTAGCTGTTATGGCATCCGTCTGGTCTGGGATTGCGCTAGAGAAGCATATAAGTGGCTTCCTACCTCCTCATCCTATTTATCATGACCCATCCTCCCTACGTCAGTATACAGTGTGGTGTACCAGTTAGAATATCAGACTAGGATCTAGGAGGCCCAAGTTCAAATCCTGTTCCACCATAGAAGCTCACTGGTGACCTTGGGCCAGTCACACTCTCTCAACCTAACCTACCTCACAGGGCTGTTGCGAGGAAAAAAAGAAGAGAACAATGTAAGTCACTTAGGGTGCCAATTTGGGTGGGGGTATAAATGAAGTAATTAAGTAAGTAAATAAGTAGATAAGAAAATGCCACATGGGGTTAGCTAGTTGCTTAGGGGCTGAGCAAGAATTTTGAGGGTTCCCTATGAGTGGCCTTTTAGGGTTTCTTCTTTTTACCTGGGCTATTCTACTACTGCAGGTTTGGGGTTTCATAACAAGAACAATTTGGTTGATTATTCAGGCCATACCTTGTTTAGCAGGAAGAGGGTAGATTGCTCATGATCAGCAGGAAGAATTGGCAAGGGCCTGGATGCATCATATTATAATGAATGGTTGTTTTCTGAACTGTCATACAGGGGTAGGAAGGAATGCCCTGGAATCAAGCAGCATCAACCAAAACCTTAGTTGTAATATAACTTGGGATAGAGAGCAATGAAGCACAGCACCTATGAGCCTATTTCTTGTGCTGTTAAGGATGAGCAATGCCAGTAATTATTTACTAACTGAGTTTGGAGCCAGGGTGGATCTGTCCCAAATAAAAGTAGCAGTGAATATTTGCCAAGCTCAGCCTATCCACTTAAATTAAAGTTAGCCTATGGTGTTGATCAACCATTCAATAAAATATTTTAATCCAGCTTTGTTGTCTCATGTCTTATTTGGGGGAGGAGCATGTATGAAATAAAGTTCTTAATCTCTTACACTTTTGTACATCACCTTTCAATTCACTCTCTCTCTCTCTTTAGAAAGTAATCATTTTAGAAATTGACTCTACAACAGCAGCAAACTACTTGAGCATATACTTTCTCTTCATATCTACAAAATAATATATTTTCTCTTCACCATTGACTCCTAGGCTTTCTCCCCCTCCATAGTTACCCTTTACTTTCTGTAGTCAAGCTCTTCTATCTCCTTCCAACTTAATTTGGCTAAGTCCAAGAGTCTATTGACAGTGAAAGAGCTGGCATCAGCTCATCAGAGCAACAAGGGCAGTCAGCAGATTAAAAAAAAATCTTGGAAGCCATTAAAACCAAACAAGAAAAATCAAAACCCAAACAAAAATGCATATATACAAAATCATAAAAGCAGCATAGAAAACAGAAAAAAATAGGAAAAAATAGAAGCTGGATAAATAAAAAAGTCTTCACCCTCAAGTAGAAGATGGCAACAGAAGGGGACAGACAAGTTTTCAAGGGAAGAAAGATCCAGAGTTTTGGTGCCATGACATAGGGCCAAGCTACACATGACGAATGACACTTGAACGGCAAGTGGATTGATTGGAGGGCAAGTGAACAGGGAGAAATACACTTGCTGTTCAAGTGTCATTCGTCATGTGTAGCTTGGCCCTGAGAAGGCTGTCTCCCAGGTTGACACCCTCCTAATCACAGAAGGCAGAGGCACCTGAAGCAGGTGTCAGAAGATGACTGTAGTGGTAGGTAGGAATACTGATCTCAAGCCATATAAGGCTTTAAAGATCAACACCAGCACCATAGGTTGTGTCCAGAAACAAATTGAGACCCAGTGTAGGTGGGCCAAGACTGGAGAGAGATGATCCCTATGAGCAACTTCAGTCAACATCCTAACTGCACCATACTGCAACAACTGAAGTTCCCAAGCACATTTCAAGCATTGCCCTACGCAGGGTGCATTGCAGTAATCTAATCTAGATGTAACTAGAGAACTGGTTAAAAATGCAGCAGCTCCAGTTATCACCGGAGTGCCGAGTGATGCACATATAACACCATTATTACACCAGCTGCATTGGCTGCCAGTGGAGTACAGAATCAGATTCAAGGTTCTGTACTAACCTATAAAGCCCTATGTGGACCGGGATCAACGTATCTGCGGGACTGCCTTTCCTCGTATGTACCCCAGAGGATGCTCTGGTCAGGAGGAAAACAACTATTGGTGGTCCCCAGCCCCAAGGAGGCCCACCTGGCCTCGGCCAGAGCCAGGGCCTTTACGGTCTTGGCTCCAACCTGGTAGAACTCTCTGTCCAATGAGACCAGGGCCTGGCAGGATTTATTATCCTTTTGCCAGTCTTGTAAGACAGAGATGTTCTGCTAGGTATATGGTTGAGGACTGGCTAGGCCCCCCTATGGCCTAAAGAGAGGTGGAGAGAAGATCAGAGCATGTCTGAAATAGGACAACTGGATGATATGCCTGAAGTCTGGTTTAGTACTATGTGATTTACACTGATTTTAGGGTTGATTTTCCTCCTTGAGTATGACCAACCAAATAGCTTCTCTTTCATTAATCTTCAATGCAACCGGGATTGCTACAGTGCCTTCACAGTCCCCACCCCACCTGACTTTTACCCAGGAATCAGGTTGGGGTTCTTTTCCCTTGAAAAGCCAAACTGTTGTAATTTTCTTTAATGGGTGTAGTGTGGTGAAAAAAATTGAAGAATTGTTTGTATATACAGTGTTTACAAAGTGAACGTTATTAAGGGAATCATTCATCAGGGCAAGGGGATGCATTTGTGCACACCAATTTTTCAGGTCAGCCTGGTGATGGAGATACTGGGAGGTGAAAATGGATAATGAAGACCACTTTATGCAATCCAGTCATCTAGTCAGCCATTACTTTTTCTGGAGGGTCACTTTGAGAATGAACACAAAAGGTTATAGGCCTGTACCCCTACCTTTAGACCTAGTTCTCACTGTGGCAGTAACTTTCTATCTGGGCTCTACCACCTTGTTTGTCACATAATTAATGGTCATCCCCCCCACCTCCCCAAAAACCCCTTCTCATTAAAAAGTGCAGTCTAGGTATTGGGTCTACACTAAATTTTCCATCATGGGAACAGAAATTGACCCCCCCCCCCAAAAAAAACTACAACTCACTGACCTTCCCAAAATGCTGGGCTGTTTCCACACAGCTTACCTTCCCTCAGAACGACCTGGAACATCGCACAAAAAATGCGGAAGATCACGTTTTCTCGCACGAGATTTGCACAACGTCACACAAATCTCGCACGAGAAAAGGTGATCTTCTGTGTTTTTTGCGCTATGTTCCGGGTCATTCCAAGGGAAGGTAAGCCATGTGGAAATGGCCCTGGTCCTGGATAGAGGGGACCCTGAGGAGCATCATAAGGGAGTCTGCAGTAGGAAGGGGAAACTGTGGAAATTCTGGATCTAATATTATGGCTAAACTATGTTAAAAATATTTTTCTACATGGAAGAAATCAGTTATGTGAGCCCCACCTAGAGTCTACTTTAGTGAGAACTAGGCCTTAAACAAGCCTGCTGTAATCTTCAGTTAATACACATGCACTATGTTTGCTGGTTGGCTGTTGATGGATGCAAAGGTAGCTCTCAAAGGGGAAGTTAATTATCACCTTCATAATAACACTAAAAATTACTGGTTTCTTCCTTTTTCAGAATGAGAGTACCGGAGTCACTAACAACAAGATCAATAATAACAGCATTTGACAAATAATATAAAAAACTAAGCTCTTTCACTGGAACTCCATCTAGGGAAAGCCAGGACTTAGTGTCGATCTATTCCTTTCACATTGCATTTAAAGATTTATTACCATAAGCTGATAGATCTCTTTTTTCCCCACTCAGCCTTATGCTGAAACAAATCTATTATCTCTTGAATAAAAAATGTGCAAAATTTCATGTATTATCCATCATCAAGTCTCCTTCACTCCTGAGTTTTCTTCTTCTTCTAAATGAAATGACAAATTGACTGGAAATGTTTTTGTTTTCATATACTGATGGGTTTTGCACCCTATTGCAATTATTTTGATATATATAGTTGAGTAGATTTCGATAATGTTGCACAGAGATGCAGATGAGCAAATATTTTATAAGCTTGAAGACAGGAACAACAAAAAGATGTTTCCTTCTATGTCAGTTCTTAAGTTAATGGACGAAGAGTCACCTGCCATAAGAGGAAGACTGTGACAAAACTGATGGCTTGTAACATGGTGGATGGAAACATGAGAATCTGGATCTGGAAGGGAAGTTTTGTCTTCAGGATGCTGCTGACATTGATGCTGTTGATCGTGCTGTCATGTCGTATCGTATGTCAGATGCATGCTATTAATTGTACCATATACAATGATCTCTTTCCTATTCCTCATAAATTTTATCAGCATGGGGACCTTCTTATTGGTGGGATTGCCTCTCCAGTCATTTTAATGAATAACCTTCCTTGGTTCATGGAACACCCCACACATACGCTGATTGATGAACCTGCGTAAGAATCCTTTCCTTTAACTTGTTCCAATCAGTCTTCCTGAGATGGGCTAGTTGCAATGTTCATGGCTTAAGAGAAACTGTGCTTGTCATTTATTTTGATAGACCTTGCCTGCATTGAGGAGGAAGGTATAAGAGAAGGCGAAGCTTAGATCTTACTCATACTGTGTCAAATGATGGGTTGATGTTAGATCTGCACCATTCTGTGGTCTCCTGAAGTAGCTTCCCTCTGCTTTCCCAAGGATGTTATAAATGCAGGTGTCTCTTAAAAATATGCAGAGCGGTGATGTCAGATCACCAATGGAGATGAGATCCCCATCTTGTAAACTTGCTGGTTTGATTTTTGATATTCCCTTTTTGTTTTCTCTACTTTGCTGTAGAAAACTCAATGTATGAATCTTTCTGTTGACATCAGTTTTTCTTTCCTCCCACTGAAATTTCCTGATAACAATATATTTTTTCAATAACGTTTGTCAATCAGTTTTGTATAAATAGGATTTAAAATTACATGTTTTTGTGAAAATAGCATCTGAATCACAAAGGGGAGTAAATAAATAATGTGGGTACACATGAATAGTGAATAGCCTGAAAGGGATCAAGAAAATGAAGAATCATCTACAACAACAATGAAAATGTTATGAACCAAACTGGATGGCAATGAGAACTTAAAAAAATAGGTTGCAAATGTACTTTTTTGCTGTTTTATTAAACTTCCTGTAACTGTCTTTGCAGTTTTCTCACAAAATATTACCAGTGCATTTTGGCCTTGGCATTTGCAATAAAAGAGATAAATGAGAATTCGAGCATCCTTCCAAATATCACATTCGGTATCTATATCCTAAACAGCTACGGCCTTGGAAAGATGACTTACAAGGCCACCCTCAACTTGGTTTCTACTCAGCAGAAACTGGTCCCCAACTTCAGTTGCATTCACCAGGAAAAAATTATAGCAGTCATTGGAGGGCTTTTCTCTGAAACCTCTGCGGATATGGCCACCATATTGAACATCTACAAAACTCCTCAGGTATGCTGTATACCTGAGACTTCTTAACTCTGGCACATAATTTAATCTCACATTTAATCCATTTGAAAAATAAATTTCCATTTTCTTCCAGCTTCCTTACGGAGTGTTTTCCCCAGCACAGGGTGAAAAAACCCTATACCCTTTCTTGTATCAGATGGTCCCTAGTGAAGCCTATCAACACAGAGGAGTTGTATGTTTACTTCACCATTTTGGATGGAATTGGATTGGACTACTTGCTATGGATGATGACAATGGAGACAGGTTTTTGCAGACAATAATACCAATACTCTCAGAGAATAACATTTGTTTTGCATTCATGTTCAGATTAGCAAAACGGGCTTATGTAGAAGAGATGGCAGACTCATATTTAATTCAGGTGGAAAAATACGCAGTTCTCATGGACAGAAAAACCAATGTATATTACGTATATGGAGAACCACCTGCTATGATGGTTTTAAGAATAATGTTGTTTCAGGCACACATTTTATCATTACCCCCACTAAATAAAGTGTGGATTGTTACATCTCACTGGGATTTTGAATCATTTTCCGTTCAGACTGATTGGGACATTCAAACACTACATGGTGCCCTATCTTTTACAGTTCATTCCAATCAGCCACCAGGATTCCAACAATTCCTTCAGACCATCAAACCCTCCTGGGTTGGAGAAGAAGATGGCTTTATTGAGGATTTCTGGGAGCAGGCATTCAGCTGCTCATTGAAAATGTCTAATGAGCAGATGGGGAGTAAGAAGAAGTGCACTGGGGAAGAAAAGTTGGAGAGCCTTCCTGACAGTTTGTTTGAAATGAGTATAATTGGACACAGCTATAATGTCTATAATGCTGTCTATGCTGTGGCACATGCTTTACATGACATCCAGAGAGCTAGAAGCAAACACAGAATATTCATAGAAGGAAGGAAGTTGGATTTCCCAAACATACAACCATGGCAGGTATTTACATGCAAGTTCTTAAAAATTGAGAGGAAGTATCATGTAGTAGTAAGAGTACTGAATTAGGAAATGGGAATCCAAAGTCTCTGTCCTGACTCTGCCATTGAAGCATCATAGGCCACCTTGCCTAGTCACTGTGTCTTTTCCTAACAACAGCAAACTGGCTGTCTGAAAGGGACAGGGGGAAAAGTGTCACAGTGGCCCCAGACATACCACCCCATAGAAATGTTACCCATCCACTTTGTACAACCCATGTCTTCCAGAAGCACTGACTCTATTCCTTCCATGGGACACTTTTTGGTAACAGGGACCACTCACAAAGCTTCCTCAACCTGTCTTTCTCCTTCCTGTTGAGCTGTAGCAGACTTCCTCAGCCCACAAAGCGTGGTCACTGAACCTGCAGCTGTAGTACCTAGCTGGAATTGCCCTGCTCGCTCTATACCACCACGTTGAAGCACTGTGTCTACTGCTTACCAGCTGCATTGTCTACTTCCTTATTCCTCCACTGCTATTAAATATAGACCGTCACCTATGGCCCATGAAGTGCACAAGAAACTGCCAGGGGTGGGTACTGTAGATCTGAAAAGGGCAACATGGAGGCAAGGGAAATAGGGATGGGGGCCTCTGAGGGGCTCATTGCTGATATTAATAGTCAATCATCTACTGGGCTTAACTTACCTGTGAGGAAAAAAATGGAGGATGGAAAAACAGCATTTTAAGCTGATTTTTGTCCCTACTGGGGGGGGGGGGGAGTTACACATATCTTAATAAAAAAACAAACCGGTCATCATGTCATCCATAGGGACATGACACATCTTTGTTAGTGCATTCAAACAAATGGCCCAAAATCATGGGCCTACAGTATTCAATTCTTCTAGCTACATAACAAAAACTGTTGCCTTTTTAAACATGTGTCTATATATTCTAGATCTAGATATATTCTAGATAATTCTAGATCTAGGTAAAGTGGGATTTTGTAAGCCTGGATCCTAAGATTTAAATGTCTTAATAGCGCCTTCTGTCTTATTTTCATTTTCAACCCAGTTCCACAATTATATAAAGAGAATCTTCTTCAATAACAGTGCTGGAGACACTGTGCATTTTGATAAATATGGAGAAATAGTTGCAAGTTTTGATATTACCAACTGGGTTACCTTCTCAAATGGGTCTTTTGCTAGAGTAAAAGTAGGAAGACTGAATCCTCAGGACCTTCCAGACAAACAGCTAACTCTGAATGATGATCAAATTGTGTGGCATAGAAGCTTTAACCAGGTGAGAAGTCGCTGCAGGTGCTTGATCCTCTGAAATTACTGGGAATTTTTCCTTTGTAGGCAATTTAAAGATCTGCCTGCCTTTCAGCAACTAGATTGTAATGGGCAGCAATGCATTTTAAAAGTATCAGTTCCTCAGTCCCCCACCTGAAGAGGAAGGCACTGACACCAAGGTTGGATTAACTATAAACTTTTTTCATTATTTAAAAGCTTGATCTGCAACTATTTACCCTATTAGTTCAGGCACCCAAACAAGCTATCTGATGTGTTCACCAGTATCTGGGCAATATCACCCTTACTGTAAGCTGTACAGACAGATGCTTTCAAAGCAATTCCCCATCTCTCCTCAGCATGAAGGTTTGGATATTAACCAGAAGCACAAGTGATTTCCCTTCCCAAACACGTGGATCAGTCAGCCTGAAGTGGCTGATTTGATTACCTCTACCTCTCCTAAGGGCCAAGCTTCAAGTGATGAATGACACTTGAACAGCAAGTGGATCGAGTGGAGGGCAAATGAACAGGGAGGAATACACTTGCTGTTCAAGTGTCATTTGTCACTTGTAGCTTGGCCCTAAGACATCTGAGGGTGTTTTCTTATCTAATAAAGTAACAATGAGCTCATACTAAACCTTTCACCTTACTTAGAGCCTTACCAGTCTACTCTGACCAGGAGTGTTTCATTCTAACCTCCTCCCCAATATGCTGTAATGAAGCAGATGAAAAAAGGACTGGCCTAAGGCCAACTGGAGACGCTCTCAGAGCCAAGCCACAAGTGACGCCTGACACAGGTTGGACACCTGTCAGCTTCCCTCAAGTTTTGATGGGAAATGTAGGCATCCTGGTCTTGCAGCTGTAATGGAGAGCCAAGCTGTAAAACCAGGACGCCTACATTTCCCATCAAAACTTGAGGTAAACTGACAAGTGTCCAACCTGTGTAAGGCGTCACTTGTAGCTTGGCTCTCAGAAAATTCCATCTTGGCCCCAAATCAACCAAATAATCTCATTCTGTAATTAAAGGGAAGGATGGTGGGGCAGCCCTTCCAACAAAAAGGCAGGAAATTAGAGAGTACTGAGTTTAAAAAGCCAGCCTCTAGTGTCTATCAACTGGCAGGGTAGTGTCACACTCAGTAGCTCAGTGTCTTCCCTATTGGACAAAATAGCTCCTGGTGACCACAGGAACCAATCTTCCCTTGTTCTAAGGAAATAAGATAATTTTTTAGACCAAACCAGTATTTATCACATACACAACTTCAGTATTTCACAGGAGATCACATTAAAAGTTCACATTGGATCCTTACATTTCTTGGGTTATGATGACCAATATATAAGTAAATTATAACTCTTCTGAATCCAACTAGCTGAATCTCAGTCCCTTCATTCCTATTTTTCTGTGAGTGGATTTCTGTTAAACTAGATGGGTCCTCTGATATATAATCACTTCATGTCAACAGCTTCCACTTATTGTTGACCAGTATTTGTTACAACAGAATGCCTTGATGGTAACTGTCTTTCTGTTTATTGTCAGGTGCTGCCCCTTTCTGTCTGCAATGACCACTGTCATCCTGGCTACAGCAAGAGAAAGAAGGAAGGGGAGAAATTTTGCTGCTATGATTGTACCCCATGTCCAGAGGGGATGATATCGGAGAAGAATGGTAGGAGATATAATGTAGAACTACATCAGTTGTACTCCATAATGACCACATGAGTCAAAATTAAATGAACTTGGCCTTAGAACATCAGCCTGCATCTATCCACAGTCATGTCCTACCTTATTTTTCCTCAGTTGTGGATAGTCATGCTGGTAGATCTGCAGCCACCATTTTGTCTCTCGTATTGACCTGGCTGTTTCTTCTCAGTGCCACCAATACTCATGTTAGCCCCGCCTCGACAACGTTTCTCTTGCTGCTGCAGTATCTTGGGACCTGCTGTTACTGGATATGTGCTCCTCTTAATCAGACATGTTTATGTCTCTGAGGCAACCTAACCTAAACAACTCTAACCTCATTCTCCATCTCTTCAAGCATTTGGAGCCAAACACACTAACCCCCTTCATTCGACAAAGGCATAATGTCATTCCGAAGCACAGTTTTCTGTTCATCTATGTTGTGTGATTATTGGATAGATAGATAGATAGATAGATAGATAGATAGATAGATAGATAGATAGATAGATAGATAGATAGATAGATAGATAGATAGATAGATTTTATATATTAAAAATCTGTTCAGGTTCTTTCCTAGTTTTCCCATTTTATTAATGCCTTTATGGAAGATTTTTTTTTAAAAAAAACTTTGTTAAAACTTAAGTTAGCACAACAGTTTAGTTTGTACAGCAATTTTTGATCATACCAAACTATGCGACATAACTGAGCTGATGATGTTTGGGGCATACAAGGAGAGGAGCATGAAGCATTAACTGGTGAAAAGTGACTTTTCAACGGTATATAAAGTATGCAACTTGGAGTCAGTGCATCCTCAGAGGTTATCCTAAAACTGCCTTCTTAGGTAGATAAAAGTTTGCATATAATGTTATATATCTAGTTTCCCCCCCCCCCCCATTTGCCAGCTCAGCAATGTGCAGTTCACAAGTTGGTGTGAGATAACCAAGGTATTAAAGGAACCTTTTCTTCATCAGCAATACTTGCCTCTAGGAAGCATTTGGTGCCTAGTAGCAAGTCAGTTTCCATCAGAGAGAACGGGGAAGTTATGATAATTATATATGAGAGATCTTTGTTTTTTAAAAAATGATGTTTTGATGAAATATTTTTGCTAGTTTTTGAGGTATAAAAGGTAAAGGTAGTCCCTTGTGCAAGCACCGAGTCATTACTGACCCATGGGGGGACGTCACATCACAACGTTTTCTTGGCAGACTTTTCACGGGGTGGTTTGCCATTGCCTTCCCCAGTCATCTACATTTTACCCCCAGAAAACTGGGTACTCATTTTACCAACCTCGGAAGGATGAAAGGCTGAGGGCCAAGCTACAAGTGACGAATGACACTTGAATGGCAAGTGGATCGAGTGGAGCACAAGTGAACAGGGACGAATACACTTGCCGTTCAAGTGTCATTCGTCACTTGTAGCTTGGCCCTGGGTCAACCTTGAACCCAGCTTCTGCCAGGATCGAACTCAGGTCACTCATGAACAGAGCTTGGACTGCAGTACTGCAGCTTACCACTCTGCACATATGAGAGATAATTTGAAGACTGGGAAAGAACTTGTAGAGGAAGACTGGTCAAGACATAGTTGAAAGAGGTCAGGAACTGCTAGCAATACAAAGTCTTTACCATGGCCTAAAAAGAAGACCTGGGCCAGCTGAGTAAACACTAATATTTGATTTTGCCATACATAGCATTCTTGCTCTCTATGCAACAGGTTTTTTCAAAAGGCAATGCAAAAGTAGCAACCAACTATCCAGCAGGAGATGATATGCCTCCCACCTTAAGACCACTGATTTTGTACAAATTATTAAAAGGGATTGATACAAAAATCAATATATAATATTATATACCTTTGAAGTCTTGACTAAAATAAATGTCAAAGAAAAAATAGTACATTATAATAGATTATGATGTGCAATAGTATCTCAGTGAACTATAACCTAAGAAAATGCTACACCAATGAAAACAGTGCATACAGGACTCCAGGGCCGGTGCCAGAGTTTCTGGTGTCTGAGGCTGGGGGGCAGCTTCAGGGCTGTTGCCACCCACACCCAGACTGCTCAGTTGCCCCGCACTGCCCTGGCCACCTGCCACGCCTGGTCCACAGCTGTGTGCTAGCAGCAGTGGCAGCAGCATGGGGCAACTGAGGGCCAAGCTACAAGTGACGAATGACACTTGAACAGCAAATGGATTGAGTGGAGGGCAAGTGAACATGGAGAAATACACTTGCTGTTCAAGTGTCATTCATCACTTGTAGCTTCGCCCTTAGAGCCAGACCAAACGAGATGAGGGTCGCACAAGTTTTCTTGGAGGGATGGGACAGAATAATGACAGAAGAAAGCAAAGGGCACAAACCCCACTCCCAACCCCCGATGTGAGCGCATCTTGGGAGAGAGCAGCAGCAGCTCACCCTGGAATGGTCTTTGGGTCCCCTCATGTCCAGCAGGCTTGTGTCTGGAAGAAGGATTTGAGTCTTCAGCAGCTCATTCAAAGTGCACACCCTGAGGTGCAGCTTTTTCTCTACATCCTTCCTGCTTTCTCCTTTCCCTTCCCCTTTGCTTTCTTCTGTCATTATTCTGTCCCATCCCCATCCCCAGTCCCCAAAAACAAGCTTATAATTTTTCCTCCAGTCCTTTCCAGTTTGTGAGGTGACAGACAGGAGATGGGGGGAATGCTTGGCGTGCGTCCAATCTCCCAGCCCTCCTGCTCAGTTGCTTTGCGGCACGTGTCCCTGCACCCCCTCCGGCGCCTCTGCACCCGAGGCGATTGCCAGACCTGCCTCCATTGATGTGCTGGCCCTGCAGGATTCACAGCATCTAAAACTTTGTCATTTAATATTGTTACTGGGCTCACAGCCAACTCTGCTAGACATTCATCTGCACCAGCTCAGTTCAATTTGCAAATACATTTCAACCAACAAGAGCAAGAGCAACAATGACAAAACCAGATACCTTTCCCATATATGCTGGTGAAACTCTGTACATTTAACATGTATTTTTTTTTCAGACATGGATAGCTGTTTCAAATGTCCAGAAGATCAATATCCAAACAAACAACAAAACCAGTGCATTCCAAAGATTATAAGCTACCTCTCCTATGACGAACCTTTAGGTATTATCTTAGTGACATTAATCATTTCTTGCTGTGTGTTCACAGTCTTAGTGTTTGCAATTTTTGTGAAGCACAAAGACACTCCCATAGTCAAAGCTAATAACAGGAGCCTCACCTACATTCTCCTCATCTCCCTTCTTCTTTGCTTCATCTGCCCCTTGTTCTTCATTGGACAGCCTGTAAATCTGACCTGCCTTCTCCGCCAAACAACTTTTGGCATTGTCTTCTCTGTGGCCCTTTCCAGTGTGCTAGCCAAAACCATCACTGTGGTTCTGGCTTTCATGGCTTCAAAACCAGGATCCAAGGTTAAAACATGGATAGGGAAAAGACTCACAAATGCTATTGTCCTATCTTGTTCCTTTATTCAAGCTGGTATTTGTATGCTTTGGTCAGCTACATTTCCTCCATTTCCAGACAAGGACATGCACTCAGTTAATGCAAAAATTACAGTGGCATGTAATGAAGGTTCATCCACCATGTTTTACTGTGTCTTGGGCTATCTGGGCTTCTTGGCAATTGCCAGCTTCACTGTAGCTTTCCTGGCCAGGAAGTTACCTGACAGTTTCAATGAAGCCAAGTTCATCACTTTCAGCATGTTGGTCTTTTGCAGTGTTTGGATGTCTTTTGTTCCAACGTACTTGAGCTCTAAGGGGAAATATATGGTGGCTGTGGAGATCTTCTCCATCTTATCCTCCAGTGCTGGCTTGCTCAGTTGTATTTTTTTCCCAAAATGCTATATCATTGTTCTGAAGCCACAGCTGAACAACAAGGAACATTTATTAAGGAAACAGAATGAAAGAATTTAAGTTTGCCTTTGTATGCTGTCCCTATTCTATCTTCTTGGATATGTTAATGGAGTCCAAAGTATAGTTAAGCCCTTCAAGGAAGCTTTCAACAATAAATAAGATTGGAAGGGGTTTAAATGTCTCAAGCATCACTCTATGAAATAAATCCTTAATCCTCTGGCATATAACATTCTGACACACAAGACTCACGATGTCCAAAGAGATTTCCATGGTGATCCAGAACCAGTGATGTGAAAGAAGTTAAGGTCCTTAATTATCACCAAAATCATAACTGGCTATTCATCGTATGTTGTATGAACACTGATATGTGGTTGACCAAACACTTTAGCAACCTTAAAACATGAACTGTGCCTAAGGAATACTACTTCCACTTGTTGCTGGACTGGTACACCTATTTAGAATTTCCAGCTCTGGGTAGGGATATTTCTGGAGATTTGGGGACAGAGCCTGGGGAAGGTGGAGGTTAAGGAAGGGGACTTAGTAAGGATGTGATTCCATAGCATTCAGCCTCTGAAGCTGCCATTTTTTCCAGGAGATTTTATTTCTGTGGTTTGGAAATCAGTCATAATTCCAGGAAAACTTCAGGTGCCCCCTGGAGGATACTACAAAGGGCCTCCGTCCCTCCCATGACTGATTCTTAAATAATAATCAATGAACAATGAATGGATATTTCAATGTCTATAATCTAGAGTGGATGAACGAACTATTTTAAAATGCTAGTGTGCAATAAATATCCATATTCATTAAAAGACTTTCTCATCATTATTCTATATACACAAATGATCTTTCATAATAGCTGCGAAAGTTCTTTGGTAATAGCAATAGAATGGATAATTTTGAAGGAAAATTTAGATCTAAGTCCACCTTTGTGTCACATGTAACTATGCAATTATAGAAACCTTTGAAAGGGTAGTCATTTGGGATATAGAGAGAGCTGAGCAGAATAACTGCTCCAGTTGACCTTTCCAGGGCTCTTTTGGCCTCTGAAGGAGGGCTCAGCATGTGGTGTAGTAGTTAAAAGTTTCAAGCTAGAATCTGCAACACCAAGGTTCAAATTTCCACTCTGCCATGGTGGGTGACTTTGGGCCAAAGTGTAACAAAAGTTTTACCATCTTTACTAAAATGTCATGCAGGGACTAGGGACTAGACTGTATCTCTTTCTTTTGAGCAAGAAGAAAGGTACAACCACCCAAGGATTCTCTCAATACACTTGAGAAGCATTCTTCTGCTCTCCCTCTGCTTTTCTTCCCAGTTCTTACTGGGAGAATCTTCAACTTGCTGAGCCATGAAAGAAACTGCAATTGTAAAGAAAGCTGCAGCAAGAATTTTGATTGACAGGGACCATATTACTGCACCTTCTTTCATCTACACTGCCATTCATCTTGACCCAATTCAAGGTGCTGGTTTTAATCTAGAAAACCCTATACAGTTTGGGACTAGAGATGGGCACGAATCCAATTACGACCCAAAAAAACACACAAACCAGGCCGGTTTGTGGTTCATGAACTGTGGTTCGTAGAAGCTCCTTTCTATGAACTTCCACAAACTGATTACTGGTTCAGGTTCATTTGGGTCGAATTGGAAAAGGGACAATTTAAATGGCCATTTCCCCGAGGAAATGGCCATTTAAACTTTTCCATGCTGCTTGCAAGTGGCAGGCCCCTTTAAACTATCAGCTGGCTTGTGGCAGGGGGGGATTCCCCCCTTGCCGTCTGCCAGCTGAAAGTATAAAGGGACCTGCCATTTGCAAGCAGCAGGCCCCTTTAAACAGCCCACAAACCCCAGCCCCAGCCCTCCACCCCCCCAGCCCCAGCCCCACACTTACCTTGATGACTCCTGTGGCCTGCAGCCTCCTCTTCTTCATCCTGCAAGGGGCAGCAAGGCCATTTTTGGCCTCCTCCGTCCCTACGCAGGCCCACAGAGGGATGGAGGAGGCTGAAAACAGCCTTGCTACCCCTCAAATGGCCACTGCATGGCCATTTGAGGGGTGGCAAGGCCATTTTCGGCCTCCTCTGCTGCCCTGAGGGCCCACACGGGGAAGGAGGAGGCTGAAAACGGCCTTCCTGCCCCTCACAGGAGGACAGGGAGGATGCCACGTGCCACAGGGGAAGGTAAGTGTGGGGCTGGGGCTGGGATTGGAGCTGGGGGGGGCTGGGGCTTGGGCAGTTTAAAGGGCTTTGCCACCAGCAGATCCCTTTAAACTATCATCTGGCAAGCGGCGAGGGGGGTAATCCCGCCTGCCAGCTGATAGTTTAAAGGGACCTGCCACTTGCAAGGCAGGAAGGGTCCTTTAAACTGTTAAATGCCCCTTTCCCTGCTGCTGCTAAGTGGCTGGAAAGAGGCATTTAAACCCCATGAACGACGATCCACGAACTGGTTTGTAACTGGCCCCAGTTCTGTGCCAGTTTGTGGTTCCTGGTTCGTGAAAATCCACGAACCATGGACCTCATGGTCTGATTTTTTTTTGGTTCGGACCCATGTCTACTTGCAACCAGCATACCTTAAGGACCACATACTTCCATATGAAACAGCCTAATCATTACAGTCATTTTCTGGGCCTTTCTTTGGGTGCTAAATGAATGGCCAGAGAAACTGTGGAGATCCCTTCCAAGGGAGATTCATATGCCCCCCTCAATTGTTATCTTCCCCTAGTGACTAAAGACTATTTTGTTATCTTTGGCATTCCTTTACTAACCTTCCTTGCTGCTTGTTGCTTCCTTGCTTTAATCTATATATATAAAGACAAGTGTCCTGAATGACGCATCAATGCCCAGCCCAAACCCCTGGACCTAGAAGTGTGAAATTTGGGGAGGATATTCTTTTTGTTGTGTAGAGGCTCACTAAGAAGGGATTTTAAGAAATTCGCCCCCTAAGGGGGTAAAAACAGGTCAAATGTGTTTTCCCATAGGGATACAGCTGCCCTGTGTGGCTGGGAGGCTGCTCATCCCCCTCCCCCCACCAACTGCCCATTCAGCCACTCTGCCCTGAGGTTATTTGCATATGCAGCCTTGATTGGCCATCAGCACAACATTCTAAACAGCAGGCAGGACACATACAGTACTCAGGACACAGTCAATGATGTCCCAATCACCGAACGTGTCCTGAGGTAAAAAAATGCACTTCCCCTCTAGGGTTGCCAATCTCCCTGTGAGGCTTGGCTTATCTGTGTGGCTGGTAGGCTGATGGGTCAGCTGTGGAACTGTGTTCTGAGGTAAAAATTATGTCAAGGAAACTGCAGACAGTTGAAGAAAGACAGTACAAGACTCCTGAAAAGGGATTTTATATAAAAGTCAGTATGGCAGCTGTTTTTTCAAATGTTCATGGGGAGATGGTGCATCACCTTTCTAGGGGTAATTTCAATGCGAACCTCTCACATGGACCTGCCGAAGGGCTCACCACACCACCCCTTCCTCAGTCCAACTCCACCTCACATGTCTTGCAGCCATCACCTCATACTGCCGCCAAGAAACCTCCTGGCAGACATTGTGCAAGATACACCGATGCTAAAAGGAGGAAGCAACTTAGAGATGCGGCAAATAAATATGCACATCGTACTCCTACAGTGCACCTAGCAGTGGTGGCCAAGTACCAGTAAGTCCTGAGTCCAAGGGAAAGGTGACCATCCCTGTAGGCCTGAGCACAGTAGTGACAAGCCTAGCAGACCTAAAAGCCACGATATACCCTGATATCATCACTATCATGAAGAAGTCCATGGACGGGCTGTGCAAGTGTGCCACTCTGACCTCCAAGGAAGACAAGGCTGCCATCATTAATTAAACACAACTTAACTCCCTCGAAGGGGCAGAAATAGAGTACAGATCTGTGGACTCAGTGGTGCAAATGGATGATGTGGTCCACTACCCTGTGGAGTTCCTCAACATGCTCCACCCTCCTGGCTTCCAAACCCACAAGCTTCTTCACAAAGTGGGGGCTCCAAAGTGGGGGGGGGGAACCACCAATGAGGTCTACAAAGAGGTCCGTCAGTAGAAAAATAAGGTTGTATGTGTCAGAGCTGTGGCTAGATAATGTCCTTATTCCAGACTACCCTCTGCAATCAGACAACAGTCCATTGTTTCCAAAAGGTTTTTACTGGAAAATTAGTTCATTATAGTCCACTGGCCTGAATACAATATTCAGGATGGTACATATGCATTGTTACCAATGACAGGCAAAGCATGAGGTACAAAGTAACAGATCCCAGCAGGCCCAACCTCCCCCCATAGTTCTCAAAACAACCCCTTTGAAGCTAGGAAAGCGAAAGTCTCTCAAGGCCGGTTCTTGGTGGAACAGCGGTAGCCAAAACAATCCTTCTCTGTGAGATAGCTGCCTGGGAACCTTGGCACCTGTGAATAGAGCACTTAAACACTGAAAGGATTAAAGATGGAGTCGGTTAGGCAAGAACATACATGAGAGCATTCCGAACCTGACAGTATGTATTTTTCACTTTATTTACTGCACTACAATCTTTTCGTTTTAAAAATCTCTTCAATGAATGTTACATTTTGAAATTCACTTCATCAGTTTTAGGCATCGACATGCTTTGCTTTATTCAAACACTTTTGTGAAGTTCGGGTATTATGCTATTATACTACAAAACCACCTCAACCCCCCCCCCAAACCAAAAATGTTACTTACCCATAAATATTATAACGATTTAAAGTAGTTAAATACCGTAGTGAAGCACGGGCATCAAGCTAGTTTATATATATATATATATATATATATATATATATATATATATATATATATATATATATATATATATATAAGTTGTTTTTCATGTTTTTAATTTTTTTTCCTTGAGAGCCCTAACTGGGCAGAAAAGTGGGACATAAATGTTTTAAAGAAATACATAAATAGTGGGGAATCAGCTACTATGAAGTAGATTAGGACCAAAATGCAAGTAATTTGCCATGTGTACGGTACTGCATTCAGCTATTTAAAAATCCCAAGCACTGTCCATTATAGTAAAATTTATTTAACATGTTAACTGGCGTATGTGCGTGCAGCATAACTTTTTCACCTTATTCAGCCCTATGGCACTGTTATTCATGTTATCCCTCAAAGGAGACACCCCCACTTCTGTTTTTTTCATAGAAAAATCTCCTTCTAAATTATTTCATCACCTACCACAGGAGACACCAACCTATTAGGGAGAAGATGGTCTCCCCTATCATTGTCACAATTATTGTTTTCCTTCTTATTATGCAGTGGATTTCCAGGCACTATTAGACCAACAATATCTATATCTGCAAGATGCTATAAAAACGGCAACTATTTTTTCCCCAAGGTCAAGGGATAGGGAGGACTTTATGGGTCTTTTATACAATCATTTTCCCCCTCACTTTTTTTGGATATGTTTCCTCATGCTTATTCCAAATTAACACAAATGCATACTTCTTAATAACTCTGAACCTATTTTTCTTTTCTGATAACTTGCCCTGTCTACATATGTTAGAATAAAAAATTGTACACTCTGAAGGAGATATTAACTAATACAGCCATACAAATCCTTCTGACCCCTCACACACAGCTTCAGTATATTCCTTTATTTTTCTTTTATGCAAATGTTTTGTGACACTATTCATACAAGCAAAATCTGATAGAGAATTCTCATTTGTCCTCACACACAAAGTTATTGATGTTATTAGCATCAAATTATGTATTGTATTTTATTAAACATAGCTTGACAACCAGCCCATTCTTACTTAAAGGAGAAAGTGAATTCATAGATAAACTACATCCTTAAGGCACACTAATGAACAAGCAGTTACCAAATATGATCCATTGTTAACTATAAGGCAGGGCCCTTGTGAAGATATGATGCTAATTATGGTCTTGCTAATTCTATTGCTTTGTCGTTCTGTATGCAAAATTCATACTATGCATTGCACCGCACCTGAAGATCTCCATCCTATCGACCATGAATTTTATCAGTTGGGTGATCTTTTCATTGGTGGGATGACCTCTCACATCTTCATCTTTCGCAACCCTTCCACATTTCGGGAACAACCAAAGCAGAAGTTGACTCAAGAACCCATGTAAGAAACGTTCTTTTTGTAACACATTCTGACAATAGGTAGGAACAAATTATTAAGTAATAAAGTAATTTAGACAGACTTTAATAAAAGAGGTATTAAGTAATGTACACAGACCCTGTCTCTTTCTTTTTTTCTGTTTCTTGCTATCAAAAACAAACACATATGGCCCTATGTTCCTTATGCAGAAATGTTTGCCAGGTGCTTCATACAAGCAATGTTTCTGCTTCCTCCATTATCATCTGTTATTTTGATAATTTTAAAAAGCAAAACTTTTTTAAAAAAATTATTTAACTTCGGTTGCAATATACATACAATTTGAAGTGAACTTGTAACAAAGCCTGAAGCAAAACTTGATTGAGAATTCTCATATTCCCCTGCACCTAAAGTTTTTGATATTGTTTAGTTGCAAGGTTATATATCTCATTTCATTTTTAAAAAGTACAAGTCACCAATTATTTCTGTTAAAACATGTGTTCATAGTGGGAGAACAGGGTTGCTGGATAGGTTAAAAAGGAGAAGCAATTGTTAACTGGTAGATAGGGCCCTTCTGCAGAGTTGGTACTCAGGATGGTCTTGCGATCTCCATTGCCTGGTCAGATTATGTGCCAGAAAAATACTATGAATTACACAGCACCTGAAGATGTCCTTCCAGTTCCTTGAGATTTTCATCAGATGAATGACCCTATCATTCCAGAGATTGCCAACATCTCACATCTTCTTTCATGATACTCCCTCTTTCGCGGCACAACTGACAGAACGATTGACTGATAAACTTAAGTAAAATTATCTTCTTCACTTCAGACCAAATCACAACTAATCCTATATATGTCAGTCACTCATGTATAAAAGTAAGTTGATATAAAAACAGAGATATATGCAGTCCATAGTTCCACACAATCCCTTTGTTCTTATTTTTACCCAATTATACATTTGCCATTTATTAAATAAACTGGAAAAATGGACTTGGGAAAATTCCATACCAGCAGAAATGCTGGCAAGGATATAGACTGGAAAGATATATTTAACAATACAGTTAATTACTGTATTCAAAGAACATGTAAGAAAGAAAGAAAACCGAGCCTTTCTTGTTCTGTCCACCATATTTGCTGATATTGAAAGACGTTGGGTTGGATCCAGCCAGCTTTTCCACTGATGCAGCATGGAGAAGAGAGTCCCCTTTGGCCACTGACTGTGGGATTGTGGGACCTGCGTGAACAGAAACGATGTTACTAAAGAGGGAACTGGGTAAGACTTAGCAAAAATAGTTGGATGGATATAACCCAGCATCCACAGTTGAAATTTGTCTCCAAGTATAAGAGCACATGTCCTCTGGTGGTCTTTTCATAAACCTCAGTCAGACCTCTAGCAGCATGAATCAAAATCTGTACATTGTCCCTTTGTTATTTAGCACATATAAAATGAGTCAGTCTCTGTGTGAAAAGGAATGACTTTTTTTCTAGTTAGTCTAAATGGCTAATCTTTTTCAGAAATGTCATATGTAACAGTTAAAACACAAATGTATTCAGGCATTAACTGGAGCAGCATGGGGAATTAATGAAAATGTATTTGCCAAACCAAGATCATCCATTGTAGTATAGAGTATGAAGATTTCCTCTTTGGAACATATGTGTAGATCTGTCAGAAACTTAGATCAAAAATCTAAGTTACAGACACTTTTTTCTGATAGCTAGCCATCTAAAACTAATGTTAACAAGTGACTTTTTGTTTGTTTATTGTCATATGCTTAAAGCTGAGACTTCAGATTATGAAGTCAAAAATCAGGCCAGAAGGAGGTTGCCCATCACTAGAAATAATTGCTGTCAATATTGTTACATGATTTGAATGCTATATTTTAGCACAGCTCAATATAATAATCATATACAAAGGAGATAAATGGTCAAAAGAAAAAAAATGAAGATTATGTTTTGTGTTAGAATGAATGGTACAAAAGCGCTTTGCTTTGTGTTATTCAATTATGATACATTCTTATTGCAGATCAATTCCAAAGCACTATCAATATATTTTGGCTTTGGCTTTTGCTGTAAAAGAGATAAATGAAAATCCCAACCTCTTACCAAACATTACTTTGGGATTTCATGTCCTCACTGGTTACTATACGGCAAAGATGAATTATAAGGCCACTTTGAGCCTCCTCTCCATGCCGTTCCTCCCCAATTTCAAATGTGAAAGTCAAAATCGTATCATATCTGTCATTGGAGGTTGCTGCTCTGAAACATCTGCCAATGTAGCCACCATATTACACACCTACAACATTCCACAGGTAAACAATATACATGGTCATATATGAGAATTTCACACTTACACACAAAATCAATCATTTTGTTGTAAACTATCTGAAAATGCCTACATGCTTCCTTTCAGCTTACTTATGGATCATTTTCTCCAGAGCAGAGTGACAAAATACAATTTCCTTCTGTTTATCAGATGATCCCGAATGTAGCTTATGAGTACATGGGAGCTATCCGTTTATTTCAACATTTCAGGTGGTCATGGATTGGACTCGTGGCTATGGATGATGACAATGGAGACAGATTTTTGCAGGCAGTGATTCCTTTGCTTTCGCAGAATAGAATATGTTATTCGTTCATATTCAAAACCGGGAAAAGGGTGTACATGGAAGAAATAATGCAAGAGCTGTTAAGGTTTCAGGAACAATATCCTGTTCTTCTGGAGAGCAAAGCCAATGTATATTTTGCATATGGCGATCCTGTAGCCCTGCACCTTTTGAGACTGTTAATTTTAGTAGCAGAAATGGCTTCATCACAACCTTTGGGTAAAGTGTGGTTTGTTACATCTCAATGGAATTTTGAATCTCTGTCGGCTCATACAAACTTGAATGTACAGACCTTTCATGGTGCTTTGTCTTTCACGCTGCACTTTCGTCAGCCACCTGGATTTCAAAAATTCCTTCAACATGTAAGACCATCCTGGGCCAAAGGAGATCATTTTATCCAAGAATTTTGGGAAAAGGCATTCAACTGTTCATTGAAATTTTCAGAGCAGCGAGAGGAGAGCAAGGAACCCTGCACAGGGGAGGAGAAGTTGGAGACCCTGCCTGGGATTTTTTTTGAAATGGACATGTTTGATCACAGCTACAATGTCTACAATGCCGCCTATGCTCTGGCACATGCTTTGCATGCCATGTACATTTTCCAGTCCAAATACAGAAGATTAGAAGGAGGAGAGAGGCAGGAAATTCACAATGTTCAGCCCTGGAAGGTAATTACATCTCTCGACTCAATTCCATTTTTTCAAAAATCCCATCATCCTTACAATGTAACCCTAAATAGAGTTAGACCCTTTAAAGACCAATGAAGTCAATAGGCTTTGAAGGGTGTAACCATGCTTAGGATTCTATTTCAACGGAACTTTGCTTAGTAAAGATTAAATACTCAGTTGTTGAGGAATATTTCTCTGTCATTTCTACACCTTTTCATTATAACAGCTTTAAACACATACTGATACTGTGTCTGTGCATATAGTATACTGTTTGAACCAAAAATGAGTTAGACAAAGATTTGGAACATGTAATTTGTGTTGTTTGACATGGCTTATGGGTTTGAGACGGGTAGATTTCAGTTTCCTAATTTCACAGGAACTGTCTGCAAGACGGACCCATTTTAATCACTTCTCTTAAAAATACTACGTCCTACCCTGATGAACTCTTCTATTTTACTAATCATTGCAGCATATTAAATAATAACAACAACAACATTCAATTTATAGGACAACTTAACACCAACTCAGAGCAGTTATTATCCCCCCAACAATCACCCTGTGAGGTGGGTGGGGCTGAGAGAGCTCTGGAAGAGCTGTGAGTCTGACCCAAGGTCACCCAGCTGGCTTCAAGAAGAGGAGTGGGGAAAAACTCGGGCCTCTAGATTAGAGTCTTGTTGCTCTTAACCACTACACCAAACTGGCTCTAAAGAATTGAACAAATCATGTGGAAAAAGCATCTGCTTCCTGTGTCAATTGTCATGCTATGGTACATCATCACTGATGATGGACGTGGCATTGCATACCCCAAGCACAAGAATAGTTATCTTCATCTGAGTGCTCTAAAAGCACAACAAACATGAAAAGAAACACTCCACACAAATGAACACCAAAATCAGACATTTGGGTCACTGTCTGCAACCCATTTATTGTTTTGATTTATTTCACTGATACATTCATTGAAAGCAGTATATAACAAAGATAAAATCTAAATGTTTATGTACAGGATGCGTGCAGCAAGAGCTCAACAGTTCCACTAAAATCGGGCCCTCACTCTGCTTTATAAAGTGTGCCTGGATAAAGAGTGCCATTGTAATATAACTTGGAGGTTTTGCTAACAGTTTCTCATATAAAAAGTTAAGAGAAGGGAAATGAAACAGTTTAAGCCGAATAAAACTGGTGTAATGTATATTCTGGAACAAGAATAATCCTTATCAAGATCTGAGAAGCCCCTGTAAATTTCATTGTAACTATTTCAATTATTGCCATCACTTCCATATATTTTGCTTGCAACCTAGCTCCATCGCTTCTTAAGGAGCATCTCATTCAACAACACAGCTGGAGATAGTGTAAATTTTGATGAAAATGGAGCATTAGTTTCAAGTTTTGATGTAACAAACTGGGTCACTTTCTCAAATGGCTCTTTTGTAAGACTAAAAGTTGGAAGACTGGATCCTCAGGCTCCCCAAGGCCAAGAATTAACCCTTAACGATGACCAGATTGTGTGGCATAGAAGCTTTAACCAGGTAACAGAGAAAAAAAATCTGAGTTGATGAAATATAAGGAGAAAAGATCCATTTTACACATTTCAGAATTCTGCCTAGCTTTCCATTTTGCTGCATAAAATTATCTTAAAAGCCACATCTCCTTTTCTTGTGGGTAAAGAAAACAAATGAGATCAAAGTTTTGTTCTGCTAGTCCAAATTTGCATGTGTAATATGTTTTTGATCTCCTTGTTCCTGGGCCTCTTAAAAATATCTTAGTAACAATTTTCGCTTCTTGATTTATTATGACTAAGTTTGCCCCCCAAATCCCAAACCTTTGTTTTGTTCAAGCTTTAATTTTGCTAAAATGTCACTGCACCTTTTTAAAAAACAAAATTAACATATTGATTTCTGAGGCCAAAGTGGGCCCATGGCTCCTTTCTGAGCACATTAGTAATTTAATGGCATATGCACTTATTTCTTAGGCAATAATCTGAAAAGAAAGCATATTGTCGAAGGCTTTCACAGCCGGAGAATGAACACTTTTTGAAAAGAAAGTATTAAACACAACACAACTAGCTCTATGACATCACCATATCACATCAACAGCCAATGTCTTGTACATCAGTCTTTCTCACAATATGGTTTATTGGTGGTAATTCTGTTCCTCAGCCAATCGGAGTGGGTGACATGTTTGGTCCCATTTCAGTCTCTCTCCGTGGGACAGTGCTGGGAAAGGACTTTAAGTCACCCAGCCTTTCAGAGGCTATTTATGCCATTTTCGATTTTTGTCCTATGAGCAAAACTTTTGTGACAGAGCATAGGAGGAGGGGTAGTCCTACAGATCTGTGGGTTCAAACCCATGAAGGGCTTTGTATGTGATAGCCAGTACTTTGAATTTAACATGGGAACTGTTGGGTAGACAAAGGTATGACTGCAGAATGGATATAATATGCATGTTCCACTTAACTCTTGATAATAAATGAATTGTGGCATTCTATACCAACTGAGGTCTTCCATTTGACTCTGAGGGCAGACCTATTTATAATACTTTACTGTTATCTAGTCTCCATGTTAGTGAAGCATGGATTCAGGTAGTCAAGTTGTCCATGACAAGATAGGAGGCTATCTTCCAGGCTAAACAACATTGAGAGAAAATAGTTTTTACACTGCATTCATTGTTTCAATAATACTGACTGAGGGCCAAGCTACACATGACAAATGACACTTGAATGGCAAGTGTATTTCTCCCTGTTCACTTGCCCTCCACTCAATCCACTTGCCGGGCAAGTGTCTTTCATCATGTGTAGCTTGGCCCAGAGTCCAGAGTCTTTATAGAGTTATCAAAAGTCAGGTTAACCTCCCTTCATCCATTTGATTCTCACAAAAATGTTGTGAGGAATGTTAGGCTGAGAGAGAATGAGGGGACAAAAGTCATCCAGTAAATTATATTACAGGTGGAGACTTGACTATGGGCCAAGCTACACATGACGAATGACACTTGAACAGCAAGTGTATTTCTCCCTGTTCACTTGCCCTCCACTCAATCCACTTGCCGTTCAAGTGTCATTCATCATGTGTAGCTTGGCCCTATGGTCTCCCCTGTGCTAATCCAACATTGATTAAATGATCATAGCCAGCTAAGGATATCTGTTAGTGGTCTCTCTCAGGGCGAAGCTACAAGTGACGAATGACACTTGAACAGCAAGTGTATTTCTCCTTGTTCACTTGCGCTCCACTCAATCCACTTGCTGTTCAAGTGCCATTCGTCACTTGTAGCTTGGCCCTCAGTGAAAGAGAGGAGAATGTTTGCTGTTTATGCATATCAGTCATAAAATAAAGCCTGCCCCATCTGGTGCTATCTTCTGTCTTCACTCTGGGGTGCAAGCACTTTTTCTTGTTTATGACAGGCGGTGCCCCGTTCTGCATGCAACGACAACTGCTATCCTGGCTTCAGCAGAAAAAGGAAGGAAGGAGAGAAATTTTGCTGCTATGATTGTGAGCCATGTCCAGAAGCAATGATCTCTGACCAGCAGGGTAGGAGATGTAGCATAAAGAAAAATGCTTTATACCCTATTCAGCAACTGTAATAAAAATATTTTACACAATCTATGGGCCAAGCTACACATGACGAATGACACTTGAACAGCAAGTGGATTGAGTGGAGGGCAAGTGAACAGGGAGAAATACACTTGCCGTTCAAGTGTCATTCGTCATGTGTAGCTTGACCCTATGATTGGGGTGGGGATGAAAACACCTTCTTTCCTTGGTTCCCATCTTTCATTAATGAAGTTCTGAAGTATAACCTAGAAAGTTTTAGATCCAATTAATGAATTCTGCATGAGCTACATAGCCCCTGCCACAGTGTGCTCTTCTTCCATTAGCACTTCCGTTTGGAAAGATAAATTATTTTTAGTGAACCCTTGTGCAAACAGAAGTGCTAGCAGATGAGGAGGTAAGCTCCATGGCAGAGGGTGTTATAGGTCCCAGCTGCAGTTGTGGCTATCTTCTGACTCCAAGATATAGCACCCCTCACTCAGGCCTGTGAAACTTGATGGTTTACCTCCTATGATTTGCCTCACACAAAGATACTCTTCAAGACTCTTCTCACAAGTATATCTTGCATAAGTATCTCATATGACGTGGTGGCCTGAAATTAAAGAAATCACATTTTTGTCTACAACCCTTTTAATACTTCGTATTTATTTAGAAGTATATGAAAATCCAAAACGCATTTTCACTATATCTAGTGCAATGACCCTATAAGGTTGGTCACTAATATGATGACTATGTTAAAATATGATGGTTATATTAGAATTGGCAGCTAAGGATAGTGATACACAGAGCAATCGTAAGCAGAGTTACTCCAGTCTAAGCCTATTGAATTTAAATTTAAATATTCTAGGCTGAAATTCCTAGTGGCCGCTCCAAATGATAGGAGTAGTTTGCAGCCCAAAATTCATGTCTTAAACTGTTTAACTGATTTTCCTTTCTCCAGATATGGATTCCTGTGTCAACTGTCTAGAAGAACTATATCCCAACCAAGATCAAAATAAGTGCATGCCCAAGAGACTAAGCTATCTCTCATACAAAGAACCTTTAGGGATTGTCTTAGCTCTTCTGGCTTCTTCGTTCTTTCTAATCACAATTTTCATTCTTACAATATTTGTGCAACACCAGAACACTCCCATTGTCAGAGCCAACAACCAGAGCCTCACCTACATTCTCCTGGCTTCCCTCCTACTTTGCTTTCTCTGCTCCTTGCTTTTCATTGGACAGCCTGGAAGAGTGACCTGCCTCCTCCGACAAACTGCTTTCGGCCTTATCTTCTCAGTAGCCATTTCTAGTGTGTTGGCTAAAACCATCACTGTCGTTCTGGCATTTATGGCTACCAAACCAGGATCCAGCATGAGAAAATGGTTAGGGAAAAGAATGGCAAATGGAATTATCATTTCCTGCACTTTTATTCAAGCAAGTATTTGCAGTTTTTGGTTATGTACATTCCCTCCATTCCCAGATATGGATATGCATTCACAGACTGGGGAAATCATACTGGAATGTAATGAAGGCTCAGCTACCATGTTTTACTGTGTCCTGGGCTTTATGGGCTTCCTGGCCATTGTCAGCTTCACGGTGGCCTTTCTTGCCCGGAAGTTGCCTGACAGTTTCAATGAAACCAAGTTTATCACTTTCAGCATGTTGGTCTTTTGCAGTGTTTGGCTGTGCTTTATTCCAACCTATCTGAGCACCAAGGGGAAATCTATGGTGGCGGTGGAAATCTTCTCCATCTTAGCCTCCAGTGCTGGTTTACTGGGGTGCATTTTTTTCCCCAAATGCTACATCATTATTTTGAAGCCTGAACTGAACAACAAGGAACATTTGATAAGGAGAAATAATAAAACAAATTTCTCTCTTACACTTAGACATTAATTGTGTAACTTTAATATGCTGGGAAGGGTATAATAACACCATCAGAGGCCTATTCATTCTAAAACTCCAGACTGGGATTTATCATAAGCAAAAATGCCTCCAGCCTGGTATAGATAGATTAATAAACATTGAGAATGTTCTTGTGTACTTGCAGCCAAATGTGTATCCTTCCCAGCTGTTGACACTGCCGGTGCCAGAGTTTCATGCGATGACATCATCATGCAGCGCAGGATGGCTGGGGTGGCGCGTGAGGCTGCTCCATGCTCCACCCCAGCAGCAGCTTGTGGCTTCTGCACCCGGCTGGGGCGTGTGGGGGCGGAGGAGCACGCAGAGGAGCTGGCGTGGCTGGCTGCAGCTGCTGCTGCTACAGCCAGCCAGCCCCATGCTGCTGCCACTGCCGCCACATGCCCCAACCGGGTGCAGAAGCTGTGAGCCGCTGCTGGGTGGTGCGTGGAGGCTGCTCCATGCTCCGCACGCCACCCCAGCAGCGGCTTGCGGCTTCTGCACCCGGCTGGGGCATGTGGCGGTGGCAGCAGCACGGGGCTGGCTGGCTGCTGCAGCAGCAGCTTCAGCCCAGTCACGCCAGCTCCACTGCATGCTCTGCTGCGTGCTCCTCCGTCTCCTCCAGTGCCCCTCTGGTGCCCTTGCGCCCTGAGGCCACCACCTACCTGGCCTCAATGGGCGCGCCGGGCCTGGCTGTTGAACTCCTACACTAGATTAAGATTTTCACCTATAAACACATGGCAAGTTTCACTGGAATGATGGTTCATGTTAATAAAGCAACACCAGATAGATAGCTGCTTTCCCCTTCTCAGTTTGTTGAAGCATTCCTGCCTCTGACACATTAATAAGCTGCTTTGGAAATCAAAGGAACACCTGCTTTCTTTTCTTGATGATATTACTTGCTTAGTGTTGTCCTGTCTGGGATGATCCAGAGACAACGATCTCTCGTGCTCTGATTCAGAAAAGTTGAGCTACATAATGTTTCTCCTACCTACCTTGTAAATAATAGGGAATGTGAAGAAAAAAGCATCTCAATATCTTGCTAAATACAAGAAATAATTCTGGAGACATCTCAACAAAGGACATGCACTATGAGTAAGCTACAGCCTTTCCTAAGTAAAATTTACTATCTCAGATAAACAACCCAATGGTGAATGGTTCAGTTATTATTTTTCTGCAGTTCTCACCCATTGGGCAGGCTAGAAGCAAGATCCAATTGCCTAACAGGGACACTGCTGCACTACATATAGGGTTGTTAAGAGAAATTCTCTTAATTCCTCTTTACCCAGTTTCTCCCAGAAAATCAACAATCTTCCTCTTTTCCTCCTTTTAGGAATTATGGAGTCAGTTTCAGATCAATTCCTTTTTAACCAAAGGGAAATTTAAAGAGAGGAGGGGCAGGAGGGGAAATTCTGCAGAATTTCAGAATTTCACTCTATAGGTGTTCAGAGGCAAGCTATGTCTTCCCAACTCTTCCTTTTTTCCTGCCAGAGCACCACCCTGGGTCATATAACATAAAACAACAGCAAGGGCTGAAGTTACAAAAGGGTGTCTTGATTTCTCTTTAAAGAGAAATAAAAATGAAATCCTGCTCTTAAAGAGGAAAAAAGGAATAAGGTGAATCAATGGCTGTAGCTAAAAAAAAGGGATGGGGGGAGGGAATTTCCCATCCCATAGCAACCCTAACTCCACAAATAACAAAGACTCTGAGTATTAATTAGAGATGGGCATGAACTGAAATATGAACCAGAGGTCAGCACGAACCGGGCCGGTTCATGGTTGGCAAACCAGCAGTTCGTCAGAGCCCATTTCTGATGAACTGCCACGAACTTCAGGCTGGTTCATTTAGTTCATTTTTCGGTTCGTCACTGAAGACAGCTTGCCACTGATCAATCAGTTTCCTAGGAAACGGGAGATGGGCTTTCTGCAGAACTTCTGCTGACCCAGAAGTGACCTTCTGCTGACCCGGAAGTGGTGATTTTCTGGCCCAGAAGTGACGTTTTCATGAACCAAATGAACCAGTTCACAAACCAAGGCAGGTTTGTGAAACTTCATGGTTCGTGGTTCATGTGAGTTGGGGAATTAGCATGCAAGGAGAGGCAGCAAGAGACAGGCAACTTAGCGAGATCTCCATCTATGTATATGAAGCTTGTCCCTCTAGAGAACTCTTTCAATAAAGTAGATTTCAATCAAAAGGAATTTTTATTTAAAATTAAAAGATCAGTTGCAGACAAAGCACATCATACACATACAGAGTTAACAAGAAAGCAGAGAGGAAACTGCGGGATTGGGTGATAGTTACCAATCCAAAAGAGGGCATTCATGAGAGAGAGCATTGAGCAACCAGTACACCAATGCAGGAGGAGCTCAGATGGAGGTCTGAGGGTGGATGCTGGATCCAAAGGCATGCACACAGCTATGGTGGAAGGGCAGTACAATTATACAGGGGCATGATTACATCTTTTGCCCTCCAAAACAACAACTTAATGGTCAACTCCAGGGTGAGACAAAGACTTGGAGAGCTGTCTCTGAGGTGTAAGAATAAGCTGGAAAGCTGTCTCTGAGGTGAGGCAGTAAAACTAGGAAGGTTTGATAAAGTCTTCCTGGGTGAAACTAAAGTTATCAGTGCTGATTGATGACCTGCAATGACTTAATTGGTGAGACTATCAGAGCCCTGAATAGCCCAGAATGGGAGAAGGCCTAAGAGAAGATTGATAGAGCATATTAAGGGGATCAGTTCACAAACTCCAGGAAGACCCTATTGTTGTAGGATCTTTGCACATATGCCAGGCATGGGGTAGAAGCTGGTCTTGCCTGGTACCTCACGTTCTAGCAATTTTCCAGCTCCGGGCTGGGATCTGGCCTCAATTTTCTGGCTGCCTAGGCAGCATTTCTGTGTTTAAAACACATACAAAGAGGGGATATTGCCAATATTCATAAGCCTTCTTAATATCATGAGGGCAGATCTGACCGCTAACAGCTGAGCTCCCTCCTCTCTCCTAGTTCTGCTTCCCTCAGGCCATGCCCCCAAATCTCCAGGAATTTCCAAAGCCAGAGTTGGTACTTTGGCAACAGCAACAAGTATCAAACTGTATATAGGTTCATTTATATCCATCAGAAGGAAACCATTCCCCTTTACTGTTCTGGGTGCTCTGTCTGTCTGCAATTGTCCAGCTCTCTCTTTGTAAAATGACAAACAGAAATCAAACCTTTCCTCAGTAGGATATTCTTTCTGAAAGGAGAAAAACAGATTTAATTTTGGGGTAGTAGAGTTTAAGAGCATCAAATTTAAAAGTCCAGAAGAGACTCATTTTAGCACTAGACATGGGGAGCAAAAAGTGTAAAGGAAGAGTTTTTATAAAGTACCACTGTTTCTTTTCTTATTATTCAGAGAGTATATTTTAATATACAGCTACTACCTCCCTTATTACGCTGAGCATTGCAGGGGAGACATATCAGCAGCACTGTCAAATCTATTCTCCAAATGTTTATACAAACCAAGATTCTTCTAAGTGGCTGTTTTTGGTCTTTCCAGGACCCTCCTAGAACCAGATTTCCAGGCAGTGTGTATGTCTGATAACTTTCATTCATGCTGTGTATCAAATGAGATAAAAACATTATGATTTGGCATCAGAAAAAATACTTTTTCCAAACGCATTCATTATCTGCTACGATAGAGGCCAAACAGCTTGGGAGTTCATTGGCTCCCCTATCATTGACACAATTACTGTTTTCCGAAAAAGATTGACAGGAGTTATTAGCAAGACCAACAATATCTGAAAGATGCTATAAAAACCCCACATGTTTTTCAGAAGTGGGTTTAAAGCTCGGCAGGGTGTTATTGATTTTTTATGTGATTTTCCCCCTTAATATTTTCAGGTATATTCCTTCAAGTTCACTCTCTTTTGCCCTTTGTAACTCAAAAATGCATACCTTTTTTTGCACCTAATGCAGTGAGTTATATAGTGTGATCTATGTTTTTTAAAGAAGCTTACCCTATCCAAATAAGCAGCCCATTCAGGTTGATCAACGTGAGTAAATAGAGGGAATATATCTTTAAGAGATACTGATGAAGAAGTGGTAGCCAAAGGAGTCATTGTTAAATCTAAGGCCCAACCCTTGCTCAGAGATGCTGGTTGTGATTGTTTTGCTGCTGCTGCTGCTGTGTGATCATACTGTATGCAAGATACATACTCTGCAGTGCACCACACCTGAAGATCCTCTTCCTATTCCTCATGAATTTTCTCAGCCAGGTGACTTTATCATTGGAGGGATTGCATCACACATCTTCTTCTTTCATGAAACACCCTCTTTTAGGGAGCAGCCCACACAGTGGTCGACAGATAAACCCACGTAAGAAAACTGACTTCTTTCTGTAACATATTCTAACAATAGGAACTGAGAACAAATCAATAAGTTGAACAGTCACACTTCATGTATGCATAACATTGCAATGCAGGCTTAACGTTAAATGAACACTACTTCCTTTAGAGGATATATGTTTTTTATTTCTTTTAAAAGTATACTTTTCATTGACTGCCCAGTGTCGTTTGTAATATTTTTGAAGCCAAAACTTTACTCTACATTCCAGAAATATTGGATGATATTAAGAACCTGTCAGGCAAAGAAGCCACAAAATATCAGTAGTTTCAGGTCGGTAGCCTTGTTGATCTGCAGTAGAACAGCAAGATCTGAGTCCAGTAGCACCTTAAATACCACCCAGATTTTCAGAGTATAAGGTTTTAAAAGTCAAAGCTCCATTCTCCAGAAATGTATCTGAAAGTATGTTTGGTCTTTCAGTTACTACGAGACTCAGATCTTACTGAAACTATCAGTACAATCCTAAAAACGCTTTCCCTAGAGAAAACCCCATTAAATAGATATGAACAGAACAGGGATAGACTTCTTTAGGATTGCACAATGTAAGTTTGAGATCACATCCTTTCATAACAAGATATGTCAAAGCCAAGATACTTAGATTAGAAATGGATATACTTCCAATTCCTTCCAAAATAATGTGACTGAGGACCACATATTTCCTTATAAACCAGTGTATGGATGATAAGCATGATCCCAAACTCTATTCAAAATCAATTTTGAAATTCAAAGCAATCTTGAACTTTAAATAGAAGATACAGAATGAAGATATGATGTGTAGTCAGGTTTTAAATTTTCATCTTATAAATGGTATATGGTCAGCAATATCTCTTGGACTTGTTTCTGAGTGTATAAAAAGAGAAAAATCAGAACATGGAGAGTTTGTCCATCACTTGAAATAATTCTCTCCATAATTTGAGCTTCTTTGGAAGTGATGTAAACCATGCAAAAAATGTGATGCAGGGTCAAGACAAAAAATAGCCTATCCATCTGTTCTGCCAAGTCAATAGTCAAGTAAAACTTCTGAAAATTATGACTTGCTGTTGTGATGAATGGCAAAAGCACATGTTGTTGGTTGATTAAATCGATTGTCACTCTCATTGTAGATCAGTTCCAAAATACTACCAATATCTCTTGGCGTTGGCATTTGCTGTAAAAGAGATCAACGAGAACTCCAATCTCTTAACGAACACCTCCTTGGGTTTCCTGGTCCTCAACGGTTATTACTTTGCAAAGATGACTTATAAGGCTGCCTTGAGCCTCCTCTCAACAAAGGATAAATTTCTCCCCAATTTCAAGTGTGATAACCAAAGCCGTCTCATATCCATCATTCCAGGATTTTGCTCTGAAACAACAGCTAATGTGGTCACCGTATTAGCAATATACAATGTTCCACAGGTAGGCAGTATAAACAGGTAGGGATGGAGGTTTCAGACCTTTACCACATAATTGAACCTTCTGTTGTATCAAATATCTACCCTTTTCTTTTTCAGTTTACTTTTGGGTTATTCTCCCTAGAGCAGGGTAACAAAGAACTCTTCCCTTACATATATCAGATGGTCCCAGATGAAGACTATGAATATATGGGGGTTGTTCATTTATTTCACCATTTCGGGTGGACATGGATTGGACTTGTGGCTATGGATGATGAAAATGGGGACAGGTTCTTGCAGACAGTGATTCCTTTGCTTTCACAGAATGGCATCTGTTTTGCCTTCACACTGAGAACAATAAAAATGACTTATAAGGATGAAACGATACTGTTGCTCTTAAAACTGCAGGAACAATACCCAGTTCTTGTGGAAAGCAGAGCCAATGTACTTTTCGTATATGGAGAGCCTCCTGCCTTGCATATTTTGGGATTGTTGTTATATGCAGCAGAAATCTCTTTATCTCGACCTGTGGGTAAAGTGTGGATTGTCACATCTCAATGGAATTTGGAATCACTGACTATTGAAACAACTTGGGATGTAAAGACCTTCCATGGTGCCTTGTCTTTCACAGTTCACTCAAGTCAGCCACCTGGTTTTCAACAATTCCTTCAGATTGTAAGACCTTCCTGGATGAAAGGAGATGGTTTTATCCAGGAATTTTGGGAACAGTCATTTGGTTGTTCATTGACACCTTCCTATGAGCAAGAGGACAGCAAGGAACCCTGCACAGGGGAAGAGAAGCTGGACAGCCTGCCTGGGATTTTCTTTGAAATGAGCATGACTGGCAGCAGCTACAATGTCTACAATGCCGCTTATGCTGTGGCACATGTTTTGCATGCCATGTACATATCCAGATCCAAATTCAAAAGGTTTGAAGTAGGAGAGAGGCAGGAAATTCACAATTTGCAACCTTGGCAGGTATAACATCCTGAGACAGAACTCTTTTATACACACACACACAAAGCAGGCAAGTTCCACCAGATATTTATTTTGAACACTTTTATAATCCTGCCTCTATAATGGCAACTCAAAGTGATTTTTTTTAAAAAAATCCAGCCATAATGGAATAGAACACTGTGCAATAAACTGTTCTAGAATTGCCTAGCCCTGCAGTAGCCCTGTATTTGTTATAAAACAAATGCTGAGGTTATCTAACTACAAGATGAAAATTGATAGGATCAATATAAAAGGTTGAATAGGAGGGATACAGACAGCTTTCTTGATCCCTCTCTCTCTCTCTCTCTCTCTCTCTCTCTCTCTCTTTTGTTAAATGCAAATACAAAGTATTATTTTTTTAAAAAATCACCAAGCATGGGCCAAAACAATATCATTCAATGCATCTTTCATATTTCTACTCTATAATATTAAAAGGACCTCTTCATCCAATATTTTTGTTGCTCTCATCAGAAAATAAAGCTGGGAGCTTCAAAGTTGATCACCAGCTTCAGGATGATTGTGGTTTTGCAGTGCTAAGCACAAAGAGAATTGAAATATCCTGGCACATGTAATCTCCTGGCATTTCCCATCTCCCCCACTGAAGGGGGAAAATGGGGGCATGGGGGACACTCTGGTACATGATACAACATCCAGAAAAACCCAGAAGTGACATTATTATGACTATGGACTCAATGTTCTAGGATTTTCTAAAAACTCTATGGTTAAACCTGTGAGTTTTGGAGAAGCATAGAACATTGCTTCCTAACTTCAGATTTTTACTGGAAATGACTTTGGAACATGAACAGAAAAAAAACCCAAACATGATGTTCATTGTTTGTTGCCATCCACAAACAGGGTCTGACGAAAACCACGAACGTGGCCCTGTTGACAAACATGTTCATGGTTGGCTGTTTGTGGGGGCCAGCAGGCTTTCCTCCAGCCATCATCCAAGTCAAGATCCCTACTGCACCACTCCCAGAAACCTTACCTGAGCAGGCACCAGGAAAGGTACCAATAATAAATGATAGCTTGGCCCCAGAGCCTGGCAGCAGCCCAGGAACTTGAAGGGGTAGATCCCTATCCCATCACACACAAAGAAAATTCAAGCGCCAGTGAACTCTCTCTATCAAAATGCCAGCAGCAACTGTCTCTCCACTGTCTGCAAAGCCAGAGCTGGGAGTCCCCCTCCCCCCTGCTCTTTGCTCCCTTGTTGTAACTAATTTGGAGTTCCACACTTGAAAGGAAGACCTGCCTATCAAGCTAAATTGGGCTTAGATTGGGGTTTCCAGGGCAGCAGCAGGAGTTTAGACAGACAAACCCTGCCTAAGTTGCCAAGGGAATTGTTTGCAGGTTGTCTGGCTTGATGAACAGCAACAAACAGCAATGAATGAGGCTTGCAATGACCACCTGTTCATTTAGAATGGGGCCTCATGAACAGCTTGTTCGCGAACAGCAGATTGGGCTGTTTGTGGCTTTTTTTTTGTTCGTATTGCTGTTCATGCCCATCTCTACTCTGGAGCAACACCATCACACTTGTCCCCACCCCCAAAATCCTCTTAGCGTGCCAGGCAGCAGTCTGGCATCTCAAATGTCATACACAGAAATTTTTATTACTGTACATACTTTTAAATTATGTGACTGTAACTTGCCATTCTTGGTTCTAAAATGAAAACAACCCAAATTGTAATAAATCAAGTCACTGTAAATTTTATTCTAAAGACTTCAAAAGTCTGTTGCCTTTTTTGTCCATTTCTCTTGGATCCTAGTTCCATCCCTTCCTAATGGGAATCTCATTCAACAACACTGCCAGAGACCTTGTGCGCTTTGATGAAAACGGGAAACTAATTACAGGCTTTGATGTTACCAACTGGGTAACTTTTCCCAACAGCTCTTTTGCTAGAGTAAAAGTGGGAAGACTGGATCCATGGGCTCCTGAAGGCCAAGAGTTAACCCTGAATGATGATCAGATTGAGTGGCACAGAAGCTTTGATCAGGTAACAGATAAAAATATATGTATTTTAGGCTACATCATTGAATAGGGGAAATTCCATATATGACATTTCGGAATGTGTCCTGTTTCTCAAGCTGAATCCAACGTACAGTTCTGATGGCAATTCCAATCCACACCCAATTGTCGTGGTGGGTATTTTTGACCATCCCAATAAAGATCTTTGGGCCAACTGGCATGAAAAATTTCACCACTGCCCAGAGGTTAAGCAAGGTTTGGGGGGGTGGTCCTTCACAATGGCTAAAGCCCCCCTCCTTTTTGCCTTTTCTACAATGTTTCATGGGTTTAAGTTTTATAGTTATAAGGCCTAGACTGATTAGGCCTTAACTAGAGATGTCGGAAACCATGTGATTTACTCTTGTATAGGAAGAAAAAATGACAAACACTTTGAGGCATCTAAGAGAGGTTCTACCAATCCAGGCACTCATTTGCTGGGTGAAAAGGGAAATAAAGAAGGGGTTCTTTAGTTGCTGAGCATTAGTCTGGCACCACTATGCACAGACTATATACTGCTATCTCTGCAGGTAGTATATAAAAGGCTGTCAGTCATGCCAGATGTTTGGAGCCATGGTGGAAATGTTGCCCATCAGCAGTAGCAGCCCATGTTAAAAAAGGAGAAAAGTGTTTAATATTTAGACATATCACCCATTGAATAATACCTAGGTCAACCCATGCAGTGGTCTCTTGAGTCTTCATTCCAAACTGCAGAGATCTTTCTGGTTTTGGACAGGTGCTGCCAATTTCTCTATGCAATGACAACTGCCACCCTGGCTATGGCAGAGAGAAGAAGGAAGGAGAACAATTTTGCTGCTTTGATTGTGCTCAGTGTCCAGAAGGGATGATTTCCAGCCACAAGGGTATGAGATGTAACATAAAGAAATACAAACTTTATCACATATCTAGTCACATTGAGCAAGAGAATCAAACCCTGTTTTCCAGTCACAAGGGTATGAGATGTAACATAAAGAAATACAAACTTTATCACATATCTAGTCACATTGAGCAAGAGAATCAAACAATGTTGCATAGCATCTATGATATAGCGGGGAAGGGAGAACCCATCATTCATTGGTTCTCATCTCAAGCATAAATCTGTGCCCTATGCATCACCAATGCTCCATGAGCTGTAAAGCAATAAAGTTGTGGCCTCCTTTAACTCCATCATGGTTGCCTTGCGTATTTTGTTGCCTTGCCCTACTAGCTCTCTTCCCCTCCTTGATGCTGGCCTGCAAATTCCAGCCCCCAGATTTAACTGGGGGCTCAGTTGTGGGCTGCGGGGTGGGTGGGTGGAGGGCAGGATGGCATGGCAGCACCATATTGAGGGGTGGCAGGAGTCTCCCTGTGCCCTCGGTGAGGCAACTTGCGCCTCCCAGATTCAAATGCCGAGGACAGCCAATTAGAGCAGGCTGGCATGGGCGGAGAGGGGCAAGGGAGAGGGCTGCAGACCTGGGAGGTGCAGTTTCCTTTCAGGTCTGCTGCCAGCCCTTGTAAGGAGAGGCAGACTCTGCCTCTCAGCACTTGGCTTGTGTCCAGCATCCCACTCAGCCCTCCCTTTTGTCACAACTTTGGAGTGGAGCAGGTGGTTTGGTCATTGGGCACTGATCCATTTGGGGGGGGGACAGGGCCCGTTAGCTCAGTTTCCCTATTATGGGGATCCCCTTAAGGGGTCTGGGGAATGTGGCGTGCCAGGTACATGCCCAGCTCAGGGCCTGTCCTGTCCGCCTCACTCCCAGGTGTCAGGGGATCCACACAGGAGTGCATACCCATGTGGTATCCTGCTAACTACTGTCATCCCATGGTTTCCCCCCCTCAGCAGAGGTCTGAGGGGGTGTGGTGGTTCACCGGCTGGCAGGCAGGTCAGCTGATGCTTGGATCTGTGCCTTATGCAGTGCAAATGCTCAATGAGCTGTAAATCAATAAAGCCGTGGACTCCTTTAACTCCATCATGGTTTTCTTAAGTATTTTGTCACCTTGCCCTCCAAGCTCTCCTCCCCTGCTTGACGCTGGCCTGCAAATAACTTTGTGGACTGCATCGAGGTCATATACAGTGTCTTGGGGTAAACAAGACAATACTCACATTGGTGGCTCCAATTTATGGAAACTTTTTACCAACAGAAACTGAAGACTTTTTCAAAGTATTTAAAAAGTAGCTCCTTTTTTACAGATATGTATGCCTGTGTCAAATGCCCAGAAGATCGCTATCCCAACAAGGACCAAAGTCAGTGCATTCCCAAGATTCTAAGCCACCTGTCTTACAGAGAACCATTAGGAATCGCCTTAGCTATGTTGGCTGTTTCTTTCTCCCTGATCACAGCTTTGGTGCTTGGAATTTTCATAAAGTACCAGGAGACTCCCATCATCAAAGCCAACAACCGGAGCCTGACCTACATTCTCCTCATCTCCCTCCTGCTTTGCTTCCTCTGCTCCTTGCTGTTCATTGGACAACCAGGGAAGGAGACCTGCCTTCTTCAACAAACTACTTTTGCAATCATCTTCTCTGTGGCTCTTTCTAGTGTGTTGGCCAAAACAATCACTGTAGTTCTGGCTTTCATTGCTACCAAACCAGGATCCAGGGTAAGGAAATGGTTGGGGAAAAGAATAGCAAATTCTCTAGTCCTTTCCTGTTCCCTTATTCAAGCAACCATTTGTATTCTTTGGCTGTGTACTTCTCCTCCATTCCCAGCTAGGGACATGCATTCAGTGAATGGGGAAATCATACTGGAATGTAATGAAGGTTCAGCTGCCATGTTTTACTTTGTCCTTGCCTATATGGGCATTCTGGCTTTTATCAGCTTCTCATTGGCTTTTCTTGCAAGGAAATTACCTGATAGCTTCAATGAAGCCAAGTTTATCACCTTCAGCATGTTGGTCTTTTGCAGTGTTTGGGTGTCCTTTGTTCCAACCTATTTGAGTACAAAAGGGAAATCCATGGTGGCTGTGGAGATCTTCTCCATCTTAGCCTCCAGTGCTGGTTTACTTGGTTGCATTTTTGCACCCAAATGTTACATCATTATTCTGAAGCCTGAGCTGAACAACAAGGAGCACTTAATAAGGCGAAATAATAAAATAACCTAAGTTTCTCTTGTGTTCTTAGATACGTATTGCATTGCCTTTTTCTTTCCTGATATTGTTCATTTATGACTCATCTTGTATTTTTCTCTCTATGACTGGAGATTTTTCACCTCCCAATTAGTTGGGTCTGTGGATGGGGAAAGAGGTTATCACTCTGTTGGGTGAGATGCCTGAAGCAAGGACACACAGCTATTCACCCTATTGGGTGAGATGTCTGAAGCAAGGGCACACAGCTCATTCTGCATTGTGTAACAGAGCTAAGTGGCTGGCTAAAGATGCAGATGTGTCCCAGCAGCAGCAGAGGGGTGAGTAGCAGGAGGAGAGATTGGATGAGAAAAACCCCTCTTCTTCTGACTGAGACCACAGGAGGAATTGCCAAGCCCAAATGGTGGTCTAAGCTTGGGCTGTGGGGTAGGGGATGGCTGAAATCATTACCCAAAGATATTGTATGTCCATACAGCTACCTTTCCTAAATCTCCTTATGGGATCTCATCTTAATCAGAAGACACATCCAGCTACTCTCACAGGACATCAGTGATCATTGTGGTGGAGATATGCATACATCTAAATGTGCATCCTCTCCCTAGGAGCTGTGGAAGGTGAACTGGGATGGTTGCCTACAGAATTATGATGATGAATCCCTGCTTTGCCATGGAAGCTTGCTGGCTGACCCTGGAGTAATCACATACTAGCACCTTAATGAACCTCACAGGATGGCTATAAAGATAAAATGGAGTCATGGAAAATGATGTAAGCTGCTTAGGGCCCCCATTGGAGAGAAAGCCAGGGTATAAATGAAGTAAAATAAATAATACCCCTACTGCATTTGGCCTTGGCTACTACTATTGCTTTTGGCCTTGGGAGACCACCAAGGAAGCTAAGTTTGTTATGTGGAGGAAGGCAATGGCAAGCAACCTCTGCTCCTCTCTTGCCTTATGAACCCCATGATGGGGTCATCATAAGTCAGTTGGGACTGGATGGCACTTTTCCTCTGCCCCATTGCATTCCTCCCTGCTGTGTGAAGGTTCAAGCAAAATTAATTTTACAAAAATAGTTTGGAGGAGGAAAAGATTCCCATCTACTATTCTTCAGTGTAAAAAGTGTGAGTGTGGTTGTCTTCATGGAAGTCTGGCCTTACATCATGCATCAAGCAGAAGAAAATCTTCCAATGGGCCAGAGAATTATAAAAGACAATAAAGGTATTTGGCCAAGTAAATATTCAAGGAAGTGGAATGTGTCCAACTCATGTTTCATTAATCAGATTTTAAGGGTGTTGGCAAATTTCATCCTGATTTTGACATGTGTACATATATTCATTGCCCAGACGTGGATAGCCCAAGCAAGTCCAATCTCATCCAATCTCAGAAGCTAAGCAGGGTTGGATTTGGTTAGTAATCAGATGGCAGCCCTCCAAATAAGACCAGGGTTGCAGAGGAGGGCAATGGCACACCACCTCTGTTAGTCTCTTGCCTTGAAAACCCCAGCAGGGGTCACCATAAGTCCATTATGACTTGACTACCACACATACATTCATTATTCACCAACAGTAAAATTTTGAGGACTAACTTTATGATCCCGATGACATAAATCTCAAATGTATGTTTTTGCCTATATCAAGTACCCATTTTTTATTTGGGCGCTTTCGTCACTGAGAACAATGGAAAAGCCAAAGACTTCTGTCCGGAGCAGGACCTTCCCGCCCCGGACTGGGCCCACCCAGGGCCCCCCCTGGACCGAGGCCAGGCCCCGCCAACGCCCCCCCGCTCGCCAGACCCCCAGCGCTCACCTCAAGACCCGGGGGAAGCCGGCTCGAAGGAGCGCCGACGGGCGCGGCGGCAGAGCAGCGCCCGGGCGTGGCACAGGCCGGAGGAAGCAGCCGGGCCGGGGAATGCCGGGCCGCCACCGCCGCCGCCACCACCCCCGCAGAGGGGCACCAGACCGGCGCCCCCGACAACGCGGGCGGCGGCGGGCGGGGAAAACCTGGAGAGGCCTCTGCCGAGGAGGCGGCTGGGTGGAGACATGGCGGCCGAGCAGGCCAGGCCCGGGCCGGGAAGGGGAAGGGCGCGGGTGCGAGCAGCGGAAGGGAGGCGGGCACCCGGGGCAGCGCGGAGCCAGATTGGGGAGCAGAAGGTTGGGAGGGCTCCCCAGTATGAAGAGACGGGCACGAGAAGGGGGAAGGAGAAGGGGTCAGCGGAGTGCGGGGAAGGGAGGAAGACGGAGGAGGCAAGCGAGCTGAGAGGAAAGGGGTGGGAACAGACAAGGGAAGGCACCAGTGACAGGACGGACAGCAGAGCACGGGGCGGGGAAAGGAGGGAGCACGATGGCGGATTGGGGGAGAGGGGAGAAGCGGGTTGAGGCGGTGGCAGAAAAGGGAAGAGCCCGAGGACGCGGAGGAGGAGAAGTTGGCGGGGAGAGCGCATACGGCCAGAGCGAGGAAGCGAGAGAGAGAGGGGAAACGGCCATAGGCTCTCCAGGCAGCTGGTAGGAGGCAGAAGCCAGTGGCTCAACTGCTGCCCCCGCCCAGTCTGAGGTTGAGGGAACTCCTTTGCCACCACCCCAACCGGGGTCCAAGGGTACGGCAGAGCAGGGGGGGCCAGCGGCGGGTAGGGCGGGGCCTCACAACTTCACACTATTTGTGATATGGTAGCAACTCAGCACAAATGCCCACAGGCTGGAGCATGGAAGCATCAGCTGATCCCATCAGTCAGCAGGCTGACAGACATCACCTTGGCAAAAGCATGCCATGCTACAAGATGTTCAGGGAGGCAGCCTGCTTGCTACGGCTACCAGTGTTTAGCCCGAGGGGGAGGGGCAAAAAGGCTGTTCCTTGGGGAATCTACCAGAAGGGAAGAGGTAAGGAGGAAGTAGGTATATGTATTTGTTGTTTACTTTGTAGTAAGTGAAAATCACCAGTCATTTACCTTTTTTATTTTCATCTTAACTATTACGTTATTACAAAAGAACAATAATTAAAAGACAAAAAAAGACCAACAATTTCACTGGCTGCAAAATAACAACAAACTAGCTGTTCTTTAGAGCTCTCTTCCTCCAACATGGATGATTGGGTTTTAATTCTTCAGAACAGTCAGAAAATCTGGATGATCCAGGAAGGAAGGAAGGAAGGAAGGAAGGAAGGAAGGCAGGAAGGAAGGGTCACACTAGAAGGAGAAGAGACTTTTGTTTTTTCTTAAAGGGATAGTTGTCTCAGTAAACATCAATAGAGCTTTAACTAGCCATTATGCACATCTGGCACTGCAATTTCATTTTATTTCCCCAGTGTCATACAAAATAACAGAAAAGCAACACACAAAATACTGGACTGTAATAGGGTGACCATGATATCATAAGGATGTCACATTTTAAGAGTCTTTAAAGAGGTCCTACAGGATCAGGCCAGTGGTTCAAGTTGCCAAGCAGTGGCCCTCAAGGGCCAATAAACAGGGTACAAAGGACAAGGCTGATGTTTATTTATTTTAGTTGTTGGGGGTTTTCCGGGCTGTATTGCCGTGGTCTTGGCATTGTAGTTCCTGACGTTTCGCCAGCAGCTGTGGCTGGCATCTTCAGAGGTGTAGCACCAAAAGACAGAGATCTCTCAGTGTCACAGTGTGGAAAAGATGTAGGTCATTTGTATCTACTCAGGAGGGGTGGGGTTGAGCTGAGTCATTCTGTAAGAGTTTCCCAGGGTGTGGAATGCTAATGGCGGGAGGCTTCACTGTATCCTAATGGCCTCCCGCCATTAGCATTCCACACCCTGGGAAACTCTTACAGAATGACTCAGCTCAACCCCACCCCTCCTGAGTAGATACAAATGACCTACATCTTTTCCACACTGTGACACTGAGAGATCTCTGTCTTTTGGTGCTACACCTCTGAAACGTCAGGAACTACAATGCCAAGACCACGGCAATACAGCCTGGAAAACCCCCAACAACCATCGTTCTCCGGCCGTGAAAGCCTTCGACAATACATTTATTTATTTTATTTATTAATTTATGTCATTTGTAGTCAGTCTTTCTCACTGAGACTCAAGGCGAATTACACAGTATGAGATTAGTACAATCAGTATCAAATACATTTCAATACAGTATCAAGGACATTTCATACACAATACCATAGGGTAAATAGTTACAAGTTTAAAAGACATAGTATTAGCAAGAATCCAATACAGAGTAGAAAAAATACTGAAGCCGAACATAATTCTACGACTAACATTAGACAACATGGAGCACTGGTGGTACATAGGAATACATATTTAAAGCAGCAGATAATATGTAAGGCAATATAGTGATGAAGTCTATGGTCTCTAACTCATTAGCGAAGCATCTGAGACCCCATCCCTACAATACAGCCCTCCCATTTGAGTAAAAAGCCTTTTTGAATAGTTTGGTTTTGCAATGTTTATGATAAGCCAGGCGGGTGGGGGCTCTTCTGACTTCCTCGGGCAGGTCATTCCACAGGATAGGGGCCACCACAGAAAAAACCTGTGTACAGGCTGCTGCTGACTTCACCTGTGTGCAGCCTGGCACCTGCAGGAGACCCTGTTCAGATGAGCAAAGCTGCTGTGGAGGAACATAGGGAGGAAGGCAGTCCCGTAGGTATGTTGGACCAAAGCCATAAAGAACTTTGTATGTAATAACTAATACCTTGAACTGAGCACGGGAGCTGATGGGTAGCCAATATAGCAACTGTAAGATGGGAGTGATGTTCATGCTCCTGCTCACCCCTGATAACAGTCAAGCTGCAGCATTTTGCACTAATTGGAGCCTCCTAGTTAATTTAGATGGGAGCATAACTTAGTACAGAGCATCACAACAGTCAAGCCTTGATGTTACCATAGCATGGATCCAAGTGGCCAGGTCAGCCGTGTCAAGATAAGAAGCCATCTTCCAGGCTAGAGTGAGGTTGTAGTTAGCATTTTTTTGCCGCTGCCTTAACTTGTTGACTCCTTACTAGACATGGGCATGAACACCATTAAAAATGGGAAAAACCCACGAATAGGGATGTGCGTTTCGGCATTCAGAATGCCGAAAGAATGCCGAAACAAAAGTGTTTCGGCTTCTTTCGGGGAATGCCGAAACGTTTCGGGGAATGCCGAAACGTTTCGGGTAGCCGAAAGAAAAAAGCCGAAACGTTTCGGGATTCTTTCGGCTTTCTTTCGGCTTTTCAATGGGAAAATGCCTCCGTCTTCCCGGACGTCTGGGGGAGGCATTTTCCCACCGAATAAGCCCAAAATTGGTGGGGACCTTCCTCTAACCCTTCTCTAACAACCACCCACGTTTCAGACAGATTGGACTTTGGGGGGCCATGTTATGGCCCCCCAAAGCAGGTCCCCCCATCCTCCCATAAGAAAGCGAAGGAGCAGCATATTGTTAGCATGCTGCTACTCATCTTCTTCATTATTTCCTATGGGGAAAAAATGAAGAAGCAGGCTTCCTTTGCCAGGGGTGGCATTTTGCATGCAAAATGCCCTCTCACCCTCAGGGGCCCTTCTCCCACCCCTCCTCCCACCCCCCACCAAGGCTCAGCCTGCTCCCACTTGGGGGGCCATTTCATGGCCTCCCCAAGTAGGTGCTCTAATCTCTACCACTGACAGCTGGGGGAGGCTTGTGTTGCCAGGGGTCCCAGCCCTCAGGGGCCCCCAGCCCTCAGGGGCCCTTCTCCCACCCTTCCCCCCACCCCCCACCCAGGCTCAGACTGCTCCCACTTGGGGGGGCATTTCATGGCCTCCCCAAGTAGGTCCTCTCAGCCCCTAAAGTCCCTGGCAAAGGAAGCCTGCCTCTTCATTTTTTCCCCATAGGAAATAATGAAGAAAGATGAGCAGCAGCATGCTAACAATATGCTGCTCCTTCGCTTTCTTATGGGAGGATGGGGGGACCTGCTTTGGGGGGCCATAACATGGCCCCCCAAAGTTCAATCTGTCTGAAACTTGGGTGGTTGTTAGAGAAGTGTTAGAGGAAGGTCCCCACCAATTTTGGGCTTATTCGGTGGGAAAATGCCTCCTCCAGGCGTCCTGGAAGACGGAAGCATTTTCCCATAGAAAAAAGCCGAAAGAATGCCGAAATAATGCCAAAAGAATCCCGAAAGCCGAAAGCCGAAAGAGATTCTTGTTTCGGCTTTCGGCTTTAACGATAGAGAATCTTTTTTCGGCTTTCTACTTTCGGCTATAGCCGAAAATTTTTGGCTTGCACACCCCTACCCACGAACAGCCTGTTTGTCTGTTCACGAACAAGCTGATGTATTGTTGAAGGCTTTCATGGCCGGAGAACGATGGTTGTTCTGGATTTTCCGGGCTGTATAGCCGTGGTCTTGGCGTTGTAGTTCCTGACAACTACAACACCAAGACCACGGCTATACAGCCCAGAAAATCCACAACAACCACAAACAAGCCGTTCATGAGGCCCCATTCTAAATGAACAAGTGGTCGTTGCAAGCCTCGTTCGTTGCCTTCGTCAGCTGTTTGTCAAGCCAGACAGTCTGGCGCCTTTCAATCAATTCTCCTGGCAATGGAGGCAGGGATTGAACTCTGTCTGAATTCCTTCTGGCTTTCCTTCTGGTTTTAACCCTTCAAAGTACTTCCAGCAGAGAGTCCCGTTTTTGCCACTGTGAAGAGAAAATGACAGCAAAGGGGGGGACCCATGGATTATGCCTTTCCCAGGGTGCAATCTCTCTGAAACTTGGGGGGGGGGGTCCTTTGGAGGACAGTGAGATCTATGTCCCCTGCAAATGTAGTGGGTATTGGACATTGGGAAGGTCAGTTTGTGGGGTGTTTAAAGGGCCCTGCCCCTTGCACATGGCAGGAAAGGGCCCTTTAAACTATCAGCTGGCAGGTGGCAGTGGGGGAATCCACCCTGCCACCTGCCAGCTGATAGTTAAAGGGATCTTTAAAGGGCCACAAACAACGAACATGTGGTCTGTCAAAGGAGAAAAAACATACAGTTGGATTTCAGAGAATAATAATAGCATCCTATCTCATTATCTCCCATGGTACAGGCAAAACAGCTGGGGAGTTTGTTGCCTCCCCTACCACTGTTATTATTGTTGTTTTCCTTCTTAATACCTGGTTCATTTCCATAGGCTACCAGTAAGACCAACAATATTTGCATCTGAAAGATATTATAAAAACCTCACACACACACACACACACCCAAGTGGATCTAGCATTTGGCAAGGCCCTATCAGTCTTTTGGAGGTATGTTTCCAAGAAATCCTTTCACATTTTAAAGAAAAGCATATGACCATAAAACTTCACATAACCTATTCTCTGTTCCTGATTAGCTCTTTGAGATCAGGCTTCTTAGAGCATCTAATGATACATCACAGAAAAGGTATTAACTCTCTCTCTCTCTCTCTCGCTCAGACAAAAGGTTTTCAAAGACATATACGCTGTGATCCTTCTCCCACCACCATCATTGGGTAACTATTTACTGATATCAGGATGTCAAAACAAAATGTACAATGAGCCAAAGCAGACAATCCATGAATCCTGACAGGATAAAAGGAGTTCCTGGAGGGAATTCATCATTAAGTGATTGTGAAGGAGGAATAGCAACAAAAGGAACCAATATTAAGCAGAAGACTGCTTCACAGGGAGAGTGATGTCTTTGTAAGTCAAGCTTTTTCTCAGCATACCAAGGGAGGTAACTGTTTCCAAGGACACCTGTATCAAAGCAGATGCAAGCCAAAAAAAATACTGCAGATGGAAACATAGGAATCTCCACGTGGAAGGGGAATTTTGTTATCAGTATGGAGCTGGTAGTGGGGTTGATACTTCTGCTGTTGTGCCATACTGTCTGCAACAAACATTCAATGAATTTTACTGTACCTGAAGATCCTCTACCCATTCCTCACAAGTTTTATCAACCAGGTGACCTGGTCATTGGTGGGATTGCCTCTCATATTTTCTTCTTTCACAGCACTTCCTCCTTCACAGAACAACCCAAGCGGCAGTTGACTGATGAACCTATGTAAGAAATTATCTTCTTTTTGTTACATTAAGTGATTGTAAGTAATAAAGGAATTCAGTCATGCTTCCTAAATTTTTAGTGTGAAAAGTTGTATTCTGGGAGACATGAAGGTTTGTTAATTTGGGGTGTTTAATATATTATTGGGTGTGATTCATGGGGACATTTTTCTTATACAAATTCAACAGTTTTTGCATTCTATGTAGTTCTATGAAACTTGTGCAGCAGAATCTCATGTTGAATAATATCTTTAATTTTTGATGCACCTGAATTTTCCATCAATCAAATAAGGGATTGGCAGCTATTTTCCAACATCTCAGATAGAGGACTTCTGCACTACCAACTACTCAGTCTCTTTAACTGGAAATGGAATTGAACATGGGATATTCCTTATGTAATAGGGAATGATGCACCTCTGAATATTTGCATTATAAAGCAGACCTTGGGGAAATTTGCTCAAGATTGAGTGAAGCATAAAAATATACTTAAAGACCCATTATACACATTTTCATTTTCTGAGTCAACTATAATCCTTAATTGATCTGTTACTGCATGTGTGTATATGTGTGGATGACAAACACAAGTATGTGTATGTTCAAAGCTGGTCCTTCTACTTAGCAATTCAAGAAGAGTCTGTTTATTCTTTCTCAGAAAGACTCATCTCTACATTGTTATATAAACTTGGAAGATACAGTTAAGAAGTACTTAATTGCAGAATTGTATGCATATATAACGCAGTGGCAAGAGGAATAAAACCAAACAGTCTACTGTCCTGTTTTGCAAAATGAAAGCCAAGTAACCCTTTCAGAAATTATGATTTGAAATAAATTACCTCTCATTCTTATTGCAGTTCAGTACCAAAGCACTACCAATATCTCTTGGCTTTGGCATTTGCTATAAATGAGATTAATGAAAATCCAAACATCTTACCAAACATCACTTTGGGTTCCCATGTCCTCTGTGGCTACTTCTTTGGAAAGATGAACTATAAGGCCACCCTGAGCGTTCTCTCTACACAGCATAGGTTTCTTCCCAATTTCAAGTGTGAGACCCAAAACAGTCTTATATCAGTTATTGGAGGATTCTGCTTTGAAACAACTGCTAATGTGGCCACCATATTAGACATATACGACATTCCACAGGTAGACCATCTAAAAGAGGGTATGGAGATTCCACAATTAGAATACTAGTGAATTTTCTGTTGCCACTCACCTGAAAACTCTTTCCATTTTCTTTCAGTTTACATTTGCATCACTTTCCTCAGTGCAGGGCGACAAAATAGTATTCCCTTCTATGTATCAGATGGTTCCAAATGAAGCCTATGAATACATAGGAGCTGTCCATTTATTTCACCAATTTGGATGGACATGGATCGGCCTTGTGGCTATGGATGATGACAACGGGGAAAGGTTTTTGCAGAGCGTGATTCCTTTGCTTTCACGGAACATGATCTGTTATTCCTTCATACTAAAAACACCAAAAAGGACTTACCAAGATGAAACACTAATGCTGTTATTAAGGCTGCAAGAACAATATCCGGTTCTCATGGAGAGCAAAGCCAATGTATATTTTGTATATGGAGAGCCTCCAGCTCTGCATATTCTGAGAATGTTGCTCTTTGCAGCAGAAATGGCTTCATTACCATCTCTAGGGAAAGTGTGGGTTGTTACGTTTCAATGGAATTTTGAATCACTGTCCACTCAAACTTCCTGGGATATACAAACCTTCCATGGTGCCTTGTCTTTCACAGTTCACTCGAGTCAGCCTCCTGGTTTCCAACAGTTCCTTCAGAATATAAGACCTTCCTGGGCAAAAGGAGATGGTTTTATCCAAGAATTCTGGGAACAGGCATTCAACTGTTCATTGAAATCTTCCTATCAGAAAGAGGAGAGCAAGGAACCCTGCACAGGAGAGGAGAAGCTAGAGAGCCTGCCTGCTGTTTTGTTTGAAATGAACATGACTGGCCACAGCTATAATGTCTACAATGCTGTCTATGCTGTGGCACATGCTTTGCATGCTATGTACATGTCCAGATCCAAATATAGAAGATTAGGAGAGAGGCAGGCAATTCACAATGTGCATCCCTGGCAGGTAATTACTTCACTACAAAAAAATTTGGTTTGTAAAGCAGGCAAGCTCCTCATTCATAGACAGATATGTGTCTTTCCAATCATGAAGAAAATATAAAGCTAGAATTGGACATCCACAACAGCATTTGATGCAGCCTGCATTTGTTATGTAATTGGTTCAAAACCCTTGTGATTGTGTGTGAGTTGTGTTAAATGTGAATTTGATTCGGATATGAAATCCTGTAATACGTCTGGACAATTGTGAAAATGGATATAATCATAGCTCCACCTCTCTTGCATAAAATCAAAAATAATCTAGTCTTTCCTAATAAAGACTGGAGTAAGTTTTAAGGAGGCTAAGAAGTCTTCATCTATCCTAAATGGGTCTTACATTGGAAGGCAGGCTATTTAAATGGAAGAAAGACTCTTTTTAGCTGGAGGAAGGCTTCAGATTTTACATAGCTGAGCGATAGGATAAAATGATAACACAGATGGACTTTATTTAAGAATTAAATTTATAATTAAAAAACATATCAATGCAGTAACCAAATGAGTCAAAGCAAAACTCAAATAGCTAATTATCTTTCCTGACTGTAGAATCTTTGGTAATCAGAAAAAGTGGCTTGAATTTGAGCCAACCATTGTTTTCCAATAGTCTTGAGAAGCATGCCCACATAGAGGCTATTGCAGGATATGATTAGAGCATGGCTACTTATGAACTGATTTCAATTTTCCAGGAAGGACTTCATCTGTTGCATGAATTGGTTAAAAGAATTACGTAAAACACAAGGTAGAAGGTAGAAGGTAGGTTTATTGTTTGTGGCCAAAGGCCGCTACAATCCACACACGTAAAACACACAAAACAGTTTGACATATAAACATATATGCAGATATTGAGAGATTTTTAACCAAACACAGCAGTTTGTCCTTCATACATCCACTTCCAACCATTGCATCAAAACATGATGGTTACTCCGCTTTGTGAATGCATTTGGATGCCAAGCATTTGTTTAAATATTGGTTTTTCTTGTCTACGTTTTTGCCACATATCAGGGGTCAAAGGAGGCAGCCAGCCCACTTAACATAAATAGTATAAAACTAAAATAATTTAGATCTTGAAAAAACAAGGGTTGCTAGAAAGAGTTCACAGACCTGCTGTCTTGTTCTTTCATTTATCTTGCAACCTAGCTTCACCCCTTCCTATTAGGCATCTCGTTCAACAACAGTGTGGGTGACACTGTTTGTTTGGATAAAACAGGAGAAATACTTACAGGTTTTGATGTTACCAACTGGGTCACTTTCCCAAATGGCTCTTATGTGAGAGTAAAGGTCGGAAGGCTGGATCCTCGGGCACCTCAAGGCCAAGAGTTAATCCTGAATGATGATCAAATCATATGGCACAGAAGCTTTAATCAGGTAATACAGTAAAACATATATAACAATCTGAGAAAACTCCATGCTGAAATTCCAGAATTTGACATTGTCCTAGTAGTTGAATTGTGTCAGATAGTTTTTTTAAAATCACTCAGTATTAAAGTTATTCAGTATTTAAGTCATTAATTAAAACCCAATTTAACCAATATGTTGGTGCCTTGTATCTTCATTTTGTGCTGTGGGTGTAATCCACCTCTCTGTTTACGGACAGGTGCAGCCCACTTCTGCATGCAATGACCCCTGCCACCCTGGCTACAGCAAGAAGAAGAAGGAGGGAAAGAAATTTTGCTGCTATGATTGTGTTTCCTGTCCTGGAGGGATGATCTCCCAACAAAAAGGTAAGAAATGCATTGCACAGGGATATGAACAATTTTCCATATCGGATCATATTCAGGAAAAGTAATGGCTCACTAATGTGAGCTATAGGCATTTGGAGGGAGGGCTGAAGTTGATATATAGTGAAATGTAATAGTCTCACCCAAGACTTTTTCCACAAATATGGGTTGCATTACCTTCATAAGGCAATGCAATCAGAAATTCAAAGAAGTCTTTATAATACTGCAATGTTTAGCGTTTACTAAATAATTTTTCAGGAAATCAAAGTTATGTAAATAAATTACTTGTGTAATTTTCACTAAGGCATTTTATAATCATTTACTAATATGATTATCATATTAGAGTTGGAAATAGAGACAAGATAAAGGTCTGGCCAAAGATCTAACCAAAAGTTCACAGTTGGAAACTCTGTCTATAGTATATAGTAAGATCACATAAGCAGCCTTCTTGTTGAGATTTCTTCCCCTGGGCTGTGGTAACTAACTATCCTAAAATATATAATTTTATTTCCTTTTTTCCCCAAGATATGGATTCCTGTTTAAAATGCCCGGAAGATCAGCATCCAACCAAGGACCAAAGTAATTGCATTCCCAAGATTATAAGCTACCTCTCTTTCAAAGAACCTTTAGGGATCATCGTGGCAGTTTTGGCTATTTCTTTCTCCCTGATCACAGTTTTGGTGCTTGGAGCCTTCATACAACACCAGGAGACACCCATAGTCAAAGCCAACAACAGGAACATTACCTATGTTCTCCTTATCTCTCTCCTCTTGTGCTTTCTCTGCTCATTTCTGTTCATTGGACAGCCTAGAAGAATGACTTGCCTTCTCCGACAAATTGCTTTTGGAATCGTCTTCTCTGTGGCTATTTCAAGTGTATTGGCCAAAACCATCACAGTGGTTCTGGTATTCATGGCTACCAGACCAGGCTCCAGGGTGAGGAAATGGATTGGGAGAAGAACGGCAAATTCTATTATCCTTTCCTGCACTTTCATTCAGTCATGTATTTGTATTATTTGGTTAAGTACTTCCCCTCCATTCCCAGATACAGACATGCATTCAGTGAATGGGGAAATCATACTGGACTGTAATGAGGGTTCAGCTACCATGTTTTACATTATCCTGGGCTTTATGGGCTTCCTGGCCATTGTCAGCTTCATAGTGGCTTTTCTTGCCAGGAAGTTGCCTGACAGTTTCAACGAAGCCAAGTTTATCACTTTCAGCATGTCGGTTTTTTGTAGTGTATGGCTGTGCTTTATTCCAACCTATCTGAGCACAAAAGGAAAATTCATGGTGGCTGTGGAGATCTTCTCCATCTTGTCCTCCAGCGCTGGCTTACTGGGCTGCATTTTTTCCCCTAAATGCTACATCATTATTATGCGGCCAGAGCTGAACAGTAAGGAGCAGTTAATAAAGAGAAATAATAACAAGACATAATTTTTAAAAAAAAATTTGCTCTGGATCATCCTACTTTGTGGAAATTGTCTGGTTCGGATCCACAGGATGCAATCTTATCCTCCATGTTATTCAACCTCTATGTAAAGCCCTTAGGATAAATCATTTGTAGCTATGGAATGGGTTGTCTATATGCAGATGAGAGATGACACCCAGCTCTATATCTTGCTATTTATATTCTCTGGTGATGCTGTAATAATAATAATAATAACAATAATAATATTTCACTTGCATACCACGATTCTGTACAGCTTAGTCAGAGTGGTAAACAATGTCAATGTTAGTATCCCCAGAATACAGCTGTTAAGACTCCTTCTCTTATGTATAATGAAGGTACTCATGTTTTAATGTATCCTTATATATATTTTAACATCATCATTTTATTGTTTGGTGTTTATATTTTGCTTCGGTGTTTTGCTTGATTGTGATGGCCTTTGGCTGCATGCAATAAACATTCTGGAAGTAAGATAATGACCTGAATCTGAGACAGGTGCTTTACGCAAGGCCACCTGGTGAGCTTATTGGCAGTAATGAGATTCCAACCAGCAAAATGCTGCATCACAAGGTTTTGAATTTCTGTCTGAGAGCTGTGGTCAAATGACTGAAAGCAAACAAACTGAAACTGAACCCAAACAAGTTGAAAGTGATGCTGGTTAGGAAGGCAGAGATTCTGAAGGACACTGTGCTTCCCACTTTCAATGGGGTTCAGTTGACCCTTGTTAACTTGGTTAAGAGCCTAGGGGTTATACTAGATCCAGCATTGCTGCTAGAGAAACAAGTTAATGATGCTGCAAAAAAGGCCTTCTTCCAACTCAGGCTAGCCTAGAAGATGGCCCTCTACAGTGATTTGGTAAATCTGGCCACTTGGATCCATGTCAGGGTAACATCAAGAGTAGATTACTGTAATATGCACAACATAAATCTCCCCTTGAAGTCAACTCAGAGACTTCTCTTGGTGCAGAATGCTGCAGATAGGTTATTATTGGTAGCTTGGTGGGGCATGCATATTCCTCCCATTCTGCAGTCATTCCATTGGCTGCCCATCAGTTACTGGCCTCAGTTGAAGCTATTGGCTATTACATACAAAGCCCTTCAAGTCCTTGGTTCCTTGTGTCTGTGGGACCACTTCTCTCCCTCTGCTTTATTCATCTGTACAGGACATTCTGCAGGTACCACTCTACACATGGGAAAAATCAACTACTTACCTTGTACATGTGTATTCTCTATTGTGGTCCCCACATTATGGCATGACCAACTATCAGAGGTCAGAAAAGCTCCCTCTGTCCCGGTTTTTCACAAACTGTGCAAAACTGAATTATTCTGGTGGGCTTTTTTTACTCAGGTAGGAGGGTTGTACTGTAAGGAAATGGTTCAAAGAGATGCATTGGACACTGATTATACTCCTGTCTGTGCTGTAAGACGTTCCTGCTGAGTGGTTTCTCTGATGTTTAATATGTAGTGTTTAATTATTTATGCTTTGTTTCAGCATTGTTTCAGCTCTGTATCGGACTTCTGCTTGTTTTCAAATATCTGCCAATTTTGCATTTGCATACCCTATTAAATTGTTAATTGAATATCCCAGCTTTGTACCTCCCTGAAGAGCAAATTAGGTCATTATGATTTCTCTCAACAATATCTATTGTCTATGAATATGACATGGGCTAGGGTCCTGATTAAACAGAGAATCCTAGATGTGGAAAAGCAACATGACCTGACCAGGGTTGAGAAGTATTTATTGGAAAGAAGTATCTTGAATAGGGTTGCACCAATGCCCTATATAAATAGCTTGGAGAATCCTGATTACAGAAAAGCTTTTACCCTATTAAGATATGATGTCTTACCCTCTGCTGTCCTGGAAGGCAAATATAAGAAGACACCTTATGAAATATGTTTGTGCCCATGTGGAGATGGGAGTGTCGAGTCCCTATTATATGTTTTTTTTTAGTGTAAAATATGTGATTATATTAGGGAAATATATCTTAAACCTATAATTGATAGTCTTCCAGGGAAAGAGAAAAAATTATATTATAATCATGTTAGCAGACAGGAATAGGGAAATGACGTTCCAAGTGGCAAAATATGGCTGGATGGTCATTAATAGGAGGAAAACCTGGCTTAGTGTGCAGAATCCTAGATAAGTATTGTTATAATTTGATAATATAAGGTAATATGAATTTTAGGTATTTATATTATGTAAATTCTAGTAAGCTACAATTTTAATGATTGCCTGGATATTTTAAGTTTATATTGTTGCCAAATAATTATGCTTTTAGGACTGATCAATTTTATAAGTAAATTTCTAAAGGTGGTAATTTGTTGAAATATATACCTTTTAAATATTTATTTTAAAATGGCGTGTGTCTCGCTGATGTGCAATCATGTAATTTTGAATTGATTCCAAGAATGTGATGGCCTCTAGCTAATAAACTTTGTTGTTGTTGTTGTTGAATCCCAACTTTTGATTGTATTGATTGTGTAATCTGACTTGAGTCTCAGTGAGAAAGGCAGACTATAAATAATATGAATAAAAAAATAAAAAAATCACACGGGATCTGATAGTTCAGGGACGTAGTCAAACCCCCTTTACTGTGTAACAGAAGGGATGTTTTCCACCTTTCCTCTCTGTGTTGCCTGCTCTTCTTGATATCTCATGAGTAAATATTTGCTTCCACTTTCAAATAGCAGAAGGATGTTGTGAAACTAACATACACCAGGATGTTCCCATCTCTTCCCTGAAGACTGGTGGCCAACACTGCAAGATTTTGTGATGAGTTATACCTGCTGCAGACAACTTTAGTTTCTTTATCTAATAACAACAGGACCTGTCTGTTCACCCATCTGTTTGTCTGTCTGGAGCAGGCTTAAATCCTCAAGAAATAAAACTAGGCTCCTCAAAATTGGCCAATCACTTCAGGATAATGGGAATTATAGTGTCAGACATAAAGGGATTTGAACATTGTGGCCCAGGTTATCTGCAGAAACCCCATTGCCACAACCTGACCTTTGCATTGGAAACAATGGTTATCTCTGGCTGGCATAATTCATCCAAAAATAAAACTAGGAGCCTTAAGACTTACCACTAGCTTCAAAATGATTATAGGAGTTGCAGTGTTCAAAATAAAAGGGATTGGTAATCCTGGCTTACTGGAACATCCTGTTTCCCTCCTCGAAATACACCCCACCCCTGTGAACTATGGGGTTTGTGAGCAGCAAGAGGAGGGGCAAAGCCCCTAGTACAAAATGAAGGATCTTTAAAATGTAAAGGGACAGAGATGCTAACAGCTGCTGCCTCTGAGGGGAAGTTTGATGGAGGAATTTTTTTAAAAAAACAGTCTTGAAATACTGGAAAATGTACCAGAAATAGAATCCTAAACCAGTAATAACAGGTCTAGAAATTCTGGCTAACCGAAGCCTTTCCTCCCCCAAAATACAGAAATGAAATAAATATGACCATTTTTAATTTCACACCCTCATACTAATGTATAATTCATGTTCTGTATAAAACATATTCAGACCATAGAATTTTCCTCAGCAAAAATATGTGTATTTAGATTTGAAATGAAATTGTATTCTATATTTCTTACTGTGCAATTCAGGGATCCCCCTTTTCACTCTGTGGGCACCTTTGAAATTCTGACAAAGGGTTGTAGACATAACCACAAAATGGTGTAACAAACCACAAAATATCAGGGAGTGAGGTTATACATATCTCTAATTTAGCTCTTCACCGTTTCAGGAAGAAGATCAGTTTAACAGGATGCTTTTAAAAAAATTAACATGTTTAAAAACATTTTCTCGCATATACACAAAATAAGTATGCATATTGAACTAGCTAAAAAAAATCATCTGGGAGTATCTGTTAGTTCTCCAATGGCCAAAAAGAAACTCTGGTGGTTAAAATCCCCATCTCCACCCCCAACATTTTAAAAACATTTGGTGGGGTTACACGGTGTAATCTGCCTTGCATCTCAGTGAGAAAGGCAGATTATAAATAACATTCATGGTGGTGGTGATGTTGCTGCTGCTGCTGATATCATCAGGAAAAGGTGTTTGAGCCTTCTCAGATTTAGTTTTCTAATTGTAGGGTTTGTTTTTATATGAAGGAAGCCTTCAATCACATTGGGCCCTACATACGGTTTGAAACAGTACAGTCTAAATATTAATTGACCATTTCATTGATGCTTAGGCCATGTTCTCTCAAGTCCTGTCAGATGAATGCCAATTAATCTGCATATTCTTCGCTGTTTGGCAGGTGGGAAGACACAAAATGCCTCTTAGTGGGCCCAGGGTCCACTAATTGTTTATCTTTGCACTGTATAGTGGATCCCTTAAATTATTCTCCCCCCTCCCCCCCACCAAAAAAAACATGAATAACCCTGTCATGACATGGAGAAAATTTGGAAATAGCTCCACAGTGAGCAATTTAATGCAAGGTTATAAAATTTAAATCATTGGACAAAACCAATATAGGTAACATTAAAGAATTAAACACTTGGAATGCATATGTTTGACAATGAAATAATTTTAAAAGAAATATGAAATATTTTGAAATATTTATGAAAACCGTGGCATGGTAAGCTTCACTCTGTTGAGTCACAATGGGGAACGCATCTTCTAAGAAGATGCCTGATGGAGAGCTTTGAGTGTCATCTGAAAACTCTGCTTTTTGTAGAACATTTTTTTCTTAAATGCAAACAAATGCACATTTAATTAATCAATAAAACTAACATATTTAACCAATCAAGATTTTTTTAAGAGCTTGGTTGATTGTCCTATTTTAAAATAACAACCATATAGAAGCTTAAATGAATATCCTGGGATCATACGTCTTCCTAATAGATTGGCAGGGGAAATTAATGGTTGTGTAAGAGATGATTGCAAATATGTGAACATTTGATTTAATTGACTTTTGTCATAGATTCCAAATTTACTCTGCATAAGATATGAACATTTGAAAAATAAATTGACCACTGCCAATCAAAGCAATAGTCAAACAGGATGAGGGGGGGAGGCCATGGCTGAAAGGCTTAAGTGGCATCAGCTTGTAACATCTGTTTTCTTTAACATTGTTCTTGCAATTTAGTGATAGTTCTCAGAAGCCACAACTCCCTTACAGCACAAACCAAGTCTGCTACCTGCAATTATCTAAAATTGCCAGTGTTTCAGCAAATACAATTCAAAGAACTCTCAGGTGTGCAAACTAACTTTGGAATCAAACATACCAGATTAGTAGGTAGCATGGTGCCACAAGGAAGTAGAGTTCTTTGGGTACATCTGCTTCCTGTCATACAATCTAGTTTAATAATACCAACATGGCAAAGCTACAGGTGTTGATAGTAGACAGGTACAGAAAGCACCTGTTGCAGGGCCAATCAATGAAGAAAATTAGATGTATTCAATATATTGTCGAAGGCTTTCATGACCGGAGAACGATGGTTGTTGTGGATTTTCCGGGCTGTATAGCCGTGGTCTTGGCATTGTAGTTCCTGACGTTTCACCAGCGGCTGTGGCTGGCATCTTCAGAGGTGTAGCACCAAAAGACAAAGATCTCTCAGTGTCACAGCATGCAAAAGCTGTTGGCAGATCATTTATACCTACTCAGGAGGGTTGGGGTTGGGCTGAGTCATTCTGTAAGAGTTTCCCAGGGTGTGGAATGCTAATGGAGGGAGGCTTCACTGTATCCTGAGGAGGTTCTTTTGCATATGGATTGGTGCTTGATGTGCTAATCTTCTCTGCAGGGCTTTTTTTTTTTTTTTTTGAAAATTTTTTATTGGGTTAGAATCCATTATTTCCACATTTACATTCAATTTTCCCCAATTTTTTCATCTCTAACCCCCTCCCTTTCCCCCCCCTTTTTGTTGACTTCCAACAGCTTTCCAACCCTTTGTCCCCTTTCCCTTACTTTTATTAGCTTCCTCTATCTAAAACAAATATATATTCTCCATTATTCTAAGCAGTACATCCTTAACTATTTTTAACATTATATGCCCAAACTGTAAGCCTTTGTTTCCATCTTAGATAAACAATTTATCCCAATTTTTCAATTTCAGGTATTTCTATATATCATAAACCATATAGATCATACATTCGTTTATATCAAACAATTTGACTTATTCTCTATATATATTACTCATTCTATCTTTTTATAATAGTTCTATATATCTCTCCTCACGTAATCAATCAATTTGACCCATCTATATCTTCAGACATTCAGTTTGGTACAAAACTTGTCAGAAAAAAAAGAAAATATTGTTAGTTAATCGCTCCTTATATTTAGTCCTTATAATTAATTATTTTCTCTATGTTCTGTTTGTTAACCTATATATATCTATATATATGTCAATCTATTAATCTGACTGCTTATTAATTCACATTTATCTCTTCTCCCCCCGGTAAAGTCTCCCCCCTCTACTTCAATACTTCAGTAGTTCTCAAACTGCCACAGTTTTCCTCCCACCTCCCATTTCTTCTCCAGATATTGTTTCAGCTTCTCCCAGTCTGTGTTGAACTGCCCTGAGTCCAGATCTCTCAATTTTCTTGTCATCTTGTCCATTTCAGCCATATACAGCAATTTGTAAGTCCAATCTTCAATAGTTGGCACTTCTTGTACTTTCCATTTTTGCGCATACAAAAGTCTAGCTGCTGCTGTCATATAAAATATCAACGTCCTGTGTTGGGCTGGAATTCCCTCCATTCCCAAGTTCAGTAGCAGGAGTTCTGGGTTCTTATTAATTTGAAATTGTAAAATTTCACTCATTTCTCTTATTATTTCCCCCCAGTACTGCCTGGCTACCTCACACGACCACCACATATGATAGAGGGAGCCCTCATGCTTCTTACATTTCCAGCATTTATTAGAAGTATTCAAATTCCCTAGCGCAATCTTCTTTGGTGTCATGTACCAACGATAGATCATTTTATAAATGTTCTCTTTGATATTAATACATGTCGTTGTCTTCATTGTAGTTTTCCACAAGTATTCCCATGCCTCCATTGTTATTTCTTTATTAAAGTTTATAGCCCATTTCACCATTTGTGTTTTAACTATCTCATCCTCGGTATACCACTTCAACAGTACTTGGTATACCTTGGATATTCTTTTCTTATCTTCTTTAAGAAGGGTCTGCTCTAGTTCCGAATTCTCTATTCGTATACCTCCCTTTACAGAGTCCGAATTATATAAGTCTCTGATCTGTCTATACTGGAACCAATCGTAGTTAGGTGATAGTTCCTCTTGTGTCTTTATTCTAAGTTTGGATGCTTCAGTTTTAGTTATTTCTTTATACGTTAAACATTGTTGTTCATTATCAACAGCTCTCGGGTCTATCACCTCATATGGAACCACCCACAAAGGGGTTCCTTCTTGTAGATAAATTCTGTACTTCTTCCAGATTGTGTATAGACTTCTCCGAACAAAGTGATGCAGGAACATCGAGTTGACCTTTACTTTGTCATGCCATAAATATGCGTGCCATCCAAATATTTTTTTATATCCCTCTAGGGCTAATAGTTTCTTGTTCTTTAATGTCATCCATTCTTTCAACCAAACTAGGCAGATTGCATCATGATAAAGTCTCAGATTGGGCAGTTGCATTCCGCCTCTTTCCTTTGCATCTTGTAAAACTTTCACTTTCACTCGAGGCTTCTTGCCTGCCCAAACAAAATCTGATATTTTCCTCTGCCATTTTTCAAATTGTTTGGAGTCTCTGATGATTGGTATTGTCTGTAGCAAAAACATTACTCTTGGTAACACATTCATCTTAACTGCTGCAATCCTGCCCAACCATGACAAATTCAATCTATTCCATTTAATCAAGTCTCTCTCTATCTGAGTCCATAGTTTTTCATAATTGTTTTTGAATAGATCTATGTTCTTTGCAGTTAATTCGACTCCCAAATATTTCACTTTACTTGTTACTTCACAATCCGTTGTTTCCATTAACAATTGTTGTTTCTGCTTAGTCATATTTTTGCATAATATCTTTGACTTCTTTTTGTTAATGAAAAAACCTGCCAAGTCTCCAAACTCCTTGATCTTATCTATCACTCTTGGCATGTTCTCCAATGGGTCCTCTACAATTAACATTATGTCATCCGCAAATGCTCTGACCTTATATGAATAGTCCTTTATTTTTATTCCACGAATTTCATCATCTTGACGTATTTGTATCATCAGAATCTCCAATACTAAAATAAACAACAATGGAGATAACGGGCAACCTTGTCTTGTTCCTTTACTTATCGTCAATTTCTTGGTCAATTCATCATTCACCACAATTGCTGCAGTCTGGTCTCTATAAATTTCCTTAATTGCTCTGATGAATCTTTCTCCCAATTGTAGCTTTTCCATAGTGGCAAACATAAAGTCCCAGTTTAAATTGTCAAACGCTTTTTCAGCGTCAACAAAGAAGAAACCAACCTCTTTGTCACAACGCTTGTCATAATATTCAATAGCATTGATCACTGTCCTTAAGTTGTCTCTTATTTGTCTGTCTGGCAAAAAGCCTGCTTGTTCCTCCTCTATGACTTCCGAGAGCCACCCCTTCAATCTCTCCGCCAATATCTTCGCAAAAATTTTATAGTCATTGTTGAGTAGCGATATAGGTCTATAATTTTTCACATTAGTCAGGTCTTGGCCCTCTTTTGGGATCAATGATATATTCGCTTCACTCCAAGTTTCTGGAATCCTTTGATCCCTTAAAACCCCATTCATCACCTCTTTTAGGAATGGTGCCAGTTCATTAGCCATTGTCTTATAGAATTTAGCCGTAAGTCCATCTGGCCCTGGCGCCTTTCCTAGATTTGCAGATTGTATTGCCTTACTTATTTCCTCGTCAGTTACTTCACTATTCAACTTATTTCTCCAAGCTTCCGAGATTTCTGGAAGTTTGGTTTTCTCCAAATATGACGCTATTGATTCTTTGTTTACTTCTTTTTTATTATACAGCTTAGCGTAAAATTTATAAAAGGCTCTACTAATGGTAGCCTGCTCCAAATACGTTTTGTTATCTTCGCAAATTTTATTTATTATCTTCTTTTCCCTTTTCTTCTTCAATTGCCATGCCAGGTACTTCCCAGGTTTATTAGCACCCTCAAACGCTTTTTGATTCAGTCTTTTGAGATTCCACTCCAATTCTTTATTGCTCATTGCTGTTAGCTGTTCTTGAAGTATTTTAATTTCCTGGTATACCTTCTTTTTCCCTGGTCTCTTTTTTAGCTGTATTTCTTTGGCTTTTATTTTTTCCTCAATCTCTTGTCTTTTCTCCTCTTTCTTCTTTCTTGCTCTACCATTTAAGTCCATTAGTATGCCCCTTACAACCGCCTTGTAAGCATCCCAAACTTTATTGGTTGGTACTTCTTTATTCACGTTGTATTGTATAAAAAACTTTGTCTCTCTTCTCAGTATTTCCATATTCTCTCTTTCCTGTAACAAGTCCTCATTTATTCTCCATGCTTTCCTTTTTCTCTTTTTTCCAAATTTCCACATAATTGGGTTGTGATCTGAGCCTACCATAGGCATTATTTCTACCTCCTTAGTCCATAATGCTAAGTCTTTTGAGGCCCAGATCATATCAATTCTTGATAATGTAGAATGCCTTGCAGAATAAAAAGTAAACTGTCTGCTTTTAGGATATTCTCTCCTCCATACATCTTCAAGAGTCTCTTGTTGAATCAACTCAAAAAAAAGCTTTGGTAATAGTCCTCTTTTCTTTTGTGCCGTTGTAGTCTTTTTGTCTAGTTCCAAGTCTGTCACTCCATTGAAGTCTCCAGCAAGAATTATCTGGTCGTATGCAAGATCGTCTAAATGCTTCCTTAAATCCTCAAAGAAGCTTTCTTTTGCACCGTTAGGTGCATAAAGTCCGACTACCAACACTCTCTTTAAATTCCAAATACATTCCACTGCTACAAATCTAGCTTCCACATCTCTCATAACAAATTTTGGCTGTAGCTCCTCTTTTATGTACAACACCACTCCTCTTTTTTTCTTGTTGGAGGCCGCTACATATTCTTTGCCCAATTTTCCAGATTTTAAATATTTTACATCCTGCTTTCTGATATGGGTCTCTTGCAAACAAACAATGTCACATTTTTGTTTTAGTAGCCAGTGAAAAGTATTTTTCCTCTTATTCGGTGAGTTTAGTCCATTTACATTCCAAGATAATACTTTACACTCCATACTCATGATCTTGTTGGTAAGTCTTTTTCATTGTCCTTAATAAATCGCTCCATCTCTCGCTCAGATCTGATGCGTTTTTTGGCCCCTCCAAACTCAAAGGACACTCCTTCCGGTAACTCCCATCTGTACCTGATTTTCATGTCCTTCAAAATCTGAATTAGCACTTTATATTTTTTCCGGTCCAGTAACACTGATCTGGGCAGTTCCTTCATTATAATAATCGTCTTGCCATCAATCTCCAATGGATCTTGAAACTGTTTTGTCACAATCCTCTCTTTCATATTTCGTGTTGTAAACTGCACAATCACATCTCTTGGTAGTTTCCTCTGGGTTGCTATTCTCGAATTCACACGGTATGCCACATCCAGGATAGCCACAACTTCCTCCTCCTCCTTCCCCAGGTACTCAGCCAACACCTCAGTCATCTGTTCTTGCGCTGACTTTCCTTCCACTTCTGGCAAGCCACGAAAACGTAGCTGCTTCTCCATATGTTTAGTTTCTGCAACTGACATTCTCCCCTTCACCAATCTCATCTCTGTTTGTTGCGTGTCTGCTAAATTCTCCATCGCGTCTTCTACTGTTTTAACTCTCTGCTGCGTTCCTTGTAATTCACTTCGTATTGTTTCCATACCTTTTTTCACTTCTGACAGCTCCGATTTTACTGTCTGTGTAACCTCTTTAACCTCTTTTATCAGCTCCAATTTCGTGTCCTTAAGTTCTTTAATCATATCTAAAAGTTTTTTGTCCAAGTTTTTATCCAGGTTTTCTATTGCCGATTGCCACTCTTTTTTTGACATCGTGGGGCTTGCTTTAGCTCGCTCCCACGAATCCGCTCTCTTCCTTAACTCCGTGGCGTAAAATTTAACGTTTTTCTATTTTAAATGTCCCGGTCTTCTTATAGAAATTAAATTTTAAAGAGTCCAAAATGTCGGGCGTCTTTTCTCTATGGTTTCTCTATGATTTTGTAATCCAAGATGGCCTACTTCCTCTTCCGCTGAAGCCGCGACCCTTCCCCTTTCAAAAATGGCGATTCCCTACTTCCTGCCCTCCAGCAAGGGCCGCTTCTCTCCAGCCACTCTATTGTTATTACGCACTTCCTGTCTCCCGTCTTCCCACAGCAGATCTCGCGATGGTGTCTTTTTCTCACAGCTCCAAAGCCACAGGTATTCAAAACAATAGTCCCATTTCTTTAATAACTTCTTTAAACTTAGTCTCTTTTTAAATTCGATTCCTGCCGAGTCTTCCCCTCCTTTTCACTAGTCTGTTGCAGTTTAAAAATCTACTTTTTTTCCTCTCTGTTTTTATCAATCTGTCCCGTCTCAGAAGATAATGATCTTTACCTTCTCTTCACTTTTCTCGGGTTGTAATCGCTGTTTCGATTTTAAGTTCTCCTCTCAGCTTCTTCCCCCAATCGATGCTTGGGTATGTAGGTCTTATGCCAGCCGAATTGGCCCCAAAACTGCCGCAGAGATTATAGCCGACCCGTCGCAAGGTGGGACCTCAAGGATCAGGGGGAGACTCGTTGTGTAGAGCCCCCCCTCGTCCGAGATCTAGCTCACCCTAGGGTCTTGAGCGTTCTTTGCCTGCTCCCCGCCTGAGAGCAGTCGGCCGCGGGCTATTTTCACCCCGCCGGCCGGTTAAAACGGCAGTCCGGTCAGCTCCGCAAGTGGAGCTGCGTTAGACCTCCATGGATCCCAAACAGGAAGTCCTGCAGGGCTATTGTCGGGTATAGTGTGTTTTGTTAGCCTGGTGTTTTTCAGGACTGGAAACCATGCTCTATTCATTCTTAAAGTCTCTTCTTTCCTGTTGAAATTGTGCTTATGCTTAAGAATTTCAATGGCTTCCCTGTGCAGTCTGACAAAGTAGTTGGAAGTGTTGTCAAGTATTTTAGTGTCCTGGAATAGGATACTGTGTCCTGTTTGAGTTAGGCTATGTTCAGCCACTGCTGATTTTTCAGGATGGCCAAGTCTGCAGTGTCTTTCATGTTCTTTTATTCTTGTCTGGATGCTGCACTTTGTGGTCCCAATGTAAACTTGTTCACAGCTGCAGGGTATACGGTATACTCCTGCAGAGGTGAGGGGGTCTCTACTGTCTTTTGCTGAATGTAGCATCTGTGCAAGACGGATATGTGAACCGCACTTTCTCAACGAGGAAATGAATCCTCTAAACCACGTACTTCAAGCAAATGGCTACTCCAGAAATGAAATCAGAAGAGCAAGTAAACCAAGGACAAATCAAACAACTAAGGAAAAACAGTCCCCCACAGGAAAAGTGTTTTTTGCCATATATCAAAGAAATCACTGATCAGATGGGAAAGCTTATGAAAAAGTACAGCCTACAAACAGTATTCAGACCTACCAGAAAAATACAACAGATGCTACATTCAGCCTAAGGTACCCAGTGAGTTTCCTTGGCCAAGTAAGGATGAGGTTAATGTGGAGTGGCTGCTGTTAAATAGTAGTGAGCAGTAAGGCCTGCCAGTAGCTGCATTAGGGACAGGGCCCAATGAGTCCTCCCTCAAAACAGCTGGGAAAAGGGCCCTGACCATTCTATCTGCCTTTTACTGCCAGGAACCAAGCCTAGATATCCAGTATTTTGAGAGACTGTCCAGAGAAAATGTTCCCCAAATACCAGACACCTGACTCCTCCCCCCTGCTCCATTGCCTGGCCCAACTGTTCGGGGTCTGAGGCACAGCCCCCGGCCTCGCCAGGAGGAAGCAATGGGAGACAGCTGGGAGGCAGCTGCCCTGCTGCCCCAGCCAGCCATCAGAGCCAGAACCTGCTTGTGCCAGGGGAATAGGGCAAAGGTCCAAGGCCCCAGAGGGCTGGAAGGGGCAGAGTGAGGCCAGGGAGAAGATAGGGAGCTATGCAGGGCAGAGGGAGGGGGCAAAGGCAGGGGGAATAGGGACCCAGCAGCTGCCCAAACAGAGCCCTTACCAGCTGAGGAGGAGAAGCAGCCACAACAACTCAGAGCCACGCCCCAGCCTATCCACCAGCTAGAAGGCAATAGCCAGGCTCAGGGAGTGCCAGGAGCCAAGCAACTCCAGGTGGAGCTGCCACAGGCATTCTGGGGGAGGAGCTGGGCAGCCAGCCAAGGAGCCGCAGCTGGGCCTGCCTTCGGCAATCAGCAGAGTCAGGGAGGCTTGACAGCCAGGCAACAAGACACAGCTGGTGCTGGTCAATGGAGCCAGATCAGCTACCCCAGCTGCAACTACTTGGGGCAGCCCAGAACCAGGCTGGAAGGAGGGTGGGGCAGAAAAAGGAAGCCCTATAAAGGATGGCTGGGAAAAGCTCTGGGGTGGTGGGTTTAAGTAGGAGTAATGGAGTGGGAGCGGAGCAGAGTGAGAGCAAAGGCGAGGAGATGGCAGAGATCAAAGGGGGTGACTGGCACAGGTTGAGCAGACCAGCGAGTGGATTGAGAAGGAGTCTGGGTGATGTATACCACCCCTTCTTCCACAGAGCAGGGTCCTGCAGCATCCCTGGCACCCATTTGACGTCAGAAGCAGACTGCCCAGTGCCCCGCCCAGCGGTGGCTGCTGCAAGCCCTGACACCAACCATCCAGCCTCCTGTGGTTCTGTGGAGCCACCTCCAGGCCAAGGAAGTAGCCTGCTAGCCTGGGATCTGGCTGGCCTCCTGTGGCTGCATGGCCCCAACTAAGAATGGATGGCCAGCCAGCCTGGAACCACAACTGGCCTCCTGCAGCTGTGCAGAGCTGCTGCTGGACCAGAGAAGTAGCTTATCAATCAGGAGGCTGGCACCTGGCCAGCCTCCTATAGCTGTGCAGTGCTGTCGAAGAATGACTGGCCAGCCTGAGGACCCTGGAAGTAGGTCAGTGGATGATGTCACTTCTGGTAGTGATGTCATTGCTCTGGATAGGAGCTCGAGCAAGCGGTGCGTTCATGCAAATATTGAAAGAAAAATGTTGGTACTGCTCCCTTCCCCTCCAGGGTCCCATATAATTCCAGACCCTATCTGGCAACATTATTCTTCTACCCCCTTTGTTGTGTAAGAGGGGATATGTTCTGTTGTCCCAGTATGGGATGACTTTCTCACTGATGGGGACCCAAAGTGGCTTACATCATTCCCCTTTCTTCCATTTTATCTTAAAAATAACTTTGTATGGTAGGTCTAAGAGAATGTGACTGGACCAATGCCAGACAGAAACTTTTCTTGACTCTAAGATAAACAGATCACAAACAAGGAGGACCTCCTGAGAAGGAGCTCTCAATCCATTCATCTTCTCATATTGATAGGATTTTAAAATATTCTAACAATTGCTTACAGTTCCACTTGATAAGGGTGCACATTCCAAGCTAACTTACTATCTTATAACTTCAAGCACCATGCAAGTTTATCTGTTCTTAAAATGTATCAAAACTGTTAGTTCGCTCTTGCTACTTTTTATCTTAAGTGTATTTAAAATAATGATTGTAAGTTTCTCATATATATGAATATCTTTTTGGCCCTCAACCACTATCCCAGTCTTTTAATCATATCTTCACTGCTGAGAAGCTGGACATTTTTGTCATTCTCAGACACACTCTGTACCTGCACCTATTCATATGTGTTGGGCATTTCTAATCTCCACAAGGCCATATAATAGTCTTTTGTACTTCTCAAGAGCTATTCTTTTTTGGGTTTCCAGTCTCCCTTTTTGGCATTTTTACCTCGGAGGCCAGGCTAGCTCTATGACCTATTTGGTCAAGTCCAGCAAGAGTTGTATATTTAGTTGACACTTTGAGAAGATGACACTTTTTACAATAAAACCTGAACGGCTCAGCAGTACTGAGAAAAAAAAAAAGTTATAACCAATACAACTTATTAAGCAAGACAAGAACTTTGACATTTCAATTTAATGTAGACCAAAGAGTTTAACCAGGTCCTTCCAGTCTGAGTCGTAGTCCCTTGTCGCTCTGCTGGGCTACTAATGTGTTCAGGAGTGCATATTTTGTGGACAAAACCTCCCCAGAGTCCAGTATAATTCCAGACCCCATCTGGCAACCCTAGTCTTCTACTTCAGATTTTTGGGTTAGTTACCTAGGATGCTTGACTTCAAGGTGCTTTAATTGTGTGATACTGAATGCTATTGAATGGTATTGGAGATGTAAACTGTGAGTATTATATAACCTTCTTGGACATAAGTATTAATTTTTTGAGTGATTCTATTTGGTTTTAGATCCAGAGGAGTTAGCTGTGTTAGTTTGTAGTTGCAAAATTCTTTGGTACTATGAAAAATTATAATAAGTAAAACCAAATAGTGGGATGGGATGCATGCATGCATCTGATGAAGAGAGCTGTGGTTCTCAAAAGCTTATGCTATAATAACGGTTAGTCTTAAAGGTGCTACTGGACTCTGTACTATTTGGTTTTACTTATTGTAATTTGTCATAGTACCAAAGATTTTTTTGGATATGGTAAATACACCTGAGGAATACCTGGCAGAAATGGGCATCTTTCCAGCCGTTCACTCATGTTACAGCCATCAGGAGTGGAAATATTATGCAGGGCAGCTGTTGTCAGCACAAGACAGTCGTTATTGTGTATTGTTTTATTCATACTGCCTTAAATTGTTTTGCTAATGTACCTTTTAAGAATCTCACACTTTCCATGAATGTTTGATAAAATATATTATGTAAATACAGTTCATGTATGTCTTTCAAGTTTTTGTATAAAGAACACACACACATAGTTAAAATTGTTAGATTATTCAAAATTGTTATTAGTTAGGTTATAATGGGGTTTTCTGTTTCTGTAATAGCTCTTGCTCTGCAACTCTCTTTTTTCTTTAACATTCTTTTCATGACAAAAGGGGAATATATACAACAAATGATAAATATTTTGCACGTTCATATATTATACAAATTAACAGATTTCTAGACAAAATGTATATTGAACAAATCCTTCCCAAGAGATTGATGACAATATCAAAAATGATCATACTTCCTGGCCACTGTAAAATCAAGAAAAAATGTTTCTTTAAGTCATTCCTTGAATCTCCAAGTGAAATTAAAATGTCACATGATACAAATAAAACCTTTCACACTAGAGATTCTTACTGAAGGTCTAATTGTCCCAAGGATACCTAAATCCTGGAAATGTTTGTGAGAATGGGGGAAACAAATGGGGGAGGGTCTTGTAAGCGCACTCTATTAACATTTCCAAGATGAAAATGATAATGTATTAAAAGAGTGGTATACAACAAAAAGCTTAATTGCAATACTTTCTCTTTATTAATTGTTCCCTGTTGTTCATCTCTGGCCTCAAAATAATGATATAGCATTTAGGGAAAAATATGCATCCCAGTAAGCCAGAAGTGGAAGCTAAGATGGAGAATACCTCCACAACCACCATGGATTTCCCTTTTATGCTCAGATAAGATGGCACAAATGACAACCAAACACTGCAAAAGACCAACATGCTGAAGGTGATAAACTTGGCTTCATTGAAACTGTCAGGTAACTTCCTGGCAAGAAAAGCAACAGTGAAGCTGACAATGGCCAGAAAGCCCTTATACCCCAGGACACAGTAAAACATGGCAACTGAGCCCTCGTTACATTCCAGTATAATCTGCCCATTTACTGAGTGCATGTCTGTATCTGGGAAAGGAGGGGAAGTACTTAACCAAAGAGCACAAATACTTGATTGAACAAAGGAACAAGAAAAAACAATAAAATTGGTCACTCTTTTCCCCACCCATTTCCTCATTCTAGATCCTGGTTGAGTAGCCATGAAGGCCAGGACCACAGTGATAGTTTTGGCCAACACACTGGAAAGGGCCACAGAGAAGATGATTCCAAAACTAGTTTGTCGTAGAAGGCAAGTCACTTTTCTAGGCTGTCCAATGAAGAGCAAGGAGCAGAGGAAGCAAAGCAGGAGGGTGACCAGGAGAATGTAGGTCAGGATCCGGTTGTTGGCTTTTACAATGGGTGTCTGCTGGTGCTTTATGAAGATTCCAAGCACCAAAGCTGTTATCATGGAGAAACAGATAGCTGACACAGCTAAGATGATCCCTAATGGTTCTTTATAGGACAGAAAGTTTACATCCTTAGGAATACACTGATCTTGATAGTTGTTGGAGTAGAGATCTTCTGGACATTTGACACAAGAATCCATGTCTTGAAAAAGAATAAAAAAATATCTATTTAAATATTTCACAATTTTGACTAAGAGTAAATGCATCCCATTGGTTGGAACTGTCAAAGAGAACTTCTCTATTAGTGTTCCTGGAATTTGAAATGAGTTTTTGTATTGAATTGAGCTAGTGGTATCTAAGAATAGCTGTAGTTAGTCAGAAAATTGCTAATTCAAATTTCATTTAATCCATCTAGAGAGAACATGCTGTGTCTCATCTATGCTGAAAAAGTCAGATTTTAATGACCTGAAGTAGAATTTTAATGATTTGAATTTGTGCTACATGACTTCCACTTTCCTGCCAAATGTTCGATCCATCAGCTACTTAAGAGCAGAAGCTACCATGCACTTTCATATACAAGTTTACAGGCTGAATGCCAAAATCTGCAGGTACAAAACTGCTTGACATAAAATGCAAATTCAACTTTCAGGAAAACATTTAGTAACTCCAGTGGGTTCACTGACTGACGTTTCTTCAGTCTGACTGAATCAGTAAAATAAGAGCACTGAAAATGTATTTTGTCACAAACTCATGTTCCCATATCATCATCATCACCACCACCACATTCGATTTATATACCGCCCTTCAGGACAACTTAATGCCCACTCAGAGCAGTGTACAAAGTACGCTATTATTATCCCCACAACAAAACACCCTGTGTGGTGGGTGGGACTGAGAGAGCTCCAGAGAACTGTGACTAGCCCAAGGTTGCCCAGCTGGCTTCAAATGGTGGAGTGGGGAATCAAACCCGGCTCTCCAGATTAGAGTCCCGCGCTCTTAGCCACTAAACCAAAATGGCTCAGTGCTGCTTTAGAAAAATCTTCTTGGGAATTTCATTAACCAAGGGGAAGAACCAACCAGTGGCAGCTTTTATCCTTATACTCCTATATCATGTCGTATGCACCTGTTTTATCATTCTGTTGAAAAATATGGGCCATTTCCACACTACTTACCTTCATCCAGAACGCTGCGGAATGTTGAGAAAAAACCACAGAAGACAGCGTTTTCTAATGCGAGTTTTATGTGACATAGTGCAAAACTCGTGCCAGAAGACACTATCTTCCGCGGTTTTTTCACGATGTTCCGCAGCATTCTGGATGAAGGTAAGTTGTGTGGAAACACCCATGGTCTGCTACAGCATATACTTGATATCTCTTTTTCTTGTCTCCTACCTTTCTGCTTAGAGATCATTCCTTCTGGACATGGAACACAGTCATAGCAACAAAATTTCTCTCCCTCCTTCTTTTTCTTACTATATCCAGGATGGCATTGGTCATTGCACACAGAAATAGGCAGCACCTGTTGATGAATATGAAGAATAATGAATATGAAAAAGACATGTAATAAGAATGAAAATGGTCTTTGAAGACAAAATGCTTCAGATGTTCCTGTACAGAGCACTTCATTCTTACTTTCTCTTACTGCCAACCCCCCAATAAAATGAAAAATAAATTATTGGAGATTGTTTAGGCAGCGAGCGTAAAAATGTTTCTCTTTGCCTGATTCCCCCCCTCCAAAATTATGCCAAGCTATTTTTTGCCATGATTTTCAATGGAACATAACAGCAGGAATCAGGGGAGGGGTGATTTTTTTTTTAAAAAGTAAGATTTGTAAACTGCCTTAAGCCACAGGGAAGAATGGGATATAATATTTAGTAAACAAATAGGAATAAGTACTCAACACAATGGAAATGAAAAGTGGATTCAAAGGGTTAAAAAGTCTTAAGCAGATGGATTCATGTATCTAAAACAGAAAGTGAAATTACTGGAGATTTAACTCTGGATTAACTCAGGGCCAAGCTACAAGTGACGGACACAGGTTGGACACGTCAGCTTCTCTCAAGTTTTGATGGGAAATGTAGGCATCCTGGTCTTTCAGCTTGGCTCTCCAACTGCTGTCCAATGGACTTTTCAACTGTCACTTGTCCAAAATTCTGCCAAGCTGCCTACATTTCCTATCAAGCTGACAAGTGTCCAACCGGTGTCATTTGTCACTTGTAGTTTGGCCCTCAGATGTTTAGAAGTTTATTGTGACCACCAGGGTTGTCCAAGGACTGTGCAAGTGAGGCCAGAAGTCTAAGATCAAGTCTACATTCCTGGTTTCTTACAAAGGAAAAAACTGTAGTTGTAAAAATTCAGGACCAATAAATACAATTCAGCACACAAAGACAAGGTAAAACTATGAACTGACTCGAATGGAACTTTCATGCCTGCAGCTGTGTCTCACCTGCTTGAAATGTCTGTGCCACACAATTTGATCATCACTAAGGGTTAACTCTTGGCCTTGAGGGGCCTGAGGATCCAATCCTCCCACTTTTACTCTACTCAAAGAGCCATTTGGGAAAGTTACCCAGTTTATAACTTCAAAACCTTCCACTAGTTCTCCATTTTCATTAAAACGTATGATGTCTCCAGCACTGTTGTTGAAAGACATGGCCCTTAGGAAGTGATGCAGCTGTGTGCGACAATAAACAAGAAAGGAAAGGTGTAGAATGTCTTAGTTCATCGCTCATTATAAAATCATTATAAAATCTCATTATAAAATCATTACAAAAATTTAAACAAGAAATCATCTCTGTCATTCATCATCTTTGATCAGTACTCCTAGCTCCACTGCAGCTGTAAGCAAGCCAGCCCATCATGGCCATTCTCCAAGGGGTGTTTCAAGGAATTGACATCTATCCAAGCCCTGCACTGATATGTGATTGGGAATGGAGAGATCTCAAAACGGATTTTACTCTATATCTGACTTGGACTTTCAGTACTTGTAACATATCATTAGTGGAAAGATGCACCTGTGTTCTCTCTGCATGTGAACTACACTGGAATTGCCTGATTAAAAAGATTTCACTTCCTGCCCCATGGATACAGTTACTAGCCCCTTAATGGAGACAGAGGATCATCTCTTCCAAACCTCCACCTCCTGCCATCTCTCACTTGATGGGGGGGTGGGGGGAGGCGCATGGGTATGTGTCTGGAAACTCTGGAGCATGTTACCACACTCTCTGGAATTCTCGTGCCTTGCACATGTAAGGTAAGCCCCACCAGCAAACCCCTCAACAGGCCCTCATCTCAAGATTTTACTGCTGAGAAACCTGGCAACCCCACCCATGGACCTCTTTTACGAGGTGCCAGATCTAACTATCTGCCTGCTTTGTAGACAGAAGTTTAGTCATAATAGAAATTAAATCCATTTCAGGCTTGAATATTGTTGCTGAACTATCTTAAAGTTTCATGCATTTCATTCCAGACTTCAGTGCTGCATGAAAATGTACTTTTTTTCTTTTATTGAAAGTGCCTCAGGACCCGAGTTGGGCACCAACAGTATAAAAACATAAACAATTTTTAAAAATTAAAACTGATTTATAGTATACTGAGACTATGTTAAATCCCAGTTTTAAACACCTAATACCACAGTAGTGGAAAAGCTGACTGAATCTCAAGTACGGTTTATTTATTTTCAGTGTGGCATATAAAAGAGGATCTTCATCCAGGACCTTAATGTTTTCATTATCTGTTAGGATAGAATGTTCAATGTAGTTACATATTTGTACCCTTACTTGACCAAGTTTCATCCAGCTAAGAGTGATGAATTAACCTGCTTTGTTAAAAAAAGATTTGCATCATAAAGCTAACACCACCTGCCATGGCTGTATGCTGTAAATCTCCTGTATTCTTCCTTCTAACAATCTTCTGTGTTTGGATGTGGCAATATGGATATTGTGCAATGCATGTGCAACAGCATAGACAGCATTGTAGACATTATAGCTATGGCCAGTCATGCTCATTTCAAACAAAATGCCAGGAAGACTCTCCAGTTTCTCCTCCCCAGTGCAGAGTTCCTTATTTCTCTCTTGCTCATAAGATAGTTTCAATGAACATTTGAATGCCTGTTCCCAGAAGTCCTGAATAAAACCGTCTCCTCTAGCCCAGGAAGGTCTTACGAACTTAAGGAATTTTTGGAATCCTGGTGGCTGATTAGAATGAACTGCAAAGGATATGGCACCATGGAAGGTTTCTGTAGACCAATCTGTTTGAATGGACATTGACTCAAAATTCCATTGGGACATAAAAATCCAAACTTTTCCAGGCAGTTGTGCTGAAAGCTTCTCTGCGGCAGAGAGTAACAACTTGAGAATGTGTAGGGTTGAAGGTCGTCCATAGAAAAGGTATGAATTAGCTTTGCTCTCTATTAGAAATGGGTATTGCTCCTGAAATCTGAAGAGCAGATCTATATATTCCTCCATAAACGTCCTTTTGGGTGTTCGTAGTATGAAGGAATAACAGATCTTATTCTGTATTAGCAAAGGCACCACAGTCTGCAAAAACTGGTCCCCGCTTTCATCCTCCACAGCCACGAGTCCAATCCACATCCATCTGAAATGGTGAAGTAAACGTACAATTCCAATATACTGAAAGGCTTCATTTGGGACCATCTGGTACAAGGAGGGGAATAGCATATGTCCACCCTGCACTGGGGACATTGATCCTAAGGCAAACTGTAGAAAATGTAAAGGAATTCTTATGTGAAAAACCAGTTAATTTTCAACTTCAAAATTTCCAAACTAATTGGCTAATTCCCTCATCCAGGATAGTAGTAGTAGTAGTAGTAGTAGTAATAGTAATAGTAGTCCCCATTGCTTGAAAAACTTTGCAATTTATATAGAAAAACTGCAGCTTTCTGACATAACACCTACAGAACTGCAAAAGACAGTTTGCATATTATGTACTACAGTGTACATATTACACCAATATCTGGTTAATACTTAGGTTTCCGGTGGAAACTTGTATCAGCTTAGCAAGACCAATCAATAACAATATGTGACCTCTGCTTATTGTTGATTGTTTCAGATCATTTGAATGCTAATGCTAACAATAACAATAACAATGATGACAATGACAATAATAATAATAATAATAATAATAGAAAATGGTCACATCAAGATCTTGTGAGATTTTAGAATACAAACTGATCGATACCTTGAACACAATACACCAGACATAACAGTTGTGGAAGATCGAAATATCTGGATAATAGGCATTGCAAATCCAGGGGATGGCAGAGTCAAAGAAAAGGAACAAGAAAAAATGATTAAATATTGAGATCAGGCAACAGAAACCACCTAACTATGGAAGAAGAATGCAACAGTAGTCCCCATTGTCATTGGGGCACTGGGAACTATTAAAAAAAAATGTGCAAATTATATGAAAAAACTGCAGCTTTCTGACATAACACCTACAGAATTGCAAAAGACGACAGTACTTGGAACAGTGTACATATTGCACCAATACCTGACTGGTACTTAGGTCTCTGGCGGAAACTTGTATTGGCTCAGCAAGGCCAATCAATGATAACATGTGATTTTTACTTATTATTGACTAGAAACAGAGCCTGTTGTGCAAATAAATACAACAGGCTCTAGAAAGCTAGGGAGGGCTGGCAGGGGAGGTGGTTAAGAAGGGCTGGCAGGAGGGGTATGGGGTGGGATGGCAGGTAGCAAGGGCAGGGGTGGTTTGGGGAGGGTGGAAGGGCAGGAGGGGTGTGAGGTGGGATGGCAGATAGGAAGGGCAGGGGTGGTTTGGAGAGGGTGGAAGGGCAGGAGGGGTGTGAGGTGGGATGGCAGATAGAAAGGGCAGGGTTGGTTTGGGTGGAAAGGCAGGCGGGGTGTGAGGTGGAATGGCAGGTAGGATGGGCAGGAGTTGTTTAGAGAGGGTGGATGGCAGATAGGAAGGGAAGGGGTGGTTTGGAGAGGGTGGAAAGGCAGGCTGGGTGTGAGGTGGGATGGCAGATAGGAAGGGAAGGAGTGGTTTGGAGAGGGTGGAAAGGCAGGTGGGGTGTGAGGTGGGATGGCAGATAGGAAGGGAAGGGGTGGTTTGGAGAGGGTGGAAGGGCAGGAGGGGTGTGAGGTGGGATGGCAGATAGGAAGGGCAGGAGAGGGTTGAAGGGCAGGCGGGGTGTGAGGTGGGATGGCAGATAAGAAGGGAAGGGGGACAGAAAGGAGGATGGCAAGGCAGGCGGGGTGGGGTGGGGGCCTGGAAGGCGGGGTGTGGCGCCAGGGAGGGAGGGCAGAGCGGGTTCGCTCTCCCCTCCGCATGCTCGGCTCTAGTGGGCGTTGCAGGTTGAAGGGAGCATTGCTCCCGCCCCATCGCCGTGTCCCTGCTGAGTGCACCGCGGCGCGGCTCAGCAGGGCCCGGGGAAGCGAAACGCCCCTCGCCCTCCGCGCCGCTCTCAACCGGGCCCGGGCAGGCGCAGCGCCCGTCGCCCTCGGAGCCGCGCCGCCCCGCGCTGCTATTGCCGGGGCGTTTCACTCGTCCGGGGCCCGCTGACTGCGGCGCGGCAGGGCTAGGAGGTCAGGGGCGTTACGCCTTCGCCCGGCCCCCGGCAAGAGTAGCGCTACGCTGTGCGGCTCGGTGGGGCTCCGAGGGCGCCGAGCGTCTTGCCTGCTCAGGCCCCACCGAGAGCGGCTCGCAGGGCGAGGGGCGTTTTGCCTCCGCCCAGCCCCCGGCAAGAGCAGCGCTGCGCTGCGCGGCTCCGAGGGGGACAGGCGCTTCGCCTGCTCGGGCTCAGCCGAGGGAGGCGCTGCACGGCTCGGAGGGCGAGGGGCGTTTTGCGTCCGCCCGGCCCCCGGCAAGAGTTGCGCTGCGCTGCGCGGCTCGACGGGGCTCCGAGGGCGCCGGGCGTCTTGCCTGCTCAGGCCCTGCCAAGAGTGGTTCGGAGGGCGAGGGGCGTTTTGCCTCCGCCCTGCCCCCGGCAAGAGTAGCGCTACGCTGCGCGGCTCGGGAGGGCGAGAGGCGTTTTGCCTCCACCTGACCCCTGGCGATGGCGGCGCGGCGGGGCTCTGAGGGCGCCGGGTGTCTTGCCTGCCCAGACCCCGCCAAGGGCGGCGCGGCGGGGCTCCAACTGGGTGGGCATGTGGCCGTCGCCGCAGCTCCTCCGGCCCTTGAGCACGCCACCCTTCCCGCGCCGCCCTCTCCCTCCAAGTGGGCTAGCTCGCCCGCGGCCTTCCCCGGCGCCCTTTTATGGTGGTGCGCCCGGGCATGCGCACCAGCATCTATGTGAGTCGTCGGATAGACGCTAACTGAATTATATAGTAGGATTGTGTTGCGTGTAATTTGAATGATAATGATAATGATAGTATACCACCCTTTAGGACAATGTAACACCCACTCAGAGCAGTTTACAGATTATGCCATTATTATCCCCACAACAATCACCCTGGGAGGTGCGTGGGGTTGAAAGAGAGCACCTAGAAACTGTGACTGACCCAAGGTCACCCAGCTGGCTTCAGGTGGAGGAGTGGGGAATCAAACCCAGTTCTCCAGATTAGAGTCCCCCCACTCTTAACCACTACATCAAACTAGCATTTGATCTTCTAGAAGCCATGCTTACAGGGATTAAAGAGACAAGGCCTTTTGTGACAGCTAAGAGATTTCTTCGGCAATCACACCTAAAGTGGACATCTGTTATTCAAGGAAAGCAAACTTGGAATGGACTTATATGCAATGTGGTAACAAATACCCTGACCTGGATGGTCCAGGATACCCCGATCTTGTCTGATCATAGAAGCAAAACAGGTATGGCCCTGGTCAGTACTTCGATGAGAAACCACCAAAGAAGTTCAGGGTCACTTTCCAGAAGCAAGCAATGGCAGTCCACCTCTGTTCATCTCTTGCCTTGAAAACCCAAAGTGGTCACATAAGTAAGGTGCTACTTGACCACATTTATTGAACTATTGAAGTTGCCGAAACCCAAAGGATGTTTGGTAAAATGGAATATTTGTTTTATAACACATGCCAAGGTCAAGATGATTTAGTCATGGTTTGGTACCTACAGGCTATTTAAATGAACTACAGACAAAACATTTATAATAATACTAAGTAAGAAAGACTTCAGTGTCTGTAAAACCCTGTCTGATTGTTACAGTCACTACAAGCTCAATCTATGTGCCTCTGGAATGGTGAAACATAATTTCCATATGCTGAACTACTTCATTTAGACAGCCTCTGAATCAGAAGGCAGAGAATAACACTATTTTAATCCCTGCAATAAAGAAAATAATGGAAAAGTGAACTGAAGGAAAATACACTGGTATTAGAAGGACAAATAATTGCAAGTGTTCAATTATGTGCCTGAAGTGTGAAATCACCATAGCTTACCTGGGGAACTTTGTAGATGCCTAAAATAGTGGCGATATCAACTGATGTTTCAGAGACAAATCCTCCAATAACGGTCATAAGGTGATTTTTGGCATCACAGTTGAAATTAGGAAGAAACCTCTGTTGTGTGGCAAGCAGGTTCAAGGTATTTTTATAAATAATCTTTTTAAGGTAGTAGCTGTTCAAGATATGGAAACCCAAAGAAGCATTTGGTAAGATACCAGGATTTCCGTTGATCTCTCTAACTGCAAAGACCAACGCCAGGAGGAATTGGTAGATCTTTGGAAATGAACTGCAATGAAAATGAGCAACTGTTCGTTAAAGAATCAGAACATTAATATGATACCTTCCTCACTCTTTGTGGGGTTTCTTTTGTTTTGTTTGAGGGGATAGGGTTGTTCATTTTTTGCAAAACTTTATCTGAATTGTCATTTAGTTGTCCTTGCAGAAACTGCCATCTACTATAATTTTCTTCTGCATTTTTTCCTATGAAAAATCAGTTATTTTTAATTGTAGGTTATTTTTCTCCATAGGATAAAGCCACCTCTATAATTGTCCCTGCTTTAGCTGGGTAAAAAAATGATCATGATTCTATTTTACCAGGATTCAGACAGGGAGCCAATTGTTCACTGAACTGATCATATGCATCAAAAGTAATTCACACGTCTATTTGCAGAATTACACTGCTTTCTTGCAGCATTTGTGGACTATTTGCCACTGACATCAGTTCCAGTTGTTAAAAAAAATCCCTAGTTAAAAGAAGACAGAGTTGGAAACAAAAGAAAAGAGGAAATGTAAATGTTTCAAGAATAAGAATGGTGATTAATATGCTTTTATTGATGACTATTGCCAATCCTATTGGAAATTAATTTCTTGGAACAGTGTTCTTGCTATCAAATATTCCCAAAGGAATTCATAACCTCCTTCAACGAATGTAGCTGGAGTGATGCAACCAAAGGTCCTCCCTTACAAATGATGAGTAATTTTAGTGATTTTCCCAAAGATTCTAACAACCAATCGATTCATCATCACACATTATGTTCACCAAAACCAAATCGAGGCCATTTTCACACGTGCCCCGGTAGATCGCACAAACTCATGGCATGAAGTGTCTTCCTAGCACAATCTCCCAGCATGATCCCTTTTACTGGCCTGATGATGTCAGAAAAAGGGCCATTAAATGGGATCGTGCTGGGAAATCGCGCTAGGAAGATGCTTTTATGCTGTGAGTTTCATGCAATCTTTCGGGCACGTAGCCATGTGAAAACGGCCAGGGTTCATGCCAAAATGAAATATGCCAAAATGAAATATTACAGATATCATCCATAAATCACTTGATATCATAAATTATAACAGGAAAAATAAAATTGAATCCCTTATCAATTGATACAGAAAAGTCCTTTGACAATTAGAGCTTAAATACCTAATCTCACTCCTGAGTCATATGGCATTTGGGGAACTTTTTTGCATACCATCCAAGCCCTCTATTTGTATCCAGTATCCCAAATCCAAATAAACAACCTATCTTCAAAAGACTTCCTGCTGCCACAGGGTACCAGACAAGGCTGTCCACTCTCACCATTGCTTTTTGCCCTTTCTATTGAACCCCTAGGGGGCATGTGGCACAGAATGGTAAGCTGCAATACTGCAGCCCAAGCTCTGCTCATGACCTGAGTTTGATCCCAGCGGAAGCCAGGTTCAAGTAGCCGGCTCAAAGTTGACTCAGCCTTCTATCCTTCTGAGGTTGGTAAAATGAGTACCCAGTTTCCTGGGGGTAAAGTGTAAATGACTGGGGTAGGCAATGGCAAACCACTCCATAAAAAGTCTGCCAAGAAAACGTCATGATGCGACGTCCTCCATGGATCAGTAATGACTTGGTGCTTGCACAGAGGACTGCCTTTACCTTTTAACCATGACTTAATATGAAATGGGGCCTTCCAACTCTAGAATCTGCCCATGGGCCCATTCCTGAAATATGTGAAGTGGCATTTATCCTTGGTATCAACGTAAAAGATAGGGATATGAAACTCAGTCTGTTTGCAAATGATATATTTATTTATTTATTTATTTATTTATTTATTTATTTATTTATTTATTCAATTTATATACTGCCCATCCCCAGGGGCTCTGGGCGGTGAACAGTTAAAATCGATAAAAACAAAAACTAAAATCAATATACAAATAATAAAACAAATTAACAAGGTGCAGTGGTGGGGAGAACCCTCCCCCACCCCAAAGGTGGGGTTTGTCTAACCCATTACAAACCATTTCGGCTGTTGACAAAGAACTTACCCAGTTCTCAGCAATTTCAGGTCTTCAAGTTAACCAACTTAAACAGAAATATTTCCTATACATCTTTCCCAAGTGACTACCTTCCAAATCAAGAAGGCCTACGATTATAAATGGGTCTTTACTTTATGGCATCATTTGAGGATCAAGAAGATCCCCCTTCATTTAAATGATTTGTTTAAACATAATTTCCTGGACTTGTACCATTCAACCTTGTTCCTCTTTAAGCACTGGAACAATCTACAGTTTTCCTGACTAAAGAAAAAAAATTGGTTAAATCATTTATTCCACCTTTTTTTTTTTTAGAACTTTACCAATTCATCTCCCAAACTCTTTTCTTAAGAAAGTTAAACAATCTTTTAATGACTTTGTATGGAACAACAAAAACCCTAGAATTAGGTTTAACATGCTGATTAAGCCTAAGAATCAGGGAGGACTAGGTTACCCAGATCTAAAATTATATCAGAATGCATAGCTCCTAGCAAGTCTATTAAAAACCCTAAGTCAAATTCCAACTTTAGATTGAATACACATAGAACAGTTTTGTACATCTGAAAACCTGGCCTGTAATGTTTTGGAATAATCCAAAGGAAAGACCAAACTCCATTGTTGATAGCACTTTCCTTGTAAATTCACTTCAAATATGGGATAGTTAGCGTGCCAAGCTTGTGCCCCAATATCACCACTTTCTACTTTCATAGGTAAATCATGGTATGAACCAGGGTTGCAGACACAAGCTTACAGATTTTGGATGAAAACTCACTGTACAAGATTAATAGATTTAACCAACAATGCTAAGGTTCTAGATAAGTCTGTTTTAGAGACCAAATTAGATTCCCAAATCCACGTTTAAAGATCATTTGTTGAAACTCTTGACTGAGTGAAAAATTGTTAAAAGTACCTCCAATAAGTGACAAAGGAATTATCTCAAGCATCTATACAGTCTTATTAACAGCCTCCAATAATAAACCACCATCATATGTGCAGGCTTGGCACAGAAACCTTGGTTTTACACTTTCTAAAGTTCAATGACAACAGATTTGGCAATCTAAATTGGCTACTTCCAGATCAATCAATATTAAACTCCAGATGGTTAAATTGTTAATGAGATGGTATCTTACACCAGTTAAAATCCATCGTATGAACTGCAACCAGTAATCAATCTGCTGAAAAAATGTTGAGACTGAGGTTTTCATTTTCATACTGGGTGGTCTTGTAAAACGTGTCCAATCATTCTGGTGTCTAATTTGAATTCAAATATTTACTATTGCAACATGTCCAATTCCTTTTAAGCCGCAAGTAATGTTAAATTTCTTTCAAGATACAGGTATACTCCAATTAAGACTTAACCTAATAGCGTTTTTATGTGCTGCAGCCTGCTTAGGCATTGTGGGAGCTTGGAAGAGAAGTAAACTCCCTTTGATATCTGATTGGTACAAGAAGATATGGGACATATTTAATGGAGAAAATTCTAGATCAACAAAAGCAGATTGAGTCAGACCAATGTATCTCCAATTTTGCCGAAACATGGCAACCTATAATTGATTTTATAGCAAGAAAATAGGCAACATTCCACTTCACCCACCCCGAACAGTTCCTACTTTTATGATGTAAATTTATCATTAGCTGTAGTTTTATCTATGATTGTAAATTGAGTTGACTCATTGTTCTTCAACTGCTTAGAAATTCTTGTGTATGTTTTAATATTTAGCAACTTTAAAAGTTTTGATTTCTAACTTCTGATATATGTTGTTTTTAAGCTGTTACTGTATATTTTTCTCTGTTTTAATAAAGTCTATTTAAAGCTGCAAAAAGAATAAGAATGGTGTTTAAAACTAAACAACAGTGCAATTCTAAAGCAGTTACTTCAGTCTGAGCCCATTGAAATCAATGGGCTTAGACAGGAGTAACTGCTTAAATTGCAGTGTAAGAGGGCAATCCCACCTGTGGATTTTCTTCACAAACCTCAAAGAAATGCTTAGGGTTGATTATATTTTATGGGTCTTGTCAGGAGAATGCCCCAATGATCCTAACTTAATGGTACAATACAAAAGTCACTGGAAAAAAATGGCAAACACAAATGTCTTCTAAAAGCTACTTTTAATAATGAAAATTAATCTAGTATTCAATTAATTAATGAGTTGTTTTCACTTATTATGGTCTGAACACATTATGGAAGGCAAAAGAAAGAATGAATTTCTTACACAAGGTCTGTAGTCAACATTTCTTTGGGATGTTCCAGGAAAGAGGGACAGTCATGAAGGAAGATAATATAAGAGACAATCTGACCAATTTCAAAGTCTCCTGGCTGATAAAATTCATGAGAAATAGGAAGGAGGTCATTAGATGTAGTACAAATAACAGCATGGTCTTTGCAGACAGTATGACTCAACAGAATAAGCAGAAGCACTGTTATCAGTACAACCATGATGACAACACTTCTCCACAACACTTCCCCTCCACAAGCAGAATACCACGTATTCATCTACTGCATCATTGGGATACTTGAGTTTCAGCCTTCCTTGAATAGCAGATAAAGCTGTTGCTGCATCAAAGCAAAGCTTGGCCTGTGTGGGAATCCTTGTGCCCGTTTTTCAGCCCAACAGTTAAAGGCATTTCCTTATTGTTACCTCTTTACCACCAGTGTTTCTCAGTAATGAATTGTTTTTATGTCTTCATTTTCTCACTTGAAGATGAACATTGGGCTCCTGTTTTGGCCCAATAGACCCCTAAAAACAAACTAATGTATAACTCAGGAACAAGTGATATTATAAATTTTGCCTGGGGAAAAATAGAGAGAGAAATCTGTGATAGTATGAAAGGGAAACCATGCAAAGCAAATAACATTACTGTGTCTTGTGTGTTTTGTGTGTGTGTGTGTGTGTGCGTGCGTGTGTGTGTGTGTAAGGAGAAAATAATTTATAAAGTTAAGTTTCAACTTTTTAAAACTAAAATCCTAGACGTGGAGGTTTAATTAGAAAATGATAAGAACTCATGTCCAGAGTTATGCACAGCTATGGATTTCTGTCTAAAGGAAAAGTGTTGGTAGAAAAGACTAGCAGGGACCTCCTTATCCCTGGACTGATCCACACATGGAATTCTTATACAGTCTTTCAGATGCAGCTGTTGGTGGTATTGCTGGTAGCTGCTGGAAATCCTTTGGGTAGCAGGAGGCAAGTCAGTAATTTTCACAATGATAGAGGAGACAGTGGCAGTGGATTGGCTTCAGCTGTGCCATCAGGCATGGCCAAATAGTGAGAATTTTCTTTTAATCCATCATTATTTGTAATTAGTCCTTTGAAGTTATACATGAAGGAAGTTTTGCATGGCTAGCTAAAGAGAATCTAGATTTGTAATGCTAAACTCAAATGGGCCAATGAACATTATATATGCATTTGAACAGAAGAATAGGTGTTCATGAAAAGTTTATATGGCTAAGAACTTTTTCCATGGCCCACATTGGATGTATTTTAGTCATAAATAGTATCTACCACACATAGTGTTCTGAGTATAAAATGGGATAACCCCATCTACTGAGATCCATGGAGAAAGCATGGGATATGGGCATAACATTGAAGAAGTCAATTTGTTCTATCATAAGAAGGAAGGGAGATTGGCGGCTTTCTTGGGTTGATGACTGAGGGCCAAGCTACACATGACGACACTTGAACGGCAAGTGGATTGAGTGGAGGGCAAGTGAACAGGGAGAAATACACTTGCTGTTCAAGTGTCATTCGTCATGTGTAGCTTGGCCCTGAGATGAGATTTGAACTGGGTATTTTGCATTTCAAGCTTCAACAGTTCTCAACTGGAATCTGAGGTTCACAAGCAAGTCTTAAAGCAGTACTTGTTTCACCTGATTCTTAATTCTAATTTAAATAGTAAATGACACTAAATCAACATTCATATTAAAAAAGTTTCCCTTCTCCTTCACATTCACAATAATCAAATAAATGACCTAACAAAGTGCAAAAGAAGCAGAAACCTCAAACTGGAGATCATTCAATGAATAACATGTAACTCCCCACCTACCCACAGCTGTCCATCTTTGAGCAAACTACTTCTGACATCAGCTGGGGCATTTCCTTGATATTATGAAACTAGGCTGGGTGAAAAGCAACACCTGTATTCATGTGACTGAAGTATACCTCTCTCTGCTTAGAACTACTTGTGAAATTTATTCTCAAATTCTTGATGGCAGTTTCATTGAACTTATAATTACAGTGTTTGTTTGTCGTACTTGGAGGAGATGACACTTCTTATAGTTCATCCTAAATGGCGAGAACCGTATCAGAGAATCAAAAGTTACAGTCACTACAACACATTACATGAGACAAGGACTGATTTTTTGATTCAACACTGGCTGAAAGTGTCACCAGGTCCTTTCAGACTGATTCAGTAGTTTGATAGAGACATCATACAAAATCATGATTTGTCCAAGGGAGCTCTCTCAAAAAAATTGCTTTGTTTTGTCACAGAGGGAATATTGTGCACCCTCCCTTTCTGTGTTGCTGGACCTTTTATTTATTTATTTCATTAATTTTATTCAATTTATACCCCGCCCTCCCCACAGATGGGCTCAGGGTGGCTTTTCTGTCTTCTCATGAGTAAACTCGCCTCCCTGAGCTATCAAAGACTTTGTAGTATAGAGGTTAGAGATATTTGTTACAATGTAGCACAGTTGCAGAGTATTGCTAAACTTAAATGGGCCAATGAACAGTCTGTTGCAAAAGATAAAAATTACCTTTTCTGGATAAAGTAAATTTATCTCACCTTATTAATAGCTTTAAGTTACAAAATAGTTTCAGGCTCATTATCTCTTAAAAATAAAAGAGCAACTAATTGTGTGATAATTTAGACAAAATATGTGTTCTAAACTTAAAATTACATCTTTCAATGTCAGAGGACTTGGAAACCCAATCAAACGTAAATGCGTACTTACTATTTTAGCAAAAACAATCTAACAGGTTATCTTATTGCAGGAAACACACTTTTGTCCTGGTGGAATGAATCTACTGAAAGTTAATTGGATTGGTACACAATTCCATGCTACAGGAACATCCAAATTTAGAGGCTTTGCCATCCTAATATCCAAAAACGTACCTTTTCAATTTAACAAAGTACTTAAAGATCCCAAAGGAAGATTCCTTTATCTCAAAGGTACGATAAAAGGACAAGTGTATACTTTTGTTTCAGTGTATGCACCAAACAATCATCAATTAGATTGCATAGAGGAAATATTTAACAAACTCTCTACTTTTCAGGAAGGCCATTTAATAATTGATGGAGATTTAAATTATATTACCAATCACTCCTTAGATAATGTTCAGTTCAGTAAACAAAATAAGCAAAAAAAAAAACTGCAACAAGACTAGTGACACTCTTACATAATAACCACCTAATCGATGCATGGAGGCATCTTCACATTGGAGAAAAAGATTTTACTTATTTCTTACCTAGACATAATTTATATTCAAGAATATATTATGTTTTAGTATCCACCTCTTTAGTTGACAAGTTAATTAGTTCGGAGATCTGCAATATTTCCATATCAGATCATGCTTGGGTTAACTTAACAATTTCAAATAACCAGAATTCTTGAAAGTATAAACAATGATGCTTTCCCAAAAATTTACTGTACAATCAACACACCTCAGCAGAAACAGGAAAAAATTTAGAAACAACAATAGCTGAAAACCAGCTGAAAACCAATAGCTGAAACGGAACCACACATTCTTTGGGATACTATTAAAACAGTAACCAGAGGACATATAATATCACTCTCCTCCAGAATCCATAAAGAAAAAACAATGCAAAAGCAAGACCTGCTGGAACATTAAACATTTAGAAACCCTCCATAAACAAACAGGTAATATAAAGAACTGCTGAGATCTTTTAAACAAACATAAATTACTAAAATCTCTGGAGGTAAATGACATTCACAAAAATCTATTGTACATTTAACAAAAATATTGGTTCATTTCCCCTAAAGCCCTTCGCTTGCTTTCTAACAAAATAAAAAAAGAGTGGCAAATATAATCAACTGCATCAAAAATGGAAATAATGAATTACAAACTAATTCCAAAACAATACATTTAAAGAGTTCTATTCTGGTTTATACTCATCAAAAAGCCCAAATAAAGATGAAACTGCTTCCTTCCTCTAATCGCTCAAGAAAATTAATAAGTTAGACACTTCTAACAGGGATTTTCTGGATAAACCTATAATACAAGAAATGTAGATGCTATAAAAAGAACTAAAAATAACAAAACGACAGGCCCAGATGGATTTTCTACAGAATTCTATAAAAAATATGCAATCTTATTATCTAATCTAATGAATGCCTGTAACTCTATTGTAACAACAGGGAAATTACCGCCAATGTGGGAAATGGCAACTAAAATTGTAATTCCCAAACATGGTAAGGATCTTTTAAACCCGGCCTACTATAGGCCTGTTTCCTTACTTAACTATGGCTATAAACTCTTCACATCAATTCTGGCAAATCATTTGAATTCTTTTATTTCCAGTTATATTCATACAGACCAATCAGGATTCATCCTGAAATGTGACATAACTGACAACATCCACAAAACTTTAAACTTAATTGCTCACTGTAAAACTAATCAAATAGAGGCTGTTTTTTCTCTCCCTGGATGTGGAAAAGGTGTTTGATTCCACTGAAAGTGAGTACTTATACAAAATATTGCAAACGATGGGCTTTGGAGAAAAATTTCTAACCATAATCAAGTCTATCTATAATCAACCAAAAGTAAATGTTAAACTGAATAGTCAGCTTTCTGAAACACTCCAAATTAGACGTGGCACCAGACAAGGGTGCCCACTTTCAGCCATTTTATTTGCAATTGCCCTAGAGCCACTAGCTATTGCGATCAGAGTCAACGAGCATATAAGAGGCATAGAAATTGGATCATCAGTATTTAAGTTTAGCTTATTCTCAGATGATATGTTAATTTCATTTCATTGCATCATCTACATCTCTTACTAGAATATTTTGGCATTCTATCTGGTTTAATAGTAAATCAAGCAAAATCACAAATTTTTCCTATAAATTTAAAACCTACTAATACAAATCAAATTTAAAAAATCATATAAGTACCAATGGGCAACTAGACAATTAACTTACTTTGGTATAAATATTTCATCAGAGCTTGATGACCTTATTAAACTTAACCACTCCAAGATCATGTCGCAAATTAAATCTGATATAAACAGTTGGAAATATCTAAATCTCTCATGGCACGACCGATTCCATTTAATTAAATCTTTTTTTTTTTTACAGAAAATCTTGTTTATTTTCGGAACTATACCAATTAAAATAGCAACCTCTCAAATACAGAAATGGCAATCATTACTGAATAAATTTATGTGGCAAAATAAACACCCATGAATTTCATTCAATAACTTATCATTGAAAAGTTCCAAAGGAGGTTTAAACAATCCAGACTTAGCAATTTACCAAACTGCCACTAGATTAGTCAACATCTTGCAAATTCTTTCATCTTCTGATCCTCTAAGCTGGTCATTAATTTTACACCCACTCTTGAACCAATTTTCACTCAAAGATATAATTTGGAATTGTCAGAAAAATTGCCTTACAACAAGCAATAATATATTTTTGTCAGCCATCTTGAAAGATTGTGACCAAATCAGTGACAAAATAGTTCCTAAAATGTCTAGATTCTCATAATTTCATAACCAAGATTGGGACAAAATAGAATTTATAGTTCATCTCTAAAACAAGCAAATCTTCATAAACTAATAGATATAGCTTCTAACAAAGGCATTATGACAAAACTAGAAACAAAGCCCGTTGTGGGGAAAAAATACAACGGGCTTTAGAAAGGGGAGGTTGGGCAGGCAGGCATTCACTCTTCCTCCATCATTGATCCCAACCAGTGAAGGTGGGGGGATAGGCATTGCTACCTGCTCTACAACTGATCTCAGCAACATGAAGGGGTAGTGGGCTTTGCTACCTGCTGCACGTCTGATACAGACTGGGTAAAGGGGGCAGGCATTGCCACCTGCTACGCTCCTGATCCCAGCTGGGTGAAGGGAGGTGGCCATTGCCACCTGTTCCCTGCTGGATGAAGGGAGGAGTGAGCACTACCTCCTGCTCCTTGCCTGATCCCGACAGGTGAAGGCGGGCGATGGGCTTTGCTATGTGCTCCGTTCCTGATCCCAACTGGGTGAAGGGGGTGCAGGCATTGCCACCTTCTCTGCTCCTGATTCCGGCAGGTTGAAGCACGGTAGAGATTGCTGCCTGCTTGGTGCCTGATACCATCAGGGTGAAGATGGGATGGGCATTGCTGCCTGCTCAGTGCCTTATTCCAGTAGGTTGAAGGGGGTGGACATTGCCACCTGCTCCATTTCTTGTCCTAGCTGGGTGAAGGGAAGAAGGGAATTGCCTTCTGATCTGTACCTGATCCCACCAAGGAGAAGGCATGAGGTGGGCATTGTCACCTGCTCCACTCCTGATCCCAGCTGGGAGAAGGCGGGTGGGCATTGCGACTTTCTTCATTCCTAATACCCGCTGTGTTAAGGCAGGGGTGGGCATTGTAACCTGCTCAGCTCCTATTGCCAGTTATGATAAGGTGGGGGTGTGTATTGCCACCTTCTCCACTCCTAATACCAGCTGAGTTAAGGCGTGTGTGTGTGTACATGGCCACTTGCTCCACTCCTAATACCAGCTGGATTAAGGCAGGGGTGAGCATTGCTACCTGCTCTGCTCCTAATAACACCTGGGTTAAGGTGGGGTTGGGCCTTGTCCCTCCTCCACTTTTAACAGCTGTGTTAAGGTGGGGGTGGGCATTGCCATCTGCTTCTCTTCTAATGCCAGTTGTGATAAGGTCGGGGTGAGCATTGTCACCTTCATTGCTCCTAATACCAGCTGGGTTAAGGCAGGGGAAGGCATTGTCACCTACTCCACTCCTGATCACACCTGGCTGAAGGGGGGGTTGGCATTGCCACCTACTCTGCTCCTAATACTACCTGGGTTAAGGTGAGGGGCAGCATTGCCACCTCCTCCGCTTCTAATACCAGCTGAGTTGAGGTGGGGGTGGACATTGCCACCTGCTCCACTCCTAATACCAGCTGGGTTAAGGCAGGGGTGGGCATTGTCCCCTGCTCTGCTTCTAATACCAGCTGGGTTAAGGTGAAGGTGGGCATTTCCCCTCCTCTGCTTTTAACAGCTGGGTTCAGGTGGGGGTGGGCATTACCACCTGCTTCTCTCCGAATGCCAGTTGTGATAAAGTGAGGGTGGGCATTGGGACCTTCTTCACTCCTAATACCAGCTGGGTTAAGGCAGGGGCAGGCATTACCACCTTCTCCACTCCTGATCCCAGCTGGCTGAAGGGGGGCCAGCATTGCCACCTACTCTGCTCCTAATACCACCTTGGTTAAGGTGAGGATCAGTATTGTCACCTCCTCCTCTCCTAATACCAGTTGGTTAAGGTGTGGGGGTGGGCATTGCCACCTGCTCCACTCCTAATACCAGCTGGGTTAAGGTAGCAGTGGGTATTGCAACCCGCTCTGCTTTTAATACCAGCTGGCTGAAGGGGGCTCTGCACCTAATACCAGCTAGGTTAATGTGGGGGTGGGCATTGCTAAGTGCTCTTCTCCTATTACCAGCTGTGTTAAGGCTGGAGATGGGCAATGCCAACTGCTCTGCTCCTAATACCAGCTGGATTAAGACATGCGGAGGGCATTGCTACCTGTTCTGCTTCTGTTCCCTGCCTGGGTTTCCCACCAAGGCATGTTTTCTGAAGTGATATGGTGAGTTACCTGGGCTTTCCTTTGTGGCAGTGCCCTCTGGTGGTGCACCAGGGTATAAAGTGAGTTGTCTGAAACACCCTTACTCAATTATATATATATATATATATATATATATATATATATATATATATATATATATATATATATATATATATATATATATATATATATATATATATATATATATTCACCAGCATTGTTTCACTATTTTTGGGGTCTGAATCCCCACTCTGGCTGTTGAGTTTGGGCAAGTTACACACTCTTAGACCTACTTCTGTGGATAAAAGGAGAGAAGAACTATGTAAGCGACAGACAGATAGGATGGAACATATTCCATTCTTTACAAAACAAAAAACATTTAACTACCTTCCTGAGCTAGGGTCAAGTACAGCCGGGTTCAAATCCCACCTCAGCCACAAAAAGTTGCTGGCTGACTTTGGGCATGTCATACTATTTCAACTCTTACCTACTTTACAGGGTAGTTTTGAGGATGAATTGGAGCTATAGGGTTTGTAAGTAGGGTAAGCAGGGGGAAAGCATGAGTGTGGTAGAAAGTACTACATGTCACACCTGATTTATGGTGACTCTTACTGTGGTTTTCAAGGCAAGAAATAAACAGAGGGGGTTTGCCATTGCCTGCCTCTGCAGCCCTGGACTTATTTAGAGGTCTCCCACCCAGGTATTAATCAGGGCTGACTCTACTTAGCTTCTGAGATCTGAAAAGATTGGGCTAGCTTGGGCTGTCTATATCAGGGTGGAGAGATATCTGTAAATTGTGGCAGTAGAATTGTCATTACATTTCAATATGATCTTATCATTTAGCATCTATGAATGGAGGTGAACTACTTAGCCAAAGAGCACAAATCCCTGCTTGGGTCAAGGAACAGGAAATGACAGTAGAATTTGCCATTCTTTTCCCTACCCATTTCCTCATAATGGATCCTGATTTGGTAGCCATGAAGGCCAGAACCACTGTGATTGTTTTAGCTAACACACTGGAGAGGGCTACAGAGAACATGATACCAAAAGTACTTTGTTGGAGAAGATACATCACCTTCCTTGGCTGTCCAATGAAAAGAGCAAAGGAAACAAAGCGGGAAAGAAATGAAGAGGATGTCGGTGAGGCTCTGGTTGTTGGCTTTGACAATGGGAGTGTCCTGGAACTTCATAAAGGTTCCAAGAACCAAAGTAATGACCAGAGAAAAAGCACTAGCGAATATAGCAAAGATGATTCCTAAAGATTTTTTTGTAAGAAAGTTAGCTTATAAATTTGGAGATGCATTGATTTTGGCTGTTATTGGAATAGTGGTCATCTAGACATCTGACACAGGCATTCATGTCTGGTTGGTGCCCAAAAGATGTTCATCTTACACATCTGGGAGAATGTAGGCCCTCTCCATGCTAAGCTGGTGCAGCAAGGAAGCTTGCCAGGTGAAGAAAGAATGGTAGATGTAGAAAAAACTATACTGAAAGGGCTATCTTCTTTAGCCCTCAGCATGTCACCAGGCAACTTATTTATTTTTTTATAAGATTTTTTATTTTTAATATCTAACATAAAGAACTACAAAAAACTACAAAAATATAAGGGAAAAGGGGGGGCTGGGGAAAAGGGAGGAGCAACATAAAAACAACAAACGCTCACTACACTACATGTCTTGTATTCCCTTCATGCTGCAATTTTTCTTAAAAGTTAACTTTCTAATATGCTATCAGATTGGTAGATCTTATACAATACAGACTATATTAAGGATCAGATTTTCTTCCCCCCCCCCCTGCGTCGCGGTCTCAGTTCTCTCTGCGCTGCTGAAGCAGCTGCGCTCGCTCTCTCCTCCCCCCCACTTTCCCCTTCAGACGTTGGACTTTCTTCTTGCTGGAACTCCTGATGGTTGAACAAAAAGTCTGTCAGCTGCACTTCCGATGTAATCTTGTAGGTTTGATCCTTATATCTAAACCAGACGCCTTCCGGAAACAACCATTTGTATTTTACATCACATTTCCTCAGGAAAGCCGCAAGTCCTTTATACTTAAATCTTCTTTTACGAGCCAAAAATGGAACATCCTTCAATATTTTAACCTTATTGCCCAAATAATCCAAGTCCACATTGTACGAATTATAAAAGATGGTGTCCCGAATCTTCTTAGATGAAAAGTCAATAATAATCTCGTGAGGCAGCTGACGCTTCATTGCATACTTTGAAGATGTCCGCCGGACTTCCAAAATATCGCTTTTTAACTCTTCTTTAGTTGCCTTTGCGAATGGCGCCAAAAGTCCAGACACCAAATCTTTTAAATTTTCACTTTGCTCCTCTTTTACATTTTGAAGACGCAGTACCGTTTGGGCACGGTCCACTTGTAATCCTATTATTTGATTCTCCAAAAGCTTCACTTCTTTACTTGTTGCTTTCATGAGTACTACGTTTTCGCGTGCAGACTGCTCTGCTCCGGTCGCTGTTTCTTTAATGGTTTTCACTTCTCTTTCCACTGAATCAACCTTTTGCCCCATTTCATTTAGCTTCGCTACAAAGGGCTGCACAACTTCAAAGACTGCTCGTCTCACCATCTCTTCCAAAGTTTCACCCTTCCCCTGTAACGTCGCCATCACCGATTTACTCAATGCAGGGCTCTGCTTTTTCGTCGCCATCTTGGGGGGGGCGCCAACTAAGTTCCGAAACTCCGTGAAGGGGAAAAAATCCGCACCTTCTTAGCTTCAACTCCCACCAATCCTTCGCATACGCTTAGAAATCAGAAGGGATTCGCTTACTTACAGGTTTTCACCTTAAATCTGCTTATTGCCGTTCTCCATGGCCCGGCTGCACGCAATGTGCTGCGCAAGTCTGCCGGCCTCCGTTGGAGCAAGCGGGCAATTTACCCCCTGCATTGCTTTCAGGGGGTTCTTCCCGCCGCGCTCCTGCCTCCCTCACTGGGAGTCCTGGGGGTTAACCCTCGCGGGTCAACCGCCCGGTCAGGCTGCTCGGACGTTTCCTCCCGGACCTGCGGAGAGGAGCGTCCGACATGGCCGAGAAAACGAAACCGAATCGCGTCACCAGGCAACTTATGAGCCAATCGGGTAAAAGCAATTAAGGCTGCTTCCACGTGTCCTTAAAAGGACTGCCCACTCATAGAAAGCTGGCAGCGGAAACTTCCTGTTTGGGATCCATGGAGGTCTAACGCAGCTCCACTTGCGGAGCTGACCGGACTGCCGTTTTAACCGGCCGGCGGGGTGAAAATAGCCCGCGGCCGACTGCTCTCAGGCGGGGAGCAGGCAAAGAACGCTCAAGACCCTAGGGTGAGCTAGATCTCGGACGAGGGGGGGCTTTACACAACGAGTCTCCCCCCGATCCTTGAGGTCCCACCTTGCGACGGGTCGGCTATAATCTCTGCGGCAGTTTTGGGGCCAATTCGGCTGGCATAAGACCTACATACCCAAGCATCGATTGGGGGAAGAAGCTGAGAGGAGAACTTAAAATCGAAACAGCGATTACAACCCGAGAAAAGTGAAGAGAAGGTAAAGATCATTATCTTCTGAGACGGGACAGATTGATAAAAACAGAGAGGAAAAAAAGTAGATTTTTAAACTGCAACAGACTAGTGAAAAGGAGGGGAAGACTCGGCAGGAATCGAATTTAAAAAGAGACTAAGTTTAAAGAAGTTATTAAAGAAATGGGACTATTGTTTTGAATACCTGTGGCTTTGGAGCTGTGAGAAAAAGACACCATCGCGAGATCTGCTGTGGGAAGACGGGAGACAGGAAGTGCGTAATAACAATAGAGTGGCTGGAGAGAAGCGGCCCTTGCTGGAGGGCAGGAAGTAGGGAATCGCCATTTTTGAAAGGGGAAGGGTCGCGGCTTCAGCGGAAGAGGAAGTAGGCCATCTTGGATTACAAAATCATAGAGAAACCATAGAGAAAAGACGCCCGACATTTTGGACTCTTTAAAACTTAATTTCTATAAGAAGACCGGGACATTTAAAATAGAAAAACGTTAAATTTTACGCCACGGAGTTAAGGAAGAGAGCGGATTCGTGGGAGCGAGCTAAAGCAAGCCCCACGATGTCAAAAAAAGAGTGGCAATCAGCAATAGAAAACCTGGATAAAAACCTGGACAAAAAACTTTTAGATATGATTAAAGAACTTAAGGACACGAAATTGGAGCTGATAAAAGAGGTTAAAGAGGTTACACAGACAGTAAAATCGGAGCTGTCAGAAGTGAAAAAAGGTATGGAAACAATACGAAATGAATTACAAGGAACGCAGCAGAGAGTTAAAACAGTAGAAGACGCGATGGAGAATTTAGCAGACACGCAACAAACAGAGATGAGATTGGTGAAGGGGAGAATGTCAGTTGCAGAAACTAAACACATGGAGAAGCAGCTACGTTTTCGTGGCTTGCCAGAAGTGGAAGGAAAGTCAGCGCAAGAACAGATGACTGAGGTGTTGGCTGAGTACCTGGGGAAGGAGGAGGAGGAAGTTGTGGCTATCCTAGATGTGGCATACCGTGTGAATTCGAGAATAGCAACCCAGAGGAAACTACCAAGAGATGTGATTGTGCAGTTTACAACACGAAATATGAAAGAGAGGATTGTGACAAAACAGTTTCAAGATCCATTGGAGATTGATGGCAAGACGATTATTATAATGAAGGAACTGCCCAGATCAGTGTTACTGGACCGGAAAAAATATAAAGTGCTAATTCAGATTTTGAAGGACATGAAAATCAGGTACAGATGGGAGTTACCGGAAGGAGTGTCCTTTGAGTTTGGAGGGGCCAAAAAACGCATCAGATCTGAGCGAGAGATGGAGCGATTTATTAAGGACAATGAAAAAGACTTACCAACAAGATCATGAGTATGGAGTGTAAAGTATTATCTTGGAATGTAAATGGACTAAACTCACCGAATAAGAGGAAAAATACTTTTCACTGGCTACTAAAACAAAAATGTGATATTGTTTGTTTGCAAGAGACCCATATCAGAAAGCAGGATGTAAAATATTTAAAATCTGGAAAATTGGGCAAAGAATATGTAGCGGCCTCCAACAAGAAAAAAAGAGGAGTGGTGTTGTACATAAAAGAGGAGCTACAGCCAAAATTTGTTATGAGAGATGTGGAAGCTAGATTTGTAGCAGTGGAATGTATTTGGAATTTAAAGAGAGTGTTGGTAGTCGGACTTTATGCACCTAACGGTGCAAAAGAAAGCTTCTTTGAGGATTTAAGGAAGCATTTAGACGATCTTGCATACGACCAGATAATTCTTGCTGGAGACTTCAATGGAGTGACAGACTTGGAACTAGACAAAAAGACTACAACGGCACAAAAGAAAAGAGGACTATTACCAAAGCTTTTTTTTGAGTTGATTCAACAAGAGACTCTTGAAGATGTATGGAGGAGAGAATATCCTAAAAGCAGACAGTTTACCTTTTATTCTGCAAGGCATTCTACATTATCAAGAATTGATATGATCTGGGCCTCAAAAGACTTAGCATTATGGACTAAGGAGGTAGAAATAATGCCTATGGTAGGCTCAGATCACAACCCAATTATGTGGAAATTTGGAAAAAAGAGAAAAAGGAAAGCATGGAGAATAAATGAGGACTTGTTACAGGAAAGAGAGAATATGGAAATATTGAGAAGAGAGACAAAGTTTTTTATACAATACAACGTGAATAAAGAAGTACCAACCAATAAAGTTTGGGATGCTTACAAGGCGGTTGTAAGGGGCATACTAATGGACTTAAATGGTAGAGCAAGAAAGAAGAAAGAGGAGAAAAGACAAGAGATTGAGGAGAAAATAAAAGCCAAAGAAATACAGCTAAAAAAGAGACCAGGGAAAAAGAAGGTATACCAGGAAATTAAAATACTTCAAGAACAGCTAACAGCAATGAGCAATAAAGAATTGGAGTGGAATCTCAAAAGACTGAATCAAAAAGCGTTTGAGGGTGCTAATAAACCTGGGAAGTACCTGGCATGGCAATTGAAGAAGAAAAGGGAAAAGAAGATAATAAATAAAATTTGCGAAGATAACAAAACGTATTTGGAGCAGGCTACCATTAGTAGAGCCTTTTATAAATTTTACGCTAAGCTGTATAATAAAAAAGAAGTAAACAAAGAATCAATAGCGTCATATTTGGAGAAAACCAAACTTCCAGAAATCTCGGAAGCTTGGAGAAATAAGTTGAATAGTGAAGTAACTGACGAGGAAATAAGTAAGGCAATACAATCTGCAAATCTAGGAAAGGCGCCAGGGCCAGATGGACTTACGGCTAAATTCTATAAGACAATGGCTAATGAACTGGCACCATTCCTAAAAGAGGTGATGAATGGGGTTTTAAGGGATCAAAGGATTCCAGAAACTTGGAGTGAAGCGAATATATCATTGATCCCAAAAGAGGGCCAAGACCTGACTAATGTGAAAAATTATAGACCTATATCGCTACTCAACAATGACTACAAAATTTTTGCGAAGATATTGGCGGAGAGATTGAAGGGGTGGCTCTCGGAAGTCATAGAGGAGGAACAAGCAGGCTTTTTGCCAGACAGACAAATAAGAGACAACTTAAGGACAGTGATCAATGCTATTGAATATTATGACAAGCGTTGTGACAAAGAGGTTGGTTTCTTCTTTGTTGACGCTGAAAAAGCGTTTGACAATTTAAACTGGGACTTTATGTTTGCCACTATGGAAAAGCTACAATTGGGAGAAAGATTCATCAGAGCAATTAAGGAAATTTATAGAGACCAGACTGCAGCAATTGTGGTGAATGATGAATTGACCAAGAAATTGACGATAAGTAAAGGAACAAGACAAGGTTGCCCGTTATCTCCATTGTTGTTCATTTTAGTATTGGAGATTCTGATGATACAAATACGTCAAGATGATGAAATTCGTGGAATAAAAATAAAGGACTATTCATACAAGGTCAGAGCATTTGCGGATGACATAATGTTAATTGTAGAGGACCCATTGGAGAACATGCCAAGAGTGATAGATAAGATCAAGGAGTTTGGAGACTTGGCAGGTTTCTTCATTAACAAAAAGAAGTCAAAGATATTATGCAAAAATATGACTAAGCAGAAACAACAATTGTTAATGGAAACAACGGATTGTGAAGTAACAAGTAAAGTGAAATATTTGGGAGTCGAATTAACTGCAAAGAACATAGATCTATTCAAAAACAATTATGAAAAACTATGGACTCAGATAGAGAGAGACTTGATTAAATGGAATAGATTGAATTTGTCATGGTTGGGCAGGATTGCAGCAGTTAAGATGAATGTGTTACCAAGAGTAATGTTTTTGCTACAGACAATACCAATCATCAGAGACTCCAAACAATTTGAAAAATGGCAGAGGAAAATATCAGATTTTGTTTGGGCAGGCAAGAAGCCTCGAGTGAAAGTGAAAGTTTTACAAGATGCAAAGGAAAGAGGCGGAATGCAACTGCCCAATCTGAGACTTTATCATGATGCAATCTGCCTAGTTTGGTTGAAAGAATGGATGACATTAAAGAACAAGAAACTATTAGCCCTAGAGGGATATAAAAAAATATTTGGATGGCACGCATATTTATGGCATGACAAAGTAAAGGTCAACTCGATGTTCCTGCATCACTTTGTTCGGAGAAGTCTATACATAATCTGGAAGAAGTACAGAATTTATCTACAAGAAGGAACCCCTTTGTGGGTGGTTCCATATGAGGTGATAGACACGAGAGCTGTTGATAATGAACAACAATGTTTAACGTATAAAGAAATAACTAAAACTGAAGCATCCAAACTTAGAATAAAGACACAAGAGGAACTATCACCTAACTACGATTGGTTCCAGTATAGACAGATCAGAGACTTATATAATTCGGACTCTGTAAAGGGAGGTATACGAATAGAGAATTCGGAACTAGAGCAGACCCTTCTTAAAGAAGATAAGAAAAGAATATCCAAGGTATACCAAGTACTGTTGAAGTGGTATACCGAGGATGAGATAGTTAAAACACAAATGGTGAAATGGGCTATAAACTTTAATAAAGAAATAACAATGGAGGCATGGGAATACTTGTGGAAAACTACAATGAAGACAACGACATGTATTAATATCAAAGAGAACATTTATAAAATGATCTATCGTTGGTACATGACACCAAAGAAGATTGCGCTAGGGAATTCGAATACTTCTAATAAATGCTGGAAATGTAAGAAGCATGAGGGCTCCCTCTATCATATGTGGTGGTCGTGTGAGGTAGCCAGGCAGTACTGGGGGGAAATAATAAGAGAAATGAGTGAAATTTTACAATTTCAAATTAATAAGAACCCAGAACTCCTGCTACTGAACTTGGGAATGGAGGGAATTCCAGCCCAACACAGGACGTTGATATTTTATATGACAGCAGCAGCTAGACTTTTGTATGCGCAAAAATGGAAAGTACAAGAAGTGCCAACTATTGAAGATTGGACTTATAAATTGCTGTATATGGCTGAAATGGACAAGATGACAAGAAAATTGAGAGATCTGGACTCAGGGCAGTTCAACACAGACTGGGAGAAGCTGAAACAATACCTGGAGAAGAAATGGGAGGTGGGAGGAAAACTGTGGCAGTTTGAGAACTACTGAAGTATTGAAGTAGAGGGGGGAGACTTTACCGGGGGGAGAAGAGATAAATGTGAATTAATAAGCAGTCAGATTAATAGATTGACATATATATAGATATATATAGGTTAACAAACAGAACATAGAGAAAATAATTAATTATAAGGACTAAATATAAGGAGCGATTAACTAACAATATTTTCTTTTTTTTTCTGACAAGTTTTGTACCAAACTGAATGTCTGAAGATATAGATGGGTCAAATTGATTGACTACGTGAGGAGAGATATATAGAACTATTATAAAAAGATAGAATGAGTAATATATATAGAGAATAAGTCAAATTGTTTGATATAAACGAATGTATGATCTATATGGTTTATGATATATAGAAATACCTGAAATTGAAAAATTGGGATAAATTGTTTATCTAAGATGGAAACAAAGGCTTACAGTTTGGGCATATAATGTTAAAAATAGTTAAGGATGTACTGCTTAGAATAATGGAGAATATATATTTGTTTTAGATAGAGGAAGCTAATAAAAGTAAGGGAAAGGGGACAAAGGGTTGGAAAGCTGTTGGAAGTCAACAAAAAGGGGGGGGAAAGGGAGGGGGTTAGAGATGAAAAAATTGGGGAAAATTGAATGTAAATGTGGAAATAATGGATTCTAACCCAATAAAAATTTTTCAAAAAAAAAAAAAAAAAAGAAAGCTGGCAGCTTTTCCCCTTCCCTCCACACGTCTTGGATAGCAAAATGGGTGTAAGGCGTTTACCTACAGTTTTTTTAGGCATTTCTTCTGCGATCGCACTTTCTCCAGCCTTTCCTTTTTGCACAGCTTGACAGAGTGCCTTTTCTTCATTCCTGGGCATGTGAATGGTAAAAGCGCTCCAAGGAAACCTCCAGTCACCACTTGGCTCCTCCCCACAAGCTCTCAGCGTGCAATCTCACATGTACAGAGCTAAAAAAAAAAAATGAAAGGGAGGCGGGCGATACTGACAAAAGTGCCCAACCTCCCCTCCAAATCCATTTTTTCTAGGAGATGTTGAGGCTGCCTGCTACTGCAAAGCACAAGGTAAGCACTTTTGGGAAGTGTGTGTAGATGCTGAGTTTTCAGAGTGACTCAGAAAAATTAACACAATAACTAGAATAAGGGCAGGAAAGAGCGGCTGCGAGGAAACAGACTACTTGGCATTAATGCTAAAAGAACATTCAGGGAGGATAGCTGCTGGGACTCTCTGAGAATGGTCTTCAAGGTCGTTCACTAGAGACTCGGGGCCAAGCTACAAGTGACGAATGACACTTGAACGGCAAGTGGATTGAGTGGAGGGCAAGTGAACAGGGAGAAATACACTTGCCATTCAAGTGTCATTCGTCACTTGTAGCTTGGCCCTCAGAGACTGTTTGTAGGTGTTGTGATTAACAAAGGCAGCATGTTTCAACTAGGCCTCAGTCTGCAAACACTTACTACATTGATCCTCACTGAACTAATGTTCAGCCATGCTGCTTAAAATCCTAGACATAATGTCCAACTGCCAGACAATAGACTAAGAACTTTATGTATATTTTCACTTTCTGTTTTGTTATTTCTGTGCTAGCTGTTGTTCTTTGGTTTTGTGATTTTCTGTTTAGTTATCCCTTTGTTCGTTATCATTTTCTGTTTAAAATGTAATAAAAGTACTTTAAAAACATTTCTAAGATGAAAAACCTAATTAATAAAAAGAGTAGTATAGAGGAAGAAGCTTAATTTTATTACTTTCGCTTTATTAATTGCTCTCTGATGTTCATCTCAGGCCTCAGAATAATGATATAGCATTTAGGGAAAAATATGCATCCCAGTAAGCCAGAAGTGGACGCTAAGATGGAGAAGATCTCCACAGCCACCATGGATTTCCCTTTGGTAGTCAAATAGGTTGGAACAAAGGACAGCCAAACACTGCAAAAGACCAACATGCTGAAGGTGATAAACTTGGCTTCATTGAAACTGTCAGGTAACTTCCTGGCAAGGAAAGCAACAGTGAAGCTGACAATGGCCAGAAAGCCCATATAGCCCAGGACACAGTAAAACATGGTGGCTGAGCCCTCATTACATTCCAGGATGATCTGCCCATTGACTGAGTGCATGTCTGTATCTGGGAAAGGAGGGGAAGTACTTAACCAAAGAGCACAAATACTTGATTGAACAAAGGAACAGGAAAAAACAATAAAATTGGCCATTCTTTTCCCCACCCATTTCCTCATCCTAGATCCTGGTTGAGTAGCCATGAAGGCCAGAACCACAGTGAAGGTTTTGGCCAACACGCTGGAAAGGGCCACAGAGAAGATGATTCCAAAACCAGTTTGTCGTAGAAGGCAAGTCACTTTTCTAGGCTGTCCAATGAAGAGCAAGGAGCAGAGGAAGCAAAGCAGGAGGGTAATTAGGAGAATGTAGGTCAGGCTCCGGTTGTTGGCTTTTACAATGGGAGTGTTCTGGTGCTTAATAAAGGCTCGAAGCACCAAAGCTGTGATCATAGAGAAACAGATAGCTGATGCAGCTAAGATGATCCCTAATAGTTCTTTATAGGAGAGGAAATTTACATCCTTAGGAATACACTGATTATGATACTTGTTGGGGTAGAGATCTTCTGGACATTTGACACAAGCATCCATGTCTTGAAAAAAGAAGAAAAGAAAAATCTTTTTAAATATTTTAAAATTTTGACTACGAGGAAATACGTCGCATAATTTAGAACTGCCAAGGAGAAATTCTCTATTTGTGTTTCTGGAATTTGCAATGAGTTTTTGTATTGAATTGCACTAGTGATGTTATCTAAGAGTAGCTGTATACAGTCAGAGTTTGCTAATTCAGGTTTCATTTAATCCATCTAGAGAGCATAACCAGTGTGCCTTGACTATGCTGAAAAGTAGGATTTTTAATGTCCTGAAGTAGGTTTTTAATGACCTGACTTTGTGCTACTTGACTTCTATTGTGTTGTTGAAAGTTCTGTCCATCAACTGTTTAAGTACAGGAGCTACCATGCACTTTCATACATAAGCTACAGGCTGAATGTCTCAAAATTTGCAGGTGCAAAACTGCTTGGCATGACATGCAACTTCAACTTTCAGGAAAACATTGAGTAACCCCAGTGAAGGGTTCACTGACTAACATTTATTCAATATGACTGAGAGAATCAGTGGACTAAGAGCATTGAAAATCTATTTTTTCACAATCTCATGTTCCTATATCAGTGCTGACGTGAGAAGAAACTTCTTTGTAATTTTATTAACCAAGGAGAAGAACCAATTTGTGGCCAATTTCTCCTTGTATTCATATCTCATATTGTGTGAACCTCTGTTTTATCATTCTGTTGATAAATTTGGTCTGTTACAGCATATGCTTGATATCTCTTTTTCTTGTCTCCTACCATTCTGCTCAGAGATCATCCCTTCTGGACATGACGCACAATCATAGCAGCAAAATGTCTCTTTCTCCTTCTTCTTCCTGATATAGCCAGGATAGCACTGGTCATTGCACACAGAAATGGGCAGCACCTGTTGATGAATATAAAAAATAAAGAATATGAAGAGGAAGAACATTAAGAATGGAAGTGGTCTTTGAAGCCAAAATGCTTCAGTTGTTCTTGTATTGAACACATACAAGAAATACTCTGTTATTACTTTCTCTTACTGCCAACCCCCTAATAAAACAAAAAATAAAGTGGGGAGCTTAAAAATGGTATCTGTGCCCATGAATCAGAAATGTAAATATTTAAATGAATGGGGAAGATGTTTCATATAGAAAACCAGTATTGACCCCCCCCTCCCAAATTATGCCAAGCTATAGAATTAGAATTTTTATTATATTCAGCCATTGGTCATTATAAATTTACGGAACCATATGGTACAATAGCCGATAAAAACTTTAAAATCTAGTGATAAAATGAATTTAAAACAATTTAAAAATATAAAATAGGCTGTTCCAACTGGATGGTCATAATACTACACAAGTCAGTGCTGCTCTAGATCTAATTTTGGCCGTAAGGCCAAACTGAGAAACTCTGTAAGATTCTAAGTATCATTATCTCATAATAGAAATACAATTTTCTTAGGTTCAAAATAGGTGTTTCTGGCAGATAGAATACCAGTCAAAAATGTATTTCTGAGCGCTCTATATAGTAGACAGAAAATAATGTAATGGGCAGATCCTCAACTGCAAAAGACCTACAGATACATACACAGTGCTCCATTGGGATGTGAGAGTAGCAGGCAGCCAAAAGAGCTGTTTGAAAGGTTTAAAATCGCAAGGCGGTAAGAGTAACTCTAAGATTGTAAGTGGAAATGTTAACTAAGTAAGTAGATCTAAAGTGGTCAGATTTAAGTAATTTGTACTAAGGTTCAGCCTTAAATTTTACTATTAAGGATTGATTAGTCAGTGTGTCAGAATTATAGGTCCAGTCCCTGAGTTGAGAGTTACCCCTTGAAACCCCAAATAAATCATCAGGGATGGTATATCTTTGAAAGATGGTATTAAGAAAAGAAGGGCATGTGGAGTCTTTTGACAGTAAGAGGTTTGCAGATTGAAGACTTAAGGAACTGGATCTCGAAAATTTAATCCTTTTCCAGTATTTTATAACTCCAAGGTGAACCCTCTCCCTAAGGGAGGGGAAACTTGTTTTGGCTCTCATCAGGACTGCAGAGGAGCCCCTTGGGAGTGCTAGAAGTCATCTTAAGAATTGGTTTTAGATTACCTCTTGACTGGATATGGTATCTTCCTTCCAACTCCATATGTCTGCTCTGTATAGGAGGTGGGAGACTACTATGCTCTTGAATAGTTTCAAGGCTAGGTCTATCAGATGTCCACCCTTTGTGTGGAAAAAGTATAAGATTGACCCAACGATTCTTAATGCTGAGGATTTGACCATGGCAGATGCATTTTCCAGTTCAGTGTCTCCTTAAAATCACACCCCAGTACTTAAAAGAACTGCATTGTTAAATTGAATTACCAAGGATGCTCCAATGAGAAATTTTGGGCTTTCTTCTGAAGACCATTACTTTTGTAATGTAAGACCATTATCACTTAATGTAATGTAAGACCATTACATTAAGATAATCTTCATTACAGTAGGACACTAGCTGGAATAGAAGCTTTCTCAGTCCAATTTTGGTCAAAGAAATTAGGACCATTTTGTCCATATATAAGAGGATATAGACTTTCTGTTGACCCAAAGAACGTAGGGTAAATTGGGGCCCTGGCAGAGTCTTAGTTTTGTCATTCAAGTACAAGTTAAATAGTAAGGGAGCCAGCCACATCCCTGTTTCACACAATTGTTGATGGGAATTTTATTAGTTAAAGAACCAGGGGTTCCCACCCTAACCTGGGAAGAGGTGTCTCTGTGCAGCTCAAGAAGCAGAAATAACAATCTCTTATCAATGTTTAACTTAGAGAGCCTTGAAAATAAATGGAACCTGTTACTGGAGTCAAAAGCGGTAGCCAAGTCAACAAAAACTACGTAAAGTGCCTTTGTTTGTCCATTTATACCAAAGTAAGCCAGTTGATTAAAAAAAACTGGCAATGGTCAATTGTTCTGAGACCATTTCAAAATCCCACTTGAGCGGAGTGAATAATTTGTTCCTCGGCCACCTACTCTTCCGATTTTGACAGCAAGTATTTATTATAAAGCTTTGCCACTATATTCAGTAAGCTTTTTAGTCTATAGTTTCGCAGGTCGGACTTATCCCCCTTATATAGGTATAGGTACAATGATGCTCAGCTTTTGTGTCAAGATTTTTAATGGAATATAATAGCAAGATGCTGGGGGGCAGGGGGGAGGCTAGATTTTTTAAAAAATAGGATATGTAAACTGCCTTGAGCCACAGGGAAAGGTGGGATAAGTATTTAATACAATGAAAATGAAAAGTGGTAACAAAGCATAAAAATGTCTTAAACAGAAAGACTTGTGTGTATAAAACAGAAAGTAAAATTATTAGGGATTTATCTGTGGATTAATTCAGCTGTTTAGCAGTTTTCTGTGACTTCCACAGAGGACCAACTAGGAATGTGCAAGTGAGGATGAAAAGTCTCAGGTCACCCCTGCACTCCTGGTTTCTTGCAAACAAAGGAAAGAACTGTAGTTTTAAAAATTCAGGGTCTACCAACACAATTCAGCGCACAAAGACAAGGTAAAACTGTGAACTGGCCCAAATGCAACTTTCATATCCACTGCTGTTTCTCACCTGCTTAAAGTCTCTGTGCCACACAATTTGATCATCACTAAGGGTTAACTCTTGGCCATGAGGGGCCTGAGGATCCAATCCTCCCACTTTTACTCTAATCAAAGAGCCATTTGGGAAAATTACCCAGTTTAGAACATCATAACCTTCCACTAATTCTCCATTTTCTTTAAAACGTATGGTGTCTCCAGCGCTGTTGTTGAAAGACATGGCCCTTAGGAAGTGATGCAGCTGCATAATACAATAAACAAAAAAGGAAAAGTGTAGAATGTCTTAGTTCATCGCTCATTATAAAATCATTACAAAAATTTAAACAAGAAATCATCTCTGTCATTCATCATCTTTGAACAGTGCTCCCAGCACCACTGCAGCTGTAAGCAAGACAAATAGGGGCCATTAAAAGTTTGCTCATAATAGAAATTAGATCCATTTCAGGCCTGAGTGTTGTTGCTGAACCATCTCACACTTCCATGCATTCCATTCCAGACTTCAGTGGGGTATGAAAATGTATTTATTTTATTTTACTTAAAGTATCTTGGGATCTGAGACGGACACCAACTGTATAAAAATGTAAACAAATGAATAACCCCCCCCCCCCCGGTTTATTGCATATTGAGAGACCATATTAAGTAACCATTTTAAACACCTTATTCCCCGGTAATGCAAAAGCTGATTGAATCTCACCCCCTGTTGATTCATTTTAAGTTTAGATTATAAAATAGGGTCTTCATCAAGGACCTTAATGTTTTCAGTATCAGTTGAGACAGCATGTCCAATGTAGTTAAAAATTTGCACCCTTACTTGGCAGAGTTCCATCCATCTAATAGTGATGGATTAGCCTGCTTTTTTTTAAAAAAAATTGCATCCTAAAGCTAACACTACCTGCCATGACTGTACATTGTAAATCTCCTGTATTCCTCCTTCGAGCAATCTTCTGTGTTTGGCAGTATGGAGATTGTGCAATGCATGTGCCACAGCATAGACAGCATTGTAGACATTATAGCTATGGCCAGTCATGCTCATTTCAAACAAAATGCCAGGAAGGCTCTCCAGTTTCTCTTCCCCAGTGCAGAGTTCCTTATTTCCCTCTTGCTCATAGGATAGTTTCAATGAACAGCTGAATGCCTGTTCCCAGAAGTCCTGAATAAAACCATCACCTCTAGCCCAGGAAGGTCTTACGAGCTCAAGGAATTTTTGGAACCCTGGTGGCTGATTAGAATGAACTGCAAAGGATATGGCACCATGGAAGGTTTCTATAGACCAATCTGTTTGAATGGACATTGATTCAAAATTCCATTGGGATGTTCCAATCCAAACTTTTCCTGGCAGTGCTGCTGAGAACTTCTCTGCAGCAGAGAGTAAGAAGTTGAGAATGTGCAGGGTTGAAGGTGGTCCATAGACAAGATATGCATTGGCGGTGCTCTGTATTAGAAATGAGTATTGCTCCTGAATTCTGAAAAGCAGTTCTATATATTCCTCCCTAAAAGTCTTTTTGGGTGTTCGTAGTACGAAGGAATAACAGATCTTATTCTGTGTTAGCAAAGGCACCACAGTCTGTAAAAACTGGTCCCCGCTTTCATCCTCCACAGCCACGAGTCCAATCCATATCCATCTGAAATGGTGAAGTAAACGTACAATTCCAATATTCTGAAAGGCTTCATTTGGGACCATCTGGTACAAGGAGGGGAATAGCTTTTCTCCCCCCTGCACTGGGGAAAATGATCCTAAGGAAAACTATAAGAAAATGTAAAGGAATTCTTATGTGAAAAACTAGATAATTTTCAACTTCAAAATCTCCATAACCACTTGCTTAATTCCTTCGCCCAGGAGCATTTAAGTTTCTAGAGACCATATATCATTTTAACCCCACAGAAATTAATGGAAAATGCACTGGGGTTAGAAGGAGAAATAATTCTAAATGTTCAGTTATGTGCCAGAAATGTGAAATCACCACAGTGCTTTGTATATATATACCTGGGGAACTTTGTAGATGCCTAAAATGGTGGCTATATTGACTGATGTTTCAGAGACAGTTCCTCCAATAACAGTTATAAGATGAGTTTTGGCATCACAGTTGAAGTTAGGAAGAAACTTCTGTTGTGTAGAAAGGAGGTTCAGAGTATTTTTATAAATAATCTTTTTAAGGAAGTAGCTGTTCAAGATATGGAAACCCAAAGAAGCATTTGGTAAGATATGAGGATTTCTGTTGATTTCTCTAACTGCAAACACCAGCACTAAGAGGAATTGGTAGTACTTTGGAATTGAACTGCAATGAGAATGAGCAACTGTTTGTTAAAGAATTGGAACATTAATATGATACCTTCCTCACTCTTGGTGGGGTTTCTTTTGCTTTGTTTGAGGGGATGGGGGTTTTCATTTTTTTGCAAAACTTTATCTGAGTTGTCATTTAGTTGTCTTTGACAGATACATACTTCTACTATAATTGTCTTTTGCATTTTTTTCCAGTGCAAATCAGAGTTATTTTTATTGTAGATAGTTTGTCTTTATGGGGTAAAGCCACCTCTGTAATCTCCCCTGCTTGAGCTGGGTAAAAAAAATGGCCTGGATAGCAATGATCCTCTTTTACCAGGATTCAAACAGGGAGTCAGTTGTTCACTGAGTTGATCAAATGCATCAAAAGGAATTCACACATGCCTGTTTGCAGAATTACTCTGCTTTCTTGCAGCATTTGTGGACTATTTGCCACTGACATCAGTTCCAGTTGTTTTTTAAAAAATCCCTAGTTAAAAGAAGACCAAGTTGGAGACAAAAGAGAAGAGGCAATGAAAAAGTTTCAGGAATAAGAATGGCGTTTAAAACTAACTAACAGTGCAATCCTAAACTGAATTCTTCCAGTCTCTGCCCAGTGCAAGCGGCTTTAATCTGTTTAAAAATTGCATTGTAAGAGCACAATCTCATCTGTGGATTTTCTCCACAAACCCCAAAGAAATGCTTAGATTTTATTATTTTATGCATCTTGTCAGGAGACTGCCCCAATGGGCCTCACTTAATGGTACAATAGAAAATCACTGGGAAAAAATGACAAACCAAAATGTCTTCTACGATGCTAGTGTTCAATTCGTTAATTAGTTGTTCTCCCATATTTTGGTCTGGACATATTATAGAAAGCAAGAAAAAGAACACATGTCTTACACAAGTTCTGTAATCAACATTTCTTTGGGCTGTTCCAGGAAAGAGGGAGAGTCATGAATGAAGAAAATATGAGAGACAATTTGCCCAATTTCAAAGTCTCCTGGCTGATAAAATTCATGAGAAATAGGAAGGAGGTCTTTGTATGTAGTACAAATAACAGCATGGTCATTGCAGACAGGATGACTCAGCGGAATAAGCAGAAGCAACACTGTCAGTACAACCATCATGACAACAGTTCCCCTCCACAAGCAGAATACCACGTTTTCATCTACTGCATCACCGGGCTAGCATCAATTGATCTTCCTTGAATAGCAGACGATGCTGTTGCTGCATCAAAGTGAAGCTTGGCTTGTGTGGGAATCCCTGCACCAGTTTTTCAGTCCAACAGTTAAGAGCTTTTCTTTGTTGCTACCTTTTCTATCAGTGTTTCTCAGTAATGAATTGTTTCTATGTCTTTGCTTTCTTACCTCAAGATGAATGTTGGGCTGTTGTTTTGGCCCAATATACCCCTAAAAACAAAATAATGTTTAAAACTCAGGAACAAGTGCTTTGCTTGATTGTGTAAAAGTAGAGAGAGACAAAAATATTTAACAAGAAAACCTGTGATCGTATGAAAGGGAAGCCACGCAAAGCAATGCACATTGCTGTAGGGCAGTGTGCGTGTGTGTATGGAAATAATTTCTCTTCTATAAAGTTCAGTTTCAAGTTTTTAAAACTAAAATCCTAGACCTGGAGGTTTCTTTAGAAAATGATAAGGGGCTAAGTTCAGAGTTATGTACCGTTGTGAATTTCTGTCTAAAGAAAAGGTCTTGGTAGAAAAGACTAGCAGAGATCTCCCTATACCTGGACTGATCTGATCCATATGTGGGATTCTTATAAATTCTTTGAGATGCAGCTGTTGGTGGTATTGTCGGTAGCTGCTGGAAATCCTTTGGGTAGCAGGAGGCCCCCAATGATAATGATAATCAGTGACAATGATAGAGGAGACAATTGCAGTAGATTGGCTTCAGAGGTGCCATCAGGCATGGCCACATACTGAGAATTTTCTTTTAATCCCTCATTACTTGTAATTAGTCATTTGATGTTTAAAATGAAGGAAATTGTGTATCTCTGGCTAAAGAGAACCTAAAGTTGGAAAGCTAAACTCAAATGAGCTAATGAACATTATACATACATTTGACCTGAATGGGGTTGTGCATGAAAAGTTTATTTGGATATGAACTTTATTCATGGCCCACACTGAATGTATTTTAGTCCTAAATAGTATCTACCACATATGTTTTTCTGAGTATAAAAGGAGATAACCCCATCTACTGAGAGTTAAGCTACAAGAGACAAATTACATGAGGACACACGCATGAAGGGAGTCACAATGTTAGCCAGAAAGCTGAATTTTAAAAGAGATCAGAAGGCTTTGTCAATTTTCCCTCTCTACTGAGCCAGGGAGATCACTGCTTAGAGAGCTTGTTAATTTCCTTTTTGCCTCCCAAAGGCTCTGTCAGTTTCACCTCCCCTTCTAGGAGGCAAAGAAGAAATTAACAAACCCTCTGAGCAGCCATCTCCCTGGCTCTGTAGAGAGGGGAAATTGACAAAGCTTTTCTGTCTCCTTTAAAACTCAGCTTCCCGGCTAATACTGTGACTCCCTTCACATGCTTGCCCTCATGTAATTCATCTCTTGCAGCTTAGCTCTAAGATCCATCGAGAAAGGGTGTAATATTGATGTGAAACATTAAAGAATTCTACCATCTGACATCAGCTGTGGCTTTTCCTTGATATTATGAAAATAAGCAATGTGAGAAGGATCCAAGTGACTCAGGTATGATTCTTTCTGCTTAGATCTACTCATCAAAATGATTCTCAAATTCTTGATGGCAGTTTCACTGAACTTATATTTACAGTGTATGTTTGGCTTGTACTTTGAGTAGATGACACTTCTTACAGTTGATCCTAAATGGTGAGAACAGTATCAAAGAGCCAAAAGTTACTATTCCCTATTACAAGTGATCACCTAATCCAGCTTCACATGAATAGGTGTATGAGAGCATGGATGTGTCTCTGGCATGCTTGAACAGGAAACTGCAGATCTGTCTTGCTTCTTGCAAAACTATGAGGAAAGAGAGAACAAAAGAACAGAAAAAGGAGGAGAAGATTCTGGTTCAGAGTAAGAAATTCTTCACGTATACTTGCACTCCACCCTGTTTTTGTTGTTGTTTGTGTATGTGTGTTTATTGAATAATTTTATACTATTTACATGTTGATTTAAATTGTTTTCAAAATGTTTAAATTCTTTTAATGTATTCGTTTTTGACACCTTTAGGACCCTATTTGAGTAGAAAAGTGACATATAGATGCTTTAAATAAATAATAAATATACACAATTTGGTTCTAGTGAAAAAAGAGGAAATAGCACACACATCCCCACTGATGAGGCATGCAAAGTTACCTCTGTTCCAAAAAAAAATATCAAAGAGATCCAGGTCCAAATCCTCACTCTACCATGGAAGGCTGCTCATTTCAGCCGAGACACGTAGTCTCAGTCAGACCTACTTGACTGGCTGACCTTGGGCAAGTCACTCTATTTCAACCCTTACCTACTTTAGAAGGTTGTTGTTCTAAGGATGAATTGAAGCTCTGGGACTGGTAATTAGGGGGAGCAGAGGAGAAGCGTGTGTATGTGGTAGAAAGTGCTATTTGTCACATCTGACTTATGGTGACTCCTGCTACGGTTTTCAAGGCAAGAGACAAACAGAGGTAGTTTGCCATTGCCTGCCCCTGCAACCCTGGTCTTCTTTGGAGGTCTTCCATCCAAGCCTAACCACGGCTGACCCTGCTTAGCTTCTGAGATCTGACAAGATTGGGCTAGCTTGTGCTATCTGTATCTGTATCTGTATCTGTATCTGTATCTGTATCTGTATCTGTATCTGTATCTGTATCTGTATCTGTATCTGTATCTGTATCTGTATCTATACTAACTGATTTGATTAATCTGCATGAATTTATATGCTGTAATAGTTATAAATAAAATGTGATTTCTATTGCTACCTTTACAGAAACTGAAAAACAGAATATAAGTATATCAGAATAAAACTGTATGTGAAGCACTACTAGCACCAATTTAATGGCAAAAAGGAATGGTTAGACAACATATGCATATACATGCCAAGAATGCAGCAAACCTAGAACTACTTACTCATATATTATACAGGTATCAGTACAACTATAACAGGTTTCTAGATGTACACATATTTTTTTAAAAAGTACCTCATCAAACACTGATAACAGCATACAGAACTGTTCATGTTTCCAGACCATAGTAAAAATGCAAAAAACCCCAATATTGCCGTAGATGATTCCTGTCTAATGAGATAACAAAATGAATCACTTGAGCTACACACTAGATATTCTTAGTGAACACATCAGTGTCATTTTACCAGAATTCTCGGATCCAGTTAATATATAAGATGGGGCACAATTCTGCTGATGTTTCTCCTGCAACTCCCATATCATGGAATCATGAAACTGGGTGCCTTTGATTCTATGTGGTCTCCATAGTCGCTGGAGGCACAGGGTGATAAAGTCAGATGCTCTTAATTGTTAACTGCATATTCTGTTAATGCCACTTGAATTCAGTGAACAAGGCAAAGATGTAAAACACATCTGGTAGTGGAGGAATCTTATTTAATCAAGGAATCTATTTCAATATGATTTTGCAACCATCCCAGTTTTTACTGCTGATTGATAGGAATATGCAGAAAAATCCTAGACAGCATTCCTTGAAACAGTTTCAGAAAATGCTCCATTCGTTCAATGAAATCTGCCACATTTCTTCATCTAAAATGCCAATGCTTCTAGAGAAAAAAATTGTAACAAGGGAAAAAAATGTTCTTATTCCATAGTTCAGAAGGATTGTAAAGACAAAGGAATGGGAAACTAAATTATCCCATTGTGTTAATTTTTCCAACAAGAAATCTATGTAACAGCACAGTACACAGCAAAACTTAATTTCATTTTCTTCTCATCATTAACTGCTCTTTATAATTCATTTCAGGCCTCAGAATAATGATGTAGCATTTAGGGGAAAATATGCATCCTGGTAAGCCAGCAGTGGAGACTAAGATGGAGAATATCTCCACAGCCATCATGTATTTCCCTTTCATGCACAAGTAAGTTGGAACGAAGGATAGCCAAGCACTGCAAAAGACCAACATGCTAAAGGTGATAAACTTGGCTTCATTGAAACTGTCGGGTAGTTTCTCGGCCAAGAATACTGCAATCAAGCTGATAATAGTAGAGAATCCTATACAGCCTAGGACCCAGTAAAACATAGCTGTTGAACCCTCATTAAATTTCAATGTGGTTTTATCATTTAGTGAGTGCATGTCTGTATCTGGGAACGGGGGTGAAGTACTTAGCCAAAGAGCACAAATCCCTCCTTGGATCGAGAAACAGGAAATGACAATAGAATTTGCCATTCTTTTCCCTACCCATTTCCTCACACCGGATCCTGGTTTGGTAGCCAGGAATGCCAGAACCACTGTGATTGTTTTGGCTAACACACTGGAGAGGGCTACAGAAAACATGATATCAAAAATGCTTTGTTGGAGAAGGCAGGTCACCTTCCTTGGCTGTCCAATGAAAAGGAAAGAGCAGAGGAAGCGACTCAGGAGAGAAATAAGGAGCATGTAGGTGAGGCCTCGGTTGTTGGCTTTGACAATGGGAGTGTCCTAGAACTTCTGGACACTCCTTGGAACCAAAGAGATGACCAGAGAAGAAGAAATAACCGCTATAGCTAAGGTGATCCCTAATGGTTCTTTGTAAGAAAGATAGGTTATCAGTTTGGGGATGCATTGATTTTGGCCTTTATTGGAACAGTGATCATCTAGACATTTGATAAAGGCATCCGTGTCTTGGGGGAAAAAGAAATAAATGTTTAAATCCTTTAATCAATAGCGAGAGGAAAAGACCCCCATAATTTTAACAGAAAATAAGAAATCTTAATTTTCTGTTCGTGGAGTTCAAAATGAATGTTTGTGTTTTAGTATTTAGTATAAGTTAATTTATCCGAATATATAAGAGGCTAAGTATATTCAAGACAACTCGCTTCCTATCCTGATGTACCTCCAGAGTGCACTGCTGTGGAGGGAAGCCCAGATGAGGCAGCCAGACCTCCACAGAGTGTGCCGCAGCCAGACGCCCATGCCAAAAACAGGTGAAGAGGAGGTGGCAATGCCTCCCCCCCCCCGCCTTCACTCAGCTGAGGTCCAGGGCAGAGCAGGTGGTAATGCCTGCCCTAATCTTCACATAGCTGGGATCAGGAGCAGATCAGGTAGCAATACCCATCCCCTACCTTCACCCAGCTGGGATCAAGAGCAGAGCAGGTGGCAATTCATGCCATCTCCTTCACCCAGCTGGGATCAGGAGTGAAACAGAGGGCAATGCCTGCTCCAAGTCTTCACCCAGCTGGTATCAGGAGCAAAGAGGGGGCAATACTCACCCCACCTTCACCCAGCAGGGATGAGGAACACAGCAGGTGGCAATGCCCACCCCTTCACCCAGCTGAGATCAGGAGCGGGAGGAAAGGGAGAGATCAAAGAATCTCCCGTGGCCAAAACTTACAACTCCTATGAACAGTTAAAGAGAACCGTGCAAAAGCCAAGTACCATTCAGTAATTTATATTTGCATATAAAGTGCAAAGTGTGTAATTTCCAAGAAATAACAATGAATAAGTATTAGAGGAAAATGTATAGTTCACATCCAACTATAAATACATTAAGTTATTTCCAGTTGTAATGATGATGGATCATGCTTTTGGGGAGTACACTTCTACTACTCAAATAAAACTGTTAACAGTGTCCAAAGGAAGACTTGACGTCCTGAAGTAAGTTCTTAGGTAATGTATAGAATTTCCAAGATTATTAATTGTTCTTTTTTCTTCCTTCACAGATACATATTCACCCCTGAGAGAGCCAAGGACTCCCGGGCAGGAGGAATACAGGAGGACAGGAAAGTCTCTGAGGAGGACAAGATCCAAAGCCACTGAGAATTGCTCAACAGGGGGCTAGCTGTTCTCCTGTTTTGGCAAGCTTTTTCAAGAGTGTTCTGAGGCAGCAGTATTCTCCCTAAAATATGCAATTCATAATGAACAACATGAGCTGATAAAAAGTCCCCCCCCCCTGTCAGAATGAAGAGGCAGACACAAGTGTTGGAGATTAAAGGGCCACTTTATTAAATGATAGCAACATATTTGTCAGCACTACAAGGGCCTAACTAGCAGTACAGGTCGGGCCCTGGGGTCACTCCAGGACCTCCACTTCAACCTGTATGGGTGACCTCCAACAGCCACAGGTGTGAGCCATCCTCACACCCGGGGTGCAAGCATGCTATGGTTTTCATAGTCCAACAAGTGCAGAAGAATCAAGTGTTCTTTCTTAGATGGTGCAGGTAGCGTCTTCCAGACATCCCGACCTTGTTGGCACCACCTAAATGAAAGAATACAAGAAAGAGATGAGATAATTAAGAAAAAATGTACTTTTACTAATTTACCTGTCATTGTGGGAACTTATCTTTTCGATGTCTTCCTGGCACTTGATTCTTCTGCACCTGTTGGACTACGAAAACCATAGTGTTTACTTAAGAGTTGATATTACTGTATAGTGGCTTGGAATTGTTTAATGTTCATGTATGTCTGCTGCACTGTTGTTTATTCATACCTATGTAGGTTAATTGTATTGGTGAATAGTTACTTTATTTTCAAAGATAGTAAATTACTTGGTGATTAATTACACTACATAGACTTGTTTGTTTCCTCCACATGTGGTTTTCCACCTATTTTGTTAAATTAATATTTTAAAGCTATATACAATTCAAAGAAATTCACTTCTGTTTTTTTTTGTAACTCAAGCAAAATTATTGACATTTCTAACTGTACAGTCTTCTACTTCTATATCTCACTTTAAAAAATTTAAATTGAGCCAAAAATCACAGAGGGAACATGTTACTAAGAGGCACTGAAGGAGAAGACTAAAAGGGGCTGTCATCATCTACCAAAAGGCTGTCACATTATTATGGAGATTCCCTCATTGGGAAAATTTACCTCAGTTTTTCACAGTACAAGAAAGGTTACAATAAACAGGTGTTTAGTTCCCAGTGAGCTCATCTCTGTTTCAAAAGTAGCCAGGAAATATATTTTGTCTGAAATTGTACAAGAACTATTCTTTTTGCTTTTAAGGGTAGTGAAGAAAGCTACACACAGTTTGCTAACAATGTGTGCCTTGTGGTGTAACTATATGGTTTCGTTAGCATGAGATATATGAACATAAAGGTCTGTTCATGGTATTTTTACAAGGGTAAACCTTTTGCCTGTGGCTCACGTCTCATTGTCTGTAGTATTATTCTGTCTAAAAGGATTTTATGAGGATAACTCCATTTGCAAAGCTCTATGAAATAAGAATGGGCTGTGGTTATAATACATGTATGAGACCTAAATCACATTTTTTTTTTAAGATGTAAGGTTTTACTGTAGGTCACATGCCACTTTGGATGAATTTACATATGTCACCTTCAGCCCCTCAATGTGTGGGAAAGGAAGAATTAAAATATTTCACATACACTTTATCAGGGTGATGTTTAAAATATCACAGTCTGAACAGTTACCACAGCAACAGAGTTTGAGGACCTTGAGAAGTTAGAAGCCTACTGTACAAACGTTCTCACAAAGAAATCATACAAACTAAGCAAAAAATTTTTTATTCTTTCTTTGTATTAACTGCTCTCTACTGTTCATCTCTGGCCTTAAAATAATGATGTAACATTTGGGTAAAAATATGCAGCCTAATAAACCAGCACTGGAAGCTAAGATGGAGAAGATCTCCACAGCCACCATGAATTTCCCTTTTGTGCTCAGATAGGTCGGAACAAAGCACAGCCCTACACTGCAAAAGACCAACATGCTGAATGTGATGAACTTGGCTTCATTGAAACTGTCCGGTAACTTCCTCGCAAAAAAAGCCACTTTGAAGCTGACAGTGGCCAGGAAGCCCATGTAGCCCAAAACACAGTAAAACATGGTAACAGACCCTTCATTACATTCCAGTATGATTTTCCTTGACAATGAATGCATATCTTTATCTGGGAATGGAGGAGAAGTACTTAGCCACAGAATACAAACAACTGCTTGAATAAAGGAAAGGGAAATTATTATAGAAATGCCAATTCTTTTCCCCACCCATTTCTTTACTCTAGATCCTGGTTTGGTTGCCATGAAGGCCAGAACTACAGTGATGGTTTTGGCCAGCACACTAGATAGCGCAATACAGAAGATGATTCCAAATGCAGTTTGTCGCAGTAGACAGGTCACATTTTGAGGCTGTCCAATAAAGAGCAAAGAGCAGAGGAAGCAGAGAAGAAGGGAGATGAGAAGAATGTAGGTGAGGCTCCGGTTGTTGGCTTTGACTATAGGTGTCTCACGATACTTTATGAAAGCTCCAAGCACCCAAGCTGTGATCAGAGAGAAAGAAATTGCAAACACGACCAAGATGATTCCTAAAGGTTCTTTGAAAGAGAGGAAGCTTGTATCCTTAAGAATGCATTGGTTTTGGTGGTTGTTTGCAAAGAAACCATCTGGACATTTCACACAGGCAACCATGTCTGAAAAACAAAAACAGTTTTAAATTTCAATACTTTGACCAACATCTTGGGGAAAGGAATCTCACAATTTTGGAACAGCAAATTGGAACTTCAGGTTTTGGTTTCTTCAAGTACAAAATGAGCATGTGGGTTGTTCTGAAGTGGTGTAGAATGATACTTCCTTAAAATATTATTAATCAGGAATTTCCTGTTTTAATAGGTTGAATTCAACCAACTTTTCTGCTCGTGGAAAAGAAGGATCCTCTTTGACCACCAACAAAGGCTATGGGGAGATAATGGGACATCTATGGACAGAATGCAAGTTGTAAGGAGGTCAATTGGATGAAATTGAGTGAAAAAGCAGGCTAGATCCAACTTAATGCTGTCTGTTGCTGGACTCTGCAAGCAAATGCTTGTTAAGCCACCTGTCCAGCATGAGCACTGGAACAAATAGGGTGACCATTTTTAAATAAATAGAAATTATTTTTCAATACTTCTATATAAACAAAGAGCTACGGATTTGTTTGAAAATCTTGCTATGAGAATAGGATTGTGGTACTTTCAGTTTCCCAAGGCCTGAATGAGAGGTGCTGTGTCTAGCAGGGTGTTAATGGGCGGGGAATTTCTTTTTCAGAAATTCACTTTCTTAGATATAGCTATTAATTCCTCCTGTTCTTTCCTCTTTTTTAAAAGTAGGATTTCTCTTTCATTTCCCTTCCATTTCTCTTCAAAGACAAACCAAAGTGCCCTTTTGTAACCAGCACTTGCTGTTATTTTATGTTACACAACACTGGGTGGTACTCTAGCAGGAAGAGAGGAAGGCTTGGGAAGATACTGTCTGCCTCTGAGCATCTACAGAGTGAAATTCTGAAAGTTTGCAGAACCTCCTTTCCTGCTCCTCTTCTCTTCACATTTCTCTTTGATCAAAATAGAATTGATTAGAAATTCCAAATTTTTTAAAAAACAGAAAGAAAAGATTGTTGGATTTCAGGGAGAAAGTGGATAAAGAGGAATTAAGAGAATTTCTCTTAACAAACCCTATTGTCTATATCATAAAATTAAAAGAGACAGCAATTTGGGGAGAAAAGATTATACATTGCTGATAGATGATGATTAGAAACTGTGATGAGTTCAACACAAATATATGTTTGGTAATCTCCTTAACCTTGGGGGAGAATCAAAGACCAGCAGATTTTCCCAGTTCCTCTGTGGAGTGGACCACCATTATATTCTATTTACTTAATGTGATCTATTATGAGAAATGTTTGGGATCTCCATGCATTAATTATCCTACCAACTTGGTCAGAGATCCTCTCTTCTGGACATGGAGCACAATCATAGCAGCAAAATTTCTTTCCCTCCTTCCTTTTCTTGTGATAACCAGGATTACAATTGTCATTGCACACAGAATGGGGCAGCACCTATCAGTGAACAAAAAATATGACATTATTGCCCAGGGCTTAGCAGAAGACTATCAAGTTGAACTGCTACAATCACGACCAGAAAATGTAATATCTTGCTAGATATTGAAAGTATGTTTTCAGAAATCTCAACATGAAATTAAGATACTTGGGATATTTTGGCACAATGGAAGCTAAGACACACTATAATGGTTTCTTAATTGTTGACAATTCATCATCAGAAAAAAAAGGGCAGCTATTAGGAGAAATAGATATCCTGACAACAATCCAAGAGAAGTGATCATATAGAGTTGAAAAAGGCAGGTCAACCCCACCAAATCCTTATCATAAATGAACAGAGCTCGGTAAATGCTGAAATGGATTTTTCCCCAATGAATAAATGACTCGAGCATCTGCATCTATGTCTCACCTGGTTAAAGTTTCTGTGCCACACAATTATATCATCAATAAGGGTTAATTCTTGCCCTTGATGAGCTTGAAGATCTAGCCTTCCAACTATTACTCTAACAAAAGAGCTGTTTGGAAAAGTTATCCAGTTAGTAACATCAAAACCTTCCACTAATTCTCCATTTTCATTAAAATGCACGGTGTCTCCAGCACTGTTGTTGAAGGACAAGCTTCTCAGAAAAAGATTAAGCTATAGTGTAAGGGGAATGAACATTAGGGAAAGTTAGCTGTTAAAATCAATGCAACACAATTTAGAATGTCCTAATTAGTTAATTGTATATAGCAATTCTGCTTTACTAATATACAGTAAAACCAGACAAATAAATCATTGAGATCTGCTACTGTAGTTAAACACCCCATTCTCAACCTATCTATATAGATAAAAGGATACATCTGTCTGCCCATCTGCAGCATGCATAACTACTCAGAGAATGAAGCTAGGAGTCTCAAAATTCGCCATGGGCTTCAGGATGGTCATAGGAGTTGCTGAGCCAAACATGAAGCGAATTGGAATATCTGGGCCTGCGTAATAGCTAGAAACCCTCACCCCCTGCCCTTTTTGCATTGGAAGTCATTGCTGCCTATGAAAGGCACAACTCATCAGAAAATGAGCCTAGGAATATCAAATTTCAGGATGATGATGGGAGTGCCTTGTCAAAAATTAAGAGAATCAGGAGATCATGGACCACATTCTCTGCAGAAGCCCCAGATGCTATTTGCAATGGAAGATAAGAGTGCTTATGGCAGGCAGAAGTTATCAATAAATAAAGCTAGGACTCAGGGATCTCACCAATTTTGAAAAGATAATTACACAGAAAAAAGAATCATATGCTAGGTCAAATTTACAAACTCTTACTTCAATATGATATAGAAACAGACAAGTTAAAAATTGTGTGATAAAATGGATGCAGAATTTTGGAGAAAGTATAACATTTCAACAATGGGAAAATCTATGGACTAAAGGAATAAAATTTTCTGCATGTCAATCACTTAGGGAAAATTGGTATAAGATGTTTTATAGATGGTATGTTACACCAAAGGACATAGGATCATGTTGGAAGTGTAAAGAGGCAGATGGATCCTTCTTTCATATGTGGTGGACATGCAAAAAAAGCAAAAAAAATAAATAAATGGAAAGATATACATGCTGAGATTCAGAAGATCTTAAGAATTAACTTTGCCACGAAACCCCAGATTATGCTGCTGGGAATGATTCCAGACAATATTGATAGAACATTACACGAACTATTTCAGTACTTGTTAACAGCAGCAAGAGTAGTGATGGCAAGCAAATGGAAAGAAGAAGAATGCCCCACCAGAGAAATACAGAAGGATAAAATGTCAGAATATGTGGTGACGGCAAAATTGACTTATATCAAAAGAAGGCCCATGGACAAATTTGAAGAGAAATGGGGAAGATATTTTGTTTATAGTGAATAAAATTTTATGAGATCTTAATTCGGAAAACCGGGAAACAATTGTATATTGATGTATTTCATGATTTGATTTTAAGATGGTTGATTATGCAAAGATTATTGGTTGTTTAGGTAAATAGTTGGTAAAACAGACTGTATAATGTGGAAATATTGGTGTAGACATAACATATTTATTGAAAAGTAAAGAATCATCACAAGGTAAGAGATGCAGGATTGGTAAGAGCTTTAGGATGGTCGTGGGAGTTGCACTGCCAAACATGAACGTACCAAAAGATCCTGACCTGTATAACTGCTAGAAACCCACACCCCCTGCTTTTGTATTGGAAGTCATTGTAGTGTCTGGAAGGCACAGCTCATTGGAAAATAAAGCTAGGCTCTTGAAAATTGGCCACCGAGTTCAGGATGATGATGGGAGAGGGATTTCCAAGAAGGAAGGGACTTGAGAGATCCTGGCCTAAGTTATGCACAGAAGCTCCAGATGCTCTTTGCAACGGAAGCTAAGGTTGTCAATCGCAGGAACAACTCATCTGAAAATGAAGCTAGAAGCCTAAAATTTGTCCACAGGTTTCAGGATGGCAATAGAAGTTGTAGTGCAAAATTAGAAGGGCTGGGAGCCGACTTCCCTGAGCCACTACCTGGGAAGTTTGGAGAATCAAAGAGAAATAAGACAACTGGTGCTGCTGATGGTAAAGATCCAAGTATGGAAAAACATGGATTGGGGAGAGGGATTTCATAATTCTCAAGATTCATAGACTTATACTACCATTCCAGAAAATCACAATTATAACCTACACCAATGATTTGTGTTTATATTTTGAAGTCTGGAATTTTATAATGCACACCCCTAAATACAACTATAGTGTAATCCTAAGCAGCAATACATCCTTCTAAGTCAATGGAAGTTAATGGTCTTAGAAGCATATAAGGTGGGTACTTAGTTACATAATGGGCTAGTCTGCTTTAAATAAAATTTATATTGTAGAGTAGTAATGACCTGCCATGGCTGTACATTCAGAAATTCCAGATGACCTCCATCTTTGAATCTTCTTTTTATGGATCTTGATACGTAGATGGCATGGAAAGCATGTGCCACAGCATAGGCAGCATTGTAGACATTGTAGCTGTGACCAGTCATGTCCATTTCAAACAAAATTCCTGGAACATTCTCCAACTTCTCCTCTCCAGTGCAGATTCTCTTGTTCTCTTCGTGCACATTGGAAATTTCCAATGAGCAGCTGAATGCCTCCTCCCAAAAGTCCCGGATAAAGCCATCTCCTCTTGCCCAGGAAGGTCTTATGGTGTGAAGGAACTTTTGGAATCCAGGTGGCTGATTAGAGTGGACTGTGAATGATATGGCACCATGGAAGATTTCTGTGTTCCAAATCTTTTGAATGGACAATGATTCAAATTCCCAGTGAGATGTAATAATCCACACCTTACCTTGAAGTATCCAGTTTTCTGTTGTATAAAGCAACATGCTCAAAATGGGCAGTGTTGGAGGCTCCCCATATACAAAGTACACATTGGCTTTGAACTCAACAAGATGTGAATATTGTTCTTGTAGCCCTAACAGTGATATGAGGATTTCATCCTTGTATGTCCTTTTGGGTATTCTTAAAATAAAGGAATAACAGATTTTGTTCTGTGAAAGCAAAGGCAACACTGCCTGCAAAAATCTGTCCCCGTTATCATTGTCCACAGCAATGAGACCAATCCATGTCCATCTGAAATGGTGAAGGAAATGTACAACTCCCATATACTGATAGGCTTCATTGGGGACCATCTGATACAAGGAAGTGTATCTGTCCCTTTGCGCTGTGGAAAATGATCCAAAAGTGAGCTGAAAGAAAATGTATACATATCATGAAAATGAATTAGGACATAATTTATGTGTCCAAGTTATGAAATCTCAGTTCTATCATGTATGTGTCCTACCTGTGGTATCTTGTAGATGGCTAATATTCTTGCAATGCTAGTTGAGATTTCAGTCATAAGTCCTCCTATGACAGCTATAAGTTTTTCCTGGGTACCACACTTGAAATTGGGGGTGAAATTCTGGTGTGTTGAGAGGAGGCTGAGGGTGGCCTTATAGGTCATCTTCAAAAGATAGTAACAATTGAGGATGTGAAAACCCAAAGTGACATTTGGTAAAATGTGAGGATTCTCATTGATCTCTTTTACAGCAAACACCAAAGCCAAGAGATATTGGTAGAACTTCGTCACTGACCTGCAGTGAGAGGGATAGGCTCTTTAGCACATCAACATCATTCATCACAAAGCCATCATCTGATACATTTCATGGACAATTAACTCTGCCAAATAGAAGACAATTGTTTTGGTGTGACCCTTCTTAGGATTCTACTGCATGTCATTTGAACTATACAAAACTGTAAAATGATGCTCCCAAAGTCAGATGTTTGAAAGATACATTCTTTTTTTTTGCCATGAGATAAAGCAGTCTTTCCAGCTTTCCTGTTTTATGTGTAGAAATTTATCCATCTGATCATGATTCCAAACCGTGAGACCTTGATGTGGTTTCCACCTTTAGTCTTATTCTTTCATGTGACTGCATACTGCACCAGAAGGTAGAATTTAGCAGAGGTAGCCCGCTATTGTTTGCGATCTCAATCTGATAATTTCTGCTGAAGTCTAACAGTGCAATCCTAAACAGAGTTACTCCAGTCTAAGCCCATTGATTTCAATGGGCTTAGACTGGTGTAACTCTGCATAGGATTGCACTGTAAGACTCTCCCCAAACCTCTTACATGACCATGATACCTATCCCTGGAAGCCGAACTTTTCTTGGAAATCTTATATCCAATAATGATTTTAAGAAACACTCCTTCATTTTCTGTTTTAATATAGACCAGGAGAAGTTTTTTGTGGGTTCACAAACAGCCAGCAAAATGAGTACGAGAAATAATTCCTTTTACCTTGTGGATAAATCCTCAATAACATCAGACATTCACCTTCCATCCATTCCACAGATTGCCTGAAGGCATTCTCTTTCCCCCAAAGTCTCCACTTCTCTCTCCCCCGCCCCCCTGCAAAACAAAGGGATCCCATTCCCTACCCCTTTTATCTCATTATGTGCCTGGTGAAATTTTGCAGGATACTCTAGTATTTTCCGTGGGTTGTTATTGAGAATGTTGACACTCTTAGAAAAAGCTTTCTTTTCTCCCATGTGAGCAGGTAACTCAGCTAAGCATTGTCTTGCCAGACCAGCTGTGTTTGCACCCAAAGTCCAACATCACTGTACTTTCATAATTCTTATCCTTTGGATCCCGTCAAAATTCCAGGTAAGGAAACACAACTTCCCTGCCTCTTCATTCCTGAAGCAGCCCCAAATGCCCCCCTGAAATGATGGCATGATTCTGGTTCTGGTGGTATGGTTCAGGTGAATGGGGCACCTCCAGAGCAACAGGAGTGGGGAGTTGGAAGGCTGCCATAGGATAGGGAATTGTCTCCCTCTTGTGCATGTCAGATGTGATATGACTTGATAAGTTCCATGGAAACAGGAAAGTGAGATTCATCTACCACAATATGTTGATATTCCTATCACTCCACAGTATAAATGCTGATCACTGAGAATCTCTATTGAAGCAGGAGAAATATATCATAAAATGAGGTCAGTTCAAGGCAGTGGGTTGGATCCAGACTATTTTTCATCAGTAGAATGAAACTTTCCTGCCTCCCCCCTTGCACTACAGCCCACTGGTCTACATAAAATGTTGCCCCTGTTGGATTAGAGGACCTTGTGGATGATGTGGGGGGATCTGCAACAAGAAGGGAGAATCTGCAAAAATTGCCATTGTAGTTTATATCCAACCCAGTATGAATTGTTTGTTTCTATCATCTAAAAAATAGTGGGCGATAGAGTTTAGCAATATAAGACAGAAAGAAAGATGTTCTTACGCAGGTTCCTTAATCAATGTCTCTTTGGGTTGTTCCTGGAAAGTGGGAGAGTCATGCAAGAAGAAAATGTGAGCAACAATCTCACCAATGATTAAATTGGCTGGCTGATAAAATCCGTGAGAAATAGGAAGGGGATCATCACGTACAGAGCAAGTAACCAAAGGTCTCTTACATACAGTGTGACCCAGCAATACAAGCAGAAGCATCATCATTATTATTATCCTGATCACAAATCTTTCCCTCCAGATGTGGATTCCCATGTTTCCAGCTGCAGTGCTATCTGGCTAACATCAGTTGTAATTCAGGCTTCTTCAAATGGCAAATTGCTCTGTCAATCCGTGGTTGTCACTCTTGACCTAGAAAGATTCTATGATAAAGACCAGATGGTCAAGAAGTAATTGGTGCAGAGGTTACTTCTATGTCCTTACTCTCTCATATGGGGATGGATCCTGGGAGTGTTGTTTTGTTCCAAAATGAATTTCTTTTTTAAAAAATCACATATGACTGAAACTGGTCATCATTAACATTGTCTGGGCATGCAAAGATAAATGAGATTTCTTAATCTTAACCAGCATGTTTATGTTTATGTATCACAAAATTCTAATAGTGGAAGATAGGAAGTTAGGGTCCACATGCAAAGCCTTGCAAACAAAAATATTGAACCAAAAGGATTTTGTAATCAGATGTTGTGTTTTAGGGCGGGAGTTATTAAGACCTTTATAAGCTTCATTTTTTCACATCAAAAACCAAACCTAGATCAGGCAGTCTAATTGGAAAAAGAGAGGGTAGAGCTGAAGAGCAGGGCTGCCAACTTCAGACTGGGAAATCCTGAAGGTTTGGGGAAAGGGAGTCCAAAGGGGTGTAATGCCATAAAGTTCACCCTCCAAAGCAGCCATTTTCTCCAGGAGAACTTTTCATCTCTATTGTCTGGAGATCAGCTGTAGGCAATCTCCAGGCCCCACTTGGAGGTTGGTAAGCCTAATAAAGGTGTTTGTGTGAGTGTGTGTGAGTGTGAATTAGTATAAAAGCATACTTTAAAACATAACACAGAAATACACATAGCAGCATGGTCCTCCTTACCCTAGACTGGGGTCTGATAAAAATGTGAGTTTAATATAAGATCTGTCACATTCAGTTGTTGATGGTCTTGCTAGCAGCCTCTAGTATACTTTGGGTGGTGCTAAGGAAAAATGTAATTTTTATAATGATGGAATCTGGTAATTTGGCAATGACTGCTCCCTAGTGGATTGGTCTCTGTTGTGCCATCAAACATAGCAAAATAGCTAAGGAAAATACACTCTTCAAAAGGGAAGAGCCCTTCAGAAATCCTACCTCAGTTTTTTGTTTGCTTTTTCCTCCTAAAATGATAATACGAAGAAATAGTAGATGGTTGAGCCAGGACATACTAGCAAGCTAATGCTGGCAAGCCAACTGAGCTGGTGAACATAATGAATCAGTGATTGAAGTAGTTAAAGTGTTGAATGAGAAGCTGGGGGATCAGGTATGAATTGCCCCTTCTGCCACAGGAGCTAATTCAGTGTCTGTGGGTCAATCATTCCCTCTCAGCCTAACTCATCTTACTGTGATGTTGTTGTGAGGACATTTGTTTATTTATTTATTTATTAGTTTGTTTATTTATTTATACCCCACTTTTCTCCCCAATGGGGACCCATAGTGGCTTACATCATTTGCATCTCATCCATTTTATCTCAACAACCCTGAGGTAGGTTAGCCTGAGCTTATGTGGCTGGCCCAAGGTCATCCAACAGAGTGGAGAGTCAACTTTCTTGTCTTAGATCCTTGCATAACCACTACACCTAGCTGGGAGAATAATGTTGTAAACTGTAGTAGGTTCACATTGTAGAGAAAATCAGGGTATAAAGAGAAGAGAAGAGAAGAGAAGAGAAGAGAAGAGAAGAGAAGAGAAGAGAAGAGAAGAGAAGAGAAGAGAAGAGAAGAGAAGAGAAGAGAAGAGAAGAGAAGATTTGACCAGAATGTGGTACGTGTGGGATGTTTATGGGGAAAGAATTGTCCACGGCTCGCATCATATTTATTTGGGTCCTAAACAATATATTTCACACAACATTTTGCAAACACTATGACTGAGATCCATGGTAGAGATGGGCACGAACCTAAATATGAACCAAAAAACCCACGTACCAGCCCGGTTCAGGGTTCGTGAACCAGGGTTCATGGAAGCTCTTTTCCATGAACTGGACTACTGGTTCGTTTGGTTCGTATTAAAGGCCCAGTTTAAATTTAAACTTTTCCTGCCACTTGCAGGATCCCCCCCCCTCATCGCCTGCCAGCTGATAGTTTAAAGGGACCTGCTGCTTGCAAGCACAAGGGCCCTTTAAACGGCCCAATCCCCAGCCCCAGCCCCAACTCTCAGCCCCAGCCCCAGCCCCTCACCCCCCCCACTTACCTCCCATCTGATGCTGGGGTGGGGTGGGCGCTGGGGTTTGGGGAGTTTAAAGGGCCCTGCTGCTTGCAAGCACAAGGGCCCTTTAAACTATCAGCTGGCAGGGAGCAGGGGGGATTCCCCCGCCTAGCAGCTGATAGTTTAAAGGGTCCTGCCCTTTGCAAGCAGCAGGAAAGGGCCCTTTAAATGATTAAATGACCCCTTTTCCTACTGGAAAGGGGCATTTAAACCCAACAAACCACGAACCATGAATTGGTTCATAACTGGGCCAGTTCCGTGCCAGTTCATGGTTCATGGTTCGTGGAAACCCCACAAACCCCATGGTTTGTTTTTTCTGGTTCGTGCCCATGTCTACTCCATGGAATAAAGGTGGAACTCAGATGGAGAAAAAATAGAAATATGTACCAAGTAGGACAGCTTTACTATCATGCTATTGAAAATTTGTAATTGGAGGGGCGACTAGGGGCTTTCTGAAGAACATGAGTATTTTTGTTGTGGAGGAGGGTGTAAGATCTGTCATATTTAGTTGTGAGTATAACTAGATGCCTTTGAAATCTTTTGGGTGACAATAAGGAGTAACAGAATTCTGACATTATTGAAAAGCAGTCATTTCAGCATTATTTTAAACTACAGCCGTTAATTTGTTAATGAAATTTCAAATGGTTAATTGTCCTGGTGGGGGCTAGCAACCCTTAGTTAGGAAGCTTTTCTGTCCGTTCTTCATGTATAGACCCAATTGGCAGAGTGGGGCACTATGAGATTCTGGAGCTTCTGCCAAGCCATATAGGGTTGTCAACTTCCAGGTGGAATAGGGTTGCCAGGTCCTCTTACCCTCTCAGCAGGAGTGGGGGAACCTAGCATTCATCTTCTTTCTTCTCCTCACGTGCACTTTGAGCATGTGAACGGTCCTGGGACCTAAGTGATGGAGTTACGTCATTGTGCTGTGCTGTGGGAGCAGCCAGGAGGGCTGATAGCAGGAGGCAGAGGCTGGGAGCAGGGAATCCCTTGCCCCCAGTAGGAGGCCTAGCAGCCCTAAGGTGGAGCTTGGTAATCTGCCAGAATTCCAATGGATCCCTAGATTACAGAATCAATTCCCAAGGATAAAATGACTGCTTTGGAGTGTGGACCACATGGCATTATACCATGCTGAGGTCCCTCTCCCTCTCCCTAAACCCTGCCTTCCCCAGGCTCCTTCCCCAAATTTACAGGAATGTCCCAACCCAGAACCACCTAACTTATCAGGCCTAGCGGCAGGCCCCAATATTACACGGGAAGAGGAATTCCTTTTAGAGGTCAGGATGCAAGAGTCTTTCCTGGATCCTCCCTATTCTAGCCCCATTCCCTCTTGCTACGCCTCTCCTGTAGTGGCTGCTTCAAGTCATAGCTGGTATGTAAAGGGCCTTGACTCCACACTTCCTGGTCAGCTGACCAGCAATGTAGCAGGAGCTGATCCCATTAGGGCCTTACAGAGTTTTGATCCATGTCCACCTCAGTTCAAGAGAGGCTTTCTCTGTTTCAGCCCAGAGATTACCTAGTTAGTCTGGTGGGATTGAAGGCTGGGGAATATTGAGTGGAGGTGGATTACTTTCAAGAAGAAATGAAGCCATGGCTCAGATCAGCCTCCATGATACCTAATTTCAATTTCTGGTATGTGCTGAGATTGTTTCTCTCCAGATACAGAGCCTTAGTTCAAATCAAGGTTGGACACTGAAAATAGGCTCTGAGATTGATCCCCTATGAACCTGAGATCAAATATAGCCCTATCCTAGAGGCAGTCATGCAAATGAAGTTGTAGTCTTAGGAAAATGGGGAGATACTCTACTGGTCCCCAAAGCTACTCACTAACACATGAGAGGAAAATATGGACAATGCTGTACACACAAGACATATATATTATCTGTTTGTTGACTTAATATTCATCTTAGAATACCACCCATTTTCACAACAAAAACCTTCTGAATTTCTGTAAGCAACAATTCCAGTCCAGAATGGGAAGTCTGTGTGTAACAATTCTTTATTGTACATTTCTTGCATCTGGTATGCACACAGCATACACATTTGGATCAGAGATGCAATTCCCCTCATCTGCCAAAAAGCAATTGACATTTGACCTCACCTCATTCAATGACCTCACTCATTTACTTGCAAACTGGATTTCTAGTAATTTTGGAACTGAGAAATAGTAATATTCAATATGGTAGCCACTATGGATCTTTTCTTACAATTGTTTGGATTGCATATGGCTCAAGATCATCACAAGCAGATCATGCACCTTCATAGGCTGATCATGCACTGCATTAGAGTGCCTTTCACATGCACAATTGCATCAATTTGTGGCATTCATTGTACTAGCACATTTGGAAGATGACTGTGCAAGAATGCTTAAAAAAATTAACAAGTTGGCCTTCAAAAGTCAGGCATAGAAGCAAAAAGGACAAGGCTAGAACATTACAGAGACAAGACAGGAAGTTTAAACATCCCAAGAAGATCAAGAAAACCAATGAAAGCATTTCATTTGAAAGGTAATACTTTAGACAACAGATATTGAAGAACAGTATGAGAACCTTTAGTGCCCTTTAAAAATTGAAGTTTTCTTTCAACCCACTGGACCAAAATGTCCAAGGAAAATGAAGCTCGTGTAAAATAAACATACAGAGATAAACTTATATCCTCGTATTATTTTTTTCGTATCAACTGCTGCTTGCTGTTCAGCTCAGGCCTCAGCAGGATGATATAGCATTTAGGGGAAAAAATGCAAACAAGTAAACCAGCACTAGAGACCAAGATGGAGAAGATCTCCACAGCCACCATAGATTTCCCTTTGGTGCTCAGGTAGGTTGGAACAAAGGACAACCACACACTACAAAAGACCAACATGCTGAAGGTGATGAATTTGGCTTCATTGAAACTGTCGGGCAACTTCCTGGCAAGAAAAGCCACAGTGAAGCTGATAAATGCCAGAAAACCCATATAGCCCAGGGCACAGTAAAACATGGCAGCTGAACCCTCATTGCATTCCACAATGACTTTCTCATTCAGTGAATGCATGTCCATATCTGGGAATGGAGGGGAAGTACTTAACCAAAAACTGCAAATACTTGCTTGAATACAAGAGAAGGAAAGAACAATGAAATGTGCCAGTCTTTTCCCCACCCATTTCCTCATCCTGGATCCTGGCTTAGTTGACATAAATGCCAGAACCACTGTGATGGTTTTGGCCAACACACTGGAAAGGGCCACAGAGAAGACAATGGCAAAAGTAGTTTGTCGGAGAAGGCAGGTCACCTTTCCAGGCTGCCCAATGAAGAGCAAGGAGCAGAGGAAACAAAGTAGAAGGGAAATGAGGAGAATGTAGGTGAGGCTCCGGTTGTTGGCTTTGACTATGGGAGTGTTCTTGTGTTTTATGAAGGTTCCAAACACCAAAGTTGTGACCAAAAATGAAGTAACAGCCAGCATAGCTAAAGTGACCCCTAATGGTTCTTTGTAAGAAAGGTAGGTTATAAATTTGGGGATGCAATGGTTTTGGTGCTGGTTAGAATAATGATCTTGTGGACATTTCACACAGGCATCCATAGCTGGGAGAAAAAACAAACAAACAGAAAGACCTGTTTAAATATTTCAGTACTTCGACCTTCAATTCACTTTTATAATTTCAGTCTCCAAATTTAATACAGTAAAAATAATACTAACCTAACTCCAGAATTGTTGAAGTGTTTACTGGGAGAAAGATTACACATTACTTGGAAATCTCCAATTTACTGTATAAATGTGAAGTATTATTACAAATATAGATCTGGTATCCTAAGGGTCATCTAGTCCAACCTCCTGCACAATTATTAGTATAAATGGGTAGTGAATATGTCTTTGACTTATTATTACACATTGACAATTATTTTTTTTAATTAAATGTGTGTCTTAAAAAGCATCCATTTCTAGAACAAAACTCCGAAGTGAGGCTTTATGTTTCAATGGTATGACTAAGGGCCAAGCTACAAGTGACAAATGACACTTGAATGGCAAGTGTATTTTTCCCTGTTCACTTGCACTCCACTCATTCCACTTGCCGTTCAAGTGTCATTCGTCACTTGTAGCTTGGCCCTGAGAGTTGCTATGACTGATTCAAACATGGATCCTTTCACTAATTTATCTCCTATGATCAATGATGAGTTCAACAGAAACTAATACTTATTAATATCATGGCCAAGGAAAACAACCTATAGGAATGGAAGATTTTTTTTCCCTCTTTTACATATTGGGTTGAATGAACCAATATGATTTTCATATTGTTGGGTTTTATCCATGGTGTCCCCTACCTTTCTGTTCAGACATCATCCCTTCTGGGCAGGGAACACAATCATAACAGCAAAATTGTTCTCCTTCCTTCTTTTTCTTGCTGTAGCCTGGGTGACAACCTTCATTGCACACGGAAGGGGGCAGCGTCTGTCCATAAACATACAGAGAATTTAGCAGATCTTGAAGATTAGAATTTAGGCTAGTGTACAAATAGTTGTCTTTGTCATGGAGCAATGACACTAAAAAGATCACACATCTCATATGTACCACTGATAATTTTCTTTTCTGACTATTGCCCCAAACTAAATGGTGTGCCTGCTGAATTACGCATAAACAGAGCATAGATAATAAACATTAAAATGTTCGACAAGCTTTTCACCCAAGCATGTAAAAATCACAGGAAAAAAGAATATTCTCCCCACAAGGCCCATCTTGTACCTGTTATGAATATGAATAGAGTCATATGATTTTAGGATAATATGGGGATATCTGGGATGGAAGGCAGCGTGGTATAGCCCAATCTCATCAGGTCTTGGAAGCTAAGCAAGGCTGGTATTTGGATGGGAGATGGCCAAGAAAGAATCTTCAGAGGAAAGCAATGGCAAACCACATCTGCTTTTACTTGCTTTCAGAGCCCCTTCCTGGGGTCACTATAAATCAGTTGTGACTCGACAAACACTACACACACACACACAGATGAGTATATCTGTTTTAACTGATCAATAAAGCCTGAAGCTACTTTCCAGGAAGGGAGATGGCATTTTTACACTAAATGATATGGGGAAGGAAGAAATAGAATCAAACAGACCAATACCACCTGTGATTATGTCCTTTGCCACTGATAAAGTGTTTCTGGTCTTCACATCTAGATCCCCATGATTGTCTTGCTGCACACAAACCAAAGAGTACAGCAGGCCTTTAATCTCAGGTTTAGAACTGATTGGACAATAATCTCCTTGAAGAGAATTTTGAATGTGTCCCCTAAGTCATGGGAGGGAGAGAAGGTAGCATGGTATCGCCCAGTCTCATCAGATTTCAGATGCTAATCAGGGTCAACCTGGTAATTACTTGTATGGGAGACCACCAAGGAAGACTAGGCTTCCTCTCCAGAGGAAGGCAATGGCAAACTACCTCTGTTCCTGACTTCCCTTGCTGAGTTATGACTTTAAGGCATGTATGACAGACTCCCCCCACTCCCCTTCACTCTTCCCACCTTGAGGCTGATTTTCCTGCCAAAATTCAGTTTCCTGCTTTGACTGAACTGCCCCAAGTAGTATGTTAATATTTGTGGTTTAGAAAGTCTGTTTGTCCCACCCTGACAGGCAGATATAATTTTGGCTTTTAGCCCAGCCCAGGAACTTGATGGGGAAAAGCAGGAGTCCTCTTCCTTTTGTCCTTGGAAATGCCACTGTAGACTGTATAACATTCAAAAAAGAAATAACTTTATTTAACAGGCAGAGACTGAGTAAGTGCAGTTAGTATTGTATTGTTATTGGTATCCAGAATATACTTTTTGTAACAGGAAAAATAGTGTCCTCAAAACATTTCTTTAAGAGTATAATACTTTTGTGTACTATTTACCACATCTTACCTGGTTAAAGCTTCTATGCCACACAATTAGATCATCATTAACAAGTAATTTTTGACCCTGAGGAGCCTGAGGATCCAGTTTTCCAACTTTTACTCTAATAAAAGAGCCATTTGGGAACGTTACCCAATTTATCATGTCGAAACCTCCCACTAATTCTCTATTTTCATTAAAATGCACAGTGTCCCCAGCACTGTTGTTGAAAGAAATACTTCTCAGAAAATGATGGAGCTAGATTGTAAGAGAAAAAGAAGGAAAGGAATGATCTGGTGTTGAAATCTGTTTCAGCAGCCTATATAACGTCTCGATTTAGCCATATCTGAATATATATGCAGTGGTTTACTTTTGTAAGATTTGGTCATTTTCATCTACTTAGCTTTAAAAACATAACAAGTATGGAAATTAAAAACAATCCACATTTTCTGTGCTGCACTAATTGAAATGCAACTCCATACTGAGCAATTACAGTGGTTTGTGAGAAATTGTTGACTGCAGATATATGGTTTAACTGATCACATTCCTAGGAGCTCAACTGTTGATCTGTCTCATATTTTGTCACATTGTGGGGAAGGAGGTTGGAGGATTTAGGTGGACATTCTTATAACCAATGGTTTGCAATGCCATGTTCCTCATGAGTGACATATCGTTATTTGTAAGAGTAGGACAGAGTTAGACCCTTATACAGTTTCATTGACTTCAGTCTAAAATATACTTTAATTATGAATCTAACAGTGGATGCTTGGTATAATATAGCAGAGTGGACACTGAAGAGAAGCCATCTGTTGTACAATCTTCTTATATTAGAGGACTTCAACTACACACATTTGTTTTCTAAATGTCATATCCATTTACATGACTAAATATCAAATGTTATTGGGTTAGGGGGCGCGAAGGCCTGAGCAGAGGCTCGGCCTTAGCATTGGCAGGATTTAGTTGGGGGGATGTTAGCAGGATGGTGAGTACCCTTGGCACATCCTCATTGGTGGGGATATTGGGGGCCTGTCAGGATCAGCTGGCATGCTTTGCGGTGGCCAGTTGAGAGGGCAGGCTGCCTGGTGGGAGCCCCTGGAAAAGTCCTGCCCTCATGCTCCGCGGCAGAGGTGCTTGGAGCTTTGGGGAACCCATCCACCAGGCCAGCCAGATCCCAGCCATGCACTTGGATGGCTCGCATCCAGGGTAGCGGGTCTCGCCCAGACAGGTCAAGGTGGGGTCCAGGGGAGTGACCCCAGGGCTTGACCTGTACAGCTGGTTAGGCCCTTGCCAGGTTTCAGTTGTTGCAGTTCATGTTGTTGCCATAAATAAAAAGTGGCCCTTTATTACCCAAGCCTTGCGTCTGACTCTTTATTTCAACTGGGGGGGGGGGCAATTGAGTTACTCTACATTTGTTCCAGTGAATAAATCAGTGTGCAGATACAATTTCAGCACATTTTGAACATTTTTATGACCAACCCAGGCTTGGTAGCTAGAGGTCATTCATTGGCTCCCTTATTGGGCAAATTTCCATCTACCTATAGGTAGCCGGCTTTGGGTTTTTTAAAAATTTAATGTTTTGAGATATAATGAATTACCTGCCATGGCTTCACATTGTGAATTTCCTGACTCCCTCCATCTACTAATGTTCTATGTTTAAATCTGTATGTGTATATGAACTGCAAAGCATGCGCCACAGCATGGGCAGAATTGTAGACATTATAGCTGTGGCCAGTCATGTTCATTTCAAACAAAATCCCAGAAAGGCTCTCCAGCTTCTCCTCCCCTGTGCACATCCTCTCAATCTCACTCTTCCTGAATTTCTTCAGTGAACACTCAAAGGCTTGCTCCCAGAAATCCTGGATAAAGCCATCCTCTTTTTGCTGAGAAGGTTTTACTGTCTGAAGGAATTGTTGAAATCCTGGTGGCTGGCTGGAATGCACTGCAAATGAGATGGCACCATGGAAAACGTCTATATCTGACATCCTTTCCAAGTACAATGAATCAAAATCCCATTGAGATGTAACAATCCAAACTTTACCCAAAGGTTGTAATGATTGTGCTTCTGCTACAATTTGAAATGTTCTCATTATGTTCAGGGTTGGAGGCTCTCCATATGCAAAATATACATTGGCTTTACTCTCCACAAGAACTGAATATCGTTCCTGCAACTTAAAAAATGACCCTACTAATGCATCCATGTAAGTCGTCTTTGGTGTTCTAAGTATGAAGGAATAACAGATCCCACTCTGTGAAAGCAGAGGTATCACTGCCTGCAAAAACCTGTCCCCGTAGTCATTATCCATGGCCACAAGTCCAATCCACGTCCATCTGAAATGCTGGAATAAATGGACAGCTCCTCTGTACTGATAGGCTTCATTTGGGACCATCTGGTATAAGAAAGGGAATAGCATTTGGTTACCTTGCATTGTAGAAAATGATCCATAAGTGAGCTGAAAGAAAATGCACACGTCTTTTTCAGCTGAAGTACAAGAAAACATATATTACATGACACAGTTGTGAAATCTTCATTCACAGATGAATTTGTCCTACCTGTGGGGTTTTGTAGAGGGTTAAAATATTGGCCATGTTGACAGAGGTTACAGAGACAAGCCCTCCAATGACTGCTATCAGATTTTTTAGAGAATCACACTTGAAGTTGGGGGAAAAATTATGCCGTGTTGAAAGTAGGTTCAGTGTGGCTTTATAAGTCATCCTTGCAAGATAGTAGCTGTTGAGGATGTGGAAACCCAACGTGATGTTTGGTAATATGCTGGGATTCCCATTGATCTGTTTTACAGCAAAAGTCAAGGTCAGGAGATCCTGGTAATGCTTTGGTGCTGAACTGTAATAAGAATTTCAGGTTGTTAAACTAATCAGAATGTTCACAGGCACAATTCATCATGAAAGCAGGTAACAAGTCTTCTTTTCATGTGCCAGTTTCTATACCCGCTGTTCTTTGCCTATTCTTTCATCAAAGCTCTGTTTTTTAAAAACACATAAACAATCTCCTTATTGCATAGTAAAAATGAAAGCTTTACACTATACAGTTTACCAAAGCAAACATGCAATCCGAGAAATTTCAAAAACTATCAAATATAAAAGTGAATCATTAGTTATGTTCATCATGTGTGCAGTCCATCATCTTATTGTTCTGAATATTATGAATGGACATGGGTTGCATCCACCTCAGATGATGCTCTTTGAAAGACATATGGCTTTCAATATTACTTTTTAAAATAGACTGATTTAAACTTAGTGACCCAACCATGCGTTTAGGCCAGATATATCCTGGATAAAAATCTGAATATCTTGGATAAAATATGAGTTTTCAGAAATCTCAGAAACGAGAGCCAATGGATGATCTCTATCATCTATCCTAAACCACAAGGTATAGCCATTCCTCATATAAATTTGAAAAACAGTTTCTAAATGTTACTGCCATGACCATTGTCTAAAGACACAGAGTGGGTCAACAGGTTGAAGGAACAGATGTAGTACCTCAACAACTAAGAAAATGTGTTCCTTTTGTGAAAGCAACCCAAAAATGAACAGGTTCCATTCCATTCAATGTTGTCTGTGCAAGAGAACTTAGAGGAGAGGCTATAGCTCAGTGGAAGAGCACATGACTCAGCATGTAGAAGATTTCTAGGTTTAGTTACTGGTATCTCCTGTTAAAAAATCTCAGGTATCTCGTTCTGGGACAGAATCTTTCTATGACTGAGATCCTGAAGAGCCACTGCCAGTAAGTCTAGATCCTGCTGAGCTAAATGGACCAATGGCCAGACATAGCATGAGGCAAGTTCACATGTTGAACTTTCTGGTCAACTTTGACAATATATGGAGAAATGCAAAGCAAACCAAATTATGGTCAGGACCAAATGTCTTCTGGAATGGAAGTTCTCATGCTCAAAATAAACTGACTGAATTACATTTTTACTTAATTATTTGCTCGCCATTGTTATTATCAGGACATGTTATTGAACAAAGAAGATAATTTCTTACAGTCGTTCCGCAGTCAACATCTGCTTAGGCTGTTCTTTGAAAGTGGGAGGGTCATGGAAGAAGTAGATGTGAGCAGCAATCTGACCTATAACAAAATCACCTGGCTGGTAAAATTCATGAAGAATAGGAAGAGGATCTTCAGGTGCAGCGCAGTTCTGAGAACATGCTTTGTGTGCAGTGTGGCATGGCAACAGGAGTACCAACAACAGAGCCAATGCCATCCTGGTAAGAGAACTTTGTTTCCAGATACAGATTTCCATCTTTCCATTTGCATAATTATCTGGCTTTCACTGGTACTGTTACAGTCTCCTTGAGGGGCAGCAATGAAAAGCTTAACATCTCAATATTGGTGCAGATGCTTTATAGTCAATAATGGTTTCATTGGTCATTGTTTCCTCCTTCCAGTTCTCTTGATGAGGTATTCCCTCTCTGACCATACTTCAGGATGATTGGGATGTATGTTTTGATCCAATCTAAGTTTTTATGAGGAAATAAATTAATAAGAAATAAATGTGCACCTCGGCACATTGATAACTTTCATAATTGTCATATTGAAATGCTGAAAGAAACAGCTCAAGGAGAAAGACTGGCAGAGCCCTATGTTTCCCTAGACCTACTCCCAAAAACATATGGGGTTTTTATATCATATTTCAGATGCAGATACTGTGGGTTGACTTAGTAGTTTCTAGAAATCCATTGGGCAGTAAGAAAGAAATCAGTAATTTGACAATGATGGGAAAGATAATCAAGTCCTCAGTGGGTTGTCCTGTACTGTGCTGTCATGTGACAAAATAGCGAAGAAAGAAATAATTGCCTCTGATTGTTCCATAACTACATGTTTCTACTTTGATGAATAACAGTAGAAAGTTGTATAGGCGTGGCCAAGAAAGGTGCTACTGTAACCCAGGAAACTTATCTTAGCTACATTAGACCCAGGAATAGAGAGGGAGGCAGTAGAATTCGATGGGCAGAGGATTTCACCTCCCTATCTTTATATATAATTGAGTAAGCATGTTTCAGACAACTCACTTTATACCCTGGTGAATGACCAGAGGGCGCTGCCACAAAGGAAAGCCCAGGTAACTCACCATATCGCTCCAGAAAACATGCCTTGGTGGGAAGCCCAGGCAGGGAACAGAAGCAGAGCAGGTAGCAATGCCCTCCCCGTGCGTTAACCCAGCTGGTATTAGGAGCAGAGCAGGTGGCAATGCCCATCTCCAGCCTTAACACAGCCAGTAATAGGAGAAGAGCACTTAGCAATGCCCACCCCCATATTAACCCAACTGGCATTAGGTGTGGAACAGGTGGCAATGCCCACCCCCCTTCAGCCAGCTGGTATTAAAAGCAGAGTGGGTGGCAATGCCCACCGCCACCTTAACCCAGCAGATATTAGGAGCAAAGCAGGTGGCAATGCCCACCCCTGCCTTAACCCAGCTGGTATTAGGAGTGGAGAAGGTGGCAATGCCCACCCCCACCTTAACCAACTGGTATTAGGAGCGGAGGAAGTGGCAATGTCAACCCTCCCCTTGACTCAGGTGGTATTAGGAGCAGAGCAGGTGGCAATGCCGGGCCCCCTTCAGCCAGCTGGGATCAGGAGCGAAGTAGGTGGTAGTGCCTGCCCCTGCCTTAACCCAGCTGGTATTAGGATTGAAGAAGGTGCCAATGCCCACCCCCACCTTATCACAACTGGAATTAGGAGAGAAGAAGGTGGCAATGCCTACCCCCATCTTAACCCAGCTGATAAAAGCAAAGGAGGTGGCAATGCCAACCCTCACCTTAACCCAGGTGGTATTAGGAGTAGAGTAGGTGACAATGCCAGCCCCCTTTCAGCCAGCTGGGTTCAGGAGCAGATTAGGTGGTAATGCCTGCCCCTGCCTTAACCCAGCTGGTATTAGGAGCAAAGAAGGTGGCAATGCCCACCTCCACCTTATCACAACTGGCATTAGGAGAGAAGCAGATGGCAATACCCACCCCCACCTTAACCCAGTTGTTAAAAGTGGAGGAGGGGCAATACGTACCCCCACCTTAACCCAGGTGTTATTAGGAGCAGAGCAGGTGGCAATACACACACCCTCCTTATCATAACTGGCAATAGAAGCTGAGCAGGTTATGCCCACCACTGCCTTAACAGAGCGGGTATTAGGAGCAAAAGAGGTGGCAATGCCCACCTGCCTTCTCCCAGCTGGGATCAGGAACAAAGCAGGTGGCTATGCCCACTCTCTGCCTTAACCCAGCTGGTATTACAAGCAGAGCAGATGGCAATGCCCACCCCCCTTCACCCAGCTGGGATCAGAAGCAGAGTGGATGGCATTGCCCACCCCCTTCACCCAGCTGTGTTCAGGAGTGGAGCAGTTGGCAATGCCCACTTCGTGCCTTCTCCTTGGTGGGATCAGGCACAGATCAGAAGGCAATTCCCTTCTTCCCTTAACCCAGCCGGGACAAGAAATGGAGCAGGTGGCAATGCCCACCCCCTTCAATCTACTAGAATAAGGCACTGAGCAGGCAGCAATGCCCACCCCATCTTCACCCTGTCAGTATCAGGCACCAAGCAGGCAGCAATCTCTACCCCCCTTCAACCTGCCGGAATCAGGAGCAGAGAAGGAGGCAATGCCTGCACCCCCTTCACCCAGTTGGGATCAGGAATGGAGCACGTAACAAAGCCCGCCTTCACCTGTTGGTATCAGACAAGGAGCAGGAGGTAGTGCTCATTCCTCCCTTCTCCCAGCAGGGAACAGATGGCAATGCCCACCCCCCTTCACCTAGCCATAATCAGGTGCAGAGCAAAAGGCAATGACCATTTTCCCTTCACCCGGCTGGGATCAGGAGCGGCGCACATGGCAATGCCTGCCCCCCCTTTACCTGGTCTGTATCAGAAGTGCAGCAGGTAGCAAAGCCCGCTACCCCTTCATGTTGCTGAGATCAGCTGTAGAGAAGGTGGCAATGCTTATCCCCCTCCTTCACTCGTTGGGATCAATGATGGAGGAGGAGTGAATGCCTGCCTGCCCACCCTCCCCTTTCTAGAGCCCATTGTATTTTTTCCCCACAACGGGCTTTGTTTCTAGTTGTAAATATTTATTGAATGTAACTTATTGTATTGTATTTATTGTGATATGTATTGACTGACTAACAAAGAAGTCCATTGTGAGGCAAAAAATATGAGCTCTAGAAAGGGGAGGGTGAGCAGGTGGGCATTCCCTCCTCCTCCATCTCTGATCCTGGCTGGATGAAGATGGGGGGGGGAGGTCATGGCCACCTGCTCTGTACCTGATCCTGGCCAGGTGAATGGGGGGGGGGACATTGCCTCCTGCTCCACACCTGATCCCAGTCGGGTGAAGAAGGGACAGGCATTGCCTCCTACTCTGCACTTGAATCTGGCTGGGTGAAGTGGGGGGCATTGCCACCTGCTCCATGCTTGATCCAGGCTGGGTGAAGGCAAGTGGGTATTGCCTCATGATCTACTCTTGGTCCCGGCCACATGGAGGGTGTGGGCATTGTCACCTTCTCCTCGCCTAATCCCTACCGGGTGAAGTTGGGGGTGGGTATTACCTCCTGCTCTGTGGCTGATCCAAACCATGTGCAGAGCAATGGGAATTGCCTTATGCTCCACTCCTGATCCCAGCTAGGTGAAGGGGGTGGGCATTGCCACCAGCTCCACTTCTGACCCCAGTTGCGTGAAGGGGGACGGGCATTTCCTCTTGCTCCTCAGCTGATCCCAGCCAGGTGAAGGGGGGCATTGTCACTTGCTCTACTCCTGATACCAGCAGGGTGAAGGCAGGGGGCAGGCATTGCCCCCTGCTTTGTGCCTGATGTTGGCTGGGTAAAGAGTAGTTGGACATTGCCACCTGCTCTGCGTCTAATTCCAGCTGGGTGGAGGCAGTGTGTGGATATTGCCGCCTGCTCCACTCCTGATCCTAGCTAGATGAAGGGGGGCTGGGCATTGCCACCTGATCCCAGCTGTGTAAATGCGGGGGGTGGGCATCGCAACATGCTCCCCACTTGATCCCAGTTGAGTGAAGGGCAGGCGGACATTGCCACCTGCTTTGCTCCTGATCTCAGCTGGGTGAAGGTGGGGGTGGGCATTGCCACCTGCTCCACTCCTGATCCCAGCTGAGTTAAGACAGTGAGTGGGCATTGCCCCCTCTCTGTTCCTGATCCCAGCTGGGTGAAGACAGGGAGGAAGCATTGCCACTTGCTTTGCTCCTGATTCCAACAAAAATCAAGATTACTCAAATATGTATATTCTTAGGATACATGTAAAAATATTTTCTGTGCAATACTCTGTACAATATATAAATACAAAATAATTCACTTCAGTATAATGAAAAGTGTACGATCATGATGATGTACATGCGCTGAGATGTATGCATGAGAGTTTGCTTTGTTGGAGAGTCGGAAAAGTTTATTGTTCAAGGTGGATTGTGTGCTGTCCCCTGAGGAATTGGATTGCATGAAACAAGCCGAAATAACCGGTCGCTTGTAGGGCGGGCAGGGGGGGCCCTCCCGGGTCCTCCGTTCTCCTCTGCATTCCACCTACAATTGAAAATACAACACCAGGAGAATTATACCCTTTGGGGGTTTCATTTCTTCATCTCCTCTCCGTTTTGGACCCTCTTCCAGCCACACCACCTCGGCGGGAGTCTTCAGTCTGTGGGAAACAATCACGTTCACTATACAATTTCGAAGAGCAAGCATCTCCACCTGACTGAGGAATTAGGACTGGGTTGAGGGGATACGGTCTGATGTAAATACTTGATATGTATACACCTTTCATTATACTGAAGTGAATTATTTTGTATTTATACGTTGCACAGAGTATTGCACTGAAAATATTTTTACATGTATCCTAAGAATATACACATTTGAGTAATCTTGATTTTTGTTGGTTCCCCTGCTGGTTCAGTTCGTTTTTCTATTGCATTGCCGGGGACCACCTCTCTTGGCTTGCTGTTGCTCCTGATCCCAGCTGGGTGAAGGCGGTGGGCGGGCATTACCAAGTGCTCCACTCCTCCTGATCCCAGCTGAGTGATGGTGAGCCACCTTCTCCGCTCCAGATCCCAGCTAGGTGAGGGGGGGGGATATGGACTGCCGCCTGCTTAGCACCTGTTTTGGGCCTGGGCTTCCTGCTGCAGCATGCTTTCTGGAGGTCTGGCTGCCTCATCTCCACAGCAGCGCCCTCCACAGCAGCGCCCTCTGGAGGTGCATCAGGGTAGGAAAACAGTTGTCTTGAATACGCTTAGCCTTTTATATAGTAGAATATGAAACAACTTGGAGACATAGTAGATAGTGGATATTAGGATTATTGTGATACATTATATATCTTTCAAGTCTTGGTTTAGCACTGAGCACATTGCACTTTCTAGACAAAAACACATATATTTAAATTATCTATAAATGTGTGGGTTCATGTGTTTTACCTCTGGTTAGTGATTTTTTTGTTTGGGGACTATTTTCAAAACAGCAGAAGGACACTCTAGTCTGATTTGAGGCCTTTTATATGAACTAGGTGATCCAGCTGTTAACACTGAGGAGCTAAATGTTATCTTCTAATATCTGCAGACCTAAGTGTTACTAGTGAGAGAGGAACAGGGTCTAGTGGTAAAGTGTATCACCAGTGTTTATGCTACAGTTAAACGCTATCTTGCTGAGCAGTTAACTAGTCAGTGATAATGTCAAAGTTCCATTCATGAGGATGTCTTAAAGATGCACACTCCAAATCCATTTCCTGAGATTAGTTAATTCTTAAACAGGAGCCATCTGCTCTACTCATATCTTTACTGGCAAACATATGGGCTTTTTTGTCCTTTAAAGGAACGTTGGATGGCATTGTATTTCAAAATTATCTATCTCTGGGATTTATAAAAATGGGGCAATTTTAACTCTGCACTATTCAGACCCATTGTAAAGCAGAGGACTATAGAATGCAGTTTCTGCCCCTACAGATGATCTAAATAGTGCAGGAGAGGTTCACATCTATTGAAACGTAACATATGAAAATATTCTGAAGGATTCCTGTCAGCAGCTTGACATGACAGAAGTCACACAAAACCCCCCAAAGAAAATAGAAAACGTTGTCTTCATTGTCTAGTCCTGTTGTCAATGTTTATGTGTCTGCCTTGGTTACCAGCTGTGACACTTCTTTGTTACTATGATTAATTGGGAGTGTAAGAGAGGCAGCAGAAGTGTCTGAGAAACTGCAGATCTGGTCTCTTGGCTTCCAGCACCATCTGCTCAATAATCGATTACTTGGCAAAGTTTGTTCCTAAATTAGCTTGCATGTTCATTCTTGCTGGAAGTGATAATTGTCTGTAATTGCAGGGGCCTAGCTTATTTGGTCCTTTGGGGAAACTGCCATTCTATCAAATTCATTATGAAGTTAAAAAAAAAAAAAGTTGCTGTCCAAATGCAGACCAGAATCTTTCATCAATGTTTTCTGAAATAAGTCATTGTATAGATCCCACTGGGCCTATGCTATGATGAAGGCTGTGCTTTGTATTACACTATATGGCAAGAAAAGGGGGGGGGGAGTTTGACCAAAGTATTGGAGGCAGAAAGGCAGATTTACATGTAAATGCTTTTACATTTTTTTCCTGCTTGCCCTATTGTCAGTAAAACAATAGATGTGATTACTTGTTCATCAGTCTTTTGAGTGCTGCCTACAGCCACCACATAGAGGCTGCTTTCACACAAGCTGAAAAATGTACTTTCGATCAACTTTCAGTGCTCTTTGCAACTGTCGATCAACCTTCAGTGCTCTTTGCAACTGGACCTTATTGTGTGAAATGGGGAAATCCATTTGCAAACTATTTTAAAGTACATTGAAAGTAGATTGAAAGCATGTGTGAAAGCATCCAGAGACTACTTTAAAACTGATCACAGTTGTTTCCCTTGAAGCTTTATCCTTACTAGGTGATATATTTATTTTTACTAAGGGTTTTAGGGAGTAATATGTAAGATTGCTCTGTATCCTGTTATAACTGGCAAAAAAAGCCCAATTCCTTTCAGGCAAAATTTGCATCTTTTAAGTATTAGGAAGGGCTTCTCTGAACTGCAGTTGTTATGGATCACCAATATCTTCACAATGAAAGAGACAAGAAACTTACTTTTAAAAGAAAGGAAGGAAGGAAGGAAGGAAGGAAGGAAATTGGGAATTCAGAGAACCTGATAGAACAACAGTGAAATCCTAAGCAGAGTTACTCCAGTCTAAGCCCATTGATATCACTGTAAATCATTAAAACATTAGACTGATATGCCACCTGCCAATTAAAAATAAAACAAACAGAAAGCCCTCTAGTGGTGATAGGGGGAATGACTACCATGTGGGGACTGGGGCAGGGGAAATGGAAGTGATGTGGGTGGTGCTGGAAAAGCCAGACTTTCTTGTTCTCATGGGTGCCGTCCCAACTTTGATGTGATCATTCACAAGGCATTACAACAAACCTGGTTTAGGAACTATTTCAGGAAAGATGGGGAAAACTTAGGTTTACAGAAGCAGCATGATGTTGCGGGGGTGGGGGAAAGCAGCGGGGAAAATTCTTCCCACTAGCATCTAAGCTCTGGCAAACAACACATGCGTAAGTGACTAAGATTCAGATCTACTTAAAGTTCTATGATCTGTTAGGAGGCACTCTTTTATTGTTTAACTAGGGGCTACGTGTCCTGTTTATAGATGATCAGAGGGTATTCGCCACAGTCTGAAACTGAAAGCAAGTGTAGATGGAAAAGTGATGTCTTCTGGCATGGCTACTCTCAGCCCCGGCGGCAGGGTTTCTGGTGCCGGAGGCCAGCGCATGCCCTGGACTACATGATGACGTCATCACGCAGTGCTGGTGGCGGGTGGCTGGGGCAGTGCGAGGAAGCCGCCCATGTGCCGCACGCCGCCCTGGCTGCCTGTCGTCCCTGGCCCGTGGCTGCTGCGCCTGCCCAGGGGCGTGCGGCAGCGGCGGCGGTGCAGGGCTGGGTGGCGGCGGCGTGGGACATGCGCCTCCACCCCTGGCCTCTGGCACCCCCTTCAGCCCCGTGGCGCCCGCAGCCGCCACCTCACTGCCTCAACAGTGCCACCAGCCCTGGCTACTCTTATGATTTTATTCAAACAACAGAAGTGACTAATTTTCTACCTACTAAAGTGTAATTTCTTCCTATTTAGAAACTAGGAGCCCCCACTGCTGCTTGCTGTGCTCCTCAGCCCCATACCTCCTTGTTTTCACCATATTTGATGGCATTTTGAATACTGAAGGAGAAGTTAAGCCTCTTGCCAAAAAGTTGCAGCAATACTGTATGTAGCAGAAGGAAGAGTGATCATTGTTTGGCAAATTGTAGGCAAAATTAGATTCATCAATGACATCATACCCCACCTTTCTCCTAATGGGCACCCAAAGTTACTTGCATCATTCTCCTGTCCTCTATTTCATCCTCCCAACAACAGCCCTGTAAGGTAGGTAAGAGTAAGCAGGCATGTGGCTGGTCCAAGGTCACCCAGCAGGCTTCTGTGGCTGAAGTGGGATTTTCTAAGATCCTAGTCACACACTCTAAATACTATATCACATTGGCTGTAATAGCTCAGCAAGCTTCTTAAACCCCTTGTGTTGTAGGTCAGAGAATATGTTTCACTCTCCCTATCTGTGCTTCCTTTTTCCCCAATGGGGAAAGCTGCTTACATTGTTCACTTCTCCTCCATTTTATTCTCACAACAACCCTGTGCAGTAGGTCTGGCTGAGAAGGTTTTCCAACCAGCATCACCCAGATTGTCTGAGTTCAATTTCTATCTGTTTGCTTTCAGTCATTTGACAACATCTGTCAAACAGTGACTCAATACCTCTACTGCATAACCAAGGGGTTTCGATAGTGAGATACAGAGGTGGTTAACATCTGCATATCGATAGCATCCAATTTTCCTAAAATCATTATACAGAAGTTGAATAACATGGGTGATAAGATTGCACCTTGTAAACCCCACTAGATAGTTCCCACATTGAATATAGCTGGTCTATAATAACAACCCTTTGAGTCGGTTCCATGAGGAATTATTTAAACCAGTCCAAGGCACATCCTCTGATACCTACTTCTGCCCCAAATGCCTCAGGAGGATGGTACGGTCTACTGTGTTGAAGGCTGCCAATAGATCCAGGAAGAGCAACAATGAAGCATGGCTTTTGTCTGCATTCAGGTGAAAATCATCAACTAGAGCCACTAGAGCTGTCTCCATCCCATAAGCTGTCCTAAAACCATACAGAAAAGTTTCCAAAGCATGAAAGTTGTCCAAGAAGACCTGGAGTTGGTCAGCTACTGCTTTCTCAATCGCTTTGGCCAGAAAGGGCAGACTAGAAACTGAGGGATAATTGGCTACATTTTTGTCTAAGGATGCTTTTTTTTAAAGTACTGGGTAGATGATCATCTCTTTGAGAGGCTGAGGGAAGATGCCTTGAGTTAGTGACTAATTTATGTTGTTTTTAAAAGATTTTGGCAGCCATGATGGGTAAGGATCCAGTGCACAAATAGTAGCCTTCACAAGTGCTAGAATTCTGTCAATATTCATCACTGTAACTGGGTCAAAATTATTCAGAAGTGGACTGGACAGTGTGTTAAGCATTACCTCTGCTTCACCTGTATTACAACTGGCAGCCAGATCAGAGCACACTGAAACTTTGCAAAAGTTTCACAGCTAATTGCCTGTTCTTGAACCAGTGAAGGTTCAGATTTAGGACTCAAAAGATGTCAAGACAACTTAAACAACTGAGATGAATGTGAACCAGCTGATGCAATGGTTGTGGGAAAGTAAAGTTTCTTTGCTGATATCCCCACTACTTAATAAGTCTTCCATTGAGCTCTGTAGCATGCTCTTATCAGATTCAGCATAAATTTTCCACAAGCATCTTTCTGAATGATTTCCAGCCTTTTTTAGACTGCCCATCTCTGTGGTGAACCATGGAGTTGGCTTCTGCTTACAAGGGTGGGAGAAAGGAGCTTCAAATTCCATGCTTCCAATTCAGCCTTAACAGAACCAATGTTTGGAATTCTAAAATCCTTCAGATCATTTAGGAATCCAGAAGGTTCCATGAGCCTTTCTGAATGGACCATTTTAGCTCCCCTCCACCTTTCATGGGATGTCAAGACCGTATTCATCCTTGACTTCACCAGATAATGGTCAGTCCAAGGTTCAGACTAAATCTCCAACTTTGAAAGAAGACCTTTTCTTCAAAGGCTCAAAGCAAAAGATTAATTCCAATGTGTGGTCCTTTCCATGCGTGGGGCCTGTCACTATTTGAGAGAAGTCTAGGGCTGTCAAGGAAGCTATGAAGTCCTGGGCCAGCCCTGATGTGGCATATTCAGCGCAGATGTTGAATGGTATGTTTCATTATTGAATTACATGGTGCCAACAAAAGTTACATTCAGCTGTAGACTTCTAGCTTCCTGACCAAAAAACTGAAGTTAATTTCATTCAGATTGATTACCCTCTAAAACTGACAAAGTGAGAATGTTCAGAGATTACCTGTTAGCAAACCATGTCCTGAAATAAAGTCATTCTATATGATTATGGAGGTGCTTTTCAAACTTTAAAAATCAAAGCTTTGATAGAGGCTGATCCTAGTCAAGTAGACCTTTCTGTTAACTGCATTTGATAAACACAAATCAATACTGTATATATCCCATGGCACTGAGATAAACATTATCACTTGTTAATAACAAACCACAAATATCCTTTATTGTAAAATATGATGAGACTCAATGACAATTTGAAAAGCAACCTTGACTTTGGCATGCACACATATGCATGTGCCATACAAGGTGGACCCAAAAGAGTGGAAGAGGCAGTGGAAGGGTTGCCAGCTCTGGCATGGGGAATTCCTGGAGATTTGGGGGCACTACTTGGGGAGGGAGCTCAATGGGGATGGAGAAGGGTCATTGGGTCTGCCCTCAAAGTAGCCAATTCCTCCAGGGCAACTGATCTCTGCAGTGTGGATACCAGGCAGGGCTTTTTTCTGGGAAAAGAGGTGGTGGAACTCAGTGGAGAAAATGGTCACATGGCTGGTGGCCCCACCCCCTGATCTCCAGACAGAGAGGAGTTTACATTCCCCTCTGCATTGTGGCACGGAGGGCCATCAAAACTCCCCTCTGTCTGGAGATCAGGGGGCGGGGCCACCAGCCATGTGACCATTTTCAAGAGGTTCCGGAACTCCATTCCACCATGTTCCAGCTGAAAAAAAAGCCCTGATACCAGGTATAACTTTGAAAGAATGCCATGCCTTACTTGGAGCAATATAACCATACATGGGGGTGGGGGGGGGTGATCATGATGTCACAAATGAAATCATTGGGAGAATGAGGGCTGCATTTATTAGCTTAAACTTCTATGATTCCTCTCCAGGATTCTGCTTGACATGCTTGACAATGTAAATAAAAACAATTACATAAAAATCATAAACATTATAACTATTAAAACAAGCAAGAAAACAGCCCTCAGACTAGAAGATTACCAATCCAGTAAAAATGATGGGACCAACCTGGTGACCAACCTGGGTAAAGAGAATTATTTTGCCTTGATACATACATGGCAATAAATGAAGTGAACCTTTGACAGTCCCAGGGTGAGGTGCCACAAATGGGAGAAAAAACTCTTTCAAAGGAGGCCCAAGTGATAAAATTTGCAGCCTTGGCTTGAATTCAATTGTATCCAAATTAGTTTATTTTATGAGTATCTCTTAGTTAAAAGAACTTCGCTGGTTTTCATAGACAAAGAGATAGATAGAATAAATGAATCAGAACAATCAAATGCAAAAACAATCAAGTGCACATTTTCCTTGCTAGCCACCAATATTGGGGTTGTAACTAGAGATGGGCACAATCCAAAAAAAAATACCGATTAAGCCGTTCGTGGATCCGGGCCGCTGCCGGGCTGGCTTCCCCACACGCCTCTTGCCCTGGGGAAAGACTAACGGTGCGGGTGGCCTCTCAGCTACTCGCACTGCCTTTTGCCTTTCCCCAGGACAAGGGGCAGCTGGCTTGCCCACATGCCCCTTGTCCTGGGGAAAGATGAACGGCGTGGGTGGCCTCCCAGCCTCCCGCGCTGCCTTTTGTCTTTCCTTTGTGCCCATGGCTTCAGAACACCCCCTTCCTCCCCCTCCCCTGGGTTGCTGCTCCGTGGTTGGAAGGAAGCCTGCTAATCAAGGAAAGCTGGGCTTCCATTCATGTTTCGAGGGTGACAGAAGGAGGGCAAACACAGCTCATTCCCCTGGCTCCGTTGGCCCGGGAATAAATTACTGGCGCCAGAGTGTCTGCAATTCCGAACAGAAACCAATATATCCGATCAAGTCCCGAACAAGCAAACCCCCGACTGCTGGATCAGTTGCCGTGGACGGAACCAATTAGCTGAGGGCCAAGCTACACATGACGAATGACACTTGAATGGCAAGTGTATTTCTCCCTGTTCACTTGCCCTCCACTCAATCCACTTGCCGTTCAAGTGTCATTCGTCATGTGTAGCTTGGCCCTGAGTCACGATGGCGCAAACGCCAAAATCGGGGTTTTTTTGAAATCGTAATTCAGATCATGCCCATATCTAGTTGTAACATTGAGAGATTTCATACTCAGTCTTTAAAGTGCCTCAGCACTTGGTTCACGTCCCATGGTTTTGAGGTTTTCAAACTACGGTGGTAAGTCATGGGACACGGACCCGCTTTTTGTTATGAACAGGGGAATTTTCCTTCCCAAATAACTCTTCTTAAGTATACCCATTGATTCCTCTTTTTCTCTTTTTTCTCTTTTCAGAACAGGGGGTTCTTTTTGGTGAGAAGTCAATACATCCTTTTCAAACTTCAGCCCTTGCAGATGTTTTATGTTACACACTAGAGGTTGGTGCTTCAGCAGGAGGAGAGGACAGTTTGGAGAGACATTGCCTGCCTCTGAGCATCTGCAGAATGAAACTCTGATATTTTTCAGAACCTCCTTTCCTGCCCACCTTCTCTTCAAATGGATTAATAACATATTTCAAAGTCCTGAAAAGAGAAAATAAAAGCGCTAAATGGATTTCAGGGAGAAATTGGGTAACGAGGAATTATGAGAAATTCTCTTAACAATTCTATTTGGTTATAGACTTTTCTCCTGGGAATATGATATAGAGGTTTGGAGTACAAAGAATGTGGCCATGCCTCCGGGCAGCTTTAGCTGCTCAAGGAGGGGGCCGTTTGTTGCCCTCCTGGAAGGAGGGAGAACAGAGGCAGCTTTCCCGGGCATCCGGGGCTTTGCCAGGTGGGAGGAGCTAGCAGCCTTCTCAGGTGGCTCCACCTGCCCGGCTTCAGGTGCATTCAACACTCAGCCCACCCTCCTCACCCTGTTTTGGTGCAGGATTAGCCGGTTGCTGGATTCAGAGCCAGGTAGGAATTTTCCCCCTCATCTCTAATTGGAGAAGGGTTGAGGGTTTTTTTTGCCTACCTTGCACCAGGACTCGAGTGGGGAAATTGGCTTAGGGTGGTGCTTGTTAGTGGTGTCATTGGCGGGATGGAGTTCGGTTAGAAGCAGCGGGCCAGTGAGCACCCTTGGTGCTTCCTTATTGGTAGGGAAGTGGGGTCTGCTAGGAGCAGCTGGTACTGCTTGTGATGGCTGCCAGCACGTGTGGGCAGACTGCCTGGGGGAACCCCACGTGCAAGTCCTTCCCTCACTGCTGTACAGCTGAGGCTTAGGAGCTTGAAAGGGGGGAACCAATTTGCCTGGCCAGCCGGGTCTCCTAGCCATCCACATGGAGGACTCACACCCGGGGCTTTGGGGCTCGCCCAGATAGGTCAAGGCAGAGGTCTAGGGGTGACCCTGTGGCTTGACCTGTACTGCTTTACCCTTGCCCCAGTTATGTTTAAGGTTCTCGTTGAGGTTAATTTAATAAAGTAGCCCTTAGAGCCAACACCTGTGTCTGTCTCTTTATTCCAACTAGGGGGGCAATACCAAACCTTATCAAAGAACTAGCTGAGTGAAACCTAGGAAACCACTTTGTCTAGGAAGCCTTGATGAAACTTTCTTGTCAACATTGAGTTGCAGCCCCAAATTTTGCCTAGATAATGAGTGAGATATCATTCTCTCTGTAATTTACCTCAACACCAGCCTTGCCACTTAATGCCACCTCTGTGAGGTGGCATTTCCCCCAAAGGACAAATCAAGCCCACCCTCTAAAATTACAGTTAATTGTAACAATTCCACTACGTGCAAATTGGAGCTGGCATTAGGTATATAATTTTTTTCAATATCCCTTGCCCTGAAGGCAGTTAGTAGGTAGATGATGCCAGCTCCTCAGATCTCGGGATGCAGCTACTGTCACCCCCACACTCTCCAATATAATATCATCTACAACCAAAAGTCCCAGCAGTAGGAAGAAGACAGAAACCAGAGGCGTTTTCTGTGGAGCTGTACAATCGATGCAGAAAAATTTCACACTTTACTCTGTTAGAGAGGGTTTTTTTTCCATTTCCAGTTTATGCATGTGCAGAGCTGCAGACCCAATAAATTCCTCAGTGTTTTCATATCAAATTCTTCTTTTTGAACCTAATGCTGCTGACTAGATGATGCTATAGATGGAAACAAGATTCTGTACCTGGAGGGAAAGTTTACTTACCTGGATGGTGCTAGTATTGCTGTTGCTGCATGCACTGTTTTGTGATACTGCATGCAAGAAGCATTCCATTAATTGCACCACAGATGTGGATCCCCTTCCTCTTCCTCATGAATTTTATCAGCCTGGTGACTTTGTCATTGGTGGGATTGCCTCACAAGTTTTGTACTTGCATGAAAGCCCCTCTTTCAAGGAGCAGCCTACACAGATGTTGATTAATGAACCTATGTACGGAATTGTTTCCTGTTACTTTTATAGTGACCCCAATGTGCACAGTTTTTAGGTTCTTACAATTCGGTCAAGGAAAAAGTAAGAGGAAAGGAAGCCTATTTTGGTAACAATAAATGAAAAAAATATATTTTATATTTTAATTGTAATTTGCCTTGAGTAGGACTCTGAAGAAATGGCACAGAAATATCCAAAATAAATACCTTCATTCCAGTTACATGTACGAACTCGAAATTTTAGTGGGGTAAGAGAATTCAAGAGGTGTTCCAGAGAATTCACTGAAAAGGTTGGTTTGGAGGAGGGGATTGAAGGAAGCAAAGTAAGTGGAATTATGCTGGGGTTTGTAAGGAAAAGAAACTGCAAAAAAAGGAAAGAAGAAGCCCATTCTGGGAACAGAATAAACATATAAAAGTGGTAAAACTAGAGAAGATACTTTAGGGAGCAGATTATCATTCTGTGACAGAGATGGGTAAAACTGCAGGCCTGTGGGGCAATTCTTAAGAAAATTGCAATATACTCTGCATGGTGGTGGTAGAGAGTGTCATCAAGTCATAACTGAGTCATAGTAACCCCTGGTGAGGATTACATGGCAAGACACTAACAGAGGTGGTTTGCCATCGCAAACCTGGTCTTCACTGGAGGTCTCTCATCCAGTTACTAGGGCCAACTTTGCTTATGGAATTACTCCAGTCTAAGGCCATTGATTTCAGGGTATACTCTGTATGAATCTGCCTTAAAATCAAGTCAGAATCCACAGCTGCAGCCTGGTTACAAGCAGGCATTAAGTGTAAAATGCATGTCATGCTCATTCTGCAGTGACTCTGTTCATTACAGAACATTGAATCTGTGCAATTCAAGGCACTAGTTTTGACCTACGAAGCCCTTAATGGTCTTGGACCCACATACTTGCAAGTGCCCCATCTCAGCACATTGTCTGTGATGGCTCTCACTGCAGAGAATGGCTTCTGCCTCAGGGAGTCAGGAAGGCTCCGAGTCCCGCACTTCTATCGTTCTGCAGAATGTGCAAAACAGAAATGTTCACGAGGGCATTTTTCTGAAAGGAGTAGAATTGTAGCAGGATAGAACAGTGCAAAAGGGTGGAATAGTGTTGTATTCTATTTAGGGTTGCCAACATCTAGGTGGTAGCTGGAGAGCTCCTGAAAAAACTACTACAGATTTCCAGGCCACAGTGATCAGTACTCTAGGAGAAAATGGTTGCTTTAGAGGGTGATCTCTATGGCATTATTTCCTGCTGAGGTCTCTCTACTCCCCAAACTAACCCCTTCAGATTCCATCCCCAAAATCTTGAGAAATGTATCAACCTGGCGCTAACAACTCTAATTCTATTGCAATTATTGTTTGAGAGATTATTTTGCTTTTATTCTTTTGGCCTCAATATTTGTCGTTCTACTCTACCTCTGTAAATCAGTCAATATAGATGAATAAATGAATGATCAACCAGAAGTTTATTCACTCAAGGTAGGAACAAGCTCTTGTTCTTCGATTATCAAGCCAGCTGATAACTCTCATTGTAGGTCAATGCCAAAGAACTACCAGCACATCTTGGCCTTGGCGTTTGCTATAAACGAGATCAACAAGAATCCCAACATCTTACCAAATATCACTTTGGGTTTCCACACCCTCAACAGCTACTATAATGCAAGGATAACTATTAAAGCCACCCTGAGTTTGCTTTCCAAGCAGCAGAAGTTTGTCCCCAACTTCAAGTGTGGTATTGCAAATAATCTGATAGCTATTATTGGAGGACTGGACTCTGAGACCTCAGTCAATATGGCCACCATTATTGCCAACTACAAGATGCCACAGGTATGTGATGTGCTAGGCTGTAATGAAATGACAAATCTTTGGCGTATAGCTGAACATTCTATAGTAATCCATCTGCAATAATGCCAACATATTTTCTTCCAGCTCATTTACGGATCATATTCCCCAGCACAGAGTGACAAAACACACATTTCTTCTTTGTACCAGATGGTCCCGAAGGAAGCCTATCAATTCATGGGAGTGGTCCTCTTACTTCAGCATTTCAATTGGACATGGATTGGGCTTTTCGCTCTAGATGATGACAGAGGTGACAGGTTTTTCCAAACTATCGTACCACTGCTCTCCAACAATGACATCTGCTTTGCCTTTACTCTAAGATTACCAAAACTGACTTATCTGAATACTTTGACAGACTTGGTTGTAAGGCAAGCAGAAACGTCTATGGTGATTTTTGACAACAAAGCCAATGCATGTTTTGTATATGGAGAACCGCCATACCAGTTCATTGTGAGACTATTGCTGTTTCTAGCACCTTTGATTTCATTTCAACCTATCCATAAAGTATGGATTATTACATCTCAATGGGATTTTCAATCAATGTCCTTTCAAAGGATGTGGGAAATAGAAAGCTTCCATGGTGCCCTGTCCTTCGCCATTCAATCCAAAGAGCCATCAGGGTTCCAAAACTTCATTCAAGCCATAAACCCTTCCTGGTCAAAAAGAGATGGGTTCGTCGAGAACTTCTGGGAGCAGGCATTCAGTTGTTCATTGAAAATTTCCGACATTCAAGCTGATAGCAAGAACAATTGCACGGGTGAGGAGAAGCTAGAGACCCTTCCTGGGATTTTGTTTGAAATGGGTATGACTGGCCATAGCTACAATGTCTACAATGCTGTCTATGCAGTGGCACATGCTTTGCATGCCATATATCTATCCAGATCCAAACACAGAAGAAGAGTAGAAGGAGAGCAGCTGGTGTTTCAGAATGTGCAGTCGTGGCAGGTAATTACATCTCTATGTGGTCATTCAGCTTTGTGAACCGATGTGGTTGTATCAGCCATAGCCTTCTGTCACTGTTTTCTTTAATTTCTATGCACAAGGAAGAAAAAGAAAGTGTTTTAAGAAAATAAAAGCAGATTATCTAGGAAGGAATATGGATCTCAGTAAATCAAAATATTTCAAAGCTCATTGTATGATTTCAATTTCTTGTTTACCATTCATTTCATTTTTTCTATCAATCAGCTGCATAATTTTCTAAGAAGCATCACATTCAACAACAGTGCTGATGATACCATGCATTTCAATGAAAATGGAGAAATGAATGCTAGCTTTGATGTTACAAACTGGGTAACTTTCCCAAATGGCTCCTTCATTAGAGTAAAAGTGGGAACATTTGATCCTTGGGCTTTTCCAGGCAAAGAATTAACCATTTGTGATGATCAGATTGTGTGGCACAGAACATTTAATCAGGTGGGACATAGATATTTTTGTGCATGAAAAAACTTGAACAACTTTTCAGAGTTTTATTTGCCTGCACTTGAGATGGGTCCTGCCAGCATTTTTACTCAAGGTTGCCAAATTGTCCTTCCAACACAGTCTTTTCCTCAATGATTTAGCTGGTTGGGTCCCATGGTGGAACATAAGGAGAGAGGTTGTCCCATAGTTATGTGGGGCCATGGAATGAAGGGCTTTGTATGTGATACCATAACCTTAAAATGAGCTCAGCAGCTGATGAGTAGCCAATGGAGTGACTGCAGAATGGGAATAATAAGCATTGCCACATCTAGCTCCTAATAATAATTGAGCTGTAATATTCTGCACCAAGTGGAGTCTCCAAGTTGAGCAGAGAAATATTTGAGTACATATTTTCCTCCCCCAATTTGATTCATGAAATCTACCATGTTCCCACTGATCAGAATGCTGCATACTCTTCACACATTTATTACTTTAGCTGTCATATCTTATCCAATTTATGATGATTGTTGACTTAATAGTTTCTGGATCTACATGTAGTTCTAGATCTAGCAAAGATTCTCAGGGATTACTTCATTTCTTTCTGTACCCCCTTCCCCACAGTATGTGGTTTTAGCTTTCCCCTCTTTCCCTCCCCCAGCAGCCTCTCCATGGGAAAAGTGTGGCCAAGTTGCAAAATTTGTGCAGCAGCAAGTTGTGTAGCTGTCATCCAGTAGCCACCACCACTTACCTGAATGAGTCACATAACTCACATGGTAGTAAGCTGCCCAGTGGTTGCTGATGTACTTGGCCTCATGAGTCCTCCCAGCAAGGTAGGATGAGGGAGGGGAGTAGGGGTGGAATGGGAATCCCAAATAGCCCTGCAAAGGACCTCCCCCAACTTTTACTGACAGAAACCAAAGTTTCAAGGATGGCAATAGCATTGTAGTTGCCTAGTAACCCCCACAATGGCCCCCAAGATCTTCTTTCTTAAAGGTACAGGCATGGCATCTATTATTTAGAAGGGTTTTGAACTCTCCACTCTTTTTAGATTTCAGATTTTTCAGTAAACCTAGTTTTTTTCTCAGATTTGTAGATTTAGATTGGCTGTTGTGGCTCCATTCTCTAGATGTAAGTATCCACAGATCGGGGCATGTTGTAAATTGCATATATTAACAATTAGGGACGTGCAAGAACTACTGATGGGATCTTAATTTTCCCTCCCTCATGACTGCCTTCCCTGAAAGCCCCCATAACTTCTACCCTTTTCCTGCCTACATCTTTCCTTCTCACCCATTAACCAACCTGTTTTTTTCCCTGCTGTATTCTGCTTTCCTTCATTTGCTCTCCCTGTCATCTGTACCTAAGAAAACTGTACCCCAGTTGTGTGGTGCCAGCTGCCAGGCCAGTCTCAGTTGCTTGAGGGGAACAAGGAAGGATTTGTAGTAACATCTCACTTTCTTCTGTATCCTCCTTCCAAAGCAGCATGGGGATTTTGGACCTGGGTCATCCATATCCGGCCACTGGAATTTCTGGGGTGGCAATTGAATAATGGCAAAGGGCTGGGCCTGGATGAGTCATGCACGTTGTACAGTAGCAAGTTACCTTGCCATGAATAATCAATTAACATGTTTGGGGTGCTGTAAGTCGATCAGTAAAATATGGCATGTGAATCCTGGCAATAATTTGCTGAGAAACAGTAAGATCTGAGTCATTACCATTTATTTATTTATTTATTTCGATATTAATGCTTTGCTTTTCTCCCCAAAGCAGTTTACAACATTATTGTCCTCTCCTCAATTTAATCCTCATAACAACAACAACGACCCTATGAGGTAGATTAGGTTGAGAGGGAATGAGTGGCCCCAGTCAACCCAGTGAGCTTTCATTGCAGAGTGATTCAAGCCAAGGTCTCATCTGCTCCAGCACTCTAAACGGCTCTTCACTGTTAACAGCACTTGTGCTGATCAGCAGTTCTCAGTGCACATGCTGTGGGAGTGTTAATCTCCCTTTCTGTTTACGGACAGGTTCTACCACTTTCTGTGTGCAATGACCACTGCCTTCCCGGCTCCTGCAAGAAAAAGAAAGAGGGAGAAAAATTTTGCTGCTATGACTGTGTTCCATGTCCAGATGGGATGATCTCGGAGCAAATGGGTATGAAACAGAATGAACAGAGAAGTCGATCATATACAGTAAAATAGTATATTCACCTACACCCAAAGTGATCAGGAGTATCTGGGTATACCTGCCAGCTGTTTCCCCCCTCCACAATTAATAAGATTCCCAACCATTCTTTTGAACACAGTAATAATCCAAGATAATCCAACAAAAGAAATCTAACAATATGTTGGTTCTGTGATTTAGGCATAGGAAAATAGGAAACTGCTCTATAAGCAACTGCTTTCATTGCTGTCCTTTTGTCATATATGGAGATGCAGTTCAAGATTATTCACAGCAGCAGAGGTACAGGTTACTAATATTGTGGTTCATTGAAGCAAACTGGAAATATAGCTCCAGTGTTTGCATGCTGCTTTTTAATCATTCCCAGAGTTGAACCATCTTCTTGACCCTGGTGATCACTATCATAATCTGTAATACAGGCTTATAGGAGAGGAGAGGATTTCCTCTGCTTCATCTCAATAAGAATTTTGATTTCTCCTTTCCCCTTTGGGGGATTGTACCTGAAGGTCTTCTACTAAAACCGGAGAAATTTGATGAGTAAAACTGCAAGGATACACAGGAAACACTCTTGACTTTCCCCACTTTAAAAAATGCCTACGTTTCCTTTAGTGTCCATGGTCTTCTTGTAACATGTCACAATATTCCATGTCAGGGTATGAAGCAGGGAAGCTTTAGAGTAGCTTCAGAAAAGCTTCACTTTATTTATTTATTTGCTTACTTGTTTGCTTGCTTACTTACTTCAATAATACCCTCCTCCATCTCAATGGGGACTATGGATGCCTTCCCCCCATTGGAGGCACGTGATTCCCAGCCCCAATGAATTTACCCTTGGTGTAACCCATAGCCTCCACATGGTGCTGTAAAATGATGTTATTTTCTGGTGCAAGTGTTGAGTGCAAGACAGGGTAAGTACTTATTGACTGCCATGTCCCCCCCTCGATTTGGCCTCGGGCAACCCCTAAGGGGATCCAAATCAGCTGACATTGTTTTCTTTAACTCAGTTTTATCTTCACAATAATCTTGTGAAGGGGATTAAATTGTGACTGGCCCAAGGTCATCGCAGAATGTTTTCATAGTAGAGTAAGCATTCGGACCTGGATTTTCCAGATCCTAGTCTAACTTTTATGCATACACCAAGAGCAGCTAAATGGCAGGCAGAGACAAGGACTGCCAGTATTAGCCTTCTAAGATGTAAAGGCCACCTTGTCAGTAGAGAACTCCTAAGGATAAAAGGCCTACTCAAGTGTAGCCCAAGAGATCCAGTGATGAATGTGGCAGGAGGAAGGGGAATAAAAATACCAGATCAGGGAGAAAGGACGATAGATGGCAGTTGCCTGCCAAGGCCTAGGACTGCTGGGATCTGGAGGGACCGGAGTCTACCTAGATGTGAGAGATGGCATTCCTTGCTGTGTGAGCTAGGGTTTATATCCTAGGGACCTATCGCTGTAGTAAGGGAGTAGTGCCTAGAGACAGCCCCTGAGGAAGCTTGGGCAGGAACTTAGCTCTGTAGAACCAGAGCTCTGTAGAACCAGAGCCTTCAAGAAGCTTGACAGTAACATAGTAAAGAGTCCAGTAGCACCTTTAAGACTAAGCAGCTTTATTGTAGCATAAGCTTTAGAGAACCACAGCTCTCTTCATCAGATCCAGAGAGCTGTGATTCTCAAAAGCTTATGCTACAATAAAGTTGGTTAATCTTAAAGGTGCTACTGGACTCTTTATTGTTTTGCATCGACAGACTAACACAGCTAACTCCTCTGGATCTTTGACAGTGACAGTAGAGGATATGCAGATCTACAGGTGGTTCTGTAGCAACTGAACCCAGGTCTTTGTTACTGCCTGTGCATTATGCAATGATTCTGTCTTCCTTTAGGGCTGCTGAGAACCACCATGGCCCCATGGACAAATACCCCATATGACCCTGATTCAAACTAAATATCTGACAAATCTCTTAGCATCATGATACCATAATTAGAGTTATAATTGTTCATTAGGTAAGGAACATTAAAGTAAAGGGGGGAAATGATTAATGAAAATATTTTACTTACAATTTACACTATTCATATTGCAACATGATACGGTACAAAAAAAGTCCCATTGAGAGAAGCAAGAAATTAGACTTTCTCAAACAATCATCCACTGGAGGGTGGGGGTGGGGGAACCCTTCAAAATATTTCTACCCACCTAAAAGAAAAAAGCTCACAAAAATGTAAAAGTGCTTAATGAAGAAGGAAATTTGGGGAGAAGACGCATGTAAAATGAGTGTGAATCTGCAAGATTTATCCTGAGATTGCCCCTATTCTGCAGTGGTCATTCCCCCCCCCCCCCACCATCACAGGATGCTTTAAAAAAAATTTAATTGGCATTAGAATATTATTATCTTGGTATAATGTTATAACAAATACATGCACCAGCTTTTATTTTTTTAAAAAATAAGTCCCTGTTTCCTTTTATTGCAGAGATGTAAGGATAAAGGCATGTTCCTGCAAGAGAAATGCAATATTCTCTTGGAATTTTGTCTCCCTGCTCACCCGAGCATCTGCTTGCTATTGGAGAGGTCAACATATGACAGGAATGCTGAGTTGACAAGCAGCCTCAGGAGAACAATAGGCAAATGGTTTTTAGATACCTAATAAATTAAGCATCAATCCAACATCTGGTCCAGTGGGGGAGGAGAATTCTAATTCATGAAATTCAGTCTCATCAGATGTTATAATAATCTGAAGCCAATATTATTATTTATTGCAATTGGAAAGTGAAGATTAATAAAGATCACCTTGTAAAATTGTTGAGAGCTCATCTCAGTCAACAAAACTCAGTTCATAGCTTGCCTACTGCTATACACTAGTGCAGTGCCATCTAGGAACACATTTACAAGAGTAAGAACTTTAAAAAAGACACTCTCATGAGTGAAAAACCATCTTTATCCTGTTCTCCCCCACGTTCAAATTCCTTCCTTCAAATTCCTTCTCTCAATTTATCTGAAGACTTTTCAAAGAATAATCTTGGGTTGGTTTCCAAGATCTAGCTCTTGGTGGGCCCTTCCTCCAGTGCGCAGCTTCCATCAGCAGAACATCTCTCTTCCATTCAAGACAAACTCCTTCTATTAGAGGAAAGTTTCCTAATCTAATAACCACAATAATATTCATAACCAGTGTTCAAACTTTTAAAACCTTTTCCATAGACATTGGGTACAGTCTTGAAATATTTCAACAATTTCTCCTTTTTTTTTTTACAGACATGACTATCTGTGTAAAATGTCCACAAGATCACTATTCCAACTACTATCAAAATCAATGTGTTCCCAGGGATATCAGCTTCCTCTCTTACAAAGAACTGACAGGAGGCATCTTAGCTACTTTGGCTGTTTCTTTCTCACTGGTCACAGCTTTGGTGCTTGGAACATTTGTGAGGCACCAGGACACTCCCATCGTCAAAGCCAATAACCAAAGCCTTACTTACATTCTTCTAATCTCCCTTGTCCATTGCTTCCTCTCTTGTTTGCTGTTCATTGGGAAGCCTGGAAAGGTGACCTGCCTTCTCCGACAAATTACTTTTGGCATCATATTTTCGGTAGCTATTTCAAGTGTGTTGGCCAAAACCATTACTGTGGTTCTGGCCTTCATGGCTACTAAACCAAGGTCTAGGATAATGCCATTGGTGGGGAAAAGACTGGCATATTCTGTAGTCCTTTCCTGCACCCTTGTTCAAGTAGGCATTTGTGTCTTTTGGATAAGCAGTTCTCCTCCATTCCCAGATAAAGATATGCTCTCATCGTCCAGGATAATCATACTGGAATGTAATGAAGGGTCAGTTACCATGTTTTACTGTGTTTTGGGCTTCATGGGCCTACTGGCCATTGTCAGCTTCATTATGGCTTTCCTGGCCAGGAAGTTACCTGACAGTTTCAATGAAGCCAAGTTTATCACGTTCAGCATGTTGCTCTTTTGCAGTGTTTGGCTATCTTTTATTCCAACTTACCTGAGCACAAAGGGAAAATCCATGGTAGCAATAGAAATCTTCTCCATCTTAATCTCCAGTGCTGGCTTACTGGGTTGCATTTTTGCACCCAAATGTTACATCATTGCACTGAGGCCTGAGCTAAACAACAGGGAATTACTAATAAAGAGGAAAAAATGAAGACAAAACATGTTGGTCTCTGCATTCTTTCACATGCTGTTTCCTGACATAGCAGAGACCTACAATTCCTAAGGTTCCTTATCCAAAATCAGGCAATTAAACTTGTATGGACCTGATTTACATTTTTCAAAGACTTGTTTCCTTATTGTTTTAGTTAATTGTCAACAATCTTTTAAAATTGCTATAAGACATAGCCAGAAATATATATAGGAGCTCTCATTATGAGCACTGAATTCACTTCTTTCTAGCATGGGAGTAGACAGATTTGTGAATGAATGAATGCTCTCTCTTTCCTCAGAATTACAATTTTGTTAAAGGTGCCACTTCTACCAGAAGGACTGAAGATTCTAAGGAGAACCAATCCTATATACAACCATGTTTAGGCAGAAATAAGGAAGTCTGTGCCTGTGTTCATCATGGCCCATCTCCTTCTTGCAAGAAAGTACTGTGCAATATTAAAGATGAGTTCTCAGAAGTATATTCCACTGAATAGACCTGAGTAGGATTCTCAGTGGACCTCCTTATGATTACTCTATAAGGTTGGGTTCACATGACTTTATACTTAAATGTATCATAAACACAATATTGGGCCATATTTTCAACTGTCATTCTGTCATCAAATCAGGACATCATAATGAGGAGTTACAAATAGAGATGGGCACAAACCAGAAAAAAGCCAAACCATGTGGTTCATGGTTCGTCAAATTTCACGAACCACGAACCACAAACTTTCATGAACCTGCCCCTGGTTCGCGAACCGGTTCATTTGGTTCGTGAAAATGTCACATCCAGGTCAGAAAATCATCACTTCTGGGTCAGCAGAAGGTCAGTTCCGGGCCAGCAGAAGTTCACTTCTGGGTCAGCAGAAGGTCTGCAGGAAGTCCATCCCCTGTTGCCTAGGAAAGTGATTGATTGGAAACAGGCTGTCTGCCGTGACGAACCAGAAAACGAACCAAATGAACCAGCCTAGAAGTTCATGGCAGTTCATCAGAAATGGGATCTGACAAACAGTGGTTCGCGAACCACGAACCAGCCTGGTTCATGCTTAATTTTGGTTTGTATTTCAGTTCGTGCCCATCTCTAGTTACAAATACAATCATGAACTTTCTACTACAATGCTATGATGTTTGGAATATAAAGAATCAACGATTTCATCAAAACATTGGTTGAGTGAAACCTACCTAATGACCTCGGTTGAGAGGCCTTGATTAAATTTCCTTCTCTCCACTGAGTCAGTAGCCCAAAGTTTTGCCTTGATAATGAGTGACTGGCATTGCCTTAATGTTTCATTACCTCAGCACCACTTGTGCTTACTTTACCATTTACTGCCAACACTGGGAGGTGGCATTTCTCCAAAGGACCAATCAAACCAGGCCTTTGCAATTACAACTAATTGTCACAATTCCAGCAAGATTATCTTGGAGATGGTTTCAGAGGTGCTAAGTAATTTTTCCACAAGTTCTGTCCAGAAGGTTATTATTAGGTAGATGAAAAAGAAGTGGGCAGAAGACAGACGAAGAATCATTTACTACAGAGGAGGATAATACAGAAAAAAATCATTTTTTCTCTGCTGAATGGATGGTTTTGTGCATACACATATAGATGGGGGATGGGGATCTACTTTCATACAGAAACATCAATAGTCTTTGAATATGTTTTGCCCTGCTTCTTACACAGACCTGTTTTCCCATGTATTAAAACACAAATGTCAAAACTGATAGAAGGGAGGCCCAAAAGACTCTTTGAGATGCTGGAACAATGCAGAAAAAAGTGCCACATGTTCCCCTATTTCAAAGTGCTTTATTTCACCCCCCAATTTACATTCAGATACAGCTAAAGACAAAAACCCTCTGAGTATTTTAAGAGGCAAGACTTAAATCACCGTTGATCCTGTATTTTTGTGTTTAGATCAGCATTCCATACTCTTTCTTTTTAACCTTTGTATGAAGAATACAGAGATAAAGTTATCCCATTTAAAACAATGTGACAGATCTAATCTTTACCTAGCTAACAGCAGGAGACTTATCTGGAAGTCGGAAGTGACACGAGTGTATTGTCGGTGACATAGGTGTAAACTACGGGGGGGCTGAGGGGCTCGAGCCCCCTCAGATCTCACATGAGGGTCTCAGTTACAATAGCTGATGAAGCACAGGATTGTCCCCCCTTCCTGTTATATCATATTATAATTTCTATGATTCTTTGGGCCTTTGTTCCTGGTTTTTGCTTGTATGTATTAGTGTGTTTATTAAGAATTTATCATTTTTAAAGATATTGTGGTTTGTATAAACAATTTACAAATAAATGTTACAGAAGAATTAAGAACTCTGATATTTGATTTTGAAAATCAGGCTCCTGGAAGGCAACACACTAGCAACAATATATGCACCAAACAATGCAAGAGAAAGTTTTTATGAAAATGTTTTTCAATCCATTTTTAATTTTCAAGAAGATAATGATCTTCAGAGACATGAATGGGGTAATGGATCTAAGAAAAAGATAGGTAGGGGAAAAAACCCAAAGAAGGCAAACTCCCCCAAAATGTGCTCTCTCTCTTCCTATCAAGAAACTATTTTTGAAGTAATACCTTAAATAGTATATGATGGCTTCAGTGGGTTAAATGTCTAAAAGATTTTTGATCCTACAAAGGGAACACAAAGCTTACAAACTATCAACAAAGCTTGTGTTTCTTTTACATTGTGGGCGACTGAAGCAATTTACATAAATAAAAGAAAGGACCAGAGAGCATGTGAGATTTTGACAGCCATAAATCCAGGGAGCATTTACCTCAGAAGTCTCTCCCCTCTCTTCATGTCCCCCCATCTTCTCCAAAATGTGTTTAATTATATGGAAATGTTACAATTGGAAGATGCTTGTAGGATCAAAAATCTGAATATTGGAGACTATACTTTCTTTTCTGACAGACACCAAACACATTCAAGAATTGATATGTGCTGGATATAAAAAACATAAGTTATTTATATTGTTTGTTATATTATGTTTACTCTTTTTCTTTTGACATAATTATAATTGTGCTATTGTTTTTATTTTCTTTTTTCTGTTCTGCTTATATTTATAAAAATAAATTTTATATAAAAAAGAATTTATACACAGCCTTAAAATACTTTTGACTATGACACACTAATTAGCTTAGTCCTTAATAGAGATGGGCACGATCCGCATTACAATCGAAAAAAACCCACGATAATGGCGATTGTGCAATCGTGAACCGGCGGATCGTGCTCGGCCACGGCCAATGATCCAGTGATCAGCAGGGGGGGGGGGCTGGATCGGCGCGATTGTGCTTGGATTGGGAAGCCAGACACTCAGGTGCCAGCAATCTATTCCCCTGGCAACGGAGCCAGGGGAATGCCTGAGCTGTGTTTGCCCTCCTTCTGTCACCCTGGAAACCCGAATGGAAGCCCAGCTTTCCTTGATCAGCAGGGCTTCCTTCCAACCACAGAGCAGCAAAGCAGACACCAGTTGGGAGAAGACAGCCAGGGGAGGGAGGGGGAAGGGGGTGTTCTGTAGCCATGGGCACTCCAATCTCATCCCTGCAAACCCTGATCGGCAGCTCTGACAGCCAAACACAGGCCAGACCCCCCACCTCCTGAGAGGAGGCAGCTCGTCACTGTCACCCCGTGCCCACTGGGCTCAGCGGCCGCCACCAGCACCCACCTTCCCACATAGCTGGGAATAGCAGCATGCCCCGCTTTGGTCTCCACGATCCACGATCCATGGATAGGGAATGGGAGATGATCGGTGTGGATCGTTTATTGGGGATCGTCGCTAGCGCCGATCCACGATCAGCTGGATCGTTAATTTATTTTGGATCGTGCCCATCTCTAGTCCTTAACCCTGGCTGACTCCACCCATTTTCAATGTAGCAACAGTCCGATTGCAAGACCTCTGTTGGATATAAGTGCAATATAAGTGCATGGATACAATTTACATTCAGGGAATGTTAGAAGATTCCACTTCTAATGCTGTTCCATTCCTCAGGTTTCATAGGGGGAGAAACCAGAGAGTTAGAAAGATAGACTGGTCAGAGCATCTGTTTACTGTTTATTCCTTTACTGCCCTTTGATGTGTAGATTACTACTCAGGAGTAGAGATGGTCACAAACGTAAATACAACCCAAAAAACCCCATGCACCACGCTGGTTCGGGGTTCACAAACGGTATGCTTGTTTGTTGGGTCGTATTTACAGGGGCAGTTTAAATGGCCATTTCCCCAGTTAAATGGCCATTTAAGGGCCCTGCTGCAGCAGGTCCCGCCCGCCCCCCCTCCCCGCCACCTGCCAGCTGATAGTTTAAAGGGACCTGCCTGGCAGCCTTCCTGCCCTTCAAGAGGCTGAAAACGGCCTTCCTGCCCTTCAAATGGCTGTTGTGGCAGCCATTTGAGGGGCAGGAAGGCTGTTTTCAGCCTCTTCCATCGCCCTGCAGGCCCCCAGGGAGATGGAAGAGGCCAAAAATGGCCTTCCTGCCCCTCCTGGGAGGAGAGAAAGGATGCTGCGCTGCAGGATAAGATAAGTGTGGGGCTGGGCTGGGGCTGGGGGGGTAGGGGGGCTGGGGTTTGGGCAGTTTAAAGGGCCCTGCCAGGCAGGCCCCTTTAAACTATCAGCTGGCAGGCTGTGGGGGGGATCTCCCCTGCCACCTGCCAGCTGCTAGTTTAAAGGGACCTGCCGCTTGCAAGGCAGGAAAGGGCCCTTTAAACTGTTAAATGTCCATTTCCCTGCCACTTTTAAGGCCAGAAAGGGGCATTTAAACCCCACAAACTGCGAACCACGAACTGGTTCATAACCAGTCCAGTTCTGTGGTTCGTGGAACCCACAAATCACGAACCTGCTGGTTCATTGTTTTTTTTTTGTTCCATGTCCATGTCAATTCAATTCAAATACCTTTAACGGCATACAAAGATCTAAGACAGCAAACAAATCACTATAAAATTACATAAAATATCAGAAGTCAATATATTTATACAAAACTTGTATGAATCTTTAGCATACCCACTAAAAACTCTGCAACCAATGTCCATGTCTACTCATGAGGACTTCCTCCTCAGAACAGATCTGTAGGTAGGAAGCTCTCTTCACTTTCCTATCAAAGTATGGAGTTTCTATAATAAAGAACTCTGATTTCTTTTTTAAAACTATTTTTTTTCTAAAACTGCTTCCCTTTTAAAACATACCCTCACACCAGCCAGAACGCTCCAGCCACCCATCATCATGTATTCTTTGCAGTCAATGCTACTCTGTTAAGAACCAGTTTCTATTCCTTTTAACAGGGAAAAAAGTGAGTATTTTATTTTCCAGTAACCTTATCATTACATTGTATTTTGGAAATGGAACACTGGGAAAGGGTAGGCCTTATGTTTCCTTATTGAAATAGCTTTGTTTGGTTTTTGTGGCTTTTTTTTTGCTGGGTGTGGGAGAACAGTTAGTTTTTTTTCATGGTAATGTATGGGGGGGGGCTGCTTCAGCCACTCCTAAACCCCTCTTTCAATTTCCATTCCATGTTTAATGGAGAGGTGGTATCTATTGCAGAAAAGGACAATTCCTAAAAATGAGTGCTGTCTCTCTGAAGCAATGAGAAGCCCTATATGCATGAACAAGATTGGAAGAGAGGGGGTGCAGATCAGAGGCCTTTTAAAAATTTCCTTTTGCCCTGTGTCCAGGCTGTGATTTGGTTAATAATGTCTTTTAAGGTGGAGTTTAAGCAGTGTGCTAAGAAAGCAAGGTATATAAAATCCTAGGTAGTATAACTGCGAGTTTTCTTTGGGGTCATGACTAGTACTGTTCTGAATTGCCTCAAAATGTGCTTGTACTCACTTATAGGATATGTTTGAAGTGAGAAGATGGGAGTTTGCTACTACTTTGCACTCTGTACACTGCTCAGAAATCGAGTGCACGGCAACTGTTTTGTATTCTGCCCTGGTTCAAACTTCAACCATGCATTTACCAAATGAAGGCATCTGCAATGCCATAATTTAGTAAATTTCAGTACTAAGTCACCCTTATGAATAAGGCAGAATCAAGACTCCTGTAAATGAACATCCAGGAAAACTTTAAAAATGTTCCCTTACAGGCTTTTCTGTGTTGCCTTTCTTAGTGTCAAATTTGTGACCATTAATTTGTCCTATACACATGGTATGTATAATTATAGATCATAAAGTGACTATCCTAAAAGTGAATTTCAAAAACAGGACACAACAAGAGATCACTGAGATAGCACTATAACCACTGACCAACTCCCACATTTCCCTAGGTTTGGCCCAGCTCAGGGGCATTGTTAGGGGGGTCCCCATGGGTGCCTGGGTCCCCTTAAATTTGTGCAGAGCCCCTCCCTAAATCTTCCATGGCCCTGCCTCCATAGATGGTGGCAATGGAAGCCCCTCCCTGTGATGTCATTGGCTCCTCCCTGTGATGTCCCTAACATAGCAATATCTCTGGCCCGGCCCCAGCCCTCCCCCCGGGAAATTGGAAAGTCTATGCCACTGGTTAGGGGGGTCCCCATGGGTGCCGGGGTCCCCCTAAGTTTGTGCAGAGCCCCTCCCTAAATCTTCCATGGCCCTGCCTCCATAGATGGTGGCAATGGAAGCCCCTCCCTGTGATGTCATTGGATCCTCCCTGTGATGTCCCTAACATAGCAATATCTCTGGCCCAGCCCCAGCCCCCCCCCCCCCCGGAAATTGGAAAGTCTACTCCCCTGGTCGGTGATGCTCTAGCATATAGTTCCCCCAAATGCTATAATGTCCCTAGCAATTCACTCACATCAATTCCAAGTGCACAGAAAATGAGGTCAGCCCATCAGAACACTGCACATTGCTTCCCCCACTTACCTCCCACTGGTCAGCTGAGCAGTGTTGGGAAAGGCTAGCTGAGAGTGGGGGATTCCCTGCCACACTCAGGAACTTGGTAAAGCCTAAGCAAGGTTCATGTGAATGTGGCATTTTACCGACTGAAGTGAACTTGAAATTTCATTATCCGTAATAAACATCCATTTAAAGGTGCATCAAGCTCTTCAGCACAACAAGTTGTGAGTATAACATGATGTTTCACCTTTAGCCCGCTAATAACTGCAGGGGCAGCTGTGGCACTCCAGGGGTGGGTAGGTGGGTGTGCGTGTGCATGTGCATGTGTGGGGCACATCAGGAACCAAGGGGAAAATTTCTCACAAATATTTTATCTCCATCTTTTGTCTGCTTATGATAAACTAAATTTTATACTTTCAGACACAGACCTTTTTATTTTGAATAGGATGGCACTCTACACCCTGGCTGCTTGGAAAATAAGGGCAAATGTGGCAACTAGGAGAGTAAACACCTGATACAGTTCGTTGTCTTATAAGCTGCTAGAAACCATTTAGTTTTAATGTTTATTTTTTACATTTTAGGTAAAATGCATTTTATTGTAATTTTATTTATATGCATGTAATTATATTTGTATTCATGTGTTTTTTAAAAATCTTTTTAATGAAAGGTTTTAGATTGTGAAGGCCTATGGCCATGTACAATAAATTCTTTCATATGCAAATGAGGAAGGACATATGCCTTAAAAATATTGTGCATCATGAGAAAGGATGTTTTCAGAATGTTTTGGAATTGATAAGTGCACTGACTTCTGCCACCGTATTTTTTTGGGGGGGGTATTGTTTCTGTGGGACCTTTTCACCGCAGTGGCAACATGTGTAGTTTTTGTCAGTCATTTCAGGGTTAAGGGTTATCTAATCAGGATATCTGATTTTGAGCCTCATGCATAAGGTGAACTCATAGGTTGACCTGTGGCATCATCACCATCTGTTTTAGCTGCCTGTAAAGCAGCATTCAAGTTCAACATAAAAGTTCAGTAACAGTAACAGTAACAGTAACAGTAACAGTAACAGTAACAGTAACAGTAACAGTAACAGTAACAGTAACAGTAACAGTAACAGTAACAGTAACAGTAACAGTAACAGTAACAACATTCGCTTTATATACCACCCTTCAGGATGACTTAACACCCTCTCAGAGTAGCTTACAAAGTATGTCATTATTATCTCCACAACAAAACACCCTGTGAGGTGGTTGGGGCTGAGAGAGTTCATAGAAGCTGTGACTGACGCAAGGTCACCAAGCTGGCTTCAAGTGGAGGAGTGAGGAATCAAACCCGATTCTCCAGATTAGGGTCCTGCACTCTTAACTACTACACCAAACTGGCTCCAGCAGACATTACTACCAACAGACAGCAGATGATAATGCTCAGATCAATACCATGTGAAAATAACACAATAAAGAAGGGCACCGCATAGTAATAAGCAACAAGCAAGGTAGAGACTTACAGCAGAAAGCCTAAATGACCCACTAAACTTAAAGAACACCTTACAGCTGAAAATTAACAACCAAGTTTCTCTAAGTATTTATCAAAAATATATTTATATCAAAGCAACTAAGTGTTCTTTACATATAAACCACAGTTGTTAGTTACAAAGATAAAGCAATCAATAATCAATAGGTTTGAGCATCTCATAGATTTAAATGTCCCCATAATTGTTAGTTTTCAGCTGTAAGGTGTTCTTTAAGTTTAGTGGGTCATTTAGACCTTCCGCTGTAGATCTCTACCTTGCTTGCAGATCTATACCATGACAAACTTTACTTATTACTTACCACAGATCAGGTGTATTTTCTGGTCATTTGGGAACATCAGAAAAATTGGAAGATGTCCAAAACAGGTACAATTACTGGGTTTGATTTTTTGTATGCTTTCTCTTACATTATTACAATTGCATGGACACACATTAAATTAAATTCTGCCAATCTGAACTGCCAATTTAGACCAAGGCCAACATAATCAGCACCACATAGTTAGGAGGGTGTGCCACAGTCATTATGGTTGTTTTTTTTCCTGCTAGACAACAAATTTCCAGGGGTCACTATAAAAAAAAAACATTGTAAATAAAAACCCCATGTACCAGCAGGATGTGAATGCAGGGATAGACAGGGCTTTGTCAGTCTGCTCTATCATGATTTTTAGTTAACATTTATATGTAAGGTATTTACCCACTGATTCCCCAACATATTTTCACAAAGAAAAAAAAAATTAACAGGATAAAGGTTGGAGCCACCGAGTTTCTGCTATTTAAAAGGTAAGAAGATACCTTCTTTGACCAACTTGAAGTAGCGGCAGTAGTATGGAGGGAATTGGGTAAAATTAAGTAAAAAAAGCTAGCTGGATCCAAAATCATTCTGCACTTAATCACTTCTCTTTTCCTCCTTAGCCTCTTACCTCCACTTCATTTTGGGGGGGAAAAGATCATAAATGTTCTAAACTAAAATGACCTTACTGTGGAGTCCCTTTGTGGGACGGGGCTGATGAAACTCATTGCATCATTTTGATACTATTCTGCTACTGAAGCATCACAGTTTTGTTTTCCAATTGAAGTTTTAAAAAGAAAATCAGTTTGACTTTTAACTCCTCCCTTTTCATACACAGGTATAGTTCTTGGTTAAAGCTTTTTTTGAGGGTGTTATTTCTTTTTTAAAAGTTAAACTGGGCAAAGCTGTAGCTGGTTCATCCAGGGAGAAGATAGAAAGAAGGCAGAGAAATTATATTGTACAGAGTGCTGAAGGAGGAGGGGGAGGGAAGGTTCCATTAACTGAACTTTATGCTGACATTCCCCTTTAGGCTAAAGTTGGCTCAAGCACACCCACAGATGCATTTTCTGATTCATGGAAGTGAGAACTAAACTAACACTGATAGCACAGCACACTCTAAGAGACATGTGTGAATGGAGAAAAAGTTGGTCATGAAGTTGCTGGTACTGCTGTTGCTGCTTTTGATGCTGTGCCATGCCGTATGCAAGAAGCATTCCATTCATTGCACCACAACTATTGATTTTCTTCCAGTTACTCATGCATTTTATCATCCTGGTGACCTGATTGTTGGTGAGATTGTTTCTCAAGTCTTCTACGCATATGAAACTCCCTCTTTCAAGGAGGAGCCTACACAGTTGCTCATTTCTGAGCCCATGTAAGACATTCATTCATGGTCTTTGTACCATTTACTTATTCATCTAAATCTACAATGTATATGATATTTTTAAAAAGTATGGGAAGACTGGATCCTGTCTTGAGGACATAAAATCTATAATTTGATACATGGAAGACAGCAAAAGGACCACAGGGAGGTGGAGTTGAGAGAACAAGAAAGGGGAACAATGAGCTTACCTTTCCATTGACTTAATAGAGTAAAAGTGAAAACTTAAGCAGAGTTACAGCAATCTAAGCCTATTAACTTGAATGGGCTTACACTGAAGTAACTGTTTAGGATTTCACTGTAAAATACCTAAATGGTCATGTCCAAATCTTCACAGAATAGGGGGATTTTGAAGAAGGATTTGAAAGGAGAGAAAGAGATGAGATCATTCTGGTGGTCTGGGAAGCAGCCAGAGGCAAGAGACAAAATGGAAAGTATAGATTTTTGAGGAACCAAAGAACTTCGGTTGGCTCAGGTTGTCAGTCTAGAAAAATGAAGACCAGAGGCAGAGATACATCAGTGTAGGGTAATGAAGGAGAGGCAGGGAGGCCTTGAAGGAGTATGAGGGTAAAGATGAAGTTTTTGCATTGGCTCTAGCAAATGACAAGAACCTTGCATCAAGATATTAGAAAAATCATCTCATAGTAAGAATGGATGAGATGAATAAGTGATTTTTGTGAAAAAGCGCTGGCTGGAAATAGTGGTCCAGATGTGACAGCCAAAGAACACAGATTTCTGTAGTAAAGGCAAAGGAGGACCAGGACATAGACGAAGGGATTGGAAAGGAAGGAACATATTTCTCTAGTGCTGCAGTAGGCTTGAAAAATCTGAAATATATATATATGGACATGAAAATGGAATTCTGCTTCTGCAGTTGAAAAGCACTGAAAGAAGCTAAGTTTATGTTTCCTTCTGTATAAAATTTGTAGATATTTTTTAAAGCTCATTACTGACCATTGGGGCAGTATATGCTGTGGTCCCAGGCCCTTCTAAATATTGTGTCTAGATTATTCTTCTTAACAGATAGATTTTGACTGCTCAGGACATTTAGTCAAAGAGTTTTAATCAGAATAAAGGAAAGGAAGGACTAAATTTCAATTGAAAGAAACTAGAAGGAGGTGGGTTGGGGGGGGGACAAGATGCCCACAGAAGCCCAGCGTGCCTGCATTGTCCTCCCTCTCCCTGGCCCCTTTGCAAAGAAGAACCACCGAAGCTGAGTCCAAGCCTTCCCCTCCCTGAATGTAAATTTAATGCTAGGCTCGGCAAGGGGAGGAAGGCAAGCAGTGTTCATCTGCCTTATGATCAGAATGGCATGGAGAGAGGCAGCTAGATCAGGTTGATGTCTTCCTCCTGCATCTTCCTCAGGCGAACTGGCCAGTTAGCAAGCACACTCAACTAGGGCTCTCCATTGTGTGCCTGTTCTGGAGGGGGCCTCACAGCTCTGTGTTAAAAAAACTACAGATCAATTAAAAATGAAGTCAGCCAACACAGGTTTAACTCCAGAAACTCAGAGACCTAGTCCACCACCCCACAAGCAAATAAGAATAGAAAGGGGAAAAAATGAAACAAAAGAGTGACCCTTCAGCTGAGGAAACCCAATAACTTATAATGATGGTTGTTGGGGGTTTTCCGGGCTGTATTGCCGTGGTCTTGGCATTGTAGTTCCTGACGTTTCGCCAGCAGCTGTGGCTGGCATCTTCAGAGGTGTAGCACCAAAAGACAGATATCTCTCAGTGTCACAGTGTGGAAAAGATGTAGGTCATTTGTATCTACTCAGGAGGGGTGGGGTTGAGCTGAGTCATTCTGTGAGAGTTTCCCAGGGTGTGGAATGCTAATGGCGGGAGGCTTCACTGAGTCATTCTGTAAGAGTTTCCCAGGGTGTGGAATGCTAATGGCGGGAGGCTTCACTGTATCCTGAGGATACAGTGTATCCTCAGGATACAGTGAAGCCTCCCGCCATTAGCATTCCACACCCTGGGAAACTCTTACAGAATGACTCAGTGAAGCCTCCCGCCATTAGCATTCCACACCCTGGGAAACTCTCACAGAATGACTCAGCTCAACCCCACCCCTCCTGAGTAGATACAAATGACCTACATCTTTTCCACACTGTGACACTGAGAGATATCTGTCTTTTGGTGCTACACCTCTGAAGATGCCAGCCACAGCTGCTGGCAAAACGTCAGGAACTACAATGCCAAGACCACGGCAATACAGCCCGGAAAACCCCCAACAACCATCGTTCTCCGGCCGTGAAAGCCTTCGACAATACAACTTATAATGAGCTTACTTCCAGAGCGTTGCTGCAGCACAAGCCTGAAGCCGCTCTCGTGCAACGTGCAATGCAAAAAAAACCCCTGCAACAAGCAATTCCTTGCTCGGTAACAGTGGGCTGGAAAGTGAAACCGCGGCTCCGCCCTAAATGCTCACATAGAGAATAATGGGAGCTCTCTCATTGGCAGCCAGAGCTGTCTACCAAAGTTTTCAGGGCTAGGATTGGTGTGTTCCAAAGGCAGCAAAAGGCCTGCAGGTGGCTCCTACGTTACCTAGGGAATTGATTGCTTGACGCCAGGATGTCTGTGTTCATGGAGCAATGGACCAAAGGACCCACCCAAAAGTCATGGCTTCATGAAAAATATGCCTCCCACAAGCTGCCTGTTCATAAACACTGAACAGGGCAAGTTCATGTCAAATTTAGGTCCAGTTTCCGGTCCGTGTCCTATTGAAAATAGAGAAGCACAGTGTGATGGAGAAGCTCCTTGTAGGAAGGTGGGTTGAATGAAGGACATATTTTGGCTCTTTGGATACCAAGAAAGTCTGTAACTCATTATAGATCAATGCCAAGAAACTACCAGCCTAATTTGGCCTTGGCTTTTGCTGTAAAAGAGATAAATGGGAATCCCAACATCTTACAAATATCACTTTGGGCTTCCACATGCTCAACAACTATTATAGTTCAAGGATGACCTATGAAGCCACTCTGAGGGCCAAGCTAAAAGTGACAAATGACACTTGAATGGCAAGTGTATTTCTCCCTGTTCACTTGCCCTCCGCTCAATCCACTTGCTGTTCAAGTGTCATTTGTCACTTGTAGCTTTGCCCTGAGCTTCCTTTCCACACATTGGGATTTTGTGCCCAATTTCAAATGTCATAAACAGATTGCAGTCTTTGGAGGACTGAGTTCAGAAACATCTGCTAATATTGCCAGCATAGTTGTTGTTCACAAGATGATACAGGGCTATGGAAATTTGACTCAAATGTTATGATCAACTGTATTCATCCCAAAGCACTGAAAAAAATTAGCACTTTGCATGGACATATATCCTATGAAGACATCCTTCTTATTTCACTTCCCTAGTGCCTGTTAAGAAAGGATTTCCTGTAAGAAAGTCACATAGTATTTCTATAAAGTTATGGCATTATCTGTGTTTAAAGTTTGGAGCTATGATATAAGCTGATCATGGTCACATAGGCACCTCTCCACTATTCATAATTCCATTTTAAATGTATAACTCACCACTGTATTTTTATGGCAATTAGATGAAAATTATTACTGGTGAATAGTAAACCAGTGTTTATAAGCACAACTATAAGTAACTATAAGCAACGGTCAGTCTGACTTCTGTTGCTGGGAAGATATTAGAACAGATTTTAATAGGATCAATATGTAAACATCTGAAGGACCGCTCAGTGATCTGGGGAAGTCAGCATGGTTTTGTCCCTAACAGATCTTGCCAGACCAACCTGGTTTCCTTCTTTGATCGAGTGACCAGCTTACTGGATTGGGGAACTCTGTTGACGTGATTTATCTGTATTTCAGTAAAGCGTTTGATAAGGTCCCCCATGACATTCTGATGGGCAAACTGGAAGACTGTGGACTGGACTATAGGACAGTTCAGTGGACAGGGAACTGGTTAGAGGACCGCACCCAAAGAGTGGTGGTCAATGGCATTACATCAGATTGGAGGGAGGTGTCCAGTGGGGTGCCGCAGGGCTTAGCTTTGGGCCTGGTACTTTTCAATATTTTTATCAATGATCTGGATGAAGGAGTGGAAGGGCTGCTCATTAAATTTGTTGATGATACCAAATTGGGAGGAGTAGCAAACACCCAAGAAGATAGAATTAAAATTCAACAAGACCTGAATACTCTGGAGAAGTGGACAGCTGTGAATAGGATGCAATTCAACAAAGACAAGTGCACAGTATTACATCTGAGCCACAAAAATGGCAAACACAAATACTGGATGGGGGGGTACACTTCTGGGCAGTAGTATATGTGAAAGAGATCTTGGGGTAAGAGTGGACTGTAAACTAAATATGAGCAGTCAGTGTGATGCGGTGGCAAAAAAGGCCAATTCAATCCTGGGTTGTATCAAAGGGGCCATAGCGTCAAAATCGCAGGAGGTCATAGTCCCTCTCTATACTGCCTTGGTCAGGCCGCACCTGGACTATTGTGTGCAGTTCTGGAGGCCTCACTTCAAAAAGGATGTGGATAAAATCGAGAGGGTGCAGAGGAGAATGACGAGGATGATCAGGGGTCTGGAGACAGAGCCCAACGAGGAAAGGCTGAGGGCCTTGGGAATGTTTTGTTTGAAGAAGAGGCGATTGAGGGGGGACATGATTGCTCTCTTTAAGTATTTGAAAGGCTGTCATTTGGAGGAAGGCAGGGAGCTGTTCCAGTCGGCAGCAGAGGGTAGGATGCAAATCAATGGGCTTAAATTACATGCACAAAGGTACCGGCTGCATGTTAGGAAGAACTTTTTCATGGTCAGAGTAGTTCAAAAGTGGAATCAGCTGCCTAGGGAGGTGGTGAGCTCCCCTTCACTGACAGTTTTCAAGAAGAGGCTGAATGAATATTTGTCAGAGATGCTTTAGGCTGATCCTGCACTGGGCAGGGGGTTGGACTAGATGGTCTGTATGGCCCCTTCCAACTCTATGATTCTATAATTCTATGATTCTATAACTATAAGAGCTAGATTGAAAAAAGAGAAGCACAGTGTAGTGGAGAAGCTCCTTGTAGGATGGTGGGATGAGTGAATGAAAGATATTTGCAGTTTGGATACCAAGAATGTCTGTAACTCTCATTATAGATCAGTACCAAAGTACTACCAGCACATCTTGGCCTTGGCTTTTGCTATAAAAGAGATCAATGGGAATCCCAGCATTTTACCAAACATCTCATTAGGCTTCCACATCCTCAACAGCTACTATGTTCCAAGGATGACATATAAAGCCACCCTGAGCTTGCTTTCCACACACCGGAATTTTGTGCCCAATTTCAAATGTGATATACAGAACAATCAGATCGCAGTCATTGGCGGACTGAGTTCAGAAACATCTGCTGATATTGCCACCATAGTTGCCATTAAAAAGATGCCACAGGTAAGACATCCATATAGGGCTATGGATTTTTGACTCCTTTGGCATGTGATTGAATGATACCCTGCGTTCCACCAGGAAAAAAAATATTGTATCCTTTTTTCCAGCTCACATATGGATCATTTTCCACAGTGCAGGGTAATAAATTGCTATTTACTTCCGTATATCCGATGGTCCCCAATGATGCCACTCAATATATGGGAGTTATCCGGTTATTTCACCATTTCAGATGGACATGGATTGTACTGATTGCAACAGATGATGACAATGGGGACAGGTTCTTGCAAATCATGCTGCCAATGCTTAATGAGAATAGCATCTGTTTTGATTTCATAATAAGATTACCAAAACAGACTAATATGCAAGGTGCAGTAGATGCACTTTTAAGGCAGACAGAGAATATTCCTATTCACACTCCAAGTAAAGCCAATGCATATTTTGTACATGGAGAGAACCCATCCATGAACATTTTGAGACTACTCCTGTTTTTAGCACCTTTAATTTCAATTCCACCTGTGCATAAAGTATGGATTGTTACATGCCACTGGGACTTTGAATCAATCTCTGTCCAAAGGGTTTGGGATATAGAAACCTTCCACGGTGCTCTCTCTCTTGCAGTTCACTCCAATGATCCTCCAGGATTCCAAACATTCCTGCGGTCCATAAGTCCTTCCTGGGCAAAAGGAGATGGTTTTATCCAGAACTTCTGGGAGCAGACATTCAGTTGTTCACTGAGAAATCCAAATATTCATGGGGACAGCAAGAAAGTGTGCACTGGAGAGGAGAAGCTGGATTCTGTTCCAGTGACTTTGTTTGAAATGAGCATGACTGGCCACAGCTACAATGTCTACAATGCTGTCTATGCAGTATCACATACTTTGCAGGCTATCTACTTATTCAGATCTAAACATAGAAGAATGGACAAAGGATGGAATCTAGAGTTCTATAATGTGCAACCCTGGCAGGTAATTGCGTCTTAAAAGACCCTATTTTTCCCATCAGACTTGGTTTATTTATCATTTGGAATATTTGCACTACGTATCTCCATCTCAAAATGTTTGTAGTATTGGGCAGGCTAGATAAATTGAAGTTAGGTCACTGGTGGCTTTATAGATAAGAACCAGAAAAACACTGAATTTCACTTCAACCAAACTGGGACCCGATGTGGATCCAGATTATCCAGAACCAGGGGAAATTTCTGAACAACCTCCAGAAGAAGATTTAGGTACAGTCCATTACATCATTGTTATAACCCTTGCCTCTTGGGGCCGTGTGCAGATCCTTCTCCATCCTGACTTGCCACCTCCTTCTCCCACCTGTGGCTCTGCTCAGCCTCAAAAATAAACTGGACAGAGCCTGGTTGCTTCACTGGCCCATCTCATTCTCTTTCAGGGGATGTCATCATTCTTCTCTCTTTCTGTCCAAGACTAGCCCAGTGTCTCCTCCCTGGCCCAGCTCAGAGGCCCTCTTTTTTTCCCCTTCCACTCACCTCCTCTATCCCCAGGGCCTCCACCAGGGTACTTCCCAGCTGCCGGAGATCAGACAGCCAACCACCAGATCACCTGGCTCCTCTCCTTGGCCTTCATTGGACAGGGCCGGCTGAGCTGCACCTGAGCTTCCAGCATGCTCCTGGCCCCTCCTTTGCTGGCCCCAGCCAGGGTCTTCTCTGCTAGGCTTCTCTTGGCATCCTCCACAGTAGCTCCCACTGCATTCTTGCCTCTCTAGAGGCTTTATGGCACATTCACTGTGAGCCAGGCTCTCCACTGCTGTTCTCTATGGCAGCCTGGTGAGTCAGGGGCATTTTGTTGCTCCTGGGTGTGGGGCCAAAAATTCCTCTGCAGTCTGGGTATGAAGGGCTGCTGTTGTAAACTGCTGCAGGCCTGTTACAATCTCACCAACCTGCAAGCAGCTGAAGCATAGACAATCATAACCAGATGTAAGACAGAGTCATACTGGTGCGTGTCATAATTTATAAAAGGATGTATGCACTACAGAGTTATGAGCCTCAATGTGGCAAAAGACAAGTTGTCACTCTTATTCAGCTAAGATGTTATCAGCCACAATCATCTATTCATTCTTAGCCATTGTAATGGTAAGATCATTGTAATGGTTTCATCATTTAAGTGTAATTTCCTTATCTTTTCTCTCTCCACTAGTTGCATCATTTTCTAAGGAACATCATGTTCAACAACAGTGCTGGAGACACTGTGTGTTTTGATGAAAATGGAATCCTGAAAGCTGGGTTTGATGTCACAAACTGGGTAACGTTCTCAAATGGATCTTTTCTTAGAGTCAAAGTGGGAAAGATGGATCCTCAGGCTCCTCAAGGCAAAGAGTTGACCCTTAATGATACTCAAATTTTGTGGCATAGAACATTCAACCAGGTGAGACATAGACGGAAAATAAATGATGTGCCTGGGCACGTTGGTGCCCACAAGGTTCCCTGGGTAGTGTAGTCTTACAAAGAATAGCCGCTCAATGTGATTCACCATCATGAGAAGAGCAATGGGAGGAATTCTCTTTCTTGCAAAAAGCCTCAGGGAGCTCGGGGCAGGAGGGGAGTAACAGGATGCTGGAAATCCAGGATGGAATTTTGCAAGAGCAGTAGAAAGAATTCCCCCCACAGCTCGTCTCTTCGGTAGAGAATTGCATTGACCAGCTATTCTCTCTCTCTCTCTCTCTCTCTCTCTCTCTCTCTCTCTCTCTCTCTCTCTCTCTCTCTCTCTCTCTTTTATATGGCTATTGCCTTAAGCAGAAAGCAAAATGAGAAGAACCTTGCTAATATCATGTCTCTGAATTATTGCTCCTATATATTTTGCCACAGAAAGAGTAATGGAGTAATTTGTATCCAATAATAACCATGTCACCTGTGCTCTCGTATTACGTAGTTCCATATTTTTAAGTAGAGGAATGATTAAGCAAGCCCTCAACTCATTAAAATATGGGACACTCTATAGTCATATGTTCAATGGTTTCAGTTTTATCAAGTGGCATTTGCTTGTTCTTTTAGCATATGGAACCTTGTTGTATCTTCCCTCCAAAACGACCAAGGGAAAAGCATTTATTCTTGTCAGAGTAAAAGTTCTTCTGAGCTTTGGTACTATCAAATGACCAAAATACTTTGGCAGTTGCATTGGGAGGGCAACTCCTAAGAGTGGAACATGCCCTCTGTGCCCTAACAGATATATTAGTAATGTTCATCTTCCTGACTTGCATTTTTATTTGCCTAATTATATCTTTGTTCTGTATAGTAATGACCATATTGTTTGTTATTCCTAGGCATTTCATTTTCTTTCCCAATAGTTGATCCCATTGACTATTATATTTATCTGCCTGAATGAGTCCAAGTAGATTTTAAAATCTTTACTTTAAAAAGAAATGTTTTTACTATGCCTTAGCTTCCATTGATGTTTCACCCAATTCAACTCTCAGATCTAATCCCAAAACACATCTGCGAGTAGTCGATAAGAGTTGTAAAAAATCATACAGGATTGTAATCATACAGTTGTAAAAAATCATCCACTCTCTCAAATGTGGCCTGAACCCAGATTTCTGCACCATACAAAAATTGATTTAGAACCTTGGCATTATATACCTTCAAGGCCAAGGGGACAAATTCGCCTCCCACTGTATAAAAACATTTTGCAATTGTCCTCCCAACTCCCAAGCCAGTATTCCTCACCAAATCCAAATGTGTTTTCCATGCAAGGGATGTGTCAAAATGGATTCCCAGGTATTTAAATTGGTTCCATAGATTGCCCTGCTATATACCATCTGAAGATGTTTCCCCTTTTCCTTTTATTAAATATCATGACCTTGGATTTCACTACAGTAATAGAGAAGCCTTCATGGTGACAGTAATACTCAAAAGTTTTTAATTAATTTCTGGAGTCCCACAACTGATCTGGTCTTTATCACTGCATCATCAGCATACAGTGACCAGCTGTTCTAGTAAGAATGCACTACCCGGAGAACACCTTGGGACCCAACATGTGAAGGACACATGTGTGGTGACTCAAGTAGTTTGTTTGGCTCATAGAGGCAGATTCTAAGTGTATAAATAGTAGAAAAAGTAAAGCTATACAGCGTCTATTTTAGAGCTCAGTCTGCCCTTGACATATGGGGAGAGATCATAGAAAATGTTTGTCAGCATCAGTTGGATTCAACCTGGTTAAAAAAAAGCAAGCGGAGTCCCCTTTGACCACCCCCAAAAAACTTTAATGGAGATTATTATTATTGTTGTTGTTGTTGTTGTTGTTGTTGTTACTATTATTATTATGTTTCAATTTATAAACTGCCCATCCTCAGAGGCTGTGGGCGGTGAACAACAGTTAAAATCAATAAAAACAAGAAAACAATAATTCTAAAATCAACATAAAATAAACAATAATGAAATAAATTAACCAGACACATTAAGGTGCAATGGTGGGGAGAACCCCCCACCCCAAAGGTGGGAGGCCGACATGGCACCACCCCCTTCAACCACCGAACGCCTGGCGGAACAGCTCTGTCTTACAGGCCTGGCGGAATGATAATATGTCCTGCTGGGCCCGTGAGAGGACATGGTGGGGGAGGGGAAATGAGATGCTTCCAACAAGACCTTGAGTGTCCCCCATTTGTCATTTATTATTGAAGAATTTTGTTTTTTAAAAGAAACAAGTCCAAATAGGTGATTCATCTTTAACATCCAATTCAGTATTTTAGGACTGAAGGCCAATATACTGAGGGACATCTTTCTTTCACAACACTCTAAAGTGAGCTGTGGCTCATGAAATCCCATGCCCTACCAAAAACTTTGCTAGTCTCAGGGCTTTTTTTCTGGGAAAAGAGGTGGTGGAACTCAGTGGGTTGCCCTCAGAGAAAATGGTCACATGACTGGTGGCCCCTCCCCCTGATTTCCAGACAGAGGGGAGTTTAGATTGCCCTCCGCGCCACTAAGTGGCACGTAGGGCAATCTAAACTCCCCTCTGTCTGGAGATCAGGGGGCGGGGTCACCAGCAATGTGACGATTTTCAAGAGGTTCCGGAACTCCATTCCCCCGCGTTCCCCCTGAAAAAAAGCACTGGCTAGTCTTATATGTGTTACTGGACTCTTGGTCCTTTCTACTGCTACAAACAGACAAACACAGCTATCCATCTTGATCTATCTCAACACTGTAAAAGCTTCTGGAATACCTTTCATTCTGAGTGAAGATGTACTTGATAATAATCATCCTTTTTGCTTATGGACAGGAAGTGCCCCTTTCCCTCTGTAATGAATATTGTCATCCTGGCTACAGTAGGAAAAAGAAAGAAGGGAAGAAGTTTTGCTGCTATGATTGTACTCAGTGCCCAGAAGAAACCATTTCTCAGGACAAGGGTAAGATACACAATTAACGCAGATGTCATTCATGTCCTTCGTAAGAATATATTGAGGGGGGAAATCAAGATAGTGATAATTCACACAGTCAGTGATCTTAAGGGAATGGGAATTTCAGTGACTCACTGTTACTCTTCCATGAATAATGAGATTAATAAAGAGATTAACAGTATTCTGCCTAAATTACAGGTTAAGTGGCGGGGGGGGGGGGAGAAGTTAAATCAATAGCTGGATGATTCAGAGTGCCCATTTGTTTAAATTTAATTTAACTAGGGTTGGCAGCTCTGTCTCAGCAATGCTGGGACCTTGGGAGGGGGGTGGAGCCTGAGTAGGGAGAACATTTTATTTGTTTATTTAAATATCTTGCACCTGGACTATTTTAATGATTATCTCAAATTGTATAGTTTCATGATTAATTCATAAAACTGTATTTTATGAATGCTGTTAGCCTCCCTGAGCCCATTTTTGAGGAGGGCAAGGTATAAATAAATAAATAACATCAGTAAGGTAAAAATACCATGGAGATTAGAGGAGGTTCCTAGAAAATTAATGGTGGTCACCTGCAGGTGATATGAAAGCATCCATCACACTGACCACAATTGGGTAACTGGAAACTCCATGCTGAATCCATGTTAAAGCTTCATGTTACTGGGTGCGGTGGTGCTGGTACAATAATAACACCTATATTGCAGTTAGGGGGCTTAAATAACAGGAATCCAAAGGCCGCTTGATGAATTCATGATTGAGATGAGGCATTAACAAAGGACTTCCTAGTTCTTTAGGCTACATAGTCCAAACTGTGCATTCATTTGAAATATCAAGAATTAAAAAAGTCCTCACATGTTCTGAATACCTGTACACTTCTTTATATCATTTCTCAAAAAACAATCATTTTCCTGAAGTCTGTATTTGAAAATAATAATAATAACTATTTGATATTCTAGATCTTGGTTCTCTAGATATTGATCAAAGTCTTGAGATACTAAAGAACTCCTTTTCTTTCCAGACATGGATGCCTGTGTTAAATGTCCACAAGATCATTATGCCAACAACAATCGAGATCAATGCATTCCAAAGGTCATACACTTCCTCTCTTACAAAGAACCATTAGGAATCCTCTTAACGAGTTTGGTTATTTCTTTCTCTCTGATCACAACTTTGGTAATTGGAATTTTCATAAAGTACCAGGAGACTCCCATCATCAAAGCCAACAACCTCACCCTCACCTACATTCACCTCCTCTCCCTTCTTCTTTGCTTCCTCTGCTCCTTGCTCTTCATTGGACAACCTTCACAAGTGACCTGCCTTCTCCGACAAACTATCTTTGGTATTGTCTTTTCTGTGGCCCTTTCCAGTGTGTTGGCCAAAACCATCACCGTAGTTTTAGCATTCACGGCTACCAAACCAGGATCCAAGATAAGGAAATGGATTGGGAAAAGAACGGCCAGTTCTCTTGTCCTTTTCTGCTCCTTTATCCAAGCAGGCATTTGTACACTTTGGCTAAGCAATTCCCCACCATTCCCTTTTATGGACATGCATTCGATTACAGGGGAAATCATACTGGAATGTAATGAGGGCTCTGTTACCATGTTTCACTGTGTTTTGAGCTACATGGGCTTTCTGGCCATTGCCAGCTCCATTGTGGCTTTCTTTGCTAGGAAGTTACCTGACAGTTTCAATGAAGCCAAATTCATCACCTTTAGCATGTTGGTCTTTTGCAGTGTTTGGTTGTGCTTTGTTCCAACCTACCTGAGCACCAAAGGTAAATCGATGGTGGCTGTAGAGATTTTTTCTATCTTGGCCTCCAGTGTTGGCTTACTGGGTTGTATCTTTTCCCCTAAATGCTACATCATTATTATGAGACCTGAGCTGAACAACAAAGATCAAGTAATGAGAAAAAAGTAATGAAAATATAAGGTTATTTTCTAGTTTCAGATAAATTTCTTCAAAATGTAGAAGATGATATTTCATAAGAGCCATGTAGAAAATTGTGACAGGGACATTATATAACCTGACCCTCTTAAGGAGATGAGTGGTGTGGTTCAGTATCCTGGAATATTTCTTTTTTTAAAAAAGTATTTTATAATTCATAATTTTGTTTGGGGAGGGGAGTGTTTCTCCAGCCGAAAAAGCACCCTCAGAAAGCTATGCTGAGAATCATAGGCTCTGCATGTCCAAAAGAAATGGGAGATGTGAGCTTTCGTATATGGAAGGGAATTAGGCGAAACTGCATGAAAAATCTGTCTGCATCCAACCCAATGTCTATGGTTACCCAAATGTCTCTAACCCCTGAGATAAGGAGGGGTCCTCAGAGTGTTTCACTCAGTACAAACTGGATAACTTTATTATTTACATCCCCTGCCTGATGCATACCAGAGTTCCAGATTTGGGGTGTCACTTTAAAGTTAAAGTGGTGTAGGTCCCAGACAAAGAGTTAAACATGTAATTCAGGTTTTATTATAACTAGGTAAAGGAATGGGGGAATAGTGACAGTTACAGATAGAAATAAGAAAACAACTATTAAAATATAAAAGAATAGTGGGATATTGACAGAGAAACATTTCATTTCATACAAGTTAGTCAAACATTTAAAATGTATATAACGTACATTTATATTACTTATATTACGTATATTACTTAGTACTAGCTACTACTGTTCTAATGACCTAAGGGTATGACAATGTATGTAAAATAAACATTCAAGCCTGTCTTGAAGATGATGATATCCGTAACAAAGTTGGATAAAACAGAGATGGTGTGAAGAAGCCTTGTGCATCTCTGGGGTATCGGTCAGATATTTTGGGATCTCTAGGGTTATTTCTATACCTCAGAATGCGGAAAAAGATGAGAAGTACAGGGGCATTGCTGTGTGCATCCATCAGGATTGGATGTGGAGTGAAAAAAATTATTGGTGGATCTTAGCCAATAACTAATTGGCAGGAAAATTAGTTTATGAGGAGGGGGATTTGATGGACGTTAGTAAATGTCAGAAATGATACTAGTGACAGAGGTACAGACAGAGCCACAGGACAAAATGCAAGATCTCAGATTTCAAAACCCTTTGACACACTAGTAATCTTGGGGAGGGGGCAAAAATACTATTCCAGACCGCTCCTCTTTATACTGCATATGAACATTACAGATATGAGATGGCCCCACTTGAGTACACTCCACAGAATTACCTAAAGGTAATCTCATATAAACCTGGCTTTTAACTAACAGAACTGGATTTGATATCTCATGTCACCACAATAATTGTCGAAGGCTTTCACGGCCGGAGAACGATGGTTGTTGTGGGTTTTCCGGGCTGTATTGCCGTGGTCTTGGCATTGTAGTTCCTGACGTTTCGCCAGCAGCTGTGGCTGGCATCTTCAGAGGTGTAGCACCAAAAGACAGAGATCTCTCAGTGTCACAGTGTGGAAAAGAGAAGAGATGTAGGTCATTTGTATCTACTCAGGAGGGGTGGGGTTGAGCTGAGTCATCCTGTAAGAGTTTCCCAGGGTGTGGAATGCTAATGGCGGGAGGCTTCACTGTATCCTGAGGAGGTTCTTTTGCATATGGATTGGTACTTGATGTGCTAATCTTCTCTGCAGGGCTATTGTCAGGGATAGAATGTTTTGTTAGCCTGGTGTTTTTCAGAACTGGCAACCATGCTCGGTTCATTCTTAAGGTTTCTTCTTTCCTGTTGAAGTTTTGCTTATGCTTGTGAATTTCAATGGCTTCAAATGACCTACATCTCTTCTCTTTTCCACACTGTGACACTGAGAGATCTCTGTCTTTTGGTGCTACACCTCTGAAGATGCCAGCCACAGCTGCTGGCGAAACGTCAGGAACTACAATGCCAAGACCCCGGCAATACAGCCCGGAAAACCCACAACAACCATCACCACAATAAGCTTACATTTAAAAGGTGAAAAACACTGCCCACTTGCCACTATAGATATGAGTACAACAGGATGGTTCATAAGAGCAAGTAATTATTCAGAATAATTGATCTTGAGTAGACATGGTCACGAACAGCATTACGAATGGAAAAAACCAACGAACAGGCTACTTGGCTGCTCTCAAACGAGCTGTTTGTGAGTCACCATTCCAGCCGAACAGGTGGTCGTCACAAGCCTTGTTCATTGTGCTTGGCCGCCATTTGGAAAGCTAGACACTCAGGTGCCTTCAATCCATTGCCTCGGCAATGGAGGAAGGGACTGCCTGAACTCTGTCTGCACTCCCTCTGTCACACCAGACACCCCAATCAAAGTCCAACTTAGCTTGACGGGCAGGTCTTCTTTCCAAGCGTGGAGCTACAAAATCGGTTACAATTGGTAACGTGGGAGCAGACACCGGGGGGGAGGGAGGGAGGAGGGGGTGTTCTGTGGCCATGGGAACTCCAATCTTATCCCTGCAAACCCTGTTAGGCAGTTCTGACTGCCAACCACAGACCTGCATTTCTCAATCAGACCTCTGCTTATAAAAGAGCACTGCGCTCCCAGTTCTGGCTTTCACTTTCAGCAAGCACTAGAGCGGGACAGAGCTGTTGATAGCCTATTGGGAGAGAGGGAGGGAGAGTGCATTGGAGCTGAGCTTTTTTCTGTGTGTGGTGAGTGGGATAGGGAGCTATCTCCTCTGGTTCCAGGGCTGCTGCCAGGCCCTGGGGCCAAGCTCAGTGGGCACCTTGGCTGAGGGATCACCCTGAATATTGTTATTATTATCAGTATCAGTGCCTGAACTGGGCAGGTTTCTGGGTGTACTGATCTAGGGCTCTAGCCCCAGCCTGTGGTTCCAGGGCTGCTGCCAGGCTCTGTAGGCACCTCGGCTGAGGATTCACACTGTTTATTATTAGTATCAATATCAGTGCCTAATCTGGTGGTCAGGCTTGTGGGTGTGCTGGGCTAGGGCTCTAGCCCCTCCCTCTGGTTCCAGAGCTGCTACCAGGCTCTGGGGCCAAGCTCAGTGGGCACCTTGGCTGAGGGCCCACAGCGTTCTCTCCTTTTCTGTCCTCCTTAATTCTAGTTTGGTGGCACAATGAGTCTTCATGTTCTGGTGGCTGCCCCGGATGGTTGTGGGGTGAAGTGCAAAGGCAGTCCTCATGGTTTACTTGTGGAAAGCAGTACTTGGCTTGGCTTGGGGCAGCAGAGAGTACTCCCGCGCCCCCAGATTCACCTGTGGGGGTTGTGGAGGAGGCCAAAGAGTTCTTTCCACTGGGGGGAGAGAATCTTTCTCAACATTTTGAGGAGAGGGTGGGTGACGGATCCCTTGAGGAATGGTTTGTGTTTTATGAAAGATCCCTCCCGCCCCCATCCCAAACTCTCAGTGGTGTCCCTGCCTGTAGTCCATCCCTCACTCAGTCGTCCATGGCCAGCTTCGCAGTGCAGCCCATAACCTTTCATCCTCCTTCCCCTGGGACAATTATTGGTCCACATTTTAACGCCTCTGTATGGAGGCACTCAGGCCCTTCCTAATGACCCCCATGTGGTGTGGTGTTGTGCCTGTGATGTCCTGGTGTGCAGGGGCAAAAACATGAAGCACCTGTCATCGACAGCCCTGACTCAGCACCTGAAGACACACCACCCAAGATTGTGGTCGCTGTCCTCACTCAGTGAAACATCCGTTGGGGGGAGAAAGGGATGACCGGTTCTTCTGAGCAGGGAGCAGTGGGAGGGTCACCAGAATCCACCCCAAGCAAGAAACCTTGCCCTGAGGGTGACGCTGGTGGGAGTGGAGCGCTCAGGCAGGCCGCGCTCGTGGAGGTTGCCCCTTGGGGTCTGGGACAGCACTGCTTACAACGGTGAGGTTGAGGGCTCAGGAGGTGGATCTTTGCATCTTGGCAGAGACAATTTCCCTACATGGCTTGCCCATGTCCATCATGGAGTGCGTGGGCTTCTGCAGGCTTCTAAAACATCTTGCCCCTTGGTTCTCCATGCTGTCACTGTACTCCCTTGCCTGTCGAGTCCTGCGGTTATCTCGAATGAGGGCTGGCACGTTTGGGTCAGGTTTAGCCAGGCCCACTCCCACTGCTAACAGGCCTCTGAGGCCTTGCTAGGCCTTCCTGGCACAACCAAATCATCATGACACCTCCTTTCTGCAAAGGCAGGAAAGTGGGTGATGCTGGTGGCAGCCTCCTTTGGGCACTTGTGCCCAAGTGCCCAACTACAGTAGATGACCACATGTAGTTGAGCTGCACGGTGGCCCTATCCATTGCAAACACTGTGCCCTCTGAGCAGGGGGGAATGGGTCCCTCAAATCATGTCCTTTCCGCAAAGGCAGGAAGGTGGCCGATGTCAGCTGCTTCCCCATTTCTTTCTCTCCCTCTCTGGAACCACTCTGACCCATCCAAGCAATGTCTCCTGTCCCATCCATCCTCTTCTTTCCGTGAATGCAGGAAGGCAGTTGGTGTCTGGTGGTGCTGCCCAAACTGTTATGAGTAGTGCCCATACTGCCTGCACAGGTGAGGTGTCTTGGAGTGGTGTGGAACTGCTCTGCCCCCCTCATTTCTCAGGACTGCTGGTCCCTCTTTCTAACTCTCCCTCTGTGGAACCAATCCAACTGTTACGAACGACCTCTCCTGTCCTGCCCATCCCCTTCTTTCTGCGAAGACAGGATGGCGGGTCATGTCAGCCGCCGCTTCACGAGGGATTATCATGTTACTACTCCCTCCTTCATCACGAGGGACATCTCGGCTGCAATTGCACAGCTGATTGTATAGTATAGGGATACAACACGGTTGCACAGCATGGTGGCTCCCCTGTCAACGGGACTGACTGGACCCCTTTGAGCCGGGTGGGAATGTGTTCTGCAACTCCAGTCCTTTCTGCAAAGGCAGGAAGGTGGGCGATGGCAGCTGCTGCCACTGCCCTATTTCTTCCTCTCTCTCTCTGGGACCACTCTGACCCCTCCCAACTACCTCTTGCTTGGGAGCTTTCCAGTTCATTGTCCATGCCTCTCCCTCACAGGTACTGCAATGAATCCCTTCCTAATGACAGGCACCGCCCCGTCCTCTCCTATCCGTAAAAGGGAGGTGGTTGATGCCAGCCGCTGCTGATGGATTGGGGTCTTCCAGGCCCTGTTGCAGGATCTTCCAGGTGTGGCTCATGGCCGCGACTGGAACTCCTTGGTCCCCCCCTCCCACCCTGACCAGTTCGTGTTCCCTCTTTCCTCCTCTCCCTCTCAGGTACTGCCATGAGTCCCTTCCCCACCACTTGTACCACCCCGTCCCCTCCTTTCCGTGATGGCAGGGACGTGGTTGATGCCAACAGCTGCTGACTCAGGGTCTTCCTATCCCCCTCACAGGATCTTCCAGGTGCAGCTCATTGTCATCTCCGAAACCCCTTGGTCCCCCTCTCCCACCCTGACCACTTCATGTTCCCTTTTTCCTCCTCTCCTTCTCAGGTACTGCCACAAGTCCCTTCCCCACGACTTGCACTGCCCCATCCCCTCCTTTCTGTGATGGCAGGGAGGTGGGTGATGCCTGCAGTGACCAATTCGGAGTCTTCCAGGCCTTTTTGCAGGATCTTCCAGGTGTGGCTCATTGCCGCACCTGGAACGCCTTGGTCCCCTTCTCCCACCCTGAACACTACATGTTCCCTCTTTCCTCCTCTCCCTCTCAGGTACTGCCATGAGTCCCTTCCCCGACACTTGCACTGCCCCATCCCCTCCTTTTGTAATGGCAGGGAGGTGATTGATGCCAGCAGCCACCAATTTGGGGTCTTCCAGGCCCCCTTGCAGGGTCTTCCAGGTTTGGCTCATCACCGTGCCCAGAACTCCTTGGTCTCCCTCCACCTTACTGTTATGCACAAACTTGTGCCCTAGGTGTCCCTCTCGCCAATCACAATAAGAGACACACACCACGGAGTCCTGTTGAATTGAAGCAGAAGAGATTGTTTAATTTAAACAGTGTAGGAGCAATTTACACAGGAGTAGGTGGACTCCTTGTGTCCAAAGCTCATCAAAGCTACAATAGAAGTGCAAAGCAATTAATACCCTCAAGTTAATTATAATAATATTACAATATTCTAATATTTGTTATCTTATTGGCTCGTAATCTTTGACACAGGTGTCTAGGGTTGGTTTGATTGGAAGATGCAAGTCTAGGTCAGCTACATAATTGGGGAAATTCCAAGATTTGCAGTTCCTTATCTTGTCCTTGTGCCTGTTCCCCTCGGAAGGACACCTTCTGTGGGTGGAAAGGAACGTTCCCCCACTTATCTGTCCTTGTTCCTGTTTCTCTCTTTCTTAGCCTTGAGAGAGAGAGATGATACTAAAATCAGCTGACCTAGTTTGCTACATTAATCAGTTTTTACAGAGTTTTAACATGTTTTAACATACATTCTTCTTTGGTCTTCTTGTTTCAAGTGTCATATTCTTACAGGTTGCATTACAAATACTACATTTGCTCCTGAGCATAGAAAAAGTGCAAGGCATGTAATACTGAAAGGCACAAAATTGGTATATAAAATCCCTTTCTTTAAATCCATATTCTTCATTACCACCCAGTGGCTGCAGTCCTCACCCACCTTGCTACATAAGTGGATAACTGGTCTGCCTCCAACCCAGAGGCCTGGTGGGCGGGCACATGAGGGGTGCTGCTGGTGAGTGGCCAGACCCCCTGCCCCCAAGAAGGGTGACGGCCCACCACCACCTCCCCAAGCCCACCAGGGATGGCAGCCGTAGTCCTTACCCACCTTGCTGCATAAGCAGATAAGTGTCTGTCTCCGACTTGGAGGCCTGGCGGGCAGGCACATAGAGGGTGCCACCAGCAAGCTGCCAGACACTCCACTCCTGAGAGGGTGAGCAGCCTGCCACCACCTCCCTGAGCCCGCCAGGCCTCGTGGCCGCAGTCCTCACCCACCTTGCTTTGTAAGCCGATAAGTGTCCGCCTCCAACCCGGAGGCCTGGCAGGTGGGCACATGGGGGGTGTTGCCAGTGAGAGGCCAGACCCCCTGCCCCCAAGAAGGGTGACGGCCCACCACCACCTCCCCGAGCCCACCAAGGATGGCAGCCATAGTCCTTACCCACCTTGCTGCATAAGCAGATAAGTGTCTGTCTCCGACCTGGAGGCCTGGTGGGCAAGCACATAGAGGATGCCACCAGCAAGCTGCCAGACACCCCACTCCTGAGAGGGTAAGCAGCCTGCCACCACCTCCCCGAGCCCGCCAGGCCTTGTGGCCGCAGTCCTCACCCACCTTGCTTTGTAAGCCGATAAGTGTCCGCCTCCAACCCAGAGGCCTGGCAGGTGGGCACATGGGGGGTGTTGCCAGTGAGAGGCCAGACCCCCTGCCCCCAAGAGGGGAGGCAGCCCACCACTGCCTCCCCAAGCCCACCAGGCCCGGTGGCCGCAGTCATCAACCACCTTGCTGCATTAGCAGATAAGTGTCCACTTCTTATCTGGAGGCCTAGTGGGTGGGCACATGGTGGATGCCACTGGTAAGCAGCCAGACCCCCTTCCTCCAAGAGGGGAGGCAGCCCACCACCACCTCCCTGAGCCCACCAGGGACAGCAGCTGCAGTCCTCACCCACCTTGCTGCATAAGCAGATAAGTGTCTGCCTCCGACCCGGAGGCCTGGCGGGTGGGCACATAGGGGGTGCCACTGGTGAGCAGTCAGACCCCCACCCCTGAGAGGGTAGGCGGCCCACCACCAGCTCCCTGAGCTTGCTAGGCCTGGTGGCTGCAGTCCTCACCCACCTTGCTGTGTAAGCAGATAAGTGTCCACCTCCAACGCGGAGGCCTGGCAGGTGGGCACATGGGGGGGTGCTGCTGGTGAGTGACCAGACCCCCTGGCCCTGAGATGGGGGGCGTCCCGCCTTCAGGACCACCGCACAGGACCAAAGTGTACTGAGGGGGTGGCTCCGTTTGTGTTGAATGGGAGTTTCCTGGGGGCGTCCAATTTGGGAATGTATAACTCAGAGATCCATATTGCAATCTTAAGCAAACTTGGGTGATGGCTGGAGAAGAGCCTGCTGCACATTCCCTGTGAATATGGGCTCTCTAAGTGCTAAGGGGGGCACTCTGGTGCCGACGATCTCTGGACACCAGACACATTCATTAATGGGACATGTTCGGTTTCGTTCATCTGTTTGTGTTCGTCATCAGGAATTAACAACGAACAGCCTATTTGTTTGTTTGTTTCCTGTTTGTGCCCATGTCTAATCTTGAGTATGTGGCCATGGTGTGGCATCCTGAGATTCCTGAGTTGGTTTGTGTGACATTAACATTTATCAGCTAACTTTCAAACTTGTTCTCAAGTACAACATTAAAATGGAGGGCAAGCTAGTAGCTTTGGTGCCAGCCCTTACTTTTCTCAACACAGTGTTCTGCTGAAATAAGCAGAGGATAATGAAAAGCGGTCTTCAGGCCAAAAGTTACATTAGCAGCCAGAGCACACCTGGCTAGCTCTTCTATTCAAGTGGGAACAGCCACAAAATCTGACTTTGAACAAAAAGCAGACAATTAGAATATTGTGCATCTTTTTAAAATGTAATTATACTTTATAAAAATGTGTTTTAATATCTGTATATACCCATCTCCACTGAAATAAATTAGGTCTTTTTGAAATTGCCAGTTAATCTGAAGCTACCCTCATCACCTGTAACCAGAAGGGCGTGTCATAATTGAAATGATTGTTTGTTTCTGGTTCCCATTAGATTTTCATAGGTCAGAAGCAAAAAAAAAAATCTGAAAGATGTTATAAATACCTAAGAAAGAATTGTTTGCCAGAATAGACAAGGCAATAGACAGAATAGACAGAATAGACAAGACTTTATCTTTAAATGTAAATTATGTTGTTTCTCAACCTTTCATTGGACATCGCTGTTTCTAATCCATTTGCTTTTCTTCATTAGCTTTCTGTTTCTAGGTTTTTCATTGTGAAATGTTAGATCCTAAAAGATGCTTGTTGTTTATTTAATTCTTTTAAATCTCTATATGCCAGGTACTAAACCTATGCCACATATTAAGAGAGGGGAAGGAATCCTGAGCTTCTTAGAGGTAAAGAAAGCTAATAATGTCCAAAAGAAATAATCTTTTTTTACAACAAGGCAGAATGCTCTATAACTAGCTACACAGCTATTTTTGTAACTGTTATTTCCTTCCAATAAACTTACATTGAGGTCCGACAATGACTGGTTCACTCTGAAAGGAGTCAGTCAGTTTACGTTGTACTTTTGTACACTGATGAACAAGAGGTAGTAAAATGATCCATTATTAACTGAACAAGTAGAAGTCCCTTACAGACTAAGCTGTTCACAACAATAACAACAGCTCTTCAAAGAAAGTTGCTTCAAATGATCGCTAACCAAATAATGCTGTAGTTGGAAAGAAGATTCTGCATCTGAAGGGGAAGTTCTTCCATTAGAATGGTGCAGAAACTGCTGCTGCTTCTCATACTGCTGCCTCATACAGTATGCAAGAGACATTCCCTTTATTGCTCAACGGAGAATGATTCTCTTCCTATTCCTCATGAATTCTACCAGCCAGGCAATTTTATCATCGGTGGGATTGCCTCTCAGGTTTTCATCTTCCACAATGCTCCCAGTTTCAAAGTGCCACCTGCACAGATGTTGATTAATGAACCTATGTAAGGCTTTCCAAAATATCTGGCCTCTGCCTAGTAGACCTTTCAGTCCAATCTTTGAGATCGATGAGACAGCAAAAGATGGAGAGGTAGTCTGATAGGGAGTGAAATGTGTATTCAGTCCAGCTGTATGTCCTTATGCTTTGTATAGAAGGCAAGGGAACTAAGGAATTGTGCTGTAGTCTTCATGAGGTAAGCAGGTTTTGAGGAGGGTTTTATAAGATGTTAAAGAAGTATCCGGAACGACTCCCTGCTGCTCTGGACTTCAGCCTAGGACCCCCCCCCCCCGTGCCAGGACAGGCCCGGGAGCCAGCGACCCCCCTCTGGGTCCGGGGCCCTTACCTGGGGGGAGGCAAGAGCCAGGGACGATGACAGCAGAGCCGGCGGCCACCCCACCGCTGAGACACACCACGCCACGCCACTCGCTTGCTGCTCGGATGGGCTCTGCACGGAGGCGGTGGGGCGAGGAGGAGGCCGGACTGCCGGTGAGAGGCTCCACAGCAGCGGAGGAGCTGCAACCAGAGCAGAGCACCCCGGCGACCGGAAGAGCAGTGGAGTCGCCGAGCCAGAACCAGGGGGTGGAGTCCTGGGGCGGCTGGGCATGGCCAAGGAATAGGACAGGACAGGGGCTTGACGGGCAGGCAGAGAGCCAGTGCATGGGGAAGAGCACAGGTGGCTGGGGTGAGAGGCACAGGGAGCGGAGCGGGACAAGGGCAGATTGGCTGCCCTGGAAAGGGGTGGGGGATGAGGGCGCTATAAAGGCGAAGGCTCCCGGGGATGCTGAGGAGGAGACGACGGGTGGAGTAACTTGAGAGGAGAAAGATAGAAAGCAAACCCAACCCGCGAGCAAGAAGGGAGGCAGGTGACGTCAACCACCTCCCTGCCTAGCTCTGAGGCGAAGGAAAGCCCTCCCGACAGCGCCCGGGAAGACAGCTGAGTACAGGGCTGGCAGCACTGGCAGGGTGGTGGCTCACAAGAAGTAAACTTCGTGAGGGTGTTGTGTGATGTAAATCCAAACAAAAGTGTAATAAGGGAAAGAATGAGGGGGGAGAATGCTTTGAAATGGTTAGAGGTGGTAAACTTGGAGGACTGTAGGTCAGGGAGGTTATCAAGTCTATCACTGGTTAAGTTGATAATGCCCTCTTCCATCGTTTAGCCCTGAACAAGAAACTATACAGTAATTAACAGTTTCTTTCAAATAAAAATTTATTTAAAGCTAATTAAACCCTGCTAATTAATGAGAGTGTCTTTGATTTGGAAAGATGGAATAAGCTGCACTAATACTAGCTGGGAAACATAATAGTTCTCACAATGAACATGATTCCCCAATTACTGTACTCATCCCTCGCAACACTCTTAACATTGCCATTTTAAGAGTTTTCCCATTAAAACTTGAGGGAAGCTGACCAGTGTCCAACCTGTGTCAGGCATCACTTGTAGCTTAGCTCTCAATATCATTTTATGATATTGTGCTAAATATCTGAAATATTTGCTCCAAGGGAGTCACTGAAGATGAGGGTTTAGATTGGAATATGGTAAACCAAAGTTGCTCCCAGATAGCTCTGAACTATCTTCCTTGCTACTGCTAAGGCTTAAGAGAACTTTATCTAAACCTGTTTCTTCCTTGTATGAAGTGCATCTGAGAAAGTCTAGGACATATTGAAGGGCTTTTTTGAGAACTATGGAGGATGAGACTGAAGAGGTCAAAGCTGGAAACCTTAGTCAGAAATGGACATCCACTATTGCTCAAGGTTTCCCATATAAATAATTTAAATAAAGGACAAGTAGTGAAGGACAATTGAAAAATATTTTAAATTTTAATAACTAAATTCTATAGTTGGAAAGATATGTTAAAATGTACTCCTCTGTAATGGTGTACTCTTCTGTAATGATGATAACATGGCAAACCATGGGAAAACAGCAGGATTTTGAAAAGAGAAAATTTGATTCAGCATAATAAGAATTACTCATTAAATGCCAACTTTGCTTCCCTTGTATGAATTTGTAAAAGAATTTTTATAAACTTTCACATTTTTAACATGTACTCCAAATCAAATTACAAAAATCTACTGAATTATAAATGATTCTTCCTGGAGAGGAACCCAAATTAAACCAAATGTCGATGTATTGTCGAAGGCTTTCACGGACGGAGAATGATGGTTGTTGTGGGTTTTCCAGGCTGTATTGCTGTGGTCTTGGCATTGTAGTTCCTGACGTTTCGTTTGTGAATTGCACAGGGAAGCCATTGAAATTCACAAGCGTAAGCAAAACTTCAACAGGAAAGAAGAAACCTTAAGAATGAACAGAGCATGGTTTCCAGTTCTGAAAAAAAAAACAGGCTAACAAAACACTCTATACTCAACAATAGCCCTGCAGAGAAGATTAGCACATCAAGCACCAATCCATATGCAAAAGAACCTCCTCAGGATACAGTGAAGTCTCCCGCCATTAGCATTCCACACCCTGGGAAACTCTTACAGGATGACTCAGCTCAACCCCACCCCTCCTGAGTAGATACAAATGACCTGCCAACATCTTTTCCACACTGTGACACTGAGAGATCTCTGTCTTTTGGTGCTACACCTCTGAAGATGCCAGCCACAGCTGCTGGCGAAACGTCAGGAACTACAATGCCAAGACCACGGCAATACAGCCCGGAAAACCCACAACAACCATTAAACCAGATGTCATTCCTGTATGAAGGTAATGTCAAGGAACGGAGATCCGTTTTCAGATAGATATAATAACGGGGCAGGAACATAACTTGGAATAATGAACATACTTCTAGACATTATGAATAAAGTCCAAAGTAAGTACATTTTCCGTTGTTCACTGAAACAGCCAAAGACTCTCATTGCAGGTCAATGCCAAAGAACTACCAGCATAACTTGGCCTTGACATTTGCAGTACAGGAGATCAATGAGAATCCCAGCATCTTGCCCAACTTCACTTTGGGGTTCCATATCCTCAATAGTTACTATACTGCAAGGATGACCTATAAAGCTACCCTGAGTTTGCTTTCTGCACAGCAGAGATTCATACCCAATTTCAAGTGTGATACAGAAAACAAGCTGATAACAATAATAGGAGGACTGGACACTGACATCTCGGCCAATATAGCTACCATCCTGGCCATCTACAAAATATCCCAGGTAAGGACATTGCCCCAAGAATGTGGATTTTGCACATCTTTGGAAAATAATATCACATTGTTTTAATCTTTCCTAAAATACCAACATATGTACCTTTCAGCTCACTTATGGATCACTTTCACCAGTTCAGAGTGACAAAATGCTCTTCCCATATTTGTATCAAATGGCTCCAAATGAAGCCTTTCAATACATGGGTGTTATTCGCTTACTTCACCATTTCGGATGGACATGGATTGGGCTTGGAGCTATGAACGATGACGATGGGGACAGATGTTTGCAGACTATGGCACCATTGCTTTCTGAGAATGGTATTTGTTTTGACTTTACAATAAGAGTCCCAAAATTAACGTATCTGGAAGAGGAGGCAGACTTGCTTTTGCAGCAACCAGAGATTTATGCCATTCATGCTAAGAGCAAAGCTAACGTATATGTTGTATATGCACAACCTACATCCATGTTTATTTTGAGAGTGTTGCTATGTGCAGCACCCTTTATTTCATTGCCTTCTCTGCATAAAATCTGGATTATTACATCCCACTGGGATTTTGAATCATTTTCCTTTCAAAGAACTTGGGATATCGAGGCTTTCCATGGTGCCCTATCCTTCACAGTGCATGCCAATCAGCCACCTGGATTCCAAAACTTCCTTCAGGACATCAATCCTACTTGGGCAAATAAAGATGGTTTTATTCACAACTTCTGGGAGCAGGCATTTGCTTGTTCCCTGACAAATCCAGCTGTACATGGAGACAGCAACAAACCCTGTTCTGGCAATGAGAAGCTGGACTCTATTCCTGTGACTTTGTTTGAAATGAGCATGACTGGCCACAGCTACAGTATCTACAATGCTGTCCATGCTGTAGCACATGCTCTGCACACCATCTACATATTTCAATCCAACCGTAGATCCAAAGAAGTTCCAAACACAAGGTTGGTAAAAGAAAAGCAAGTGCAACCGTGGCAGGTAATTACACCTTTAAGACGCAAAGAACACTGTTTTTGAAGGAGAGTTTCAGATGACGAAGGGGTGAATGGAGCTCAGCCTTCTTAAAAGAATTCCTCCAAAATCATGGGTTTGGATAGTACAAGCTAATCTCCCTAGAAAAACTCAAGGTGGGGGCATTTTGATGACGAAAAAAGACTGTACCAGAGTTCAAATGAACAAAACCTACATGAGTTGGGGTTGAACTGAAGATGAGATTTGCATGAGATTGAGTGGGAAAACAGGTCACTTCAGTTTTTGACCTTATTATTCATTGATTTTTTTTACTTCTGAAACCACAAGAAGGAAATTATATATGTCTCAGAAAACAAACTCAACATACTAATAAATTAAGATAAATAGATAAACATCTGTGAAGTCAGGAGGACACTGCAAAATATATTCAACCCACTTTTGTTCTTTTCTTTCATTTTCTCTATCAACTAGCTCCACTACTTTCTAAGAACCACCATATTCAACAACAGTGCAGGAGACACTGTGTGTTTTGATGGCAATGGAGAATTAAAAACTGGATTTGATGTTACCAACTGGGTCACTTTCTCAAATGGATCTTTTGTTAGAGTAAACGTGGGAAGGCTGGATCCTTGGGCTCCTGCAGGCAAAGAACTTACCCTTTATGATGATCAAATTGTATGGCATAGAACATTTAAGCAGGTAATGCATAGAAACAGATGCCTTGATTCTCTACATTTACTGAGAAAAGATCCATGTTATCTATTTCAGAATTCTGCCCACCCTTTAGGGGATGTGGTGGATCTCAGTAAACCTTGATCCTGTGAGTCTCTATAATGGCTGTCTTCTCCACAATTCCATTCCACTCCATTTCTGTGTGTGAGAGATCTGTACGGCAACTGGAACCTTTTTGCAACCATGGAAGTGCTCTGCTGCTTTTTGAATGAATATCCCAGTATCTTGGTTTTAGGATCTCCAACCCTACTTGCTACTCTCTCCATCCTCATAGCTTTCTTCACTTGAGATATTTAACATTAGTTGGAGTACTGAATTGGCAGTTCTGTCTCCCACTGACATAGTTACAGCAATACTTGATGAAGTAACAGCAAGTGTAATAATCTTTTGTTGGTAAAGCACAGGGAAAATTAGATTTATAACACGGGTCATGCTCCATCTTTCTCCTGTGTGGTGGAGAGTGTCCTCAAGTCATAGCTGACTTATAGTGAACTCTAGCAAGATTTTCATGGCAAAATGTAACACAGGTGGTTTGCCATGGCCAGCCTCTGCAACCCTGGCCTTTGCTGGAGGTCTCCCATCCAATTACTAACCAAGGCCGGCCCTGCTTAGTTTCTGAGATTTCACGAGATCAGGCTCACCTGGAATATCCCGGTTAGGGCACCTTTCTCCCTAAGCTGCTTATATTATTTTCCTGTCTTCCATTTCATTCTCACAACAAACAGCATGTGAGGTAGTTAAGAAGACAGACTCTATGACTGCCCCATATTTTCCCAGGAAGCTTCCATAACCAAAGTGGTATTCAAACCCAGGTCAACAATCTTGGAATAATGATACTCTCTCAGCCTAACAGACCTCACAGTATTGTTGTTGTGAGATCTTTATGGGTTCACCATAACTCAGCTGTGACTTGATGGCTGTGATTTACAATGGAAGCAAAGTTTTAAAAACATGAAGGTAGTAAAGGGAAGTCGACACTTTCCTAGCTTGGACTGAGGACACCCAGATTTGAATACAATCTTGGCCATGGAAGTTTGCTCGGTTAACTTGAGCCAATTATACTCTCTCAGGGCCAAGCTACACATGACGAATGACACTTGAACAGCAAGTGGATTGAGTGGAGGGCAAGTGAACAGGGAGAAATACACTTGCTGTTCAAGTGTCATTCGTCATGTGTAGCTTGGCCTTCACTCTAACCTACCTCACAGGGGGGTTTTGTGTGCATAAAATGAAGGAGAGAAGAACATAGCTGCCACTGGCAAACTTAGCTTCCAAATTGCATTGAGAAGTTTCGGGAGATAACCTGGGACAGGATTTTCCAAATTCCTGTCATCGTCCCAAACTTTCTGACCAAATTTGAAGTGTCTAGCTTTTTTTTCTGATGAACTACGCTTGCCAGAGACAAAAATAGCTTCCAAAACAAAAAAGCAGGAAGATGTTGATGGTTTCTAGACATTCTGTCAGCTAGGATGTTCCAGTTACTTTTGTGTTTGGTATTGCAGCTCTTAGAACTATGCTGAAACAGGTAGCCAATTCTGTGATTTCCAGGTTTATATGCTGATCAGTTATGTGTCACACAGATAGCTGGAATAGATGCTCCAAATGTCAGGGGAAATATCTTTTCAAAAAAAAACTGTGCCAGTATGACATCAATTCCAGGGAAAAACTGAAAGTGACACTAGGTAGCTCAAGAAATTACTAGAAACTCTATTGTGAAAATTAGATCTTTTAGAAGCCATTCCTAGAGGTACCCGCTGTCATTTCCGGAGGTTATTAACTTCTGTGGCAGAGTAGGGGTTTGTACATGGGTCTTTAAGATCATAGTCACTCTAACCACTACACATACATGCTCTGATAGGTCAGGAAAGTTGATATCCCCTCCACCCACTTTGTCCCTGTGTGTGCTGCCTGCCCTTTCTGGCTTATCGTGAGTAAACACTTAATACTACTGCAAAGGCCAGACGGACATTAGTGACATAATCTGTATCAGGATGGTCTGATTTTCTTCATTTCTGGCACGTTATACTAAAGTTGGAATCCAGCTTTGGGACTTTGAGCTAAGCAGGGCAACTCTGCTTGTCTTGTGTGAGATCTGATGACATTGAGTAGCCTTGAAGTAGTTTGTCCCTGTTCTGTGCTGATATTTTGATATCGGTTCCCTCAACACTCCTTGAGGGTACCACTTTTATTGGTATAACCTTTGTCCCACATTCTGCTTAATTGTAACATCTGTATCTAATCCTTGAAAACTGAAGATAGTTTTTGCAGGGTGTAAGGTATTGGCCTTACAGAATTAGTCATTTTTTTAAATATTGTTACCTTTATTTGGTTTCCCAGTTTCCTTATCTGGATTGGGAAATAAATAGTATTATCAGGACTGAAACACATTTCAAAAATATTCCCCTTTTGAACAACCAAAAACTCTATGACTGGTCTCATGGGATTTCTAAAGGGGGGGAAAAGCCATTCTGGGATTTTGTAAGCAGGGTAAAAAAGTGGCTTGTTCCAAAATGTTCTCATACTTCCATTCCAATAATGCAAAATGTGTCATTATGTGATGCTTAGGAAATATCTTTTAATTTTAATGTTTGTTAATAAATAGATACGGCCCCGTTCAGTGTGCAATGACCAATGCCCTCCGGGCTACAGCAGGAAACGGAAGGAGGGAGAGAAATTTTGCTGCTATGATTGTGATCCTTGCCCAGAAGGAATGATCTCTGAAGAGAAGAGTAGGTGAATGAATGAACATCACAGCTAATTATAGATAGATATAGTTACATAGATATAAATAAAATTACTATAAAATGCATTTTACCTAAAATGTAAACATTAAACAAAATTAAAACCAAATGGTTTCTAATCTATGTCAGGTGTTTACCCACCTGGCTACTACATTTGCCCTTATTTTCCTAGCAGCCAGGGCATAGAGGGCCATCCTATTCAAAATAAAAGAGTCTGTATCTGAAAGAATAAAATTTAATTTATCAAAGTCAGACAGAAGTTGGAGACCAGATAAAATATTCGTGAGAAATTTTCCCCTTGGTTCCTGGTATAAGGGACAATTATAGGGCATTATTAACCAAATTAATTTACATAGATATTCATATTCTAATCATCATACAAGTGAGGCACCAAGCTAGTTCACAACAACAATTCCTCCAGCATTTTGTTTCTGCAACAACCCTACGAGAGAATAGGAGTGAAAAGTAAGTGATTGGCCCAAAGACATCCAATCAGACTTCCATGGAGGAATGGAGATTCAAGTCTGGGTCCCTCAGCTCCTAGTTTAAAAAGTATACCAACCGGCTTTCTGAACTGTATTCTAGACAGCTGAAAGTGCTGTAAAGTCATAGATGCCTAATATTGACCCCTACTGAGTTTTTTAAGGAACAAGAAAAATAGAGGTTGTTTGCTATTGCCAACCTCTATTTTATATCTGTCTGTTTTATTTTCTGCACAGAAGTTGGTCAATATCTTATAACGTAATCAAACAATTCTGGTTTTGTTTCAGATATGGATGCATGCATCAAATGTCCAGGAGATCAGTATTCTGACAACCAACAAAAAAAATGCGTTCCCAAAGGTATAAGTTTTCTGTCCTACCAAGAACTTTTAGGGATCATCTTGGCCAAACTGGCGATCTCTTTCACTCTGGTCACAGCTTGGGTGCTTGGAGTCTTCATAAAACATCAGGACACCCCCATCATCAAAGCCAACAACCGAACCCTCAGCTATCTCCTCCTCATCTCCCTCCTGCTTTGTTTCCTCTGCTCCTTCCTATTCCTTGGACAGCCTGTAAAAATGACCTGCCTTCTCCGACAAGTTACTTTTGGCACTGTGTTCTCTGTGGCCCTTTCCAGTGTGTTGGCCAAAACCATCACTGTGGTTCTTGCATTTATGGCAATCAAACCAGGATCTGTAATAAGAAAATGGGTAGGGAAAGGAATGGCAAATTGGATTATCCTTTCCTGCTCCCTTATTCAAGCGAGTATCTGTACACTTTGGCTAAGTAGTTCCCCTCCATTCCCAGACACAGACATGCATTCAGTGAAAGGGAAAATTGTACTGGAATGTAATGAGGGCTCTGCTATCATGTTTTACTCTCTCCTGGGCTACATGGGCTGCCTCGCCACTGTCAGTTTGTCTGTGGCTTTCTTTGCTAGGAAATTGCCAGACACTTTCAATGAAGCCAGATTTATCACTTTTAGCATGTTGATTTTTTGTAGTGTTTGGTTGTCCTTTGTTCCAACCTATCTGAGTGCTAAGGGGAAATACATGGTGGCCGTGGAAATCTTCTCCATCTTAGCCTCCACTGCTGGCTTGCTGGGCTGCATATTTTTCCCTAAATGCTACATCATTATTCTGAGGCCTGAGATGAACAACAGGGAGCAATTAAGAAGGAAACAGAATTAAAGAATTCAAATGTCTCTCAGAATTCTGCTTTTGTGTAAATTTCCTTGAAATGTCACTAGTGGTTTTGGAAAGAGGTCATCTGCATTAAAATATATATATAGATCCTGAATCAATGGGAACTGAACAAGAAGTTGTATATAGACTCCCGTCAACATGTTTATCGGTATCTGCATCCACTCTGCCCATTTCTAAATTCTATTGTAGTTCTGTGTTAATTTAATTGGGTATATTTGCTATATTTATTATTTATTATTAATCTATTACATAGATTATTAATATAATCTATGTAACAATTTTCATGTAAACATTTCTGGTGGTGTTTGTATTTCTATGCTGGTCTTTCACCATAATAAATAATCTCCTCATTCACTATGCACATGAAATAGAGAATTCACTGGGGATTCCATTTCAAGACTGAAATAGATGGATGTGAAAATGCAACTAAATGAAAACAACTTTTTTCTAATACTGGCGGAAGAAAACTCTTGTTGCTTTCAGCCTTATATACCTGGAGAAGAAGAGCAGGCATTTTGTGAATCAACTGAGATGCCTTCTTTCCTGGGATTCAAATTTATACTAGTTACCACTCTACCTGAAAGACAGAGAGTACAATCCTAAACAGAGTTACTCCAGTCTAAACCCATTGAAATCAATGGGTTTAGTAACTGTGACATCATAAGCAGAGTTTTACACCATTTCGCTCCCATTAGACTCAAAGGACTAAGAAGAGTGTAACTCTGCTTAGGCCGGCCCAGTTCAACTATCAGGCAAACCTAGAGGGCCAGCTAGGTCACCTACTACAGAGTCCAAGGGACATCAAAAAGCCCTGTGCCGAGCTGCTGCTCCTCATCTTCTGGACTCCTCACCCACCCTGGCTGTTGCACACTATTAGCTGCATGCCCAACAGAAAGATGATGGAGAGTGGGAGAAAGCGGACCCAGCTACTGTACATTGCTGCATCCATGCACTAGCTAAGACTGCCCAGAGGAGTGGAGCCTCCGTAAACAGCCTTATTACTCCTGCACCACTGAGACTCCAGTGCTTGCTGCAACTGAGCTGTGCTCTCAGCGGGGCTGGTGACAGCAAAACAGACCAAACCGACACTCACCAATGTAATGTACTGCCAATGGCATGAATAAGGTTGCCAACCTCAAGATGGGCAGATAACAACATATAGACTGCATTTAGTATTGCAATAGTAAAAGTGTTGTAATTGTACAGTACATATTATTTGAGGATGTATAAATTCTTTAAGCTCCAATGTCAGACGGGGTCCGGAAATCTCCTGGAATTACAAGTGATCTGACAACAGTGATCAGTTCCTCCGGAGCAAATGGCTGCTTTGCAGGATGGAATCTACTAGGCCTCTCCTCTCACCCATTTTCTGCTGGCTCCACTCTCAAATCTCCTGGAATTTCCCAACATGGGGTTGGCAACCCTAGGTGCAAGCTTCCCTCAGATTCCCTCTTCCCCCATGGCTGCTGGTCATCCTCCAAAAACTGCAGCAGCTGGATTCGCCACCATGGTGCTTCCTGGTGGGTGCAAATGGGGCCATTAAGACAGGTTTCTTCTGGGGTTTGCAGCTGTTTGGGGCCAGGCAGTCAACGCACAGAGGAAGTCTGCCTTCACCTTATTTATTCCTCCTCAAATTTCAAGATCATTTTTGCAAAACTTGAGTGTGGGGAAGACTTTTCTCTAGTTTTCCAGTAGACTTCTATCTCTGTTAAAGGGTGATGGTGGTGGTGGTGACAGATTCATTGTTTGGCAAGGGCATCAAAAAAACCTTAGGCAAGCCCTGGGCTTAAGGAAGTAGTATAAGTGGCTATTATTAAGACTTAGCAGGAAACAGGAAATTCCACTTGCAAACGATTGCTAAAGTGCACTTGAAGTGCTTTAAAAGTGGATGAGCCAACGTGTTTCAAAGCAGCCGTACTTGTCCCCTCCTTTAATCCTCTGCTGGACAATAGGCCAAATAGCAAAAAATATGTAGAAGCACCTATATGTAAATGTCACTTAACTGCTTGGATTGCATGGGTCAGAGACTTATCTTTCTTTTCTTTTTTCTATACAGCTCAGGTGTTTGGAGCAAATATTATTCACATACCCCATCCTAGTATTGGCCTCATGGGATCAAGACCTAAATTGGAGCACTTTGATTAAACTGTCTGCTCTGCATTAAGTTAGCAACCCAAAGCCAATTGGTATGTCAGTTCCCATCCACCAGTGAATCACTATTCCCATCCACTGTGTACAGGGAACAGACCTTCCAGTTGGGGTTGTCCGTTGTTCCATTGTTCTGGAATAAATGAGTGTGAAAATATAGTTTAATGAAGCAATCCATCTTTTTCAAGCAATGATGGAAAGAAATTTCTTATAAATCTTGTATCACTGTAGCCAAAGAGCAGGCACTTTTCATGAATCAATGAATTATGCCTCCCTCCTTACCTGGGATTATAATTTTATTCTAGTCGCTACTCTAAATTCAACTGCATAATTAAATGATACTTCATTTTGAACAAATTTATAAAGGAGATTGTCTCTCTCCTGGGAGAACCAATTCCATACACGACAGTAAGGAAACACAACTAGGAGAGCATTAGGCATGATACGTCTCATCCTAAACATTAGTATGTTTTTGATAAGTCTGAGCAGAAACTGGTCTATATTTCATCAGAAAAACTTCCTGAAGGGGCACAATATGAAGGTGAAATCATGTCTTCATCATTCTCATGTTGGTTATTTAAACTCTGATCGTCTTGATCAAGAAGACGCAGCATCTTCATTTCAAATCAAAGGTGACCAGCTAGCCTCCAAGAAGGACCCCAAAGAGAAGTGATATTCCAATCTTTCAGGGAACGTTTCAGAACCCTTCAAACTCCTTTTGTTCCCCTGAAGCTATTGACCTTGAAATTTCAGCTAAGCTTTACTTACTATAAATCCATCAACCTCATGATGCTACAATAAAATTGGTTAGTCTTAAAGGTGCTACTGGACTCTTTCTGATTTTGCTACTACAGACTAACACGGCTAACTCCTCTGGATCTTTGACCATGGAAAGCACCGCATTCAGCCGAATGGAGAGGAAATCCATCAACCTCATGATGCTACAATAAAATTGGTTAGTCTTAAAGGTGCTACTGGACTCTTTCTGATTTTGCTACTACAGACTAACACGGCTAACTCCTCTGGATATATGGCTTTTTGTTATAATTGGCCTTCAATATGGTCAGTTGTATTGTTATCTCTGCTTTCTGTCACCTCCAACCTGGAAAAATGCATAAGGACACTGGTAGAGATGGGCCCTAACCAAAATATGAACCAAAATTAAGCACGAACCAGGCCGGTTCGTGGTTCGTGAACCACGGTTCATCAGATCCCATTTCTGACGAACCGCCATGAACTTTTAGGCTGGTTCGTTTGGTTCATTTTTTGGTTTGTCACTGCAGACAGCCTGGAGCCAATCAATCAGTTTCCTATGCAACAAGGGATGGACTTCCTGCAGACCTTCTACTGACCCGGAAGTAAACTTCTGCTGATCTGGATTTTCTGACCTGGTTGTTACATTTTCTCAAACTAAACCAACTGGTTCGCGAACCAGGGGCAGGTTCATTTAAATTCATGGTTCATGGTTTGTGAAATTTGATGAACCATGAACCACATGGTTCGGTATTTTTTCCGGTTCGTGCCCATCTCTAGTCACTGGCCAGTATGGTTATGTTGTCTTTTGTTGGCAGGAGGTGTTTATTTTTGAGGGAACCTTCTCTGCACAGTAGAATAATTATTATATACTAGCAACAAAGGGTGTTGAACTCACACTTCCATCTTCAGCTGAGTTGTGGCATGTGGTTGAATTTTGTACATACATTGCAAAGATGTAGTATCAGAGCAGAACTGGGATTGTGTTTTCCCAGGGGCTTCATTCAGTTATCTGATTAAAAACTTTTGCCTAGCTGTGTGCCTAATATTTTACTGTTAAGTTTTATTATACTTGTAATGCACATTAGATACATCAACAGAAGATCAATACAACAAAATAAATGCATGTGTATTAGGAATAGATTTTGGATTTTGTACATTTCATGTTGAACCCCTCTGAGCCCTATGCATCCTCTCCTCCTCCTCACTATCCAAGGATCACCTCCCCAGATGGGGCCCTGTATAGCATGGCATGCATGCTGCAGACTGGAGTTACCCCTTGCTTGGTCAATCGATGTCCTGGTGAATGGGCAGGAGGCATTATATGGAGTGAGGGCAATGGAGGTCCATGGGACCATGCATGCCATGTGGTGGTGTTTTTTGGCAGCAGCTCACAGCTGAAGTTGCCCCGTGCTTAGTCAATCACTGTCCTGGTGAATGGGCATTGGCAGGAGGGGTTACATGGAGTGAGGGGGGTGGAGGCCATGGGACTACACTAGCCACGTGGTGGTATATTTCGACAGCAGTACCCTTAGCAGGGGGATGCTCCTTCTCATGTGCCACCCAAAGTCTCAGTGGGCTAGTGACATGGACCACAGACACAAGGGCACTGTATGTGGCTTCCCTGTTTCACTTACTCTGCCATATAAGTGTTACACGGCCTGCTCCCACTCTGTGATGCCCCAGACAGGTATAATTGGCTAACTTGTGTTCACACCAAAGCACTATTTGCCATTTACTACAAATGTCACATATCCTGAAGACACAGAGCAAGACAAAACCCTACCATTAGTCATTATTGCCATAGATCAGCAACAGCACTGACAAGACATCATATGTTCAAATGGACTTCAGAATGAATTTTTTCCAATATTTGATTATTAGAAAATAGTGCAGGGCATGGAGACACTAAGTCTTCATGTCTTTTAATGCAGATGCTGCTCCCAAACACTTCAGATTACTTATATTGACAAGTAAATGTCACAGCTTGTTGCCAAAGACAGAATCAAAAGCAAACAGAGTTGGATAATGTAGGGGAAAGTTCATATTTCCCTCTGTTTCATGGAATTCTTTCATGCCACAGTTTGTACTCAGAGCCACAGACCAAAATGCCCCACAAGCTCTCAAATTTCAATACGCTTTGACACTCACACTGATCATCATTACAGGGGGGGGGGCAAAATAAAATTCCAGACCCCTCCTCTTTATAATGTATATGAACATTACAGATATGAGATGGCCCCACTTGAGTGCACTCTACAGAATTACTTGAAGGTGACCTAATCCCATGTAAGCCTGGCTTTTAACTAACAGAAGTGGATCTGATATCTCATGTCACCATAATAAGCTTGCATTGAAAAGGTGAAAAACACTGCCCACTTGCCACTATGGATATGAGTACAACAGGATGATTCATAATAAGAAGTAACTATTCAGAATAATTGATCTTGAGTATAGCTCAAGATGGGTAGACAAGTTAGTCTGTCTGTAGCAGTAGAAAAAGAGCAAGAGTCCAGCAGCACCTATAAGACTAATAAAATTTGTGACAGGGTATGAGTTTTCATGTGTTACAGCTCATTTCTTCAGATCATATGGCCATGATTTGGCATCCTGAGCTGGTTTCTGACATCAACATTTTTAGCTGCCTTTTAGGATTGTTCTCAAGTACAACATTAAAACGGAGAGCGTGCTGGTGCACGCCCTTACTTTTCTCAACACAGTGTTCTGATGAAATAAGCAGAGGATAATGAAAAGCAGTCTTCAGGCCAAAAGTTATATTAGCAACTGGAGCACACCTGGCTAGCTCTTCTATTCAAGTGGGAACAGCCACAAAATCAGACTTTGAACAAAAAGCAGACAATTAGAATATTGTGCATCATTTTAAAATGTAATTATACTTTATAAAAATGTGTTTTAATATCTGTATATACCCATCCCCACTGAATTAAATTAGGTCCTTTTGAAATTGCCAATTAATCTGAAGCTACCCTCACCACCTGTAACCAGGAGAGCATGTCATAATTGAAATGATTGTTTGTTTTTGGTTCCCATTAGATTTTCATAGGTCAGAAGCAAAAAAAAAAAAAAGACACATCTGAAAGATGTTATAAATACCTGAGAAAGAATTGTTTGCCAGAATACACAGAGCCCTGTTGTTTTTAATCATGTTTACTTTATCTTTAAATGTAAATTATGTTGTTTTTCACCCATTCATTGGCCATCTCTGTTTCTAATCCATTTGCTTTTCTTCATTAGCTTTCTATTTCTAGATTTTTCATTGTGAAACAGTAGATCCTAAAAGATGTATTGTTGTTTATTAATTCATTTAAATATTTATGTGCTGGATATCAAACTTATGCCACATACTACAGGAGGGGAAAGAATCCTGAGTTTCCTGGAGACAAAGCAATATAATCATGTCCCCAGAAAATAAAATACTCTTTTTTGCACAGCAAGACAGAATTCTTAATAACTGTAGCTACACAGCTATTTTTGTGACTGTTATTTCCTTCCAATAAGCTTACATTGAGGTCGGACAATGACTTGTTCATTCTGAAAAGAGACAGTCAGTTTACGTTGTACTTTTGTACACTGATGAACAAGAGATAGTAAAATGATCCATTATTAACTGGGCAAGAAGAGGTCCCTTACAGACTAAAATGTTCACAGCCATATCAACTGCTGTTCAAGGAAAGTTGCTACAAACAAATGCTAACCACTCCAGATAATGCTGTAGATGGAAAGAAGAATCTGCATCTGAAGGGGAAGTTCTTCCATTAAAATGGTGCTAAAACTGCTGTTGCTTCTCATACTGCTGCCTCATACAGTATGCAAGAGGCATGCCGTTAATTATCCAATAGAAGATGATCCTCTTCCCATTCCTCATGAATTCTACCAGCCAGGCATCTTTATCATCGGTGGGATTGCCTCTCAGGTTTTCATCTTCCACAACACTCCCAGTTTCAAGGTGCCACCTGCACAGATGTTGATTAATGAACCTATGTAAGGATTTCCAAAAATATCTTGCCTCTGCCTAGTAGACCTTTCAGTTCAATCTTTGAGATCAATGAGACAGCAAAAGATGGAGAGGTAGTCAGATAGGGAGTGAAATGTGTGTTCAATACAGCCATATATATTTATGCTTTGTACAGAAGGCAAGGGAAGTAAGCAATTGTGCTATAGTCTTTGTGAGGTAAGCAGGTTTTGAGGAGGGTTTTATAAGATGTTAAAGAAGTAAGCTTCATGAGGTTGTTCTGTGATGTAGAACCAAAGAAAAGTGCAATAAGGGAAAGAATGAGAGGGCAGAATGCTTTAAAATGTCCAGAGGTGGTAAACATGGAGAACTGCAGGTCACAGGCAGGGATGCATCAGGCTATGGGAAGAGAGAATTACAAACTGGCATTGAGGGTAAGGAAATGAAATTTATCATGGATCTGCAACTGGCTTGGAAGTGGTAGTAGAAATTTAAGGGCTGCTAGCTCATTCTCAAACACCAAGAGAAGTGAATTATTTTGGCAGCAGTATGGGATATCAGTAGTATTGCCATGAGGTAATTTATTTTTCTGAAATATACTTTGTTTAGATGTAGCCATTGATTCCTCTTGTGGGAGGGGGGTTGGCATCAGAAGAACCTGAGTGCTATGCTACATGATATGTTTGTTTACAAGCTGTCTTTAGGTTGGAGTCACACATTAGCTCCAGAATGTCACTTTTAAAACCATAATCAAAAAGAGTCCAGTAGCACCTTTAAGACTAACCAATTTTATTTTATTGTAGCATAAGCTTTCGAGAATCAAGTTCTCTTCATCAGATGCCTGATCCTAACTGGTCAAATACAGAAGAGGAGGGGAGGGGAAAGAAGGGGACATATATCACAAGACGACAGGATGCAATTAGTGTGAAGGCAATCAAAACATTCCTTTGCTTGTAAATGTAAACATCTCCTTTTGGTGTGGAGTCAGTTTGCCGTGTTAGTTTGCCGCAGTGAAGCTTATGCTACAATAAAATAAAATTGGTTAGTCTTAAAGGTGCTACTGGACTCTTTTTGATTTTGCTACTACAGACTAACACGGCTAACTCCTCTGGTTTTAAAACCATAGATGCTGATTTTCTAGACAAGGGGAGGCACAGGTGGAGGAAAATATTCTCTGATCCTAAAAAACCCCCCAGTGGAAGATTATTTGCGTAAATGTGGAGCTCTACTCCAAAACACTCATACACTGTTCCATAGATTTTGCTTCTTTGGAGCTTGTCTCTAGAGGAGATTGGCTAGGAGCACTCACCTCCTGATCCCTTGAAGGATCTGATTGGAAGTAAGAAATGTTATTGCCTGGGAGTTCATCCAGGATTTTGTGATACCATTATGAAAAATGATAGTAACATTCCAAAACACTGATTTTTCTGTTTAATTTCGGCTCAGGAATTTTGGCATGCACACCCTTACTTGCAGCTTGCCCAGACCTGTATAACCCAGGCAAGACTGATGTAATCAGAGCTCAGAAGTTAAACAGGATCAACATTGGTTAGTAATTGGATGGGAGACCTCCAAGGAAGACCAGGTTTGCTATGCAGAGGCAGGCAATGACAAACCACCTCTGTTAGTCTCTGGAAAGCTGGCTGAATCTATCCCATTGTATATGTAGAAATGGGCATCAATTTATTTCTAGTTCATGTTTTATTTCATATGTTGGTATAGATATTAAATAACAAAGATACCCAATAACAAAGACACTGTGACTACATTGGCAAGAAACAATTTAATAATGAACAGAAAGGTCCTAAAGAGGAACAGCCATCTAACCCTTACTTAAGGGTATTCATGCAATAGACATTTCCTTAAATGAGATGTTTCTTAAGTCTCTAGGGGGAAAAAACTATAGTCTTGAGTCAGATCACTCAGGTTTTCAATCAAGATACATTTTAATTGTCTTGATAAGATTCAGGGTTTTTTTGTGGTTGTTTTTTTTAAAAAAGACAGCCTTACACCTGTCAAAGACCCAATTAGCTGTAGTGGTTAAGAGCATGGGACTGTAATCTGGAGAACCAGGTTTGATTCCACGCTCCTCCACTTGAAGCCAGCTGGGTGACTTAGGGTCAGTCACAGCTTCTATGAGCTCTCTCAGCCCCACCCACCTCACAGGGTGTTTCTTGTTGTGGGAATACTAATGACATACTATGTAAACCACTCTGAGTGGCTGTTAAGTCATCTTGGAGGGTAGTATATAAATCGAATGTTGTTGTTGTTACTAAAATGTATATGCTGAAATCAGCATTTTTATTATATTTTTAATTACCACATAGTTTTTATCCAGGGTAGATTCATGATGAACAATACAATATATGGTTAACCAGTGCAATTCAGACATGTTGAACACCAGTTTCTTTTTAGTACATCGGGGAGGTTGTCAAGTCTATCCCACAGTCCCAAGTAATGTATTATAATCTTAGGACTACTGGTTAAGTTGATAACGCCCAATCTTTTAGCCCTGAACAAGAAACTAATCAGTAATTAGCAATTTCTTTCAGATAATGTTAAAAATTTATTTAAAGCTAGGCCCTTTTCAAACTCGCGTGAGAAAACGCGATTTTCCGCGTTTGTTGCACGATGTTCCGCATCGTTGCGAGTCCCAGTAGGCAGTGTAAAAAGGGCCCTAATTAAACCCCGCTAATTAATGAGAGTGTCCTTGATTTGGAAAGGTGGAATAAGCTGCACACATACTAGCTGGTAAACATAACAGTTCTCAAAATGAACATGATTCCAAGATTCTTGCTTGTATTTAATTATATTGCTGTACTCATCCCTCCCAACACTCTTAACATTGCCATTTTAAGAGATAAAAGTATTCTATATAGTTGTGAAATAATCCAGGGCTTCCAGAAACCTACAATTGTGTTTGCAATGTTCCAAAGATTTCTGACAAAGAAGGTAGGCTGAAGTGTCCCAATATCATTTTATGCTATTGTGCTAAATACCTGAAATGTTTGCTCCAAGGGAGTCACTGAAGATGAGGATTTAGATTGGAAAATGGTAATGCAAACTTGCTCCCAAATACCTCTGAACTATCTTCCTTGCTACTACAAAGTTTTGAAAAAACGTTATTTAAATTTGTTTCATCCTTGTATGAAGTGTATCTGAGAAAGTCTAGGACATACTGAAGGGTTTTTGGAGAATTGTGGAGGTTGAGACTGAGGATATCAAAGCTAGAAACCTTATTCAGCAATGGACATCCACTATTGCTTAAGATTTCCCATTTAAATAATTTCAACAGAGGACAAGTAGTGAAGGACAATTTAAGAAATATTTTAAATTTTAATAACTAAATTTTATAATTGGAAAGGTATGTTAAAAATATAATATGTACTCCTACATAATGATGATAACTTGACGAAGAAAAGGAAAACAGCAGGATTTTGAAAAGAGAAGTAATTATTCAGTATGAGAGGCATTGTTCATTGAAGGCTCACTTTGTTCCCTTGTATGAAAGTGAAAAAGAATTTTTATAAACTTTCATATTCTTAACATGTAACTCCTGATCAAATTACAAAAATCTACTGCATTATAAATGATTCTTGGTGGAGAGGCACCCAAATCAAACCAGACTTTATTCCTCTATGAAGATAATGTCAAGAAAATGAGATCCGTTCTCGGATAAAGATAATAAAGAGCCTAAAACATACTTCTAGACATTATGAATAGAGTTCAATGTAAATACATTTTCTGTTGTTCATTAAAATAACCAATGACTTTCATTGCAGGTCAATGCCAAAAAACTACCAGCATAACATGGTCTTGACCTTTGCAGTAAAGGAAATCAATGAGAATCCCAACATCTTGCCCAACTTCTCTTTGGGGTTCCACATCCTCAACAGTTACTATACTGCAAGGATGACCTATAAAGCTACCCTGAATTTGCTTTCTGCTCAGCAGAGATTTATACCCAATTACAAGTGTGATACAGAGAACAAACTAATAACAATAATAGGAGGACTGGATACTGACATCTCTGCCAACATGGCTACCATCCTAGCCATCTACAAAATGCCCCAGGTAACAACCTTGCCCCAAAATGTGAAAATTGCACACTCTTGGAAAATAATATCCTATTTAGTTGTAATCTTTCCTAAAATGCCAATATCTATCTATCTATCTATCTATCTATCTATCTATCTATCTATCTATCTATCTATCTATCTATCTATCTATCTATCTATCTATCTATCTATCTATCTATCTATCTATCTATCTATCTATCTATCTATCTATCTATCTATCTATCTATCTATCTATCTAATTTTTTCAGCTCACTTATGGATCACTTTCACCAACTCAGGGTGACAAAATGCTCTTCCCATATTTGTATCAAATGGCTCCAAATGAAGCTTTTCAATACATGGGTGTTATTCGCTTACTTCACCATTTCAGATGGACATGGATTGGGCTTGGAGCTATGAGTGATGACAATGGGGACAGGTTTTTGCAAACTATGGCACCATTGCTTTCTGAGAATGGTATTTGTTTTGACTTTACAATAAGATTCCCAACAGTAACTTATTTGGAAGAGGCAGCAGACTTGCTTTTGAAGCAACCAGAGATTTATGACATTCACGCAAAGAGCAAAGCTAATGTATATGTGGTATATGCACAACCTACATCCATGTTTGTTTTGAGGGTATTGCTCTTTACAGCACCCTTTATTTCATTGCCTCCTCTACATAAAGTCTGGATTAGTACATCCCACTGGGATTTTGAATCATTTTCCTTTCAAAGGAATTGGGATATCGAGGCTTTCCATGGTGCCATATCCTTCACAGTGCATGCCAATCAGCCACCTGGATTCCAAAAATTTCTTCACAACATCAATCCTACTTGGGCAAAAAAAGATGGTTTTATTCAGAATTTCTGGGAGCAGGCATTTGCTTGTTCCCTGACAAATCCAGCTGTACATGGAGACAGTAACAAAACCTGTTCTGGCAATGAGAAGCTAGACTCTATTCCTGTGACATTGTTTGAAATGAGCATGACTGGCCACAGCTACAGTATCTACAATGCTGTCCATGCTGTAGCACATGCTTTGCACACCATCTACATATTTGGATCCAACAGTAGATTCAAAGAACTTTCGAACAAAAGATTGGTAAAAGAAAAGCAAGTGCAACCATGGAAGGTAATTACACCTTTAAGATAGAAAGAACATTATACTATAGACATCATCATATTGCCTTACATATTATCTGTTGCTTTTAAGTACGTATTCCTATGTACTAGCTGTGATTTTTGTTGTCTAATATCAGTCCTAGAATTGATTATGTTTTGTTTTCAGCATTTCTTCAAGTCTGTATTGGATTGTTGTTAATGCTGTGTCTTTCTAAATTTGTAATTTATTTACTCTATGGCATTGTTTATGGAAATATCTTTGACACAGTATGGAAATGTCCTTGATACTGATTGTACTAATCTGACATTGTAATCTGCCTTGCGTCTCAATGAGAAAGGTGGACTATAACTGACATAAAATAAATAAATAAATGTAGAGGTCAAAGGAGCTCAGCCTTCTTAAATGAATTCCTCCAAAGTCATGGGTTTGGATTGTACAAGCTATTCTCCTGAGTAAAACAGGAGATTGGGGCATTTTGATGACCAAAAAAGGCTATACCAGGGATTGAATGGAAGAGGAGATTTGGGTGAGATTGAGTGGGAAAACTGGTCTCTCGAGTTTTTGAACTTATTATTCATTTTTTATTTTATATCAGAAAGCACAAGAAGAAATGATAAATGTCTAGGAGAACAAAATCAATATACTGATATAATAAATACATAAACATCTGTGAAGCCGGGACACTGTATTCAACCCTGTCTTGTTCTTTTCTCTTGTTTCATTTATCAACCAGCTCCACTACTTTCTAAGAACCACCATATTCAACAACAGTGCAGGAGATACTGTGTGTTTTGATGGCAATGGAGAATTAAAAACTGGATTTGATGTTACCAACTGGGTCACTTTCTCAAATGGGTCTTTTGTTAGAGTAAAAGTGGGAAGGCTGAATCCCTGGGCTCCTGCAGGCAAAGAGCTTACCCTTTATGATGATCAAATTGTATGGCATAGAACATTTAAGCAGGTAAGGCATAGACACAGATGCTAGATTCTCTACAAGAACTGGGGAAAATTCCATGTTTTCAATTTCAGAATTCTTCACACTGTTTAGGGGATGTGGTGATTCTCATAAACCTTGATCCTGTGAGTCTCTGTCATGGCTGTCTTCTCCACAGTTTCATTATATTCCATTCCGTGTGTGCGCGCGCGCATGTGTGTTTGGGTGTGTGTGAGAGATCAGCCTTCTTTAAGACAACTTGAACCCTTTTGCAACCACTTGGTTTTAGGAGCTCCAACCCTACTCACTACTCCATCCCCATAGCTTGCTTTACTTGAGATATTTAACATTAGTTCTGTCTCCTGCTGACATAATTGCAGCAACTCCTGATGAAGCAACAGTGAGAATAATAATCTTTTAAGCCACAGGGAAAATTAGCTTTCTTCACTTGAGATACTTAACATTAGTTTGAGTACTGAATTGGCAGTTCTGTCTCCCACTGTTGGTCAGCTGCAGGGAAAATTAGATCTATAACAAAGGTCATGCCTCATCTTTGTCCCTGGTGGTGGAGTGCCCGCAAATCATAGCTGACTTATGGTGAACTCTGGTGAGGTTTTCATGGTAAGATATAACAGGGGTGGTTTGCCATTGCCAGCCTCTGCAACCCTGGTCTTTGCTGGAGGTCTCTCATCCAATTACTAACCATGGCCAACCCTGCTTAGCTTCTGAGATTTGACAAGATCAGGCTCACCTGGAATATCCAGGTCAGGGGACATTTCTCCCTAAGATACTTATTTTCCTGCCTTTGATTTTATTCTCACAACCACCATCGTGTGAAGTAGTTAAGAAGACAGACTCTGAGAATGGCCTAAGTTTACCCAGGAAGCTTCAAATCTGGATCAACAGTCTTGGAAAAACAATACTCTCTTAGCCTAACAGACCTCACAGTATTGTTGTTGTGAGCTTTCTAAGGGTTTGCCATAACTCAATTGTGACTTGATGATACTTTGTACATGCATTTGCAATGGAACCTAAGTTTCAAAAACAAGAAGGTAGTAAAGGGAAGTTGGCACTTTCCTAGCTTGGACTGAGGACACCTGTATTTGAATCCAATCTTGGCCTTGGAATCTCGCTGGGTGAACTTGAGCCATTTATACCCACAGAAAACCTTTGCTTCCAAATAGCATTGGGGAGTTTCAGGAGGTAACCTGTGTGGGGGTGTACCAATTTCCTGCAACATCCTGAACTTTCTGGCCAAGTTTGAAGTGCCCAGCTTTGTTTTCCGGTGACTCATCCCTAGCAAAGACATCAATAGTTTCCAAAACAAAAAAGCAGGAAGGTGTTGATGGTTTCTGGTCATTTTGTTGGCTAAGATGTTCCAGTTGCCTTTGTGCTTGGCATTTCAGCTCCTACAACTATGCTGAACCTGGTGTTCAATTTTGGGACTTACAGATTTATTTTCTGACAAGTTATTTGTGGCACAGACAAATAAATGGCCAGGACAGATGCTCCTAACTGCACCAGGGGAAATCTCTTTTTAAAAAATTGTACCAGGGTGACATCACTTCCAGGAAAAAACTGAAAGTGACAGTAGGTAACTCTAGAAATCACTGGAGCTCTATAATAAAACCTAGAGGTTTTAGAGGTGATTCCTAGAGGTATTATCCACTGTCAGTTCTGGAGGTTAATAATTTCTGTGGCAGAGTAGGGATTTGGACCTGGGTCTTTAAGATCGTAGAGCCAAACTACAAGTGGCACCTGACACAGGTTGGACACTTGTCAGCTTCCCTCAGGTTTTGATGGGAAATGTAGGCAGCTTGGCGGAATGTTGGACAAGTGACAGTTGAAAAGTCCATTGGACAGCAGTCAGAGAGCCAAGCTGCAAGACCAGGATGCCTAAATTTCCCATCAAAACTTGAGGGAAGCTGACAAGTGTCCAACCTGTGTCAGGTGTCACTTGTAGCTTGGTTCCCAGTCACTCTAACCACTACACAATACAGGCCTTGATAAGTCAGAAAAGTTGATAAACTCCCTCCCCCCAATTTTGTAACAGACGGGATATTATCTGCCTTCCCTGCCTGTCCTTTCTATCTTCTCATGAGTAAACAATACTACTGCAAAGGCCAGAGGGACATTAGGGACCTAATCTGTGTCAGGATGGTCCAGTCCTCTTCATTTCTGACACAGTATTCAGAAGCTGGAAGCCAGTTTTGAGACTTCTAGCTAAGCAGGGCAACCCTAGTTGTCTTGTGAGATCTGATGAGATTGGGTAACCATGAAGTAATTTGTCCCTGTTCTGTGCTGATGTTTTGATATTTGTTCCCTCAATACATCTTGGAGGAATCCCTCTTATTGGAATAGCCTGTGTCCCTCATAAGGATATTCTACTTAACTGGAACATCTGAATCTAATCCTTCAAAACTGAAGATCATTTATTTATGTAGGATGTGAGGTACTAGCCTTTTAGAACCGGCCATTTTCTTAAATATTGTTACCTTTTCCAGTTTCCTTCTCTGGATCAGGAAATAATTGGTACAATGAGGAATCAATCACGTTTCATAATACAGTTCTAAAGAGGAGGAGAGTGTTCCCCTTTGGAACAACCAAAGTGTTTATGACTGGTCCCATGGGATAAGTAAAGGGAGGGGAACATTCTGGGAGTTTATACGCAGGGCTAAAGGTGGCTAGTTCCAAAATGATGTTCTCATATTCCATTCTAACAATGCACAATGTGAGATTATGTGATGCTCCAGTAATACCTTTTTAATGTTAATGTTTATTGATAAATAGATACGGCCCAGTTCACTGTGCAATGAACAATGCCCTCCTGGCTACAGCAGGAAAAGGAAGGAGGGAGAGAATTTTTGCTGCTATGATTGTGATCCTTGCCCAGAAGGAATGATCTCTGAGCATAAAGGTAGGGGAATGAATGAACGTCATAGCCAGTTATAGGGCATTATTAACCAAATTTATTTACATAGATATTCATATTCTATTCTTCATACAAATCAGGAACCAAGCTAGTTCACAACAACATTCTTCCATCCAGCATTTTGTTTCTGCAACAACCCTGTGAGAGAAGATGAGTGAAAAGTAAGTAATTGGCCCAAAGACATCCAACCAGACTTCCATGGAGGAATGGAGATTCAAGTCTGGGTCCCTCAGCTCCTAATTTAAAAAGTATACCAACCGGCTTTCTGAACTGTATTCTAGATGGATGAAAGTGCTGTCAAGTTGTAGATGCCTTACGGTGACCCTTACAGAGTTTTTCAAGGAACAAGAACAATAAAGGTTGTTTGCCATTCCCAACCTCTATTTCAGGGGTGGCCAAATTGTGGCTCAGGAGCCACATGAGGCTCTTCTAGACATATTGTGTGGCTCCTGGAGGTTGCTGAGTATCACCATGGCCATACATTTTATTTTAGGCTAGTTTATTTCTCTCCCTTTCCTACTTTCTTTCCATGTCTTTCCCTCCCTTTTCTTTTCCTTCCTGCTTTCATTCCATGTCTTTCATATTTTCAATAAAAATGTTGGGGTTGCCAGGTCTGACTCAGAAAATATCTGGGACCTTTGGGAGTGAAGTCTAGCAAGGATGTGATGTCACTTTTGTGATGTCACTTCCAAGTCAAAGGTCACGTGATGGCTCTTCCCAAGCTCCACCCCTTCCAATGATGTCACTTCCAGCATTCTCCACCAAAACCCAACCCCTTTCTGTGATGTCACTTTCAGAACACTCCCCCAAACCCACCTCCTAATCTGAAATCACTTGAATGCATCATGTCTTGTGGCTCTCAAACATCTGACGTCTCTTCTGTGTGGCTCTTATATTAAGCAAGTTTGGCCACCCCTGCTCTATTTTATATTTGTCTGTGTTATTATCTGCTCAGATGTTGGTCAATATCTTGTAACATAATCAAACAATTCTTCTTTTATTTCAGACATGGATGCCTGCATCGAATGTCCAGGAGATCAGTATGCTGACAATCAACAAAAACAATGCATTCCCAAAGGTATAAGTTTCCTGTCTTACCAAGAACTTTTAGGGATCATCTTGGCCAAATTGGCGATCTCTTTCACTCTGGTCACAGCTTGGGTGCTTGGAATCCTCATAAAACATCAGGACACCCCCATCGTCAAAGCCAACAACCGAACCCTCAGCTATCTCCTCCTCATCTCCCTCCTGCTTTGTTTCCTCTGCTCCTTCCTGTTCCTTGGACAGCCTGTAAAAATGACCTGCCTTCTCCGACAAGTTACTTTTGGCACTGTGTTCTCTGTGGCCCTTTCCAGTGTGTTGGCCAAAACCATCACTGTGGTTCTTGCATTTATGGCAATCAAACCAGGATCTGTAATAAGAAAATGGGTTGGGAAAAGAATGGCAAATTGGATTATCCTTTCCTGCTCCCTTATTCAAGCGAGTATCTGTACACTTTGGCTAAGTAGTTCCCCTCCATTCCCAGACACAGACATGCATTCAGTGAAAGGGAAAATCGTACTGGAATGTAATGAAGGCTCTGCTATCATGTTTTACTCTCTCCTGGGCTACATGGGCTGCCTCGCCACTGTCAGTTTGGCTGTGGCTTTCTTTGCTAGGAAATTGCCAGACACTTTCAATGAAGCCAGATTTATCACTTTTAGCATGTTGATATTTTGTAGCGTTTGGTTATCCTTCGTTCCAACCTATCTGAGTGCTAAGGGGAAATACATGGTGGCCGTGGAGATTTTCTCCATCTTAACCTCCACTGCTGGCTTGCTGGGCTGCATATTTTTCCCTAAATGCTACATCATTATTCTGAGGCCTGAGATGAACAACAGGGAGCAATTAAGAAGGAAAAAGAATTAAACAATTTGTTTTTTTTTTAAATTTTATTGGATTAGAAATCAATATCATACTCATTACAGTCAATTCCCTTTAAATATTCCCAATTCTAACCCCCTCCCTTCCCCCCCTTTTGTTGACTTCCAACAGTTTTCCAACCCCTTGTCCATTTTTTCCCTTACTCATTTCAGACTTACTTTATTCTATTAAACATATACTTCCATTCTCTTCTAAGCTTATCTATTATAACACAGTACTATCTCTATTCCTTTTCCTACTTAACTTAACAAACTAAGTATTACATTCCTGACATATATTCTTTAATAATGTAACATTTTAAGAAAGAATTAAACAATTTGAATGTCTCTCTGAATTCTGCTTTTGTGTATATTTCCCTGAAATGTCACTAGTGGTCTCGGAAAGAGAAAGTCATCTGCTTTAAGAAACATTCTGACTCAATGGGGACTGAACAACAATTTATATATTGATTCCCATCAACAGGTGTATCTGTATCTACATTCAATGTTCTGATTGCTAGTCTACAGTTCTGTATGCATTTAATTCACTATATTTGCTGTATTTATTATTTTAATATAATTTATGTTACTTTTTTATGTAAACATTTCTGGTGGTTGTATGTATTTCCATTCTAATATTGCACCATAATAAATAATCCCTTCATTCACTGTGCACATGAAATAGAGAATCCACTGGGGTGTGTCCATTTCAGGACTGGAATGGATACATGTAAAAATGTGCCTAAATGTAAACAACATTTTCTAATGCTGATGGAAGAAAGTGTGTTTTGCTTTCAGCCTTATATTCCTGGAGAAGAAGAGCAGGCATTTTGTAAATCAACTGATATTTCTTCTTACCTGTGATTCCCATTTATATAGTTGCCACTCTAGTTGAGAGACAAAAAGTACAATCCCATGATGAGTTACCCATTGAAATAAATGGATTTAGAACTTGTGACTATAGATGGGCACGGACCAGGAGTTGGCCACGGACCACCAGTTTGTGGTTCGTGGGCTTTCATGGACCACAGACCACGAACTTTTAAATGGGGACCTTGTTTTTCCCACAGATTTTCACTTTAGTAGACTTCCCCCCCCCAAAGGTTTTCATGTAACACTCTTCAATTATCACTTTTCCAAAGACTTAGACAAACAACACCTTCCCCTCCCCTATTCTGACTGACCCTTACCCATCCTTGGTGGAAGGAGGGAGACTTGTGCTCCTGTCCAGGAGAGGTGGCTGCCCACAAAACCCACCTACATGGGGCTGCATCAACAACAGATGCCCTCCCCGGGGACGGGGAGACCAACTCCCCATGATGGGAAATTAATGGATGTACTTGAGTGAAAGCCAACTCCGCAACAGGAGATCATGTAGCAATTCAAAGGCCCCTTACTGGAATGGAAGGCATGGGAAGGATGGAAAGGATGTCTTCCCCACCTTGGGGGAAGGAGACATATGCTACCCTATTCAGAGGGAGCCTCTTTGGGCAGTGACCAATGAATCCCACCTCAGTGACATGGTGTGTCTGCTTGCTTGGGTTAGAGGCAGGGCTCTGACCTGGGCCGCTGTCCTACTTTTCACTGGACCTTGGGGACTGACCCTCAGAGGGGTCCTTGCGCTCACAGGAGCAGGATGGTCACCGATGACACCCACTTCACTGAATGTGGTGGAGTCGGCAAAGGAAGGACATGTGGGCACCACAGCCCCCTCCCCTACACCTGGGGGAAGGGAGTGGAAGCGATCAACCCTCTCGGAGGGGCTCTTGCGCTCACAGGAGCAGGACGGTCACCGACGATACCCACTTCCCTGAACCTGATGCCATCAACAAAGGCAACTCATGTGCTTGCTGTGGCCCCCTCCCCCATGCGGACCGTGTCCATCACCAGGGGATCGTGCACGGCCTACACATGGGGGCCGTGAAGGATGTGGCTGCCAACAAAACCCATGGTCTGTGGTGGACATGCAAAAAAAGAAAAAAAATTGGAAAGACATACGCACATGATGAGATGCAAAAAATCTTAAAATTTGATTTCGCCATGAAACCCCAAATTATGTTGTTGGGAATAATACCAGAAAATATGGATAAAACATCACATAAATTATTCAGATATTTGCTGATGGTGGCAAGAATGACATTTGCAAGTAAATAGAAAGAAGATGAATGCCCAACAAAGGAAATTTGGAAAGACAAGATGGCAGAATATGCAGTGATGGCAAAATTGACGAATTATATAAATAGAAGACCAATAAGAGAATTTGAAGAGAAATAGGGGCATTATTTTGCTTATAAAGAACAAAATATATAAGATGTTGCAGTTTTGTAAATTGGAATAAGATCATATACTGACTTATTGTACATAGCTCATAAGAGGTTATAGTCTGACAAGGGGGGAAATGTATGAATATATAATTGAATATATAATTGCTAAAATAGTTTGTAAGATATGGAAACTCTGATAAAGCCAAGGATAAGCAGAGACGATTGTTATACTAAAAGTTATGTTATTCAGTTATATAAAGATATCAAATGAAATATTGTAGTAATAATGGAATGAGGAGTCTTCCCTTTTTGATTATTAATTTTTATTACTAAGTGTGGAGGAGGTGGTATGCTTTAAGTATGTGTAGTATAGAGGAATAATATATAGTAATGGGATTTAATAATTGTTGTGATCTTCATTGCCATATGGACAAATACTGAAAAATATCCTCCTGTCTGGATAACAGCTACTACTTTGGAGCCAATGCCGAGTTGGACCTGCACTTAGTTAATAAAAGAGGAGACAAGTTAATTTTTTGAACTAAAATCTTGGTGTACTTACCTTGCGACTCCAAATCTCTGGACTATATTCTTTTGTTGGCTCGAAATAGGAAGACATCTCCCAATGATTGTTATTATAGTTGTGATTCTTGGATGTGAACTTTATTATTATATTGAATATTGTAGTAGGCTAAGAAAAGCACCTTGCACTTTAATTAGCTTAGCAAATTATCTTTATATCTGTATTAAATTAAAGCTTATAATTCTAATTTATTATTGCACAGAGCACTTTAAGAACATGTAGCTTAATAGATTACGTCAGCAGAAGGTCTTTGTTTTATTTTGTTTTTGTACTCCACGGTGCCCCTCTTGTATGTTCACTGCCCCTCATCCCAGCTGGGTGAAGGTGGGGAGGAGGCATTGTGACCTGCTCTGCTCCTGATCCCACCTGGGTTAAGATGAGGAGTGGGCATTGCCCTCTCTCTGCTCCTGATCCCAGCTGACTTGAGATGGGGAGGAGGCATTGCCACCTGCTTTGCTCCTGATCCTAGCTGGGTGGTGGGGTGGGGGGTGGGCATCACCACCTGGATCCTAGCTAGGTGAAAGGAGGGACAGGCATTGCCACCTGCTCTGCACCTGATTTCAGCCTGGACTTCCCACCGTGGCATGCTCTCTGGGTATCTGGCTGCCTCATCTGGGCTTCCCTCCACAGCAGCACACTCTGGAGGTATACCAGGGAAGAAAGTGAGTTGTCTTGAATATGATTAGCCTTTTATATAGTAGGATTCTGTCCAGGGATAGAGACAACATGAATAAGATAGTGGAGAGGGAGAGATGGTAGGTAGGAGACAGGTTGGGCCAAATGATCCATCCACCATCCATTCAGTATAGATGTCTCAGGTAACAGTTCTACTGTTGTACAAAATGTTTATTTTTCATAGAAGAATATATGCATTTTAGGGAAAGGCATATATGTGGATGTTGACCTCATACCTTATTTTTATTGTACTTGTAATGCACATTAGATACATCAACAGCTAATGAATACAACAAAATAAATGCATGTTTATTAGGAATAGATTTTGGATTTTGTATATTTCATGTAAAAATAAATTATCCGTCTGTTTGTCCATGGTATTCATAATGCAGCAAGAAAGAAAGCTAGGAGTTTCCAAATAGGCTTCAGGATGGCCACAGGAGCTGCAGAGGCAAACATGAAGGGAACCGGAATATCCTGGCCTATATATTCTCATGCAGGATATGAGACATGCTGTCTACCTCCTTCTCCATTTGCTGCATGGGTGTTGCCCCTCATTCCAGCTTGGCCACCATCTGATGCTGGCCCACCAAGATGTTGGTGAGGGAAGACCCTGTGAAAAGGAAGGAAGGCATTGTCGGAGCAAGACCAGATGTGGGCCCAGCCATATGCACTTCCACACTCCAGATGTGCTATGGGCACTGAGGTTTGCCTGGGGGCCAGGGGTGCTTGGCAGTCTGTCAATGGGGAAGAAGACTGCCCACTTCAATCTCATGTACAATAAGGGATATGCTCACCCTCGATGGAGTGCAGTGCTGCAGGCTGGGGGGAGCAACACTTCAAGGTCTGCTCCAGGGATGCCCTTGATGAAGGCGTCAGACCTACTGCTGGTTTTGGCCAGTGAAGAGCTGGTGACCATAATGACTTCTGCACCCAGCACAATTTATCATGCACCCCTGGCTCTAGTGAGGTGTATCCCCTGTTGAACCCCTCTGAGCCCTATGCATCATTGCCCCCTCCTCACTGTCCAGGGATCACTCCCCCAGATGGGGACCTGGACAGTGTCATATGTACACTCTGGGCTGGAGTTACCCCCTGCTTGCCCAATCACTGTCCTGGTGAATGGGCAGGAGCCATTATATGGAGTGCGGGAATGTAGGCCCATGGAACCATGCAGGCCACATGGTGGTGTATTTTGGCTGCAGCACCCTTAGCAGGGGAATGCCTCTGCCCACCTGCCACACAATGGCTCAATGAGCTAGTGACATGGGATTCGGTTTTGTTTTCTTGGCCATGTCGGACGCTCCTCTCCACAGGTCTGGGAGGAAGCGCCCGAGCACCCTGACCGGGTGGCTGATCTGCGAAGATTAGCCCCCAGGACTCCCAGTGAGGGAGGCAGGGTCCAGGACGCTGCGGGAAGAGCCCCCCGAAAATCAATGCGGGGGGTAAATTGCCCGTTTGTCCCTATGGAGACCGGCAGACGTGCGCGGCGCCTCGAGTGCTGCCGGGCCATGGAAAACGGCAAAGAGCAGAACTAGACGGAAGCCTGTAAGTAAGCGAATCCCTTCTGTTATTACAAGCGCACGTGAAGGAGTGGTGGAATCTGAAGCTAAGAAGGCTAGTTCTTCCCCCTCACTGAGTTTCAGAATCTGGCTGGCAGTCCCCCCACCTAAAATGGCAGCGAAAAAACAGAGTCCCGCTTTGGGCAAGTCAATCTCGGCTGCCCTGCAGGGGAAAGGAGAGTCGCTCGAGGAATTGGTGAAGAGGTCGGTTATCGAAGCCATAAAACCCTTTGTTGACAAGCTGAATGAAACAGATCAAAGGGTGGGCTTAATTGAGAGCGAAGTGAAAACCATTAAGGAAGTAGCGGGGGGGGCAGAGAAGTCTGCTCGGGAAAGTGCGTCACTCGTGAAGGCTACGAATAAAGAGTTAAAGCTGGTGGAGAACCAGCTGATCGGGCTACAAGTGGAACGAACACAGACAATTTTGCGCCTCCAGAACGTGAAAGAGGAGGAAAATGAGGATTTATGGGGTCTGGTCTCAGAACTATTGGCGACACCCGCGAAGGCAACTAAAGAAGAGGTTAAAAGCGCCATTTTGGAAGTCCGCCGGGCTTCTTCAAAATATGCAACGAAGCGTCAGCTGCCTCGCGAGATAATCATCGATTTTTCATCTAAAAGGATCCGAGACACTATCCTATACAACTCATACAACGCGGATCTGGACTTTTTGGGCAACAAAGTCAAGATACTGAAAGACGTCCCATTTTTAGTTCGGAAAAGAAGATTTAAGTATAAAAAGCTCGCAGCTCTTCTGAGGGAACGTGGAATAAAGTATAAATGGCTATTTCCGGAAGGTATCTGGTTCAGTTACAAAGATCAAGCTTACAAGATATTATCAGAAGATCAACTAAGGGATTTTGAGGACAAAAATCCAGAATTTCAGCGAGACACCAAGCAAGAAGAAAAGGAGAAGTCTGAGGGGGGGGGGGAGGAAACGAGCACTGCGGCTGCAGTTGCTCAGAGAGAATTGCGTCCGGGACCCAGGAGGGGGAGGAAGACTTAATTTGAATTTGAATTGTAATTTGCATTTTGCAAGGTCAACCACTCCATCAATATTATACAAAGCTTTAATTTTTTTTAATAATGGCAGTATGAAGGGAAAGCATTCTGTGTAGTGTAGTGTTGATATATGTTGTTGGTTTTTTTTCTTTCCTTCCCTTGCTCCCCTTCCTTTCCTCTGTATTGTTAGTTAATGTAGTTAATAAAAAGAATAAAAAATCTTTAAAAAAAATGAGCTAGTGACATGGACCACAAACACCAGGGCACTATGGGGCTGCCCTATGTCACTGGCTCTGCCATATAACTGTTACTGGGCTTGCTCCCACTCTATGATGTCCTGGACAGGTGTAATTGGCTAACCTGTGTTTACACTAAAGTTCTATTTGCCATTTATTACAAATTTCCACTGTCACATATCCCGAAGACACAGAGCAAGACAAAACCCTACTATTAGTCATTATTGACATAGATCTAGCAACAGCACTGATAAGACATCATATGTACAAATGGACTTCAGAATGAATTTTCCCCAATATTTGATTATTAGAAAATCATGCAGGGAATGGAGATGCCTTCAGGTCTTTTGATGCAGCTGCTGCCCGACAAACTCTAGATTAATTATATTGACAAGAAAATGCCACAGCTTGTTGTCAAAGGCAGAATCAAAAGCACAGAGTTAGACAATGTAGAAAAAAGGTTCATATTTCCCTCTGTTTCATGGAACTCTTTCATGACATAGATCGTACTCAGACAGAGCCACAGACCAAAATGTCCCACAAGCTCTCAGATTTCAAAATTCTTTGACACTCACACTAATAATATTTAAAGGGGGGCAAAAATACTATTCCAGACCCCTCCCCTTTATAATGTATATGAACATTATAGATATGAGATGGCCCTACTTGAGTGCACTCCACCTAATGGTGACCTAATCCCATGTAAACCTGGCTTTTAACTGACAGAAGTAGACCTGATATCTCATGTCACTACGTAAGATTGCATTTAGGTAAAGGTCAAAAACGCTGTCCACTTGGCAGTATGGGTATGAGTACAACACATGGTTCATACATAACAAGTAACGATTCAGAATAACTGATCTTGACTAGAGGTGGGCATGGACCGGGAAAAAAACACTGACCATTGTTCCATGGTCCATTATATTTCATGGACCATGGTCCACGAACTTTTCACAGACCCGCCCCGGTTCATGGACCAGTTCATTGGTCTGTCACTTCCAGGGGCCTTGGAACCACCTCCTTCACACTCAGAGATGCCAAACTCACATTTGCATTTCAGAGTCCGAGTTATAAACTCCCCAAGCGGCCGCCCCCAAGAAACTTTCCTGTCAGATTCTTCCTTGCAATTGGAACAAATGAGGTGGAAGGGGGTGCCTTCTTTGGAGTGCTCTAAAATGCCCTCCCTGAAGTACAACATCAACCAAATTCACAGGGAAGCTACTCCTAACTGTCCCCTAATAACACGAACAGCAATATGAACTAAAAAATCCCACGAACAGCCCAATCTGCTGTTCACGAACAAGCTGTTCGTGAGGCCCCATTCTAAACGAACAGGTGGTCATTGCAAGCCTCGTTCGTTGCTGTTCATTGCTGTTCATCAAGCCAGACAGTCTGGCACCTGCAATCAATTCCCATAGCAACTCAGGCAGGGATTGTCTGAACTCTTGCTGTTGCCCTGGAAACCCCAATCTAAGCCCAATTTAGCTTGATAGGCAGGTCTTCCTTCCAAGTGTGGACTGGAGCTCCAAACTTGTTACAAGAGGAAAAGACCAGGGGGGAGGGGGTTCCCAGCTCTGGCTTTCAGGGAGAGACAGAGAGACAGGGTGAGTGCATTGGAGCTTGAATTTTCTTTGTGTGTGGTAGGATAGGGACCTAGCCCTTCAGGTTCCAGGGCTGCTGCCAGGCTCTGGGGCCAAGCTATTATTTATTATTGGTACCTTTCCTGCTGCCTGCTCAGGTAGGGTTTCTGGGAGTGGTGCGTTAGGGATCTTGATGGCTGGAAGAGAGCCTGCTGGCCCCCACAAACAACAAACAACGAATATGTTCTTGACAGGATCATTTTCATCAGCGTTCATTGTTCGTTGTTCATGGATGGCAACGAACAACGAACACCATGTTCGGGTTTTTTTCTGTTCGTGGCCATGTCTACTCATGAGTCACAGCTCACTTCTTCCAATGAAGAAGTATGTGCCCAGGATTTGGCATCCTGAGTTGGTTTCTGACATCATCATTATTTAACTGCCTTTCAACATTGTTCTCAAGAACAACATTAAAACAGATGGCATGCTGGTACCTTTGGCACCAGCCCTTACTTTTCTCTCTTCAACAGCACTGTGATTTGCAGAAATAAGCAGAGGATAATAAAAAGCAGTCTTCAGGCCAAAGTTACATTAGCAGCCAGAGCACACCTGGCTAGCTCTTCTATTCAATTGGGAACAGCCACAAAATCAGACTTTAAACAAAGCACACACAATTAGAAAATTGTGCATCATTTAAAAATGTAATTATACTTTATAAAGACTTTTAAAAATATCTGTTTATACCTATCCCCACTGAACAGAATTAGGTCCTTTTGAAATTGCCAATCAATCTAAAGTTGCCCTCATCACCTGTAATTAGGAGGACCTGTCATAATTAAAATGATTGTTTCTGGTTCCCATTAGATTTTCATACGTCAGAAGCAAAAAAAGACACATCTGAAAAATGTTATAAATATCTGAGAAAGAATTGTTTGCCAGAATAGACAAGGCACTGTTGTTTTTAATCATCATTTTTACTTTATCTTTAAATATACATTATGCTGTTTTTCACCGATTCATTGGACATCTCTGTTTCTAATCCATTTGCTTTTCTCCATTAGCTTTCTACTTCCAGGTTATTCTTGTGAAGTAGTAGATCCTAAAAGATGCATTGTTGCTTATTTAATTCATTTAAATGTTTATATGCCAGATAGTAAAACTATGCCACATATTACAGGAGGGGAAGGAATCCTGTGTTTCTTGAAGGTAAAGAAAGCTAATAATGTCCAAAAGAAATAAAATAATCTTTTTTCACAACAAGGCAGAATTCTTGATAACTGTAGCTACACAGCTATTTTTTGTGACTGTTATTTCCTTCCAATAAGCTTACATTGAGGTCTGACAATGACTGGTTCATTCTGAAAGCAGACAGTCAGTTTACATTGTACTTTCGTATACTGATTAACAAGAGGTAGTAAAATGATCCATTATTAACAGGAAGAAGAAGTCTCTTACAGACTAAGCTGTTCATAACCATATCAATAGCTGTTCAAGAAAAGTTGCTCCAAATGAATGCTGACCAAATAATGCTCTAGATGGAAAGAAGAACCTGCATCTGAAGGGAAAATTCTTCCATTAAAATGATGCTAAAACTGCTGTTGCTTCTCACACTGCTGCCTCATACAGTATGCAAGAGGCATTCCCTTTATTGTTCAACAGAGGATGATCCTCTTCCTATTCCTCATGAATTCTACCAGCCAGGCAACTTTATCATCGGTGGGATTGCCTCTCAGGTTTTCATCTTCCACAACGCTCTCAGTTTCAAGGTGGCACCTGAACAGATGTTGATTGATGAACCTATGTACGGATTTCCTCCCCCCACCACCAACTTCCTTGTATCATTCTGATATTTAACCTGCATGGCCCTTTGGAGAGTCCAAAAAGTCGGGCTCCTGCCTAGTAGCAGTCCTAACTTTGAGACTGATGAGGAAGCAAAAGGTGGAGAAGTAGGCAGATAGAGTGAAATGTGTGTTCAGTCCAGATATATGTACTTAGGCTTTGCTTAGCAGGGCAAGGGAACTAAGGGGTTGTGCTATAGTCTTTATGAGCAAGATTTCCAAAGAGAAATTTTGATTCAGTATGAGAAATATTATTCATTAAATGCCCATGCTGATCTCCTTGTATACATAAGAAAAATGTGAATTATCATATTCTTAGAATGTGAATCCTAAATGAATTACTGAAATCTACACTATTATAAATGATCCTTCCTAAAGATGCATGCAAATCAAAGTAGATATTGTTTATATATTGAGGTAATGTTTTGGTATCCACAAATAAAATCAGTTTCCATGAAGAGATAATAAAGGGCCAAAAACATAACTTGGATCTGATGAACATACTTCTAGAAGCTGTTAACAGGGTTCCATGAAAGTACATTTTCTGTTGTTCACTGAAATAGCCAATGACTCTCATTGCAGGTCAATGCCAAAAAACTACCAGCATAACTTGGCCTTGGCGTTTGCAGTAAAAGAGATCAATGAGAATCTCAACATCTTGCCCAACTTCACTTTGGGGCTTCATGTCCTCAACAGTTACTATACTGCAAGGATGACCTATAAAGCTACCCTGAGTTTACTTTCTGCAGAACAGAAGTTCAAACCCAACTTCAAGTGTGATACAGAAAACAAAATGATATCAATAATAGGAGGATTGGACACTGACATCTCTGCCAATATGGCTACCATCCTGGCCATCTACAAAATGTCCCAAGTAAGGACATTGCCCCAAGAACGAAGAAATTGCACATCTTTGGAAAATAATATCACATTATGTTGTAATCTTTTCTAAAATACCAACATTGTATCTTTCAGCTCACTTATGGATCACTTTCAGCAGTTCAGGGTGACAAAATGCTCTTCCCATATTTGTATCAAATGGCTGCAAATGAAGTTTTTCAATACATGGGTGTTGTTCACTTACTTCATTATTTCGGATGGACATGGATTGGGCTTGGAGCTATGAGTGATGACAATGGGGACAGGTTTTTGCAAACTATGGCACCAATGCTTTCTGAGAATGGTATTTGCTTTGACTTTACAATAAGATTCCCAAAACTGACATATCTGGAAGAGGAGGCAGACTTGCTTTTGAAGCAACAAGAGATTTATGACATTCTCGCAAAAAGCAAAGCCAATGTATATGTGGTATATGCACAACCTACATCCATGTTTGTTTTGAGAGTGTTGCTGTGTGCAGCACCCTTTATTTCATTGCCTCCTCTACATAAAGTCTGGATTAGTACATCCCACTGGGATTTTGAATCATTTTCCTTTCAAAGAACTTGGGATATCGAGGTTTTCCATGGTGCCATATCCTTCACAGTGCATGCCAATCAGCCACCTGGATTCCAAAACTTCCTTCAGGACATCAATCCTACTTGGGCAAATAAAGATGGTTTTATTCAGAATTTCTGGGAGCAGGTATTTGCTTGTTCTCTGACAAATCCGGCTGTACATGGAGACAGCAACAAAACCTGTTCTGGCAACGAGAAGCTAGACTCTATTCCAGTGACATTGTTTGAAATGAGCATGACTGGCCACAGCTACAGTATCTACAATGCTGTCCATGCTGTAGCACATGCTTTGCACACCATCTACATATTTGGATCCAAAAGTAGATCCAAAGAAGTTCCAAACAAAAGATTGGTAAAAGAAAAGCAAGTGCACCCATGGCAGGTAATTATACCTTTAAGATACAAAGAACACTGTTTTTGAAGGAGAGTATCATATGATATAGTAGTTGGACATTGAAGCAAGCAAGCCATTGAAGCCAGCCTTCTTAAAGTGCTTAAAAGAATTCTTCCAAAATCATGGGTTTGAATATAGGGATATGCACGCTGAAAATATTCGGAAAAACATTTGGAAATACCCAAAATCCGAAGCGGCAAGCCGCTTTGGATTCAGCAAATTTAATCACTTCGGAATGCTCTGTTAAGGTTCGGAGCATTCCAAAGTGATTCAGGGGGCTGGGTTTTCTCCAAGCAACCCCACCCACACCCACTCCCAACCCCCCCATGAGCAGCTGATTCAGGGGTTTAAATGCCCCTTTCCCTGATGCTCGCAGCAGCAGGAAAATGGGCATTTAAACCCCAAGCTTCCCAAAGCATTACAAACCATTCAGGAAGCTTTGCTTCAGGATTTCTGAATCAGTACCAGCATGCTGGCTGCAATTTGGAAATCCCGAAGCTTTCCGGATCGGGTCCGATTTGGATATTTTACCTGAATCAGATTCCTGAAGTGCACACCCCTATTTGAATAGTACAAGCTATTCTCCTAAGAAAACCTCAAGGTGGGAGCGTTTTGATGACCAAAAAAGGCTACATCAGGGATTATGGGATTCACATGAACAAAAGCTTCATGAGTGGGGATTGAACTGAAGATGAGATTTGGGTGAGATTGAGTGAGGAAACTGGTCACTCGGGTTTTTGACCTTATTATTAATTTTTGCTTTCATATCTGAAACCACAAGAAGAAAATGATAAATGTCTAGGAAAACAAAATAAACATACTGATTGTTGGCTTTGCAGATAAACATCTGTGATGCCAGGATACTGCAAATGTATTCAACCTTTTTTTGTTCTTTTCTCTCATCTTCTCTATCAACTAGCTGCACTACTTTCTAAGAAACACCATATTCAACAACAGTGCAGGAGACACTGTGTGTTTTGATGGCAATGGAGAATTAAAAACTGGATTTGATGTTACCAACTGGGTCACTTTCTCAAATGGGTCTTTCGTTAGAGTAAGAGTGGGAAGGCTAGATCCTTGGGCTCCTGCAGGCAAAGAGCTTACCCTTTATGATGATCAAATTGTATGGCACAGAACCTTTAAGCAGGTAAGTCACAGAAACAGATGCCTTGATTCTCTACAAGATTTGAAAAAAATTCCATATTATCTATTTCAGAATTCTGCCCACCCTTTAAGGCATGTTGTGGATCTCAGTAAACCTTCATCTTGCTATTCTCTATAATTTAATTTAGTTTATTAGATTTATATTCCGCCCTCCCCACACCAACAGGCAGACTTAGGCTGCTTCTGCACATGTTGGATAATGCACTTTCAATACTCTTTAGTGACCATTTGGAATTGGGTTTTCGTGTGTGAAAAAAAAATCCACTTCCAAAGGATTGCTAAAGTGTATTGAAAGTGCATTATCCAAAGTGTGTGGAAATGACCATAATGGCTGTCTTCTCCACAATTCCATTCCAGTCCATTCTGTTCCATTTGTGTGTGTGTGTGTGTGTGTGTGTGTGTGTGTGTGTGTGTGATCTGTATGACAACTGGAATCTTTTTGCAACCATGGAAGTGCTCTGCTTCTGTTTTTGTGAATATATCCCAGTATCTTGGTTTTAGGAGCTCCAACCCTACTTGGTCACAGATGCAGAGTAGTTAGCCGTGTTAGTCTGTGGTAGCAAAATCAAAAAGAGTAGGTGCTACTGAACCCTACTTGGTACTCTCTCCATCCCCATCACTTTCTTCACTTGAGATATTTATCATTAGTTGGAGTACTGAAGTGGCAGTCCTGTCTCCCACTGATATAGTTACAGCAATACTTGATGAAGGAACAGCAAGAGCAATCATCTTTTGTTGGTAAGCCACAGGGAAAATTAGATTTATAACAACGGTAATGTCCCACCTTTCTCTCTGGTGGTGGAGAGTGCCCTAAAGTCATAGCTGACTTATAGTGAACTCTTGCAAGGTTTTCATGGCAAGATATAATAGAAGTGGTTTGCTATTGCCAGCCTCTGCAAGCCTGACATTCATTGGAGGTCTCCCATCCAATTACTAACCAAGGCAGACCCTGCTTAGCTTCTGAGATTTAACGAGATCAGACTCACCTGGAATATCCAGGTCAGGGCACCTTCCTCCCTAAGCTTCTTATATTATTTCCCTGCCTTTGATTTCATTCTCACAGCAACCACCATGTGAGGTATTTAAGAAGGCAGACTCTATGAGTGGCTCAGGCTTGCCCAGGAAGCTTCCATAGCCAAAGTGGTATTCGAACCCAGGTCAACAGTTTTGGAACAGCAATACTCTCTCAGCCTAACAAACCTCACAGTATTGTTTTTGTGAGATCTCTATGGGTTCACCATAACTCAGCTGTGACTTGATGGCACTTTACACACACATTTGAAATGGAAGCAAAGTTTTAAAAACTGGAAGGTAGTAAAGCGAAGTTGGCACTTTCCTAGCTTGGACTGAGGACACTCACATTTAAATCCAATCATGGTCATGGAAGCTTGCTCAGTGAACTTGAGTCAGTTACACTCTTTCAGGTTTTAGAGGCCATTCCTAGAGGCACTTGCTGTAACTTCCAGAGGTTACTAACTTCTCTGGCAGAGTAGGGATTTGGATGTGGATCTTTAAGATCATAGTCCCTCTAACCACTACACAATAAAGGCTCTGATAGGTCAGGGAGGTTGATATGCCCTCTCCCAATTTCGTCAGAGGGGATATTTTCTTCTTTCCCTGTCTGTGCTGCCTGCCCTTTCTGTCTTATCGTGAGTAAACATTTAATACAACTGCAAAGGCCAGAGGGACACTAGGGACCTAATCTGTGTCAGGATGGTCTGATTCTCTACATTTCTGGCATGTTATCCTGAAGCTGGAAGCCAATTTTGAGCTAAGCAGGGCAATCCTGCTTATCTTGTGAGATCTGATGAGATTGGGTAGCCTTGAAGGTGTTTGTCTCTGTTTTGTGGTGATATTTGATGCCAGTTTCCTCAACACACTTAACAGTACCATTTTTATAGGTATAACTTGTGTCTCTCATAAGGATATTATGCTTAACTGGAACATCTGTATCTAATCCTTGAAAACTGAAGGTAGTTCATTTATGTAGGACTAGAAACAAAGCCCATTGTGGGGAAATAATACAACGGGCTCTAGAAAGGGGATTGTAGGCAGGCAGGCAAGCATACACTCCTCCTCCATCACTGATCCCAACCAGTGAAGGAGAGGGATAGGCATTGCTACCTGCTCTACAACTGATCTCAGCAACATGAAGGGGTAGTGGGCTTTGCTACCTGCTGCACATCTGATACAGACCGGGTAAAGTGGGACAGGCATTGCCACCTGCTCCGCTCCTGATTACGGCTGGGTGAAGGGGGGCAGGCATTGCTGCCTGCTCCAAGCCTGATCCCAGCTGGGTGAAGGGAGGTGGGCATTGCCACCTGTTCCCTGCTGGGTGAAGGGAGGAGTGAGCACTACCTCCTGCTCCTTGTCTGATCACAACAGGTGAAGGCAGGCGATGAGCTTTGCTACGTGCTCCATTCCTGATCCCAACTGGGTGAAGGGGGTGCAGGCATTGCCACCTTCTCTGTTCCTGATTCTGGCAGGTTGACGGGGGGTAGAGATTGCTGCCTGTTGGCACCTGATACCGACACGGTGAAGATGAGGTGGGCATTACTGCCTGTTCAGTGCCTTATTCAAGTAGGTTGATGGGGGTGGGCATTGCCACCTGCTCCATTTCTTATCCCGGCTGGGTGAAGGGAAGAAGGGAATTGCCTTCTGATCTATGCCTGATCCCACCAAGGAGAAGGCACGAGGTGGACATTGCCAACTGCTCCACTCCTGATCTCAGCTGGGTGAAGGGGGGTGGGCATTGCCATCTGCTCTGCTCATGATACCAGCTGGGTTAAGACAGAGAGTGGGCATAGCCACCAGCTCCACTCCTGATCCCAGCTGGGAGAAGGTGGGTGGGCATTGCCACCTCCTTCGCTCCTAATACCCGCTCTGTTAAGGCAGGGGTGGGCATAACCTGCTCAGCACCTATTACCAGTTATGATAAGGAGGGGGTATGTATTGCCACCTGCTCTGCTCCTAATAACACCTGGGTTAAAGAGGGCGTGGGCATTGCCCCTCCTCCACTTTTAACAGCTGGGTTAAGGTGGAAGTGGACATTGCCATCTGCTTCTCTCCTAATGCCAGTTGTGATAAGGTGGGGGTGGGCATTGCCACCTTCTTCGCTCCTAATACCAGCTGGATTAAGGCAGGGGCAGGTCTGACCCCTACTCCGCTCCTGATCCCAGCTGGCTGAAGGGAGGCTGGCATTGCCACCTACTCTGCTCCTAATACCACCTGGGTTAATGTGGTGGTGGGCATTGCCACCTGCTCCACTCTTAATACCGTTTCTCAACTAACAAGCCAACCTCTGTAAATACAGCAGAAAAACAGTGAAAAACCACACCGGAGGATACAATCCAATTGTAACAATAATTGTAACGATTTATATACTCTAAAGTGCATAGTTCTCAGTGAAATTCATAATTTAAATACATTTCATACACAATATACCAAATGCCTTCAAATATCCCATCCATTGAATACACGAAGAATTAATGTTTTGGAATAATTGTTAAGGCCCCGACTGGGGAAATGCATATGTTGCTCACTGTCCAGAGCACCCTCGCTATGTACAAAAGTCTCATCTGTATCCTTTCCAGCGCCTTCACAGAGGTTCCTGGCTGCTCCTCCTGAGTTTCTCTTGGTTGGTCTGCAGTGGGACTGACAGGGGACTCCTGATGAAGCAGAGGGAAACAAGTTGGACATCAGCAGGACCCTTGTAGAGTCCATGCCAGTGACGAGCTTTTTGTATCTCTTCAGCCACCTGCAACATACAGATGAGTCCTTTGACTATATGCATGAACTAGACACTATTATTTGGTCCTTTATTTGCACTTGACCAAATTGCAGAACTTTACCTCATGGCGGTTCATTGATAAAAGAGCTTAATACTGTCTGCGAAACAACAACCCTTTGATGAGACTTTTGTACATAGTGAGGGTGCTCTGGACAGTGAGCAACATATGCATTTTCCCAGTCAGTACCTTAACAATTATTCCAAAATATTTAATTCTTCGTGTATTCAGTGAATGGGATATTTGAAGACATTTGGTATATTGTATATGAAATGCATTTAAATTATGTATTTCACTGAGCACTGTGCACTTTAGAGTATATAAATTATTACAATTATTGTTACAATTGGATTGTATCCTCCGGTGTGGTTTTCCACCAGCTGGGTTAAGGTGAGGGTGGGCATTGCCCCTCCTCTGCTTTTAACAGCTGGGTTAAGGTGGGGGTGGGCATTGCCACCTGCTTCTCTCCTAATGCCAGTTGTGATAATGTGGGGGTGGGCATTGGCACCTTCTTCGCTCCTAATACCAGCTGGGTTAAGGCAGGGGCAGGCATTACCACTTACTCCACTCCTGATCCCAGCTGACTGAAGGGGGGCCAGCATTGTCACCTGCTCTGCTCCTAATACCACCTGGGTTAAGGTGAAGGTTGGCATTGCCACCTCCTCCACTCCTAATACCAGTTTGTTAAGGTGGGGGGTGGGCATTGCCACCTGCTCCACTCCTAATACCAGCTGGGTTAAGGCAGGGGTGGGCATTGCCACCTGCTTTGCTCCTAATACCAACTGGGTTAAGGTGGTGGTGGGCATTGCCACCTGCTCCGCTTTTAATACCAGCTGGCTGAAGGTGGGGCAGGCATTGCCACCTGCTCCGCACCTAATACCAGCTGGGTTAATATGGGGGTGGGCATTGCTAAGTGCTCTTCTCCTATTACCGGCTGTGTTAAGGCTGGAGATGGGCATTGCCACCAGCTCTGCTCCTAATACCAGCTGGGTTAAGGCACGGGGAGGGCATTGCTACCTGCTCTGCTTCTGTTCCCTGCCTGGGCTTTCCACCAAGACATGTTTTCTGGAGCGATATGGTGAGTTACCTGGGCTTTCCTTTGTGGCAGCGCCCTCTGGTGGTTCACCAGGGTATAAAGTGAGTTGTCTGAAACATGCTCACTCAATTATATATATAGATATAAAGTATTAGCCTTTCGGAATTAGTCATTTTCTTAAATATTGTTACCTTTATTGGATTTCCCAGCTTCCTTATCTGGATTCGGAATAATTGGCATTATGAGGACACAAACATATTTCAAAATAAAATTGTAAAAAGGAGGAGAGTATTCCCCTTTTGAACAACCAAAAACTCTTTGACTAGTCTCATCAGATCCGTAAAGTTAACAAAAAAAGCCAATCAGGGAGTTTGTAAGCTGGGCAAAAAGGGAGCTGGCTCCAAAATGATATTCTCATACTTCCATTCCAATAATGTAAAATGTGCCATTATGTGATGCTCCAGTAATACCTTTTTAATGTTAATGTTTATTAATAAATAGTTACAGCCCCGTTCAATGTGCAATGACCATTGCCGTCCTGGCTACAGCAGGAAACGGAAGGAAGGAGAGAAATTTTGCTGCTATGATTGTGATCCTTGCCCAGAAGGAATGATCTCTGAGCATAAAGGTAGGGGAATGAATGAACATCATAGCCAGTTATAGGGCATTATTAACCAAATTAATTTACATTGATATTCAAATTCTGCACTTCATAGAAATGAGAAACCAAGCTATTTCACAACATCATTCTTCCACCCAGCATTTTATTCTTGCAACATCCCTGTGAGAAAAGATGAGTTAAAAGTGATTGGCCCAGAATCATCCAACCAAACTTCCATGGAATAATGGAGGTTCAAGTCTGGGTCCTTCAGCTCCTAGTTTAACTAGTACGCCAACAGGCTTTCTGAGCTGTGTTCTAGATGGTCGAAAGTGCTGTCAAATTGGGCTACAAGTGGAACGAACGCAGACAATTTTGCGTCTCCAAAACGTGAAAGAGGAGGAAAATGAGGATCTGTGGGATTTGGTCTCGGAACTACTGGCGACACCCGCGAGGACGACTAAAGAAGAGGTTAAAAGCGCCATTTTGGAGGTCCGTCGGGCTTCTTCAAAATATGCAACAAAGCGACAGTTGCCTCGTGAGATCATTATTGACTTTTCAACTAAAAAGATTCGGGACACCATCCTATATAACTCATACAATGCGGATTTGGACTTTATGGGTTTGAAAGTCAAGATTTTGAAGGACGTTCCATTTCTAGTCCGGAAACGGCGTTTTAAATATAAAAAGTTTGCAGCTCTTCTGAGGGACCATGGAATAAAGTACAAATGGTTATTCCCGGAAGGAATATGGTTCAGATATAAAGATCAGGCCTATAAGATATTATCAGAAGATCAACTAAAGGATTTTGAGAATAAAAACCCAGAACTCTGCTGCACCAAGAACGAAGAAAAGGAGGAGCCGGAGGGGGGGGGGGAGGAGGAGAGCATTGCAACAGCAGTTGCACAGAGAGAATTGCGTCCGGGACCCAGAAGGGGGAGGAAAGTTTAATCAGAATTTGAAATGTTTATTCTCTGTATGATTAACCACTCCATCATTATTCTATGGAGCTATTTTTGTATTATGACAGTATGAAGGGAAACATTGAAGTGTAGTGTTTAGTGTTTGTAGTTCATTCCCCCCCCCTTTTTCTTTTTCCACTCCCCTTTGTCCCTTCCCTCTTCCCTTTCCTTGTGATAGTCTGGTGTAGTGTTTTGTAGTTATGAAAAAAAAAAAAAATAAAAAATAAAAAATAGAAAGTGCTGTCAAATTGTAGATAACTAATGGTGACCCCTACTGAGTTTTTCAAGGCACAAGAATAATAGAGGTTGTTTGCCATTGCCAACCTCTATTTTATATTTGCCTGGTTTTTTTTTCTTCACAGATGTTTGCCAATATCATAAACAATTCTTTTTTTTCAGACATGGATACCTGTGTTAAATGTCCAGGGGATCAGTATGCTGACAATCAACAAAAACAATGCATTCCCAAAGGTATAAGTTTCCTGTCCTACCAAGAACTTTTAGGGATCATCTTGGCCAAATTGGCGATCTCTTTCACTCTGGTCACAGCTTGGGTGCTTGGAGTCTTCATAAAACATCAGGACACCCCCATCGTCAAAGCCAACAACCGAACCCTCAGCTATCTCCTCCTCATCTCCCTCTTGCTTTGTTTCCTCTGCTCCTTCCTGTTCCTTGGACAGCCTGTAAAAATGACCTGCCTTCTCCGACAAGTTACTTTTGGCACTGTGTTCTCTGTGGCCCTTTCCAGTGTGTTGGCCAAAACCATCACTGTGGTTCTTGCATTTATGGCAATCAAACCAGGATCTGTAATAAGAAAATGGGTAGGGAAAGGAATGGCAAATTGGATTATCCTTTCCTGCTCCCTTATTCAAGCGAGTATCTGTACACTTTGGCTAAGTAGTTCCCCTCCATTCCCAGACACAGACATGCATTCAGTGAAAGGGAAAATTGTACTGGAATGTAATGAGGGCTCTGCTATCATGTTTTACTCTCTCCTGGGCTACATGGGCTGCCTCGCCACTGTCAGTTTGTCTGTGGCTTTCTTTGCTAGGAAATTGCCAGACACTTTCAATGAAGCCAGATTTATCACTTTTAGCATGTTGATTTTTTGTAGTGTTTGGTTGTCCTTTGTTCCAACCTATCTGAGTGCTAAGGGGAAATACATGGTGGCCGTGGAAATCTTCTCCATCTTAGCCTCCACTGCTGGCTTGCTGGGCTGCATATTTTTCCCAAAATGCTACATCATTATTCTGAGGCCTGAAATGAACAACAGGGAGCAATTAAGAAGGAAACAGAATTAAACAATTTGAATGTCTCTCTGAATTCTGCTTTTGTGTATATTTCCCTGAAATGTCACTAGTGGTCTCAAAAAGAGTTCAGGGGCTTCATTCAGTTACCTGACGAAAAGCTTTTGCCTAGCTGTGTGCCTAATATTTTACTGTTAAGTTTTATTATACTTGCAATGCACATTAGATACATTAACAGCAGATCAGTACAACGAAATAAATATATGTTTATTGGGAATAGATTTTGGATTTTGTACATTTCATGTTGAACCCATCTGAGCCCTATGCATCCCCTCCTCCTCCTCACTATCCAAGGATCACCTCCCCAGATGGCGCCCTGTACATGGACACTGCAGACTGGAGTTACCCCTTGCTTGGTCAATCGCTGTCCTGGTGAATGGGCAGGAGGCATTATATGGAGTGAGGGCAATGGAGGCCCATGGGACCATGCATGCCACGTGGTGGTGTATTTTGGCAGCAGCTCGCAGCTGAAGGTGCCCCATACTTGGTCAATCACTGTCCTGGTGAATGGGCATGGGCAGGAGGGGTTATATGGAGTGAGGGGGGTGGAGGCCATGGGACTACACAAGCCACGTGGTGGTATATTTCGACAGCAGCACCCTTAGCGGGGGGATGCCCCTGCTCATGTGCCACCCAATGTCTCAGTGGGCTAGTGACATGGACCACAGACACAAGGGCACTGTATGTGGCTTCCTTGTTTCACTCGCTCTGCCGTATCAGTGTTACACGGCCTGCTCCCACTCTGTGATGCCCCAGACAGGTATAATTGGCTAACTTGTGTTCACACCAAAGCACTATTTGCCATTTACTACAAATGTCCACTGTCACATATCCTGAAGACACAGAGCAAGACAAACCCCTACCATTAGTCATTATTGCCATAGATCCAGCAACAGCAATGACAAGACATCATATGTTCAAATGGACTTCAGAATGAAATTTCCCCAATATTTGATTATTAAAAAATAGTGCAGGGCATGGAGACACTAAGTCTTCATGTCTTTTAATGCAGATGCTGCTCCCAAACACTTCAGATTGCTTATATTGACAAGTAAATGCCACAGCTTGTTGCCAAAGGCAGAATCAAAAGCAAACAGAGTTGGACAATGTAGAAAAAAAGGTTCATATTTCCTTCTGTTTCATGGAATTCTTTCATGCCACAGTTTGTACTCACAGCTGCAGACCAAAATGCCCCACAAGCTCTCAAATTTCAATACCCTTTGACACTCACACTGATCATCTTTACAGGGGGAGGGGGCAAAATAGAATTCCAGACCCCTCCTCTTTATAATGTATATGAACATTACAGGTATGAGATGGCCCCACTTGAGTGCACTCTACAGAATTACCTGAAGGTGACCTAATCCCATGTAAGCCTGCCTTTTAACTAACAGACGTGGATCTGATATCTCATGTAACCACAATAAGCTTGCATTGAAAAGGTGAAAAACACTGCCCACTTGCCACAATGGATATGAGTACAACAGGATGATTCATAATAAGAAGTAACTATTCAGAATAATTGATCTTGAGTATAGATCAATATGAGTACACAAGTTAGTCTGTCTGTAGCAGTAGAAAAAGAGCAAGAGTCCAGCAGCACCTATAAGACTAACAAAATTTGTGGTAGGGTAGGAGTTTTCATGAGTCACAGCTCATTTCTTCAGATGAAGAAGTATGTGCCCATGATTTGGCAACCTGAGTTGGTTTCTGACAACAACATTTTTAGCTGCCTTTCAGAATTGTTCTCAAGTACAACATTAAAATGGAGAGCATGCTGGTAGCTTTGGTGCCAGCCCTTACTTTTCTCTCTTCAACAGCACTGTGATTTGCTGAAATTAGCAGAGGATGATGAAAAGAAGTCTTCAGGCCAAAAGTTACATTAGCAGCCAGAGCACACCTGGCTAGCTCTTCTATTCAATTGGGAACAGTTGAAAAATCAAACTTTGGACAAAATATGTACAATTAGACTATTGTGCATGATTTAAAAATGTAATTATACTTTCTAAAAATGTTTTTTTTAAAATATCTGTGTATACCCATCCCTACTGAACTGAATTATGTTCATTTAAATTGCCAATTATGTCTGAAGCTGCCCTCAACACCCGTAACTAGGAGGGCTTGTCACAATCAAAATAACTGTTTCTAGTTCCCATTAGATTTTCATAGGTCACAACAAGTTAAAAAAAAAAAGACGCATCTGAAAGATGTTATATATACCTGATATGTTAGAAAGAATTGGATGCCAGAATAGACAGGACTCTGTTGTTTTTAATCATCATTTTTACGTTATCCTTAAATTTAAATTATATAGTTTTTCACCCATTCATTGGACAACTCTTCTAATACTTTTACTTTTCATAAATCGCTTTCTGCTTAAAGGTATTCATTGTGAAATGGTAGATCCTAAAAGATGCATTGTTGCTTATTTAATTCATTTAAATATTTATATGACAGATACTAAACCTATGCCACATATTACAGGAGGGGAAAGAATCCTGAGTTTCTAGGAGGCAAAGAAAGCTAATAAGGTCCCAAAGAAATAAAATAAATACACTCTTTTCACAATGAGGCAGAATTCTTCATAACGGTGGCTACACAGGTATTTTTGTGACTGTTATTTCCTTCCAATAAGCTTACATTAAGGTTTGACAAGGACTGGTTCATTCTGAAAGGAGACCGTCAGTTTCCGTTGTACTTTTGCACACTGATGAACAAGAGGTAGTAAAATGATCCATTATTAACTGGGCAAGAAGAAGTCCCTTACAGACTAAGTTGTTCACAACCATACCAACAGCTCTTCAAGGAAAGTTGCTTCAAATGAACGCTAACCAAATAATGCTGTAGTTGGAAAGAAGATTCTGCATCTGAAGGGGAAGTTCTTCCATTAGAATGGTGCAGAAACTGCTGTTGCTTCTCATATTGCTGCCTCATACAGTATGCAAGAGGCATTCCCTTTATTGCTCAACAGAGGATGATCCTCTTCCTATTCCTCATAAATTCTACCAGCCAGGCAACTTTATCATCGGTGGGATTGCCTCTCAGGTTTTCATCTTCCACAACGCTCTCAGTTTCAAGGTGCCACCCGCACAGATGTTGATTGATGAACCTATGTAAGGATTTCATCCCCCTACACCCAACTTCCTTGTATCATGCTGATATTTAACCTGCATGGCCCTTTGGAGAGTCCAAAAAGTCGGGCTCCTGCCTAGTAGCAGTCCTAACTTTGAGACTGATGAGGAAGCAAAAGGTGGAGAAGTAGGCAGATAGAGTGAAATGTCCAGATATATGTACTTAGGCTTTGTTTAGTAGGGCAAGGGAACTAAGGGATTAAGCTATAGTCTTTGTGAACAAGATTTCCAAAGAGAAATTTTGATTCAGTATGAAAAGTATTATTCATTAAATGCTCATGTTGGTATTCTTGTATACATAAGAAAAAGACTTTATATAACTCCAAATTAAATTACTGAAATCTACAGTACTGTAAATTGTGATCCTTCCTGAAGATGCACTCAAATTAAAGTAGATTTTATTCATATATGGAGGTAATGTTTTGGTATCTAAAGGAATTTGAAAATAAGAAAAATTTTCATGAAGAAATAATAAAGGGCCAAAAACATAACTTGGATCTGATGAACATACTTCTAGAAGCTGTTTACAGGATTCCATGAAAGTACGTTTTCTGTTGTTCACTGAAATAGCCAATGACTCTCATTGCAGGTCAATGCCAAAAAACTACCAGCATAACTTGGCCTTGGCGTTTGCAGTAAAAGAGATCAATGAGAATCCCAACATCTTGCCCAACTTCACTTTGGGGCTTCATGTCCTCAACAGTTACTATACTGTAAGAATGACCTATAAAGCTACCCTGAGTTTGCTTTCTGCAGAACAGAAGTTCAAACCCAACTTCAAGTGTGATACAGAAAACAAGCTGATAACAATAATAGGAGGACTGGACACTGACATCTCTGCCAATATGGCCACCATCCTGGCCATCTACAAAATGTCCCAGGTAAAGACATTGCCCCAAGAATGTGAAATTTGCACGTCTTTGGAAAATAATATCACATTGTTGTAATCTTTCCTAAAATACCAACATATGTAACTTTCAGCTCACTTATGGATCACTTTCAGCAGTTCAGGGTGACAAAATGCTTTTCCCATATTTGTATCAAATGTCTCCAAATGAAGCCTTTCAATACATGGGTCTTATTCGCTTACTGCACCATTTCAGATGGACGTGGATTGGGCTTGTAGCTATGAGTGATGATGATGGAGACCGGTTTTTGCAGACTATGACACCAATGCTTTCTGAGAATGGTATTTGTTTTGACTTTACAATAAGAATCCCAAAATTAACATATCTGGAAGAGGAGGCAGACTTGCTTTTGAAGCAACAAGAGATTTATGACATTCACACAAAGAGCAAAGCTAACGTATATGTGGTATATGCACGACCTACATCCATGTTTGTTTTGAGAATGTTGCTGTTTGCAGCACCCTTTATTTCTTTGCCTCCTCTACATAAAGTCTGGATTAGTACATCCCACTGGGCTTTTGAATCATTTTCCTTTCAAAGAACTTGGGATATCGAGGTTTTCCATGGTGCCATATCCTTCACAGTGCATGCCAATCAGCCACCTGGATTCCAAAACTTCCTTCAGGATATCAATCCTACTTGGGCAAATAAAGATGGTTTTATTCACAACTTCTGGGAGCAGGTATTTGCTTGTTCCCTGACAAATCCAGCTGTACATGGAGACAGCAACAAACCCTGTTCTGGCAATGAGAAGCTGGACTCTATTCCTGTGACTTTGTTTGAAATGAGCATGACTGGCCACAGCTACAGTATCTACAATGCTGTCCATGCTGTAGCACATGCTCTGCATACCATCTACATATTTCGATCCAACCATAGATCCAAAGAAGTTCCAAACACAAGGTTGGTAAAAGAAAAGCAAGTGCAACCGTGGCAGGTAATTACACCTTTAAGCCGCAAAGAACACTATTTTTGAAATAGAGTGTCATATGATCTAGAGGTTAATGGAATCCATCCTTCTTAATGTGCTTAAAAGAATTCCTCCAAAATCATAATACAAGCAGGAGGTGGGGGCATTTTGATGACCAAAAAATGCTATACCAGGGATTATGTGGTTCACATGAACAAAAGCTACATGAGTAGCTGAACGGAAGAGGAGATTTGGGTGAGATTGAGAGGGAAAACTGGTCACTCGGTTTTTTGACCTTATTATTCATTTTCGCTTTTATATCTGAAACCATGAGAAGAAAATGTTAAATGTCTAGAACAAAATCAACATACTGATAATATAAATAGATTAACATCTGTGAAGCCAGGACACCGAAATATATTCAACTCATTTTTGTTCTTTTCTCTCATCTTCTCTATCAACTAGCTCCACTACTTTCTAAGAACCACCATATTCAACAACAGTGCAGGAGACACTGTGTGTTTTGATGGCAATGGAGAATTAAAAACTGGATTTGATGTTACCAACTGGGTCACTTTCCCAAATGGATCTTTTGTTAGAGTAAAAGTGGGAAGGCTGGATCCTTGGGCTCCTGCAGGCAAAGAGCTTACCCTTTATGATGATCAAATTGTATGGCACAGAACCTTTAAGCAGGTAAGTCACAGAAACAGATGCCTTGATTCTCTGAAAGAACTGAGAAAAGTTCCATGTAATCTATTTCAGAATTCTGCCCACCCTTTAAGGGATATGGTGGATCTCAGTAAACCTTCATCCTCCTAGTCTCTATAATGGATGTCTTCTCCACAATTCCATTCCATGCCTTTTTTTGATCAGCCTTCTGTAAGATAACAGGAACCTTTTTGCAACCACAGAAGTACTCTGCAGCTCTTTGTGTGATTATATCTCAGTATCTTAGTTTCACAGGCTCCAACCCTGCTTGCTTTAATGGCCAATCCATTGAAGGTCATGCTCCACCTTTCTCCCTAAGCTGCTTGTATTGTTTTCCTCCCTTCCGTTTCATTCTCACAACAACAACCGTATGAGGTAGGTAAGAAAAGATACTCTGTGACTGGCCCAAGGTTACCCAGGAAGCTTCCATGGCCAAACTCAGGATTCATACCCAAGTCAATGGCCTTGGAACAATAATACTCACTCAGTCTAACAGATCTCACGGCTTTGTTGTTGTGAGATCTCTATGGAGGTTGCCATAAGTCCGCTGTGACTTGATGGTACTTTACACACACATTTGCAATGGAAGCAAAGTTTTAAAAATGAGAACATATGAAAGGGATTTCAGCACCATCCTAGTTAGGATTGAGGACACCCAGGTTCGAATCCAACCTTGGCCATGGAAGCTTGCTGAGTGAACTTCAGCCAGTTATACCCTCTCACTCTTATCTACCTCATAGGTTTTTAGTGTGTGGGTAAAATGAAAAAGAGGAGAACAGAGCAGCCACAAGCAACCTGATCTTCCAAATAGGATTGGAGAGTTTCTGGAGATAACCTGGACCAGGATGTTCCAATATCCTATCACCATCCTGAACTTTTTGTCCAAGTTTGAAGTGCCTAGCTTTATTTTCTGATGAATCATGCCTGCGAGAGACAATAACGGCTTCCAAAGCAAAAAAGCAGGATGGTGTTGATGGTTTCTGGGCATTTTGTTGGCTAGGATGTTCCAGTTGCCTTTATATTTGACAATGCAGCTCTTACAACTATGCTGAAACTGGTGGCCAATTCTGGGATTTCCGGCTTTATTTCCTGATGAGTTGTGAGTGGTATGGACAAATAGATGGCTGGGATAGATACTCCAAATGGCAGGGAAATGTTTTTTTCAAAAAAACTGTGCCATTGTGACATCAACTCCGGGGAAAACCTGAAAGTGACAGTAGGCAGCTCTGGAAATCACCAGAAGCTCTATGGTAAAACCTAGAGGTTTTAGAAGTGGTTCCTAGAGGTACCCACTGGCTTTCTGGAGGTTACTAACTTCTGTGACAGAGTAGGGATTTGGATCTGGGTCTTTAAGATCTTAGTCACTCCAACCACTACACAATACAGGCTCTGATAGGTCAGGGAAGTTGATAACCTCCCCCTTGTTTTGTCACAGAAGAGATATTTTCTTCCTTCCCTGTCTGTGCTTCCTGCCCTTGCTGACTTCTCGTGAATAAACATTTAATTTTAATGCAAAGGCCAGGGGGGTGTTAGGGGCCTAATCTGTGTCAAGATAATCCGATTCCCTTCATTTCTGGCACATCATCCTGAAGATGGTAGCCAATTTTGAGACTCCTAGCTAAGCAGGGCAACCCTGCTTGTCTTATGAGATCTGATGGGACTGGGTGCCCTTCAAGTAGTTTGTCCCTGTTTTCTGCTGGTTTTATATCTATCTATCTATCTATCTATCTATCTATCTATCTATCTATCTATCTATCTATCTATCTATCTATCTATCTATCTATCTATCTATCTATCTATCTATCTATCTAGAGAGAGAGAGAGAGAGAGAGAGAGAGAGAGGGAGAGAGGGAGAGAGGGAGAGAGATTGGTTCCCTCTACATGTCATGGAGGTACCCCTTTTATTGGAATAATCTTTGTCCCTCATAAGGATATTCTTAATTGGAACAACTGTATCTATTCCTTCAATACTGAAGATAGTTTATGTATCCAGGATGTGAGGTACTGGCCTTTTAGAATCAGGCATTTTATTAAATATTATTATTATTATTTATTGAATTTATAGCCCACCCTCCCCATAAGTGGGCTCAAGGCGGGTTACAACAAAAACAAAATACAGAGATAACAATAAAAACACAAATCTTACATACAGCATTTCAGTAATTCACCTGCTCATCATCTATAAAGAGGGTGAAGATGTGGGTTAGCAAGCATTCTGCGGCTGCTCACACATGAGGGGCAGTTGACTATGTGCTCCCCCCCCACAAGTAGGAGACCAGCAGGGAGACTCATTTGGTGGATTTAGTGTTGGCCTTAACCAAATGCCTGGTGGAACATCTCTGTCCTGCAGGCCCATTGAAAGGATAAAAGATCCTGGCAGGCCCGAGTATCTTCCAACAGAGAGTTCCACCAGGTTGAGGCTGGGACCAAAAATTCCCTGGCCCTGGTTGAGGCCAGTCAAGCCTCCCTGGGGCCAGGGATCACCAGTAAGTGTTTACCTGCAAATCTCAACACCCTCCAGGGTATATATGGGGAGAGGCGTTCCCTCAGGTATGCTGGTCCCAGTCTGTTTAGGGCTTTATAGGTTAAAACGAACACCTTGAACCCAATGCCTTGTTACCTTCATTGGGTTTCCCAGTTTCCTTATCTGAATTGGGGAAAAAATGGTACTATGAGAACCCAATCACATTTCAAAATAAAGTTGTAAAAAGGACAAGAGTATTCCTCTTTTGATCAACCAAAAAGTCTATGACTGGTCTCATGGGATCTGTACAAGAAAAAAGCCATTCCAGGTGTTTGTAAGCATGGCAAAAAGATGACGGTTCCAAAATGATGTTTTCATACTTCCATTCCAACAATGCATAATGTGCCCTCATGTGACGCTCAGTTAATATCTTTTTGATGTTAATGTCTATTGATAAATAGTTACAGCCCCGTTCAATGTGCAATGACCATTGCCGTCCTGGCTACAGCAGGAAATGGAAGGAGGGAGAAAAATTTTGCTGCTATGATTGTGATCCTTGCCCAGAAGGAATGATCTCTGAACAGAAAGGTAGGGGGACAAATTTATTATGGCCCATTACAGGGTGTTAACCAAGTTTATTGACATGGATATTCATACTTTACTCTTCATACAAGTGAGGAGCCAAAATGGTTCACAACATCATTCTTCCCTCCAGCATTTTATCCTTGCAGCAACCCATGAGGGAAGATGAGTGAAAAGTATGTGACTGACTCAAACACATCCAACCAGACTTCCATGGAATAGTGGAGATTCAGGTCTGGGTTTTCCAGCTCCTACTTTAACCACTACACACACTGGCTTTCTGAGCTGTGTTCCAGATGGTTGAAATTGCTGTCAAGTCGTAGCTGCCTTATGAAAACCACTACTGAGTTTTTCAAGGAACAAAACTAACAGAAGTAGTTTCCCATTGCCAATCGCTATTTTACATTCGTCTATTTTATTTTCTACACAGCTGTTGGCCAATATCTTATAATGTAATCAAACAATTCTTCTTTTGTTTCAGACATGGATGCCTGTGTCGAATGTCCAAGAGATCAGTATGCTGACAATCAACAAAAACAGTGCATTCCCAAAGATATATGTTTCCTATCCTACCAAGAACTTTTAGGGATCATCTTGGCCAAACTGGTGATCTCTTTCACTCTTGTCACAGCTTGGGTGCTTGGAGTCTTCATAAAACATCAGGACACCCCCATCGTCAAAGCCAACAACCGAACCCTCAGCTACATCCTCCTCATCTCCCTCTTGCTTTGTTTCCTCTGCTCCTTCCTGTACCTTGGACAGCCTGTAAAAATGACCTGCCTTCTCCGACAAGTTACTTTTGGCACTGTGTTCTCTGTGGCCCTTTCCAGTGTGTTGGCAAAAACCATCACTGTGGTTCTTGCATTTATGGCAACCAAACCAGGATCTGTAATAAGAAAATGGGTAGGGAAAAGAATGGCAAATTGGATAGTCCTTTCCTGCTCCCTTATTCAAGCAAGTATCTGTACTCTTTGGCTAAGTACTTCACCTCCGTTCCCAGACAGAGACATGCATTCAGTGAAAGGGAAAATTGTACTGGAATGTAATGAGGGCTCTGCTATCATGTTTTACTCTCTCCTGGGCTACATGGGCTGCCTCGCCACTGTCAGTTTGGCTGTGGCTTTCTTTGCTAGGAAATTGCCAGACACTTTCAATGAAGCCAGATTTATCACTTTTAGCATGTTGATTTTTTGTAGTGTTTGGTTGTCCTTTGTTCCAACCTATCTGAGTGCTAAGGGGAAATACATGGTGGCCGTGGAAATCTTCTCCATCTTAGCCTCCACTGCTGGCTTGCTGGGCTGTATATTTTTCCCTAAATGCTACATCATTATTCTGAGGCCTGAGATGAACAACAGGGAGCAATTAAGAAGGAAACAGAATTAAACAATTTAAATGTCTCTCAGAATTGTAGTTTTGTGTATATCTCCCTGAAATATCACTAGTTTTGCCCCGCCCCCGCCCCAGTTGGAATGAAGAGGCAGACGCAAGATTTGGAACTAAAGGGCCACTTTATTAATATAACGTCAACCTTTAAATATGGCAAGGGCCAACTAGCAGTACAGGTCAAGCAACGGGATCACCCCTGGACCACTGCATGGACCTATGTGTGTGAGCTTCACAGCGCCGGGTCATGTTAGAGCCTCCTGTTTAGTTAATATCCTTTCCAAAATCTTAGAATAGCCTTTTCCTCAATTCCATTTCAATCTATGCCAACAGTGCTGTTAGCTAGAAGCTACTCTAAAACACCCCAAATCTTTCACTATGGCATTTGTGGAGCCCACATTCTAGAAGATCTACCACACTACCTATTATTAGAGATGGGCACGATCAGAAAAGAAAAGAGCCATCCACGAACAGGGACTCACGAACAACCATGAACATGGCCCTGTTCATGAATATGTTCGTGGTTGGATGTTTGTGGGGGCCAGCAGGCTCTCCTCCAGCCATCATCCAAGACAAGATCCCTACTGCACCACTCCCAGAAACCTGACCTGAGCAGGCACCAGGAAAGGTACCAATAATAAATAATAGCTTGGCCCTAGAGCCTGGCCGCAGCCCTGGAACTTGAATGGGTAGATCCCTACTGCACCACTCCCAGAAACCTTACCTGAGCAGGCAGCAGGAAAGGTACCAATAATAAATAATAGCTTGGCCCAGAGCCTGGCAGCAGCCCTGGAACATGAAGGGGTAGGTCCGTATCCCACCACACACAAAGAAAATTCAAGCTCCAAAGAAAATTCAAGCTCCAATGCACTCTCTCTATCAAAATGCCAACAGCAACTGTCTCTCCCTCTCCACTGTCTGCAAAACCAGAACCTCCCTTGTAACAAATTTGGAGCTCCAAACGTGAAAGGAAGACCTGCCTATCAAGCTAAATTGGGCTTTCACTGGGGTTTCCAGGGCAACAGCAGGAGTTCAGACAGAGTTCAGACAATCCCTGCCTAAGTTGTCAAGGGAATTGATTGCAGGTTCCAGACGTTCTGGCTTGATGAACAGCAAACAGCAACAAACAAGCCTTGCAACAACCACCTGTTCATTTAGAATGGGACCTCATGAACAGCTTGTTCGCGAACAGCAGATTGGGCTGTTTGTGGCTTTTTTTTTGTTCATGCCCATCTCTACTTACTATCCTGTTCTCTTTATGCAGAGCCAAGGACTAAATTCCTTGCAGAGCTTTCAATGGGTCTAAACTTTTCTTTCGATTCAGAGAAGCTGCTTTTTCTCTTCTTAGACACCGCTCCATTTGTTTTTTATAGACTGTCACATTTTGCTTTAGCAGCCAAAAAATTCAGGCTAGAGATGTATCCAGAGAAAGTAATGCTTTTATTTGATCGGCATTTCCTGGCTAGATCGTTTTAATTGTTGATATTTGTATATATGACTAATCGTTAATAATTGTATATATGATTCACTTATTTATGTCAGATTGCTTTATGTGTTTGGATTGTAACAGCCTTTGGCCATAGACAATAAACTCTACTACTACTACTACTACTACTAAATCAATTGAAATCAATGGGATTAGACTGGAATATCTCTGCATAAGATTGCACTAGAAATACGATTGTAGATTTAACTGGAGTTTGATTTAGAGAAGACTGGAAGATCATAAACGAGATGATTTTTCTCCAGTGAGATCCAGTCCCAAACACAACTGAGATGAAACAAACCCAAGTGAGGATTAGGCATGATAACTCATTTTGGACAGTAACTGTGCCGTCATAAGCAGTTTTACGCCATTTTGCTCCCATTAGCCTCAAAGGACTAAGAAGGGCATAACTCTGCTTAGACAGGCCCAAATCAACAACTAGGCAAACCTACAGGGCCACCTAAGACACCTATTACAGAGTTTGAGGGGCATCAAAAGCCCTGTGCAGAGCTCCTCCTTCTCCTGTTCTCTGGATTCCTCAGCCACCATGGATATTGCACTGCTCAGAAGCCAACACCTGCAGCTGGGTGCCCAGGAGAGCCAGAAGAAAGATGATGGAGAATGGGAGAGAGGAGCACTTGCCACTGTACATTGCTGCATCCATGCACTAGCTAAGACTGCCCAGAGGAGAGGAGCCTCTGTAGACAGCCATATTACTCCTGCACCACTGAGACTCCAATGTTTGCTGCAGCTGAGCTGTGCTCTCAACAGAGCTGGTGATAGCACAACAGACTGAACCAACACTGACTAATGAAATTTAATGCCAATGGTGTGTGTAGAGCTGCCAACCTCCAGGTGGGACCTGGAGATCTCCTGGAATTACGAGTGATCCCTGGTCAACAGTGATCAGTTCTTCTGGAGTAAATGGCTGCTTTGCAGGCTGGAATTTATGAGAACCTGAGGTCTCTCCCCTCACCTGTTTTTCCCTGGTTCCATTCCCAAATCTCCTGGAATTTCCCAAAATAGTGTTGGCAACCGTAGGTATAAGGCTCCCTCAGATTCCCTCTTACCCAATAACTGCTTGGCATCCTCCCAAAACTGCAGCAGCTTGATTTGCCACAGGGGTGCTGTCTGCTGGGGGCAAATGGAGCCAGAAAGATACGTTCTTTCTGGAAACTGCAGCTGGTTGAGGAAGGGCAGACAAAGCACAAAGGAAGTCTGCCTTCACCTCATTTATTCCTTCTCAAATTTCAGGATCAGTTTTGCAAAACTTGAGTGTGGGGTAGACTTTTCTTTTCCAGTAGACTTCTATCTCTGTTGAAGGGTGATGGTGATGGTGGTGGTGGTGACAGAGTCCTTGTTTGGCAAGGGCACCAAAAATACCTTGGTCAAGCTCTGTGCTTAGGGTAGTACTATAAGCTGCTATTGAGAAGACTGAGCAGGAAACAGAAAATTCTACATGCACTGGAAATGCATTAAAAGTGCTTTATTCAATGTGTTTTAAAGCAGCCATATTTCTCCCCTCCTTTAGCCTCTGCTTGACAATAGGACAAGTAGAAAAAAACATGTAGACATATCTATGTGTAAATTCCCCTTATCTGCCTGGACTGCATTGGTTATAGACTTTTCTTTCTCTTCTTTTTTCTATATAGTTTAGGTGTTTGTAGTCACATACTAGTCACACAAACTCCATCCTAGTATTGGCCTCATGGGAACAAAACTTCAAATTGGAACACTGTGATGAAACTTTCTGCTCTACATTGAGTCAGCCGCTCAAAGCTACATCTTGCTTAGCAGCTGGCTTTGGTTGTAACCGGTGTTTACCTGAATACTGTTTTCGATGTTACTACTAAGATTCAGAAGCGGCTTTCCCCAAAGAGCCACCTAAGCCAGGCCAGATAATTAGAGATAATTGTCTCAATTACGGTCACTGCATCAGGTGTGCAAAGTAACTTTGAATAAACTTTTGAAGTAGCTGATTTCTTAGGAACAGCTGTTGCTGTTCAGACATTTCAATTTAATTATATCAACAAGGAAATGTCTCAGATGAAGACAAGGTAAACTCCAAGGAATTAGTTGCAGAGCTGGACAATGCAGGAAAAAAAGTTTCATACTTTTGCCAGATTCAGGGCATTTGTTGTACCACAGAGGTACTACCAAAGTAAAACCCTTACAATGCTTTCATAAGTGTGGTTTCAATATCCTTTGAATCTCTCTTACACTATTTACTGATATCAGGACATGCTAAGTAAGACATTCCATAGACTGTGCTCTTAATATTGTGTATGAACTGAGAGTTCATATAAACATAGTTGCATATTAATTACAGTGGATTTGAAATTCCTTTTTCACACATAAATGTGTTCATTTAAACTGTGGGGAAAAACTATATCCATTGGGTTATTATGAGTATGACAGCATAGTTCACACTTAAAGTTTAACTAATCCAATGTGCATTACTTTGCACCACCAGAGTGACTCCATAAGTTGGTCTGTGACATCATTCATTATTATTTAGTTGTCTATCAAGATGACTCTTGAATTCAACAAAAAAATACACCATAGCAGCCTCTGTCCCACTGTATTTGTACAGCTCTGTCATCTGTAGGCATAGTAAGTAATAACATTTCCCTTCATGAAAAACTGTCATTGCTCTTGCAGGCCAAAAGAATATGAACAGTTAGGAATATGTTAGTATGAGATCATGGGTTTCTCTCCCCCTCCTCCTTTGGGAGCAAAAGCAACATTAGCTTAACCAAAAGCTGAATAAAATAAGTACAAATACCGACCACCAATTCTGTGCATGGTTTTAAAAAAATAATTAAAATTATATTTAGCCATGTTGATTTAATTAAGGTATGCTGCAGTGCAATCGCAAATTGCGCCTAAGGCTGTATATCACAAGGAGAGTGCATCAGTCAAAATTTTTGCTTTCCAGTTCTCAGTCCGATTTTCAGAGCTCCCTAATGAAACAAGAAATAAACAGAATGGCCATTTTTGAGAGATGCTAACCCCCCCCCCCCCGCCCCCCAATGTTAATAAGAATTTATTACAGGGATTAACAAGGCTCCAGTCTTTCTTATCATCATGTTATCATCTTATCATCATTTACTTGTCCCAACACCCCAAATAAGGACATAAGACCACAGCATGGATTTAACTTGCTTATTTAAACAGCTGATTTACATCATAAATATCAAGTATGCTGATATTTAAAGTGGGCAGGCTGTGATAGCCAGTCTAAGTATGGCTGCCCTTTATTTGGCAGAATGACCCTGGCATCAATCTTGGCCGGTGGCCTTTGGTACACTGTAAGACCTAGGGTTGCCAGGTCCCCCAACCTCCCCAGTGGGAGACTTAAGGCCTGCCACCTACCTTGTTTTCTTCCCCTTTGTGCACACACATGCTACTGGGTCTGCACAATGATGTCACTTCCCAGAAGTCATGTCATCACACAGGTCATGGCCACCTAGGGAGCACTCTTGTTCCTCAGGAGGCCTGATCTGGGCCAAATCAGGCCTGAAACTGCCTGCAGCAGGTCCGAAATGGCCCAGATCAAGCCCCAAATGGCCAGGATTGGGCCCGAAATGGCCAGGATCAGGCCCCTGCTGGGCAGGGGTGTGCTCCTCCACCTGGCAACAGCCTGATCCTGGCTGTTTCAGGCCCGAATTGGGTCAAAATGGGCCCAAAATGGACTAAAAGGCCCCAAAAGGCCGAAACAGACCCCAAACAGCCCGGATCAGGCCTGAAACAGCCAGGATTGGGCTGCTGCCAGACAGGGGAATGTAACAGCCTTTTGTTCATAATTTGCCTACACGTAGTTTGTAAATATGGAAGTGGAGAGACCGGCATCCCAGTATGGGAGAAAGCTATCCATTCCGCCCTGCCCCTGGAGGAAATCTCGAGCAGGCTTTAAACAACATTCCTCTTTAAGTAAAATTGGTTGCCATAGAGGAGTCAAGAATAGGGCTGCATCATCAAGTTGTCTTGTAAACATGGAAAGGGAGGGGGGACCTGCATCCCAGTACAGGAGAAAGTAAAATTGCTTGCCATCAAGGAAAAGCCAAGCTTGGGTTTTCCTTGATGGCAAGCAATTTTACTTAAAGAGGAACGTTGTTTAAAGCCTGCTCGGGTTTTCCTCCAGAGGTGGAGTGGAGCAGAGCAGAGCAGATGGCTTTCTCCCATACTAGGATGCAGATCTCCCCCATCCTCCATGTTTACAAGTCAACTTAATGCTGAGCTCTCTTGCAAAAGTGGGCAGCATGGCTGGGCAGTGCGGCTGATGTACCCTTGGGTAGCTACTTGGAAACCTTTTTGCCCCGGTAATGTAATACTGCAGCACTTCAACTTCTACTTCAAAAAAAAAAAAAGCTAGAAGGTTGTAGTCACTAACACAACAAGCTCACCTGAGTTGGGTCTTTTTAAGCATATTAATGTGGTGGTTAATTGAAATTCACAAGCATAAGCAAAACTTCAACAGGAAAGAAGAAACCTTAAGAATGAACAGAGCATGGTTTCCAGTTCTGAAAAACACCAGGCTAACAAAACACTCTATACTCGACAATAGCCCTGCAGAGAAGATTAGCACATCAAGCACCAATCCATATGCAAAAGAACCTCCTCAGGATACAGTGAAGCCTCCCGCCATTAGCATTCCACACCCTGGGAAACTCTTACAGGATGACTCAGCTCAACCCCACCCCTCCTGAGTAGATACAAATGACCTGCCAACATCTTTTCCACACTGTGACACTGAGAGATCTCTGTCTTTTGGTGCTACACCTCTGAAGATGCCAGCCACAGCTGCTGGCGAAACGTCAGGAACTACAATGCCAAGACCACGGCAATACAGCCCGGAAAACCCACAACAACCATCGTTCTCCGGCCGTGAAAGCCTTCAACAATGCTATCAAGTTGCTGCTAACTTATGGTGACTTCATAGGATTTTCAAGACAAAAGATGAGCAGAGGTGGTTTACCACTGTCTGCCTCTGTGTATCAACCCTGGACTTCCTTGGTTGTTTGCCATCTAAGTACTAATCAGGGCTGACCCTTCCTAGTTTCCGATTTCTGATGAGATCGAGCTAGCCTACACCATCCAGGCTAGGTCACTGAGATGTACTCTCAAGGAAGTATTTTTAGGCCTGAAGTTATTGTCATGAATCCGGTAAGTATAAATGCACCTGACACCATACATCAAAACTAGGTTTGGAGTTAGCGTTGCCAAGTTGCAAATTAATTCTGGAATAAAATAACTAACTTTGGTTATGCAAACTAACTTTGGAAGAAACTTTGCCAACTTGCAAATAGAAAGTTAATAATGGAACTCTGACTGAGACCAGTTCTTCAGTCCCTGGAATACAGATCCTTCCTCTCACATATTATGTGGGAATTCCTCCCCTGATCACCACTATAGAGGTGATCAGACTCCCCAGGAACCAGCCACTTAAACTAGGATTCAATTTGAACTTAGGGTATCAGCAGGAGAGGAAGGTGACAAGGCAACCATATGCCTTGAAAGCAGCTATAGCTTTATTGAATACATAAGACAAATAGCCAGCTTGGGCTATATTTACCCAAATGAGTCATGGCCAAATAGATGGAACTTCACCAACCCGTAGGGAGAAATCTAGTAATAAGATTTCTGATCATCCTTTAAACCACCTTTTTACACCCTTTCCCCCCCTCTACTTCTGCAGTCTTATCTGGGATGTTGCTAGGGCACCTTCTCCTACTTATTTTATTTATTTATTTATTTATTTATTTATTTATTTATTTATTTATTTATTTATTTACTTCAGATTTGTATTCCGCCCTCCCTGCAAGTGGGCTCAGGGCGGATAACAACATATTAAAAATATAATTAAAAAATTCATGTACATTAAAAACAACACATTTAAAATGGGATGGTGGACAGCCTTCACAGGGAGGATTAAGTTTTATACACCCATTTTTTCAGGCCAGCAGAGGCCCAGCCTCAGCCATATGCCTGGCGGAACAACTCTGTCTTACAGGCCCGAGGAAAAGATAGTAAGTCCTGCCAGGCCCTGATTTCAGCAGACAGAGCGTTCCACCAGGTGGGACTAGTCGAGGCTAGGCGGGCCTCCTTGGGGCCAGGGACCTCCAACAGCTGTTTGTCCCCTGATCAGAGTGTCCTCTGGAGAATATATGGGGGGAGACAGTCCCATAGATACGCTGGTCCCAGTCCACACAGGGCCTTATAGGTCAATACCAGAACCTTGAATCTGATCTGGTACTCCACTGGCAACCAATGCAGCTCGTGTAAGAACGATGTTATATGTGCCTTATTTGGCACTCTCGTAAAAACACATGCTGCTGCATTTTGTACCAGCTGTAATCTCCGGGTCAGGCTCAAGGGCAGCCCCATGTAGAGCAAATTACAGTAATCTAGCCTAGAGATGACCATTGCTTGGATCACTGTAGTTAAATCACAGGTTGACAGGTAAGGAACAAGTTGCCTGGTCTGCCGCAGATGGAAAAAAGAGGACCTGACAACCACTGTGACCTGTGCCTCCATTTTCAGGGAGGCATCCAAGATCACCCCCAGGCTCTTAACCCTCAGAACTGGCACTAACGATGCCCCATTAAGGGCTGGGAGCTGGAGTGCCGAACCTAATCCCCTGTGGCTCAAGTACAGGACCTCCGTCTTCGCCGGGTTCAGTTTCAGCCGACTCTGCTTCAACCAACCAGTCATGGCTGCAAAAGCATGTTCTAGGACATCGGGGGCTGAGTCAGGCCATCCATCCATCATCAGCATATTGATGACACTCAAGTCTGAAACTTCGCACCAACTGGGCAAGGGGGTGCATATACATGTTAAACAATAATGGGGAGAGTATTGCTCCCTGTGGTACCTTGCGCACCAAAGGGTGGCTGGATGACAATTTCTCCCCAAGTGCCACCCTCTGTCCCTGACCATGGAAAAAAGAGACAAGCCACTGTAAGGCAGTCCCTCGTATCCCCACATCGGCAAGACGGTGAATCAGAGGCCTTAGGCCTTCAGGACTAAATATTTCCATTGATGCAAATTTCCATCACCTGAGTCATGTACCCAGAAATTGTCTAATTTGGTAACTCCCCCCTTTTGGCCTTTCTGGCACTTTTCATGGTCCTTAAGTCCCTAGGTGATTTGATCCAACCGTGGGAAGTCCAACTAGGGTCAAACTCCCTAGAAATCACTTAAGGACATAAGGACCATGAAAAGTACCAGTTTCTTTAACTTCATAGTTCAAATGTGTTAGACACTCATGGTCATACTTGGCTTGAGACCTGTTACTTAAAGCAAGATGAATTGCCTGTCTAGCTGAAGAGAAAACCCAAGCTTTTATTACTTATACCCATGACACTGATAAGCAAACTACTCATGAAACTAACAGTGTGCATCTGTCACACCAGAAATCTATAAGCAGAAACCCAAAGGTAGAGCAAAACTGCAGTTAGCCAGTTAGCATCTGGTACTACCAAGGTCATTGTTTCTTTCACGCACTTCCAGCTTTACAGTTAACATTACTTCAAGTGGTGATAACTGAAGTAGCACAAACATCTAATGTGGCTTTGTTGCTTGGGTCTAATGGAAACTGCTCTAAACTAAAAATAAAATGAAGTGGGGGATCTGGGGAGGATTCAGGCCTATCACAGAGTGGGGAAGTCCTGGAAAATAGAATCTAGACTTATCACACATACCTCAGCATAATAATTTTAACAAATAGGGGTTAGAGTATCAGACTCAGGTGTTTTCCACATGGTCACTTTACCGCGTTTCAGAATCTACTGCTTTCCATATTCTCCAGAGTTTTGCATGTGCAAGGGAGTCATGAGAAGCAGAAACAGTTTTTGTCTGTCTTTTCCCCATTTTTTCCCCTGTGCACATATTGTAATTTTTTTTAATCCGCTGTCCAGTTGCCACTGGTGCGTTTTATGTCTGTGCAGAATCTAAAACTCCTGTTCTGCTTCTCATGCCCCTCTCTTTCTTTCCCAAAAGAGCTGATTGGTCTGTCCACCGGTAACTACTCCTACCCTCCTCAGCTCTCTGAATTCCTTTCCCACCATTTTTATCAGTAAAGCAAGATAAGGGTAATAAGCAGGGCTTTTTTTGAGGGGGAACGCTCTGTAATGCCATTCCGGAAGCTCTAGAATCTGCCCACGTGATTTCTTCCTTCTTTGGACCTGCAGGCTCTGCAGAGGACACTTAGCTGCTTTGAGTTCATTCTGCTTTTTTCCCATTCCTCTGTGAAAGAGAGAGAGCTGGGGCTCGGCAGGGCTCTGCAGAGGAGGGTAAGCTGCTTTGAGTTCATTCTGCTTTTTTCATTTGTGAGTGAGTGAGAGAGAGAGAAAGAGAGAGAATGTGCAAGCATAGCTGCTGGGGTTGGCTTTGCAGAGGAGGCTTTAGCTGCTTTGAGTTCATTCTGCTTTTTTCATTTGTGTGTGTGTGTGTGAGAGAGAGAGAGAGAGAGAGAGAGAGAGATAAAGCATAGCTGCTGGAGTCGGCTATGCAAAGGAGGTTTAGCTGCTTTGAGTTTATTCTGCTTTCCATTTCATTCAGGGGTTTCTGTGTATGAGTGTGCTGCTTTGAGTTCATTCTGTTTTATTTTCATTGGGGAAGTGGGTGGGTGGGGCTCTGTGTGTGTGTGTCTGTGTGTGTGTGCTGTTTTGAGTTCTTTCTGCTTTCTTTTCATGGGGGTGGGTGAGGCTTTGTGTGTGTATGTGTGTGTGTGTGAGAGAGAGAGAGAGTTGCTTTCATTCTTTTGTTGACTGAAGTTGACATTGTTATGGTTCCCACAGCTTTTGAAAGCAGATTGGTTCTGTGTTAGTTAAATACATCAGTTATGGTTATTTGTATTAGTTAAAATCCCAGTTATGGTTATTCCGGTTTAATTCTAGGAATGGATAGCTGTGTCCAAGTCACAGAACTGGAAACCATGCTCTGTTCTGAAAAACACCAGGCTAACAAAACACTCTATACTCGACAATAGCCCTGCAGAGAAGATTAGCACATCAAGCACCAATCCATATGCAAAAGAACCTCCTCAGGATACAGTGAAGCCTCCCGCCATTGGCATTCCACACCCTGGGAGGCTCTTGCAGGATGACTCAGCTCAACCCCACCCCTCCTGAGTAGATACAAATGACCTGCCAACATCTTTTCCACACTGTGACACTGAGAGATCTCTGTCTTTTGGTGCTACACCTCTGAAGATGCCAGCCACAGCTGCTGGCGAAACGTCAGGAACTACAATGCCAAGACCACAGCAATACAGCCCGGAAAACCCACAACAACCATCGTTCTCCGGCCGTGAAAGCCTTCGACAATACATCTGGTGCAAATTGCTAATTGAGCCTGAGGCACTTCAATCAACACGCCACTGGGCTGGAGCGTCAGTCAAAATTACTGTTTTCTATTTGCCAAACAATTTCCAAAGGCAATTAACCAACAAAACAAATTACAACATTGGAAAGATGCTATAAAAAATCTCACATGTTGTTGATAAGGACTGGATGCAGAGGCAGGCTGAGCTGCTGAACTTTGTTGGTCTCTCATTGCATAATTTCCCCTTTATATTTTAAAGTGAAGCATATTCCTTCCTATGGATTCCTCAATACACTGAGTAAGTCAACATTTAATCTCTTCCATTTTCCTCCTTATTGTTTCAGTAATTTTGTAATTCTTTCAGGTAGCTCCACAAATGTTATTAATTAACACACACACATTCAACTTTATGTTGTTGCCCTTTATTTTCTTTTGGGCTAACTTTTAGGAAACTCGTCATATTGGTCATATAACTGCCATCTATCTCCCCCAATTTTTTTCATTTATTTATATTTGTTTATGTTATTCATAGTCCATCTTTCTCATTGAAACTCAAAGCAGATTAGAAAGTATAGATCGATTCATGCGCAGGCTGTTCTTGGTCAATGCACATAAATGCCAATTTCATGGGAGCTCCCTTCGTGTGGCTGCATCTGCAAGTGATTCCAGGGGGCAAAGCACCAATTCAACTCTGTTTTTGTTGCCAGAACAAATACTGCCAATTTGTATTTCTTTACGGTATGAGAAAGTGTCAAAATCTGCATGTCAGTGAATGGAGGTGGGAATTGGGAAAAACTTGTATACTTCTAGCAGTTGAGGAGGAACTGATATCGAACATGTGAATGTATTCACGTGGAGCAAATTGAAGTGTGACTGTAAGAGCAAGTGTATGGAAAGTTGGAGAGGGGGACACATGAAATGAGGTTCACTTGAGCATCCCAAGGTACTTAGTGACATGTAGAGAGACTCTTAGAGTTTTATTTTTTTATTTCAAATTTGTATTCCACCCTCCCTGCAAGCGGGCTCAGGGCAGATACCAACATATTAAAAATACAATTAAAATACAATTAAAAATTCATATTCATTAAAACAACATATTTAAAACAAGATGGTGGACAGCCAATTTTAAGGGAATCTGTTTCTGATATCAAGTTTCCAGGGTTTTTTTCTTCACATACAGGCAGAAATCTTGAAAAAACTTCTTCTAAGACCGTTACTTCCTCCCAGGAAATATCCTGGGCCTCAGCAATGGACAGTTCATCCAGAGAGAAGGCAGAGAGAGATTACACTGTGGAGAGACACCAATGGAGAAGAGGTAACAAAAAGATTAATTGAGCAACGCCACCTTGCTTTGAGATTACCTTATGGGCAAAGCATTTCAAGCAGCTCACCAACAGTTTCATCTTCCAGGACAGATAAACAGGAAGCTGGATCTAGTGGGAAAGGTTTTGCCATCGCAATGGTGCTGAGCCTGCTCTTGCTTCTCATACTGCTGCCTCACACGGTGTCCAAGAAGCATTCCATTAATTGCACTGCAGTTGACGACCCCCTGCCTATTCCTCATGAATTTTACCAGCCAGGCGACCTTATCGTTGGTGGGATTGTCTCTCAGGTCTTCAACTTCCACAACACTCCCGATTTCACACTGCAACCTGCACAGATGTTGTTTAATGAACCTATGTAAGGAATTCCTTTTAGTATTCCTTAATTTATTGCTTACCCTCAGTGGTACTTGATAAATGAGAGGGTACAAGAGGTTTGGTTCCTTAGTTCACACCCTGAACATTGTAAGAAGGGAAACAAACAAACAAAAATGGAGAAGAAGTGATGAGTTGGGGATAAACATGGAGGAATGTGATGGCTTTTCCTCTTAAATGTCACTTCTTATTTTTAGAAGGAAAATGGAACTAAGAGTTGCACCAACCTTTCCTGGAACAGGTGTGTTTAGAGAAGGAATGAGGTATATTTGGATGAAGTTCTATGCAAAAGAGGCAGGAGGGATGGGGGGAAAGTGAGGGAGAGAAAGGTTTGGGAGGAAAGTTGCCTTGGACGATATTTTCATGGAACACCTGCATGAAAATAACTAAGGAAAGATGATTAACAGTGCTTAAATGATATTCATGTTAATCTACAATATGAAAACTAGCATTTGGGTGGAGACAATTGGCATTGGTAATAATTTTCCTTCCCTTCCACATTATGTTGTTGTCCAAGATCCACTGAAAGTTTCTACAGCACACACTTCACTGACCTGCATGGAGTTTATGCATTTCTCTGAGGCTTGTACAGAAGAAGCACATGGTGGATGTTGCCACTAGAAACTTTAACCACTAGAAACTTTAACCAATGTCACATTTTGTCTTTCTCTGACTCCCTTCCTACACCTCCATTCTTTAATTTTAAAATAAATTGCTGGATATTATGGGGCTTTCCCCCCAATGAACCCCAGCCAATTACCCTCCTTAATACAGCCAGTCTTCCACATCGTGTTTGTTCATGCAGGTTCCATGACCCCTAACATAGTCTTTTAGGCTAAGCAAAGAGGGCCAAACATCCCCTTTTCACTAAAAGAAAAACTGGCTGGATTCAGTCCTATGACTTTAGAAATACTATCATTATATATTGCATCCACAGTTTTCAGCTCTTTGCTTTTTGCTCCCTTTTTAAGGATTTTTTCTACCTAAAAAATTGAAACCAAGTTTTGACATTGATAGCTAAAACAACAGGGAGATGTGGCTAGGCCTGACTCCCCAAATGTCTCCATGTGTATCAAATACACCTTTACAAATAAAAACTAGATTCCTGTCTGTTCTTTAAATAGGCAAATTTTAGGTATAAACTTTTAAGAACGGAATATGTGACTCTTCCCTCAAGCCATATGGATTTGTCTGCTCTTTTGGAGGGTTTGCATTGAAATATAGTTGAACTTATTGAAAGCTAGTAAGGCTATTGTGTGTATTTTACATTTGCACTATATTCTCTAAGTTAATGCTCATCCGACACCATGTCATTGGTTCTCTGAGTTTAGATTGTGGGCATGATTGGTTCATAGTTGTCTCAGTGCATGGGACTGAACACATGAGACTATGGGCCAAGCTACAAGTGACGAATGACACTTGAACAGCAAGTGTATTTCTCCCTGTTCACTTGCCCTCTACTCAATCCACTTGCTGTTCAAGTGTCATTCGTCATGTGTAGCTTGGCCCCATATTTTGGTGCAACCAGTCTTCACTACTAATCTATTTGAATATATCTATATTAATAAATAATCCCCAACATGGATATAATGGACAGCCTTTGCTGGCTACCTGTATATAAGAACATTGAAATTTTGCCTCAAACATTGATGCCCGCCCCATCTCATTTTTTGTTGCCACCACTCAGTTCAGACTATGTCTAATTAATACTAAGCAACTATACTTGCACTTGTTCAGGGAGTAGGCCAACAGCTGCAGGAAGACATTGTGCTTCTGTATTGCTTTTGTTTTTAGATGAAATAACAATCTGCAATGCATCTGGAGCAATGGAGTGAGTAACAGATGGTTCACGAGTAGGGATGTGCGTTTCGGCTTTCTGAATGCCGAAAGAAAGCCGAAACAAAAGTGTTTCGTCTTCTTTCGGGTTAGCCAAAACGTTTAGGAGAAAGCCGAAACGTTTCGGCTAGCCGAAAGAAAAAAAGCCGAAACGTTTCGGCTTCTTTCGGCTTTCTTTCAGCTTTTCAATGGGAAAATGCCTCCGTCTTCCCGGACGTCTGGGGAAGACATTTTCCCACCGAATCAGCCCAAAATTGGTGGGGACCTTCCTCTAACCCCTCTCTAAAAAACCCCCACGTTTCAGACCGATTGGACTTTGGGGGGCCATGTTATGGCCCCCCAAAGCAGGTCCCCCTATCCTCCCATAAGAAAGCGAAGGAGCAGCATATTGTTAACATGCTGCTGCTCATCTTCTTCATTATTTCCTATGGGGAAAAATGAAGAAGCAGGCTTCCTTTGCCAGGGGTGGCATTTTGCATGCAAAATGCCCCCCAACCCTCTGGGGCCCTTCTCCCACCCTTCCTCCCACCCCCCACCAAGGCTCAGACTGCTCCCACTTGGGGGGGCCATTTCATGGCCTCCCCAAGTAGGTGCTCTTTTCTCTACCACTGACAGCTGGGGGAGTAAAATAAAGTGTTTTTGACAGGAATCGTGTTTTGTGATTCTCTGATGTTAAGTGAGTTGTGTTAATTTTTTTGTGTGGGGGACTGCTGGTGTAATGTGTCATAATGCTTTGCCTACTTGTACTTTGAAAGGGAGAAAATAATTTTTAAAAAACTTTATTTTGTGCCGTTCGTGTTTTATTCTCTGTTGTGCAGTTGGTTCCCATCATAGGGAACAATGGGGCTGGCTGGCCAGCCATCTCTGTAGGTGGTGGGGGAATTTGAGGGAGGGTGTCTGTGGTTCAGGTGCTCTTTCACAGGGACCAGCTGGCACTCAGAAGTGTGCCCACCATTGTGGCACCCCTGGGCTGTGCAGAATTGCCCAGGGAAAGAGAGTTTAGAAGTTCCCAGCATAGGGAACAAAGGGAGAGGGCTGGCCTTTGCCAGCCTGTTCCTGGGGTTATGGGTGTGGGGCAGGTGGGGGTGGATTTGGGTCTGTGAGGGGCTAATGTGGGGATTTGGGTCTGTGTGTGGCAGCTGGGGGGGAATTGGGTTTGTGTGGGGCTGTAAGGGGTGGACTTTAGGGGCTGAGAGGACCTACTTGGGGAGGCCATGAAATGGCCCCCCCAAGTGGGAGCAGTCTGAGCCTTGGTGGGGGGTGGGAGGAGGGGTGGGAGGAGGGCCCCTGAGGGCTGGGGGGCATTTTGCATGCAAAATGCCACCCCTGGCAAGACAAGCCTCCCCCAGCTGTCAGTGGTAGAGAAAAGAGCACCTACTTGGGGAGGCCATGAAATGGCCCCCCCAAGTGGGAGCAGGCTGAGCCTTGGTGGGGGTGGGAGGAAGGGTGGGAGAAGGGCCCCTGAGGGTAAGGGGGCATTTTGCATGCAAAATGCCACCCCTGGCAAAGGAAGCCTGCTTCTTCATTTTTCCCCATAGGAAATAATGAAGAAGATGAGCAGTAGCATGCTAACAATATGCTGCTCCTTCGCTTTCTTATGGGAGGATAGGGGGACCTGCTTTGGGGGGCCATAACATGGCCCCCCAAAGTCCAATTGGTCTGAAACTTGGGGGGTATTTAGAGAGGGGTTAGAGGAAGGTCCCCACCAATGTTGGGCTGATTCGGTGGGAAAATGCCTTCCCCAGACGTCCGGGAAGACGGAGGCATTTTCCCATTGAAAAAGCCGAAAGCCGAAAGCCGAAACAAAGCCGAAACAAAGCCGAAAGCCGAAAGCCGAAACAGCTGGCCGTTTCGGCTTTCGGCTTATTCGAAAGAGATTCTTCTTTCGGCTTTCGGCTTTAGCCGAAATTTTTTGGCTTGCACACCCCTATTCACGAGATTTCATTCAATTTGCTTTTGAAATTGCGTCAGAAGATATTTCTTGTGATTCATACTAAACATGTTGAAAAGATGGCAGAAATGCAATTGCTTTCACATAGGAAAGGAATAATTTTAGTTCCTTCACTCATGCATGTACTGTCAGGACCACAGAAATCTTTTGTGGGATCCGTCCTATTAATTTCAATAGGCGTTATAGTTGGTACAATACATTATTTTCCTGTATTTTAAAGATCACATCTATTTGTTAAAGGAAATCAGTATTTGGAATGTATCAAGGCATGGACATAAATGTTGCTGCAAAACTAACAGCTCTTAAAGGCACAACTCAGAAGGCCTCCTGTGATGATGTGGGATGCCAGTGGACTTTCTCTTGATAAAGAGATCTGGGGAAACACAGGAAATTAAAGACTTGTGAATATAAAGTCTGTTCTAGGTAAACTAGTATGGAGAGCAACAAGCAGTAGTGAGGAAGAACTTGAGTGGCTTCTGTAATGAAGGGACTATGGTTCATAGGTAAAATATCTCGTTTGCAAGCCAATCTATTCCCCCAGCATCTCCAGATAAAAAGATCAAGTATTAGAACCAGGGCTTTTTCTGGGAAAAGAGGTGGTGGAACCCAGGACCGCACAATGACGTCACTTTGGGTCAGCTGGAACAAGGGGGAGTTTTTAAAAGTTTAAATTGCCCTCGGTGAAAATGGTCACATGGCCGGTGGCCCTGCCCCCTGATCTCCAGACAGAGGGGAGTTTAGATTGCCCTCCGCACTGCTCTGCACGAAGGGCAATCTAAACTCCCCTCTGTCTGGAGATCAGGGGGTGGAACCACCAGCCATGTGACCATTTTCAGGAAGTGCCAGAACTCCATTCCACTGCATTCCAGCTGAAAAAAAGCTCTGATTAGAACTCTGGTGAGATCCTGACAAACTGATGCTAAGCAGATTAGAAACCAGTGGACTTTGTAGACCAATGATCTATGATTCAATGCAAGGCAGCAATGATAAGTCCTGCCTCACCAACCCTTTTGGAACTTTTTTGAAGGAAAAGTTAGCAAGCACAAGGACTATCTGGACTTTTTTCCAAAAACCTTTTGACAAAGTTCCTCACTAAATGGTCCTGTGTAAACTGGATAAGAGCTTGGTTAAATGACAGGAAGAGAATAGGAGTAAATGGAAAGACACAGAGGGGAGAGAACTAAGTAGTAGATTTTCACAATGATCTGGAATTGATCTAGAATTGGGCATAAAGAGAGAATGACCCCTAAGTATTGAGGCTGGTGAGAGCCAAAGCAAATTGGAAAGAGGTCCAAAAGAATTTCTTCAAACAAGGAGAGCAGAAGACAACATTGCAAATGAGATAAAAATGCAAGTGTGAAGTGATAAACTTTAAATACTCTGAACTGGCAGTGACTGGCTGTTGGGGGAAACTTTTATTGCCTCTGTTTGCCAATTTTGAGGTCCCCTTTTCTCCTTGTCTGGATAATAAATCAAGGCTGTATGAAACATGATGCTGGACCAGACTGATCATTGGTCTGATCCATTGTAGCAGATATTACATTCAAATGTTTTCTGGGGGGGGGGGACCCTTTGACTCTCATTGCAGCTCAGTGCCAAAGAACTACCAGCATAACTTGGCCTTGGCATTTGCCGTGAAAGAGATCAATGAGAATCCCAATCTCTTACCTAACATCACGCTGGGTTTCCACATACTCAACAGCTACTATGTTCCAAGAATGACCTACAAAGCCAGCCTGAGCTTGCTTTCCACACAGTGGAAGTTTGTGCCCAATTTCAAGTGTGATAGAAAAAACAAACTGGTCACCATCATTGGAGGCCTTACCACTGACATTTCAGTCAATATGGCTGCTATCATTTCCCTCTACAGAATACCACAGGTAGGAATATATATTCAATATCTTTGAAAGAGAATTTCACCTTCCCATGATAATCCTTCAGAAAACACCTATACATATTTTTTTTCCAGATCACTTACGGAATATTTTCCCCAGAGCATGGTGACAAAATGCTGTTCCCTCACTTGTATCAGATGGTCCCAAATGAAGCCTATCAGTACATGGGAGTTGTCCGTTTATTTCAGCATTTTAGGTGGAATTGGATTGGGCTTGGAGCTATAGATGATGATGATGGGGACAAATTTTTAACAACCATGGTACCTTTGCTTACGGAGAATGGCATCTGTTTTGACTTCACAATAAGATTTCCCAAAGTAACTTATCTTCAGGAAGCAATAGACTTGCTTTTGGAGCAAAGGGATATTTACACTATTCAAAATAAGACAAGAGCTAATGTGTATTTTGTGTATGCAGTACCTGCATTTGTGTTTGCTTTGAGAATGTTCTTGTTTATAGCACCTTTTGTTTCATTGCCACCGGTGCATAAAGTGTGGATTCTTACATGCCAATGGGATTTTGCATCATTTTCATTTGAAAAGAACTGGGATATAGAAACTTTCCATGGTGCCATATCCTTCACAGTGCACTCTAATGAGCCACTTGGATTCCAAAAATTCCTTCAGGACGTCAGTCCTACTTGGGCAAAAGGAGATGGTTTCATGAAGAACTTCTGGGAGCAGGCATTCAGTTGTTCACTGAAAAATTCAGAGGTAGTTGGGGACAGCAACAAAATCTGCTCTGGAAATGAGAAGCTGAAGAGCATTCCGATGATTTTGTTTGAAATGAACATGATGGGCCACAGCTACAATGTCTACAGTGCTGTCCATGCTGTGGCACATGCTTTACATGGCATCTACATATCTAGATCCAAGCATCAAAGACTTCCAGGAGAGAATGTGCAACCAAGGCAGGTAATTACATCTCTATGACAAAACACAATTAGAGACTTGCAGAAGATGATGGGAGTCATTGTGTCGGTATCCTTTAAAATATTCCTCCGAAACTATAGTCAACTCAGAATCCCAAGCATGCCCACATCATCCAGGTTGAAGACAGAGGACCAGCTCTGTAGGGGAAAGATCTGCTGTGGGAGCACCCATGTTCATTCCAACATGACAGGCTCATGAGCCATCTGAAGAAGGACCACCATGCAGTGCTTCTTCAGGGGAGGAAAGGTTTTGGGTGGCTGGCATGCAGCCTTCATCCAACACAGAGGAGAATCTGTCCAGTACACCCACTGGCTTTCTTCCTGCCAGCTATCCAGTAGATGTTTGCTGTTTGCTGCTAGAATTTGTGAACCAGGGCTGGGGAGCAGATGAAGTCAGCATCAAAAAGATCACTTGCCTAATTGGAGAGTTGATTACTTTAGACAGCAGGTCATTTCACATAATGAAGTATCTTGGCTTCTATAGACTGCTGTACCATGTCATACCCTGGTACTCCACCTCTGCTTGTACCCCAATAAGCGGGATTGTGATTCCCTCATTCTTCAGGGCTGCCAGAGAGTATGTGGAGGCACAGGTGTCCCTCACTGGTGGGAGGACAGTGATCTTCACATATCACATCTGGATCAGCTCTCAGTCTCAGCATACATCCCTCTCAGTGACTGTGAACTAGAAGCAACCCAAGGACACTTTGGGGTAGGGCAGCAGGCAGGGTGAGGGCAAGCTACCCCCAGGCTTTGCTTTGTGTGGAGGTCTTGGACAAGTGGCACATAGCTCTCAATCTCTCTAGTGCTATCCAGAACCAATTAGGTGAATGGTTAGTCAAGGAAGTCACCAGAGGCTTCATGGTGACTGATGGAGGCACACTCATTAGGGGCAGCAGCAAAGGCTTTGAGTATAACACGCATTGTCTGCACAGCTCAAGGATGCCCTTGGATTGGGTTCTGCAAAGAATTACAACTGGACTGTTGCAGTATGAATTCTGGCATCAGTTTGTGCTGGAAGTGATGTCACCAGTAGAGGCCATGAGTGTGTGCATACCCATTTTGCCAGCCTGCTTCCTCCTGCTGATCAGCCGGAGCAAACAGCTGGGAGATTGCCCGTCATTGGCAGGCACCTGGTAAGACTACTTTTCAACTTCCCAACACTGTACTTTGAGCATGAGTGAAGTGAGTGGTGCCTTGGTCTGCCCTCTCTGTCCTTCTCAGAGTAAGGCTGGGAAGAAAGGGGACCCCTAACCTCTTTTTCAGTTTCACCCCTTTGGGCCATAATCTGCATTATGAGGGCACAGTTTATTCAGGCACTACCTTGAATGCAGGTGTCTGTCTAATCCAATGTTTGCAATCATCATGTGGCTTTCCTGTTGCTGCTGTACAATTTATTTATTCTGCTTTAAGTTCTCTAGTTGTGAGGTGACCACTTTGTCATGTTCAGTTGCCAAACAAAAATTCTATAATCTTTTTTTTTCAGAATCAACACATTGTTGGTGTGTAAATGCTGCAGTTCACATTTGGCGGGGTTCAGTTCAGGACTGCTTGCTGAATTGCCCAAAGGGCAACCAGTCCAGCACTGTTCTGAGTTAGCAGCTTCATTTGTTGAAGAACTCTGAGTCCCTAAAGCGTTGGTTAACCTTCCTGAAAAATGTATTAACAGCAAAGTTAAACCCCAACAACAAACCCACACTTCAACATGAACAACAGAACATGAACCAACAAAATAACAATTTAATAGGACTAGAACTATAGACAGTGGGGTGGGGTATTGCCTCAGTCAGCTCTCTGAAAAAAGCCATGATCTCCTGGAAGCCAATCAGGAATTCATTTAAGGAGGTCCTCTCAGAGTACCCCATGTGACCCATAAGGCCCTCTACAGTCTGGCTAAGGCTGTGCTCCTGCTCATCCAGGACAGATGCAAGACACACACCTTCCGCTAGATATTTAATAGAGGAGCCTTTCCAAACACCAATCACTACCACTATAGGCTGGTGATGATGGGTAGCTGCAGCAGCCATTGGGAGTATCCTCCCTCCAATCTCTTTGATGGTAAAGGCTGCAGTTGTTGGCAAAGGAATGATTTACTGCCCGAAGGAACTATCCCTCTTTAATCTCTGAGGCCCTGGGGAACCCTGCATGTGCCTGACATTTGTGAGAAAATGAGGAGAAAACAATGGAAATGTATATAGAACAAGGCTATGTCTTCATTAGGACAGATTGCAATTACTACTGACAACAGAATTGTGCAACCTATGCTGCCCCTAATCAGTAAGTGTTTTTGCAACATCACCTAAGATGTGACTTCTCATTTCAAATCCCAGTTTGGACTGCCCATTTCAGGATAATAAAATATGTGATCTAAAGCAATATCACACTCAGTGTTCTTAGGGATCAGCCTAGAGGCCAAGCAGCAACTGCTTGACCACCCAAACCTTAAACAGAAGCTATACAACATCTAGATGCTTGAGAAGAAAGCTGCTTTGGAAACAGAATGTAATAACACAATTATCTCAGTTGTAGCCACTGCCATCTCAGAAGCTGGATATCATTCCCGGGGTGAGAGCTTCCTGGGAGGGTCTCCCACATCTACAGGATTTTTCAGTGCCATGCTTCATCCCACTGTGATGTAATATTAGTACTACTGACTCTGGCTGCTTTAGCTTAGGAATGCAGTGTTAATCAGCACCCAATTGGCTTTTGCTTTTGCTTTTTTCTATCAACTAGATCCATCATTTTCTGAGGAGCATCATGTTCAACAACAGTGCTGGAGACACTCTGTGTTTCCATGAAAATGGAGAACTGAAAACTGGATATGATGTGACAAACTGGGTAACATTCAAGAATGGTTCTTTTGCTAGAATAAAAGTGGGACGATTGGATCCCTGGGCTCCTGCAGGGAAAGAGTTAACCCTAAGAGATGATCAAATTGTGTGGCATAAAACCTTTACTCAGGTGAGATATAGAAACAAATGCATCTTTCTCCAAAAAAATTGAGGGTCTATTTAGTCTGCTTCAAACATCTGCCTGCCCTTTAGGTGATTGGTAGGGCACAGTAAATCTTTGTTGCCCCAGCACCCCCAAAATGATCCAAGGTAATAAAGACAGACACCGATTATGTGGGTTCAACTAGTTTCTTTATTAACCTTCAACTTTAAGTGCTGATCTCTATCAGTGCTCATACTATAAGCTGAATTTTGAGGGCAGGCTGCACTAGGCGTCCTCCTTGGATGCCCACCTGACAAGTCCACCCTGGCTCCAGACCTGGCTGGCAGCTCTCATCTGCCTTGTTTATCATAGCCTGCACAGCCTCCTATGCCAAGAGGTGCCCAGCTTCATCTACCTCCCCTGACGGGTCACAATGCACCTACCAAGTTCAGGACATGCCGCTCAGCATCTGGGGTGCTCCTTCACAGCACCACCCAACCATCCGTGGTGAATGGAGGCTGAGGGAGAGGGCAGCTCACTACATCCCTTGCTTCCCCTTCTGGATTGGCTGAGCAACCTGCCTCAGCCCCTACCTATCACACCTTGTGGCATATTCAAATTACGTGAGTTGGGTCAAAACCGGTCCATCACGGAATGCGATGAACTTCACATCTTTGTGGATTTTGGCAATATAAAGTTCAAATCTGCACAGAGATATAAAAAACACATAATAATGTAGATACCTATAATGAAACAAAAATGTTGAGTGTGAAAAGTAAGTTTATCTTGCCGCTGTAAATTGTGCCAAATCTATATCAAAATATCTTCATTATTTCCATCTACTCTAATCAGTATTAAGTGAATGGTGTCCACTTGTAACATAATTCCTTTGCAAATAAAGCTGGACTTTTTAATCTATGTTCAAGTTTGCCATATAAGCCACACGTAACTCTCTTGTAGTCCTTTTAGTTCATTGCAATTTTAATTGTGTTAGTACATCACACCAGTATGTTTCATCATTAAAAACATTATTTCTAGAACCGAAAAGGATTTAATGTAGTATGGGAGAATGTAAGCCACTTTGGGTTCCCATTGATAAGAAAAGTGTGGTATAAATACCTAAATAAGTAACAAGATAGTTCCATGAGAACCACAGAGAACAACCTAGAAAAGATCTTTTAGTTAAATTATTCCACTATAAACAGTCTCAACCCATTTGGATCAATTAACTCTTCATAAGGGACTCCTGTTATTCAAAAATAAGAACTGTACGTCTTGTCTATAATCTCTGTTTTAATAAAAGAGCTACAGTAAAAACTCGCTTTCTCTCCTCTTTTACTACACTCCAAACAAACCAATTTTAACTTGCCCATCTGTTCTCACAGACTGACCACACTGGAAATATGAATAGTATGTGAATGCCTTCAAGGTACCTTTGCAGGGGATGGAAACATCCAAATAATTAAACTAATGGTAACAAAATACCCTTGGGATAGATTTGTTAGGTTCCAGTTATATTAAACCCCAAAGCACTGGATAGGACCTAATACCTGTGTTTTCTACCTTATAGCACCCTTGTCATCCATCTAAATATTAGCCATATTTTGAGGTTAAGAAGGTCACCATCACTTTTTTCTGGCAGTAATCTGGCAAGAAAATATTAGAGCCTCTTCCATAAAAGGAAACCTCAGTGTTTTCATCATAATTATATTGCAACAGTGCATAGTCTGCCAGTCTGACATTTACAATGCATATTTTCTCAGTGCTCTTCTCCCTTTTCTATTTATGGGCAGGGATGGCCTGTTTCGGTGTGCAATGACCCCTGCTATCCTGGCTTCAGCAGAAAAAGGAAGGAAGAAGAGAAATTTTGCTGCTATGATTGTGATTCATGTCCAGAAGGGATGATCTCTGATCAGATGGGTAGGAGACATAATGAGCAGACAATATTAATCATACTCTATAACAGAAGATATTCAACAAAACAAGCAAAATGTTGGTTTAAACCATTAGAGATTTACAGGGTCTGCAAATATCTTCTGCCATTTTTTCCTGTCTTTGCAATCCCAAAGGCAGTCTCCTGACTGCAATCCCTACTGAGTAGACTTGAGTAGGATTCTGGGAAGATCTTATCTTCTTAGGTTTGTTCTGTAAGATTGGCAACACATCTCAGAAAAATCTCTTTTGAAAACATTAAAAATGCCAACTAACTATAAGAAAACAACCAAGTGGTTTGAAAAATGTGTGAGCTCAAACCTAAAACATCTTACTATATAAAAGACAAGCTGTGTTCCCAACAACTCACCTCTTATCCCAGAGTGCAGGAGTGATCTTAGGCCCCTAGTGGGGATAAAAGGTGACTCCTCGCAACCTCACCAGGATATTTGCCACCCTCTGGCAGCACTCCTAACCAGCAGCCACCTGATTTGGCCCAAATAGGGCCTAATCAGGCAGCTGGGGGGTGCACAGCGGCACTGCTCTCCAAAGGCCCTACAGTGGGGGCCAGCCAAATCATTTTTCTAGAGCCCGATGTATTTTTTCCCCACAATGGACTTTGTTGCTAGTAACATACATATTATAATATGAGGTAGGGGTGTTTGTATTTCTTGGCTGCATTATGGTTCTTTGAATTTTCCACGTTGCTTTGTCTTGTAGTCTTTCTTTAAACACCTACAGTGGTTTCAACTTTTTAGAAAGAACTATAACCAATACTTTGGGGGGCTTGCTTGCCTTAAAGATATGTTCTACTATGTATGTTTTTAATCTGTTAGCCACTTTTATGGTCCTGATGAGGACAGAAAGGTGAAGTTAAAAATGTTTAAAATAGAATAAATCCTAATGGGGAGTATAAGGAACAGCAGCTTACCAAACACTGCTGAATGAAGTTATAGTCAGTGGGAGCTCTGAATCAGTTTATTCTTAGCTAACTTGGCAGCCATTACTCTGCAGTAGTACAGTGAATCCAGAACCCTCGTTCAGTGATTCACAAATAAAAGAAAACTATACAGTTCTGAGATACCTGCATAAACCCCCTCCCCATCATGATTCAAATACCTCCACAAAACCATTTTTTTCCCTTGGAATATTTCCTATATTTCTCCCTTACAAAAAAAGATAATTCTTACATTGTAATTTTTAGCACATTTCTTGTTTACTTAGGATAAAGTCCTGAAATGTTTCAGCAACACTTACTTTTTTTTTCCAGATATGGATGCCTGCACGAAATGTCCAGAAGATCAGTATTCCAATAAACACCAAAATCAATGTGTTCACAAGGTCATAAGCTTCCTCTCATATAAGGAATCTTTAGGGATCATCTTGGCCCTAACCGCTATTTCATTTTCACTGATCACAGCTTTAGTACTCAGAATCTTTATGAAGCACCGGGCCACGCCTATTGTCAAAGCCAACAACACAAGCCTCACCTACATCCTACTCATCTCTCTCCTTCTTTGCTTCCTTTGCTCCTTGCTCTTCATTGGACAGCCCGTAAAAATGACCTGCCTTCTCCGGCAAACCACTTTTGGCAACGTCTTCTCTATAGCCCTTTCCAGTGTGTTGGCCAAAACCATCACTGTGGTTCTGGCCTTCATGGCTACAAAACCAGGATCTAGGATGAGGAAATGGGTGGGGAAAAAACTAGCAAATTCAATTGTCCTTTCTTGCTCATTTATTCAAGCAGCTATTTGTACTCTTTGGCTAAGTACTTCCACTCCATTTGAATATCGGGACATGAGCTCACTAAGGGGGGAAATCATACTGGAATGTAATGAGGGCTCAGCTGCCATGTTTTACCTTGTCCTGGGCTATATGGGCTTCCTGGCCATAGTCACCTTCACAATGGCTTTTCTGGCCAGGAAGTTACCTGACAGCTTCAATGAAGCCAAGTTTATCACTTTCAGCATGTTGGTCTTTTGCAGTGTGTGGGTGACCTTTGTTCCCACCTACCTGAGCACTAAGGGGAAATCCATGGTGGCCGTGGAGATCTTCTCCATCTTGGCTTCAAGTGCTGGTTTGCTGGGGTGCATTTTTTTCCCAAAATGCTACATCATTATGCTGAGGCCTGAGCTGAACAACAGGGAGCAGATTATGAGGATGAAAAATTAAAGAGAATAATCAAATTGAATCTTTAATTTTCTTAAGTATGTATTTCTTTGAACTTCTAGGAAACTAGAATTACACAGAGATATATTTTTTTTAAAATTTCAGTGTAAGATTGTGGTGGCATTAAGGGCCAGTACTTTGTACATAATAGGATCTACAATGTACATTAAAACCTTTAAACTTTAACTCAACTTTCAGTGAGAGTAAGGGCCTCTGTCAGCATCTGTTGGGGGAAGGCATTCTGGCCTTCCCCCAACAGGGAAAAGGCAGAAAGATCCTTGACTTTTGTCAGTTTAGCTGAGCACAACAAGATGGTTCACATATTCTGATGTTAGAAATCCAAAGTAATTTATACTGAATAGGTAACCAATGAGAACTGTAGCAGACTAACTCCAGTCCTTGTTTGCTTGCTTGCTTGCTTGTTTGACTTATAGTCCACCCTCCCCACAAGCAGGCTCAGGGTGGGTTACAACAATGATAAAATAAATTCAACACAATTTAACAGTAAAACTTGTTTAAAAATCTAAAATATCAGTTAACTAAAACAAACAAATTGATGGCAACCACAAAACATATGTAAAACACTGTAACTGTAGTCGGCAGTGCAGTAGGTGGACAGAAATCCTCCAAAACTAGCAGAAAGAAATAAGGCAGGGGGAGCTAAAGGAAAGGTGCCATCATCACCTCAACCATAAGCCTGGCAGAACATCTCTATTTTACAGGCCTGCAGAACTGCAATAAGTCCCGCAGAGCCCGAATCTCAACTAGGGGTGTGCAGGGTTAGCCTCATTCAGTATTCCTGATTCAGAGTAAAGGGAAACCCCGAATCTGAACGATTTGGGTTTGATTTGGAAAGACTCGGCCATTATTTTCAATGGGGAACTTGCTCCCGGCTTTCCGGGAGCCTGGGGGGGGGGGGCGTTCTTTCCGAATCAAACCAAACTTGGCGGGGACCTTCTCCTAACTCTCCTCTAACGACTTTCCAAGTTTCAGAAAGATTGGACTTGGGGGGGCATGTTATGCCCCCCCCAATAGATGCCCCCATCCTCCTACACTCTCCATTATTCTCTATGGGGGAAAACAAGTCATCTTTCTAGGTGGCTTGGTGTGGCATTTTGCAAGTAAAATGCACCCAACTTTCAGGGGACCTGCTCCCACCTGTTCTCAAACCCTCCACCAAGTTTCAGGCAGATTCCACTTTGGGGGGGCATTTTATGGCCTCCCAAAGAAGGTACCCCTATCCACCTCCACTCCACTATTCCCTATTGGGGGTGGAATAAGAGGCTTGTCTGGCTAGGGGTGGCATTTTGCATGCAAAATGCCCCCAACCTTCAGGGGCCCATCTCCCACCTGTCCTCTCACCCTCCACCGAGGCTAAAGCAGATCCCACTTTGGGGGGCCATTTTATGGCATCCCAAAGATGCTTCTCTTACCTCCCCTTCTCCATTATTCCCCAAGGGGAAAAAAAAGAAAGGCTTGTCTGGCTAGGGGTGGCATTTAGCATGCAAAATGCCCCCAACCTTCAGGGGCCCATCTCACAGCAGGAGGGCACACCAAAGGGCATGCCAGCAGTCTCCTACACAAAAATAACACAACTCACTTCACTGTTTTTGACAGCAATTGTGTTTTGGGTGATTCTCTGATGTGAAGTGAGTTGTGTTATTTTTGTGTAGTAGACTGCTTTCATGCCCTGTTGTGCCCTCCTACTGTGTAACCTAAAGCAGTTAAAGAAATAAAGTGTTTTTGACAGCAATTGTGTTTTGGTGATTCTCTGTGAAGTGAGTTGCGTTATTTTTCTGTGTGGGAGACTGCTGGTGTAATGTGTCACAATGTTTTGCCTAGTTGCACTTTGAAAGTTAGAAAATATTTTTTAAAAAACTTTATTCAGTGTGTGTTTGTGTTTTCTTCTTTGGTGTGAAGTAAGTTCCCATCATAGGGAACAATGGGGCTGGCTGGCCAGGCATCTCTGTAGGTGGTGGGGGAATTTTGGGGAGGGTGTCTGTGGTTCAAGTGTGCTTTCACAGGGACGAGTTCACACTCAGGAGTGTGGCCCCCATTATGGCACCCCTGGGCTGTGCATAATTGCCCTGGGAAAGAGAGTTTAAGAGTTCCCATCATAGGGAACAATGGGGGACGGCTGGCCAGCCTGCTCTTGGGGTAGTGGCCAGTGTGGGAATGTTGGGGAGGGTGTCTTTGGGTCTGTGTGGGGCTGTGGGGTGGTGGATTTAAAAGGGAGACTGTGCCTGTGGCCATAGATGCCACATTCCATGGGTTCCTGCTGTGGGAGTCTGGATTTTCCCATAACAGGAATCAATAGAGAGAAAGTGGCTGGCCACAGGGGAGGTTAGGTTTTGGGGAGGGGATGTGCGGTCTTTGGAAATTTGGGTGCAGGTGGACTGTGGCTGTGGCTGTGGCCATTGGCAGCCCCAATCCCATGTGTTTCTGCTGTGTGGAAGTCTTCCCCACAGTAGAAAGACAGTAAGTGTTGTGGCAGGCGAACCACCTTTGGAGGGGCATAAAATGGCCCCCCAAAGTGGGATCTGCTTGAGCCTTGGTGAAGGGTGGGAGGACAGGTGGGAGCAGGTCCCCTGAAGGTTAGGTGCATTTTGCATGCAAAATGCCACCCCAAGCCACCTAGAAAAAGACTTGTTTTTCCCCATAGTGAATAATGGAGAGTGTAGGAGGATGGGGGCACCTTCTTTGGGGGGGCATAACATGCCCGCCCAAAGTCCAATCTTTCTGAAACTTGGGGGGTAGTTATAGGGGAGTTAGGAGAAGGTCTCCACCAAGTTTGGTTTGATTCGGAAAGAAAATCCCCCCAGGGTATTTTACCCGAATCAGAATCCCGAATTGCACACCCCTAATCTCAACTAAAAGATAGTTCGGTGCCAGGCACAAAAAGCCCTGGCTCTGATTGAGGCTAGGCAGATATATTTTGGGCCAGAGATGACCAGCAAGTGGAATGCAAAGTCATCCAGGGAACATACAAGGAAAGCTGGTCTTGTAGATACGTAGGTCCCAGTCTGCTTAGGTCCTTGAATCTGATTGGGAATTCCACTGGAAGCTAGTGCAGTTTGCACAGTACCAGGTATATATATATGCCCTGAATGGTGTCCCCATAAGGACACACGCCGTGGCATTCTGGACCAGTTGCAGTTTCTTGGTCAGTCTCAGGGGTAGCCCTGCATAAAGTCCAACTGGAGATGGCTGTTGCATAAATCATTGTGGCGAAGTCCCAGGGAGAGTGGTAAGGGACAAGCAGCCTGGCCTGGCACAGATGAAAAAAATATCTGTCCACCATGGTGATCTGGGCCTTCATTGAGAGAGAGGTATACAAAGTCACACCTAGGCTCTTCACTATTGGTGTAGGTGTTAATAGTGCTGAATCCCCACTCCTATTGCCCCACGGCCCAGATATACAACCTTTGTCTTTGCTGGATTTAGCTTCAGTCAACTGTACTTTAACCATGTAACCATGGTGTTCTGGACCCTCGTGTGCGCTAGATTTTTTTTAGTCTGATTTTCATCTGGTCTGGGACGCTGTCTCCCACCCCCTTGGTGCTGTTGCTGTTGTGACCATGCATGCATGAAGTGCGTGTGCGCTCCCGGTGTGCATGATGATGTCACTTCCAGGAGTGACATCATCACGCAGGGTCAAAGGCGCCTGCGTGATGATGTCACACATGCCAGGGAGGGCAAACGGAGCGGGCAGCTTTCTCTGTCTCTCTTGCCACCGCCATGCCCCTTGTCTCTGCTGGCATGGGCAGGACAGGGGCAGCAGCGGCAGCGGCAAGAGAGAGCGCTGTGGTGGCCACAGCCTGCTCTCTCTGTCGCCACGGCCACAGCTGCCCCTGTGCAGTCAGCGCCAGCAAGGACAAGGGGTGCAGCAGTGGTGGCAGCAGCAAGAGAGAGAGCGGGATGTGGCCACTGCAGCTCATGCTTTCACTGCTGCCACCGCCATGCCCCTTGTCCCTGCCGGCATCGGCTGCACAGGGATGGCGGCGACCATGGTGAGAGAGCAGGCTGCAGCAGCCACGGCGGTGGTGGTGAGAGTGGCATTCTCTTGCAACCACCACCTGCTTTCTCTCTGCCACCACCCCTACCGGCTCTCATGGCGCAGAAGCGCACCCCGCATCTAGGGGTGTGGCACGCCACCCAGGGAGAGGGCACTCCAGGGAGTATGCCCCTCCTGCCAGCCAGGTAAGTGGGCATGGGGGGAGGGTGGGATCGGGGGATCTACACCAGATTGAGTTCGGTACTACTGAATTTTACCAAATTGGGTAAAATTTGGTATTTTTTACCAACCCTGAACCTGAACTGCACATCCCTATTTGACAAAACTTGGATCTGCAGACATTATAAGATGATGACAATATTTAGCCCCATGACATAATGAACTGAAGCAGTTCATTTCTGCAGATGAGGAGTAGGCCTCATTAATTTTTCTACTTGTTTTGAAACAAAAGTTGGCTCAAATTCAGTACTTTAGGTTGAATTCAGCCATTTCTTTCACTCAATCTACCTGTGTTTAGAACAGCTCCCGTTCCAAATGGCTTTAGGACATGCCTATTCCAAGATCCCCAGAATAGTCTTTCTGTGCCATTAAAGGGACCTCCAGTTTTCCCTTGCAATAAAAGAAAGTTGAATCAAGTCTTTTTTTCCCTGTGTGCTCATGGGTATTGCAAACACCCATAATTGTTTTTCAAGTTAAAATATACGCATATGGTTCTTTAATTAAATGATAGTGGTGAGAATTACCAACTGAGGCTCATGCCACAGCAGTCACAGTACTAGGAAGGAGTGTCATAATCAAAATTACTGGCTTCCAGCAACCTAATACATTTCCAGAGGCTACTAGACAGCAAAACAAACTGCGGCATTTGAAAGATAATATAAAAACCCAATGCTGTAATGCATTGAATGTAAATGTCTGGTCACCCATTATTCCATAATTTCCACTTTCCATTTTAAATTGAAATATATTCTAGCCCATTGATTCTCCCAGACATTAAAAAAAAATTGCACACATTTAGTAGTTCTTCCTTTGATCCCTTTTTCTTCCTCCATATTCTTCAACTCTCAGGTATCTGCCAAAAAACTGTTAATTAAATGACCATTAATCGTTTTGGACACAGAATGATTTACATGGACACAGTAATCTGCGCCTGGTAGGAGAAGTTTTGTTGTTGGGATGGTGCTGATATTATTGTTGCTTCTCATGCTGCTGCCTCATAATGTAGCCAAGAAACATTCCATTAACTGCACTGCAAATGATGACCCCCTGCCTATTCCTCATGAATTTTACCAACCAGGTGACCTTATCATTGGTGGGATTGTCTCTCAGGTCTTCAGTTTCCACAACACTCCCGATTTCACACTGCAACCTGCACAGATGTTGTTTAATGAACCTATGTAAGGAATTTGTTGAAATGCCTTTGATTATCCCTCTGTTTTTAGAGTGCAATGAAAATTTCTGGCAGATTAGAAGGTACAACATCTTTGGTCCCTGAGGCATTTACTATCTAAACTTTGAAATAAGGTAAACAATGAAAAGTGCATTCATTGAGATAGGGCTAAATAAGGGAGGAATCCTATTACATTCTTTCCCATAAGCTTAGGCTTAGTTATAGGAATATAAAGGAACCAAGGTTTTTGGAACAGGTATGTACTGAGGAGAAATCTGAAGGAAACTTGAGATGGTTCCATGCAAGTGCAAGTATGCTGAGTTGAAGCAAAAGAGGCAAAAAAAAAGTGAAACAGTGGAGGATAGGAAGTCTTTGAAGAAAAGTTCAGAATCCGATAATCTTTCATAAATGCCCACAAATTAGTAATTGTTCCATCCACAGAGTTCACCTCTGTAAGGTTGCTTCCTGTTTAAGGAATTTATCATGTATGCGTAACTGAAACAATTTTGACACTGATAACTCACTCAACAGGGAGAGGTAGCCAGTCCTGACTTCTAAATCACTACAAACACCACAAATCTAAATCCAGAAGAAAAATCCAGAACACAATCCACACAATACTTTTTATTAGGACCATGTAAACCATGTTATTACTCAAAAAAGGTAGGGTATTACTGGAAAACAGTATTGGCTTTAAAAGTAACATTGTGAATACAAGGCAGACTACATCAGGATTTTGCATCAAGTCCTGAAACTTCTTCCTTTGCCTAGGTTGTATTTTTTTCATAACATCCAGCCTGAAGAAGGATTTAGAACTCAAAAGCTTGAATACAGTTATGTATTATTTGGTAGGAATTTTGTGGATGGTGTTTTGTGTTTTTAGATCCTAAATCACTGCATGTGTGTGACATACATGCCTTCCAAAGTAGCTTTCTCCCACTTCTATTTTACTTTGTAGAGCTATAGATGCCATCTTTGATACGTATTCCTTTAGTGCTATAATATTGGAATCTTCCCTCCAGGCTTTTGGAGGATTTGCATTCATAGTTGAGTTTATTTCATCCAATAAGGCTACTTGGCATATTTTGCATTTGCACCTTCTTAGAGCAGATGCACTTCCATTACAATGTTCAAATATTGTTTGGGTAAAAACCCTTTGACTCTCCTTGCAGGTCAGTGCCAAAGAACTACCAGCATAACTTGGCCTTGGCATTTGGAGTAAAAGAGATCAATGAGAATCCCAATCTCTTACCTAACATCACGTTGGGTTTCCAAATCCTTAACAGCTACTATGTTCCATGGATGACCTACAAAGCCACCCTGAGCTTGCTTTCCACACAGTGGAAGTTTGTGCCCAATTTCAAGTGTGATAGAAAAAACAAACTCATAACAATCATTGGAGGACTTACCGCAGACATTTCGGTGAATACTGCTACTATCATTTCCATCTACAAGATGCCACAGGTAGGCAATTCCTCAAGGCACATGTAAATTCTAAACATTTTACAAAAAAATCACATTCTGTTGTAATCCTTTAGAAAAATTCCATCACATTATCTTTCAGCTCACTTATGGAATATTTTCCCAAGAACATGGTGATGAAATACTGTTTCCTTATCTGTATGAGATGGTCCCAAATGAAGGCTCTCAATATATAGGAGTTGTTTGTTTACTTCAGCATTTTAGATGGACATGGATTGGGCTTGTAGCTGGGGATGATGATGATGGGGACAGATTTCTGGAAACCATGGTACCAATCCTTACTGAGAATGGCATCTGTTTTGACTTTGCTGTAAGATTGCCCAAACTAGCTTATCTGCAGGAAACAATAGACTTGCTTTATGAGCAAGGGAATATTTTCACAATTCACAATAAGACCAAAGCTAATGTATATTTTGTATATTCAGTACCAGCAGCTGTGTTTGCTTTGAGAATGTTACTATTTCTAGCACCTTTGGTTGCTTTGCCACCTGCACATAAAGTTTGGATTCTTACATGCCAATGGGATTTTGCATCGTTTTCCTTCGAAAAGAATTGGGACATAGAAACTTTCCATGGTGCCCTATCCTTCACAGTGCACTCCAAGCAGCCACCTGGATTCCAAGAATTCCTTCAGGATGTCAATCCTACCTGGGCAAAAGGAGATGGTTTCATGAAGAACTTCTGGGAGCAGGCATTCAGTTGTTCACTGCAAAATTCAGAGGTACTCAAAGACAGCAACACAAACTGCACTAGTGACGAGAAGCTAGAAAGCATTCCAATGATTTTGTTTGAAATGAGCATGATGGGCCACAGTTACAATGTCTACAATGCTGTTCATGCTGTGGCACATGCTTTACATGGCATCTACATATCCAGATCCAAGCATCGAAGACTTGTAGAAGGAGAGAATGTGCACCCTTGGCAGGTAATATTTACACTTCTGCAACACAACTTTGTTATTAATATAGACTGGCAGAGCAGATGAAAGTCAAATTCTAAGTATCCTTTAAAGCATTCCACTTGAACTGTAGTCACTCCGGGTCTGATTACAAAGATGCTAAATGTGAGTTGGGTTGGGTTGGGGGGGGGGGGAACCCAAGCCCAACTCATGTTTAACATGTGACCGCACCATTCTTCAAAACCGGGGAGATGGTAGAATAGTATCCCAAGTACAAACAGAGAGGCAGTAGAGGCTTTGTTGGAAACTGATTTCCATCCATTACTCTTTTGCGTGGTACAAGCAGTAGAAGAAGCTACCCTCCCCCATGACCCTTTTCTATCTGCAAAAATGTGCAATGTAGAAAGCAGGGACCAACAAAGCCTCTGCTGCTTCTATGTGTGTGCTCTGGTGACTGTTCCCAAACCCCAGGTGAATAAGGACACACATTAAACACAAGTTGGGGTCAGGTTTCCCCCAACCTAACTCATCTTTAGTGTCTTATGTATTCAGCCCAATGGTGTTTCAGACGTAGTTGCAGAGTTGCACTGCAGATAATAATTGCTTCTCAGTAGGCGTATCTGCCCTTACGTCTGAAAGAAGGAAGAAAATTAGAATATTCTTGCAAAACATAATCGACATACATAAAAGTATAATATAAATAAGCTAAACCTTATTAAGCAAGGACACTGCAAAGGTTACAGTGCAATATACCTTCGCAGCCCATTGAAGTTAATGGATTTAGAAGAGTGTAACTCTTCTGTAGGACTGTAGTGTTAGCCTTTTTCTGTTGTGTTTTTTCTGTCAACTAGATCCATCATTTTCTGCGGAGTATTGTGTTCAATAACAGTGCTGGAGACACTCTGTGTTTCCATGAAAATGGAGAACTGAAAACTGAATTTGATGTAACAAACTGGGTAACGTTCAAGAACGGCTCTTTTGCTAGAGTAAAAGTGGGACGATTGGATCCCTGGGCTCCTGCAGGGAAAGAGTTAACCCTTAAAGATGAGCAAATTGTGTGGCATAAAACTTTTACCCAGGTAGGACACGGGAACAGAGGCTGAACACTGTAAAGGAATGGGGAGGGGAGATTTATTTAGTCAATTTCAGCCTTCTTTCAGTGATTTGAAGGGCACAATAAACTTTGGATCTTCTGAATTTCTCTGGAAATGTGTCTTTTAAATTGGATCTAAAATTTAAAGCTATGCAGTGACATATTAAACCACATATACACAGTAAATATATGTGTAATGTTCTGACAATGCTAAATACAAAAGGAATTAATATACATTATGTCATATACATATAAAATTTCTTCATTATAATTTTAATATCAGTATTGCATCACTGGTGTCAGGGCTTTTTTTCTGGGAAAAGAGGTGGTGGAACTCAGTGGGTTGCCCTCAGAGAAAATGGTCACATGGCTGGTGGCCCCGCCCCCTGATCTCCAGACAGAGGGGAGTTTAGATTGCCCTCCACACCGCTGAGCAGCACGGAGGACAATCTAAACTCCCCTTTGTCTGGAGATCAGGGGGCGGGGCCACCAGCCATGTGACCATTTTCAAGAGGTTCTGGAACTCCATTCCACTGCATTCCAGCAGGAAAAAAGCCCTGACTGGTGTCCACCTTAATATACTTTTGTCATAAATAAAACCCACTTTCATCAACAACATTATATCTGAAAACAAAAAATATAAAATGTAAGGGGGGAGAACAGTGTGGTAAGTCACTATTGGTTCCCATTGAAGAGAAAAAACAGGAATTAAGCCTTCACCTTCCTTGTGAAACTTGGATGGGCCCTGTATGCTACTCACCTGGGCAACTTGTTACCAAACAACTTTTGCAATTTGGCCTGACTTTTTCAAAGGAGAGGCTGCCAGGTGGAGGAAAGGGGGAGATAAAGCAGAAAGCCAGTGTGATATAATGGTTCATAGTCGAATTGCGGAGATATCAGTTGAAATCTCTACTGTGTGATGGAAATTTGCCGAGTGACCTTGAGTGGATCACTGTGTTGGCCTAATCCACTCCACAGGTGGTTGTGAGGATAAAATGGAGAGTCAGCTTTGGATCCTCAAGGAGGGAAAGTTACAGTACCCTGTGGAGGAGTAAATAAAAAAAATGGTTGGCGAATGGGTAGAAGAGACGGAAGCAGGGGAAAGGGAGGGGATATAGGGGATTCTGGGGAAGAGAAAAAGAAAACAGCATGGAGAAAGGGTCATGGGAAATGAAGTGACTCCCTCAAGACCTTCTGGGTTCCCTGTTTGCATATTTATATTACCATTCTCCCAAACTAATCAAGTATAGTTTGCCTCTGCTCAAAGCATGCTGACCACATTTGAAATACAGCATAGTATACAAATCTTGTTTCAGGTACCCTTGCAAAGGATGAATAAATCCAATTAATTAAATGAGTGGTAACAGATCCAAAGTCTCCTTTATACCCAAGCTACAGAGCTACCTATGCTCAGATTTAACCAGGCCTGTAGTTGGAACTGTTATGGCAAGGGGCCATAAGAAAATTCTAGGGGAAAATGGTATTCAGGTGCCTGCCATACAACCCCCTCCCCCCCACCAAAGAACAATTGGAGAGAGCCTGATGCCAGATTTTCTGGTTTGTTTGATTTTCACAATAGCACCATCGTCATGCAACGATTGACATATTTTGGTCTTCAGAAGGTCAGCTCAGCATCATTGCTTTTCTGAAACTAATCTAGCAAGAAACTGTTAGGAGCCTCTTCCATAAAAGGAGAGTTCCATGTTGTCATCATCTTTCTATTGCAACAGCACCCAGTCTGACATTCCCAGGGCATATTTTCTCAGTGCTACTCTCCCTTTTCTGTTTATGGACAGGGCTGGCCTGTTTCGGTGTGCAATGACCCCTGCTATCCTGGTTCCAGTAGGAAAAAGAAGGAAGGAGAGCAATTTTGCTGCTATGCTTGTGATCCATGTCCAGAAGGAATGATCTCTGATCAGATGGGTAGGAGATACAAACTGCAATCCTAAGAACCCTTTCCTGACAGTAGGTCCCATTGACTAAAATGGGAATTACTTTTGAGTAGACTTTGTCTTTATATCTTACCTTTCCACCCACTGGGGTCCCAAAGTGGTTTACAGCAATCACGCCTTCTCCATTCTATCCTTGCAATTACCCTGTGAGGTAAGATCGACTGAGTGTGTGTGATTGTCCAAGGTTACCCATCAAGTTTCCATGACAGAGTTGGGTTCAAAACTGAGTCTTCCAGAACCTATTGCAAAACTATAACCACTGCACCCTGCTGCTATAGACAGTATTTATTTATTTTACTACATTTATGTCCTGCCTTTCTACAATTGTGTTTAAGGCAGTTTGAAATTCAGAATAATTAATTAAAATATAATACAGAAAGGGGGCAAGAAGGAAGGAGAACAAAAGTACTCAGCTACCAACTCTTGTATAATTCATATAATGGTTACAGGAAGAAGGCACGCTGCAGGAAACTCTTTAGGGAGTTGATGGGTATTTCAGGGTTGAGTAGTGATGTCACATTATTGCAGTGCAATCCTAAACAGGGTTATAGCCTTTGCAGCCCATTTAATTTAGTGGACATAGAAAGGCATAACTCTGTTTAGGATTACACCATTGGTTGCATTTATAGATGTTTATGATTACTTGAATTTATCAAATAGCTTTTGGCTTGCACTATTTCTTCAAAAGCCATGGGGTGATTCTTTGTTTTTCTTTATCTGCATTCATTTCCTGATTAGCTACTTGATAAGAACATCTTGTGTTCAATTCAATTCTGTAGCTACAGTTGCTGATACTGAGACTGGGGAGATTCCTGGAGATTTGGCCATGATACCTGGGAACAGTCTGTGGAGAGGAGTGGAGGTCAAAGAGGGTGTGATGCCCAAAGTTGCTGTGTCCTCCAGTAGAACTCAGCTCAGTAGTCTGGGGATCAGTTGTGATTCAAGGAGTACTACAGGCCCCATCTTAATGTGAAATGCCAGGAATACAGCACAAACTTCTTCAAAACTGTGATATGCAAAGGACTGAGAAGAAGAAGTTGACAGGGAGGGTTGACATAGCTACAAAAAGAGATATAATCACACTTCAAAATCATCCCCAGTTAATATCATTCTTCCCGTATTGCTGACAAGGGGAGGGGGAAGTGTAAGGAAGAGCCACTTTCTAAAGACTGCTCGGTGAACTCACGAGTCAGGAACTCTGAAGAAGGTTTTTCTCGGTTTAGTTTGTAGGACTGCAGTGGAATACAGAATCTTCAGCAGAGCAGCAACAATCAAATAGAAGACATTTTTACTTAATTGTAACATCTACTTAAAACTTCTCCCCTTCTTCACTCAAATGCCTTCTCAAAACTCATGTTTTCCTTAAAATCTCTGACATTTCACACCACTTTAACAGAACAGTGCTAATAGCTCATACTTAACTTTCAACTCGTTTCCCATATACTTGCATAAAGGCTTGAAATGTTTTATCAACTGTTCTTTTCTCCCCCCAGACATGGATGCTTGCGTCAACTGTCCACAACATCAGTACTCCAACAGACACCAGAATCAATGTATTCACAAGGTTATAAGTTTCCTGTCTTACAAGGAAACTTTAGGGATCATCTTGGCACTGTTGGCTATTTCTTTTTCCATAATCACAGCTTTGGTACTCAAAATCTTTTTGAATCACCAGGACACTCCTATTGTCAAAGCCAACAACAGGAGCCTCACATACCTTCTACTCATCTCTCTCCTTCTTTGCTTCCTCTGCTCCTTGCTCTTCATTGGACAGCCTGTAAAAATGACCTGCCTTCTCCGGCAAACCACTTTTGGCATCGTCTTCTCTATAGCCCTTTCCAGTGTGTTGGCCAAAACCATCACTGTGGTTCTGGCCTTCATGGCTACAAAACCAGGATCTAGGATGAGGAAATGGGTGGGGAAAAGACTAGCAAATTCAATTGTCCTTTCTTGCTCATTTATTCAAGCAGGAATTTGTACTCTTTGGCTTAGCACTTCCCCTCCATTTGATGATAGAGACACAAGTTCACTAAAGGAGAAAATCATACTGGAATGTAATGAGGGCTCAGCTGCCATGTTTTACCTTGTCCTGGGCTATATGGGCTTCTTGGCCATAGTCAGCTTCACGGTGGCTTTCCTAGCCAGGAAGTTACCTGGCAGTTTCAATGAAGCCAAGTTTATCACTTTCAGCATGTTGGTCTTTTGCAGTGTGTGGGTGACCTTTGTTCCAACCTACCTGAGCACTAAGGGGAAATCCATGGTGGCTGTGGAGATCTTCTCCATCTTGGCTTCAAGTGCTGGTTTGTTGGGGTGCATTTTTTTCCCAAAATGCTATATCATTGTACTGAGGCCAGAGCTGAATAGCAGAGAACATTTAATAAGGATGAAAAATTGAAGAGAATATTTGTATGTGTGCATGTGAGAATGTCCTCCTGATCTCAAGATGTCCCTAGTGCAATCAAAGGGAGAATAATGGAGCAGGACATGATTAAGTTTTAACATGAGTAAAATTGACCCAATCAGATCTGAGCCCAAATGTGTACCTTTTCAGGAAACCTTCTTCAAAAATGATGCAGAAGAATCTCACAAATCATGAAGATTCTTAATAAATATAACTTCTCATGTAGAGGAAACTCAGAGATACATCTGGTGATCACCAACTTAAAGTAACCTCCCTAAGGTGGCTGTCTGGGAACACTTACCAATCGTAGAACACCCACCCTCTCTGGATGTTTTATGGGCAAACAGGCTTAGAAGCTGATCAAAAGTGTTCTGAATGTTAATCATACATGAGGCTAACATAGCCTGTGAACTATTTTATGCTTTTTAGATGGTCTTGGAAATGCAAAAACTATTTTTTTAAAAAACTACTCTATCTCCTTTGTTTTTTCTCGCCTACCACCAATGACTGTTACTGGCTTTCCTCCTGTCCTTTGTGTTTTGTGTTTGTATGTGTATTATTGAATTATTTTAACGCTGTTTCCTCTGTTGTTTCAAATTTCAATTGATTGTAATGCTGTTTTAAATTGTTTGATAGTATTTCAATATTCATCTCCTTGGGGACTCTAGTTTGCCCAAATAAGCAAACATTATAAATAAAGTATACATCTATGAAAAGTACAAAAACATGGTGGTCCCAATTTAATCAGAATTTTATTTAAACAACTGTGATGGAATAATTACCTAATGTCATCCCTAGTTCATATAAGTAATTTGGTATAAATGAAGGAAATATAATATAAAATGGTGTCTTATTGAATGAAAAGTCCATCATGAAAAGTATGCATTTAAAAAGGATACAGACCCGAGACATTTGTCAGTCTGGTTGTGAGGGTAGTTCACAGTTTTGATGTTGGTAATGTGAAGGAGTCTACACTGAATAAACAACCACAATGTGGCCTCATGAGTGATGTGTGACATCATCACAAGTCAGTGGCCTGTCAAGATTGTTCTGGTGCATAACTTATACAACTGAACAAAACAAGCAACTTTGAGATCAGCTTTTTAATCTTGTGCCCTTGACAGCACTTTGATTTGCAGACAATGATGAGATTTAGCTCCATGCCATGAAAAGTTGATCCAGCCCATTTCTTCAGACCACAAGTAGGCCTAACTGATTTTTCTACTCATTTTGAAACAAGAGCAGATTCAGCCAGTTAATTCACATACTCCCCTCAATTCCCATTATTAGTACAGCCCCCAGTCCAAATGGCTTTAGGCCATGCCTATCTCAAGATCCCCAGAATAGTCTCTCTGGACTGTTAGAGAGATTAAATCAACCCTTGAGTTCTTGGTGTGCACATTTTTTAATGTAATTATTTTAAAATATACAATATATGCCAAAGCTTCTTCGATTCAGTGATCCCTCAGGCCACTGCAATCATTAACTAACTAGGAGGGAGCGTAACAATCAAAATTATTGGTTTCCAGCTACCTTATGATTTCCAGAAGGCACTAGTGAACAAAACAAATTATTGCATTTGAAAGATGCTATAAAATCCCCCAACACTGAAAAGCATTGAATGTAGGGACAAATTAAGATATGGTAATCTGTTTTTCATTTTATTTTTTAAATTGAAATATGTTACCTCTTGTTGATTCCCCCTCACATTTTAACATACAAATTCCATGCATTTAGTAATCTTTCATTTGATCCCTTCTTTTTCCTCTGTATTCTTCAACTCCCAGATAACTCCAAAAACACTATTAACTCACTCACACACCACTTTACGGTAAGGTCCTATATATCTTTACAGCCAACCTGTTAGGTAATCTTCATATCGGTCATCCATCTGATACCTCCTACACATATGTCATTAACGTCTTTAATGTCTTTAAGTTTCTGATTTGAGTTTCCATGCTTTATTTTTTCTTCACAACCAGCAGAAGTCTTGACACAGCTAAGAGGATTATTAACAGAGAAATGTCACTTTGCTTCTGAGACTTCCACATAAGCCAAGTTTTTCAAGCAGCTCACCTACAGTTTCGACTGCCAGGGAAGCTGTAACAACACTACTGCTGGGCATAGAACAATTGCCATGGAAACAGTAATCTGCACCTAGTAGGAAAATATTGTCATTGGGATGGTGTGGATACTGCTGTTGCTTTTCATACTGTTGCCTCACGCTGTATGCAAGAAGCATTCCATTAATTGCAGTGCAGATGACGACCCTCTGCCTATTCCTCATGAATTTTACCAGCCAGGTGACCTTATCATTGGAGCTATTGTCTCTCAGGTCTTCAACTTCCATAACACTCCTGATTTCACAGTGAAACCAACACAGATGCTGGTTAATGAACCTATGTAAGGAAATTGTTTCACAGTCCTTTTATTATCCCTTCATTATACAGTGACTGTAAATGGCTTTTTAGAACGTGCAAAATCTTTTGTCCCTGATGTATTTAAACTTCAAAATAAGGAAAACAACAGAAAGCAAAGGATGGTGTTGTAGTAGGCATAAAGAAGAGAGGCATCTGATTAGATTCCAATCCCGTAACTGTAGGCTTAGTTTTAGGGTGGTAAAGGAGCCAAAAGTGCAACCCATTGATTTCAATGGGCTTAGACTGACTTAACTCTTCTTAGGGTTTCAGTGGAAGTCTTGTGCCAAAGTTTCCCTGATACAGGTATGTTTTGAGGAAAAAATTGAAGGAAGCTAGAGATGGCTCCATGCAAGTATGCTGGGATGATGGTCAAAGCAAAAGAGGCAGCAAATATGAAAGTGTGGAGGATAGGAAGTCTTTGGAGGAAACCTCAGGCTCAGAGGATCTTTTCACAAATGCCCACAAAAATGCTGTAATTGTTCTATCCACAGTTTTCATCGCGGTAATGTTGCTTCCTGTCTTTGGACTTTTTCTCGTATTGCAAAATTGATACATAGTTTTGACACTGATACAAGAAAAAAGTTGTTGTCAACCATCCAGTGCCTAAGAAAAATCCCAAACCCAGAACAATCCACATAATACCTTTCGTTGGGACCAAGAAAATCGTTGTATTACCTCTTGCTCATAAAAATGCAGGATGTCACTGGATACCAGCACTGGTATTGGAAGGGACATCAAAAGTGCAAGGCAGGCTACATCTGAACTTTTCATCATGCCTAAGTTTTTTCTTTTCCAAATAACATCCTGCCTGATGAAGGGTTCAGGAGAAGACAAAAGTTTCTACTGTTATGTGCCGTTTGGCTGGTCCTAATAATAAGTATTATATAGATGGTATTTGGTGTTTTTTGGATCCTAAATGACTGCATGTGTAACATAGATGTCTTTAGAAATAGCTTGCTTGTGCTTATTCTTTACATGGTAGAATTTTAGATGGAAAACCTTTAATGCTATAATATGTGAATCTTCTCACCAATATTTTGGAGGATTTGCATTCAAATATAATTGAGTTCACTGAACATGTTAAGGCTACTTGGTATACTTTGCTTTTGTGCTCTATTCTTTGGATTGCCCTTCTTAGGGCAGATGCACTTCCATCACCATATTCTTGAATCACTGAATTTAGATCATAGAAATCATTGCATCACACTTGTTTCAGAGCCAGATGTGAGGCAAAGAGTTGGATTTAACTAGGCTTTATTAATAACTGATCTAAACTGTCTATTTCAATTTATATATTTAAATGATCCCCAAAATGAACTGACATGTCTGGACAACTACACTGAGGACTCTCTTTCTGGGCAGCCTTGCCCAGGCCTATATCTGGACCTTCCTGTGTGTTTGGACTCCACTACACGTGTGCCTCCTGCCTGCCTCGCCATCTCTCATGGGCTGTGCTTGTTCCCTGCTATGGACTGTGTTTTATGTGCTGTTTCCCTGCCTCCATGGAAGCCTGCCTCACCTGGGCCCAAGCCACGCTGTTAGCAGCCAGGTGCCAGCCAGGGAGACCTCCAGTGAGCCTGACCAGGCACCCCCTGGCCAGTTCCCGCCTGGAGCCTCCCGCGGGCTGGTCACTGAGCTTGCCCTCGCTACCGGGCAGCCTGCTAGCAAGCCCCAGCCATGCCCAGCCAGCAGCCATGTTCTTAGGCAGCCAGAAGACCCAGAGAAGTAGCCTGCTTTGGGAAGCCATTTCGGAGAAGTGAGTCGACCACGTACGCAGCGAGAGAACCTCGCCCTGCTCTGCATATATCAATAGCCGCCCGGAATGGAAGCTAAGCGCCGGCCAGCCCAAGCACTTAGTGAACGCATCTCAAAGCAGCCTCCGCATTCCAGAGCTGATGACATCAGGACAAGCCCAGTTTGCTGGAACATCCATTCAACACGCCCGGATCTTCCCCTCCCTCCTTTGTCCCCTCTTCCTAAAGTGTCACTGTAATACAATCAGAATCCTAAAGTGGCCCATCTAAGGCATTCAGAAAGCCATTAAAACCTTTGTTTTAACCTGTGAGAACCACAAGGTACAGCACCAGCACCAGGGTACGTTTTGGGGTATATAAGCCAGCCTCTCAGGCCACATGGCGCACGTCATTCCCATCCAGACCCCTTGGTGCATCATTCCTTTCCTGATCCCAGCTGGGACGTCATTCCTATCCCGACCCCCTTGCTGTCTCTCTACTCGTGGCTCTGGTGCTGGCATTGGACCACCTCGCTGCTATATCTCTGCTCCGCTTCAGGATTGTAAGTATACCCAACTTCATCATGGGGTACCTGCTAATGCGACCATCTCTATTTTCCTACCTCTATGTTTCCTAGTTCTTGTATGTAACTTTGTATGTGTGTGCAAGTTCAGGCATACGCCACATTACTAGTAAAGACACGTTGTATTGTGATTTAGTCTGCCTCTTTATTTCGTGAGCGTCTGGAGAAGGGACCTTGGTATAGATGGTTAGATCCGCACTAAATTTAGTTCTGGACTGCTAAGCTAATTCCCCATTCAAACAGAGCAGTTCCGGTAACACTAGCAGTAGTGCAACTGATGCAGCAGGACATAGTTATTGGATATAATTTTTAATGAAATATCAGTGTGCCTTTGGAACAGTGGAATACACATCCAATGGTTCACATCATTTCCATTCAGTTGCTTTTGAAATCAGTTCAGACAAAATACCTTGTGCTCCATATTTCACATGTGGAAAAAAGAGTGTGGAAAGAATTGCTTTCACTTAGCAGAAGCAGAAAGCAGTGAGCAATTTTTGCATTTCTTCTAGCACAAGGGTTGTTGCCCACATAGAATTCTTCTGCGGGATTCAATCCATTGTTTTCAATAGTTCAACTAGATGTTGTGGTTGGTCCAATATACTATCCTGTCGTATTTTAATAATAGCATTTCTTTGTTTTAAAAAAATAAGCATTCACAGCTTATTCTTGAGCTAGAGATAAATGTTTCCACGTGAGAACCACTGCAAAACAAATGGCTGCTAAATGCACAACTGAAAGAGACTTGTGTGAAGATGTATGGTGCAGGTGATCTTTATTCTGTATAATAGCATCCAGAAGATATGCTGGAAGTTATAGACCAGTTAGCCTAAAGACTGTTCCAAATAAATAAGGGAAAGTGTTATTAAAAATAGATTTACTGTTCTAAGAACAAGCAATATTGAGGAAGAAATTATTGGGGTGTGCATTCTGAAAAATCTTCTGATGCTTTCAAATCAGTGGCTGTTGAGTGAAATGTTTATCATAATTAAGAAGTTTCCCAATAGCCATTGCCAAGTCGAACTCAAAATGCTGCGTTAGATTTCTTTTGTTCTCATCTGGTTGTTCTTTTCAATGGGAAAGGGGAAAGGGGATCAATTGGAGGCTCTGCATATGATGAGGAACAATATCCAATTACATTTGATGCTCAACATTTTGTGCCGTTCTCTCAATTTTGCATTTGCCACTTAGTAACAGCATGTCTGGGTTTTCCAGGAACAACTTGGCATGTACTTCCAATGCCCCCTTGGTCCTCTTTCACAACTGAGAAAAGCTATGGTCCTTCAAAGTCAAAAGTCATGAGGGGCTGGGGATCTAATGAGAAGAAAAACTGGGTGAACCTGAGCAAAAAAGGTTTCTGTATCTAAACCATGATCTGAAATTGAGCATGAATAGTTAATTGGGGAACAGCAACAGGTTATTCAGGATGGTATAAACCAACCTGCATGAGTAGGTAACAACATGGCGAATGAGGCACAATGTAAGTGTAAAGTGATGCATATTAGGGCAAAAATTGCAAAATTTAAAAATGCACTGAAGTGCTGTGAAGTGGTAGTGACTGATCAGAGAAGAAACTGGGGGAAACATAGTTATCATCTAAATGAAAATGTCAAGTTAAGGTGAAGACAGGGCTGAACAAATTGGCCTTCTTTAAATCTGTAATACAGCTATATTGGAAATACTGCATATAGATTCATGATAGACAAAAGGAGTTGCTCCTTCACTCCAACGCCAATATATCAAACAACATATTGAAGTACAGGAAATAGTACATAAAATAGTCATGAAAATGATGAAGAATTTGATACTTACAAATAAAAATCAAGGAGTTTGGAGCTTTTCTCTATCGTGTCCCTATCGTGTCATTGCAGGTCAGTGCCAAAGAACTACCAGCATAACTTGGCCTTGGCATTTGCCGTAAAAGAGATCAATGAGAATCCCAGCCTCTTACCTACAATGAAGAGCTCTTCATTGTGATTTTCATCTAATTTATTTAGTATTGAATTAGCTTAGTATGCTTTTCTGATAATTAAAGCTAGGCTTCTGGGTTTTTTTTAATCTACATTTGCCATATAAAGCATATGTAAGACGTTTAGCAATCATTTTAATAATCCCAGTTTTAATTGTGTTAAGATGTTACCTAATAGCACTTCATCAGTGACATTATTCCTGAAAACAAAGAGGATAAAACGGAGGAGGGGATAACAATGTGGTAAGCATTTTGTTCAATTGTTGATATTAAGGACATGTACAATTTATCAGGAGAAGGCTCTTAAAGTGTCCGGTATGTCAAAGATGAATGGAGACAGCTGCTCTTTGGTTTGCCTTGTATGAACCTGGGATATGGTTAGGGTTGTGGCCATTTCCAACCAAGAGATGGTGTGTGTGTGTGTGCATAGGTGACAAAATAAGCTCACAGACTCCCTTGCGGGCTGTGTTGTCACCAAGGGCAAGAAAGAGGTGGAGATGTGGCTGTGATGGACAACATGGAGAGTCCATGTCCTCTTCCTGGCCAGCAACATGGTCAGTGCCATTCTGAAAGATCCATTGGCAGGAGCAGACATTTTCCCACCCACCCGCCACTCTCTCTGGGCAGCAGGGGGGTTGTCACAACATTAGAGGTTTCACGATTTTGAGGCATTGGGCTGGATCCAAAACAGGTGAGCAGGGCAGGTGGCCAGTTCACCCCAGCGGATTGAGAGGCAAGGGCTGCCTATCATGGCCAGCAGCAGAACAACGCTTGCTGTGGCAGACCAGTATATTGATATTACTGCCCCCAAGCCAGTATCCAGTCCCACCCTTACAATGGACGGGGGAAAGGAGTAAAAGCTGGCTCTTTCCACCTGACAGGTACTCACCTGTCCTGCAGGGGGGTTGGGGCACTTGGCTCATTCTCTGCCATGGCTCCTTGTCTGCCCCACATGGGCCTTGCACAGTCATTTTGCTCACAGCAGAAGAAGCTACTCACCTACCCCATGCAGGGTGAGGGCAGATGACTAAGGGCCAAGCTACAAGTGACGAATGACACTTGAACGGCAAGTGTATTTCTCCCTGTTCACTTGCCCTCCACTCAATCCACTTGCCGTTCAAGTGTCATTCGTCACTTGTAGCTTGGCCCTCACTCCAGCATGGGAATCTGGCCCAATAGGGTGAGGGCTGATAGCTCACTGCAGCAGTGACTGAGGGCCAACCTGAACTAAGCAAGAGCCAACTCTCGCTTGGGGCTGTGTGGCCACCCAGGCCATTAGCCCACTGGGATTTCTTCTCGTGGCATTCATGACCAATCCAACTTCCATCCTTCTGAATTAAAAAGCAGCATAAGAATGTTGTCACAGGTCCCTTTCAGTGGATGGAAACAGTTGATTAATTAAACTAGTGGTTCCAGATCCAAAGTTTCCTTTACACTGCAGTTACAGATCTTCAGGCTCTCAGAGCTCACCAGGCCTGTAGTCAGAAGAGTTGTGGTGAGGGGCCATAAGAAAACTCTAGGAGGAAAGGGTGTTCCAGTGCCTGCCATTCAAACCCCATAAGACTCATTTGAAAGAGTCTATTGCCAGGGTTTTTAGTTTTGTCTGATTGTTACAATTACAGTGTTGTCATCCAACTATTGGCATGTTTTAGGCTTAAGAGGATCAGCATAACTGTTTTTTCTGTCAGCAATCTGGCAAGAAAATGTTAGGAGCGTCTTCTATAAAAGGAGAGCACTGTGTTGTCATCTTTTTATTAGAACAGTGCACAGCCTGCCAGTTTGACGTTCGCAGTTCATGTTTTCTCAGTGCTCATCTCCCTTTTCTGTTTATTGACAGGGCTGGCCTGTTTCAGTGTGCAATGACCCCTGCTATCCTGGCTCCAGCAGGAAAATGAAGGAAGGAGAGAAATTTTGCTGCTATGACTGTGATTCATGTCCAGAAGGCATGATCTCTGAGCAGATGGGTAGGAGACACAAACTGCAATTCTAAGAACTCTTTCCTGACAGTAGGTCCCATTGACTAAAATGGGAATTACTTCCGAGTGGTGGTGGTAGAGACTGCCATCAAGTCATAGTTGACTTCTGGTGATTCCTGGTAAAGTTTTCACGGCAAGAGACTAAGGCCTATTCTGTAAATTCTTCAATTTACAGCAATTCAGATTTCATCCTCCTTCTCTGAATCTCCAGAGTTCCACACAAGAAAAGGAGGCATGAGACGCAGAACTGAACTTTCCCAGCTATTACCCAACTTTTTCCCTACACACATATGACTATTTTTAGGAAGCCTCTGTTGAGTTCACTGCTGATGCATCTTATATGGATGCAGAATTCTTAATCCTGTACTGCTTCTCTCCCCCACCTCTTCCTTTCCCTGGGTACTGACTGACTGGCCATCTAGTAGAAGCTATTCCCTCCCCCCCTCCTCAGCCCTGTCTTTATTATTATGTATTTTTAAATGAAAGAAGGGTCATAATACTGTGACATCATTTCTCATATGGTTGTATTGTGAAATCAAGATTGCAACTTCATAACCTTGCAAACTGAGCCTGCAAATTACATTTTTATCATTTGACTGACTCTTTGATGTTAGGAGAAGCCTGAAACAAGCCCCAAGCAACTGAGCATCCAAACCTCCCCCCCCCCCTTCTTTTCAATTATTGGAGATTCACAATGCTGTGACGTTAATGCATTCTTCCCTTTGAAGCACAGTGTCTGTCCCCTTCCCTGATGGCAATCCACATTCCTCACTGATCACTTCTTGGGTTTACTTTTTTATTTCCTTTCTTTACAACTGGGGCTCATATTCATGGTGATTTGGGAACGGGTGAGGACTCATCACAAGAATCCACCTTCCCCATCCGGAACACAGTCATGTGATGTGATGAGGCCAATGAGAACACCAATTGGTGTGAATACTCAAAAGAACTGGCTTAAAGCATGCCATGTGGAATAGGCCCAACAGAGGTGGTTTGCCATCGCCTGCCTCTGCAACCCTGGTCTTCGATGGAGGTCTCCCATACAATTACTAACCAAGGCTGACCCCGCTTAGTTTCCAAGATCTGACAAGGCTTACCTGGGTTATCCAGGTAGATCTGCTTCTTATACCCTACATTTCTCCCCTGTAAGCAGCCAAGGTGGCTTACAAGAATCTCCTCCTCTCCATTTTATCCTCAAAACAACTCTCACAGAGTTGAGGTAAGATAGACTGAAAGTGCATAACTTGCCCAAGGTCACCCAACAAGCTTCCATGGCACAATAGGGATTAACACTTGCCTCTTCCAGATCCTAGTCCAACACTCTAGCCACTAAACAATGCTTCCACATACAGTATTATTCATACCCCATAACAGAAGATGATCAACTAATCAAATACATTATCTGTGAAGTGCAGATTGCGCAAACATCTCCTGCATGGTATTTTCCTCTCTTTGGTTAATCAGTACAGTCCTAAGGTCCCAAGAGTATGCTCCTGTCCATGGGTTGTCATCCGCACCCCGCACACTCACCTATTCTTGAGGAGCCTCCAGTAGGACACAGCCTCATCCAGGCCCTACTGAGGCAGGCAACTCGATGACAGACTGTGAGGGAAATGTGCCAGCATCAGAGCCTGGCAGGCCCAGCCTGAGCCTCAGAAGAGAGGTGGGTTTCAGGCAATACTGGGAGGTCTGATGTAGCTACAGAAACTGATGTAATCTCGCTTTAAAAGCATACCTAGTTAATATCATTCTTTCCATATTTCTAACAAGGAGAAGGAGAGGTGTGAGGATCTCATGACCAACAGGAGCTCTGAATACGGTTATGCTCTGCTGACTTGTTAGCCACTACTGTGAAATCCAGAAGATCACTCGGAACAGCAAAAATCAAATAAAAAACATTTTGACTGTTTTGAAACATCTAATAAAACTCCTCCACTTCATTGCTCAATATACCTTCTCTAAGTGTATGTTTCCCTTAAAAGCTCTGCCATCTCACGCTCACTTGAATAGAACAATGATAAAAGCTGTTACAAAACTTTGAACGAATTTCCTGTAAACTTGGGATAAAGGCTTGAAATGTTTCAACAATTTTTCCTTTTTTCAGACATGGATGCCTGCATTAACTGTCCGCAAGATCAGTTTCCCAACAAACACCAAAGTCAGTGTGTTGACAAGGTCATAAGCTTCCTCTCGTACAAAGAACCTTTAGGGATCATCTTGGCCCTGTTGGCTATTTCTTCTTCACTAATCACAGCTTTGGTATTCACAATCTTTTTGAAGCATCAAGACACCCCCATTGTCAAAGCCAACAACCAGAACCTCTCCTACATTCTCCTTATTTCCCTCCTTCTTTGTTTCCTCTGCTCCTTGCTCTTCATTGGGCAGCCTGTAAAAGTGACCTGCCTTCTCCGGCAAATGACTTTTGGCATCGTCTTCTCTGTAGCCCTTTCCAGCATATTAGCCAAAACCATCACTGTGGTTCTGGCCTTCATGGCTACAAAACCAGGATCTAGGATGAGGAAATGGGTGGGGAAAAGATTGGCAAATTCAATTGTCCTTTCTTGTTCGTTTATTCAAGCAGCTATTTGTACTCTTTGGCTAAGTACGTCCCCTCCGTTTGAAGATCGGGACATGAACTCACTAAGGGGGGAAATCATACTGGAATGTAATGAGGGCTCAGCTGCCATGTTTTACTTTGTCCTGGGCTATATGGGCTTTTTGGCCATAGTCAGCTTCACAGTGGCTTTCCTGGCCAGAAAGTTACCTGACAGCTTCAATGAAGCCAAATTTATCACCTTCAGCATGCTGGTCTTTTGCAGTGTGTGGGTGACCTTTGTTCCAACCTACCTGAGCACTAAGGGGAAATCCATGGTGGCCGTGGAGATCTTCTCCATCTTGGCTTCAAGTGCTGGTTTGCTGGGGTGCATTTTTTCCCCAAAATGCTACATCATTGTACTGAGGCCGGAACTGAACAACAGAGAACAGATAATAAGGGGGGAAATTTAAAGGAATATTAAAATTCCATGTATTATTTATTTTCCTATGTATTTTTTCAAAATTCCACAAATCTACAATTATACACAGATGCCTAAGAATGATAGCCATGTATGTTATGGATTAAATAAAAATCCTCTACTTTATGTAGAGCTAAAAGATCTGCAATGGATATTAAATCTGTTAAGCTTTAAGAGAGAGCAACTGCCATTATATGCATTTGGTAGACTGAAGACTACTGTTTTTCTGCCTAGATGGGTTGCATTGCCCTAACTCAGAGTCCACAAACAGTCAGATGTACTTTTTAAATTCTTCCTGTGTGACATGCATAGCTGTTCAAGGGAGACATGTCCTTCCTCCTCCTCCTCCTAGCCATGAAACTTTATTCCCATGGAGCACCTTTGCTCTTTCCAGCAGCATCTGTCTGTTCCCCCTCTGTGAAGCATTCACTCTTCAATTGCATAGGCATCTCCCTTTTTTTGGTTGCCATACGTACCCCATATTCATGGAACATCCCAGAGTGGGTCAGGAAGGCATTCTCCCTTCTGACTTTTTGGTGAGGCTGTGTAAGGAAATTTATTTTGCACACTGTTGGGGGCAGTTTGATTGTGGAAATAGGAAGGGAATGTGTTCTGTCTGTTTATACTTTTTTAATTTGTTAATTATTGAAATGAAGTATTACAGTTTGATATATTTTGTATCTGGTTGTTATCCACCTTGGGGTTATAAACATTTTAAATAAATGTGTTTGTGTTAGGTATTTTAAAATACCTTAAGAGGGTTCATTATCTAGGAGAGCCAATCCCAATAAGCCGTGATATAGATCTCTGTCTCCATCAAATTTGTTCCTCAGGGTACTTTCCTAACTGATACTTTGTATCTCAGATGTTTAACCTATGCTGTAAATACCATCTGTGACAACTAAAGACCTAGTTAATACTACCAGCCCTCACTTAGGTTGTTACTTCAATTTGTTACAGCAGTTGTTCTGAAACTTTTTGGAGTAACATTTAACTTCATATTTCAGGACCCATAAACTTTTATGATTTTCTAAAGGTGTGAATAGAAGTTCTGATGTTTTTTATATGCTCACATCAGTTAGTTTGAGGGAAGAAAAGGATTGGCTCAGGGTCTCAGGAGGATGTGTGTGAGAGAAAGAGGCCTCCAAAATCATGAAATCCCTAATGAAATCATTGGGAAGTTATTTATTTTATTGACACTATACCCTGCCTTTCATCAGGGCCATTAAAATCAAACAAAAAGACAACATTAAAACCAAGCTAAAATATGCACTGAAACAAGAATTAAATAATAGGAAGTAAGGAAGGATCACTGAGGGACCTCCAGATGAAACAAAGTCTTCACCCTGTTACCAAAACTGCTATTTTATGGGGAAATTAGCACGCAGTCTGGCTTAAGTTAGTGTGGATCGTTACCAACGTATACCAGAGTCCGTACTTCCAGATTACTCACGCAATAAAGAGGCAATGACTAATTACTTCCCAACATGTTTACTAAGGTGTTGTATAAGCCTACAATAGCACATACAAGCAAGGTACATACAAGAACTAGGAAATAAAGAGTAGAAAAACAGCCGTTTGCTTTAGCAGGAAACCCACTGAGATTGAAGAAGCGGAGCAATACGTTACCTGATCACGGCGAGAAGCAGAGAAGCAGCAGTGAAGCAGGGTGATATCTAATTCCTGCACTAGATATGCAGACTGACGTTCGGGGGTCGGGAGAGGAATGGCCCGCACCTCATGGCAGGGAGAGCCTGCTTAAGTACCCCAAAACGTACCCTGAGGCCTTCCAGGTGGTTCTCAGGAGGGTTGATGGTTCTACAACTATCGCTAATGGGCCACTTTAGTACCTGAATATATTATTGTGACCCCTCGGGAAGAGGGGACAAGGAGGGGAGGGGAGTGCTGGGCGGGTTGATTGAATCTGTCAGTAAGCTGGAGTTGTCTTGATGGCATCTGTTCTGGAATGCGGTGGTTGTATTGAAATGCATCCGTTAGGTGTTCTGGACAGCCGGCACATAGCTTCCATCTCAGGGCGGCTTCCAGTGATATGCATATCAGGGTGAGGCTGGACTCCGTGAACATGACAGGAGCTGGGTCTCAAAATGGCAGCCTCAGAGCAAACTGTCCATGATGGTTCTTTGCAACCTGGGAACATGGCTTCTTCCTTGGCACATCTCATGGGCTAGCTAGTAGGCTGCCCAGTGGCGAGGGCAGACCCAGTGACCATCCTGCAAGGAACTCCCCGTGGGAACTGACCAGGGGGTGCCTGGCCAGGCTTGCGGAGGGTCCCTCCAGCTGGCACTATGCTGCTAGCAGCATGGCTCAGGGCCCAGGTGAGGTAGATGTCCAAGGAGGCAGAAAACAGTCATGGGTAACAGAGTCCACAACAGCAGAGAGGCAGGAGGCAGGCATGGGCAATGCTGCCCCTAACAGAGTCTTTGGCTCAAACAGCATGGCAGGAAACTGACACAGTTCAGGGTAGGCTCCATAACAGGAGGGGGGGGGGTCCCCGGCAACAACCCACTGGCTGAAAATAATAACATAAGGAGACTGGACAGTCTCACTAGGAAGAGAGCTCCAGAATTTTGGTGCCATGACTGAGAAGGCCTCCTTCCGGGCTACTTTGAAAAAGCAAAGTACAAGGCACAGTAGAGTGCAGAATAAAACCACCTAGAGCCCACAAATAATAAATGATAAATATATTTCAACAATGTTTAAAATCATTATGGCAATACCTTTAATAGCCAGAGGAAGGCAATGGCAAACCACCTGTGCTTCTCATTTGCCTTGAAAACCGCAGCAGGGATCACCAGAAATCAGTTGTGACTTAATGGCACTTTACACATACACCATTAATAGTCAATTATATAACAACTAGAAACAAAGCCCGTTGTGGGGGAAAAATACAACGGACTCTAGAAAGGGGAGGGTGGGCAGGCAGGCATTTACTCCTCCTCCATTGCTGATCCCAACCAGTGAAGGAGGGGGATAGGCATTGCCACCTGCTCTACAACTGATCTCAGCAACATGAAGGGGTAGCAGCCTTTGATACCTGCTGCATGTCTGATACAGACCGGGTAAAGGGGGGCAGGCATTGCCACCTGCTCTGCTCTGATCCCAGCTGGGTGAAGGGAAAATGGGCATTGCCTTCTGCTCTGCACCTGATTACAGCTGGGTGAAAGGGGGCAGGAATTGCTGCCTTCTCCAAGCCTGATCCCAGCTGGGCGAAAGGGGGTGGGCATTGCCACCTGTTCCCTGCTGGGTGAAGGGAGGAGTGAACACTACCTCCTGCTCCTTGCTTGATCCCGACAGGTGAAGGCGGGTGATGGGCTTTGCTATGTGCTCCGTTCCTGATCCCAACTCGGTGAAGGGGGTGTGGGCATTGCCTCCTTCTCTGCTCCTGATTCCAGCAGGTTGAAGGGGGGTAGAGATTGCTGCCTGCTTGGTGCCTGATACTAACAGGGTGAAGATGGGGTGGGCATTGCTGCCTGCTCAGTGCCTTATTCCAGTAGGTTGAAGGGGGTGAGCAATGCCACCTGCTCCATTTCTTGTCCTGGCTGGGTGAAGGGAAGAAGGGAATGGCCTTCTGATCTGTGCCTGATCCCACCAAGGTGAGGGCACGAGGTGGGCATTGCCACCTGCTCCACTCCTGATCACAGCTGGGTGAAGGGGGTGGGCATTGCCATCTGCTCTGCTCCTAATACCAGCTAGGTTAAGGCAGAGAGTGGGCATAGTCACCTGCTCCACTCCTGATCCCAGCTGGGTGAAAGCAGGTGGGCTTCTCTCCTAATGCCAGTTGTGATAAGGTGGGGGTGGGCATTGTGACCTTCTTTACTCCTAATACCAGCAGGGTTAAGGCAGGGACGGGCATTACCACCTACTCCACTCCTGATCCCAGCTGGCTGAAGGGAGGCCGGTATTGCCATCTACTCTGCTCCTAATACCACCTGGATTAAGGTGAGGGTGGGCAATGCCACCTCCTCCACTCCTAATACCAGCTGGGTTAAGGCAAGGGCGGGCATTGCCACCCGCTCTGCTCTTAATACCAGCTGGTTGAATGGGAGCGGGCATTGCCACCTGCTCCATACCCAATACCAATGTGCGGGTGGGCATTGCCAAGTGCTCCTCTCCTATTACTGGCTGTGTTAAGGTTGGAGATGGGCATTGCCACCTGCTCTGCTCCTAATACTGGTACAACAAAGGACCAAGTCCACGGGAAGTAAAATGCAATACTCTACAGTAAATTTACAAAAGGTATATTCAAAGTGCAAGTGCTATAAATAGTGAAAATTCATACACATTGTGAATTCATACCCATACATTCATTCCATAGTCATCACAGATTTGTAAGGGAAGTTACATCCATATACATTGAACAGTAGGGCTATAACTCCATAGGTCTTTTCATGAATTCTTATACAAGGTATTGTGCAAAGACTAACAGTCCTGAGTCCTTCCAGATCAATGAGGAGCGACACAGTTGGAAATGAAAAACAAAGTTCCAAACCACGCCCAATCTGGGGCCGGCTTCATGCTGCAGATTTCGTGATTCCTTCATCAGGAGCATGCAGTTCACTCCATCAGGTCAGGACAGAGCACAATCCAATGTTATTTCAACGTTGGCGCAAGAGAACAAGCACAGCCGCCGTGTTATGGGCTTTCAAGAGTGTTGGTGTTGAAAGTGAGTTGTCTGAAACACGCTTACTCAATTATATATATAGATGTACCAGAACTCTATATACAATGCAAATGATGTAAGATCCCAAATACAGTATCTGAAAATGCATTTTAAAAATGCATATGTACCCAGACGATTTAGTATGTTTTTCTCAAAACGGATAAAAAAATCCAATGCAAATTAACTGTGTCCAACAAACATCTACAAAAGAGTCACAGTGGAATATATTCCAGAGATAAATACACAAGGAATTCAAGAAGTAATCATTAATAGTAATTTGCAGCTTTCCAGAGTAGTACAGCTTTGAAGGAGTCTTCATCACATAATTACCAGGTACCACGTACAACAAATCAGGTGCTATAAAAAGTCATTATCCATGGTTGATATCAAGGGCAGGCATGTAATAATAGCTAAACAGTAATATAATACTGTTGAATGGACCAAGAATGAAAGGTCATGCCTGTGTATATTCCATCAAATTAGTATGTGCCCAACATTAAACAGTAAAATGATATAAAAAAGTCGCTATTTACTATTTCAAACTGCAAAGCTCCAAAACAAGAGTTCTCACTTGTCTCTAACATTATTCAAGGTCATATCTCCCAGTCAACTGTTGAGTCATATCTATTTATCATGAATTTTCATTTCATCTTAAAGGAGCGGAGACAAATAAAGGAGGATAAATCCAATGGGTTATTCTGTCCCTTATGCTACGAAGTATCTAAAATATGAGTGGTGTGTGAAATCATTAGAAAATTAGAACCTGTCAAGATAGTTCTCTAGTGTAACATTAAAAAATGAACAAAACAGACAACTTTAGGATCAGCCATTTAATCCTGCGCATTTGACAGCACTTGGATCTGCAGACATAACAAGATGGTGCTATGTAGTCCCATGCCATGAAAAACTGATCTAGCTCATTTCTTCTCTAGGCATTACTGATTTTTCTATTTATTTTAAAACAAATTCAGTCAGTTCATTCACTCCCTCTCCCTTAATTCCCCTGATGAATACAGCCAGAATAGTGTCTCTGCGCTGTTAAAAGGACCTCAATTTTTCCCTTGCAACAAATGGTGGTTAAATCAAACTTTTTCCCCCTGTGTGTACATTAGAATTGAAAACATCTGTAATTCTTTTTTCAAGTTAAAATATGTGCATATGTTTTTTTAATTAAATGGTAGTGGTGTGAGGCTCAGGACACAGCAGTCAAAATCTAACTAGGAAGGCGTGTCATAGTCAAATTACTGGTTACTAGCAACCTAATAGATTTCCAGAGGCCGCTAGTCTGCAAAACAAAAGCCTGCATCTGAAAGATAATATAAAAACTCCAACACTGAAAAGGATTTAATGTAGACAAAGTCTGAGATCTGGTCATTTGTTATTTCATAATTTTCACTTTATATTTTAAATTGAAATATGTTCTATCCTATGGATTCTCCCAGGCTTTAAAAAAATGCACGCATTCAGTAGTTCTACATTTGATCCTTCCTTTTCCCTCCATATTCTTCAAATTCCAGGCACGTCCAAAAAGAATGTTAACAGACAACTATTAATTCTTACAGAATTACTGATGGATATGGAATGGTTTACATGGAAATGGTAATCTGTGCCTGGTAGGAGAAGTTTCGTTATCGAGATGGTGCTGATATTATTGTTGCTTCTAGTGCTGCTGCCTCATAATGTATCCAAGAAACATTCCATTAATTGCACTGTAGTTGACGACCCTCTGCCTATTCCTCATGAATTTTACCAGCCAGGTGACCTTATCATTGGAGGGATTGTCTCTCAGGTCTTCAGTTTCCACAACACTCCCGATTTCACAGTGCAACCCTCACAGATGTTGTTTAATGAACCTATGTAAGAAATGTATTTTATTTTATTCCATTTATTTTATTCCATTTGTTTCACATTCCTGTTATTATCCCTCTATTTATAGAATGCAATGAATGTATATGGCACCTTAGAAGGCACAAGATTTTTGGTTCCTGAGGCATTAACTATCTTAACTTGAAGTAAGGGAACAACAAAAAGTGAAGGATATTGCAATAGGGATAAAGAGGGGAGGAACCCTATTACATTCTGTCCCATAAACTTATGCTTAGTTTTAGGACAATAAAAGAATGAAGGGTTGTGTCAAAGCTTTTGTGGAACTTGGATGTTTTGAGGAGGAATTTGAAGGAAGCTAGAGGTGGCTCCATGCAGATAGCGTGCTGGGATGATGCAAAAGAGGCAGCAAGTGTAAAAGAGTGGAGGACAGGAAGTCTACTGAGGAAAGTTCAGTCTCAGGCAATCTTCTCATACATGCCCATTAATGCTGTAATTGTTCATTCCATTCACAGCCTTCACCTCTGTAATGTTGCTTCCTGTTTAAGAAATTTTTCAAATATACACAATTGAAACCTAGTTTTGATACTGATAATTCATTCAATAGGGAGACACAGTCAGCCTTGACTTCTAAATGAGTAGAAAGAAGTTGTTGTCAACCATATAGGTCTAAAAGAAAAATCCAAAAACTCAAAACACAATCCACATACTAAGAAAAGTATTTTGTTTCCACTTGGTCATAAAAAGGAGGGTGGCACTGGATAACAGCATTGGCCTTGAAAGTAACTCAGGCATCTACGTCATGTCTGACTCCTGAAGTTTCTTGCTTTAATTAGGTTTTATTTTTTCATGACATCTAGCTTGACAACAGGTTTCAGTTAACTCAAAAGCTTGAACACTTTTAGGTGTCATTTGGTTGGAATTTTGTGGATGATGTTTCGTGTTTTTAGATCCTAAATGTCTGCATGTGTAACATACATGTCTTTAGAAATAGTTTGCTTATGTAATACTGTAATAGATGAACCTCCTCTCAAGTGTTTTGGAGGATTTGCATTCAAATATAGTTGGCTTTATTTTGCCCAATAAGGCTACTGGATATATTTTTCATTTCCACTATATTATCAAGATTAACTTTCTTAGGGCAGATGCGCATCCATCACCATATTCTTGAATTTGATCATTGAATTAAATCATAAAAATCAATGCTTCATAATTGTCTCAGAGTTTGAAATGAAGACACGAGGCAATGAATTTTGGTTCAACTAGGCTTTGTTAATAATAATAACTAATCTGCACAGTCTATTTGAATATACCTGTATAAATAACGCCAAACATACAGTGGGTTAAAATAGAATGGGCAGTCTTTTACTGTGTAGGTACATATGGGAAACCCCTAAATTTGGCACAGCCATTAATGCCTTGCATTGATGGGACTGAGTGAGGGGGCAAAGCCTTGCTGAAATCCCTTGAGAGCTAAAAGTGGATAGAAAGGGTTTTTTTCTCCCTCTCTGACAATATGAGTACACAGTAGTAACCAGTGAAGTTGGGGGCAGCACATTCAGGATAGACAAAATAAATTACTTCATTATTCAAACGTTGATTAATTTGTAGAAGAGACATTCAAAAGTTGTAGTTAGAGTAGCCATTAAAAGGGGAAGAGAAAAATACAAGACTAAATGAAACCTTCATGCTAGGAACTCTAGTGCTAGGAGGGGGGGAATTTCAGAGATTTTGCTTCCATGCTCTCTTCATAGGTAAGTCTTCAGGGAGAGCATACATTCAAATGTTGCTTGGGTAAAACACTCTTTGATTCTAATTGCAGGTCAGTGCCAAAGAACTACCAGCATAACTTGGCCTTGGCATTTGCTGTAAAAGAGATCAATGAGAATCCCAATCTCTTACCAAACATCACTCTGGGTTTCCAAATACTCAACAGCTACTATGTTCCAAGGATGACCTACAAAGCCACCCTGAGCTTGCTTTCTACACAGTGGAAATTTGTACCCAATTTCAAATGTGACACACAAAAACTCGTAACAATCATAGGAGGACTAACTGCTGCCATTTCATTCAGTACAGCCAGCATTATTTCTATCTACAAGATACCACAGGTAGACAACTTTCAAGGCATAAGTAATTTCTAAGGCCATTTCTGCACATCCTTAAAAGGATGTTTCACTCACCAAACACGGGCCGTTTTTCCACTTCATTCTAGACATCTACATTTTAAAAACGGTTACTAGCTGTTTGGCTTCCATTTTTTTGGTGTCTTTTCTGGAACTGCACTTTCCTGCAGTGACAGAAAAGATGCCAACAAAATGGAAGCCAAACAGCCTACAACTGTTTTGAAAACATAGATGTCTGGAGTGAAGTGGAAAAGCCGCCCACGTTCGGTGAGTAGGCCATCCCATTCAAAACATGCAGAAATGGCCAAGTCTTGCACAAAAATTTTACATTTTGTTGTAATTATTTAGAAAAACAATAACACATTTCTTTCAGATCAGTTATGGAATATTTTCCCCAGAGCATGGTGACAAAATGCTGTTCCCTCACCTGAATCAGATGGTCCCAAATGAAGGATCTCAATATATAGGAGTTGTTCTCTTACTTCAGCACTTTAGGTGGACATGGATTGTGCTTATGGCTTTGGATGATGATGAAGGGGACAGATTCTTAGCAACCATGGTGCCATTGCTTACTGAGAATGGCATCTGTTTTGACTTTACAATGAGATACCCCCAAGTAACTTATCTACAGGAAGCAATAGACTTGCTTTTGAAGAAAAGTGATGCTTACACTGTTCACAATAAGACAAAAGCTAATGTGTATTTTGTATGTGCAGTTTCTCCTTTTATGTTTGTTTTGAGAATGTTATTTTTTCTAGCACCGTTTATTTCATTGCCACCCTTGCATAAAGTGTGGATTTTTACATGCCAATGGGATTTTGCATCATTCTCCGTTCAAAAGAATTGGGATATCGAGAGCTTCCATGGTGCCATATCCTTCACAGTGCACTCTAATGAGCCACCTGGATTCCAAAAATTTCTTCAGGACATCAGTCCTACTTGGGCAAAAGGAGATGATTTAGATGATTTCAGACAGTAAACTTTGGATCTTTTGAATTTCTCTTTAAAATGTAAGATAAAGTTTATATTTATAGTGTGATAGCCAAGGTATAAAAACCATATATATATATATATATATATATATATATATATATATATATATATATATATATATATATATATAATACAGAAAATGCTAAGTATGAAAGAAGTTTCACAAATACCAATTTTGTGATATATGTTTCAAAACCTCTTCATTATCATTTTTATCTAATTTAATTATTATTAAAATAACGGCATCCACTTTGGTAAACTTTTCATATGAATAAAGCCAGTCCTCTTGTTTTATGATCCGCCTTTGCTATATAAGCCGTCTATAACACTTTCGCAATCATTTTAATAATTTCAGTTTTATTTATCTTAATAATTCACACATAATCCCACTGTCAACAACATTATTTCAGAAAACAAACAGGATAAAATGGAGGAGGGGAAAACAATGTGGTAAGTTACTAGGGTTCTCATTGGCGAGAAAAGCGAGGAATTAAGCAACTAACAGTGCAATCCTATGCAGAGTTACTTCAACCTAAACCCGTTGATTTCAGTGGATTTAGCCTAGAATATTTCTGCTTTAGGATTGCACTGTAAATCAATCAGTCAATCAGAACTAGGACTTATTATCCACACAGAATGAGTACAGATCATAGAGGCAGGACTGTGAGGTCATAGAGGTAAGAGCAGCAATTCTACCTGTGTTATTCCAATACAAAAGTCCCAACCCATCAATTAGTTCTTCATTGGGGACTGTTATAAAAATATGTCAGTAATTTGACTGCATTGCATTCCAAAGAAAAGACTAAACAAAGGAATACAAAACGATCCATTTCTCAATTGTTGCAAAAATAAGCCAAAATATGAATGCAAAGAAATGTCTACTCTACTCCCTAAAAAAACAGAATCAAAATAAATATGGATATATTTAAATATATCAAATACATCAAAATAAAAATAAATATATATCCTTCACATTGCATCCATAATTTTATAAAAGAACTACAGTGGAAAACTCTCTTTTTCTCCCATCACTGTTTATTTCGATATATCTAATTCTAAACATGACCCCTTCTGTGGATACTTAAATCCAGAGGTTGGAGTCAGGAACTGACAACACAGTTCTTTCTACAAACCTGAGAAAAGCTCCAAGTTTGTTTTAAATATATGTTTAAAACAATTTGTTGGGGGGTAACCCCCACCCACCTGAATTAATAGAAGCACCACCTGTACCTTTAAGAAATGAATGACCTCTATGATCTCAGTGGTCATTATTGGGGTTGCTAGCCAACCACAACAATATTCCCAGCCTACAACCCTTGTTTTCTGTCAGTGAAGGGTATGTGTATGTGGAGGGCATTCCAGAGCTGTTTTCTCCTTCCCAGTTCACCCTTGATTCCCTTCCCTCCTGGCCCGGAGGAAGATCTCAGTCGGGCCAGGCCCAACAGCAACCACTGGGGAACTTGCTACAGTGCAATTTGCACAACTCACCCAGGTGTGGCAGTGGCTAAGACTTGATGCCATACAACTTGCCTTCACCCAGTGGCAGCCTCCACATACTTTGTCCAATTTGGTCAGATCCTGTGGTTGCCACCACAATATTCACCAGAGTGATTTGCTTGCACACAACTTTGGAAATTTGGACAGACTTTTCCCAGAGAGAGGCCACCAAGTGAATAGAAGCAGGAAAAGCTGAAAGCGAGCGTCTTGTATGGTTTGAATGTCATTCTAGGCTCATGGACATGCAGGTTCAAATCCCCACTGTGACATCTCTCTCAGCCAAATCTACCTCAAAGGGTTGTTATGATAAACAATAAAAATAAGATAATGAAGGTGAAGCAAATGATGTAAGCTGCTTTGGATCCCTGTTAAGAAAAAAGGAAGGATGTAAATGAAGTAAATAAATAATAAAGCTGAAAACTGAGGGGGGCTGATTAAAGAGATTGGTTAGTGAGTAGGAACAAGAGAAGGAAACAGGAAAGGGGGAGAGGATATAAGGGCTGCCAGAAGAAAACAATGCAATAGTGTGTGGAGAATGGAATACAGAGGGAAATGAAGTGACCCTCCCCCTCTAAGTTGTTGCAGGTTCCCCTCTAATATTTGTCTCTGTGCTCCCAAACAAGTCAATTCTACCTTGCCTCTGCTGTCAGCACGGACTGACCACATTCATGGGTGGAAGAAGAAGAAATAAAGGTCATGAAAAGGGCCGTGCCTCTCAGCCTTCAACCAGCCCAAACTCTACGGTTGCCAATACCAGGTTAGGAAATTCCTCACCCTGTACAGGGTTGGGAAAAGTCAGCATTATCAGTGAAATGTGGGAATGGTGGGGTATGAAGAGAGGACTTAATTGTATAATTCCATAGAGTCTGCTTTCCAAAGCAGCCATTTTCTACAGTGGAACTGATCTCTATTGTCCAGTGAACCAGTGTAATTCCAGGAGAGAATTACACCTAGAGGTTGGCAACCCTACCTCTGCAATGGAGTGGGGGAGGAGTAAAAGCTGGCTTTCTCAGCACAGCAGTTACTCACCTGTCTCACATTGGGTCTGGGCCACCATTTTTCTCATGGCGAAGGTGACTGCTCACCTAACCCACACAGGAGGACCCAGACAGACAGCTCATTCACGGTGCCTGCTTTTTCCCACCATGCATAGGATGAGGTTTGCTGTCTCTCTACTGCAGCTACTACAAAGTCCAGCTAGAACTGAGAAAAGCTGCCCCTCACTTGAGGCTGGGCGGTCACAGTAGGGGAAGAGTCCCCGCAGACGATTGCCCTAACATGATTTTTCCTAGTAACCGTAATGACCAATCCATCCCCAAACACATTTGAAATATGAAGTAGTCTATGAATGCTGTTGCATCCAGTATCCTTGCAGGGGATGGAAATACCCAATTAATTAAACAAATGGTAGCAGATCCAAAGGGTCTCTCTGGACATGCAAGTTTTTAAAGATTCCCCAGACCCAATTCGGGTTCCTTTATCCATATAGCATTTAAAATATAAATGGCTGTTAAAAAATAAAGTAGAACCCAAACACCCTCAGAATGCCACTGAGGGGGAAACGAAGGGCTGCTCCTTCCACAGTCAATCTGTTTTCATAAATAGCAGCTGAGGGGGGACCCTGCGTGTTTGCTGATTCATATGGAGTATTTTGTGCATGTGGAGCAGTAAAAACAGGGAAATAGCCTATCCTTCTGTTATTTTGACACAGGGAAATGACTTAAGGGGGGGGGGAGCAGGAGCCCTTCCTTCCCCTGGCAGACTCATCTTGAAGCTGTTTGGGTTATACTTTGTTTTTAACAGCCATTCCCTACAACTGCTGTATAGCTGCAGGAACCTGAGTTGGGTCTGGGAAACCTGGACCCAGCTCTTTAAAAACCTGCACCTCTATGGAAACCTAAAGTCTCCTTTACACACCAACCTACATAGCTTCATACTCTCAAATTTCACCAGGCTTGTAGTAAAAAGAATTAAGGTAAGGGGCCACAAAAATTTCTAGGTGGGGGGGAGAGTGTTTGAGTGCCTGTCATACAAACTGCCTAAGACTTGTTGGAAAGGGCCTGATGCAAAGATATTTGCTTGAGCTTCACAATACCAGCGTTGTCATCCAATTATTGGCATGTTTTGGACTTAAGAGGGTCTGCATCACTTTTTCTGTCAGCTATCTAGCAAGAAAATGTTAGGAGCCTCTTCTATAAAAGGAGACCTCTGTGTTTTCATCATCATTTTTTTTAAAAAATAATAAATTATTGGATGGGTTCACAAACATACACAAAAATCATTATCATTTTCTACCCTATAACATTTTCCCCATCCTTCCCCCCCCCTCCTTTTCTGGTGACTCCCAGAAGTTTTCCATACCGAACTTAATCTAAAAAGTATATCATATAAATTCTTAAAGTCTATAATGTATATCTATATTATACGTACTAATCAAATCTCTTTACTTATCTTAACTATCTACACTTACTATATTACTTATCTTAATTAAAAATATAAAAATTATATAAGTAATAATAGGTACATATACTAACTAAAAAAATACATATATGTGTGTAACATACTATTCCTTACATACCAATTATCTATATTATCTATATTTCACATATATTCCCTATAACCTTATTACTCATACTCCCCTGTAAATATACTATACTAATCCAATAAAATACAGTAAAATATACCCCTTTTTAAACTTAAGTTTCTATCTCCCCTTCAATTCTCCAAAGACCACCATTTCCCCTTCATGTCCCACTTTTTCTCCACATATTTCTTAAATTTTTCCCAGCTTGATGTATAGCCCAATTCTTCTTGTTCTTTCAATTTCCTTGTTAATTTGTCCATTTCTACCATATTCAAAACTTTCAGAATCCAATCTTCCATAGATGGTATCTCCTGAGTCTTCCACAACTGTGCATAACACATTCTGGCCGCCGTAATCATGTAGAACACTATAACTCTGTCCATTTTATCAAAATCTTCTAGGTTCATACATAATAATAGCAATTCCGGGGTTTTATTTATATTTCTTTGTAAAATATCTGACATAACTTTAATTATATCCCCCCAGAACTGCTTAGCCTTATCACAAGTCCACCACATATGATAAAATGAACCTTCATGCTGTTTACATTTCCAACATTTATCAGACATCTGGCTATTACCATTGGCCAACTTCTTCGGTGTTAAATACCATCTATACAACATTTTATATACATTTTCACGCACAGTGGTACATGCTGAAATCTTAATTACATTTTTCCATACCTTTTCCCAAGCTTCCATTGAAATTTCCTTATTACAATTTATTGCCCATTTGACCATCTGAACTTTAACAACCTCCTCCTCTGTAAACCATTTCAGTAATATCTTATATATTTTAGAAATTATTTTCTCCCCCCCCCCCCCGAAGCAGACAGTTCTCAATTTCAGAATTTTGTAGTCTAAAACCATTTTTCCTTTTGTCTTTCTCATATAAGTCTTTTATCTGCATATATTGAAACCATCCATACTGGAATGGCAATTCATCATTACCTTTAAGCAAATAATTGTTCTGCTTTATCTCAAGAATCTCTTTATATGTCAACCAGTCTTCCCCTGCATATTCTGTTCTTGGGTTTACTACTTCTGCAGGGATAATCCACATTGGTATAGACTCTTCCATATATTTCTTGTATTTATTCCATACAGCAAACAAGCTTCTTCTTACATAATGGTGTAAAAACATAGAGTCTGCTTTTACTTTGTCATACCATAGATATGCATGCCATCCAAATAATTTATTGTATCCTTCCAGTGCTAATAACTTCAAATGCTTCAATGACAACCATTCCCTTAACCAGTCCAAACATACCGCATCATGGTATAATTTAAAATTTGGTAATTGTAAACCTCCTCTTTCTTTTGCATCATAGAGTACTTCATCATCATTCTTTTGTAGCAGTGCTCAGCCTGCCACTCTGACATTCCCAGGGCATATTTTCTCACAGTTGATCTCCCTTTTCTGTTTATGGACAGGGCTGGCCTGTTTCAGTGTGCAATGACCCCTGCTATCCTGGGTCCAGCAGGAAAAGGAAGGAAGGAGAGAAATTTTGCTGCTATGACTGTGATCCATGTCTGGAAGGAATGATCTCTGAGCAGATGGGTAGGAGACATAGGCTGCAATCCTTTTTAAAAAAAAACCCTTTCCTGACAGCAAGTCCCATTCACTAAAATGAGACTTTCTTCTAAGTAAACTTGCTCTTTGTAGCCTACTTTTCTCTCCAATGGGGATCTGAAGTGGCTTACAACAATCTCCCATTCTCCATTGTATCATTACAAAACCCTGTGAGGTAAAAGAGACACCATTTCCACACACGTTGAATAATGCACTTTCAATGCACTTTCGCAATCCTTTGGAAGTGGATTTTTTGTTCCACACATGGAAAATCAGTTTCAAATGTTCACTAAAGAGTATTGAAAGTGGATTATCCAATGTGTGTGGAAGCAGCCATTGTGTGTTTGGCCCAAAGTCACCCAACAAGCTTCCATGGCAGAGTAGGCATTCATACTTGCATCTTCCAGACCCTAGTCCAACACTCTAACCAAATCTGTGATCAAAAGGGTCTGCATTGTATTTTCCTCTCTCTCTGGCAATCCTCAGGTCCCAATACTAAGCCCCTGTCTGTGGGTTGTCAGCCCTACCCCCACACTCATCTAATTCCAGAGGAGCCTCCAGTAGGGCACAGCCTCATTCAGGCACCACTGAGTCAGAGAGTTCTATCCTGGACTGTGGGGGAAGGAGAAGGGCGAGGCTACAACCAGAAATGCACCAGCCTCAAAGTGTGGCAGGCGTACCATGGGCCTCAGAAGAGAGTTGGATTTCAGGCAATATATAAGACATGGCAATCCACCAGAATAGGGGACTAGCGGCAGCCAAGACATCATAGGACCTGGGCAGGCAGGCAGAGTTGGGCAAAAGAGGGAAAGGTCCAGCCAAGATGGCCCTTGGCTCAGATTTCCTTCACTCACCATTGGTCCACCCCTGAAAAGAGGGGGCTGGGGGAGTCTGGGGCTGACCCACCCCCAGAATATCTATTAAGCAGGCACTGGACAGGTAATGGAAGGCTGGCCAGACAGCTCTTTCCTGTGGACAGGCAGCATTAGCTCCTGTCCAATTTTTGTGTCATTCGGCTGAAAAACAGTAACCTCCCACCCTTGGAAAATTCCCCTGTAATGAAAGAGACTCAGCTATCATATTGTAGTCAAGAATTACCTTAAAATTAAAATGGATGTTCATGGACCCACAGAATTTGACCTCTTGGTCCAATTCACTTGAAACTCGGACATTCTTTAGTGAACAGGCACCAATAGCTCTGCTGCATTTTTTTATTTGATTGAAAACAGCTACTCTAGTGCCCCCCCACAAGTCTCCCTTAATGGAAAAGCCATAGTTCTTTGCAGTGACAGAGACACCTTGGTCAGGGGCCCAACCTTGATGGTTCTTTTAGTAGGCAGGCAACCAGGGCTTTTTCCCAACTGGAACACATTAGAACGGCTTTCCGGCACCTCTAGAAAATGGTCATGTGGACAGTGACCATTGAACTTTAAAATCCCCTCTTGCTCCAGCTTACTGGCATCAGTCAGCTGGAGCAAGGGGGAGTTTAAATTGCCAGCATGGAGGGCAATTTAAACTCTCCTCCCTTGCGGGAGCACTCCCAAGGGTGGCTGCACCCTACATGATGACATCACTTCCCAGAAGTGGCATCATTGTACACATGCATATGGTACCCAGTGAGTTCCACCACCTCTTTTCCCAGAAAAAGAATCCCTGCAGGCAGCTATATTTCTACTGCAACTTTGGTGTCATTTGGTTGAAGAACAGACACTCCACCCACCAAAATTCCACCATAGGGAATAAAGCAGACTTGTAGGATGGGATGGAATGGGGGTTTCCTGCAAAGGAAGCCTTTGTGAAATGAAACAACCAACAGACCTCATCAAGGAAGGATGGCAAACACTGTTTTCAGTAGAAAGTTTTAAAAAAAAATGACATACTAGATCTTTACCAAAAGGCCAAGAATTTGTAAAGTGTAAGAAAATGGAATGAATGCTGATAGGGTGTTTTAAAAATCCTGGTGGACAGCTAGAGATCTCTAGATAGACTGCTGCTTGACTGCCATTTTAGGCATCAAAAGACAGAAGTGTGGCTGCACAGAGAGACACCACCTACTGGGGTCTGTAAAACTGAATTGTGCCTTGAAATTTTGGAGGTCTTTTTATTAGACCCTCATACACATTCCACACTGAAAATAATGGGACCAGAACCCCCCCCCCCACTCAAAAAAAAACCAGATTTGAATCCCAGTCTGTCCTATTTGCAATCAGCCTAGTGGAGATTCTTTGTTTCTCTTTATCTGCATTCATTTTCTGATTAAATAGTTTGACCTATATCATCTTGAAAAGAGGAGTGGGCTTTATCTTATATTTAATCCACATCTTTAGCAAGGGTTACTAATGCTGCATCTTGGAAGCTAAGAGAGTGGTATTGTAGGAAAAGGGTCCCAAATGTTTCGCTAATGAGTTAGAAACCATAGATTTCACCATTATATTACCTTACATATTATCTGTTGCTTTAAATATGTACTCCTATAGACTGCCTGTGCTTTATGTTGTTTAATGTAAGTCCTAGAATTTATTATGTTCTGTTTCAGCAATTCCTCAACCCCATACTGGATCCTTGCTAATACTATGTCTTTGTAAACTTGTATTTTTATTGTATTTTACAGTATTACAATATTTTATTGCATTTTACAATATTGTATTGTACAATAAAACTTGTATTTTACTGTATTTTAATATGTTTATATTTCAATTTCAATTTTATATTTCAATTTGTTTGTTGTTATCTGCCCTGAGCCCACTCACACAGAGGGCAGAATAGAAATTTGAAATATATAAATAAATATTCATTTACCCCATGACATTGTTTATGGAAATGTTCTTACCACTGTATGGAAATGCCTGCCCTTGTCCTTGCCACTTGTCCTTGCCGCACACTATGTAATCTGCCTTGAGTCTCAGTGAGAAGCAGAATATAAATAAATAAATACATAAATAAATAAATATACCTACCTGCCACTTTAACAGAACAGTGATAATAGCTGTTATGTAAGTTTCAACTCATTTCCTGTATACTTAGCATGAAAGCTTAAAATATTTCAATTCCTCCCCCCTTTTTTTACAGATATGGATGCCTGCATCAACTGTCCACAAGATCAGTATTCCAACAATCAAAATCAATGTATTAACAAGGTCATAAGCTTCCTGTCACATAAAGAACCTTTAGGGATCATCTTGGCCCTGTTGGCTATTTCTTCTTCACTAATCACAGTTTTGGTATTCACAATCTTTTTGAAGCATCAAGACACCCCCCTTGTCAAAGCCAACAACCAGAACCTCTCCTACATTCTCCTTATTTCCCTCCTTCTTTGCTTCCTCTGCTCCTTGCTCTTCATTGGACAGCCTGTAAAAATGACCTGCCTTCTCCGGCAAACCACTTTTGGCATCGTCTTCTCTGTAGCCCTTTCCAGTGTGTTGGCCAAAACCATCACTGTGGTTCTGGCCTTCATGGCTACAAAACCAGGATCTAGGATGAGGAAATGGGTGGGGAAAAGACTAGCAAATTCAATTGTCCTTTCTTGCTCATTTATTCAAGCAGGAATTTGTACTCTTTGGCTTAGCACTTCCCCTCCATTTGAAGATAGAGACACAAGTTCACTAAAGGAGAAAATCATACTGGGATGTAATGAGGGCTCAGCTGCCATGTTTTACCTTGTCCTGGGCTATATGGGCTTCCTGGCCACAGTCACCTTCACAATGGCTTTTCTGGCCAGGAAGTTACCTGACAGCTTCAATGAGGCCAAATTTATCACTTTCAGCATGTTGGTCTTTTGTAGTGTGTGGGTGACCTTCGTTCCAACCTACCTGAGCACTAAGGGGAAATCCATGGTGGCCGTGGAGATCTTCTCCATCTTGGCCTCAAGTGCTGGTTTGCTGGGGTGCATTTTTTTCCCCAAATGCTACATCATTGTACTGAGGCCGGAGCTGAACAACAGAGAACATTTAATAAGGATGAAAACTTGAAGTGAATATTGAAATGGCATGTGTAACTTATTTCCCTATGTATTTATTTGAATTGCCACAAAACTACAATTATATACAGATGTCTGTGAATGAGAACCAGATAAGTTTTGAGATAAATGGCTGCTACTTTATGTACAGCAAAAAGATCTGCAATGGATATGAAATGAAACCTTTTTAAACTTTAAATGAGACTAACAGCACAATCCTGAGGCCCACTGGGCTCCAGTGCCCGCACTCCCACATAACTGTGTGGCGCTAGTTCACTCCAGGCATAGTTGCATGGTGCGAAGGACTTGCAATGCATTTTCCCATGTAGCAACTTCCTCACACTTTCTCTTCTCCTGGCAATCCCCATAAACTCACCCTTCTCTTCTTCCATTCACCCACAAACCTAACTTTTATCTGTCCCTCTCATCTTCAGCTATATTTATTATTTTTGCTTCATTTACACCCCACCTTTCTCCACAATGGGGGACCCAAAGCAGTTTACACCACTCTTCTCATTCATTTTATCCTCAAAACAACCCTGTGGGCATTAAAAAAAAACCTGGAAAAGGACTCGTCCCCAGATTACCCTGGTCCACCACACTCCAAAGAAGGAAGAGAGGAAGAGGCAGTCTCCCTAACCCTGCTCTGTCCTACTAAGGCGGGGGGGGGGGGGAAGGGAGAGGCAGCTAGCCTAATCAATTGGCTTGGCACTACTTTCATTGCCTCACACAAGACTTGGGTGGGCTGGGCACTAATTCCCACCACCTTACATGGGATAAGCTGGGTGTCACTGCCTTCCTTGCCTTACATGGGCTGTGCTGGACACTGCAGCCTTCATTACCTCTTGTGGGCTGAGCTGGGTGCCATCCCCCACTACCTCCTTCACCTCTCATAGGTTGAGCTGTGTCCCACCTCCCTTGCCTTGTGTGTGGCTCAGGTGGGTAGGTGCCTCCTCCCCACCTTGCACAGGGCTCAGGGAGGCCCCAGCCAGGAACTCAGCAGCTGAGGCTTAGGGAGCTGATCACTAAAACAGTACAGAACTGTTTAAATGTATTGCTTGTTTTACTCTCAAAACTATTCTATTCTATATTCTATATGTATTATTCACACAAGATTGTATAAGTCTCAACACAATTTCCAATCTAGTATCTGTATAATCTTTTATTAGGCACTTCTTATTTTCATATCTCATCTTTTTAAAATAAAATCTTATAATAACACAAAAAATAAAAAATAAAATGGTCCAGAACCACGGCTGGTTCTTTGGATGTCTTCCATTTATGGAGTTTAGATGTCACATTTTTGTTCATGCAGAGTTGTAGAAAAAGGGTTGGATCCCACCAATTTTTCTGCTGGTGAAAAGCAGGGGATGGGGGGGGATCTCTTTTCACCATAAAAAAAACAAAATAGCCTCAGACTAGGGTTGCCAGGGTCCAAATCAGGGGTGTAGAGGGCTCTGGGGTGAGGGATAGCAGGATATTCATTTCATGTGCACATGCACACTCCTGTGCTCCCCCATTGTCATTTTCTGGCACGGCAGAGGTATCCCAATGCATGCTGCAGCGAGCACTGTGAAAATCACCACTCTGGAGGCAGTTTCACTGAGCTCACTTTCATCAGTTTCTCTATCACGTTGGAAAATGAGCATGACGGAGAGTTGCTGAGCATGCTGAAGTGGAGCTCAGTGAAAACGGCCTCCAGTGGGGTGCTTTTTCACAGCACTTGCACACACCACAATTCTTTCTTCACGATGAGGGTGAACAGGAGCTTACGCATGTATTTCTCCCAACCCCTGCCTCCCCTCACCCCCCCCTGATGACCAAGTGAGTGGGGCCAGGGGGCAGAAGGTGGGGGCAGGGTTTCCCTTGCCCTGGGCTGGGAGATGACAAGCCTTCCTCAGACCATTTTTACAATTCAGGCTTCATTAGCCTTTGAAACTCACACTTTTGAATGAACTTGTGTGGTGGAGTGGGATGAACTGTCTTCCTGTCAAAGTAATTCTTGACTACAGTATGAAAACTCAACATGTGCTGAAATCTTTTTTAAAAAAATACAACTATTTAACTAAGCTTGTTCTAATCAATAATGTTGCTTAGATATTGTCATTTCAGCCTGAGGTGACTACAGTCACCATGGGGCTGTGTCTCAGTGTAAATTACTGTTTTCCTGTTAACTGGCTTGATTCCAAGGGCCATTTTCAAAGAAAACAGAAAGATGCATGTGGAAGATGCTATAAAAACCCTGCTGTGCAGTGGTGATAAGATTGGTCATAGGGATAAGCGGTCAGGCTTTCCTGTTGTCTTTCTAAATTTACATTTGAATGTAAGGAATGTTTCTTCCCACTGATTCCCTCAGCCATTGAAACAAAAAGGAAAAAAAAAGAAATTGCAGGATACTCAGAAACTCTCCCCTTAATCCCTTTTCTTTCCTCTAGTTGTGCTTGTTTTCTCTTTGTGGAAATACAGAATCCTAAAAGAAGTATTAGCAGCTGCTGCCTGCCAGTGTACTGTAATGTCCCATATGTTCTTTTCCCGAAAACAAAAATGGCATGATCTTCATATATGTTGGACACCTCCATCACCTAATTATGAATGGTTTTTAGGAAATTTCAGCCAATTCATCATTAGAGGAGAACATTAGCAGGCATAGAGATTTCATTGCAGAGACGTGGACTGATATGATCTAACAAAGGATCCATTATTCAGAGAGAGAGAGAGGACATGGTGCAGAGATTGACTTATAGACCAATCTTTTCACAGCTCTAATAATAGATTCACCTGCCATCCCAGGAAAGTTGCAATTCTACCAACACTGGCCAGATAACACTGTTGATGGAAAGAAGAATCAGGTTCTGGAGGGGAAATTTTGCCAATATGGTGCCGATACTGCTGTTGCTGCTTTTGTTGTTGTGCCATACTGCATGCAAGAACCATTCCATTAATTGTACTACAGAGAATGATCCTCTTCCTATTCCTCATGAATTTTACCAGCCAGGTGACTTGATCATTGGTGGGATCGCCTCTCAGGTCTTCTATGTGTATGACCCTCCCTCTTTCAAACAACACCCCGCACAGACAGTCAATAATGACCCAATGTAAGGGATGCTTGTTTTTGCCCTTTAATTATGATATGATATGATATGATATGATATGATATGATATGATATGATATGATATGATATGATATGATATGATATGATATGATATGATATGATATGATATGATATGATACAGCAGGTTTTTTATATCATGTAGGCCATCAATATGAGTGGCACTTTAAAGTTATCAATGGGAAAACTTCCTTGGGGAGCTTATTATTTAAAATGTGATATGAAGGAGACTGCACAGAAGCAAGCATAGGGTAGATTGCGTGTACTGAGCATTGTGACTATAGTTATTTTAACATTTCCTAGTGCAGTCTAGAGATCTAGCGCATTTTCATCCCATCTGTCTAATTTCCTTACACTCTTCAAGCTGGGATGAAACCAGGAATTGTAGCCCCCAGCCAAGGGATCATCATTGAAAAAGTGCAGACAGAGGCTATTAAATTTTTTTGCTTTCACAGTGGATGCACAAAGGCATTGTGATTAGGGCTGCCAGGTCCTCTCGGCAATCAACAGGATACTTACCTTTGGGGGGGGGGGTCTCTCCGGTGAAGTACCAACATTGCCGGAGATGTGCTGACATCACTCCCCATTCACCCAGAAGTGACGGCACCATGTTAGATATAAAATCTATCCAGGCCTGAAAAGAAAGAATTAAAGTTTTCTTTAATGATTGTCCAGCTCTGGTATTTTCTAACTTGTTCTGAGGAGAATTACCTCTCACAAACCAGCTAGAAGAAAAAGCAAAATTGTCTTTGAAGCACTGGATGCTAGCTGCCTAACCACAATCCTGCTCCATAGTGCCTTCCTGCTTGGCAGAAACCTTGCCTTTGCCAGAAGCCAGTCAAGCTCCTGAACATTTCTTGTGGTTAGGAGAAAGATGCAAATCTATAAAGTTGATTAAGCAAGAATCTTTTATTTAATGGTAATTTGATTTAATGCTAAACTTTTTAAGAAAAATTGTGGCTGCCTGTATAAAGGCATTTGGTAAAACAGACTAAGCTAAAGCATGAAAGGCTAAACTTGATCAAGGGGGCCCACAAAAGCAAAAGTCAGGAACCCTACCCAAAGAATTCAAATTACCCTAGCACTACAGAACAAGTGGAAAGGGGAGTCACAAAGGCAGAAGGTTCCAATCAAAGGTCTGTGGTTCAATAGTTCCACAAAATGCCCAAGCAACATGACCTATGTCAAGAAGGGCAGCCAATCAAGAATGGCAAAAGTGTCTCTGCAACAGTCACATGTTGGCATATGGTTGAGTGGGTCAAGACTCTCAAGACTATAAAGGGGACTGCCCAAAACCACCAGGAGAGACCTCACTTGGAGAATTCTCTTGGTCAATTGGATTTCTTCCCATAGAACAGCTTCTGGTATCCTTCCTAGCTAGCTAATTTGGGTGAGCATACTGCAAGCTTGGAAGATGGGATGGTGCTTTTGTAACCCATAGCTATAGCTGATTTCAAGATGTTTGGGTATCTCGTGTCTTTCTCTGCCACTTTCATCTTGGCACTTGTGGCTCAAAAAAATTCTGGCGGGAGTTTGGTTGAACCTGATCAACCTTTCCTCGTTTTCCAGCCCTAGTTAGATTTCCTGTCTAACAAGCATGTCACCAGTAATGTTCATAGAGACTTTGAGAAATGATTTTACCATAAAGTCACCATAGAGTCCTTGTGAGATGCCAGAGCATTCCTTCGGCAATGGTGCAATACCAGTCCACCAATCCTTTCTCCCTTCCCACTGTCGTCTCCAGACATTGTAATCCAGATATACTGGGACTGGGTCTGGGAACCTCTTTGAAGGAAGTAGCGGGGGAGGGGGCACACTACACACATAACCCTGACCTTTGTGATAGCCACATAGGCTAGGCATGTATCTTCCAGCCACTACCTAACTTGATTTATTTCAGTGTCCATCAAGAAACTGATGCCCATGCTTTAAAAAAAAAAATAATTATCATTAAATTCTCATTGCAGTTCAGTGCCAAAGAACTACCAACATAATTTGGCCTTGGCATTTGCTGTCAAAGAGATCAACGAGAATCCCAACCTCTTACCAAACATCACTTTGGGTTTCCATATCCTCAATAGCTACTACAATGCAAAGATGACCTCTAAAGCCTCCCTGAGCTTGCTTTCTACACAGACTAGGTTTGTACCCAATTTCAAGTGTGATAGAAAAAATAAACTGACATCCCCCATTGGAGGACTTCTCTCTGAAACCACTGCCAATATGGCCATGATCATTGCAATCTATAAGATGCCACAGGTGAGCTAATGAAGGGAGTACAGAAATTGCACTTCTTTGAATTATAATTAACCTTTCTACTATAACCCATCTCATAAATGCCTCCAAATTTTCTTTCAGCTCACTCATGGGTCATTTTCCCCAGCACATGCTGACAAAATGACATTCTCCTCCCTGTACCAAATGGTTCCCAAAGAAGCCCATCAATACATGGGGGTGATTCGGTTACTGCGCCATTTTAGCTGGACATGGATAGGGCTCCTGGCTGTGGATGATGATAGCGGGGACAAGTTTTTGCAGACCATAGGACCAATCCTTTCTGAGAATGGCATCTGTTCTGCTTTCATACTGAGATTACCAGAACACACCTATTTTGATGGTATAACAGATTCAGTTTTAAAGCAGGCAGAAAACTTTTCAGTTCACAATGACAGCAGAGCAAATGTATGTTTTCTATATGGAGAATTTCATTCCCTGTGCATTTTGCGCATGTTGTTTTTTCTGGCTCCCTTTGTTTCACTGACAATTTTGCATAAAGTATGGATTATTACATCCCAGTGGGACTTTGAATCTATGTCCTTTCAAAGGAACTGGGATATAGAATATCTCCACGGTTCCATATCCTTCACAGTTCACTCCAGTCAACCACCAGGATTCCAAAAATTCCTTCAGGCCATTAATCCTTCCTCAGCAAAAGGAGACGGCTTTATCCAGAACTTCTGGGAGCAGGCCTTCGGTTGTTCCCTGAAAACTTCCAATGTTCATGGTGACAGCAAAAAGATTTGCACAGGTGAGGAGAAACTGGATTCTATCCCTGTGACTTTGTTTGAAATGAACATGACTGGCCACAGCTACAACGTTTACAATGCTGTCTATGCTGTGGCACATGCTTTGCATGCTACTAACATGTCACATTCAAAACATGTCAAATCTGTTAAAGGAAGAGGACTAGACATCAAGAATGTGCAGCCATGGCAGGTAATTTCACCTCTGAAATCTATTTTCAAAGCAAACTGGCCTGTCATCTGGAGGCAGCTGGAACTCTGTCCTCTTAGTTTCCATAAAAGAATTGGACAAAATAAAGCTCACTAAGTTTCCAAAATTGATTTAGATGGGTTGTATCACCACCATTGGTTCATTATTTTCTATCTCAATCTTAAATCTGTAAACATATGGGAGAAAATGCCAGCACTATAGCAGAATAAAATCAACACATTTATAGTGTGTAATGACAACACAAGAATATATTCACCCAAGACAAGCAACCTTGACTCATTGTCCTTTTCTCTCATTGTCATTTGTAATTATTAGCTCCACTACTTTCTAAGAACCACCATATTCAACAACAGTGCAGGAGATACTGTGTGTTTTGATGACAATGGAGAATTAAAAACAGTTTTTGATATTACCAACTGGGTCATTTTCTCAAATGGCTCTTTTGCTAGAGTAAAAGTGGGAAGACTGGATCCTTGGGCTCCTCAAGGCCAAGAGTTAACCCTGAATGATGATCAGATTGTATGGCATAGTTCCTTTAATCAGGTAAGACAAAAAAAACTGATGCTTGAATCTATAATTACAAAGTTTCGTATCTATTTTTGAGTTCTGCCTGCTGGCGAAGAGATCATTTTAACCACCATTTTTTATAAAGTTACCATCCCTTAGCATGTTCCATCTTTGCCTCACATTCACATTATCATATTTATTTATGAATGTTCTTTCTGAAAATAGGTGTGTGTCCTCAGAGAAACACCCTTTTCAAGGGTGTTTCATTTTAGGGGACTGAAAACTAGCTTGTAACTTTCCACATACATACCATGATCACTTTCCATAAACACACAGGCTTGGGTCCAGCTCGCATACTCATTCAATCTTGTCCAGTTTCCCTCCTCACTATACCTCCTGTCCCAAAGAGCTTTTGCCCATGAAGGTCAACTGAACCCCAAAATAGTCTTTCCACATGTTCAAAGACACTAGTCAGATCCAACCCATAGAATCTCATGAGTAATGGAAGAGAAGCTTTTATCTTCCTGGTTCTCTAGAACACAAAAATTAACTCAAAATACTAAAGCATACAGTATGTCTTATTCTTGTGGTCTTATTCTGTCTGGGCCCTTTAATTCCAGGTCTGTGTCTGTCTCTTCATTCCGGCTGGGGTTGCAAACGTTACTGCTACTAAAGCATAGTGAGAGTGGGAAATACTTAAATTCCTTTTTAATTGGAGGGGGAAGAAGAGGCTTTGTAACAGTTCTCATCCAGGTCTAAAGTTCTTTCAGGTTTTAGAAGATGTTTAAAATACTTGTAAATTTCTGTATTTCATCACTTTGCAAACTTTTACATAGTTATGTACTAGTTATCAACTCTCTCAGGAATTTTGTAATTATGAAAGTCTGACAGTTTGAAATTTTTGGAATGTTGTAATTTTGAAACTGGGAATTTTAAAAGTTTGGAATTTTGCAATTTGTTAGTTGTTAGTTGTATTTTACATTGTGCAAATTCTATTTAATTATTGTATGGGGAATTATCAATAAAAAATATTTTTTTTAAAAAAAGGGATAAAATAAAATTAAAATAATTACATGTAAAACAAAAAGAAGAAGAAGAGACTTTGTGGTTCCATAATACATTACAGGATTTCCTCAGCCAACAACATGATGAAAACCACTGAACCACTGAAAACCACTAATATGGGAGGGAAGGTGGTATGATATAGCCTGATCTTGTCAGATCTCAGAAGCTAAGCAGAGTCAGCACTTGGATGGGAGACCACCAAGGAAGACTGCAGAGGAAGGCAATGGCAAACTACTTCTGCTTCTCTCTTATGTTGAAAGTCCTAGCAGGGGTCGCCACTCACCATAAGTCAGTTGTGACTTGATGGCACTTTACACAAAACAAACACTAATATATTTTGGGCTAGCTGTTAGAGAAGTATTTCAATGGTCACCATGTATGGTTGTAGTTCAATTTAAAATTTTAATAAGGCAAAATGTGCCATCAAGTCACAGCTGACTCATGGTGACCTTATAAAGTTCCACCTCATGGGCTTTTAAAGGCAAAAGATGAGCACAGGGGGTTTGCCATTGTTTCCCTCTGCATAGCAGCTGCAGTCTTCCTTGGTGGGCTCCCAGCCAAGTAGCAACTGTAGCCAATCTGCTTACCTTCCAAGCTCTGATGAGATCATATCTGAATCTTATTTTTAGGACTAGTCATGCAACAAACCTTCTCCTTACAAGGAAAAAGGGAAAAGAATTGTATCATCTTTTAATTTTAACAGCACATGCCACAATAGCCTTACTTTCTCAATTCATGTTTTCTAGAAGCTAAATTATTTCCCTATTTATGGACAGGTAGTGCCCCATTCTGTGTGCAATGACAACTGCCCCCCTGGCTACAGGAGAAAAATGAACGAGGGAAAGAAATTTTGCTGCTATGATTGTGCTCAGTGTCCAGAAGGGATGATCACTCAGAAGCAAGGTAGGAGACAAAATATACAGTGATATCAACAAAACTCTACAATAGACTATAGTCTGAAAAACTGTTCATTGTTCCTCCTCCTTGGTAAATAACAGTTTTACTGTTTTACTGTTGAATTTGAGTTCTCTTGAACTCAAATGTTAATTCGCAGCATGGTTTCACAAAATCTTATAGCTATTTTAATTCTCTGATTTGAACATAGCAAATTTTAGTCAGGCATCTGTAACCTACAGTCTTCACTACTGTTCTTTGGTCTCTATGGTGTACTGACAAGACAAATCAATGGTATGACTAAGGTTAGAGGAAAGTTCAGAAGGAAGCTCTAGTATAGTTTCTTCTGTCCCACCCGAATTGATTCCAACAACTGTACTGACAAGCAGTTATAACAAGAACATCAGCAAGCAGAGTAGAAAAGGAAGCATCATAGAAAGAGGAGGGAAATAATAACTGGCTTCCAGGTGTGAGTTTAACAAGGCCTTTAGTGCTTGCTACTTGCAGAAATGTCCTTTCAAGTTCCAGGCTCTTCTTCCCAGGACACTTAACAAAGTCTTTATCTTGAGCTGCAGTGTGACAATAGGGTGCCAGCAATAGCCACTGGTGCCTTTCCAGTTCTCTCACATTGTGCCTGACTGCAGTTTACTCTCAGATTTTTTTTCTTTTCCTGCTCTCTTCCCCTCCCTCCTTCTGCATCCTCCCTTGAGGAAAAAGGCAGGGGTTAGGTTTGACAAGGGTTTGAGGGAGATGTATTGTCCCAGAAATTCCATGACAATGGAATGGTCTTAAAAATTTTCCATAGATTCTTAGAGTGTGGAGTAGTTCCATACTGCCAGTCTTTATTTGATGATTATTGAAACCCATTTGAGTTTGGCTTCTGGTCTGGCATCATAATTGTAATGCCATTGGTTGTTCTTGGCTGAGCATTCTTTTTTCTTTGACATTGGTTTAGTTTTACTGTTGAAGAAATCTCCTTCTTTGTTTTCTTATTTAATAAGGGCAAATTTTCAGTGTTTTTCTTTAAGCCACCAATGAGCTGGTTGTAGTAAGAGGGATTTTTCTTCTCATTTATTACTTTCAAAATTGCTGTTAGAGTTGATTCAAAGATTATGACTTAATAACCCTCACTCAGGCCATTATATCCTATGGATGGAATCCAGCCATTTTTTTCACTCAATTTTGTCCAGTTTCATTGTTACTGCAGCCCCACATCACATGATTTTTCTACATCAGAACCTTTTTGGTGGTCATGGGAGATCTCTCCTTTTTATTCCACTAGCAAAAAAGCTGGATGGATCCAATCGTACATCTAACACTCTACTTCTTTTCTCCATCCTTTAAGACTGTTAATAGAAGTTTGCTATCAGAGTATATAAATGTGAGATATCAAGGCTATCATCAATCCATCTCGCTTTTCAAATTCCTCCCTCTCTTGGCTCAACTGCATCTCAAAACCATGTTTTCCTTGGACAGTTTTGGATCATCAAGACCACTATAATCAAAATAATGATAATAGTTGTTAAATTGTTTTAACTTCTTTCTCTTATACTTTGGTCAAAGAATTGAAATAGTTCAACAATTCTTTTTTTCCAGACATGAATGACTGCATCAAATGTCCATGGGATCATTATTCCAACAAGCACCAAAATCAATGTTTTTCCAAAAAAATAAGCTACCTCTCTTACAAAGAACCATTAGGGATCATCTTAGCCGTGCTGGCTGTTTCCTTCTCTCTGATCACAGCTTTTGTTCTCGGAATCTTTTTGAAGCACCAGGACACTCCGATAGTCAAAGCCAACAACCGGACCCTTACCTACATTCTCCTAATTTTCCTCCTGCTTTGCTTCCTCTGCTCCTTGCTCTTCATTGGGCAGCCTGTAAAAGTGACCTGTCTTCTCCGACAAACTATGTTTGGCATCATCTTCTCTGTGGCTCTTTCTAGTGTATTGGCTAAAACCATTACTGTGGTTCTGGCCTTCATAGCTACAAAACCAGGATCTGGAGTGAGGAAATGGGTTGGGAAAAGAACGGCAAATTCTATTATTCTTTCTTTCTCCTTTATTCAAGCAGGAATTTGCACCCTTTGGTTAAGTACTTCCCCTCCATTCCAAGATGCAGACATGCAGTCACTGACAGAGAAAATCATATTGGTATGCAATGAGGGCTCAGCTGCCATGTTTTACTCTGTCCTGGGCTATCTGGGCTTCCTGGCCATTGTCAGCTTCACAGTGGCTTTTCTAGCTAGAAAGTTGCCCGACAGTTTCAATGAAGCCAAGTTTATCACTTTTAGCATGCTGGTCTTTTGCAGTGTTTGGTTGTGCTTTATTCCAACCTATCTGAGCACCAAAGGAAAATCCACGGTAGCTATGGAGATCTTCTCTATCTTGGCCTCTAGTGCTGGTTTACTGGGTTGTATTTTTTTCCCCAAATGCTACATCATTGTGCTTAGACCTGAGTTGAACAGCAGGGAGCAGTTAATAAGGAGAAAAAAATAAGAAAATATAAGCTTGTACTTGTAGTTTACCCTGACCTGGATAGCTCTAGCAAGTGTAATCTCATCAGATCTCAGAAGCTAAGCAGGATTGGCCTTAGTTAGCAATTGGATGGGACACCTCTAAGGAATATCAGGGTTGCAGTAGCAGGCAATGGAAAACCACCTCTGTTAGTCTCATGCCATGAAAACCCCACCAGATATCACCATAAGTCAACTATGACTTAACAGCACTCTCCATCATCATCATCACCTGGAGTTTAATATGAATTTCATTCAATGTTGCAAGATTCCAAGTGTATAGAGATACTGATTGAAAAAAAGGCACGCAAATCCTTAGGTAAATTAAAGGCCAGAGAAAAGATCTATTATGTCTATTAAATCTTTTAAATTTTAACCTGTTCTTCAGTGAGGGCAAAGGCTACAACCAACATCTGGTAGAGTTAGGCCTGTTGTCCTGCTTACTATCTCAGTGACTCCACTGTGACTCAGAATCCATGAACAGTTGCACATAATATTCAAGTTCCTCCTGGCCAAATGAGTATAGCTGTTTGAGGGAAACTTGTCCTTCCTTTCCCCCAAACCATGAACATTTGTTCTTATGCAGCAATTTCATTAGGGTTACTATTTTCCTGAGGCATGTAGGGGAAGCACCACCAGTATTCCCCATCACCCACCAGCACTCATTGGAGTAGAAGAAAAATAGTGGGGGAAATGGCCCAAAGCAACACTTTGATGTTATTTCTGACCAAAAAACTGGAAGTAATGTTACTATGTCATGTGACACTGTCGAAACCCTTCTGATCTCTATGGTAAAAAACATGAAGATCGGAGTGATTCCTAGAGTATCTAGTGAAGTGGTGATATCACTTCCAGGTTTTGTGGCCAGAAATGACATAGAAGCATCATGAGATACCATTCTCCCCCTGTTTCTACTCCCTGCTTCTCACTGGTAGCCAATCCAAATCAGCTAGGGATGCTGCAGAAATCCTTGACGAGTGCCTTGCTGCTGTGGTTACATGGCTAAGGGTGAACAAGCTGGAACAGAACTCTGACAATATGGAGGTAATGTTGGTTGAGAAAGCCAAGGTCCTGAAGGACTTTGATACTGACTCTGCTCTGGTTGTATTTTTATAAGTGTTTGTGTCTTTATATTTTTATTGAATTGTTTAATATGTTATATATTCACTACTTTAAATGCTAAATATTGAACATTTTAATGATTTGATGTCCGCTGCCATAGGGACCATATTTCTGTGGAAAAGCAAGACAAATAAAATAAAATATATTGTGCTTCACATTTTTGAGGGGATTTAGCTGACACTTGCTTACTCAGTTGAATGCTTAGGGGGTATGCTGGAAACAGTATTATTGCTGAAGAAGCAAGTTCATGCAGCTGGTAAAAGGTCCTTGTTCCAGTTTCATTTAGCCTGGAAGATGACCCCACACACACCTTGACTTGGCTGATCCAGCCACATGGATCTATGCTATGATTACCTTCAGGCTAGACTATTATAATGAGTTCGCCTTTGAAGTCAATTCAAAACACCAGTTGGCACAGAATGTTGCAAATTAATTATTATCAGGTGCTAAGTGGAACATGCATGTCATACACATACTGCAGACACTTGATTGATTACCAGTTACCAGGTGCGATTCAAGATTGTGGTTATCCCCTACAAAGCCCTTAATGAACACATACCTGTCTCTCTTGCTACATATGTCTGCAACAGGTTTGCTCATAGGAGCAAAATCTTCTGAGAGTGCCACTCTGCAAATGGATAAGATGGGCTACTGCCTATTCACATGTATTCTCTGTAGTGGCCCCCATGTTGTGGAATGGCCTGAGGAGATCAGGGAGGCTCCCACTTTTCCATCAGTCTGCAGAATGTGCCAAACAGAAATGTTCAGGTAGATAGATGGATAGGCAGACAGACAGACACACTGAGGGATCCTTTTATTTCAGATTCTCTGTAACTTTTTAAAAACATTCCCTTGAACAATTTCCCTGAATAAAAACATTAAGAAAATTGAGGTCATGCCCCTCCCTTGGGACACTGTACAATGCTATCAGCAGTTTAGAGTGTGTGAAAGCTAGACTGGTTACAGCAACATTTTTGCTTATTCCTCTGTCAGAATGGTGACACAAAAGGCTGAGTTTCCCCTCATTTATTGTTCCTAAATCATTGTTAGGATGACTTGTATTTTCTATTTCTTTTTAGAAGGCCATCAATAAATAGGTAAAAATGATAAAGGGGTGCATTCACAGCAGGGAAAGATGTGTAGCTGGAAATTTACAAATGAATATATGTCTCAAAGGTAGGGTTTCCAACCTTCAGGCAGGGACTGAAGATTAGTTCCCCTGGAGAAAATGACTGTTTTGGAAGGTGGGCTCTATGACATTATACCATGCTGAGGTCCATCCCTGCCCACCCCAGTGTCACCCCCCCCCCCAAAAAAAAAATTCCAAAGATTTTCTTTCCAACCCAGGATTGACAACCCTACCCAAAGCCTAGTTGAAAACATTTGCAAAAATTAACTCTGACACTCAGAAACAAGATGAAAACCTTCTTGTGTGACTTATCCTGTTGTCTTCTTGTTTGGCTTAATTCCATGTGCAGTAGAAGGAATAAGAAGGCAGGAAAGGAAGGAACTCAACATCAGCAGATATGGTTATAAAGGGACTTGATCCAACTGGAAAAGTTTTCATGCATCAGAATTATCCTTAGTGTGTGGGGGTGGGGTTCAGCTTTTCCACTTTCTGCCAATAATTTCACTCTTCCGCTGGCCTGGGGAGAATGCTCTGGTTCTAAATTACTACAGCTGTTGGTTGCCTGAGCTATTCTGTGGGACTTACATATTTGGGTGGAAAAAATGAATCCTATCCTTCCAAAGAGGCTCAAGGAAGCTAACAGTTAAGTGTAAAAAAGTAAGGCACTTACATTTAAAAAAAAAAACAGGAAAACATAAAGCCAGTTACAACCAACAACTCATCTCTATTCAACAACAATTCCTAAAATTCTGCCAGCAAATATATAATATCACACATGCTGCAAATTGTACGTAAAACCATATTTGTGAAAATGGTCCATATGACACCTGGTCATCTTAATATGCTTTCTTCGTATGTGTTGGCCAATCCTCATATACTGCTCCCATTCCAGCAGTCAGCAGCCTCACCAAATGTGCTCCTGGCTTGCTCAAAGGAATGCAAAAATGTGATGAGGGAGCTCTGCATCATGGATGAATGGTAGAGAAGCCAAGAACTAATATTCTAGCAACTTCTTAGCTCCCCCTGTCCACCAGCTCTCAACCGAAGTGTGAGAAGTCTGATGACACTCTTATGTATGAGGCTTTTTTCTGCTTTGAAGGGGCAGAATACTCATTCACATAAAAATGCCTCACTTTTGCTTCTTCCTCCACTCCTACCCCCTCGACCCGTACAGAACAATCACGTCAGAAGCACCAGAGGTTCTCAAAGGCAGCTGGGCATCACATATGAAAACTCCCTCACTGTTTCCGTCTGTGGCTCAAATTAGACACACTGGGTTGGTTCCAGCCAAACTTTGAATACTGGAGATTCTTATTTTATTTTACTTTGTGACAAATATGGAAAGAAATATTTGCAAACAAAAAAAATTTTAAGAAATATAATCTCACATCTTGTTTTCCGTAGCAAGAAAAGGAATAGAGGCCAAACCCCGTCTCTGCTGCTGCCCCCCGCCCCTCATCAATTGGTATTCTGTGAAATATTACTACTGAACAGGGATGATCTCTCTAGCAGTTATGATCTCTCTAGCAGAGGAAAGTTTGGTGCAGTGGTTAAGAGTGCAGGACTCTAATCTGGAGAGCCGGGTTTGATTCCCTGCTCCTCCACTTGAAGCCAGCTGGGTGACCTTGGGTCAGTCACAGCTCTCGCGGAGCTCTCTCAGCCCCATCCACCTCACAGGGTGATTATTGTTGTGGGGATAATAATGACATACTTTGTAAACTGTTCTGAGTGGGCATTAAGTTGTCCTGAAGGGCAGTATATAAATCGAATGTTATTATTATTATTATTATTATGACCAGCAGACACTGATGGCTTCATCCTCAATGACTAACTCCGATCTATATCTCATTTTCATTTCTATGCCTAGGCTAGAATGAGAACCTGCATCAGAGGGTTGTTGCAAGGACAAAAATGAAAGAGAGAGAATGAGGCAAGTCACTTTCTCTCCCATTGTGAGAAAAGTGGAGTATAAAGGTAGCAAATAAATGAATGAATAAATTGTGCTCTTTAAAAAAATCCTGTCTCCCAGAAAAATGCAAAGGATCTGAGAGAAAGGACCATTTGCATTTTCCTCTCCTGGCCCATTTATTGCTCAGAATATAACCACACGTGGAAACAAACAAGAATATAGCAAAAACAATGACAATGTAATAATTAATATATTATCTATCTATCATCTATCTATTTACTTATTTATACTTCACCTTTCTCACTGAGACTCAAGGAGGATTATACAGTGTAATTTCAATAAACAAAGTAATAGGGTCTATAAATGCAAGCCTGCAAAGGTTTCAAACCAGCAGAAATCTAATACAGAGTTGGAGAAATACTGAAACACAACATAAACAATTCTAACTTTGATACATTAAACAATATTAAACATAGAGCTATCTGGTATGATTGTACCCAAAACAACAGATAGCACACAGTAGCAGTAAAATCTCTCGTCCCTATGTCTTTAATAATGCATCTCTCTGAGACCATGTCCTTATAGTACAGCTCTCCTATCTGAATAAAAAAGCCCTCTTCGTTAGTTCAGTTTTGCATCATTTGCAGAAAGTCTGGAGAATGGGAGCTTTCTTGACCTCTTCAGGTGGGCCATTCCATAAGGTGGGCACAACCACAGAGAATGCACATGTATGGGCCTTGATTTTGCCCATTTGCCAGGTGACACCTGCAGAAGGCCCTGTTCTGATAAGCAAAGCTGTCATAGAGGAACATAGGGAGAGAGGCATAGGGAGATGAAGGCATCTAATCTAATCTAATCTAATCTAATCTAATCTAATCTAATCTAATCTAATCTAATCTAATCTAATCTAATACAAATCAATACAATACAATATATAATGAAAACCAATGCAGAAAATAGAACCCCACTATGATTTGTATCCAAAAATCCTCCCAAACAAACCTAATAACAAACAGATTGCACTCTTCCATGATTATTTCATTTTAATTAATTGAAAACCATTTTATTTTTAAAGTAGAAAGATTTTGGAAGCATTCTTATATTGCATAAGGCAACTACTGGGAATGATAAATAACTTCTTCAATGATTTTTCCTTTTGAGCCATTCCTTGCTGTTCATGTTAGGTTTTAGCACTATAATGTAGCACTTTGGGAAAAAAATGCAACCCAGCAAACTAGCACTGGAAGCTAAGACAGAAAACATCTGCACAGCCACTGTGTATTTCCTTTTGGTGCTCAGGGAGACTGGTATAAAGGACAACCAAACCCAGCAAAACACCAACATGCTGAAAGTGATAAACTTGGCTTCATTGAAACTGTCTGGTAACTTCCTAGCGAGGAAAGCCACAATAAAACTGACAATGACCAGGAAGCCCATGTAGACTAAGCCACAATACAGCCTAGCCATAGACCCCTCATTACATTCCAATATAATTTCTTCAGTCATTGAATGTATGTCAGCATCTGGGAATGGAGGAGAGATTGTCAGTCGCACTGCACACATGCCTATTCCGATAAAGGAGAAGACAATAACAATGGAAATGCCCATTCTTTTCCCCACCCATTTCTTCATTCTAGATCCTGGCTTGGTAGCCATGAATGCAAGAACCACAGTGATGGTTTTGCCCAACACACAAGAAACAGCCGTTGAGAAACCGATGTCTATGGCAACATGGCGAAGGAGACAAGTCACATTTTTAGGTGGACCCATGTATAATAAAGTAGAAAGGAAGCACAGCAGGAGGGAGATGAGAAGTGTGTAGGTGAGGGTCCTGTTATTGGCTTTGACTACAGGAGTATCATTGTGTTTCAAAAATATGCCTAGTACCAGAACCGTGATCAAAGAAAATGAAAATGTTCCAGTGGTTAGACCAATGCCCAAAGGTTCTTCATAGGACAAGAAGGTTATCATTTTGGGGAAACATAAAGTCTGTTCCTTATTTGGATAATAATCATCTTGGCATTTAAAACAGTCAATCATGTCTGGAAAAAAAAACACCTTTGTGAGGCACATTGAGCTAAGACGATGTGACTGGCCAAAGATAACCCCGTGAGCTTATATGGCAGAGTGGGGATTAGAACACGGCTCTCCCATACCCTAGTCTGAAATGCTTACCACTACACATCACTGGCTTTTGTGTGGTGGCTGCTTTTGAACAGTAGCAAGCAGCCAGGCCTGGATGAGTCATGCAAGTCACATGGTACCAAGTCACCTGGTAGTTGCTGATAGTCCTAGCCATAATGAGTCCTCCTTGAAAGGCCAAAACAGCCCTAGAGAGGGCTCTGCCCTTTAGCCTGCCATTCACTGTCAGAAACCAAGGCTTTAAGGCTAGCAATAGTGTGTGGTTGCCTAGCAATGATCATAGAGGTCGTTGGTTCCTTAAAGTTACAGTTGCAGCTTGTATTATTTTGTGGGAGAGGGTATCCCCATTTTATAATACTAAGATTTGAGTCCAGTGGCTCCTTAAAGACCAAAATGATTTGCAGAGTATAACCTTTTGAGAGTCAGCAGCACTCCCTTTGCCAGATACTCCATTTGACTCCATTTGCCAGGAGTCAAATGAACTTTGATTCTCAAAAGTTTATACACTGAAAATCTTTTGTTGGTCTTTAAGGTGTCACTGGACTCAGATCTTGCTCTTTTGCCCCAGACCAACATGGCTACATGCCTGGAAATATCTTCATCTTCTACGCCTGGGGTGCAGAAAGATCTGACTTGTCTCTGTATAGCTCCAATCTCTGGATTTAAATATCCACAGTTTTCGCTATGTTGCCAATTAGATATACTGTTGAGAATCAGATATACTGATGATTGTACATGGTTGCATTTAGTCATGTGCTTCCTGCATTTTATGGTGCCTTGAACTACACAAACTTTCTACATCCGAATAATCCCCTTGATGCATCTGGAGAACTGAGCTCTCAAAGAGGGCATGAAAACTTATGCTGGGATAAAATCTGGCTAGTCACTAAAATGGCTTATTCAATCCTATGACAGAGAACTTTAGTAAAAAAGAAAAACTCAATCCTTCCTGAAGATGTCTTCTAGCTTAAAATGATACCAAAATGTCAGTGTAGTGGATATGCTGCCATTTTTATTGTACTAATTAAATGAATAGTGTACTAGTTAAATGAACTCATTATACTCATTTGTAGGCATGCATGGACATAAACACTCCTCAGCAGGACTGGCAGGTCATCAGAAAAAGATTCCCTTGAGCTCCCCCCTCCCCAAAACACTCACCTCCCAGCCCAAATGTCACTTAACAGCTAATCACATTGCTTGCCTAGATCAACAAGCTCCTTGAGTGACCATGGCTCCAGAATATTGTTCCCCTAGTCCTTTCCCCTTCTTGATAGTCCTACTCTTATGGGATGGCAAACCACATTTCAGCAATCAAAGAAAAAATACATTGAAGCAATAGATCCAAGAATCTCCATATGAACACTGGTTTTGACATACGTGTTTCTCTGGATCACATCCCAATAAATTTGATAGTACTACAGCGCTCACCTTTTTGGCCAGATACCATCCCTTGTAGACATGGTATGCAATCATAGCAGCAGAATGGCTTCCCCTCTTTCTTTTTCTTCCTATAGCCCGGATAGCAGTTGTCATTGCACACAGAAAGGGGCCATGCCTAATCCAGCATAGAAAGAGGAGAATGTTACTCTTCAGATGAATGGCTTTGGAATCCTTAAAGTTTGGGAGAGAACTTTTTGGCAAACAATCAGATCTTGCCACATTCTCAAGCATAATAAGTAGCATTGTTGGGCCTTTATTCTGTGATGAAGGATTGAAGCAAAGATTACCATATCTTCAGAAGGCCACAGCAGAGATATTTATGTGGCTCTATGACTATGAAAAGTAACATAAAGTAATGATCATGGGTTAAGAAACATAAAGATGATAAAACTCATTACACTAGAGAGGACGGTAACATTAAATATATAGAGTAAGTGATTGGTCAGTCTTCAGAGGAAATATTACTAATATTGGAGAAAATCATTATAAAATGGCTCTGTGATGTTTACTTTATAAGTTTATATAGGCAAATCTGGTGGTTTGTTTTCATATGATATATGGTATTTGGGATGGGACTGGAGAGAGAGAGAGAAAGAGACCAGCAGGAAACTTTGTCTGTAGGCCTATAGTGACTTGGTTGTCCTGACAATAGTGCTTTGTTATTTGTGTTAGCTTATGTGTTGTATTGTGTTGTATACTTTTGTATTTAATATTTTTAAAGCAGTTCAAAGTGAGAAAGTTATTCCACAGGCAAGAACTAACCCTCAGCACACACCATTGCATTAAGAACTAGCACACTTCTGAAATTGTCTTTGTCCAAGTCTTACCTGGGTAAACCAGCTGTGCCATATAATGGCATCCTCATTAATGATGAGTGATAGGTTTGAAGGATCTTGAAGCTTGAGATCCACACTTCCAACTTTCACTCTGACAAAGGACTGGTTTGGGAACGTGACCCAATTGATAACGTCAAATCCTGTTATTAATTGCCTGTTTTGGTCAAAAGAAATATTGTCCCCAGCACTGTTGTTAAATGAGACTCGTCTCAGAAAATGATGGAGCTGGATTGAAAGGACATTTTTTTAAAAGGTAAACAGAATCTTTCCCACTGATTTAGAAACATCTGCCCTTTGCAGATGTCATGCTTATTTTGGACCTGAATGAATCCCAAACTTCTCTCATATGATTTGTTTCTTTTACAGTTATTTCAGGAGTCAACTAAATCTCCCCATTATTTTTGACGAAAGGTTTGAGCATGCTGGCAGAACCATACAAAACACACAGATACTGATGGCAAGAACAATATGTCAGCAAGTGCCCATGAGTGGTGATGTATTCCATTCCCAACACATCCACTTCTTGCTGCCTCTTAAATGGGTAAAGGAGAACCCAGAGAGAATAATTTTTTCTGGAATCCCATGATGGCATAAAGCCAACCTGCCAGCTGTAGATCCTTGCAAAGAAATGGGCATTAAATAATTGTTTTAAATGGATTTGCCACACATGTTTCCCCAAGAAATGCCAGTTATAAATTAAATACATTTCAACTCAGATGAGGAAGTCAGGCCAGGGTGCATGGGTGCATTTATGATTAAGCATCAAAATCAATATGTAAAAAGCAAATTGCAATTTTCCAAGATGTGATAAGATTATTTTTAAAAAACCATAAGTAGAGTTTTCTTTTCAGAGGCCACAGGTGCTACGCAGAGGCAGACAACAGCAAACTGCCCATTTGTCTCTTGCCTTGAACACCCTGCAGTGTCACATTAGTTGGCTGAAACTTGACAGCACTTTACACACACATATCTCTATATATATTCACCTTGGATTTGAATGAAACACTAAGAGCCTGGAAAGGTAACATTCCTGGGATGAGAATCAGGAAATTTGACAACTAACATCTGCTCAGTTAATATATGAACTAGCTGTCAAGTTAAAATCTTGAGGCCATTACCTGCCACAACTGCTGATTTTGATGCTTTGTCCTCTCTCCTCCTGTTGCTGTTCTGCTTTGGGGGTTAGAGGAATACATGGCATGTAAAGCATGGGCCACAGCATAAACAGCATTGTAGATGTTGTATCCATGGCCAGTCATCCTTTCAAAGACATGCCCAGGAAGGTTCTCCAGTCTCTCTTCTCCAGTGCAGTTTGTCATGTTCATCTTGCCCACAACAGAATCTGGAACAGCACAGTCAAATGCAGATGACCAGAAGTCCCTAATAAAACCATCTTCCTTGACACCTGAAGGGTTTCTACTCCTCAGAAATTCTTGGAACCCATGCAGTTCATTGGAGTGAATTGCAACTGACAGAGCACCGTGCAAGGCTTGTATATCCCAGATCCTTTTACTGGAAACAGATTCGAACTCCATCTGGGCTGTCAGAATCCACACTTTACCTTTTGGCTTTTGTGAGATGTGTTTGTTTTTTAACCCACTCAACAACCATCTCAAAACTATCATGGAACCACTATCTCCATATAAAATAACTACATTGGCTATGTTGTCCATAAGTGAATCATACAAATCCAACCACCATTTCTCAATTTTTTTTCCAGTTCTTAACAAAATCTAAACTGGAACAGGATTCTATGAAAGCAAAACAGATGCCATTTTGGGAAAATACTGGATACACCGTCTGCACAAACCATTCTGTATTCCCACCAACCACAGCAAAGTATCCAATCCATGTCCACTTGAAATGAAGAAGTAATTGGAGAATCCCCATATACTGGTGAGTTTCAGCTGGGAGCATCTGATAGAAGGGAGGGACTTGAGTATTATCAGTCATCACTGGAGCAGAGCCATACAACAGCTAAAGAGAGATTTTGAAAAGAAAAAAAACAATAATATTAATAATAACAACATATGATTTATATACTGCCCTTCATTGCAACTTAATGCCACACTCAGAGCTGTTTACAAATTCTGTTATTATTATCCTCATGACAATCACCCTGTCAGGTGGGGGAGAACTGGCTTCAAGTGGAGGAGTGGGGAATCAAACATGGTTCTCCAGATTAGAGTCCTGCCTCTCTTAACCACTACACCAAACTATTATATGGGTATGTGGTGGTTGGTTCAGTGTTATCAATATATCTAATTTTTAACATGCCCCCATCTGTGGATTCTTAAATCCAGAGATTAGAGCCATGAACAGATAAGAAAGATGCCCCAAGTTTTCAGGAAAATCTTTTTTAAAAATGGAGGGTTAACCTCCACGTAAAGAAGCAGTGCTTGTAGATTCAAGAAAATATTGCCCTCTGAGATCTCACTGGCCATAGTGGGGGTTACTAGGCAACTACAACAGTATTTCCAGCTTTCAAGAATTAGTTTCTATCTGTTTTGGCCATTGAGGAAGGATTCCTCAATGACCAACTTTGACCATAAAACTTACATGACTTACCCAGACCTGGTGGATTGCTAGTATTCAACAGCAGGCATTGCATGAAAGACAGTGTGTGTGGTTGTTAGATTCAGACTACAACCTGGGAGGTTCAAATTCCCATTCTGGGACCTTGTCATACAACAACCTACATGGTCCTTCCTGAAGATGTTACTGGAATGGTGTTAGATCCACCTGTGAAGAAGTGGTTCTCTCACTGCTTCAATAATGTATGAATTGACGGTTGTTATGTAAAGGAAACAACAAGCACTTCATGACGTGTATGCACATATGAAAATCTGTCACCTGTTTCTGTAAATACAGCTTGAATCCCTCTAGAGATTATCTCCTTCCTTAAACCAATGGATACCAGGATGGATCAAGTTGCAACCTAAAAATGTGTCTCTGCATGTGATCTATCTGCATGTTTGTAAATAAAACAAATACTGCAAGGAAAAAATGTCAAATGTTCTATCTCCTCCAAAGAGAACCGAACCAGGTAATGCTTCCGAAAATGAAAGCGTTATACAAATTCTTTCTCACAAACACATTTTTATTTACAAGCAAACTATTAACAGGAAATTGTTGAAGATTACATGAAATGTTTCCCTCTCTGTTTCCATACTACAAAGTCAAAACTGGGAAGGAAAGGGACAGTGTAAATGCTGTCACGTCACAAATATATCATACCTGTGGAATCTTGTAGATGCCCAAAACATTTGGGATATGATGAGAGAATTCTAAGTCAAGCCCCACAATGATAGCAATGACTTTGTCTTGGATGTCACACTTGTAGTTGGGGAGAAATCTGTTCCTTGTGGAAATAAGTTGCATTGCAGCGAGGTAAGACCACCTTGCATTCAAATAGCCATCATAGATATTGAATCCCAGTGTGAGGTTAGGTAGGAGCTGGAGATTTTCATTTATTTCCTTTATAGCAAAAACCAAGGCCAGGATGTGCTGGTAGTTCTGAGTCATTATTACACTACCAAAAAAGATTGTTACAAACATATTATATATTATATAGAGAGATTATATATTTTATTTGTGAGCTTCCTGGAGCAGGTCTCTAGAGTGTGTGTGTGTGTGTGTGTGTGTGTGTGTGTGTGTGTGTGTGTGTGTGTGTGTGTGTGTGTGTGTGTGTGTGTGTGTGTGCACATGTACAGACACACAGAGACACATACTCCAGAGATCTGCTCCAGGAAGTTCACAAATAAAAATCGTCTCATATAAAACATGAATCCTTTTAATTACTATAACACAATATTTCAGCATGATGCCAGCCTTGTTCAGCATGATGTGCATGCAAATGTGCTGACCTGTTTGAACAGAGACAGCTAGAGGAGTCTTCAGAATGTGATACCAGCAGAGCCATCATATGCAATACTCCCTTTCCAGCCTATTGACTTTGATAGACTTAGGAGGGTGTAGAGCTGTCAACCCCCAGGTGGTGGCTAGAAATCTCCCAGAATTATAACTGATCTCCAGACGACAGAGATCAGTTCGCCTGGGGAAAATAGCTCCTTTGGAGGGTGTACTTGATGGCATTATACCTCTCTGAGATCCCTGCCCTACCCAAACTCAACCGTCTCCAGGCTCCACCCTCAAATCTCCAGGAATTTCCCAACCCAGAGTCGGCAACCCTAGAGGGATGTAACTCTGCCTAAGATTGTACTGCAAATCTTCCGTCTTAATAAGGTATGTCTTTCAGTTGTGTGTACCCATTTTTCTAGCGCACCCCCATTAGAAAGACCTATGGTATAAGTTTACAAGGTCATCAGAAGAGTGGGTGTGATCAAAGAATACTTCCCTGTCTCTCTTTAGAGGTTACCTGGCACCCTTTCATGCCACTTCTTGCATAGAATCCAGTGTTGGTAGGATCAGATTGCATGGTTGGGACACAGAAGTGGGGCAACAGTTGATGTTAAATTTAGAGCCAAGGCTTTCAGGATATCAGATCTGTAATTCAAGCCAATTTGCATTGGATTTCAATCATGCACATTCTATTCAAATATTATACTTCTGAGTAGACCTCTAGGGCCTTTTGCATTCTGGACAGATGTTCAAGGATGCCTGGAGAAGGAAGGTGTCATCTTGCTTCCCTATCACACACAGATCATGCAAACTGGGACGCATCTAGGGTTGCCCGCCTGAAGTTGGCAAATAGCAGGAGATTCACCTGGGGGGACCCTGGCTATGTAATGATATTGTTGGGGACATGATGATGTGACTACCAATGTGACCAGAAGTGACATCACCACATTGCCAGAAATATTATAGCATTTGGCCAAAACTCTCTGGTTTAAGCATAGTTTTTCCACTGAATGCTATGACATCATGATCGACATGCTGATATAACTTCTAGTCATACCAGAAGCTGTCATTGCCTCAGTACACTGGTGATCACCCCCCCCCCCCAACACACACACATACACACACACACTTTTTTCCTATCATTCAGCTAATTGATGGCAGGAAGGGCCAGTGGGGGCAGGTTTCCTGCCAGCGGCCTCATCAAGTGGCAACTCTAGTCACATCATCAGGTGTAAAATAAAATGAAGTGGTTGATGCCTTGAAAAGTTTGATATCAATGAGAATTCAATGGGGAAAAAGCAGGGAAAGTAAGAGAAAAGAAGTGTAACTAAATCTTCAAGACAGAAAAGGAAATCAAATAATCAAACTACTCCAAGTAGCTTTTTCTATAGGGCAAAAGAGTTTCTTTCATGAAGTTAAACCAATATTTTGAGGGTGTAAATCCTAGCACTCAGTTTATCAGACTAGCCAAATCCATGAGACCTCTGTGAAAGATTTACCTCTTACATTCCTGTAAGGCATTTCAAGCACAATTCAATTGCATCTGGCCCCTTTGAGAAGCATCCTAGCAGAAGGGAATAGAGTTTCAGGACTAGAATGAGTCTTAAATCCTGGCGATATAACTTCCATTCTAGTGGGGAAAACCATTACCTGAATTGCTGCATCCCAAGCCCAGCCATATAATTGGTCTACTGGTGAGGCTAACCTATAGAAGGGGGGGGGGGAAGCAATCCTTACATTCTATCTTCAGATAGTATTCCAGCAGGTTGTCTTTCGAAGGGCTGTGGAGTTGTAAGAACCAACATCTGAAAAAGAATGCCTCCAATAATGAGATCTCCTGGTTGGTAATATTTGTGAGAAATAGGAAGTGGGTGCCAGACCTCACATTTAATACCATGAGCCTCAGTCACCATGTGAGGCAGGAGCAGTATAACCACTACCACGAAGGTCACCATACTGAGAACAAATTCTCTCTCTGACAGGTTCGCCAACCTCCCGGAGTGAGTTGGAGATCTCCCAGAATTAAAACTGATCTCCAGACAATATTCTTCAGTTCCCTTGGAGAAAATGGTTCCTTTGGTGGGTGAGCTCTATAGAACTTTACCCCAGGCTCCACCCTCTAATCTCCAGGAATTTCTTAATCTGGAGTTGGCAACCCCACTCTGACTCTTACTTGCATCTATAACACCCTCATTAAAGTATCTGGGATTTCAGTGTCCTGATTTGCTGAAATGCTGGAGGCAGGAACATAATGCATAAAGTGTCAGAAATCAAATTGATATCCTTGCCTATGCTTCTTCCCTACCTTTGTTCTGCACTGGGAGAGGTTATCTTTATACCTTCATTCACCATATTTTTGTATCACTTTTGTTATTGGATGTTGGAGCTCCACAAGGGATCTAGCAACTGGCAAGATAAATTATAGCCCTTTTAGTAATTACAGGAGACTCGGTTCAATGCTATGTACTTTCTATGATATTGCTGCTATTCTACTGAAATCTTCTCTTCTGATTAGGATCAGGATCTGATTGGGGCAGTGCAATGACATCACTTCCAGGAGTAACGTTGTCTTGCCGCCCCAGGAGTGCCATTCCCCCACCTTCCCATTTCCCACTTCCTGATGGCCAGGTGAGTGGTGGGATCCTCAGGTGGTTTCTGGTCTATGGATTCTCTGGGGACACAGTCCACAGTCCACACCTGGTTGCTGGGAAAGTATCCCAGGGTCTGCCTGTAGAACATTCAGAGAGGCCTGTGCCTCAGAAATCTCAGGGCCCAAGAGGGACCCCTCATCATCTGAAGATCTCCCCAGTGGAACGGGGGTGACTCATGACTAGACATGGGCACGAACCAAAAAAAATTAATGAACCAGCGGATTGTGGTTCGGTGCAGACGACGATCCCGAATTAGCGAACTGCAACGAACATCTCCCGTTGCCAAACTGGTTCGTGGTTCATGGAGGTCAAAGTGGAGCGCACCAGTGTTCCCAGTGATACAGGAACGGTGGGTGATGCCGGCAGCTGCCGGGCCTAGTGGGCAGGGGGAGGAGGCGGGGGGTCTGACCGCTCACTGGTAGCACCCCCCATGTACCCGCCTGCCAGGCCAAAGTGGAGAGCCTTGGTATTCCCAGTGAGGGCAGGAACATGGTTGAGGCTGGCGGCCGCTGAGCCTGGCGGGCATGGAGAGGCAGCGATGAGCCTCCTCCCCTTTAGGGGACGGGGGGTCTGGCCACTCACCAGCAGCACCCCCCATGTGCCCACCCACCAGGCCAAAGTGGAACTCGCTGGTATTCCCAGCAAGGGGGGAGGACGCGACATTCGCACAGGGGCAGCCCGATCCCCCAGCTACTGGGTGTCCTCGCCTGAGGCTCCACAGTCCCCCTTTTAAATCCACCCTCCCACAGCCCCACAGTGACCCAAAGACACCCTCCCCAACATTCCCACACCAGCCACTACCCCAGGAGCAGGCTGGCCAGCTGTCCCCCATTGTTCCCTGTAATGGGAACTTTTAAACTCTCTTTCCCAGGGCAATTATGCACAGCCCAGGGGTGCCACAATGGTGGGCACACTCCTGAGTGCGAGCTTGTCCCTGTGAAAGAGCACCTGAACCACAGACACCCTCTTCCAAATTCCCCCACCACCTACAGAGATGGCTGGCCAGCCAGCCCCATTGTTCCCTATGATGGGAACCAACTGCACAACAAAGAATAAAACACACACACTGAATAAAGTTTTTTTAAAAAAATATTTTCTCACTTTCAGGTACAAGTAGGCAAAGCATTGTGACACATTACACCAGCAGTCCCCCACACAGAAAAATAACACAACTCACTTAACATCAGAGAATCACAAAAAGACAATTCCTGTCAAAAACACTTTATTTCTTTAACAGCTATAGGTTACACAGCAGGGGGGCACACCAAAGGGCATGCCAGCACTATCTTACACAAAAATAACACATCTCACTTCACATTAAAGAATCACAAAAACAATTCCTGTCAAAAACACTTTATTTCTTGAACAGCTTTAGGTTGCACAGCAGGGGGGCACACCAAAGGGCATGCCAGTAGTATCTTACAAACACACACACACACACACACACACACACACACAACTTACTTCACATTAAAGAATCACCCAAAATACAATTGCTGTCAAAAACACTATTTCTTTAACTGCTTTAGGTTACACAGTAGGAGGGCACACCAAAAGGCATGAAAGCACTCTACTAGACAAAATAACACAATTCACATCACCGTTTTTGACAGCAATTGTGTTTGGGTGATTCTCTTATGTGGAGTGAGTTGTGTTATTTTTGTGTGGTAGACTGCTTTTATGCCCTGTTGTGCCCTCCTACTGTGTAATCTAAAGCAGTTAAAGAAATAAAGTGTTTTTGACAGCAATTGTGTTTTTGTGATTCTTTAATGTGAAGTGAGATGTGTTATTTTTGTGTAGGGGAATGCTGGACAATTATTGAGTGTAATAATGTATTTTTTAATTTACTTACATTATTTACAGTCTACCTTTCTTACTGAGACTCAAGATGGATTACATAGTGTGAGTTAGTATGGACAATTTCAATGACATTTCAATAAACAATGTAATATGGTCTATTTCAAACCTGCAAGGATTTCAAACCAACAGAAATCTAATATATAGACTTGGAGAAATGCAGAAACAGAGCATAAGTAATTCTAACTCTGATACATTAAACAACTTTAACACAGAACTATCTAGTATGATCATATCCAAAGCCACAGATAGCACACAGTAGCTGTAAAGTCTATCATCCCTCTTTATTGATGCATCCCTCTGAGACCACATCCTGATAGTACAGCTCTGCTATCTGAATAAAAAAGCCTTCCTGAATAACTCAGTTTTGCGGAAAGCCTGGAGAGGGGGAGCTTTCCTGACTTCTTCAGGTAGGCCATTCCATAAGGAGGGCACATCCACAGAGAATGCACATGCATGGGCCTTGATTTTGCCTTTGTGCCAGGTGGCACCTGCAGAAGGTCATGTGCAGATGAGTAAAGCTGCTGGGGAGGATCATAGGGAGAGAGGCCAGACCAAGGCATGTAATGTAATGTAATGTAATGCAATGTTAACCAATGCAACAACAACAAAAAGAATCCCACATTGATTTGTATCCAGAATTCCTCCCAGACAAACCTGATAGTGAATAGTAAATAGATTGTTTCCCTTTGATTAATTCAAAACCATTATATCTTTAAAGTAGAAAGACTTTAGAAGGTTTTGTGGACTGTAAAAAGCAACTACTAGGACTGATAAATAATTTCTTCAATGATTTTTCCTTTTGAGCCATTCCTTGCTGTTCATGTTTGGTTTTAGCACAATGACATAGCACTTGGGGAAAAAAATGCAACCTAGGAAACCAGCACTGGAAGCTAAGACAGAAAGTATCTCCACAGCCACTGTATATTTTCCTTTAGTTGTCAGGTAGGTTGGAAGAAAGGACCACCAAATGCAACAAAAGACCAACATGCTGAAAGTAATAAACTTGGCTTCATTGAAACTGTCTGGTAGCTTCCTAGCAAAGAAAGCCACAATAAAACTGACATTGACCAGAAAGCTCATGTAGACTAAGCCACAATACAGCATAGCCACAGACCCCTCATTACATTCCAGTATAATTTCTTTAGTCATTGAATGCATGTCAGCATCTGGGAATGGAGGAGAGATTGTCAACCATACCGCAGAAATGCCTACTTGAATAAAGGAGCAGAAAATAACAATGGAAATGCCCATTCTTTTCCCCACCCATTTGCTCATTCTAGATCCTGGCTTGGTAGCCATGAATGCAAGAACCACAGTGATGGTTTTGGCCAACACACAAGAAACAGCCGTTGAGAAACCGATGCCTATGGCAACATGGCGAAGGAAACAAGTCACTTTTTTAGGTGGACCCATGTATAATAAAGTAGAAAGGAAGCACAGAAGGAGGGAGGTGAGAAGCGTGTAGGTGAGGGTCCTGTTGTTGGCTTTGACTATAGGAGTATTGTTGTGTTTCAGAAATGTTCCTAGTACCAGAACTGTGATCAAAGAAAATGAAAATGTTCCAGTGGTTAGGCCTATGCCCAAAGGTTCTTCATAGGACAAGAAGGTTATAACTTTGGGGATGCAGGAAATCTTGTCCTCATTTGGATAATAATCAGCTGGGCATTTAAGACAATCAACCATGTCTGAAAAAGAACAACCCATTAAACAACAATCCTTGCATGTTGTTATGCTAAGACTGTATGACTAGCCAAAGGTAACCCAGTGAGCTTATATGACAGAGTGGGGATTAGAACACAGCTCTCCCATACCCTAGTCTGAAATGCTTACCACTACACATCACTGGCTTCTGTGCTTTTGAACAGTAGCAAGCATTGAGGCCTGGATGAGTCATGCAAGTCACATGGTCCAGTGGCTCCTTAAAGACTGACAAGACTTTCAGGGTATAAACTCTGCTCCCTTCGCCAGATACTTTCAGGAGTCAAAGGGAACTTTGATTCTCAAAGTTTATACACGGAAAAGCTTGTTGGTCTTTAAGGTGCTGCTGGACTCAAATCTTGCTGTTCTGCTGTAGATCAACATGGCTACTCACTTGAAAATATCTTCATGGAAGTCATCTTTTAAAATATGTTTCAGGTTTTTCTGAAAACCTGGGGTGTAGAAAGATCTGGCTTGTCTCTCTATGGCTCCAATCCCTGCATTTAAGTATCTATAGATTTGGATATGTTGTCAATTATATACTGTTGAATATATACTGTTGATATACTGGCGATTGTACATGGTTGCATTTAATCATGTGCTTCCTGTATTTTATGGTGCTTTGAACTTAGGTTTGTTGTTGTTCCATACCTCCTACACAAAATTTCTTCATCCAAACAACTTGTTGCATCTGGAGAACCGGGCTCTAGAAGGGGGCATGAATCCTTCTGCAGGAATAAAATCTGGCTAGTCACTAAATGGCTCCTTTTTTTGCTATGACTGAGAACTCCAGTAAAACAGAGAAACTCAACCCGTCCTGAAGATACATCTTCTCTCTTAAAATATTGCCAAAACTTCAATGTAGTGGATATGCTGCCAATTTTATTGTTCTGTGTACTAATTAAATGAATACCTTATTATACTCACCTGTACGCATGCACGCACATAACTGTGTTGGCAAAAACCAACACAGTTCATTAGAAAAAGATTCCCTTGAGACTCGCCCTCCAACACAAAACTACTACTCAGCCCCAGCCTAAATGTCATATGAAAGCTAATCAGATTGCTTGTCTAGATCAACAGGGCCCAGAGGTGACCATGGCTCCAGAATATTGTTACCCCAGTTCTTTTCCCTTCTTCATAGTCCTACTCATATGGGATGGCAAACCATTTTTCAGTTATCAAAGAAAAAAGACATTGAAGCAATAGATCCAAGTTTTGAAATATATATATAGAATCCCAGTTTTGAAATATATATTGCCCTGGCTCGGACACCAATAACTTTGATAGCACTTCAGCTCTTACCTTTTTGTCCAGATACCATCCCTTCTGGACATGGCATGCAATCATAGCAGCAGGATGGCTTCCCCTCTTTCTTTTTCTTCCTATAGCCTGGATAGCAGTTGTCATTGCACACAGAAAGGGGACATGCCTAAACCATTAATGAAATAAGAGAACGTTACTCTTTGGATGAATGGCTTTGGAATCCTTAAAGTTTGGGAGAGAACTTTTAGCAAGCAATTAGATGTTGCTACTTTTGCAAGCATAATAGGTAGCATTGTTGAGTTTTTATTGTGTGATGTTGGTCTAAAGAAAAGATGACCATATTTTCAGAAGGCCACCGCTACTGATTTACATCTCATAGCAGAGATATTTATGTGGCTCTCTGATTGTGATAAGTAATGTAAAGTAATGATCGCTGGTTAAGTAACATAAAGATGATAAAGTCATTCCGCTGAAGACGATGGTAACATTAAATATATAGAGTTTCTATCACAGTCTTCAGAGAAAATGTGGTTCTTACTAATATTGGACAAAATTGTTTTAAAATGCCTGTGTGGTGTTATTTGCCTGTGTGGGGTTATTTCAGAAGGCAAGTCTGGTGCTTTATTTTCATATAGTGTTTGGATTGAGACTGGAGAGAGAGAGAGAGAGAGAGAGAGAGAGAGAGCAGGAATCTTTGTCTGTAGGCTATGGGAGTCCTGATATTTGTTATTTGTGTTAATAATTATTGTACATTTATGTATTTAATATCATTTTTTTTAAGAAATTCAAATTGAGAAAGTGATTCTCAGGAAAGAACTAGCCCTCAGCACACACCATTGCATTAAGAACTAGCACACTTCTGAAAATGTCTTTGTCCAAGTCTTACCTGGTTAAACCAGCTGTGCCATATAATGGCATCCTCATTAATGGTGAGTGATAGGTTTGAAGGATCTTGAAGCTTGAGATCCACACTTCCAACTTTCACTCTGACAAAGGACTGGTTTGGGAATGTGACCCAATTGATAACATCAAATCCTGTTATTAATTGCCTGTTTTTGTCAAAAGAAATATTGTCCCCAGCACTGTTGTTAAATGAGACTCGTCTCAGAAAGTGATGGAGCTGGATTGAAAGGGAAATTTTTTTAAGATAAACTGAATCTTTCCCACTGACTTGGAAACGTCTGCCCTTTATTTCGGGAGTCAACTGCATCTCCCATTATTTTGACAAAATGTTTGAGCATACTAACAGAAACATAAAAAAACACATTGATACTAATGGTGAGAACAATATGTTTCAGTTAGTGTCCACAAGTGGTTATGCGTTCCATTCCCAATACATCAACCTCTTAAATGAATGAGTGAAGAAGAACTCAGGGAGAATCTTTTTTTTCTGGGAGCTCATGGTGACTCTCAGCCAGACTGTCAGTTGTAGACCCTTGCAAATAAATGGGCTTTAAAGTAATTGTTTTAAATGAAATTTGCTGATTTCCCCTCCCATGTATCCCCAAGAAGTTTCCATGCCAATTGCAAATTAGATGTATTTCATTCCAACTCAGATGAGGAAGTCAGGCCAGGGTGTACAGGTGCAACAGAAGCTGCATTTGTGATTAAAAATCAAATTCAATATGCAAAAAAGAAAGTGCAATTATTCACTAATGTGATAAGATTTTTTTAATACATTTTTTGGTTTTAGAATTTGGAAAAAAGAAAAGAGGGAGGCCAAGATTGCTATGCAGAAGGAGGCAAAGGCAAAACACCTTTTGTCTCTTGCCTTGAAAACTCTGCAGTGTAGCTCTGAGTTGGCTGTGACTTAGCATTTTATACACACACATATCCCCCCACCCGATGGGAGCTGATATGGTTGTTTTTCAAACAAATGACACCAACATTGCAGGGAACCTACTGCCACTTGTTCATGAAAGAGTCTCACAAGTTTCAAGTGATTTTGACCAAGGTGTCCAGTTCTACAGGCCCCTGAACTATGCGCCCCGCCATCCTACTTGCTCCATTTTTTCCCATAGAGAAAAAATGCCATGCTTTCTCCAGGCCAGAGAAGCCAATAGCCAAACACACAAGAGCAACCACTGGCCAAGAGCCTCCAAATGCAAACAAAATCAAGAAGCCCAACTGAGCCAATAACAAACAAGAGAATCCAAGCCAAACCAACTTAAGCAAAGAGGCACTGTTGCAAGACAAACTAAACAAATGTCTAACCAGACAATCCAAGCATACCAAATTAAGCAAGGAACATGCCTGCAAGCACAATATAACCTATGGCAAACCATCATGACTGGGCAGACAGTTCTACTCCTCCCGATAACATCTGATCCAAATGCCTGGAAGAACTGCCTCCTCCCATTCCCCTTTCTTTTGCCTAGGAAACATGTTAAATGGAAGAAAACATGCCTGGGAGACTTAAAATGCCAGCCACAGATATTCCCAAATATTTCAGGAAATATTTGGGAGCCAGATACCAGTATTCTGAGATTCGTGAATAACACTTCAGATTCCTGAATATATCCCAAAAATACATATTAGGTATTTTTCATATATCTATGGATTAGGTATTTTTCATATATCTATGGACCAGAAATATCGGAATACACTTCCCTATATAACATTCACCTTAGATTAGAAGAAAGCATTAAAAGCCTGGAAAGGTGATATTCCTAGCCTTGGAATCAGGAAATTTGCCAACTAACACCCGTACAGTTACTATACGAACCAGCTGTTAGATTCAAGTCTTGAGACCATTACCTGCCACAACTGCTGATTTTGATGCTTTGTCCTCTCTCCTCCTGTTGCTGTTCTGCTTTGGGGGTTAGAGGAATACATGGCATGTAAAGCATGGGCCACAGCATAAACAGCATTGTAGATGTTGTAGCCATGGCCAGTCATCCTTTCAAAGACATGCCCGGGAAGGTTCTCCAGTCTCTCTTCTCCAGTGCAGTTCATCATATTCATCTTGCCCACAACAGAATCTGGAACAGCACAGTCAAAGGCAGATGACCAGAAGTCCCTGATAAAACCATCTTCCTTGACACCTGAAGGGTTTCTACTCCTCAGAAATTCTTGGAACCCATGCAGTTCATTGGAGTGAATTGCAACTGATAGAGCACCGTGCAAGGCTTGTATATCCCAGATACTTTTACTGGAAACAGATTTGAACTCCATCTGGGCTGGTAGAATCCACACTTTACCTTTTGGCTTTTGTGAGATGTGTTTGTTTTTTAACCAACTCAACAACCATCTCAAAACTATCACGGAACCACTATCTCCGTGTAAGACAACTACATGGGCTATGTTGCCCATGAGTGAATTGAATATTTCCAACCACCATTCCACAATTTTTTCCCAGTTCTTATTAAAAATTAAACTGGAGAAAAATTCTGTGAAAGCAAAACAGATCCCATGTTGGGAAAATACTGGATACACCATTTGCACAAACCATTCTGGATTCCCACCATTCACAGCAAAGTATCCAATCCATGTCCACTTGAAATGGAGAAGTAATTGGAGAATCCCCATGTACTGGTGAATTTCAGTTGGGACCATCTGATAGAAGGGAGGGACTTCAGTATTATCAGTCATCACTGGAGCAGAGCCATGCAAGAGCTGAAGATAGATTTTTTTAAAAAGAAAAATGAAACTATTATATGTGTATGAGAATCCCTGGTGCAGTGTAATAGATATATCTAACAATCCCATCTGTGGATACTTAAATTAAGAGACTAGAGCCATGAACTGACAAGACAGATGCCCCAGGTTTGCAGAAAAATCTAAAAAAAAATTAAAATGGAGAGTTAACCCCACCCTCCCTTAAAAAAAACAGTGCTTGCAGCTTCAAGAAAAGAAATGTTCTTTCAGGGTCCATTATGCTGGTTAATAGGCAACCACAACAGTATTTCCAACTTTCAAGGCTTGGTTTCTGTCAGTTAAAGGGAAAGGAGCAGAGCCCTTTCCAGGGCTATTTTGGCCTTCGAGGGACTTCCCTGGGCCAGGCCTCTCAGCAACCACTGGGTGACTTGAAGCATACAACTTGCATGATTTACCCAGGCCTGAAGGCTTGCTACTATTCAACAACAGGCATTGCATGAAAAACAGTGTATGTACTGGTTAGAGATTCAGACAGGGATCTGGGAGACCTAAGTTCAAATTCCCATTCTAGGACCTTGTCATGCAACGACCCACATGCTTCCTTCCTGAAGATGTTACTAGAACTGTGTGAGATTGACATGCAAAGAAGTGCATCAATGACGTATGAATAGAGCATTACTTTGTAGACGAAAGAGCATGCATGATCTTTATGCACATATGCAAATCTGTATCACCTTTTTCTGTGAATACAGCCTAAACCGCTCTTGAGGTTATATCCTTCCTTTGACCAAAGCATGGATCAAGTTGCAATCAGGGAATTTGCCTCTGCATGTTCTCTGTCTTCATGTTTATAAATAAAGCAAATACTGCAAGAAAAAAGTCTGCAGTGCTCTATCTCCTCCAAAAGGAACCTAACCAATTAATTCTTTTCAAAATGAAGGAATTGTACAATTTTTTCCACACCCACACATTTTTATTTACAAGCAAACAGTAAATTGTTGAAGATTACCTAAAATGCATCCCTCTCTGTTTCCATACTACCAAGTCACATCAGGAAGGAAAGGAACAGTGTAAACGTTGTCATATCATACGCCCATACATCATACCTGTGGAATCTTGTAGATGCCCAATGTATCTGGGATATGATGAGACAATTCTAAGTCAAGCCCCGCAATGATAGCAATGACTTTGTCTTGGATGTCACACTTGTAGTTGGGGAGAAATCTGTTCCTTGTGGAAATAAGTTGCATTGCAGCGAGGTAAGTCCACCTTGCATTCAAATAGCCATCATAGATATTGAATCCCAGCGTGAGGTTAGGCAGGAGCTGGAGATTTTCATTTATTTCCTTTATAGCAAAAACCAAGGCCAGGATGTGCTGGTAGTTCTGAGTCATTATTACACTACCCAAAAAGATTGTTATTATTTGTCACAAACATATGGTTTTACATGCACACACACAAACATATCACCTCTCCAGAGACCTACTCCAGGAAGTTCACAAATGAAAATCAGCAGTTACCCCCTTCTGAGGGCCAAGCTACAAGTGACAAATTACACTTGAACGGCAAGTGGACTGAGTGGAGGGCAAGTGAACAGGGAGAAATACACTTGCCATTCAAGTGTCATTCGTCACTTGTAGCTTGGCTCTGAGTCAACTAACTTTGATGGACTTAGGAGGGTGTAGGGTGAGGCATAGAGATCTCATGGAATTACAACTGATCTCCTGATTACAGAGTTCAGTTCCCCTGGAGAAAACAGCCGGTTTGCAAGGTGAACTCCATGGCATTATACCTCATTGAGGCCCCTGCTCTATCCAAAGCCTTCAATTCCCAGGCCCCAATCTCAAATCTCCAGGAACCCCCATTAGAAATCCCTATAAACCAGAAGGAGAATGGGCCTGATCAAAGGTTACTTTCCAATCCCAGTTCACAGGTTACCGGAATCCCATTCATGCCATTTCTTGCATAGAATCCAGTGCAGATAGGCACAGTGACAGATTGCATGGCTGAGGGCCAAGCTACACATAACGAATGACACTTGAACAGCAAGTGTATTTCTCCCTGTTCACTTGCCCTCCACTCAATCCACTTGCCGTTCAAGTGTCATTCGTCATGTGTAGCTTGGCCCTGAGACTCAGAAGCAGGGATACAGTAGGTATTAAATTTAGGACAAGGTTTTTCAGGATATCAGGTTTGCATTTCTGGCCAATTTGCATTGAATTTCAATCATGCATCTTCTATTAAAATATCCTTCTTCCGAGTGGACCGCTAAGGCCTTTTGGATTTTGGAGAGGTATGGAGGGATGTCTGGAGGATGGGAAGGAAGCTGCAGTCTTGCTTCCCTACCATACATCTATCATCCAAACTGGAATACATGTAGGGTTGCCAGCATGAGGCTGGCAACCAGTAGGAGACTCACCTGTTAGCAGGGGAACCCTTGTCGGTGATGTAATGATATTGCTGGGGGATGTGATGATATCACTTGCAATGTGATCAGAAGTGGCCTCACCATGTTGCCAGTGACATTCTAGCATTTGGCCAAAACTCTATGGTTTAGGCATAGAATTTTGACTGAATGCTACAGCAGCAGCATCGACATGCTGATGTAACTTATGGTTATGCCAAAAGTGATGTCATTGCCTTAGGACACTGCTGATCACACACACTCCCATTCCCATTTTTCTCCAACCATCCAACTAACTGGTAGGCAGGAAGGGCCAGTGGAGGCAGGAGGTCTCCCATCCTAACTAAATGATGAGTCATAAAATAAAATGAAGTGGTGAATACCATGAAAAGTTTAATAGTGAAAACAAAAAGGGAAGGATAAAAAAGAAAATCACACAATCAAAGCACTCCAAGTAGCTTCTTCTATAGGGCAAAAGAGTATATTTCATGAAGTTAAGCCATTGTTCAGAGGCTGCAAATCTGAGCATTCAGTTTCCCAGTCTTTCCAAATCCATGAGACCCCTGTGAAAGTTTTACCTCTTATGTTTCTGTAATCCATTTCAAGTACAATTCAACTGCTAAATTACATCTGGCCCCTTTGAGAAGCATCCTAGCAGAAGGGAATAGAGATTCAAGACTAGAATTTTTCTTAAATCCTGGCGATATAACTTCTATTCTAGTGAGGGAAACCGTTACCTAAATTGCTGCCTTCTAAGCCTTGCCATATAATTGGTCTACTAGTGAGGATAACCAATAGAATGGGGGCAAATAATCCTTACTTCCTATCTTCAGATAATATTCCAGCAGGTTGTCTTTCGAAGGGGTGTGGAGTTGTGAGAACCAGCGTATGAAAAAGAATGCCTCCAATGATAAGATCTCCTGGTTGGTAATATTGGTGAAGAATAGGAGGAGGGTGCCAGACCTCACATTTAACACCATGAGCCTCACTCACCATGTGAGGCAGGAGCAATAAAACCACCACCATGAAGGTTACCATCCTGAGTGCAGATCCTCCCTCTGACCTAGAGTTGCCAGCCTCTAGGAGGGGCCTGGAGATTTCCCAGAATTAAATTTTATCTCCAGAAAAACGTTGATCAGCTCCCCTGCAAAGACAGCTCCTTTGGAGGATGAATTCTGTAGCATGCCCACTGAGAACCCTCCCCAGGCTCTCCCACCACCACCAAAACCTCTAGGAATTTCCTAACCTGGAGTTGGCAACCCTACTCTGACTCTACCTGCATCTACAGCTCCCTCACTCAAGTGACCAGGAGAGCCATGGCCGCCTGACTTGAATGATTGGTCCATCTGCTGAAAGACTGGAGGCAGGAATCTAATGCATAAAGAGTCAGAAATCAAATTGATGTATCCTTGCCTATGCTTCATCTCTACCCTTGTTTTGCACTGGGAGAGGTTGTCTTTATATGCTCCTTCACTATATTTCCATATCACTTTTGTTATGGGATGCTGGAGATCCTCAAGGGATCTAGTGACTGGCAGAATAGATTAGAGCCCTTTTAGTAATTACAGGAGACTTGGTTCAAAGTTGCATACTCTCTATGGTATTGCTGATATTGTTCTAGATTATTCGTTTTCCCTTAGTTGGATAGCCATGACCCACAGTAAGGCCAGCAATTAGACCTTTCTCTGGCATCAGAGTGGGAATGCCAACATTTGGACTGTATGCACAGTACTGTTTGAGGATATAGAAGTTTTTTAAGGCTGCAATACAGGAAAAATTGCTTTGGTATCAGCATCAGGTCTTCCAACGGCCTCTATGCCCTTCAGAAGAGCATGAAGTACATAGTTTCTTTTTACAGCAATTTGTATAGTAGTTCGTAGTATGCTACATGGCTACCCCAACTAGGCATGCCAGGAACTGCACAGCAAACACAATTGCCAGGTGAATATACTGTGTTAAAGTGGCACACTCTACACTAATTCAGCCCACCCAAACAGCAGTGTAGCTGCTTAAGGCTGGGGGCCGCCTTTTGCCTCCCCGCAGGAAGAAGAGCTGACAGACAACTTCTTAGCCAATCAGAGATTAAGGAGGGGGCAGAGCCAAGAGCCTTATAAGGTGGTTCCACCCCTGCTCCCCTGCAGTTGCTTTGAGCTCGGCCCACCCACCGACCCTGCAGTAGTACAGGCTTAGCTAGTCACTGTTTACCAGGGCCAGGTAGGAATTTTTTCTCCTTTCCCCATTTTGGCTTCGGAGAAGGAAGTTTTTTGCCTACCTTCCACTTCTTGCATGAGTTATGGTAATTGGCTTATAGTGGAGCTGTAATTGTTTTTTTTTTAATTTTTATTGGAATTAGAAATATTTTGTCATTTATAACAATCAAATTACTTTAATATTCCAGTTCTAACCCCCTCCCTTCCCCCCCCCCCCGTTTGTTGACTTCCAACAGTTTTCCAACCCTTTGTCTATTCTTCCCCTACTCATTTCAACTTATTTTGTCAATTAAACATATACTTTCACACTCTTCTAAGCTAGTCTATTATAACACAGTGCTAAGTCAATTTCCCTTCACTTATCAACTAACTAATACATTCCTGGCATGTTATTCAATAGTAATAATACTGGTAATATTCTCAATATCCTGTACTCTAACTTATTCATTCTAATGTCGATATGGGACAAACAATTTATCCCCCCCCCCTATACATAACTTGAGTACTCATAAGTGATGAATACATTTATAAGTCAAACAAATTTAACTTATACTCTATATGTTACTCTTTACTTCCTCTTATATCTCTTATCTTTTTTTTTTTTTTTGAAAAAAATTTTTATTGGGTTAGAACATTATTTTTACATTTACATTCAATTTTCCCCAATTTTTTCATCTCTAACACCCTCCCTTTCCCCCCCTTTTTGTTGACTTCCAACAGCTTTCCCACCCTTTGTCCCCTTTCCCTTATTTTTATTAGCTTCCTCTATCTAAAACAAATATGTATTCTCCATTATTCTAAGCAGTACATCCTTGACTATTTTTAACATTGTATGCCCAAACTGTAAGTCTTTGTTTCCATCTTAGATAAACAATTTATCCCATTTTTCAATTTCAAATATTTCTATATATCATAAACCATATAGATCATACATTCATTTATATCAAACAATTTGACTTATTCTCTATATATTACTCATTCTATCTTTTTATAATAATTCTATATATCTCTCATCACGTAGTCAATCAATTTGACCCATCTATATCTTCAGACATTCAGTTTGGTACAAAACTTACCAAAAAGAAAGAAAATATTGTTAGTTAATCCTTATATTTAAACCTTATAGTTAATTATTTTCTCTATGTTCTGTTTATTAACCTATATATATCTATATATATATCAATCTATTAATCTGACTGCTTATTAATTCACATTTATCTCTTCTCCCCCCGGTAAAGTCTCCCCCCTCTACTTCAGTGCTTCAGTAGTTCTCAAACTGCCACAGTTTTCCTCCCACCTCCCATTTCTTCTCCAGGTATTGTTTCAGCTTCTCCCAGTCTGTGTTGAACTGCCCTGAGTCCAGATCTCTCAGTTTTCTTGTCATCTTATCCATTTCAGCCATATACAGCAATTTGTAAATCCAATCTTCAATAGTTGGCACTTCTTGTACTTTCCATTTTTGCGCATACAGAAGTCTAGCTGCTGCTGTCATATAAAATATCAACATCCTGTATTGGGCTGGAATTCCCTCCATTCCCAAGTTCAGTAGCAGGAGTTCTGGGTTCTTATTAATTTGAAATTGTAAAATTTCACTCATTTCTCTTATTATTTCCCCCCAGTACTGCCTAGCTACCTCACACGACCACCACATACGATAGAGGGAGCCCTCATGCTTCTTACATTTCCAGCATTTATTAGAAGTATTCAAATTCCCTAGCGCAATCTTCTTTGGTGTCATGTACCAACGGTAGATCATTTTGTAGATGTTCTCTTTGATATTAGTACATGTCGTTGTCTTCATTGTAGTTTTCCACAAGTATTCCCATGCCTCCATTGTTATTTCTTTATTAAAGTTTATAGCCCATTTCACCATTTGCATTTTAACTATCTCATCCTCGGTATACCATTTCAACAGTACTTGGTATACCTTGGATATTCTTTTCTTATCTTCTTTAAGAAGGGTCTGCTCTAGTTCCGAATTCTCTATTCGTATACCTCCCTTTACAGAGTCCGAATTATATAAGTCTCTGATCTGTCTATACTGGAACCAGTCGTAGTTAGGTGATAGTTCCTCTTGTGTCTTTATTCTGAGTTTGGATGCTTCAGTTTTAGTTATTTCCTTGTACGTTAAACATTGTTGTTCGTTATCAACAGCTCTCGGGTCTATCACCTCATACGGAACCACCCACAAAGGAGTTCCTTCTTGTAAATAAATTCTGTACTTCTTCCAGATTATATATAGACTTTTCCGAACAAAGTGATGCAGGAACATCGAGTTGACCTTTACTTTGTCATGCCATAAATATGCGTGCCATCCAAATATTTTTTTATATCCCTCTAGGGCTAGTAGTTTCTTGTTCTTTAATGTCATCCATTCTTTCAACCAAACTAGGCAGATTGCATCATGATAAAGTCTCAGATTGGGCAGTTGCATTCCGCCTCTTTCCTTTGCATCTTGTAAAACTTTCACTTTCACTCGAGGCTTCTTGCCTGCCCAAACAAAATCTGATATTTTCCTCTGCCATTTATCAAATTGTTTAGAGTCTCTGATGATTGGTATTGTCTGTAGCAAAAACATTACTCTTGGTAACACATTCATCTTAACTGCTGCAATCCTGCCCAACCATGACAAATTCAGTCTATTCCATTTAATCAAGTCTCTCTCTATCTGAGTCCATAGTTTTTCATAATTGTTTTTAAATAGATCTATGTTCTTTGCAGTTAATTCGATTCCCAAATATTTCACTTTACTTGTTACTTCACAATCCGTTGTTTCCATTAACAATTGTTGTTTCTGCTTAGTCATGTTTTTGCATAATATCTTTGACTTCTTTTTGTTAATGAAGAAACCTGCCAAGTCTCCAAACTCCTTGATCTTATCTATCACTCTTGGCATGTTCTCCAATGGGTCCTCTACAATTAACATTATGTCATCCGCAAATGCTCTGACCTTATATGAATAGTCCTTTATTTTTATTCCACGAATTTCCTCATCTTGACGTATTTGTATCATCAGAATCTCCAATACTAGAATGAACAACAATGGAGATAACGGGCAACCTTGTCTTGTTCCTTTACTTATCGTCAATTTCTTGGTCAATTCATCATTCACCACGATTGCTGCAGTCTGGTCTCTGTAAATTTCCTTAATTGCTCTGATGAATCTTTCTCCCAATTGTAGCTTTTCCATAGTGGCAAACATAAAGTCCCAGTTTAAATTGTCAAACGCTTTTTCAGCGTCTACAAAGAAGAAACCAACCTCTTTGTCACAACGCTTATCATAATATTCAATAGCGTTGATCACTGTCCTTAAATTGTCTCTTATTTGTCTGTCTGGCAAAAAGCCTGCTTGTTCCTCCTCTATGACTTCCGAGAGCCACCCCTTCAATCTCTCCGCCAATATCTTCGCAAAAATTTTATAGTCATTATTGAGTAACGATATAGGTCTATAATTTTTCACATTAGTCAGGTCTTGGCCCTCTTTTGGGATCAATGATATGTTCGCTTCACTCCAAGTGTCTGGAATCCTTTGATCCCTTAAAACCCCATTCATCACCTCTTTTAGGAATGGTGCCAGTTCATTAGCCATTGTCTTATAAAATTTAGCCGTAAGTCCATCTGGCCCTGGCGCCTTTCCTAGATTTGCAGATTGTATTGCCTTACTTATTTCCTCGTCAGTTACTTCACTGTTCAACTTATTTCTCCAAGCTTCCGAGATCTCTGGAAGTTTGGTTTTCTCCAAATATGACGCTATTGATTCTTTGTTTACTTCTTTTTTATTATACAGCTTAGCGTAGAATTTATAAAAGGCTCTACTAATTGTAGTCTGCTCCAAATACGTTTTGTTGTCTTCACAAATTTTATTTATTATTTTCTTTTCCCTTTTCTTCTTCAATTGCCATGCCAGATACTTTCCAGGTTTATTAGCACCCTCAAACGCTTTTTGATTCAGTCTTTTAAGATTCCACTCCAATTCTTTATTGCTCATTGCTGTTAACTGTTCTTGAAGTATTTTAATTTCCTGGTATACCTTCTTTTTCCCTGGTCTCTTTTTTAGCTGTATTTCTTTGGCTTTTATTTTCTCCTCAATCTCTTGTCTTTTCTCCTCTTTCTTCTTTCTTGCTCTACCATTTAAGTCCATTAGTATGCCCCTTACAACCGCCTTGTAAGCATCCCAAACTTTATTGGTTGGTACTTCTTTATTCACGTTGTATTGTATAAAAAACTTTGTCTCTCTTCTCAATGTTTCCATATTCTCTCTTTCCTGTAACAAGTCCTCATTTATTCTCCATGCTTTCCTTTTTCTCCTTTTTCCAAATTTCCACATAATTGGGTTGTGATCTGAGCCTACCATCGGCATTATTTCTACCTCCTTAGTCCATAGCGCTAAGTCTTTTGAGGCCCAGATCATATCAATTCTTGATAATGTAGAATGCCTTGCAGAATAGAAAGTAAACTGTCTACTTTTAGGGTATTCTCTCCTCCATACATCTTCGAGAGTCTCTTGTTGAATCAACTCAAAAAAAAGCTTTGGCAATAGTCCTCTTTTCTTTTGTGCCGTTGTAGTCTTTTTGTCTAGTTCCAAGTCTGTCACTCCATTGAAGTCTCCAGCAAGAATTATCTGGTCATATGCAAGATCGTCTAGATGCTTCCTTAAATCCTCAAAGAAGCTTTCTTTTGCACCGTTAGGTGCGTAAAGTCCGACTACCAACACTCTCTTTAAATTCCAAATGCATTCCACTGCTACAAATCTAGCTTCCACATCTCTCATAACAAATTTTGGCTGTAGCTCCTCTTTTATGTACAACACCACTCCTCTTTTTTTCTTGTTGGAGGCCGCTACAAATTCTTTGCCCAATTTTCCAGATTTTAAATATTTTACATCCTGTTTTCTAATATGGGTCTCTTGCAAACAAACAATATCACATTTTTGTTTTAGTAGCCAGTGAAAAATATTTTTCCTCTTATTCGGTGAGTTTAGTCCATTTACATTCCAAGATAATACTTTACACTCCATATTCATAGTCTTGATGGTAAATCTTTTTCATTGTCCTTAATAAATCGCTCCATCTCTCGCTCAGATCTGATGCGTTTTTTTGCCCCTCCAAACTCAAAGGACACTCCTTCCGGTAACTCCCATCTGTACCTGATTTTCATGTCCTTCAAAATCTGAATTAGCACTTTATATTTTTTCCGGTCCAATAACACTGATCTGGGCAGTTCTTTCATTATAATAATCGTCTTGCCATCAATCTCCAATGGATCTTGAAACTGTTTTGTCACAATCCTCTCTTTCATATTTCGTGTTGTAAACTGCACAATCACATCTCTTGGTAATTTCCTCTGGGTTGCAATTCTCGAATTCACATGGTATGCCACGTCTAGGATAGCCACAACTTCCTCCTCCTCCTTCCCCAGGTATTCAGCCAACACCTCAGTCATCTGTTCTTGCGCTGACTTCCCTTCCACTTCTGGCAAGCCGCGAAAACGTAGCTGCTTCTCCATGTGTTTAGTTTCTGCAACTGACATTCTCCCCTTCACCAATCTCATCTCTGTTTGTTGCGTGTCTGCTAAATTCTCCATCGCGTCTTCTACTGTTTTAACTCTCTGCTGCGTTCCTTGTAATTCACTTCGTATTGTTTCCATGCCTTTTTTCACTTCTGACAGCTCCGATTTTACTGTCTGTGTAACCTCTTTGACCTCTTTTATCAGCTCCAATTTCGTGTCCTTAAGTTCTTTAATCATATCTAAAAGTTTTTTATCCAAATTTTTATCCAGGTTTTCTATTGCCGATTGCCACTCTTTTTTTGACATCGTGGGGCTTGCTTTAGCTCGCTCCCACGAATCCGCTCTCTTCCTTAACTCCGTGGCGTAAAATTTAGCGTTTTTCTGTTTTAAATGTCCCAATCTTCTTTTAAAAATTAAATTTTAAAGAGTCCAAAATGTCGGGCGTCTTTTCTCTATGGTTTCTCTATGATTTTGTAATCCAAGATGGCCTACTTCCTCTTCCGCTGAAGCCGCGACCCTTCCCCTTTCAAAAATGGTGATTCCCTACTTCCTGCCCTCCAGCAAGGGCCGCTTCTCTCCAGCCACTCTATTGTTATTACGCACTTCCTGTCTCCCGTCTTCCCACAGCAGATCTCGCGATGGTATCTTTTTCTCACAGCTCCGAAGCCACAGGTATTCAAAACAATAATCCGATTTCTTTAATAACTTCTTTAAGCTTAGTCTCTTTTCAAATACAATTCCTGCCGAGTCTTCCCCTCCTTTTCACTAGTCTGTTGCAGTTTAAAAATCTACTTTTTTCCTTCTCTGTTTTTATCAATCTGTCCCGTATCGGAAGATAATGATCTTTACCTTCTCTTCACTTTTCTCGGGTTGTAATCGCTGTTTCGATTTTAAGTTCTCCTCTCAGCTTCTTCCCCCAATCGAAGCTTGGGTATGTAGGTCTTATGCCAGCCGAATTGGCCCCAAAACTGCCGCAGAGATTATAGCCGACCCGTCGCAAGGTGGGACCTCAAGGATCGGGAGGGGACCCGTTGTGTAGAGCCCCCCCTCGTCCGAGATCTAGCTCACCCTAGGGTCTTGAGCGTTCTTTGCCTGCTCCCCGCCTGAGAGCAGTCGGCCGCGGGCTATTTTCACCCCACCGGCCGGTTAAAACGGCAGTCCGGTCAGCTCCGCAAGTGGAGCTGCGTTAGACCTCCATGAATCCCAAACCGGAAGTCTTATATCTCTTATCTTTATAACATAAAGTCAATCAATTTGACTCATATTCTACACATTTCTAAGTATAACTATAAACACAATATACATTCGACATAAGTCAATCAATTTGACCCATGTTCTGCACATTTCTAAATACCGCTATAACCAAAAATACCTTCAGCATAAGTCAATCAATTTAACCTATATTCTATATGCTATTTCTCATTCCCCCCCTTCTTGTATTCATGAATTTTAATTCTGTTAATTCTCAATTACACCCCTATCTGCCAGCAACATAATTAATTAATTAATTTCTATTCTTATATATCACATAATAACTATTACTTAATACTATATAGAATAATCAAATAGAATAATTGCTTAGTAATTCTTCTTTAACTCTCCTCCCCCCGGTATAGTCACTTCTCTCTTCTTTTGTTTTTCTTCAATAATTTTCAAACTGCCACAGTTCTCCTCCCACCTCCCATTTTTTCACCAAATATTGTTTCAGCTTCTCCCAATCTGTGTTAAACTGTCCTGGATCAAGGTCTCTTAGTTTTCTTGTCAGTTTATCCATCTCCGCCATGTACAGCAATTTGTGAATCCAGTCCTCAATAGTAGGCACTTCTTGTACTTTCCACTTTTGCGCATACAAAAGTCTAGCCGCTGCTGTCATGTAAAAAAGCAATGTCCTATGTTGTGCTGGAATATCTTCCATTCCCAAGTTCAATAGCAGGAGTTCTGGGTTCTTATTAACTTGAAACTGTAAAATCTCACTTATTACTCTTATTATTTCCCCCCAGTACTGCCTGACCACCTCACAAGTCCACCACATATGGTACAAAGATCCTTCATGCTTTTTACATTTCCAGCATTTATTAGACGTGTTCACATTCCCTAGCGCAATTTTCTTTGGTGTCAGGTACCAACGATAGATCATTTTATAGACATTCTCTTTAATGTTAGTGCATGTCGTAATCTTCAAAGTATTTTTCCACAAGTATTCCCACGCCTCCATTGTTATTTCTTTATTAAAATTTATAGCCCACTTCACCATTTGCACCTTAACTACCTCTTCTTCAGTATACCATTTTAACAACACTTTATAGACCTTTGAAATTTCCTTTTTGTCTTCTTGTAAAATTACTTCCTCCAAGTCCGAGTTCTCCATTCTTATCCCTCCCTTGGCACAATCTGATTTATAAAGGTCTCTGAGCTGTCTATATTGAAACCAGTCATAGTTTGGAGACAACTCTTCTTGCGTCTTTATTCTTAATTCAGAAAATTCTATTCGTGTTATCTCCTTATACGTTAAACACTGTTGTTCATTATCAACAGTTCTCGGATCTATCACTTCATAAGGAACCACCCAGGAGGGAATTCCTTCTTGTAGGTAATCTCTGTACTTTTTCCATATTGTGAAGAGGCTTCTCCGAATGTAATGGTGTAGAAACATAGAGTCCGCTTTTACTTTATCATACCATAAGTATGCATGCCATCCAAATATTTTTTATATCCCTCTAAGGCCAGCAATTTGCGATTTTTAAGCATCATCCAGTCCTTCAGCCAAACCAAGCAGATTGCCTCATAGTAAAGTCTTAGGTTGGGCAGTTGCATTCCGCCTCTCTCTTTCGCGTCCTGTAACACTTTCATTTTCACTCGAGGCTTTTTGCCTGCCCAAACAAAGTCCGATATCTTTCTCTGCCATTTCTCAAACTGCTTGGAATCCCGAATAACTGGTATTGTCTGTAACAAAAACATCACTCTTGGCAGCACATTCATCTTGACTGCTGCAATTCTTCCCAACCATGACAAATTCAATCTATTCCATTTAATCAAGTCTCGCTCTATTTGAGTTCACAATTTCTCATAATTATTCTTGAATAGATCTATATTCTTTGCAGTCAGTTCAATTCCCAAGTATTTCACCTTATTTGTTACTTCACAGTCTGTTATTTCCATAAGTTGCTGTTGTTTTTGTTTAGTCATATTTTTACACAGTATCTTTGACTTCTTTTTGTTTACAAAAAAACCTGCCAAATCTCCAAATTCTGTGATTTTTTCTATTACCCTTGGCATGTTTTCAATTGGATCTTCCACAATTAACATTATATCGTCTGCAAATGCTCTGACCTTATAGGAAAAGTCTTTTATCTTTATTCCACGGATTGCATTATCTTCTCGGATCTGTATCGTCAAAATTTCCAAAACCATTATAAACAACAGTGGAGACAACGGGCAACCTTGTCTTGTACCTTTGCCTATAGTCAATTTCTTAGTCACCTCGTCATTCACCACAATTGCTGCACTCTGGTCTCTGTAGATTTCTTTTACTGCTCTGATAAATCTTTCTCCCAACTGTAGCTGTTCCATAGTGGCGAACATAAAATCCCAGTTCAAATTGTCAAATGCTTTTTCAGCGTCCACAAAGAAGAACCCAACCTCCTTATCACAACGCCTATCATAATATTCAATAGCATTTATAACTGTCCTTAAATTGTCTCTGATTTGTCTATTCGGTAAAAAACCAGCTTGTTCTTCCCCAATAACTTCGGATAGCCATCCCTTTACTCTTTCCGCTAAGATCTTCGCAAAGATCTTATAGTCATTGTTAAGTAAGGAAATAGGTCTGTAATTTTTGACGTTAGTCAAGTCCTGTCCTTCTTTAGGGATCAATGATATATTAGCTTCACTCCAAGTATCTGGAATTCTTTGGTCTCTCATAACACCATTGATCACTTCTTTTAGGAATGACACCAGTTCATTGACCATTACCTTATAAAATTTAGCTGCGAGTCCATCAGGCCCTGGCGCCTTACCCAGATTTGTTGACTGTATTGCCTTCCTTATCTCTTCCTCTGTCACTTTACTATTCAATTTATTTCTCCAATCTTCCGAGATCACTGGGAGCCTCATTTTCCCCAGATATGTCGCTATTGAATCTTTATTCGCCTCTTTTTTATTATACAATTTAGCGTAAAATTTGTAGAAGGCTCTACTAATAGCAGTCTGTTCCAGATATACTTTATTATCCTCACATATTTTATTTATTGTCTTCTTCTCCTTTCTCTTCTTCAATTGCCATGCCAAATATTTCCCAGGTTTATTTGCTCCTTCAAACGACTTTTGATTCATTCTCTTCAGATTCCATTCCAGTTCTTTATTATTCATTGCTGTCAACTGTTCTTGTAAAATTTTAATGTCTTGGTAGACTTTCTTCTTCCCTGGTCTTTTCTTTAGTAGTATTTCTTTGGCTTTTATTTTCTCTGTAATCTCCTGTCTCTTCTCCTCTTGTTTTTTCCTGGCTCTTCCGTTTAAGTCCATTAGTATGCCTCTAATTACTGCCTTATAGGTATCCCATACCTTGTTGGTTGGTACTTCTCGATTCATGTTGTATTGTATGAAGAACTTAGTTTCCCTTCTCAACATCTCCAAGTTTTCTCCCTCTTGCAACAAGTCCTCATTTATTCTCCATCCTTTCCTCTTAGTTCTTTTCCCAAACTTCCACATAATTGGATTGTGATCTGAGCCTACCATAGGCATTATTTCCACCTCTTTAGTCCATAACACTAAGTCCTTTGAGGCCCAGATCATGTCGATTCGTGATAAAGTAGAGTGTCTTGCGGAGAAAAATGTGAATTGTCTGCCCTTGGGATTCTGTATTCTCCATACATCTTCCAAAGTTTCCTGCTGCATTAATGCAAAAAAAGTTTTTGGTAGTAGTCCTCTTTTCTTTTGTGCAGTTGCTGATTTCTTGTCCTGCTCCAAATTTGTAACTCCATTGAAGTCTCCTGCAAGAATTATCTGGTCGTAAGAAAGTTCATCTAATTGCTTCCTCAAATCCTCAAAGAAGCTTTCTTTTGCTCCATTAGGTGCATAGATTCCAATCACCAGCACTTTCTTTAAATTCCATGTACATTCCACCGCTAAAAATCTGGCTTCTGGGTCCTTAAACACTAACTTTGGCTGCAGCTCCTCTCTAATATACAAGACCACTCCCCTTTTTTTCTTTTTTGTGGCCGCTGCAAAATGAGTGCCCAATTTGCTCAGTTTTAGATATTTTACATCCTGTTTTCTAATATGAGTCTCTTGTAAACAAACAATATCACATTTCTGTTTTAATAGCCAGTGAAAAGTACTTTTTCTCTTATTGGGTGAATTAAGTCTATTTACATTCCAAGATATAACCTTACATTCCATATTCATAGCCTTGTTGCTGGTAAGTCCTTTTCATTGTCCCTCATAAACTTTTCCATTTCAAATGCAGATCTGATGCGCTTTTTCACTCCTCCAAACTCAAATGCCAGTCCTTCCAGTAATTCCCATCTATACCTTATTTTCATGTCCTTCAAAATTTGGACTAAGGCTTTATATTTTTTCCGATCAAGCAACACCGATCTGGGTAACTCCTTCATAATAAACACCGTCTTGCCATCAACCTCCAATGGGTCTTGGAATTGCTTGCTCACAATCATTTCTTTCATATTTCTGGTTGTAAATTGCACAATCACGTCTCTTGGTAACTTCCTCTGGGTCGCAAATCTTGAGTTTATACGATACACCACATCTAGGATAGCCACGATTTCTTCTTCTTCCTTCCCCAGGTATCCAGCTAACACTTCAGCAACTTGCTCTTGAGCTGTCTTTCCCTCCATCTCTGGCAAACCGCGAAACCTTAGCTGCTTTTCCATATACTTGCTCTCCGCAATAGCCATTCTGCCCCTCATCGTCCTCATATCTGTCTGTTGCGTGTCTGAGAGATTCTCCATCGCCTTCTCCACTACGTTAACTTTTTGCTGTGTTGCTTCCATTCCCTTTTTCATTTCTGCCAATTCACTTTTAACTGTCTCTTTAACCTATTTGACCTCTTTCATCAGCTCCTGCTGGACCTTTAACATTTCCGAAAATCTTTTGTCTAAATTTTCCATAGCCGTCTGCCACTCTTTTTTCGACATCGTGGGGCTTGACTTGCCTCGCTCCCACGACTCTGCTCGTTTCCTTAACTCCGTGGTGTTTGGCTAAGTGTCCCTTTAATTTAATTTAATTCAAATGTCCCGGTTTCAAAAGGAAAAAAAAAGCACTTACAAAATCCAAAATGTCGGGCGTCTTTTCTCTATGGTTTTTCTATATTTTTGTAATCCAATATGGCATACTTCCTCTTCTGCTGAAGCCCATGCCCTTCCCTCTTCAAAGATGGCGATTGCCCTCTTCTTGTCTGCCTTAGGGCCGTCTCTCTCCAGCAGCTCTATCACAATTACGTACTTCCTGTTTCCCGTCTCCTCACAGCAACTCTCGCGATGGTAGAAGCTTTCTCACAGTCTATTATCTCCTCACAACCACAGGTATGAACAACAATCCTCCGATTTCTCTAATTACTTCTTTTAGCTTAGTCTTTTTACTGATCTGTTTCTTGCCGAGTCTTCCTCTACTTTTAATCAAACTGTTGCAGTTTAAAAGTCCCCTTTAATGCTTCTTTACTTTAAGTAATTCGTCCCGTTTCAAGAGATAGTGATCTTTACCTTTTCAAACGTCTTTCTGGGTTGTAATCACTGCTTCAAACTCAGGTTCTCTTTCACCTTCTTTCCTCCTGTTGATGCTTGGGCATGTAGATCTTATGCCAGCCGTCACTGGCCCCAGAACTGCCGCAGAGATATAGGCCGACCTGTCTTAGGGTGGGACCTCAAGGGACGGGGGAGAGTCCGTTGCGCAGAACCCCCCCTCGCCCGAGATCAACGCGCCCTGAGGTACTTGAGCGTTCAAAGCCTGTTCTCCGCCTGAGAACAGGGGACCGTGGGCTTGTTTGCCCCCGCCGGTCACTAAAAACAGCAGCCCGGTCAGCTCTGCTCCCAGAGCTGTGTTAGACCTCCATGGATCCCAAACAGGAAGTCCAGTGGAGCTGTAATTGGATGTCCCCTGACAGGATTAGGAGGGAGAGAAATGAGCGGGCCGGTGAGCACCCTTGGCACATCCCCATTTGGGGGGAATTGGGGTCTGTCAGGATTAGAGATGGGCACGATCGGCATTACGATAGGAAAATACCCCCAATAATGGTGTTCGCACCATCGGGACCCGGCTGATCGGTGCCATCCACGGCAACCGATCCAGCGGTCGGGAGGGGCACTTGTTCGGGGCTTGATTGGATCGATCGGTATCTGATCGTGATCCAGACACTCTGGCGCCAGGAATCAATTCCCCTGGCAATGGAGCCAGGGGAATGCCTGAGCAGTGTTTGACCTCCTTCTGTTGCCCTGGAAATGCAAATGGAAGCCCAGCTTTCCTTGATCAGCAGGGCTTCCTTCCACGGACCAGCAACACACTCACACCAGTTGGGAGAAGACGGCCAGGGGAGGGAGGGGGAAGGGGGTGTTCTGTAGCCACGGGCACTCCAAACATTTTTTGCTTTAAAAAAGGGGGGCTTTGTAGGAAGAATGGCTGTTTTTCTGTCTGTCACTCTCTGGTTTTAACCTGCTTTTAAAAACACTGTATTTTGTGGGAAAACCTCATTCACTGCTCTGTGTGTGTGTTTAAAAGGGAGTGGGTAAAAGCTGGATCCAGATGATTTTAAATGGATCCTCATGAATTCATATGATTTTTATATTGAAACAAAACAAAACAAAAAGGCTGTCATATTATAGATCATGTCCTAGTCTACAGACAGCAACAAAACAATCATGCATCCACTAATCCGTGGCACTGCCACAGCACAAAAACATGCTTAAAAAGAATGGATCCGCATGGATCCTCTTGATTTTTAAGTGGGGCCACCCAAAATCCATCACACAATCACAGACCATGTCTGTTGCCACAAATGGGACCAAAAAATTCAGCCATCCACTACTTCATGGAACCGCCACGGTGCAAAAATATGGTTCAAAAGCACGGATCCGCATGGATCCTCTAGGTTTTTACATAGGACCACCCAAAATCCACCATACAATCCCAGATCATGTCCATTGCCACAAAAGGAGCAAAAAAATCAGTTATCCACCGCTTCGTGGCACTTCCACAGTGCAAAAACATGGTCTAAAAGCATAGATTCTCATGGATCCTTGTGATTTTTATGTAGTGCCACCCAAAATCAACCATACAATACCAGATCATGTCCATTGCCACAAATAAGACCAAAAAAATCATTCATCCACCACTTTGTGGCAGCGCCACAGCGCAAAAACATGGTTCAAAAGCACAGATCCTCATGGATCCTCTTGATTTTTACATGAGGCCACACAAAATCCACCACACAAAACCAGATCATGTCCATATCCACAAATGGGACCAAAAAAAATAATTAATCTACTGCTTTGTGGCAGTGCCACAGCGCAAAAACATGGTTCAAAAGCACGGACCCTCATGGATCCTCTTGATTTTTACATGGGGCCACCCAAAATCCAGTATACTGTCCCAGATCATGTCCAATGCGACAAACAGGACCAAAAGATCTAAATATGACAGCCTTTTTGTTTTGTTTCAATGTAAAAATCATATGAATTCATGAGGATCCATGTCTCAGATTCATGTTTTTTCACCGTGACAGCGCCAAATATTTTTGGATCTGTGTTTTTTATATTTCAGTCTGTGGACCTGGCTGTGATATATGATTTGATGTTTCATTTGTGTTTTTCCTATTTAAAAAACCATAGGATCTGTGAGGATCCATGTGGATCGTGGTTTTATTTTCTTCCTGTTTAAAATATGCTTTTGGAAGACTGGCTGCTTGCTTTTAAAATGGGGTGGGGAGGAATGGAGGATTCTGTCCCTGCTTTTTTAAAAAAGCTGCAACAAAACACAATTTCCCATGCAATAACAATGTCTCCCTATTTTATTTACATTAGTTGCATAATTGTGCTGACTTTTTAAAAAAGCTGGCTGAAACTTGTTGACGGGGTGTCTCTCTCTCTATTTGGAGAGGCAGGGATGGGTTAAAAACTTTTTCCCTCCTCTGCTCTAAGTGCGTGCATGCGTGTGTGTGTGTGAAAACTTCCCCTCCCTGAGGGGAGGCGGCTCATCACTGGGTTAAACCCCTCTGCTCTAACTGTGTGGGGGGGTGCCCTCCACTTTGGCATCCCCGATCCCGGATCAGAAACGGGACTTGATCGGTGTGGATTGGTGATCTGGGGTCGTCGCCGGCGCGGATCCACGATCAGCTTGATCGGTATTTTTTTTGGATTGTGCCCACCTCTAGTCAGGATCACTGGTACTGCTTGACGGATGCCAGCTGAGAGGGCAGACTGCTGTGTGGATCCCCTAGACAAGTAAGGCCCTCCTGCTATATGGCGAGGTGCTATAGGCTCAGAGTGGGGAACCATTTGCCTGGCCAGCCAGGTCCCAGCCATGCGTGTGGATGGCTCGTGCCCAGGGCAGCAGGGCTCACCCAGACAGGTCAGGGCGGAGGTCCGAGGTGACCCCAGGGCCTGACCTGTACTGCTAGTTAGGCCCTTGCCTTGTATATAAGTTCAGTGATACGTTGTTGCCAAATAAATATGGCCCATTAGTTCCCAACCCTTGTGTCTGTCTCTTCTTTCCATCTAGGGTGGCAAAGTAAAGCTGCTGCTTGGTTCATCCCATTCTTATTGTTCACTGCCTGACTCAAGCACCAAACCAGCAGCTTTGGTTTCCCTTTTATGCTCGGGTGTAAAGCTGGAAAAGGAAACTTATAACTAATCTCTCTCCCATGGCTACGGTCAGGTCTTTAAACTGCACAGATCATTCCATTTGCTTCCTTATTGCACATCTCAGTGGACACCTTGCCTGATATTGGCAGTTGAACTGACGATAGTATCCATTGATCAGAGGATCCATCATCAACTAGGGTCACAAGCAGGTCAGGCATTTCTATTTAAGAAATATACCTAAGCAGCAAGCCAATCCATTTGAGATGAAGCAACTCTGAAGAACTAAAAGAAACCACAATGGTCAGAGAGACTCCTCCACACCTTGACATGCAGGTTGTTAGCAAGCAAGTGCTGCTGGGTGAGAAAGGCCAGTCTTGCCTTATGCATTGCAAATTTAAACATTATTGATAAAACAATAAAAGCAAATTAATAAATAAAGCTCCTTGTCCCCCTCATCCATCTGCAGAGCAGGCAGATTGCTTATCAATGCTGAGGGGAAGCATCTATCTCTATCCTTTCTCTTATTTCGGCAGCCCTACCTGCCAGCCCACAGGTACAATCAAAGTCCTTCTTTTCCTTGCAAGGCCATCCTCTTAGCAACTAACTGTCCGGGGTCAGCAGCCCAGCCCCCATACTTGCTGACAGGCAGTGGCAGGGGGCAGCCGGGAGACAGCAGTTCAACCGCTCTGTCTGGCAAACAGAGCCAGAACCTGCTTGCTCCAGGGGGAAGGGGCAAAAGGCCAAAGCCTCAGAAGGCTGGAGGGAGCAGGGAGAAGCCAGCTAGTCCCACCCCCCAGGGGGAAGAGGGGGGGCTAAGCAGGCTAGAGGAAAAGGGCCAAGACAGGGGGAATAGGGACCCAGCAACAGCCCAAACAGAGCCCGTACCTTCCAAGGAGAAGCAGCCACTACAGCCCAGAGCCACACCCTGGCTAGAGGACAGCAGCCTGGCTCAGGAGGTGCCAGGAGCCAAGCCCCTCCAGGTGGAGCTGCCACAGGCATTCTGGGGGAGGAGATGGGTAGCCCCGCCTGGCATCAATGAGCAGGCAGCCCAGAAGCTGACCAGGGCAGCTCCTCGCGAGCAAGGCCAGGCATGCTCAGCAGCACAGAAGCCGGCTGGGGCAGCTCCTCGTGAGCAAGGCCAAGGAGACCTCAGCTGGGGATGGCTCGCATTCAACCCCACCCTGCGAGCAAGGCAAGGAAGCCAAGAAGGGATTAGTGGTAGGAGGGAAACACCTGAGGGAAGGCACAGCTGGGCCAAGTCAGGAGAGGGAACAAGCCTAGAAGGAGGGCGGGGCGGGGAAAGGAAGCCCTATATAAGGTGGCTAGGAAGAGCTCTGAGGTGGTGGGTGAGAGCAAGGAGCCGAGCCGAGCCGAGCCGAGCCGAGCCGAGCCGAGCCGAGCCGAGCCGAGCCGAGCCGAGCCGAGCCGAGCCGAGCCGAGCCGAGCCGAGCCGAGCCGAGCCGAGCCGAGCCGAGCCGAGCCACAAGTGACAAAAAGCACAGATTGGACACCTGTCTGCTTCCCTCAAGTTTTGATGGGAAATGTAGGCAGCTTGGCGGAATGTTGGACAAGTGACAGTTGAAAAGTCCATTGGACAGCAGTCAGAGAGTGAAGCTGCAAGACCAGGATGCCTACATTTCCCATCAAAACTTGAGGGAAGCAGACAAGTGTCCAATCTGTGCCTTTTGTCACTTGTGGTTCTGCTCTGAGAGTGGAGGCTTGGAGGAGAGTTCTGGGAGGAGGAGATGATGGAGGATGCAGAGGGTAAGCAGGCCAGGTTGAGCAGGCCAGCGAGTGGACTGAGAGGGAGTCTGGGTGATGTATACCGCCCCTCCTTCCACAGAGCAGGGTCCTGCAGTATCCCTGGCGCCCCTCTGATGTCAGGGCCGGCCCAGCTGGGGCCCTGCCCAGTGGTGGCAGCGACAAGCCCTGACACTAACTTCCACTGCAAAAATCCTTATTGAGACAATGTAGAAGGATGCAAAGAGCTGAGCCCTTGAAGTGTATTGTTGAAGTCTTCAAATTTTAATATCACTCTTTTTCCCCAAGTATCAATACCTGTGTCAAATCTCTAGAAGGGAGACACCCCAACAAGGACCCAAACTAATGCATTCCCAAGATTATTATAAGCTGCCTATCATATAAAGAACCTCTAGTTTTCATTTTTAGCTTCATTTGCTGTTCCTTTCAGTCTGATTACCGCTTTGTGACTTACACCATTTTGGGAACACCAGGACACCCCATAGTCAAAGCCAACAACTAGAACCTCACCTGCACCCTCCTCATCACCCTTCTTTTTTGCTTCCTCTGCTCCTTTTTGTTCATTGGGCAGCCTATAAGAATTACCTGTGATGCTGGCATTCATATCTGTCAAACCTGAATTTGGGATAAGGAAATGGATGAGGAAAAGACTGGCAAATCGTATTGTCCTTTCTTGCGCCTTTATTCAAATGTCTATTTGAACTCTCTGGCTAACTACTTTCCTCCATTCCAGATAAGGACATGAAATCATGGAATGGGAAAATAATATTACAATATAATGAGGGTTCAGCTACCATGCTTTATAATGTCTTGGGTTACATGGGTTTCCAAGTTTTTGTCAGCTTCACTGTGGCTTTTTTTGCTAGGAAGTTACCTGACAGTTTCAATGAAGCCAAGTTCATCACTGTTAGAATGGTGATTTCTGCGGTGTTTGAGTGTGCTTTGTTCCTACCTACCTGAATATCAAAGGGAAATGCATGGTGGCTGTGGAGATCTTCTCTTGGAACACTGGTTTTCATTTTTTCCAAAATGCTACATTATTTTTTTACAGTCTGAGCTGAAAAACAGGAAGCAGTTAATAAGGGGAGAAATGTTTTAAAAAAATGTGCTTGTCTCTGTATCATTATAAATTCTCCTCAGAAATGCCAATGTTGCAGAAGTATAATTACACCCCAGAAAATTATAGTTCCTAAAGTTCTTTCTGGAGTGCCATCATCATTAAAACTGATTTAAACTTACATCATTTTGTTGTAAAATAAACTTGCTCATCCTTAAGACTTTGCAATGGAAGATTCCCCCAAACTACTGGGTTGGAAACTGAAGGGCAATTTGACAATCACTAATACTCCTGAAGGGCCAGTCTGAGAATGGAAGTGAAGTGTTGTGTGCCTGGGCTTCTGTCATGTCTGCAGGAGGGAAATGATCAGTAGCGGAGGCAGCAACGGTTGCAAGAACTACGTTCATTGGACAACTAACTGAACAGGCCAGAGCTAGACCTCTACAATTCTAACCCTTTTCCAGCTCTGGTCACAAGACCTGGGCCTCTTCTTCCTGGAGGGCTTCTAGGAGTTATCCTTAACACAATAGTACCAATATACCACAGCCTTAACTCCTGCCACTTAAGCCTAGTTCTTTCCATGGATACTTTGGACCAGTCATATATTCTCAGCCTAATCTACCTCACAGAGCTGTTGTGAGGATAAAATGGGAGGAGAGGAGAACAATGTAAGGCAATTTGTAACTAGGGAGAAAGGCAGGGTATAAATGAAGCAAATAGAATAAAACCTTTGGCTCAGCCATGCCACTCAAGCAGTACATAGGGACTCATATAGGGTAGTGTTCTGCCATACTAAACTAAGAGAAAAGCAAATGTCAAAGCCAAGGGTACTTGACAGCCAAGGTTATTTTCTTTAACTATAAAGAGTTAGGGTTGCCAGGTCTCCTGGGCTCACCAGCGGGCATGGGGGAGGCCATTACTTACTGTTCCTTCTTTCTCTTAAGCAGTCACTTCGAGTATGCGCACTCCCAGTATCTGCTTGATGACATCACTTCTGCAAGTGACGTTGTCACGCTGGCTGCAGGAGTGTTTCTGCACTTTGCCCCAAGCAAAGCTCAGGAGCATTCCTTTGGCCAGCACAATGACATCACTTCCAGAAGTGACATTGTCACACCCGGCAAGAGTGCACATGCCACCCTTTTGCCTGGGGTACCTTCCTATGGCAGGCGATAGCCTGCCAGTTCCCAGTGATTGGTGGGCAAGGGGGCAAACTGCCAGGAGTTTGCCTGCCTCTGGCGGGCACCTGTGAACACTTTAAGGAGTGAATCAATTATATAAGGCAAGTTTGAATTGGGAATGTCCTGACACAGATTTTTCAGCTCAGTGACAAGGCCCTACACTGCCCAGCTAACAAAGTCCATTACACTACACACTTCTCTCTGACTTATAGTTTAGCAGAAGGGAGGGAGCAAGAAAAACCTCTTAGTCAGCGGTATTTGGCCCGGGGATCTCCAAAGATTCCACAAAGATTGGCCATTGGTTTCCACAAAGATTGATCATTTGAATGGTTCAACATAGTGACATTCATTTTTTGGAAATTTACACATACTAGCTAAACACGTAGATGGCAGTCTCCCTTTACTTCCCAGATTAAAAATGTAGGTTATTGCTGGCCAGAGGGTGAGAAAAATGAGAAAACTATCAGGAGGAGAATTTTAGTTACCTCCATATGCATTGTTCAGTTGCACATTTGGATGTTTCAAACAAAAAGCACCCACTGCTCTTATCATAGAAACATTTGAACCTATCTGATCTGCATTGACTCAGCTGCCTAGACTTCTTTGGTGGATTACTGAACAAACTTGGCTGAAGTCAGTGTTTACTTGAATGTTCTTGCCATTTTGTGCCAACTTCCAGAAATGTGTCCCCAAAGAACCAACTCAGACAGGGCCCTGCAATTAGGGGAAATTGTCACAGTTCCAATACACACAATTAGAGCTCTGAGGAAAAAACTTGCCATAAACTTTGCAAAGTAGCTGATTATTACATAGGATGGTGCTGGAAGCAAAGATACTCTTGGAAGTAAGTTCCAGACACAGGGGATTCTCCCTCCTTCCCTCACAGAAAGAGAGAGAGAGAAAACAGTTTAACAACATCAACAAGCAAATGGTAGCAAAAAGCAAAGACAAAAATATCCAGGGAAAGCTGGACAATGCAAAAAAAAATCTTGCTCATTTCTTCTGGTTCAGCGTGATCTCTCAAGCTACAGTTTTGTACGCACAGCTGTACATGAAAAGATGAGACTGGGGTTTCAATTGTCTTTGACTCTTTCCTTTACTATTTATTTGTTATTGTGAACATAGAAAAGAAAGCAGAAGAAAGACAATTATAACAACCCTGTTGGGTTTGCATTCACATTATAAATAGGGTTTACAACTCCAGGTTGGGCAATTCCTGGAGATTTGGGGGCAGAAACTGAGGAGGGCAGTTTGGGGAGAAGACAGAGCTCAATGAGGATGCCATAGTGTCTGCCCTCCAAAGCTGCCTTTTTCTCCAGGGGAACTGATCTCTGTACTCTGGAGATCAGTTGGAATTCTGGGAGAATTCCAGGCCCCCCCTGGAGGTCGGCAAACCTAATTATAAAGCAAAAACTACTGTGAGAAGATTGCAAAAATTCCTCCAGTCTCTAGCTTTGGGCCAATGTCCCAGTTCTCTCCTTAGCCTTGAACTCACTAGACAGTCTTAGTAAAGCAACTAATTTTTTTAATTCAGTCCTTCTCCACTGCAATAGGAGAAAAAACATTACTTGTCTACTATATCTATTTCTGTCATCTATACTACTATATTTTATCCTTGGAGTACCTTGACCCATTTGTATTATAGTCTTGCTAAAACAACCGCACATTTGCCCAGGTTACTGATTGCTGGCATGGTAGCATTACACCTACCTAGGCCAATGTACAAAGGAAGTACATTAAAATGTCAACTGGCAGATGTGAAACACTTTCACAAGTTAGCACTTTGTGGATGTTCAGTGTCAAACTGTTTCATACATGAGAGGTGGTAATCAGCCCAAATGAATACTCAAAGAGTCATTAAACCGCACTAACTCTCCACAACAAATCATGGTCATGGCCAGATAGGTTAACATACAAGTATGGTCAATGCTTTGAAAACATATGGAGTCCATCTATAACTGGAGAAAATTGAAGTCAATTGTAGTAGGTCTATAGGTGATGAGCCCTATAATGTCTCCTAACCATCCCTTCTTCTCAGACAAGGCAAGTTGCCTCAGTTTTTCTGTGGCTGTTCCCACCCCTAACCCCCCTCACATTATGGAACAGTCTCCCTGAAGAATTATACCAATCCCTAATCTTCTTGGCCTTCAGAAAAGCCTCTAAGGGCCAAGCTACAAGTGACGAATGACACTTGAACAGCAAGTGGATTGAGTGGAGGACAAGTGAACAGGGATAAATACACTTGCCGTTCAAGTGTCATTCGTCACTTGTAGCTTGGCCCTCAGACTTGGCTATTCCAGTGGGTCTTTTACTGACACTAGATTGGATCCAGCCAGCTTTTTCACATCTTCCCAGTCCTCCTCCTTACTACAGCCCCCCACCCCGTTTCAAAACCCTTTTGTCCACACAGGTCACTTGCATAGTCTTTTTATTAACCAAATGGCTCCCTTTCCCCCATTCCTCACCACTGGAAAAGCTGATAAAGACCCAACGCAGTTACAGGATAATATTCCCTATTTGGGATTTTAGTCATCAAATGTGTACATTTTGGGCTTATGCAGGCGTGTTGTTTCTAACGGATTTGTTCTGGCTGAGTTTTAGTTTTATCTATACTCAACTATTGATTTGTCACTATTTTTAATTCTCTGTTAGGTGTTGTGAACTTGTGCTGGAAGAACAGGATGCAAATGCAGGACACATTAATACATCACCACATCAGTGGGGATAATGGGAAGTGGGGAGAGGCAAGATGAAAAGAGGCTATTCCAACTTCACTGAATGATATCCATACTGCAGTGGGAAACATTATTATGTACTTCTCTTTATAAAACAAATGCAAATGGAATAAGAATAAGAAGCACCTTCAGCCCTGCAAAATTATGTCACACTATTCACTTCAGCTGACACAAGCTCAGTTAGAACAATTAGCACTAAATTACTCATGGATTCAAATTCCCACTTCATCTATAATAAGGTTGCAATTAAAAGGCAATGGAAACCATTTGTTAGCACCTATCAAAACCATTTGTTAATACCCATCATTTTGAATATCCTGATCTGTTTTCTCCAGGCTAGCCCGGTCTTGTCAGACCTTGGAAACTAAGCAGGGTTGGTCCCGGTTAGTACTTGGATGGTAGCTATCCTGCCATCTAGGTTGCTATACAGAGGTGGGCAATGGCAAACCTCCTCTGAATGTGTTTTGCCTTGAAAATCCTATGGGGTCACCCTAAGTCATCTGCAAATTGACAATAGCTTACACACATGTGCACACACACACGTATAGCTATGAGTATAACACGATGGTTTGCCAGATGTTAAAGAGTAGTCATGTTGGTCTGCACTCTGGCATCTTCAGACCACTGTCAGAAGAAGGTAGCTATGATTCTCGAAAGCTTACACTGTGAAAATCCTGTTAATCTCTAAAGTGCCATAGGACTCAAATCCATAAGTTAAAGGGGTAACTAAACCAGGTTAAGAGATATTGAATCAGACTTCATGAGTTGGTCTGTGATACCGTTTCCCTGCCTGTCTAGAAACTACGCTGTATAAGATATAATGTTTATAATTTTAAAAAGCTTTATCTTATTTATCAGTTATATCAATCAGCACTCATTTCCTTACAATATACCAGGTTTATAGTTTACATTCAGCCACAACCATCTTCACTGTGAGAAGGCAATAAAGTTTATACCCAATGAAACAGAAAAACTCTCTTTTTTATTTCTGTACGAAAGCCTGAATTTACAGATGGGATTGAATTCTTTGGCTATCTGTTTCATAGTACAATCTGAAAGGCACTGACATGGAAGTAAGTCCCATTGAATAAAATGGAACTTACTTATAAGTAGACCTGCATAGGATTGCTTCTATAGGATGAAATTTTTAAAATGGCACACAGCCACTGCTTTATCATATCACAATAATCCAATTTTGATTTACTGTCAATGACCTGTGGGTGACACTTGATGAGTTAGTTACACTCAACTGAGTTGGCTTGAACATAGCAGCCCACGGGGCCACTTTCTTCAAAGGAGTAATTATTAGTTATTTTCTCACTTGTGCGGTCAAAGACAACTGTGCTAGGGAAGTGATTATCATGACTGACAAAATTACTGTTTTCCTCCAAGCCAATAGATTTCCAGAAACCACTACTGAAATCATCAACCTATGTATCTGAAACAGGCAATAAAACCCCCCCACATGTTCATTAGCACAGCATTGAAGGATGCGCAGGGCTCTGCCTGTCTTCTTGTTTGATGATTTCACTTCCTTTCAGGTATTTGCTTACAATTTTTAACATTGCCCTGCCAGAGGGGGGACTGGTGGAGTGGATAAGGGAAGGGGCAAATGCTGCCTTGAGAGAGGGAGTTGTGCTACCCTTGCTCAAGGAGGCAGTGATCAGGCATGTTCTGGAAAAAAGCCCTCCCTGACCCATACAATGTTGGAAAACTTATAGTCATTCTCCAATTTTGGGCAAGGTGGTAGAGTGGGTGGTTGCTTATCAACTCCAAGGTCTCTTGGAACAGCCTGAGTTTCTGGACCCATTTCAAGCTGGCTTCAGACCAGGGTTTTGAACAGAGACTGTTACAATCGCCTTGTTTGATGACCACTACTGAGAACTAGACAAATGAAATCTATCTGACCCTACTAATTCTGCTGGATCTCTCACTGGCCTTTGATGCTATCAACCATAGTATCCTACTGAGCCCGTTCTCAGTGTTGGGACCAAAGAGCACTATGTTACGGTGGTTCAAGTCATATCTGTGGGGTCAGTCTCAGAAAGTGATACTAGGGGAATCCTGCTCTACCCTACAGTCATTAACTTATAGAGTCCTATGGGGCTTGATTTTCCCCCCATTTTATTTAATACTTACATGAAGCCACTGAGGAGGTTTTGGCTGCAGATAATACCCAACTCGACCTTTCTTTTCCGTCTAATTCTGAGGATGCTCTTGATGTTCTGAACCAGTGCTTGAAATCAGTAACCAGCTGGATGAGGGCAAACCAGTTGAATCTTAATCCAGACAAAACAGGGGTTATCTAGTAGAAAGACTGACCAGGGAATTGTGATCTTTCCTGTCTGGATGGGGTTACACTCCCACTGAAAAGTCAGGTTCACAGCTTAGGAGTACTGCTTGACACAGCGGTCATCTTAGAAAGCCAGGTGGCTGTGGTAGCTCAGAGTTTGTTTGCACACCTTCAGCTGGTGCATCAGCTATTTCTGTTCCTGGTTCGATCAGATCTAGCCACAAGAGTCCATGCCACAGTTACATCTAGACAGGGTTACTGCAATGTGCTGTACTTGGGGCTATGCTTGAAGAATGTTTAGAAGCTGCAGCTAGTGCAGAACTGGTCCAGGCCAACACGTGAACCTGATACAACAGTAATTACACTGGCTACTGAACCATTCTCTTTTTTAAAAAAAAATTTATTTTATTCATAGAGTTAAAAGCCCAATAAAAGGGCAAAGAAATTAAAAAAAATGATAAAAGGCATATAGATAAAAAAATAAACAAAGATTGAAAATAACAGATAACAATAATACATATTTCATTTACCATTTTTCTCTACCACACCAATCATACTTTAAATTTTGATCTCTCCAAAACTTCCTTTTCCGGTACTGCCCTCTTTCCATTTATTTTTCCCCAAATTTGTCTTCTTAAAAATCAAAACAACAAATCATCAAATCATTTTTCCTTGTTTCACGCAGAAAGTCAATAAAGGGTTTCCAGTTAGCCATAAAAATAGACAATGTTTTATCTCTAATCAAAGCTGTAAGTTTACTCATCTCCCTAGCTCCATCATTTTCATAATCAATTGAAGGCAATTCTGTACTTTTCCATTTTTGCGCATACAAAAGCCTAGCTGCCGTAGTCATAAAAATAAAATACCATGTTGATTTTCCAACTGTTTGTCCATTAGTCCCAACAAAAAGGCTTCTGGTTTAAACTGTATAGTGATCTTCAACATTTTTTGTATTATCATATGAATTTGGGACCGACATTTTTTAGCTTTACGGCAAGTCCACCAAAGATGATAAAATGTTCCTTCTTGTTTCTCACATTTCCAACATTTGTTCGACATACCTTTACTCATTTTTGCTAATTTATCAGGAGACATATCCCACCAACTGAACCATTCCCAATCCCAATTCAAGGTGTTGGTTTTGTCCTTTAAAGACCTACATGGCTTGAGACTAGACAGTATGAAGGAATGAATTCTCCCATACATTCTTTCCCAGGAGTTAAGATCACAGGGAGAGGCTCTCCTGAGTCCTGACTGTCCCATCAACAAAAGGAACATGTTTGGTGGGTACACAAGAAAGGGCTTTACAGTGCCAGCCACATATGGAATACTCTCCCAGGGAGGTTGCCTGCCCCCCTCACTCTCGATTTGTAGGCGGCAGCTGAAGATGGTTTTATTTAGGTTTTCATTGATTCATCTTTCTTTATTGCTAGTTTTAAATTGTGATTTTAAATTGTGTTTTAATGTTTTTTATGGTTACTGCATTATTTTCATTGTTCTATAAGGTACAAGGGGTCTGATAAATGTGTGGGTTTTTTAAATAATAAAATTAAAAATAAATGGAATAAACATAGACCACATCCCAAACTACAGCATATTCATCCTGACGTGAGAAAGGCAGGGTGGACACAGAGCTTACAGACAATGACAAAAAACAGATGATAAGAGTTGGAATTATTGTATTTACTTAGATATCTATATCATGCTTCTCTCCCCAGCGGAGACCCAAAGTGGCCTGCATCATTCTCCCCTCTCCATTCTGTCTTCACAGTAGCCACATGAGGTAAGTTAGGCTGACTGAGAATGACTGGCCAAAGGACACGCAGCAAACTTCTATGGCAGTCTTCCAGATCCTATGACACTCTAGTCAGTATGCCATGCTTGCTTTCAGCTTATCTATGAGGCAGAGACATTGATGCTGAGTGACATTAACTTGAAGGTCAAGCTGTACTTCAGGTTGCCAACAGAGTCATCTGCTGTTCAAGAACCATAAAACTGAGGCTAGCCAGATAACACTGTGATGGAGACATGACAATCTACACCTGAAGAGGAAGAGTTGTCGTTGAAATGGTGCTGGTTCTAATTCTACTGTTGCTCGTTCTACTGGTGCATCACATTGTAGGCAAGACTCATTCTGTTAACTGCACAGTATGCAATGATCCCCTTCCTATTCCTCATGAATTTTATCAACCAGGCAACCTTGTCATTGGTGGGGCTGCCTCACAGGTCTTCTTCATTCCCAGCACTCTCTCTTTCATGGAACAGCCCACAAAGACAATTGATGAACCTGTGTAAGAAATTCTGTTGTTTCTCTTTCTTTCTATTAGATGTTCAGATCATAATAACTGATAACAGATCATGAAAAAGAGTGCCATTACTGTTGATTTATTTTTCACTACTGTTTGGTGCAATCTACAGAGATGTTCTACAAATGCTCCAACGGAAACTGAGCAGCACTCAGTGGATGGCACCCTTAGTTTTCACCGCATTATTCCTGTTCTTTTAACAATTCTTCTGTCATGTTTGGCTCCATCTATCCCACTATGAATCTTCATCCAGTTCATTTTTATATGTTTCTTTTGTTTTAGATCTTATAAATACCTAAACGTTTTATTCTCAACACGAGCCACCACAGACACTGAATCTCCAGCAAGTGTGATACTTTTTCAACCACAGCTTTGCCCCTTCTTTAGAGTTTCCAAGGTGCATTTAAAATAATGCATGAATCGTTCTTGTTTGCTGGTGCTTTTTAAGTGCAGATAAATTTGCAGGATCCTGTAAGGCTTACTGGGGTACTTTTCATTTGTAGTAAGTTCCCTGAATTCATCGTTATATTAAAAGCCCCTCTAGCACTTTTATGTAGATCCAGTTTTAGGCATATAAAATAGCCCATGCACAGTTGTTCATATTAAATTCTTTATGATTATAAAAGCACTTTCTGTTGCTTTGTTACTTTCATTGCAGTTCAGTGATAAAGAAATACCAGCATATCTTAGCCCAGGCATTTGCCATAAATGAGATCAACGAGAATCCCAGTATCTTACCCAACATCACTTTGGGTTTACACATTCTCAACAGCTACTATGTTACAAGGATGACCTATAAGGCTATGCTGAGTCTGCTTTCCACACCACAGAAGTTTGTTCCCAACTTCAAGTGTGATGTCCAGAAAAATCTTATAGCTGTCATTGGAGGATTGTTCTCCGAAACCTCTGCAAATATGGCCACCATTTTATCCATCTACAAGACTCCACAGGTATGCTGGACACATGGAAATTCAGCTTTGGTACATATCCAAAGATTCCTTTATAAATCATCTGAAAATAATGACATCTTTGTTTTCAGCTGTCTTTTGGATCTTTTTCCTCCATGCATGGAGAACAAATGGTATTATCTTCCTTATACCAGATGGTCCCAAATGAAACCTATCAGTACAGGGGGGTTATCCGGTTACTTCTCCATTTTGCATGGACATGGATTGGCCTTGTTGCTGTGGATGATGACAATGGAGACAGGTTTTTGCAGACCATGCTGCCCATGCTTTCTCAGAATGGCATCTGTTATGCCTTCACACTAAGAACACCCAAACGCACCTATGTGAATGAGGCAACAGAAGTACTTTTAAAAACTATACAAAAATATCCAGTTTTCTTTAAGAGCAAAGCCAATGTATATTTTGTGTATGGAGAATATGGCATGCTCAATCTGAGACTGATGCTCTTACTAGCATCCTTGTTATCATTGCCACGTGTGAGTAAAGTGTGGATTTTGACATCCCACTGGGATTTTGAGTTAGGTTCTTTTGAAAGTTTGACAGAAATAGAAATTTTCCATGGTGCCCTATCCTTTACAGTTCACTCCAATCAGCCACCAGGATTCCAAAGATTCCTTCAGGAGATAAGACCTTTCTGGGCAAAAGCAGATGGCTTTATCCAAAACTTCTGGGAACAGGCATTCAACTGTCAATTAAAAATGCCCAGTGAGCAAGAGAAAAGTAATAAAATCTGCACTGGGGAGGAGAAGCTGGAAAGCCTTCCTGGAGTGCTGTTTGAAATGAGCATGACTGGCCACAGCTACAATGTCTATAATGCTGCCTATGCTGTGGCACATGCTTTGCATGCCATGCACAAATTCAGATCTAAATCCAAAACACTAGGAGAAGGACAGAGGCTGGGGTTGTTGAATATTCAGCCATGGCAGGTAATTTGTACCACCAAAATGATATTCTAGTTTTCTAAAACAGATAAGTTTATCATCAATAGATGAATAGGATTCTGTCCTTTAACTAATCCTAAAACAACTTTGTCAAAATGATGGTCATTCAAATGTCAGAGTGCCTTTGATTAAGTACTACAAACCACAGGATACAATGATGGCTAGTTTGTCATTTACCACTCTTCCACCTGCAAAAAAAAAAAAGGGTAAATACCAACAGAGTGCTTGCAGGAAACAATATAGCATTTGATCAACCAATCAATTGATTGAATTAAGAAAGCTGCTTTTCAATAAACTAATGCGATGATAAAACCACCTTCTTATCGACATCAAAAACATGAGTCAGTGTCAAACCAAATCTAAATCTTCAGTCTAAAACTATCCAAGGTTTCCAAAAACCTAATTCTTGCATCAGTGGAAGTGTCTTCAAAGCTCTCACCCAAGGTCTGAATACCATACAGATTTCATAATAAGAGATTTAATAATTCAGGAGGAAAAGCAAAAAAAACCAGGGTCTGTTCTGCTATAATATATTTCATACTATCAGGTAAAAGTAACAAACTATCCAAACTCAGAGTGCGTGGAGAAATATGTGGGATAAGAGGCTCCCTCACATACCACAGACTAAGACCAAAAGGATTTTAAAAACAATTGACGGGACTTTGAACCATCAAGTATAATGTCAAACAAGAATACTTCTGATCTAGGTAAGCGTGAAGACTTTCAACCTTGTAGTCTTACTTTGTTTCATTTATTCGTTAAAAACAGATTCATCGTTGTCTGAAGAGCATCTTGTTCAACAACAGCGCAGGAGACACCTTGTGTTTTGATGAAAACAGAGTATTAATTTCAGATTTTGATGTTACAAACTTCATAACTTTCCCAAATGGCTCTTTCATCAGAGTAAATGTTGGAAGAATGAGTCCTCACGCTCCTGCAGGAAAAGAGTTAAGCATTAATGATGATCAAGTAGTGTGGCACAGAACCTTTAACCAGGTGAGGTGAGACATAATGGCAGATGCTCGAGTTGAAAAAAGTTCCATTTTATCAGTTTCAGTTTGCCCTGACTTTTATGTTGCAGTAATGCTGGGGTAGCATTTTCCGCTGATGTTCTCCTTCAATGCTCTATAAAAAAGCAAGAATTTTGACATATGTTTATTAAAAATGTTAATCCATCTTTCTCCCCAACAGGATCTTTTCTAAAAAGAAAATCTTTCAGCCATTTCATCATTTAGTTATGACTCCATTTAGTTATGTAACTTAGAGCCAAGCTAGAAGTGATGCCTGACACAGGTTGGACACTTGTCAGCTTCCCTCAAATTTTGATGGGAACTGTAGCTTGGCTCTCCATTTAATTGAAGTTTACAGAGCGGCAGTCTATGGGAGGGAGAACATGCGGCCAGGAGGGGAGTGCAGGTGTCGAGCTCTTGCCGGGTGCCCCCCTTCCCCTCTGCTGGGTGTGTATGTGTGGGGGGGGGAGTTCTGTAAACTTCAATTAAATAGCGAGCCAAGCTCGTAAGACCAGGATGCCTACATTTCCCATCAAAACTTGAGGGAAACTGATAAGTGTCCACCCTGTGTCAGGCTGTCACTTATAGCTTGGCTCTCATTTGACACCATCTCAATGCATTCTAGCTTATACTAATATGTTCTGGGCATGAGGGCAGAAAAGCACTATGTTGATCACTAACCACATCTGAGTATCTGTCACATGTTAATCCTTCTCTTTTTTGGCAATATTATGACAAAGTACTAACATCTAGCTCTTTATCAAATGCAAACAATTGCACAACATTGCTGAGCAATAGGATTCATGGCATGTTTATGTCAGGTTTGCAATACTGTGTGATATCATGGTTGGAGCCAGTGTGGTATAGTGGTTAGTATGTTGAACTATGATCTTGGAGACCCAGGTTCAACTCTCCACTGTGCCATGATGCTCACAGGAGGATTTTTGGCAGTCACTCTCTTACAACCTCACTTACTTCACACAGTTGTTGCAAGGATAAAATGGAGACAGGAAAACCATGTACAATGCCTTAGAGCAATAGCAGGATAAAGTTTCTATATATAACCCAGCATAAAACCCGAGCATTATTATTATGCAATAAGCGGCAGCTCAGTAACTACAGTGGGCTAATATATGAAGAACAGAACCAGAAATCCATCGATTAGGGGAAAGAACTTAGAGAATATTTAATTATATGGAAGCCCCTTATAGACTTTTTGCATGATATAGAACATGATGAACTAATGACTTGTGCTTTTGAAAATTAATGAGAGCGAAGGAACGTGTAGATGGAAAGGAGAAATATGTACTAATGGTAATGTTAGACTTGGCGTAGAATATGTACTGTTGATTGATCTCTTCAAATGGAAAATTGGTATATATTCCTACTATTCCTTTTCCCCCTTCTTCTCTTTTTCTTTTCTTGTTCTTTTTCTTTCATTAAAATTATGTTTAAAAACTTTAATAAAAGTTTATTTTAAAAAGAACCAGAAATGAAAGTCCCCCCTGTCATTAGCTGTTATCCAGGACTAACATTTGAAGGGAGGGGGGCTCATATCATATCTCCCACAGAAAGAGTTCTAAAGGCTGGGTGCTATCTCTAAAAAGGCCATTTTTCACAAACTCGCTTACAACGCTTCTGCTGGTACTTCCTGCATTTCATGACCACTTGACCCTACTGTTTATTTTTTATACCCTCCATAAAATAACAGCATAGTGAGGTTCTCCCATTGCATCTGAAGAAGTAGTCTCTACTAGTACACAAAAATGTGCTGGAATAACATTTTATTTTGAAAAATTTTTATTAGGTGAGAATATTAATACATAAAGCTTTCAAATAACATCTCAATATCATTTCCCCCCACCCTTTCCCTCCCCCCTTTTTCAGGACTTCCAACAGCTTTCCAACCCTATATCTTAATCTATTCCTAATCTATCCCCTTTTTCTATAACTCATTATATCATGTTTACATTCTACTTTGTTAAGCTAAGCTCTATCTGTTAGCTTCAGATCTATTATTATTAACTTAAAATCTGTTATCTATTACTATCTGTTAACTTCAGATATATTTAAATTTAAGCTAACAAAGTCAGAGATCTTCTGCTGGAATAACATTTTATTACTCTTTAAAGTACTAAAGATTCATGTTTGGTTTTGCTGCAATTCACTAACGCAGCTTACCCTGTGACACTATCACCAAGACTCTCACAAAGACCTACTCCGGGATGCAAACACAGTGGATCTCTGCCTCACTGCTATTGTCCATACCTAAGAATTTCCTAATTTGTTTTTTACATTTTTGGACAGTTTTTGTGAATATGTCATTCCTAATGAAGCACTTTTGTTACACTGTTCTTACCACACAAAATCTGTCAGGTCATCATTCTATGAGAATAGCAGCCAACCTCTGTACACCAGATATTTTCACAACACTGTTTCTTGGTGTTAATCACCCTTCTTGTTTATGGACAGGTGCTGCCCCTTTCTGTGTGCAATGCCCCCTGCCGTCCTGGCTTCAGCAAGAAAAAGAAGGAGGGAGAGCCATTTTGCTGCTATGACTGTGTCCCATGTCCAGAAGGAATGATTTCTGAGCAGAAGGGTAGGAGACATAAATGACAAAAATATCAAGCATATTCCATAACAGATAATATTCAGCAAAACAAAGATACTGATGTCTCACATGTTCGTTGCAATGAAGAGACTTGAGAAAACATGCCACATCAGTTAATAAAATTCCCAAGCGTGGCTCCCCCTTGTATCCATCCTTAGTCAAAGCAGATCAAGTAGTTGAAAAATGACAGTATTTTCTTTAAATGGTATTATATTTTCTTTAAATGGTACAATTGTGTTGATACCATTATTCAAAGTTACCCACAGCCACTCCTTCGTAACTGAAAAGCAACACTTGCTGTGGTTTGGTCTACATAAAGTCCCCCCCCCCCCCACACACACACACCTTTTCACACAAAAATTTAAATATATATTTTGTTAGCATATTTTTATCCCAGTTTCTCAAAAGAGCTCAGATCAGTGCACGTTTGTTCTGCCCCTCCCTCATTGTTTTTATTTTAACAGCTTTGTGAGGTGTGTTAGACTGACAGAGAGATTGACCCCAAATCACCCAGTGACCTTCACAGCAGAGTGGAATCAGAACTTTCCCCAGTCCCATTCCAACCACTGGAAGATAGTTGGCAAAACTTCCTTACATGGCAGCATGGCACCAAAATCTCATTAGATCACCTTTCTATTTGTTGTAATAATTCTTAGCTTAGATGATATTTCCTACTGTTCATTATGTAGCGCACACATTTCCTAGAAGAACTTTGTAGTGTAGGTCAGTTTTTTTATTCATGTATGAAAATGGGGGAGGGCTGAGGTAAGAGACGGTGGCTTCAGACTAATGAGTTGGTGGGTACAGCATCATCTGCCTCAGGAGCTTTTACCAGTTTGTATATGATATTTCTTTGTTAGTTGTCTTGAGTTTCTCTTTTGAAGAAGAAAGGTGGGATAGAAGAATAATAAATAATAAATATTGGTCAATGTTTTGAACTTTAAAAAACTCTTCTTTTTTCAGATATGGATGCTTGTATCAAATGTTTGCAAGATCATTATCCCAACAAACACCAAAACCAGTGTATTATCAGGGATATAAACTACCTCTCTTACAAAGAACCTTTAGGGATTATTTTAGCCCTGTTGGCTATTTCTCTTTCTTTTCTCACAGCCTTAGTGTTCAGTATCTTTGTGAAGCACCAAGACACCCCGCTTGTCAAAGCCAACAACCGGAGCCTCACCTATATTCTCCTCATCTCCCTCCTGCTTTGCTTCCTCTGTTCCTTGCTCTTCATCGGACAGCCTGGAAAGGTGACCTGCCTTCTACGACAAACAACTTTTGGCATTGTCTTTTCTTTGGCCCTTTCCTGTCTCTTGGCCAAAACCATAATTGTGGTTTTGGCTTTCATGGCCACCAAACCCGGATCTGGAATGATGAAATGGGTGGGGGAAAGAGTCACAAATTCTATTCTCTTTTCTTGCTCCTTTATTCAATCAGGCATTTGTGCACTTTGGCTGTGTACTACTCCCCCATTCCCAGATATGGACATGCATTCACTGCATGGGGAAATCATATTAAAATGTAATGAGGGTTCGTCTGCCATGTTTTACCTTGTCCTGGGCTACATGGGATTCCTGGCCATTGTCAGTTTCACTATGGCGTTCCTTGCCAGGAAGTTACCTGACAGTTTCAATGAAGCCAAATGTATCACTTTCAGTATGTTGGTCTTTTGTAGTGTATGGGTGTCCTTTTTTCCAACCTACCTGAGCACTAAGGGGAAATCCATGGTGGCTGTAGAGATCTTCTCTATCTTAGCCTCTGGGGCTGGTTTATTGGGCTGCATATTTTTCCCTAAATGCTTTATCATTGTTCTGAGGCCTGAGATGAATAACAGGGAGCAGTTAAGAAAGAAGAAATGAAACATGCTAAGTTAGTACCTGTATTTGCAGCTTCTAGTGGCATATACCTTCAGGCTGCGAAGGGAAGGACAGCTGTAGGGCTCTAGGTGTCAGACAGCTGACATTTTTGCTTATGTAATAATTTTGATGTAACTTTGATGTTATTTCTTTGATGTTATTACCACCGATATAATTACTTGGATATGATATATTTACTTGGATATGATGCCAATGCTGCGGTCTCACAACTATACTCTCAGAAAACTACCAATTAGAGATGGGCAAGAACCAAAATACAAATCAAAGTTCACGAACCGGGCTGGTTCGTGGTTCGCAAACCAGCGGTTCATCAGAGCCCATTTCTGATGAACAGCCACAAACTTGAGGCCAGTTTGTTTGGTTCATTTTTTGGTTCATCACTGCAGACAGCCTGGCACTGATCAATCAGTTTCCTATGCAGTGGGGGGATGGGCTTTCTGCAGACCTTCTGCTTCCCTGGAATTGACATTTACATGAACCAAATGAACTGGTTCACAAACCAGGGCAAGTTCATGAAAGTTCGTGGTTCGTGAAACACGATGAACCACGAACTGCACGGTTTGGCATTTTCCCAGTTCGTGCCCATCTCTACTACCAATTCCAGTGGGAAACCATCTTGGTTAAGCTAATTTGGAAATTGTTCAAGTAGGCATTTCCTTATTCTGTTAAAGAAAGATGTTGTTCTTTCAGCTCATCCAATGTAGCATCCTCACAAATATAATTCAGAGTATTAAGCATTTGATCAGGTATATGGCAAAGCCTCTAGTAGGTACATACCTTTAATATGCTTGTGTATTAGTGTAGTTGCTTTAAAAGTGTTATTCCTTTTTGCAATGTTCATTATTAAAGTTATTTCCCCTTTATTTTATGTGTGCTCATTACCTTTGGTTTCAATAAGAAACATGGTTGTGGTCAGGGCTGACAGCTCTGTTCCTGGAGATTTGGGGGTAGAGCCTGGAGAGAGCAGAAGTTGGAGAGAGGAAAACTCCACAGGATAAAATGCTATAAAGTACACCCCCAAAAGCAGCCATTTTCCCTGAGCAACTCTATAATCTGGAGATGGTTGTAATTCTGAGAGATTTCCAGGCCCCACCTAGAGCTTGGCAACCCTAGTTGTGCTTGTTTGTGCTTTCTAGATCATTAGAATGAAACCCTCAGGAGGCTGGTTGCCAAATTTCAGGCAGACACAACATCCTATTTTCTAGGCAATTTAAGGCAAGACCTATCTCCAAGGGGAAGATTAACCTTCCCCTTCTCTTGTTGGAAAGTCTTTCTCAGGGATTGTACTTCTCACCTCAGAGTTTCACACCACCACTAGCAACATTCTTGCAATTCCCAGTTTTACAGGCAATTAAAATGTTTTACTTGACACCTCAGAAAAGCAGACACCTCTGCACAACAGAGGGGGAGAAGTGCTTGGCATCCCAAGAAAGGTAGGTAAAAGCAGCAACTCAGCATGGGTGAGGAGACAACCTGAGGAAACAGGCAGTTTTACAGACTCATACAGACAGGCCAAAAGAGATCATGGCTGCAGAACAGACCCAGGGGTTTTATAACCTACATAGAGGGAAACATTTAAACAGAAGAACTTTCTTACACCTCCTTGAAGAAAACGGCAGCATTACAGAGAGACAAGATCAAAAAGAGTCCAGTAGCACCTTTAAGACTAACCAATTTTATTTTAGCATAAGCTTTCGAGAATCAAGTTCTCTGCATCTATGACCATAGAGAGACAAGAGGCTCTTTTTATGTGATTGTGTTACCATTCTCACTCTCAACATTTTGCCTTTCCCATTTAGCCTAAGGTGGCTTACAAACATGACTAGAAGGTAAAGCTAAAAATAGTACAAAACTAAAAATACATCCCAAACAGTATACCAATCATTCATCGGGGGAGGGGGGGATCAGTTTAAAGTCTAATTTAAGAAATATGCCCTTCAGAAGAAGGCCTGATGCAAAAGAAAGACCTTGGAAATCTTGTGATGCCTTACAGGCTGTCTCTACTAGTCCATTCAGTAATAATGACAGCAATTAATAAATAGCTGGAAGAATAGCTGGAGGAGCAATGTGCCTTACCAAGAAGGGGGAATGAGAGAAAAAACTGATGAGGGGAACACAAATGGGGCATGGGTAATAGATACATTATATTGTAAAATCCAATAAATAAAAAGTTTGTACAAATAAATTTGGCTGAGTTAGCCCTGGATGTGCCGAGACAGAACAATGAAGCCATCTATTAATTTTTCTCCTTCTGCCCACCTGGAACAGTGGAGAGTGCCCTCAAGTCATACCTACTGGGACACAATCTGTGAGTAGGAGACTCCCATTGTAACCAAAGGGGAGAACCTGAAAATAAGGTAGATCTCAGATTCCACGTGTTCTGCTCTTCTGTGTCACAATTGACAATCCAGGGAAGAAAAAGCAGAAATGAAAATAGAGAGAGAGAGCCAACAGCAAAAGGTTATGCAGCATACCGGGGTACACCTGAATGAGCTCAGTAAGTAATGGGGAAACTGCCTGCCTTTGGAGCTCATCACTTCCACCAAAGGTTTTCAAGGATCTCTATAGCGCCTAGCATGAAAGTAGCATTGGAAGACCACGCCCATGGCACCAGATGAGAAGCAAAGGTGTAAGAGCCTATGCCATCAGAATAATAAAAATAAAACAATAAAACTCAAGGTTAAAAAACAATCTATATATATAATTGAGTAAGCGTGTTTTAGACAACTCACTTTATACCCTGGTGAACTACCAGAGGGCGCTGCCTCAAAGGAAAGGTAACTCACCATATCGCTCCAGAAAACATGCTTGGTGGGAATCCCAGTCAGGGAACAGAAGCAGAGCAGGTAGCAATGCCCTTCCCATGCCTTAACCCAGCTGGTATTAGGAGCAGAGCAGGTGGCAATGCCCATCTCCAGCTTTAACACAGCCAGTAATAGGAGAAGAGCACTTAGCAATGCCCACCCCCATATTAACCCAGCTGGTATTAGGTGCAGAGCAGGTGGCAATGCCTGCCCCCCTTCAGCCAGCTGGTATTAAAAGCAGAGCGGGTGGCAATGCCCACCACCACCTTAACCCAGCTGGCATTAGGAGTGGAGCAGGTGGCAATGCCAACCCTCACCTTAACCCAGGTGGTATTAGGAGCAGAGCAGGTGGCAATGCCGGACCCCCTTCAGCCAGCTGGGATCAGGAGCGGAGTAGGTGGTAATGCCTGCCCCTGCCTTAACCCAGCTGGTATTAGGAGTGAAGAAGGTGCCAATGCCCACCCCCACATTATCACAACTGGCATTAGGTGAGAAGCAGGTGGCAATGCCCACCCCCACAACCCAGCTGTTAAAAGCAGAGGAGGGGCAATGCAAACCCCCACCTTAACCTAGGTGTTATTAGGAGCAGGCAGCAATGCCCACCTCATCTTTATCCTGTCAGTTTCAGGAGCCAAGCAGGCAGCAATCTCTACCCCCCCCCCTTCAACCTGCTGGAATCAGGAGCAGAGAAGGTAGCAATGCCTGCACTCCCTTCACTCATTTGGGATCAGGAACAGAGCATGTAGCAAAGCCCATCGCCTGCCTTCACCTGTAGGGATCAGGAAAGGAGCAGGAGGTAGTGCTCGCTCCTCCCTTCACCCAGCAGGGAACAGGTGGCAATGGCTGCCCCCCTTCACCCAGGCATAATCAGATGCAGAGCAGAAGGCAATGCCCATTTTCCCTTCACCTGGTTGGGATCAGGAGCGGAGCAGGTGGCAATGCCTCCCCCCCTTTACCCAGTCTGTATCAAACGTGCAGCAGGTAGCAAAGCCCACTACCCCTTCATGTTGCTGAGATCAGTTGTAGAGCAGGTGGCAATGCCTATCCCCCTCTTTCATTGATTGGGATCAGTGATGGAGGAGGAGTGAATGCCTGCCTGCCCACCCTCCCCTTTCTAGAGCCCATTGAGTTTTTTCTCCACAACAGGCTTTGTTTCTAGTAAAACAATAAAAAGCAAAAGACCTGGAGGCAGAAAAATGAATACAGCCAAAGGAGAAGAAAAAGCCATATAATTTTTTTAAAAAACTAGCATGCAAACTGCAAAAACATGAAGCATTTCCTAACAGCACTATTTTGATGTCATGCCAAACACAATTAACGTAGACTACTTGTGAATCAGTCTGGAGAAGATACTCCATAATCTGCCAAATAGATAGTCTCATACATGTTGGCTTTCATCCAGAGATGCACAAGTGGAAACATAAACAGACTTAGTGCAGTTCTGCTTAGGCAAGACCTTGTCCAACACCGTGCATATTCATCCCTGAAGATTATAATGACCAGAAACTGGTTGCACAACATCTTGTACAAACAGAAACTCAAGTGAACATAAAAGGTATGATTTAATGGAAGTGCTATGGCAGACTTTTCCTTGAATTTTCACTTGTGCAAAAACTCCAGTGCAAGTGGAAATTTTTCACTAGATCCAGCTCGTTGTGTTTCAGAGCTATGAGGTGCTCAGCAGCTCCATCAAGGCTAGTCTTGCCCACTACACAACATCCCCTCCCATTTGAGTTTCCCTAGCCAAAAAGTTCTTTCTCCATTGTGTATTCAGAGAGCATATTTTCTCCACTGGGACCTACCATTGTTGGAGTACATTGTGGTGATTAAGAAAGCCCTTTGGCAGCTGTCTTAGCAACCAGCTGTCCTCTGTGAAACAACATCTTTAATCCACAGATACTGGGAACCCACCATTTCACATGATAAAGTATATGAATTCTCATTGCAAGACACTTGCAAGAAAAAGACAGGACCTCATCTGGACCTATGCATCAGAAGGATACAGTTGTAATGAAGGTAACATCCTTTGTTCCTCACAGCACTGAAGCTGGGTTAAGTTGGAGCCCCCCCCCCTCTATATTCCTTCCATTATGTGTCTCATGGCATTCAGTCCTGCATTGGTTTTGACTGCTCCTTGCTGCTTTCTATCCTTTTTCATAGCTTCAGGAGGATAGCTGTGTTGGTCAGCCGTAGAAGAGCAAGATTTGAGTCCTCCTGTCTGATGAAGTGAACTTTCACTCTCGAAAGCTTATACCCTGGAAATTTTGTTGGTTTTTAAGGTGCTACAGGACTCAGATCTTGCTCTTCTATCCTTTTTCATGTCTTTATGAGAGAAGAGGGAAGCAGAGGGAAGCAGAGCCAGTGTTGAGTCAAGGTAGTCTAGTGACTCTAATGTTGAACGGGAACCAAGGATTCAAGGAGACCTGAGTGCAAATCTCATTTAGTCCTGAAGTTCCCTTGATTCCCTTGGACTAGTCATTAGCCTAAGTTGTCTCACAGGGTTGTTGAGAGGATCATTACTGGATATGATCTTTGAGTTTCTTGGCTGAAGGATGAAACACAAATGTCAAAGGAGATGGGAAAAGTGACGATTCTGAGTTTTAAATTCCAGAGTTGATGTTATTAAAAATGACATTAGAATTCTGAGTGATTTCTTTTATTGTGGATAATTTAACTTTATTTCATCTCTTCTGTGAATGGATGTGAACAAATATGGGGTGTAATAATCAATGGGGAAGCTTCTTGTACAAGCCCCATAAAGAACTGTGTGCTAAGGTGTAATCCGCACAGAAGTACATGGAGCTTACTTGGCCCTGTAACAAAAGCCATCTACTCCCAGTTCATCTTTTTTTAAAAAAATCTGCAGCTCACTGCACTGTACCTCAATGCTTCTTTGTACATCAAAAGAGAATCAGATCAATAATAAGTTCATTTAAAATGATTATATTCACAGTAGGTAATAATAAGTAATGCCATAATTTTGTAAGAAGGTTCCCACTGTAGACTCTGTAGATTTAATTCAGCTGCCAGAAAAGCAGTTCCTTTAATTGCAGAACAGAATTCAAAATGTACTTCCTTTGCAGTGTGATGTATGCCAAAGTCTCAGGCATCCAGAGATTGCTTAAATTCCACAGATACTGGTAATACCAGCATGACAAAAAGATGTCTCCAAAAGATTAAGCTGCCACAGGGGAAGAAATATAGGAAGGATGGCAGTGCTGCTTCTACTTTTCTGGGAGCAATCCTAAGCAGGTCTCCTTGGCAGTAAGTCCCATTTTATTCAATAGGGCTTACTCCCAGAAAAGTGTTCTTGGATTTCAGGCTGTGCCCCAATTCTTGCATCTCCTCAGTCCAACTGATCCATATATCCAATGCAGTCCTCAGAAGTAAATTTCATTGAGTTCATTGGGATTTACTCCCCAGTACAGGTACATAACAGTGCAGCCTTGGGCTAGCATCAATCAGCATGACAATCAGCACATTTCCAAGGTGGGATATAATTGCCAAATATGCAAGAGAAAACACCTTCCTAAAGAAATTGCAAGGATAAGTGACTGGAAACTGCTGGGGAAGACGTGAGGGAGGACCCCTCTTTCTGGTTCCAGAGCCTTAATAACAAACTGCCCACACTTGCTCAGCTGTTTCCCAGTAATCATTGAGGACCAGGACCCTATTTCTGTTTGTTCTTGATTTTTATCAAGTTCTTCAATATTCTGGGCTGAAAGTCTACCAGAAATCTTTTGTATTTATTGACATGAATGAAGCCCCCCACTTTATCTTGAGACACTTACCCATTTCTTTACATATCCAGAAACCTAATAGAGTCTCCCACAAATATAGCAGTTTCATATACACATCTTAACATGAATCTTAACATACACATCTTAACCTACCATTTAAAAAGGATGTTTGTCTTAATTATCTTTTTTCCCTCCAACAAAGGCAGCTTTGACTCTTGAAAGCTCATATTCTAAAAATCTTGTTCGTCTTTAAGGTGCCACTGGACACTAATCCTGCTGATGACCAACAATGCTCTGCAAACCTTTTCTAGTTATTTATTGACCTGGGACTTTTTCTATTTACTTACAGATTTCAGCAACAGAGAATTTTTTAGAAGCCCTGGGTTCTAAGTTGTTACATGGTATAGTTATTATTGTACTGCACATAAATGTTAAAATGTGTTTCCTGTGTGCATTACATAAACTGATTTTCCTAAAATTGAGGGATTTTTTAAAAGAAAGAAAGAAAGAAAGAAAGAAAGAAAGAAAGAAAGAAAGAAAGAAAGAAAGAAAGAAAGAAAGAAAGAAAGAAAGAAAGAAAGAAAGAAAGAAAGAAAGAAAGAAAGAAAGAAAATTTAAGCTGAGTGTTTTGCTTCCACCAATTCCCATAATTAAATCTGACCTACAGATTGTTATAACTCCTTCTAAAGAATCTGGCCTATATATGTATTACACATGTAAAAATCTATAAGCATTAAACTTACAAATTTAACTTGGTTTGTTCTGGGAAGCTGTGCAACAAACAACAAGAAGGGTAGTCAAAACATACGAAGAACACAATCCACAGAAAAACCAACAGAGATGTTCAAAGCAGTTCCCTTTTTAATTATTGCTGCAGATGTTTCAAATTATGTAGAATGTGAGGTTGAACAGTCAACGAATACACGAATAGTACCATCCTAAGGATCCTTTCTTGAGAATAGACTTGATTACAAATCTGAGTAGACCAGTTTAGGATTGCACTGAAAGTGTCAGAATAGGGAAGGCAAATAAAAAAATTTCCAAGAGGTTTTTAGGAGGGAATGGTGATTCGGCAGAGCAGTGAACTGCTCTAACACTGCAAGCTGCCAGAGTCTGCCAAAAGAGGGTATATTTGGTGGCCAGCAGCAAAACTTTCTGGCAGGGGTAGTACTAAGACAATGTTTAGACTGAGGGATGTTCTTATTTATGGCCCCTGTCAGACCAGAAATACAGAGGATAGCACTATTATGGGCTGTGTGCAAGAGCTAAAGGTGGGCAGTTTAACTGTTTCTCTTTTCTTTTTGTAGTTCAGATCAAGATTTTAGGACTTTTAGCAACCTTCCTTTATGCTGACCTCATTCATTTCCCCACCATCAAAAAAGTTCAAAATCCTGGAATAGAATTGCACAGCTGTGCATCAGGAAGGGGTTAATTGAAGCACTGTAAAGTGAGAGGAAACAAGTTAATACGTTTTAATACAACCTCCAAATCGTGTAGAGGAATTGTGGAGCTTTCTGGAGAGGCTGAAATGTTGGGTCACGGTTGTTGTTGTTGTTGTTGTTGTTTATATATGTTGTTTAATTGATTGGTAGTGTGATTTCTCCACAGGCTCTGGTTGTGATATGAACAAACCATTGCTCTATTGTAGTAGAAGGATATTATATTATTACATATGTTTGACCAAAATATTGCCACACTTGGTTTGACCTATAAATTTTATTTATTTATACTGAGACAATCTTCTTTATTGTATGAGTGGTATCTTAGGAATTTCCTCCTTTGTTCAGGTTGTTTATATATGGCCAAATCGGTGCATATTTAAGTCCAACGACTGGACAGACAAGACATCTTTCTACCAGTTTGCAGAAAAATCTGAAATCTAAAAAAATACACATTGGGAGGTTAAAAGATCCCTACATGATAAAATGAGAGCTGTAGCTTTAAGAAAGGAATGACTTCAGTGTCTTTTGTTAGGCAATCACACCCATATTGCCAGCCTTCAAGTGTTGGTTTCTGTCAGAAAAAGTCAGGGGGAGGGGAAGGTCCCTTTCCATGGCTGTTTTGGCCTTTGAGGGAGGACTCATGGAGGCCAGGCCTGGCACCAGTCATTAAGCAACTTGACACCATGTGACTTGCATGATTCACTCAATAACAATTAAAGGGAAAGTCCCTCCTCCGAAGGGAAAAAAATTATTGAGATTCTTCAATACTAAGTATTGCACCTAAGTATTACTAAGTATTGCAGCTAAGTAATACTTCGCTGCAAGATTAAGTTTGAGGACACCTTTTTCACCAATTGGACTTTTGGACTATATATTTAATTGTAGAGTTAGTTTATGGTAATATTGTAACATTGATTGTATGTGATGACAGGAAGGTTTGTTACATAGGCTGTTTTCACACACACCCCAGGAGATTGCGCAAACTCACAGCATGAAGCGACTTCCTAGCATGATCTCCTGGCATGATCCCCTTCAATGGTCTGATGATGTCAGAAAAAGGGCCATTAAACACGATTGTGCCAGGAAATCGCGCTGGGAAGATGCTTATACACCATCAGTTTTGCGCGATCTTCCGGGCACAAGGCAGTGTGAACATAGCCATAGTCTTCTATATAAGGTTACATTATTACATTTATAGGTATTCCTGTTCATTGATTATTAAATTGCACATTTCAGCACTTTGCACTTTACATAACAAGAAATATTTTTTAAAATATACAAAAATATTTATTGATGTACTATTGAAGAATCTCATTTTTTTCCCCTTCGGAGGAGAGGCCTTTCTATTAATTGTTACTGGTTTTGCACTGAAGGAGCCCTCACATTGTTAATTTTATTACTGTTCAATAGCAATCACCTCATGAAAGCAATGTTGTATAGTGGTTAGAGTTTCAGACTAGAATCCAGGGGATTCTTCTATTGCTCTATGAAAATAATGATCCTTATAAAGAAAAATATGAATCTCAATGCATGTGCACAAATATAGTTCTGCCCTTGATCTCCATGGATCTCTCCTCCTCCACAGATGCATCTGGGACAAACCAACTACAAGCAGAACCACAGTGCTGTACAAGAATTCATCTTGTTGGGATACCAGGCGTACCCTGCGCTCCTCTTCACTGCCTTCCTGGCCACATACACAGCCATACTGCTGGGGAATGGTCTGATTGTGGTGGTGACAACAATGGACCCTGCCTTACGTACCCCCATGTACTTCTTCCTGAGGAGCCTGTCAGGACTAGAGATGTGCTATACTTCAGTCACCCTTCCTAAGATGATGGCCAATCTGATGTCCGGGGATCATTCCATTTCCCTGCCAGGCTGTGCTGCACAGATGTTTTTCCTGCTCTTCTTGGGAGCAACAGAATGCTTCCTGCTGGCAGTCATGGCCTATGACCGCTACCTCGCCATTTGCCTGCCCCTCCATTATATGACAATCATGAGCCAGAGAGTGCGTGTGGGGATGGTGGTGGGCTCATTCGCAGTCAGCCTTCCTATGCAGCTGTTACAAATTGGGATTATCTTTTCCTTACCTTTCTGTGGATCCAATGAGATCGACCATTTCTTCTGTGACATCCCACCAGTGCTCAGTCTGGCCTGTGCTGACCTTTATACCAATGAGTTGGCTGTGTATGTTGAAAATATCCTCTTTGTTATAATCCCCTTTCTCCTCATTTTGGCCACTTATGTACAAATCACCAAGACCATACTGCACATGCCATCAGCTACGGGACGCCAGAAGACCTTCTCTACATGTTCTTCCCACCTGACTGTGGTCATTCTCTTTTATGGCTCTGCAATGATCGTGTACCTGCGTCCCAAGACCCCAGAATCTGTGAAGGTTAACAAGTTGCTCTCCCTGCTATACACAATCATCATTCCCCTTTGCAACCCTCTAATTTACACCCTGAGGAACCGAGAGGTAAAGACTGCCTTTAGAAAACTATTAGGAAGGAAAAGACCTTTGGAAGTGGTCACAGGGATGATAGGCTGAGTCCACCTGTTGAATTACATTCATGCCATTGCTACCATCTTCCTTATAACCTTCTTTTCCCCCTCATACTGCAAGGCCTGTTGGCAAACCAACAGGCACTGTGGTCTAGGGATGGGGTGAATTTTGTCATAGATAATATGCCATAAATCTCCACTGATCTTGGCTCCAAAGGAAACCCACCCACGTAAGTCCTGCCTCTGGAACATCTCACCATTTGGAGAAGCAGTGAGCATCTAACAAGAATAGATAATTTTTAAAAAATAACCTGAGCATGGCCTGTTCTTTAACCTTAGAAGGATAAATGGTAATGAACTTTCCTTTATCTTTTGGATTCACATCTTCTCTAAGTGTTTTTTTTTTGGTAATACCAAAATGTCTGCAGTCATGCTCTCCTTTCAGCTTCCATTTCCCAGTGCTGTCTTTAACTGTTTTTTCCTAGTGCACTTTTCCCCAATCATCCTGCTGGCTCTCTTTCTGCACTACTAAGACTACACCTTGCTTCAGTCATTCCAGTTATTAGATGGGGACTGATGATAGAAGTGGCCATGTGACTTGCTTGCAACCAGTGGTGGCATGGCAGAGAATGGAATGTGGGTTGGAACAGAAGCAGAGATTCTATGGCTTAAGCCTAGCCCACTTCCCTTGCAACTCACTATTTAAGGTTGCCAACTGAAGTGCTCCCAAATAAGGAACTCATTCTGAGACTGTGAGAAAATCACGTTACATTTCTCAGAATATTGGGTTGGATCCTACTAATTTTTGAAAGATCTGGGGAGATAGTATATACATTTACTAAATAAATAGATAACTATAATCTGTTTCAGTTTCTTACTGCAGTCCCCACTCTGCTTGGTGCTTTTGTCCATACAAAATAGTAAAGAGTCCAGTAGCACCTTTAAGACTAACCAACTTTATTGTACCATAAACTTTCAGGAGCCACAGCTGTCTTAGTCAGATGCAGGATCTTTGTTGATACAGTTTCCATAATTTCTGGATTAAACTTTTTGGTGGTTGGAAAGGGCCTTTGATTTCTCTCTTATGTAAGCCGGTAGGGTCTAACCCAGTAACCCTTCTTCATTAGGATAAGCTATTTTTATAAAGTGCTGAATTTAAGTTGCTGGGGTAACTCTGCTTAGGATTTTTATAATTGTATTGTAATACTAAATAAGGAACAGAGTCTTGAACTAAGGAACAGGAAGGCAAATTTACCACCATACACCTTGGCGATCCATACCTGAAACTCTCATTTTTTAACCCATACTTCACAGTTCTGGGGGAGTGAATCATGGCCATGTTTCTGGGGCAATGTGGGGAAGGAATGATCTTATATGTTAATTGCTCTCTGCAATATGCCAGTTCTGCAACTGAGGTAAGCATATATGTAGGCTACATTGTAATAGATACATAAAAATAGATTGTTGTGAACTCCTCCAGAGAGGTTACTTGCCTTTCATTCTTATCCATAGCTTTGTGCATCTTATATCTATTGGGCAATTTTCAAGTAAAAAGGTTGTTGAAAAATACTTCCTTCCTTGATCGGCAATCCCTTAATACGCACACACCCAATCATGTAACATGGAAGTTCCTTGATCACAGGTGATTCCTCCTCCCTTCCTCCCATACATGGACGCACACAAACACACACAGAGAGAGAGAGAGAGAGAGAGAGAGAGAAGTTTAATAACATCAACCAGCAAAAGTCAAGTGATAGCAAAAAGCCAAGACAGAAATATCCAGGGAAAGCTGGACAGTGCAAGAACAAATCTTGCTCATTTCTTCTGGCTCAGGGGCAGAACAACTCATGCTATAGTTTTGTACGCACAGCTGTACACAAAAATATGAGAGTGGGATTTCAACTGTCTTTGAGCCACTTCTTTACTATTTATTTGATCATTGTGAACATGGAAAAGGAAGAAGAAGGAAGGCACTTGTAAGGAGCAAGTTGGGTTTGCAGTCACAGTACAAATAGGATTGGGCAATTCTCGGAGATTTGGGGGCAGAGACTAGAGATGGGCATGAACCAAAAAAAATGAACCATAAGATTCTTGGGTTTCACGAACCATGAACCACGGAACTGGACCAGTTATTAACTAGTTTGTGGTTCATGGTTCTTAGGGTTTAAATGCCCCTTTCTGGCCTTAACAGCGGCAGGGAAAGGGACATTTAACAGTTCAAAGGGTCCTTTCCTGCCTTGCAAGTGGCATGTCCCTTTAAACTGTCAGCTGGCAGGTGGCTGGGGGGGGATCCCAGGAGGAGAGGGGGGATGCCATGTGCTGCAGGGGAAGGAAAGTGTGGGGCTGAGGCTGGGGCTGGGGTGAGGGCTGGGGTTTGGGCACACACTTACCTTCCCCTGCAGCATGTGGCATCTTCCCTTTCCTCCTGGGAGGGGCGGGAGCAGGGCAGAGCAGCAGAGGAGGCTGAAAATGGGCTCCCTGCCCCTCAAATGGCCCCCGTAGTTCCCCCCTGCTGCCTGCCAGTTTAAAGGGACCTGCCACTTGCAAGTGGCAGGAAAAGTTTAAATGGCCATTTCCCCAGGGGAAATGGCCATTTAAACTGGCCCTTTAATAAGAACCACGAACCAATAGTCCAGTGCGTGGAAGTTCATGGAAACGAGCTTCCACGAACCCTTCTTCGTGAACCCCAAACCAGGCTGGTTCATATTTAGGTTCATGCCCATCTCTAGCAGAGACTCAAGAGGACAGTTTGGGGAGAAGTCAGAGCTCAACAGGGATGCCAGTGTGTCTGCCCTCTAAAGCTGCCTTTTTCTCCAGAGGAACTGATCTCTGTACTCTGGAGATCGGTTGGAATTCTGGGAGAATTCCAGGCCTCACCTGGAGGTTGCCAATACTAATTATAAAGCAAAAAACTACTGTGTGAAGATGCCTCCAGTCTCTAGCTTTGGGCCAATGCCCCAGTTCTCTCCTTAGCCTTGAACTCACTAGACAGTCTTAGTAAAGCAACTAATTTTTTTTAATTCAGCCCTTCCCCACTGCAATAGGAGAAAAATACAGCCCTCCCGGCCAGCAGACCAGGCTGCTTGGGCCGGGGGCCACATTTGCCACTGTGGATGGGGAAAAGGCAGCCTGTCTCTTCCCGGGCATCCAGGGATTTGCCGGGGGTCAGAGTCTTAGAGCATTCACGGGCTCTGCTCTCCCAGCTATTCAGTTGCCACCTCGAGCTCGGCCCACCCACCTCTCCCTTTATGCAGTGCAGGATTAGCTGGTCGCTGCTTATCAAGGCCAGGTAGGAATTTTTTTCTTCTCCCTTAATTGGCTTTAAAGGGGAGTTATTTTTCACCTACCTTGCTCTGTGGGGTTGTTTGGTTAATTAGGTGTGGTGATGTTGTTAATAGTTTGGCCACTGGTAGGATAGGATCAGAATGTACGGGCCAGTGACCCCCTTGGCGCATTCCCTTTAGGGGAATTGGGGTCTGTTAGGAGTGGCTGGTGAGGCCGTATGGCTGCCAGCTGCGAGTGCAGACTGCCTGGTGGGGACCCTAGACAAGGCCACCCCCAGGCTCCATGGCTATGGGGGATGGAGCTTTAAAGGGGAACCACTTGCCTGGCTGCCGGGTCCCAGACATCCGGTGGATGGAACACCCCCGGGGCAGTGGGGGCTCGCCCAGACAGGTCAAGGCGGAGGTCCAAGGGGACCCCAGGGCTTGACTTGTACTGCAGTTAGATCCCTTGCTGCAATGACACATTGTATTATACGTTATTTAATAAAGTTGCCCTAATTTATACCCAAAGCCTGGTCTCTGCCTTTTATTTCGACTGTGGGGGCAAACGTTACTTGTCTACTATATCTATTTCTGTCATCTATATTACTATATTTTATCCTTGGTACCTTGACCCATTTGTTTTATAGTCTTAGCAAAATAATGGCATTTTTACCTAGGCTGCTGATTGCTGGCATAGTAGCATTACACCTACATAGGCCAATGCACAACAGAAGTGCATTAAAATGTCAAGCATCGTATAAGAAACACTTTCTCAAGTAAGCAATTTGCAGATATTCAGTGTCAAACTGTTTCAGACATGAGAGGTGGTAATCAGCCCAAATGAATACTTAAGCGTCAGTAAACCACACTAACTCCACATCAAATCATGATTATGACCAGAGAGGTTAGCATGAAAATGAAATCTGGCCTTCAAGTCATAGTTGACTTATTGCGACACCTGGTGGGGTTTTCATGGCAAGAGAATAACAAGTTATGGAAAATGCTTTGAAAGCATACAGAGTTCATCTGTAACTAGAAAAAATGAAGCAAATAGTAGTATTACTATAGCTGGTGAGCTGTACAATGTCTCTTAACCCTCCCTTCTTCTCAGACAGTACAACTTGCCTTAGGTTTTCTGTGGCTGTTCCCATCCCCACCCCCTCACATTACAGAACAATCTCCCTGAAGAATTATACCAATTCCTAATCCACTTGGCCTTCAGAAAAGCTTCTAAGACCTGGCTATTCCAGAGGGTCTTTTACTGACAATAGGTTGGATCCAGCCAGCTTTTTCACATCTTCCCAGTCCTCTTCCTTACTATAGCTTCCATTTCAAATGCCTTTTTTCAATGCAGGTCCCTTGCATAGCCTTTTTATTAGTCAAATGGCTCCCTGTGACAGACTGCATATTTTACATACAGCTGCATGAGCCTTAAGGGTTAATCCTTCACAGAATCAGAGAACTTTTCATAGCAGGCTACTTCAAGGCATCTGATTAGGTAGTATGAGATTAAAAGAGGAGGGTCTTTTTTCAGTCCTAGCAGAGAGAGCGGAATCCAGTGTGAAGAGTTGGGAGACGGAGTCCTAACAGAGGGATCAGTTTTAACACTGATAGAACTGGGGAAAGCTGGCAAGGAGGTCTGGGAAGTAGGTGCAGACTCCCAAACAGGCCAAAGGAAAGGGGACAGATTTTATAAGGAGCAAAGATTTTCCTTATCCAGTCAAACAGGGTGGTAACTCTGGAGAGTGAAGAAATACCTGGTCAACTTGTTACCAGAATGGGACTCCTTGCGAGTAAGAGAGTGAGGGGAAATTAGTGGCAAGGAGTAAGGCTGTATAAGAGGGGTAACGAAGCGGGAAACTCCAACAATTTTTACAGGGTCCCTTCCCCAAGGAAGAATAAAGGGGAATTTTTATTAACAGAGGAAAACACACACACACACACACACAAAGTACTGCACAAGCACACAGGGTCCTAGGAAAAGCAGTGGTGAAAGTGGAATAGATTCAAGGGATTTTGAGTGATAATTACCCATCCATGAAGAGCAGGGAAGAGCAGTCCACAAAGGAAGAGGGCTTCAAATGTCCCATGTTCTCGGCCAGGAGAGAGGCTTATGGAAAGAAACCCCAAGAGTACAGCACTTGGATCCAGGAAAGCATGCACAGTTTGAATGGGGCAAGAGCCCTGGTTCTTATAGGGCAAAATGTGTCCTGAGGCTGGGAGCACCCCCTCAGCCATTGGGACAAAGACCATAAAGGTCAGTCTCTGGGAATGACAAAGGTTTGATTACCTTTGATTGGTGCTGCCGGGGTAAGACAAAGGGAATGCCAAGTTTCTCCTGGAGCTTCACAAAGAAGTGGTTTGCTAATGGATTCCACCAGAGCTGAGTTGATGAATTTAGATATGAAAAATATAGGTTCCCAGAGAGAAATTAAACTTATTGGTGCTGATTGATTGTGCTCAATCTTGGGGCAAGAATGTAATCACGGGAAGAGGACATCAGAATGTGCTAATGGGGGTGACACAGCGAGATCCTGTCTTATCACAAGCTCACGCCTGCAACTGGAGGAACGGTAAATTCAATCACCACCAGCCCTTGGCATTTGCATTTGGCATTCCATGTATGCCTCAGTCTTCCAGGCGGGACTCAGCAAGCTATGCCCAGCCAGTTGGAATTCTCCTCTGCTGCAGACCCAAGCTGCATTAATCAAGGGGCCTTGTGATTTTATATCACAGGTAGCTATTAAACATGGTGGTGGCCAGGACCGACCACTTACAAGGTATGATTGGAAACTTGGTGGTGCCAAACACAATTAATGTAGACAACTTGTGAATCAAACTGGAGAAGATACTCCACAATCTGCTAAATAGATGGTCTTATGCATGTTGGCTTTCATCCAGAGATGAACAAGTGGAAACATAAACAGACTTAGTGCAGTTCTGCTTAGGCAAGACCTTATCCAACACCGTGCATATTCATCCCTGAAGATTATAATGACCAGAAACTGGTTGCACAACATCTTGTACAAACAGAAACTCAAGTGAGCATAAAAAGTATGATTTAATGGAAGCGCTACGGCAGAGTTTTCCTTAAATTTTCACTTGTGCAAAAACTCCAGCACAAGTGGAAATTTTTCACTAGATCTAGCTTGTGTTTCAGAGCTATGAGGTGCTCAGCAGCTCCATCAGGGCTGGTCTTGCCCACTACACAACATCCCCTCCCATTTGAGTTTCCCTAGCCAAAAAGTTCTTTCTCCTTTGTCTAGCCACGCAGCGTATTTTCTCCACTGGGACCTACTATTGCTGGAGCGACATTGTGGTGATTAAGAAAGCCCTTTGGCAGCTGCCTTAGCAACCAGCTGTCCTCTGTGAACCAACATCTTTAATCCACAGATACTGGGAACCCACCATTTCACATGATAAAGGATATGAATTCTCCCTGCAAGACACTCGCAAGAAAAAAAAAACAGGACTTAGTCTGGACCTATGCATCAGAAGGATACAGTTGTAATCAAGGTAACATCCTTTCTTCCACACAGTACTGAAGCTGGGTTAAGATGGAGCCCCCTCAATATTCCTTCCATTATGCATCTTGTGGCATTCAGTCCTGCATTGATGTTGACTGCTCACTGCTGCTTTCTATCTTTTTTCATAGTTTCAGGGGATAGTTGTATTGCAACAGAAGTTGTGAGTCCTATCTGATGAAGGGAGCTTTACTCTTGAAAGCTTATACCCTGGAATTTTTGTTGGTTTTTAAGGTGCTACTGGACACAAATCTTGGTCTTCTATCCTTTCTCATGTCTTTATGAGAGGAGATGGAAGCAGAGCTAGTGTTGATTCAAGATGCTTTGGTGACTTTAATGTTGAACAAGAACCAAGGATTCAGGGAGACCTGAGTACAAGCCTTGTTTAGTCCTGAAGTTCACTTGATCCCCTTTGATTAATCATTACCCTAAGTTATCTCACAGGGTGGTTATGAGAATCATTACTGGGGAAATGCCATGTATGGTCCTTTGAGTTTCTTGGCTGAGGAGTGAAACACAGATAACAAAGGAGAGGGGGGGAAATTAAGATTTTGAGTTTTAAACCTCCACATTGATGCTTTTAAAAATGACATTATTCAGTCTTCTGAGTGATTTCTTTTATTGTGGATACTTTGACTTTATTTCATCAGTTATATGAATGGATGTGATCAAATTTGGGGTGTATAATTGATGGGGAAATTCTCTTGTCCAGCCCCATAAAAATGAGTGCTTAGTAATCCATGCAGAAGTGAGTAAGACTGAGCCAGGTAACAAAAGGCATCTACTTCCAGTTCATCTTTTTTTTAAAAAAAAAAAAAACATTATTCTACCTCAAAAGAGAGACAGATCAATAACAAAAATAATGGCTGATTCTGCACACGTTGGATAATGCACTTTCAATGCACTTTGAGGTGGATTTTTTGTTCCGCACACAAAAAAATCAGTTCCAAATGATCTATAAAGAGGATTGTGTGGAATCACTCAATAAATAATATCAGAATTTTATAAGAATGTCCCCACTGTAGAAGCTGTAGATTTAATTCAGCTGCCAGAAGAGCACTTTCTGCCAGAACCTGTCCAAGGAGGGGCTATTTGGTGGCCAGCAGCAAAACTTTCTGGCAGGTGTAGTACTAGGGAAATTTTGCCATGTAAGTTTATTGAGTGACCTCAAGTCGGGACTGTTATATACTTTCAGCTCGACCTATCTCACAGGGATTTTGGGGAAATTAAAATGAAGGAAAGTAGAGTGATGGAAATCCCTTTGGGTCCCCATTGTGGAGAAAGATGAGGTAGAAATGAATTAAATAAATAATAATAAATATAACTGAAGATGAGGAGAAGATAAAAGGTGGGTGGGTGGGAAGGAAGGAAGAAAGCAGGGAAAAGTGAGGATATAGGAACCCAAAGGAAGGAGGAGGAAAAAAGGAAGAGTTTGGGGAGGGGTAGATAGGAGAAAATGAGTTACCCCCACAAATCCTTGCATGTCCCCCATTGCATAACTGGAGGTGGCTCCACTTGACAGCCAGCAGCATACAAATGATTCTAGCCTAGTCAGACAGCTGGAACCATCCAGCGTTTTCCCAGGGATAGGCTGCCAAGGGGAGGGAAGGAGGGAAAGTTGAAGACATGGGCCAGATAAGAGTTGATTGACTCAAGGGTGAGAAGGAAGCAGGAAAGGGGGAAAGGGAGAAGCAAGAAAAGGAGTGAAGCTTTCAGAGTTCTTTTGGAAGGAAAAGAGTAAATATGTATTGTCGAAGGCTTTCACGGCCAGAGAACGATGGTTGTTGTGGGTTTTCCGGGCTGTATTGCCGTGGTCTTGGCATTGTAGTTCCTGACGTTTCGCCAGCAGCTGTGGCTGGCATCTTCAGAGGTGTAGCACCAAAAGACAGAGACACTGAGAGATCTCTGTCTTTTGGTGCTACACCTCTGAAGATGCCAGCCACAGCTGCTGGCGAAACGTCAGGAACTACAATGCCAAGACCACGGCAATACAGCCCGGAAAACCCACAACAACCAAAGAGTAAATAGTTGGAGAGGAAAAATAAGATATCACCCATGCAAGTCTTTGATGGTTTCCCACTTGTTATCTTCTAATTCTGAAGCTATTACCAATAAATAATGCATACCTAAGCATGTCTACTCATTAGTAAATCACATTAAATTCAAAGGGGTTTATTTCCTGGTACAGCATAGGATTGCTGCCGCACCGCAGCTCTATCATTCTCTTAACTGATGGCTTGTAATTTGCCCCCATGCAGCCACTGGGGCTGTGATGTAATGGGAAAGATAGTCAAAGTGAGTGGGAGCCAAACCTTCATGCTGTTGCTCTATGAAAAATCATGATCCCTATGAAGAAAAATATGAATCTCAGTGCAAATATAGTTATGCTCTTGATCTCCACAGATTTCTCCTCCTTCACAGATGGATCTGCGGCAAACAAACTACAAGCAGAACCTCAGTGCTATACAAGAGTTCATCTTGGTGGGATACCAAGCATACCCCACCCTCCTCTTCGCAGTCTTCCTGGCCACATACGCAGCCATACTGCTGGGGAATGGTCTGATTGTGGTGGTGACAACAATGGACCCTGCCTTACGTACCCCCATGTACTTCTTCCTGCGGAGCCTGTCAGGACTAGAGATGTGTTATACTTCAGTCACCCTTCCTAAGATGATGGCCAATCTGATGTCCGGGGATCGTTCCATTTCCCTGCCAGGCTGTGCTACACAGATGTTTTTCCTGCTCTTCCTGGGGGGAACAGAATGCTTCCTTCTGGCAGTCATGGCCTATGACCGCTACCTCGCCATTTGCCTGCCCCTCCATTATATGACAATCATGAGCCAGAGAGTGCGTGTGGGGATGGTGGTGGGCTCATTCATAGTCAGCCTCCCTATGCAATTGTGGCAAATTGGGATTATCTTTTCCTTGCCTTTCTGTGGATCCAATGAGATCGACCATTTCTTCTGTGACATCCCACCAGTGCTCAGTCTGGCCTGTGCTGACCTTTCTACCAACGAGTTGACTGTGTATGTTGAAAGTATCCTCTTTGTTATAATCCCCTTTCTCCTCATTTTGGCCTCTTATGTACAAATCTCCAAGACCATACTGTGCATGCCATCAGCTACGGGACGCCAGAAGACCTTCTCTACATGTTCTTCCCACCTGACTGTGGTCATTCTCTTTTACGGCTCTGCAATGATCGTGTACCTGCGTCCCAAGACCCCAGAATCTGTGAAGGTTAACAAGTTGCTCTCCCTGCTATACACAATCATCATTCCCCTTTGTAACCCTCTAATTTACACCCTGAGAAACCGGGAGGTAAAGGCTGCCTTTAGAAAACTATTAAGAAAGAAAAAACCTTTGGCATTGGGCACAGGCATAATAGGCTGAGTCCACCTTTTGAATGTCACTTATGCCATTGCCACCAGCTTCTTTAAAACCTCATTTCCCCCCCTAAAACAGCAAGACCTGTTGGCAAGCCAATATGTGTGTGTCCACTAAACCAGCAGGTATTGTGATCTAGGGACTGAATGAATTTTGTTGTAGAGCTCCAGCATCATTCAGGTGCACACATCACTGCAACTATTGTGCACATAAATCCACCTTACACTGACTCGGACCATTGAACTGTCCTGATCAGCATTGATTTTTCGGACTAGTAGAGGTTCTCCAGGCCTCAGGATGAGTTTGTTTACCTGATATTGGATTCTTTTAACTAGAGGTGTTGGGAATTGAGCTTGAGATGCGCTACATGCAAAGCAGGTACTCTAACATGGATAATTCCAAAGGAATTGCTGTGTTAGTCTACTGCAGCATAATAAAACAAGAAGTTCAGAGGTACTTTAAAGCCTATCAACATTTATTCCCTCGTGAGCTTTCATGAGTTAAAGTTCACTTCTGACTCACAAAAATCATGCTAGAATCAATATTTGTCTTAGAAAGAGCAGGTTTGAGTATTTGCATCAACTCCTGTTTGACTTCAACTTTAAATGAGCTCAAAAGAACTTTGTCAGTCAGGATCAGGTGTTCTGGACCACACAAAGATTCCAAAATGACTAAAGATTGATGAACTGTTTAATTTTAAGAAAAATGTAAGAAATTAATCTCTTTCCTTCACTATCTGATATGAGGTAGTGAATCTAATGCCCTCAAGGAATGACCCTTTCTCTCCATCTATGTTCTAGGTAAACATTTGCAAATCAAGCAAATGGTATAAAATGCCATAAATCACTGATCTTGGTTCCAAAGGAAACCCATCCAGGTAAGCCCCACCCCTGGAACTTCTCACCTTTTGGAGAAGTATGGAGCGTGTAACAAGAATAGATAATTTTTTTTAAATGACCAGAGAATGGCCTGTTCCTTAACCTGAGAAGGATAAATGATAATGAAATTTCCTCCATCTTTTGGATTCACACCTATTCTAGGGTTTTTTCTGGGAATACCATAATGTCTGCAGTCACAATTGCAGCTTCCATTTCCCAGTGCTGTCTTTAACTGTCTTTTTCCTGGTACAGTGTTCCACAATCACTCTGCTGGCTCTCTTTGTGCACTATCAAGACTACAACTTGCTACAGCCATTCCATGTATTAGATGTAGACCTGATGATAGAAGTGGTCATGTGACTTGCTTGCAAACACTGGTGGTATGGCAGAGAATGGGATATGGGTTGGAACAGAAGCAGAGATGCTATGGCTTAAGCTTAGCCCCCTTCCTCACAAGCCCACTATATGTTGCCACCTGAAGAGCTCCCAAAGAAGGAACTCATTATGAGACTATGAGAAAATCACATATTACATTTGTCAGAATGTTGGGTTGGATCCTACTAGCTTTTGAAGGATCTGGGGAAATGGCATACAGATTTTCTAAATAAATAAATTCAATCTCATCTAGTTCTGTTTCTCACTGCAGCCCCCATTCTACTTGGTGCTTTTGTCCATACAGTTTCCACAATTTCAGGATTAAACTTTTTGCTTGTTGGAAAGGGCCCCTAATTTCTCTCTTATATAAGCTGGAAGGGTCCAACCCAGTAACACTTCTTTATTAGGATATACGATCTTTATAAAGTGCTAAATTAAAGTTCTTATTGTAGTTACGTAGCATCTCTGCTCAAAAGGAACATTGTATTGTAATACTAAATAAGGAACACATTCTTGAACTAAGGAACAGTGTCCTGAAATATCCACTCACCTTTAATTTTTGTAAATGAAACTGATTGTGTCACAGGCATCAACAGAATTGTCACTAGAAATGGATTCAGCAAATGTTGCTCTGAGATTTTGATGAAAGGGGGCATAAATACAGCGAATTATGACTTCATAAAAGGAGTCTGGATCCATTCGCCATCAGTATTTTAGCGTAAGGCCAAATGGCACATTTTCCATGAGATCCATAGTTGAAACTCTCAATGTTTTTTTCGTACTTCAAAGCATTGAGGAGTGAATCATGGCCACGTTTCTTGGGCAGTGGGGGAAGGAATGATCTTACATGTCAATTGCTCACTGCCATATGCCTGTTCTACAACTGAGGTAAGCATTTGTGTAGGCTACACTATAGTAGATATGTAAAAATAGATAATTGTGAACTCCCCCAGAGAAATTACTTGCCTTTCATTCTCATCCATAGCCTTGTGCATCTTATTTCTCTTGGGAATTTTTCAGGTGAAAAGGTTGTTGACACACACACACCCCCTATCACGTAACATTTTTATTGCTAGTTGAGTGAGCTGATATTTCAGGAGTAAGCAAAACCTCTTAGCAGTATTTGGTCCAAGGATCACCAAAAATTCTACAAAGATTGACCATTTAAATGGTTCATCATAATGACATTCATTTTTTTTGGAAATTTACACATACCAACTAAATTCATAGATGGCAGTCTCCCCTTAAATACCAAGTAAGAATATGCCCTCTGAATACATACATAGGTATAGGAGCCTATGCAGTCAGAATAATAAAAATAAGCTAAACATAAAAATCAAGGATAAAAACCAATAAAATAATAAAAGGAAAAACAACCAGAGGCAATAAAATGAATATAACCAAAGGAGAAGAAAAGGCCAGATATTTTTTTTAAAAAAACTTGCACTCAAACTGCAAAAACAGGAAGCAATTGCTAAGAGCACTATTTTGATGTGGAGCCAAATAAAATTAATGTAGGTAATTTGTGTGAACCAGTCTGGAGAAGATATTCCACACTCTGCCAAATAGATAGTCTCATGCATGTTGGCTTTCATCCAGAGATGCACAAGTGGAAACATAAACAGACTTAGCACAGTTCTGCTTAGGCTAGATTGTATCCAATACCTAGCACATTCATCCCTAATATTATAGTGACCAGAAACTGGTTGCACATCACCATGTACAAACAGAAACTCAAGTGAGCATAAAAAGTATGACTTAGTGGAAGCGGCTACAGCAGTCTCCTCTTTTCCATGAATTTTCACTTCAGCGAAAACTCCAGCATGAATGGAAATTTTTCACTAGATCCAGCCTGTTGTGTTTCAGATACATGAGATGCTGAGCAGTACCATAAGGGCTGGTCATGCCTCCCCCTAAAACAATCTCCTCCCCCCCATTTGAATTTCTGTAGTAAAAAAGTTATTTCTCCATTGTGTATTCAGAGAGCGTATTTCCTCCACTGGGACCTACCACTGCTGGACTACATTGTGATGGCTAAGAACGCCCTTTGGTGGCTGCCTTAGCAACCAGCTGTCCTATGTGAACCAACATCTTTAATCCACAAATACTGGGAACCCACCATTTCACATGATAAAGGATGTTATTTCTCCCTGCAAGACACTCGCAAGAAAAAAAAACCTGGACTTCATCTGGACCTATGCATGAGAAGGATTCAGTTGTAATGAAGGTAATCAAGGTAATATCCTTTCTTCTTCACAGCACTGAAGCTGGGTTAAGTTGGAGCCCCCTCAATATTCCTTTCATTATGCATATCGTGGCATTCAGTCCTGCATTGATGTTGACTGCTCATTGCTGCTTTCTATCTTTTTTTCATAGTTTCAGGAGATAGTTGTATTAGTCTGCAGTAGAAGAGCAAGATTTGAGTCCTCCTGTCTGATGAAGGGAGCTTTGACTCTCGAAAGCTTATACCCTGGAATTTTTGTTGATTTTTAAGGTGCTACTGGACTCAAACCTTGCTTTTCTATCCTTTTTCATGTTTTTGTCAGAAGAGAAGGAAGCAGAGCCAATGTTGAGTCAGGAAGGATAGTCTAGTGACTCTAATGTTGAACAGGAATCAAGGATTCAAGACCTGAGTCCAAATCTCATTTAGCCCTGAAGTTCCCTTGATTCCCTTGGATTAATCATTAGCCTAAATTATCTCACAGTGTTGTTGTGAGGATCATCATTACTTAGGAAATGCCATGTATGCTTCTTTTAGTTGATGCCATTAAAAACGACATCAAATCAGTCTTCTGGGTGATTTCTTTTATTTGACTGTATTTCATCTGTTCTGTGAATGGATGTGATCAAATTTGGGGTGTAATAATTGATGGAGAAGTTCTCTTCTACAAGCCCCATAAAGAAATGAGTGGTTAGGAGTAATCCACACAGAGGTCCACAGAGCTTAATCATGAATAAGACTGGGCCCTGTAACAAAAGCCATCTACTCCCAGTTCATCTTTTTTTAAAAAATCTGGAGCTCACTTCATTGTACCTCAATGCTTCATCATACCTCAAAAGAGAGGTGATAATAAGTAATTCCAGAATTTTATAAGAAGGTCACCACTGTAGACTCTGTAGATTTAATTCAGCTGCCCGAAAAGCACTTTCTTTTACTGGAGAAGAGAATTCAAAATCTACTTCCTTTGCAGTACGATTTATTCTAAAGTTTCGTGCATCCAGAGACTGCTTAGATTCCACACGTACTAGGAATACCAGCATAGCAAAAAGATGTCTCTAAAAAATTAAACTGTCACAGGGCAAGAAATACATGAAGGATGACAATACTGCCTCTGTCTTTGTGGGAGCAATCCTAAACAGCTCTCCTTGGCAGTAAGTCCCCTTTTATTCAATAGGGATTGCTCCTAGAAAACTAGATTTCAGGCTGTGCCAGTTTTTGCACATCCTTTGTAAATCCTACTGATCCATATACCCAATGCAGTCCTCTGAATGTATACTCAAAAATAAATTTCATTGAGTTCATTTGGATGTGCTCCCCAGTACAGGTACATAACAGTGCAGCCTTGGGCTAGCATCTATCAACATGACAATCAGCACATTTCCAAGGTGGGTTATGATTGCCAAATATGCAAGAGAAAACACCTTCCTAAAGAAATTGCAAGGATAAGAGACTGGAAACTGCTGAGGAAGACTTGAGGGAGGACCCCCCCCCTTTCTGGTTCCAGAGCCTTAAGAACAAACTACCCACACTTGCTCAGCTGTTTCCAAGTAATCATTGAGGACTGGAACCCAGTTTCTGTTTATTCTTGATAAAACGCAGGACCCTCAGTATTTGGGGCATATAGTCTACCAGAAATCTTTCCTATTTGTTGACATGAATGGAGCCCCCCTTTCTCTTGAGACACTTGCTCATTCCTTTACATATCCAGAAACCTAATAGAGTGTCCCACATATATAGCAGCTTCATATACATGTCTTAAGATATATGGAATGTGTGCACACTCACTCATGCACATACGTTATAGACTTAATATTATTTGTATCATACCATTTAATAAGATCTCAGTTCAGTGGCACCTTAGAGCCCAACAAGATTTTCATTGTGTAATATCTCGAGAGTCAGAGCTCCCTTCTTCTTGCCTACTGCAGATCAACAAGGTTACCCACCTAAACTACCATTTAATAAGGATGTTTATCTGAACTACCTTTTTCCCTTTGACAAAGGGCAGCGTTGACTCTTGAAAGCTCATATTCTGAAAATCTTGTTGGTCTTTAAGGTGCCACTGGACACTAATCCTGCTGTTCTACTGAAGGCAAATATGGTCTGCAAACTTTTTCTATTAACTTATTTACCTGAGTCCTTTTCTATTTATTTACAGATCTCAGCAACAGAGAATTGTTTAAAGAGCCTGGGTTTTGTTAAATGTGCATATTTAAGTAATTTGTATTGTGCGTATTTAAGTAATTTCCTTTGCAGGGTAATTCCAAACATTCATTAAATGTCAAAATGTTTTTATTGTGTATTACATAATTTTCCTAAAATTAAGGTGTTTGACTTTCCTAAAATTGAAGGGTGTTTAGAAAGAAAGAAAGAAAGAAAGAAAGAAAGAAAGAAAGAAAGAAAGAAAGAAAGAAAGAAAGAAAGAAAGAAAGAAAGAAAGAAAGAAAGAAAGAAAGAAAGAAAGATTAAGCTGGGGCTCCTACCTCCCCCAATTTCCATAATTAAACCTGACCCAGAGCTTGTTATAACTCCTTCTAAAGAATCTGGCCTACATATGAATTACATATGAACTGCTAAATATAGAAACATTAAACATGCATATTTAAAATGGCTTGTTCCAGGAAAGTGTGCAACAAACACGGAGAATTATTAATCAAAACATATGAAGAAAAAAATCCACACACAAAAAAGATGTTCAAAGCAATTCCCTTTTTAATTATTGCTGCCGATGTTTCAAATTATGTAGAATCAGAGGTTGAACAGTCAAAGAATATACGAATATTACCACCCTAAGGATCCTTTCCTCAGAATATTGAGTACTAATCTGAGTAGACCAGTTTAGGTCTAAAATCCATGAAAAAATTTCCAAGAGATTGGGGGTGGGGGGTGATTCAGCAGAGCAACGAACTGCTATAACACCCACAAGCTGTCAGAGCCTGCCCAAAGAGGGGATATTTGGTAACCATCCCCGAAGCTTTCTGGTAGGTGTAGTACTAGAAAGATGCTTAGACTGAGAGGGGCTCTTATTTATCACCCTTACCGAGCTTTCTGTCAGACCAGGGCATGCTCCCAGTAGTTTAACAGGGCAATCCAAAGCAGTGTGGTATTATTCTAAGTCGTTTGATGCCTTGGAAGGGTGCCACTCAGTTTAGGATTGCACTGAAAATGTACAAGTCGATCTCTCCTTTAGGATGCTTGACAGGGCAATGAGCTTAGAAGGATGAAGCTCTTTTTAGGATTGTGCCCTGAATGTATCTATTCAGACTTCCATAGCCCTCACTTCATCAAGGCTGGCAGAAGCTGTTGACATTCCTTTTTTTAAAAAAAAATTATTGGATGGGTCAGTATACACAAATCATAATATTCAATATCAATATCCATCACATTATATCACCCCCACCCATTCCCCCCCTTTTCAGTTGACTTCCAAAAGTTTTCCATTCCCTTCATCTACATTACACCACTATCTCCTATAATATTAATGTAGAAGCTGTTGACATTCCTTACAGCTTTTACAGCTGGACTGGATCCTGTCTCTTCTTCCTCCTTTCATTGATTATGCTGGACATTTGGGAACTGACCATATATAGGGCTTTCCTTTGTCTCAACTATTGACTTGCCAAGGCCTTCCTTCAGCTTTCTTCTCACTGGATCCATGTTGGGAGTTACTTTTCTCTCTCTTCCCTCCAGCATCCCATGGGTTAGATAATGATTTTAGCCTTTCCCTCATATTGGAACACACCCGAGAGTATGTTCTGAACTTGTATTTGCCTATTTTAATAAAATGCATATTAAGAAAGTTGCAGCAGTTACTTGTTCTTAAACAAACTGGGCTTTGCTGAATGGGGATGCTGAAAGGGGAAATTTTCTATAGATATTCAGACCAAAAGTGTATTGCCCTGTCTGTACATCTACTGGAAGTGTTGTTTACTCTAACTGTAGTAAGCAATTTAAAAAAACATAAATACAGAAGATAGCACTATTATGGGCTGTTTGCAAGAGCCGAAGGCAAGCAGTTTAACTGTGTTTCCTTTCTTTTTGTAGTTCAGGTCTAGGACTTCTGGCAACCTTCATTTATGCTGACTCCATTCATTTCCCCATCATTAAAAAAGTGCAAAATCATGGAATAGAATTGCACAGCTGTGTAGCAGAAAAGGATTCACTGAAGCACTGTGAGGTGAGAGGAAACAAATTAATACACTTTGCACTGCATCCTGCAAATCATGTAGAGGGACTGTGCAATTTTCTGAAAAGGCTGAAAAGTTAGGTCAGAGTTGTTGTTGTTTCATTATGGCCAAATCTGTGCATACTTAAATCCAGAGACTGGACTAGAGTTGCCAGGTCCCCCTACCCACCCACCCCCATCCAGGAGGGAGGCCTGGCACTTACTTTTAAAGTACCCCCTCGTGTGCACACAAAGCGTCCAGGAAGTGACGTTATCACGCAGACCACGTACTGCCCTGGGAACGCTCCTGCACTCTACAGGGGCCTGATTTGGGCCTGATTCAGGCCGAATCAGGCCTGAGTCAGGCTGCTACAGAGCACAGGAATGCGGTCAGGGTGGCGCAAGGGGTCTTGGAGTGCTCCTGTGCTCTGCAGTAACCCGATTCAGGCCTAACTGGGCCACTGCAGAGTGCGGGAGCACTGCTGTACTCTGCAGCAGTCTAGTCTGAGCAGAATTGGGCTCAATTCAGGCTGAATCGGGCCACTGTGGAGTGCGGGAGTGGTGCTGCACTAGGGTTGCCAGCCTCCAGGTAGTGGCTGGAGATCTCCTGGAATTACAACAGGTCTCCAGGCCACAGAGATCAGTTCACTTGGAGAAAATGGCTGCTTTGGGGGGGGGGACTCTATGGAATTATGCCATGCCAAGGTCCGTTTCTCCAGGTTTCACCCCCCCCCCCAGATCTCCAGGAATTTCCCAACTTGGAGCTGGCAACCCTATGCTGCACTTGGCAGTGGCCTGATTTGGCCTGAATTGGGCCCAAATTAGGAGCACATTGCAGCACTCAGGAGTGTGCTGCAATGCCCAGGAGCACGCCCCAGGAGGCGTGTTCCCCCACTTCCCCCACACACACCGGCCACATTAGCAGAGGCGGGGGATAGAGAGTGGAAGAGGGGGATCCGCCACCCCCAGTGGGGGAATGGCAACCCTATGAAGACATAGCAGGCAGATGTTTCTACAAACCTGAGAAAAGTCCTAGGTTTGAGGAAAATCTGAAATCTAATATATATATATGTTGGGGAGGCATTTAAAAGATCCCCCTACATGATAAAAAGACAGGCCGCCCCCCTCCAATACCCATTGCTACGCAATCACAACAGTATTGCCATCCTTCAAATTATTATTATTTTTTTTGGTTAGAAAAAGTCAGGGGGAAAGGGAAGGTCCCTTTCCATGCCTGTTTTGGCCTTTGAGAGAGGAGCCATCGAGGCCAGGCCTGGCACCAGCCACCAAGCAACTTGAAAAGATGTGACTTAGATGACCCACCCAGGACTGGCTGCTTATTCCTGTTTAATAGCAACTCCCTCGTGAAAGTCAGTGTGGTATAACGATTAGAGTTTCGGATTAGAATCCCCATTTTGTCATGGAAGTTTATTGAGTAATCTTTATACCAGTTATATACTTTCAGCCAGTTTTACACTTGGGCCAGTTATATACTTTCAGCTTAACCTATCTCACAGGGATGTTATGAAAATTAAAATGGAGGAGCATAGAATGGAAATTTCTTTGGGTCCCCCATTGTGGAGAAAGATGAGGTAGAAATGAATTAAATAAATAATAATAAATATAACTGAAAATGGGGAGAAGATAAAAGGTGGGTGGATGGGAAGGAGAGAAGGAAGCAGGGAAAAGTGAGGATGTAGGGGCTGCCAAGAGGAGGAAAAGAGGAAGACTGTGGGGAGGGGTAGATAGGAGAAAGTGAGTTGCCCCCACAAATCCTTGCATGTCCCCCATTGTGTAACTGGAAGTGGGCCCCACTTGACAGCCAGCACCATACAAATGATTCTAGTCTAGTCAGACAGTTTCCCCAGGGACAGGCTGCCAAGGGGAGGGAAGGAGGGAAAGTTGAAGACATGGGCTAGATAAGAGAAGATAGGCTCAAGGGTGGGAAGGAAACAAAAAAAGGGGGAAAGGGAGAAGAAAGAAAAGTAGTAAGGCTTTCAGAGTTTTATGGAAGGGGAAAAGGAAATAGTTGGGGAAGGAAAATGAGATATTCCCCATGCAAGTCCTAGCTGGTCTCCCACTTATTATATTCTAATTCTGAAGCTGTTACCAATAAACAGTGCAAACCTAGGCATTTCTACTCATTCGTAAATCCCATTAAGTTCAAAGGGGCTTATTCCTAGGTACAGTGTAGGATTGCTGCTGAAGTGTAGCTCTATCATTCTCTTAACTGATGGCTTGTAATTTGCCCCAATGCAGCCATTGGGGCTGTGATATAATAAGAAAGACTGTTAAGGTGTGTAGGAGCCACTTATACCTTCTCCTTCATGTGGTTGCATTATAAAAAATCATGATCCCTGCAAAAGAAAAATATGAATTGCAATGCATGCAGACAAATGTAGTTCTGCCCTTGATCTCCACAAATTTCTCCTCCTTCACAGATGGATCTGGGGCAAATCAACCACAAGCAGAACCACAGTGCTGTACAAGAGTTTATCTTGTTGGGATACCAGGCATACCCTGCGCTCCTCTTCACTGCCTTCCTGGCCACATACACAGCCATACTTCTGGGGAATGGTCTGATTGTGTTGGTGACAACAATGGACCCTGCCTTACGTACCCCCATGTACTTCTTCCTGCGGAGCCTGTCAGGACTAGAGATGTGTTATACTTCAGTCACCCTTCCTAAGATGATGGCCAATCTGATGTCTGGGGATCGTTCCATTTCCCTGCCAGGCTGTGCTACACAGATGTTTTTCCTGCTCTTCCTGGGGGGAACGGAATGCTTCCTGCTGGCAGTCATGGCCTATGACCGCTATCTTGCCATTTGCCTGCCCCTCCATTATATGACAATCATGAGCCAGAGAGTGCGTGTGGGGATGGTGGTGGGCTCATTCGCAGTCAGCCTTCCTATGCAACTGTTACAAATTGGGATTATCTTTTCCTTGCCTTTCTGTGGATCCAATGAGATCGACCATTTCTTCTGTGACATCCCACCAGTGCTCAGTCTTGCCTGTGCTGACCTTTATACCAATGAGTTGACTGTGTATATTGAAGATATCCTCTTTGTTATAATTCCCTTTCTTCTCATTTTGGCTTCTTACGTACAAATCAGCAAGGCCATATTGCGCATGCCATCAGCTACAGGACGCCAGAAGACCTTCTCTACATGTTCTTCCCACCTGACTGTGGTCATTCTCTTTTATGGCTCCGGAATGATCGTGTACCTGCGTCCCAAGACCCCAGAATCTGAGAAGGTTAACAAGTTGCTCTCCTTGCTATACACAGTCATCATTCCCCTTTGCAACCCTCTTATTTACACCCTGAGAAACCGGGAGGTAAAGGCTGCCTTTAGAAAACTATTAAGAAGGAAAAAACCTTTGGCAACGGGCACAGGAATGATAGGCTGAGTTCACCTTTTGAATGTCACTCATGATATTTCCATCAGCTTCTTTAAAACCTCATTTTTTCCCTAAAACTGCAAGACCAGTTGGCAAGCCAATATCTCTGTATTCACTAAACAAGCAGGTGTTGCAATCTAGGTATGGAGCGGGTTTTGTCACAGAGCGCCAACATCATTTAGACGGACATGCGCACATCACTGCAGTTATTGAACACATGAAGCTGTCTTATACTGACTCAGACCATTGATCTATCCAGATCAGCATTTTCTTTTCTGACTAACAGTGATTCTCCAGGTCTCAGGATGAGGTTGTTCACATCACCTGGATTCTTTTAAAGGGAGCTGTTGGGAATTGAACCTGAGACCTTCTGCATGCAGGGCAGATGCCCTAACATGGAAAATTCCAAAAGAATAGCTGGATTAATCCACCATTTGTATTTTAGCTTGAGATCAAACTCAAACTCATAGCTGAAACTCTCATTTTTCCATACTTCAAAGGGACTAGCCAGTTTATCCAAGGTAGAAGTTGGAAGGGCATTGCTTACACGTGATGGAATAAATGGAATCATGTGTCAGTCTCTTCAACAAAAATAAATAAACATAAGTCTGAAATCAGAAATCACAACATTCAAAAAACAGTGGGGGAACATTTTAACCTTCCAGGACATTCAATTGCTTCCCTAAAAGCAGTTATTATGCAGAGGAATTTCAAAGGGAGATTAGAAGGAGAGACTGCTGAATTGCAACTGATAACAAAGCTCAAGACAATGCATCCACCTGGACTGAATTGAGAACTAGGCTTCCTTGCTCATTACCAATGCTGATTTCTCCACCCCCACCACCCCCTGCATACCCACCTTATCTAATCATGCCTGCTATTGCCATTCACTGGCTTTTGTCATTAATCTGCTATTGTCATTCGACATCTGAAATCACTCCACTCACCAAGTTATAAGGTTAGATGGACTCACATTCCATCTGTATCTAAAGAAGGGAGCTGTGACTTATGAAAGCTCATTCCCTACCATAAATTTTGTTAGTCTTATAGGTGCTATTGGAATCTTGCTCTTTTCTACTGCTACAGATAGGCCAACACAGCTACCCATCTTGACCTATCTCCATTTAGAATCATGTTAGCTTCCATGGCACGCTAAATTCTAAATCATGCTTAAAGAAAACTTTACTTATTTTCAGCTAGATAGATGACCAAGTTGGTTAGAAACATGAACTTTTTTACTTCTGCTCTTTTGTTTAGAAGGTCTTACAACCCTCTTTATCACTTAGCAGCATACAATTAAAAATGAAGGTTAAAAATAGATAAAATAATAAAAGGGAAAACAACCAGAGGTGATAAATGGAATAGAACCAATTAGAACAGCAGAAAAGTTCAGATAACATACATTTTTTAAAAAACCTTCACTAACTGTAAGGACATGAAGCAATCCTTGTGTTGACTTGGTACCCAAAGGAATTAATATAGGAATCTTGTGATCAGTCTAAGGAAGATATTCCATAAACTCAAACATGTTGTGTTTCTATGACTTTGAGAGCCCAGTAACACCCTCAGGGCTGGTCATGCCCCTTGCCCATTCCTCCTACCCATTCAAATTTCCTTAGTTTAAAAATATTTCTTTCTCAATTATTTATCCAAATGAGCATGCTTCCTCCACTGGGACCTACCACTGCCAGAGCTAATGTTGAAGAAACCATTGAGGTGGCTAACAATGCCCTTTGGTGGCTGAGTTAGCAACCAGCTGTCTTCCATGAAGAGTCTTTGCAACACAGACCTCAGGAAACCACTCTTTCACATGATAAAGGTTGAGTGCCTCCTGGTAGCCACTGGCAAGACAAATAGAGGACCTAATCTGGGTCCATGCATCAGAACAATTCCATTCTAATGAAGGTAAAGACCTCTATAGCAATGAACCTGAGCTAGCTTAGATCTCTACGTCTAAATATATCTTTCTCATGGCATTCAATCTTACATTGATGTTGACAGCTCATTGCTAGTTCTGTCCTTTTCAGGTTTCTCAGAAGATTCCCAGTGTAAAGCCAGGCTAGCCTAGTGACTGTAATGTTGGCTATTTAGACCAGAGAAACCTGAGTGCAAATCTTACTTAGCCCTGAAGTTCACTGGCTGCCTTTGGAATAGTTGTAGCCTAAATTGTCTCATAGGGTTGTTGTGAGGATCGTAACTGAGGAAAACTCACATTATGCTAATTTGAGCTTCTTGGAAGATGGGTGGTATAAGAATGTCAAAAGAAAAGAAAATGAAGATTACGAGTTTTGAACCTGATCCTATGCTCTTAAAAAGCAAATTAACCTGTCTTTGAAGGAAATGTCTTTGCAAATAATTTGATTTCATCTGTTCTGTGAATGAATGTTATCAAATTTGGTGTATAATATTTAAGGCTTACTCCTGAATAAGCAAATATGGTGTATAATCTATTAGGTTAAATCCTGAATAAGCACTCAAGTCAGTGGGGCTTCCTGAATAAGCATGCATAAAACTGGGCTCTAAGACAATTAATAAACATTGCTCAGGTGAATGCAAAGCATCAGCTCCCAGCTCCTCTTTCTTTTATTTGTGCCAGATTTTAGTACAGATCTCAGGATTATGTGCTTAAATGTACTTCAAAAGAGAATTGGTTCCATAGAAAGTCCATTTTATTTATATGGTTAATATGTTTATAAGAAGGTCTCCACTGTAGACTTAATTCAGCTGCCAGAAACCCCACTTTCCACTACAGGAGAATAGAATTAACATTTGCAGAATGTACTACATTGGCAGTATGATTTGGACCATAGTTTAAGGCACCCAGAGACAGCTTAACTTCCAAAGATACTGGCAATACCAGGATGAGGAAGAAAGGCATTTAAAATACAAAATTGTTGCAAGGGAAGCTGTTGGCTCTGCTTTTGTGAGAGCAATCCTAAGCAGGTCTACTTGGCAGTAAGCCCCATTTTATTCAATAGGGCTGACTCCCAGGAAAGTTTTCTTAGGATATCAGCCTTTGCCCCCGTTTCTGCACTTCTTGTGCCAATCCTGCTAATCCCTATGCAGCGCAGTCCTAAATCATAAATACTCAAAAGTAAATCTCATTCAGTTAATTGCAACTTATTCACTACTAAAGTGTGCTTAAGATTGCAGTCATGGGAAGCAATCCTAAGTGGATCTGCACAGAAATAAGTCTCATTTTCTTCAGGCCGGCTTACACTTAGAAAAGTGGTATTAGGACTGGAAACATAAGAATCGACACATTTCCTCTGTGGATTATAAGGGTCAGATGCTCAGGAAAGCAAGTTCCTTAACAAATTGTTAATAGAGGATTGTCAGAGGGATAGCAGCTGAGTGTTTTTGAGAAGGAATGGAAATTCCACTTTCTGATTTGTGAGCCTTTAGAACAAATAATACTAATAATAATAACAACAGCAACATTCCATTTATATAGCGCCCTTCAAGACAACTTAATGCCACACTCAGAGCAGTTTACAAAGCAGGTTATTATTATCCTCACAACAATCACCCTGCGAGGTGGGTGGGGCTGAGAGAGCTCCAAAAGAGCTGTGACTGACCCAAGGTCACCCAGCTGGCTTCAAGCTGAGGAGGGGGGAATCAAACCCAGTTCTCCAGATTAAAGTCCTGCCACTCCTAACCACTACACCAAACTGATTCACACACTCTTTCTGTATAGAGTAAACAGTATACTTGATTTTTCTTTATACATGTGTCAAGTAATTCTCATGCTATGTTCAATGCATGTATAGTTGAATGTATGATTGAAACCTCACATTTAGGCAAGTACTAGTCTAAGCAAGTACTAGTTATATTTGTAAAGTGAATGCATGTGGACTGTTTCTTACAAACCGATGTACACACATACATTCTGTAACTTGTGAACAGGGCTTATGAAAGCAGCGAATATGGAAGAGGGGAGACTCCTGAATTGTAGAGATGGAGGTCTGTGAAGTCCAAAAGAAAAACGTCTTCAGATTTCCACCTCCTCCTTAAATACTTTTGCCCTAATGTGTAATCCTGGGAGCTTCTATGAATGCTGGGGATTTTCCTGCTTGAAGGCTTTCCTGTTCATTTCAAAGAAGGGACTTGATCTACAGGCACGTTCCTATGCTTGTGCAGATCTAGCAACTGAATGGAATGAATGGGGACTTCCACCCTTGTAACAGTTCCATATGCACATTTTATTGCTCATGGAATTCTGTGTCACAGAAACCAATGGACAGGAATGCTACCGGTATGTGTTAGAAGTCCCACTCATCTGATGCATTGAACAAATTGGGGACACTGAAGTCCAGTCCTTTTGTCGTTCTTTAACAACCTCGACTATGAGTCTTGCAAAGCTCTTGAGGGGTAACAAACCCATGCTGAGTGATCTTGAATACATCTTTGTAAAAGTCATCGTGAGATCTTTATGCAATTCTTTGGAATATGCAACATTCAGGTCCATCAACTTTTCTTTTTGGGTGCAAAACCAGCGTTTCCTTAGACATTTGTACTTTACCTTTCACAGTTCATATTTTTAGCAAAGAAATTGACTAGACTGAAAGAGAAGGAGGAGAGAATGGGAGTGGAGAGGGGGTATACATGTAAATTCCAACTGTTCCTATTTGGCAGGAAAGTCCTGACTTTCTAAGTCTCTGCCCTTATAATTGCCCAAATTTTGCCTTTGAATATGCCCTTAATGTTTTGTTACTGAGTTGCATGAATTGTCATGATTCAGGGTTCAGTTCTGATTTACAAATCTCTACAGATCACATTCCTGGGTGGTGGTGGTAAACAATACCTTGTCTATGGTATAATACAAGCACATGAATGCTAAGGCGATATGACCACAGCCTGGCATGACTGTATACATTTACTTATCAATTGTGGTAGGACAGATATATTTTTGGAAAGTTTTTTTTTATGTACTGTGGTGAAGGAGCAATATAAGTCTCATTCACTCAGCAATCTCCTATGTGAGATGGTGTTTCCATATGATCACACAACTTCCCCTCTCCATCTGAAAGTGATGAATGCATATAAATGAATCAGTCCACACCTGCATTGCATGAAGTTACCAGTTTAATATGTTGGATCCAGCCAGCTTTTCATTTGATCTTGCCCAATTTTCTTGCATACTACAGCTTCCCTCCCCCATGACTCTTGTCCATTCATGTCACATGATCCCAAACATAGCTTTTTGGGGGTGTTCAAAGGGAACCATGTCCTCCAATTTTACCAGCAGAAAAGCTGGTTGGATCCAACCCATCATCTGAGAGTAGAAATTATGCCTTAGACTCACATTCCTACCTCAACACAGCCGATCTGGCTGCCTATATCCATACCATGGTAACATCATGACTCAACTACTGTAATGCACTGTACGTAGATATCCTCTCTAAGTTAACTTGGAGACTCCACTTGGTGCAGAATACTGCATCTGGGTTATTATTGGAAACTAGTTAAAGCCTGAATATCACTCCTATTCTGCTGTCACTCCACTGGCTACCTATCAGCTACTGGGCTCAGTTCAAGGTATCACATACAAAGCTCTTCATTGCCTTGGTCTGTCATATTTACAGGACAGCCTCTCTCTCTATGTTCCACCATGGCAGTTTCATTCATCTGAACAGGACCTTCTGCTGCTGCCATCCTGAAAATGAGCAAACTCAACAGCTGCCCACACATGGGCATTCTCTGGATGGCTCCCACCTTACAGAACAGCTGACCTGAAGAGGTCAGGAAACCTCCCACTCTCTTGGCATTCCACAAACTATGCAAAACTGAATTATTCAAGAGGGCTTTTTACTCAGATAGGAGGGCTATACTGTAAGGAAGTGGTCTCAAAGAGATGCATCAGTAAAAGGATAAACATAGACTTTACTACTATCTACTATCTGTTGCTGTATGATCCTTCTGAATACTTCCTATGTTGTTTAATACGGTGGTCTTATTATCGCTTATGCTCTGTTTCAGCATATCTTCAGCTCTATATTAGATATCTGCTGGATTGAAGTCTTTGCAAATTTGCATTTATATATCCTATTGTTATATTGTTTAATGAAATGTCTTTGAAATTGTCTGTACCGACTCACACTGTGTAATCCACCAAGAGTCTCAGTGAGAAAGGCGGACTATAAGTAGCATAAATAAATAATTAATTAAAATGCCTTTTATGCCTCTCCAGATGGCAAGTGAACAAGTCAAGCACTGGGAGAACCACAGCACAGCGGGAGAGTTCATTTTGCTGGGATACCAAGAATATCCTATCCTCCTCTTTATTGCCTTCCTGACCACATATCTGGCCATTCTACTGGGCAATGGTCTGATTGTAGTAGTGACAGCATGGGACTCTGCCTTACATACCCCCATGTACTTCTTCCTGCGAAACCTGTCAGGGCTGGAGATGTGTTACACCTCAGTCACTCTTCCCAAAATGATGGCCAATCTGGTCTCTGGAGATCGTGCCATTTCTCTGCCAGCCTGCGCTACACAGATGTTCTTCATACTCTTTCTTGGTGGAACTGAGTGCTTTCTGCTGGCAGCCATGGCCTATGACCGCTATCTTGCCATTTGCCTGCCACTTCGCTACATGACAATCATGAGCCCCAGGTTGTGTTTGGGGATGGTGCTCGTCTCTTTTGCCATCAGCCTTCCTATGCAGTTGCTGCAAATTGGGCTCATCTTCTCCTTGCCTTTCTGCGGATCCAATGAGATTGATCACTTCTTCTGTGACATCCCACCAGTGCTCAGATTGGCATGTGCTGACCTGTATGCTAATGAATTAGCTGTCTACACTGAGAATATTTTCTTTGTAGTACTTCCTTTTGTGCTCATTGTGGCCTCTTATGTACACATTGCCAGAGCAATATTGCGCATGCCATCAGGCACTGGACGCCAAAAGACCTTTTCAACATGCTCATCCCACCTCACCGTGGTGAGTCTCTTCTATGGGTCAGGGATGCTTGTTTACCTCTGTCCACAGACAAGTGACTTTGCAAAGGTTGCCAAATTGCTCTCCTTGCTCTATACCATCATCATTCCCCTTTGCAATCCTCTCATCTATACTTTGAGGAACAGGGAGGTGAAGGTTGCGTTTAGCAGACTGTTGGGCAAGAAGCGGTCTTTGGAAGTGGGCACAGGGATTAGCTGAGGCCAACAAACAATTTTCATCTGTGTTTCAATGCTTAAATAAACCCCTTCCTCCAAAAGTTTTTTTTAGCTTTTTGAGATCCCAGCACAATGCTGACATCCACAATTGAATGTGGAAATGCTGGCAGGAGCAATAAGTGTCACTAGTATGTGGAATAGGTTTTTTTCTTGCTAGATTGTCGTTCACAGTTGACCCTGTGAGATCCCCTTCCTTGAATTTTGACAGAAATTAACTCGGTATGTGTCATGCAATCCAAAATAGACCCCACACCACAGAGACTCCACCACACAGAGAGGTAGATTAGGCTGAGTGTGTGTGACTGGATCAAAGTCACCCGGTGAGCTTTCATGGCAGAGTGGTGATTCAAACATGGCTCTCCCAGAACATACTCTGAAACTCTAATCATTACACTAAACTGGCTTTGGGGCGGGGGGTGGGGGTGCTGTGGAACAGTAGCAGGCAGCCAGGCCTAGAAGAGTCATGCAAGTCATGTGGTATCAAGTTTTCCAGTGGTTGCTCCAGGCCCTGGCCCCAACAAGTCCTCCCTCAAAGGCCCAAACAGCACTGGGAAGAGTCCTGTCCCCTCCCCCTGCCTTTTACTGACTGAAACTAAGCCTGGAATACTGTTATGGTTGCCTAGTAACAGCCACAGAGGGCAGCTGGTTAAAGCTACAGGTGTTGCTTTTATTATTTTACATTTTTTCAAAACCCCAATGCATTTTTTTTTTAGATTTCAGATTTTTCAACAAATCTGGGGCATTTTTCAGGTGTGTAGGAAGACATGTCTTGTCTGTTCATGGCTCCAGTCTCCAAATTTAAATACCCTCAAATCAGGATCACTTGGCTGTTAGTATATAAGATTTGGCTATCCTTCCTTTGGAGATAGGGCTTCAGGGAAGGTAGAAGGCCCCTTGAAACGTTCTTTCCAGTCTAAGAAAACTGTGGTTGTTGTGATCCCAGCTATTTGGCTTATTGAATTGTAAGAAGCAGTTCAGGGATAGCCGTAAAAAATGAAGAATAATTTCCAGCTAATACTTAGTCATCATCTTCCACAGTGGCAAGTCTAACTGCCACCCAAAGCTTGAGTAGTGATTTTGCTTAAAGTAGTCTATCATCTATAAAATTCTGGGTTTCCTCCACTCTGCTAGTTTCTTTTCCAAACATCAATAGTCCTTCTTAATCAATCACCACATCCTTCCAAAACACAAACATGAGTTGGGCTAAATATTGGCCATTATGGAGTTTCTTGTAAGAAATTTTTAAACTTCAAAAATGTATCCTTACTAATTAAACAGCATAATGTAAAGGGACAAAATAAAGAAATCAACCCCAAGATGCCTGAATGAAGACAGACATGGTGCCAGGCAAAATTGGTGGCCCTTTTCCTTGCCATCCCACCTCAGTTTTTAAAACTGCAATTTAAACTAGTGATTTCACTGATTTGGGGAATGGGGTAAGAATGAAACCCTGTAGGTTGGCTATATGGAATTTACTAGCAGGGAACCTGCAAGGATCTGCAGGGGGCATTTCATTTCCCTAGCTGCATTTTGAAGATTTATTAATCCACACTCTATGGCCCAGTTCAAAATTAGATATATGATCATCAGGACAGGAGATCCATAAGGCATTGCAGGTAAGGAAAAATTGTTTCCCCTTCCAACTGGTCCCTGCTTATTCCCTTCTTGCAGTGGCTCTGATATCCCCTTCATCACCCACACTGTCCCCCAGTCGGGGCAGGTAAACCCCCTCCCCCAGGTTCCATTGCTTACCGTTGCTATAAGTGGCGATGGGGGTAGGGGTGGGGTATAAAAAGACAACACTGGTTACATCTCTTCCAGAGGAAAAAAAAAACCAGAAGTGACAGAGGATAGCTCCAGAAAGAAACTCTACTGTTTTACCATAGAGTTCCCACCGGTTCCTAGGGATGCAGCCAATGTCACTCATGTCCTCATCCCTGTCCCCATCAGTTGCCAGGCTCAGTCTGGCAACTCTGTCCTCCCTCTACATGTTTGTACATGTTTTGTGGAGCATCCAGTGTTGCTAGACAATCCAAGAAATCACAAGCATATTCTTCATGTGCAAACTTAGTTACTTGTCAGGATATTATAATCCTCCATATTTTCTCCTTTTCATTTTTCTGCAAACCTGGGGGTTGCAGAAACATATAACTTAGTCCTGCATCCAACCACTCACCCCCACCTTGTTGCTTTTTGGCTCTACGTGATGACTCATCCTTCAGTATCAGACGTGGTTACGTTGGAAGTCAAAATCCTTTTCCAATGTGGACTCAGCTGTTGATAGTGCACATTCTGAACCACACTATTCTCCATTAATATTGCCCTTAACGAAACTTATTTTCCCATGATATGGAGGAGAAAAGGATGCTTCTTGGTCTTTGAACAGGTTCTAAAACCTTTTCAACAGAAGCTTCCAATGGCAAGAATCTCTGCAAATTGGAGTTTGTAGGACTTAGGGCCTCAGGGTACATGTATCGGAACCTTCCTGCTAAGTTCTAGAGCTTTTCTTTTACACTCAGGGCCAAGCTACACATGACGAATGACACTTGAATGGCAAGTGGATTGAGTGGAGGGCAAGTGAACAGGGAGAAATACACTTGCTGTTCAAGTGTCATTCGTCATGTGTAGCTTGGCCCACAGACACATACACATCTGGAAGCTAAGTTTTGAAGAAGGGAAAGGGGCTTGCAGGGGCAAAGATTCAAAAGGGAATGCAGGGGCAAAGATTCCAGGCCTCATTAAGTTCCTAATGAAATTAATGGAAAAATAAAGAGGGCTGGTTCTTAATAAAGGGATCTACTGGTGTGTTAATTGTTGGAGTGCAACTACCACAGAAAGCTTATATAAAGCCTATGTGATGGCTGCATAATATGAGTGGTCCTTCAGCCACCTACCTCTACCATGATCTGATGGCAAAATAGATAAGCAGAAAAAATGCACAGACTTCTGTTTAAATTTGGCAGGCTGGCCTAATTTATTCAGATCATTCAGATTTCCATTGCTTAGCACATGATTTAGAGTATCCACATTCCTAATAAGTGAACTGGGCAAATGGGAAGCTTAGGGAGGTAACAGAGGATGAAATGTTTTAAATAAATGGATGAAAGAAAGAAACCGTAATCAAAACTGGAAGGCCTTGATGGAACTTTCTGGTCTGCATTGAGTTATTCTCACTAAGTGGCGCCATTTAATCTTTGTTTACCTGAACCAACTTCTTGCTGTTTTGTGCCAACTCTCAGATGTGACATCTTCCCTATAATTAAGTATTGCCCCCCCACAGTCGGAAGAAAGAGGCAGACACAGTATTTGGAACTAAGGGCCGCTTTATTAAACATAACAATAACATTAAACTGCGGCAAGGCCAACTGCGGTACAGGTCAAGCCACGGGGTCCAACCAGTACCTCCGCCTTGACCTGCCTGGGCGAGCCCCGCTGCCCCGGGCTTGAGCCATTCGAAGAATGGCCTAGACCCGGCCGGCCAGGCAAAGGGTTCCCCCTCAAGATCCTAACGCCTCAGCCATACAGCATGAGGAAAGGACTTGCACCCGGGGTTCCCAGTAGGCGGTCTAGCCAGGTGGTGGCAGCCATGAAGCATGCCATCCTTCCTGACCGACCCCTTTCCCCACCTATGGGGACTTGCCAAAGGGGGTGCTCACCGGCCCGCTCCCTACTCCCCGACTTTCTCCTGCCAGGACACCTACACAGCGACACCCAAAAATAGCCTCTCGTCCTGCTACAATACAAGGTAGGCGAAAAACCCAAACCCATATGGCCAATTCAGGAATGGGAAAAAATTCCTACCTGGCTCAACAGCAGCCGGCTAATCCTGCACTGCAACAGGGCGAGGCGGGTGGGCCGATCGCGTGGAAGGGACTGCTGCTGGAGGGCGGAGACGCCTACTAAGGCTCCTGTCTCCGCCCACCAGCCAAGGACCCGGATGCCCGGGAAAAGTCTGTCTCTCCTCCAGCCGTGGGAGCAAAACCAGCACCCAGCTAAGCTGCAACGCAGCAGCTGGGTAAGTGCTGTATTGCCCCCCCACAGTCGGAAGAAAGAGGCAGACACAGTATTTGGAACTAAGGGCCGCTTTATTAAACATAACAATAACATTAAACTGCGGCAAGGCCAACTGCGGTACAGGTCAAGCCACGGGGTCCAACCAGTACCTCCGCCTTGACCTGCCTGGGCGAGCCCCGCTGCCCCGGGCTTGAGCCATTCGAAGAATGGCCTAGACCCGGCCGGCCAGGCAAAGGGTTCCCCCTCAAGATCCTAACGCCTCAGCCATACAGCATGAGGAAAGGACTTGCACCCGGGGTTCCCAGTAGGCAGTCTAGCCAGGTGGTGGCAGCCATGAAGCATGCCATCCTTCCTGACCGACCCCTTTCCCCACCTATGGGGACTTGCCAAAGGGGGTGCTCACCGGCCCGCTCCCTACTCCCCGACTTTCTCCTGCCAACGCGGATGGCCAAGCCTCTGCTTAGGCCCCCGCGCCCCACAGGTGGCCTAGCGCCAACCTGAGGCCTAGCCGCAGATCATCTAAGAAGATATCATTACCTGCCGCCGACAGGTGAACCCCGTCAGACCTATAAAGGTTGGCAGAAGCGGCCCTAATCCTGGGGTGCGGAAGAAAAATCCCCAACCCCTTGGCTAAAGCCTTCTGAATGGCCCTATTGGCCCGGCGCAAGGCCCGCGCCATGCCCCTAGGCTCGAGGGTCTCTCTCCATGCCCTTCGAGGGAGCATTGCAGACCAAAATATGTATGTATGCGGCCAACGTGCCTTGATCACCCGGAAGTCGGCAATCACTTGCGCCGAAAGGGCCCGACCTTTCAAAAGGCCAAGGTCATTGCCGCCCAAATGAATTAAAACAACATGCGGGGGAGGACCCATCCTTCCCCTGAACAAAAGCGGCAACAACCCTGACCATCGAAGCCCCCGTCGGCCGCACCATTCAATGACGGCACCGTCGCTCAGCCCGAGCTGAGATCCAATCGGGGATTTTCTGGCATGCGCTGCGGCCCAGAACACCATACTGTGTCCCACAATAAGGATCCGCTTCCGATCTGGACGCCCTGCCACACCTAAAGAAAATAATCAGTCAGTAGACAGTCCACACACCGGCAACGGACGCACATATGATCGATAGGCAGAAGAACGCCATCTGCCCAACCTTCGAATCGTGTCACTAGAGTACCCCATTACAGCTGCAGTAGAGGCGGCCCCAATCCGGAAGGAATGGGTGCCAAACCTAACTCCCTCTAGACCCAAACGCTTTAAGGCCGTACTGGTTACCGACCAGAATTGATAGCGTGTCAATGGGGAAAGATCCTCATGACGAAACAGCACCCCCGGGGCGCTGCCCCGCACGACTAAATAGCGCCGCAGAGCCTTCACAGGGCATAAACCTTTTTCACTACAGGGGCCCAAAACAATAACTGACCCCCTGCCCATCTGGTCTGTCTTAGAACGCCTAACTCTAATAGAAACCTGGCCATCAGAAAAGGTGAGATCCTGTGCCTGAAGGGCCCGGCCAGGATCACCAAGCCGCGACTGGACAACCAGCTCCCCCACCCTCAGAGCACCAAAAAAGGCAGTAAGTGAGGCCGCGTGAAAGAGCCGTACTTCAAACTGTGAAGCACAGACCAGTCCCCAAACAGCTCGAAGACCCCTAAGAATCGAAGGGGAAATAGGCTGACGCTTATCTCCGGAAACAGAAAGCTCCCTGGCCCAACCCTCGAGCATTTTCCTTAAACGGAAATCGCCACTGAAATCACCGAATCCGCGGGCCTTACTAATGAAAGCAAATGCAGCAAGCTGCCCCCTAATGGACCGGACAGCCAGACCGCGCTCCCGCTGCGCAATGCAAAACTGCAACAGGTGGTCGACTGGAATGGGCCAGTGTTCCTGCAACCCAACCCGGGCCCGAAAGTCCTGCAACTGTCCTACCGCACGTCCATACGATTTTCGCGTGCTGGGGGCAATGGCCAACAGAATAGCTCTGTTCACTTCAGATTCCCAAGCCGCCACACCTCTGGGGGGACTCTGCAGGGAAACCTGTCGGCGTCGGGGGCTAGCTGGTGAAAACGGTCCATCTGTTGGCGAGACAAGGCATCTGCCAGACTGTTGTCCACGCCAGGGACATGCCTGGCCCTAAACAGAATGTTGAGCCGAAGGCACCTCAGCGTAAATGCCCTAACTAAACACATAACCCTGGCCGATTTGGAGGTGAGGGAATTAACTACTTGAACCACCGCCATGTTATCGCACCAGAAGTGCACAACATGGTTTGATAGTTCTCGACCCCATACAAAAACCGCAACCAGAATGGGAAAAAACTCAAGGAACGTGAGATCCCTGCCTAGACCCATGGCCAGCCACTCCCGAGGCCAGCGGTCAGCACACCAGTGGCCCCTAAAGTAAACACCAAAACCTATGGTGCCTGCGGCATCAGAAGAAACCTGCAAACCATCGCCCACCAGGAGGTCATCCCTCCAAAAAGTGACACCGTTAAAAGACCCCAAAAACTCGTACCAAATCTCGATATCCGCCTGCATGCCCCTATTAATCCGAAGCCGGTGGTGAGGCGCACGGAGCAATGCCATTGCATCACACATCCTGCGCAAAAAGGGGCGCCCGGGAGCAACAGCCCTGCATGCGAAATTCAAATACCCCACGAGCTGCTGCAACTCTAGCAAAGAAACCTTCCTTTTGCCCCTAATGTCTTGCAAGCGCTCCCTAAGCTTGACCACTTTGTCCTCCGGCAGGCGGAAAGTCTGGTGGACAGTGTCAATCTCAATGCCCAAAAAGGTTAATACCTGGGCAGGGCCTTCAGTTTTCTCCTCCGCTAGAGGAACGCCCAATTCCTTAGCGAGGGCTTGAAAACCAGCTAAGAGCCTGGCGCATTGGGCGGTACCTAACGGCCCAACGAATAAAAAATCATCAAGGTAATGCGCCGTGTCGCGGCAATGAAGCCGCCGACGCAACTCCCACTCTAAAAATGAACTAAAACGCTCAAAGGCAGAGCATGATATTGAGCAACCCATAGGAAGGGAACGATCCATGTAGTATCCTCCCTCAAAATAAAACCCCAGCAATTCAAAATCATCCGGGTGCACAGGGAGAAGGCGGAATGCTGACTTAATGTCGCATTTCGCCATCTCAGCTCCCCACCCACACCGACGCACAACCTTGACCGCCAGGTCAAAAGAGGTGTAACGCACGGAACAAAGATCCCCGGGGATGAAATCATTCACCGAAGCTCCCTTAGGGAAGGACAGATGGTGAATTAAACGAAATTCACCCGCGGCCTTTTTGGGGACTACCCCCAACGGAGAAACCCTAAGGCACTGTACAGGGGGTGTGGGAAACGGGCCTAGGACTCGGCCCTCAGCACATTCCCTCCTGATTTTCTCACGAACAATGTCCTCCATGCCGACCACAGAACGTAAGTTGTCGGACATGAAGGGGGCTCTAGCCCCCTGAAACGGTATTCTGAAACCAAACTGAAAACCTTCAAACAAATATAAGGCATCCTGACGCCTAGGGTAACCTTCCAATAAGTTCTCAAGCACTCTCACCCTTACCGGGCTGGGGCCCTTTACTAGGAAACTGGTGGGGTCCCCCACCGCCTGGCTTCCGGCCACCCCCCCCCCCCAGGCTTGGGTTTTGGACAGGAAGAGTAAGGGTGGGGACCCGAGCAAGAAGGGCATTCATGCCTATACTTGCACGACCTGCGGTTACACACTCCCTTGGACGTGAAGTCCCAGCAGAGCAACCGGGGTTGAACCGGCTGCCCCGCCTGAGAGCGGGCCAATGACGCCGCCTGAGGGCGATGTATCAAATGGCCACTGTCGGCCCTGTCACCCGCATTTGGCTTAGCAGGGGACATGACCTGCAGCCATAGTTGCTGGTGGATTTGGTCCCACGGCAACTGAGGGTGGAGTGCTGCGCGCATCCTAAACTCTTCGTCGTACTGCAACCATGCAGCACCAACGAAGTCCGTGTACCCGCGGTAAATAATATTCAGGTACTGGAATAGGGCCACGGCCCGTAAAGGCTGGGCCCTGCCAAGTACCCCCGCGTAAATAAGAAAACCCGGCAGCCAGTTGTGCCAGTTGCGGTCCACTTTCCTCCGCTTAATCTTTTCTTTATCCCGATCGTCCAAGTCTTCCTTGTCCTTCTTCTCCAGATCCCTGAAGAGAAGGCTGAAAACATCGACATATTCCCCTTTGACTATCTTGTCCCTTGTTGCCTGGGTGAGATGATCACCCAATGGAAGTGCCGTGTCGCCAAAGGGCAAAGCGCGGTAAGGAACCATTCCATAAGGAGACATACCATAAGGAGGGAACCCCCAAGAAGGATAAGTTGTAAACTGACCCGTAGCTGACTGGGCACCAGTATGCTGCCCCTCACTAACCCCCCACGGCAGTTGAGGATACCCCCCCACAGCCGTGGGGGCACCGACCGGGGGTAACCCAGGCCATCCCAGATAACCTGCTGCAGGCTGAATGGGTGCATTCTGTGTATGTGAAGGTGTAGCAAGACCTGGGGACCCGGAGGCAGCGGCCTGACCCCAGGGCCCCCATGGCCATGTGCATGCCTGAACAGGCAGGGGGGACTTACCCTCCACGCTGGCAGGCTGTACGGCCACAGCCACCTGCTCCCCTTCACCTAGATCACCCGATTCCACCACAGCCACAGCAGGATCCTCCGACGGTTCGGCTTCCATCTCCTGACTGGGTCCAGCTCCAGCCGCTCCAGCTGCAGACTCAAGGGCAGAAATCCGTTTTAAGACCTCCATCCAAAAAGCTGACTTGGAAGCAGCTCTAACCGGCCTAGAGCGCTTCTGCGCCTCTACAGCACCAGGATCACCACCCTTAGCTTTCTCTAAAGCCTCAAGGCGTTTCAGGATTTCAAAATGGAAATTTTCTTCCCCCTCATCATCAGATGAAGAAACAGCCACAGGAACCCGTTTAGAAGGCTGTCTCTTAGCAGGCTGCTTGCCCTTAGAAGGGCCCTTGCCTTTCTTGGAGGCCATCAGTAAACTGTAAATGGGCAAAACTGCACCAAGGCTTAAGTACCAAGTGCACTAACGAGCAGTGACACAGCCCCAACAATGGTTGCAATACTCCAAATGGAACAATATTAGTGGGGCCTAAATGAAACAGCCTGCCCCAACCCAGAGACCAGGGCTCAACTTGGCCACTAGCCAGAGTTGAAAGAAGAGGAATCTTATCCCTCCCAACGCCCCACCGCCAAGAAGCCCAAGGAAGCCGATCCACCAAGGGGGGGGGGGCAATGCGCCGCGGACGCGGACGCAGGTAAAATGGCGGCCGGGCCTGCCGAGAAGATGGCACCCCAAAGAGGGCCAAAAGAAAGGCCCGGGCAACGCAGACAATGCGGCGAACCAAGCCACCCAAAGCCCGCCGGGGCAGCACCGGCCGCAAGCAAGCCGAGCCGCCCAAGACTCAATAAAGCCGCAAACGCGGCGCAAACCGTGCCGCCACGACAAGCGGCGGCCGACGATGTGAAGGCCCCCGGACAAGGAGACGGGCGCAGGGACTCGCCGCCGCTAAGCCGCCGCTCTCCTCGCCAAAGGCCGATCCTCCGTCGTCGCCCCCTCCACGGATCGCTGGGAGCGTGCGAGACACGTCCTTCCCAGCCGATCGCGTGGAAGGGACTGCTGCTGGAGGGCGGAGACGCCTACTAAGGCTCCTGTCTCCGCCCACCAGCCAAGGACCCGGATGCCCGGGAAAAGTCTGTCTCTCCTCCAGCCGTGGGAGCAAAACCAGCACCCAGCTAAGCTGCAACGCAGCAGCTGGGTAAGTGCTGTATAATTGTCAGAGGTCCTTTAAGCATGACTAGAGCTCACAGCAGGGGCATAATGGTATTTTGGAATATACCTTGTCAAGAAAATGATTATATTACATAAGATGGTTCTACAGAGAAAAAAACCTTGTTCAGCTCTTTAGACACAGCTGCTTCTTTGTACAAACTTGTCATGTAATAATATCAACAAGAAAATTTCACAGCTGGCAGCAGCAGGCAAACACATCAAGGGCCACGCTGGTGAATGTCATTCAAAAGTTGCAAACACCACTTGCCTCAGGATTGCTTCTTGTGCTACAATTTCTATCCATAATGAGAAACAAAAGCAATCAGAGTATTTTCATTCAGGAGGCTTCACCGGCCTCTGTGAGCCAAACTACAATTGACACCTGACACTAGTTGGACACTTGTCAGCTTCCCTCAAGTTTTGATGGGAAATGTAGGCATCCTGGTCTTGCAGCTTGGCTCTCCAACTGCTGTCCAATGGACTTTTCAACTGTCACTTGTCCAACATTCCGCCAAGCTGCCTACATTTCCCATCAAAAGTTGAGGGAAGCTGACAAGTGTCCAACCTGTGTCATTCGTCACTTGTAGTTTGGCTCTGAGTCTCTGCCATGCTCTCCATTTAACCATTGAGAAAGTAGATGTTTCCAGCTCTCAGCAAGCAATACTAACTCTGCCCTATGTAGGCTTTGCATTCAAAGTACAAATTAACCAAATAGCAAGAATTCCTTTTTGTAACCTTTGTGACAACTGTCATTCAAGTGAGTTCTGGCTTAGGGCCAAGCTACACATGATGAATGACACTTGAAAGGCAAGTGGATTGAGTGGAGGGCAAGTGAACAGGGAGAAATACACTTGCCATTCAAGTGTCATTCGTCATGTGTAGCTTGGCCCTTAGTATAAGTTAGAATCCTACTTCAATCACGGCCCGTGACCCAACTGCAAGAATGTAGTCAATCCGCTAACCTATATTTCATCTGCAGTAGTCTACTGTGCTCCATTGTAGTTTATTTTTGCCTTTATCACATCTCTACCCCATCATATTTCCATGGCACATAGTACATGGAATTATCTCATCTTCTCACAACATCCCTTGAAACAAAAAGACACAGTACTGGGTGGCCATGACATATTCCATGCCAAAACAACCATGTTTTAATTTTCCTACCACATTCACTGACTCGTTTAGGATATAGCTTGTGCACCTCAGTAATTTCTTAGCCAACAATGTGCTACTTTGTTTGTGTATCTTTCAAACAGGGGAAAAAATTTTGGGATGAGATTTCAAGGGAATAAACTTTCTAGTTATCATGCTACTGGTATTGCCTCAGCAGAAGCCAACCCACTGGGAGGTAATTATCTCCACCATAGTTTGCCAAAATTAATACTTTTCTTTTTATTCCCCAATGGATTTTCAGAGGCTTAAAACCAACAATAACTATGCTTGAGAGAGGCTTAAAAACACAAATAAGGATACGCAGAGCACTGTAAATCTTTTGTCTTCTTACCTGTATATTTTTTTCATTTACCTTTTATATTTTAGGATACTTTTCATCATGCTAACTCTCTATTTTTCATGAAAGAAGATACCTGTGAATAATTTTGCACCTAGTATCTCTTCTTTTCCAGATTAGGTTTGAAATCAATCTAAGGGTTACAGTGAGAAATACTGTACTTTAAAAGGTACAATTATCTCATATATACAGATATTCATACTGCCTTATTGAATAGCTTTTCTTATTGGCAACAATCCTGTGCCCTCCATTGTTACATTACAAACATTACAAACAATAGTCTTACTGAGTATATTCATCTTTTTCCTTTGTTCACACAGTTGCTAGCCTCGGTAGTTGCACAGCCGTATCTAAAGATTTCTTTAAAAATTATACAGGACCACAGCAACAGTCCATGCCAAGTTCTGAGATGTGAAAGTGAGGACATTGGAAGCAAATGCTGTCTAGAGATGCTGAGCTATGAAAAGTAACAAAATGAGCCATGAAGAATATGAAGTGGAGCGCCCGAAGATATCTTTGTAGACTGAGCTTTAAATCAATATGGCAAATGCGTGATTTGTCATTCAGGGGAGTTGATTTCAGAATTGTTGTTAGATAACACTGTCAATGGAAACATGGGTGTCTGCCTATGGAGGGAAAGTCTGGTAATCCGGATGGTACTGATAGTGGTGCTGCTACTTGTTCTGCTGTGTCATGCTGTATGCAACACACATTCGATTAACTGCACAATATACGATGACCCCCTTCCTATTTTCCATGAATTTTATCAGCCAGGAGACTTTGTCATTGGTGAGATTGTCAGTCATATCTTCTTGCTTCATGATTCTCCCTCTTTCAGAGAACAACCCACGCAAAAGCCGATTGATGGACGTTTGTAAGGATTTTTTTCTTCTTTCAGTAACATTTTTTAGATCTGACAGATATTAAAGAGACAGAGTACTTAATTCACACTTGTGTTTCCTATTGAAACATCATGTTCTGGGGAACATTGCGGTTGTCAATCATGTTTGCTGTGTCTTCCACACTATTGTGGGACAAAATTCTCCAAGAACTCTCCTGCACCAACCCCATTGAACTGAACTGAAGCTACACATTTTGATGTGATTTGTGTAGAAGGTGACACTCAGTGGATTGTGCCCTCATTTAAATGTGGATTCACCACAACTTTTCTGTCAACACATCATTCCCATATAACTTTTCCTTTCTCTCCCCCCACTCCCACCATTCCTCCTCTCGTCTTTTTGTTTTATACTTTTTTCTAATGTTCCCCTCTAGATTTCTCTGTCGGCTCAGGAGGACAGTTTTACACATAATATTGTGGCAACTCCAGAGTTCACATTAAAAGCATACTCAATAAGGATGCCACCCTCATTGCAGCCTTAAGCCTAATCACAATATACAATTCAGTTTTGTTCCTACCTCTTCTCAACACTTTTAAGTTACACTTAGGATCATAATGTAAAATAAGGTCTAATTTGGCCTTTGGTGGGGGGAAGGTCTGCTATTTGGGAATAACTTTAGATATGAGTTTGAAACTATACCTCAATGTATCTCAACTGATAAAGCATGCAGGACACAGACAAACAAGTTGGTTTGTTCTTTTGTCATACGAACAGCTCTTTGATATGCAGAAGTCACAGATGAAGCTTGTGACAGTAGCAAGATAAGAGTTTGTTCAGTGCTGTTATGATGAAGGAAGCAAATGCCCTTTCTCTTCTTCGGCTAACTGACCTATCATTCTCATTGCAGCTCAGTGCCAAAGCACTACCAGAACATCCTGGCCTTGGTGTTTGCTGTAAAAGAGGTCAATGAAAATCCCAACATTTTACCAAATATAACTTTGGGTTTCTATATCCTCAGTAGTTACTACCTTGCAAAGATCACCTATAAGGCCACCCTGAGCTTGCTTTCCACACACAATATGTTCATCCCCAACTTCAAGTGTGATACCCAGAGAAAAGTGATATCTGTCATTGGATCACGCCTCACCGAAACCTATGCCAGTATGGCCACCATCTTAACTAACTACAAGATTCCTCAGGTAAGCTGTAGGCATGGGATAGAGATGCCAAGTGAAGCAACAGCCCAGACCTGAAGGTCAGAAAGGGGGAAGGTCTATAAGGCTGGCATTGCCCTCATCAAGCAGTCTGAGTCCTTGTTTCAAGTGTCTACTTATTTTTGGAGATTGAGGGTTTGGGGTGGGCCTGTTGATATACTACCCGTTATGCTGCCCAAGCTTCTGAGCTAATGGAAGCAGCCTCAGATCTGTTGTTGATCCTTGGAAACTAAAATATCCATGCTGGTCTCACATTGTCTGGGGCAATGAAGGACTGCAGACCCTCCATTATGGTTATGTGACTGCCTCAGGTAAATCACAGTCTCAAATGTGCAGTTAGTTCAATTCAATTCAAATACCTTTAATGGCATACAAAGATCTAAGACAGCAAACAAGTCACTATAAAATTACATAAAATATCAGAAGTCAATATATTTATACAAAACTTGTATGAATCTTAAGCACACCCACTAAAAAAACTGCAACCACTTTAGAAATCGCTGTATCATTATCCTTTAACAGAAAACGACAAAAGGATAAATTGTCCTGGTGTTCAATACGTTTTGGCAACCTCTCAAACAGCATTAATGGCATTCCAAAATTATATGCTGGATGGTATCTGGGCAGTTGGCTCCACACAAACAATGTCTTTCTGAAAAGGGGACTCGCTGGTATCTCCCCTGAAGGACATTGGAGGGAAAGGCATTTAGTCTGGCCACCATAAAGACCCTACGACAGCCTGGGGTGTGCAGTTAGTTATCTGGTTTGGTTTGGAGTTAAGCAGTTCAGTAGTAGGGAGATTTTCTGTGTCACCTTTATTACAGATTGACCACTATCTTTTGCTTTGATCATGTTGAAGTAGAGGGGCCTATAGCATAATCTAGTCACAAAGGCTTGGATGAGTTTTATTTATTGCAGTCAGAGGATGTGGACAACCTGCTTAAATGCTTATGTTTTACTATCACTATGCTTAGTCATTCCTCATTGTAACTATTTACATCTAGCCAGAAGGGGGATGTTTGGGTCCTGAAAATAGTGAATACTGCCTTCAAGGATGTGTAAGTCCCAGCCTCTTTGAAGGAGGCAGTTGTGAAACCTCTCCTGAAGAATTCCACCTTTGAAGCTGACTAGTGACTAGTCTAAATAACTATCAGCTAGTAGTATGCACCATCTTTGCAAGCAAGGTGATTGAGCTGATAATAACAATAGAGCTTCAGGTTCTCTTGAATGAAACCAATTATCTGAATACATTTCAATCCTGCCTCAGACCTAGTTTCAGTTGACCTTCATTGGCAAGGAGATGAGGAGTGCAATCTTGTTGATTCTCCTGGACCTCTAAGCTGTTCTTAGTATCATTATTTAGCAAGAATACCTGTCTCTAGTTTTGACAGACCTGCACTGGTTGCCTTTTTTTTGCCTAAGGTCAAAATTCAAAGTGTTAATTATTACCTTTAAAATTCTAAATATTTTGAAACAAGGGTGTCTGAAGAACCTCTTGAGTATGTATAAATCTGGAAGCTTTGCTATATGTGTTCTCAATAAGGTACTGAGGTCTCTACCCAAAGGAGGCAGGGCATTCTCTGCATTAGCAAACCACTTGTGGGATTCTGCCCCCAAAACCATTCACCTGGCACTAACTGTCTGTAACTTTAGGTGCCAGGGGGAAACTTTCCTGTTCTTCCAGGTCTTTGATTCTTTTTCCTCCCTCTCTTGATAGATCCGACCACTGTTAGATTTGCTATGTTCATTTATCATTTTATTTTGCTTCTTAATTTGGGGGAAGATTGTTTTCAACATATTGAAAACCTTAACATAAAGAGGCACAATACAGATTTTTCACATAAATGAATTAATATATCTGAAGAATATATATTTTTCTTCCAGTTCACTTATGAATCATTTACCCCAGCACATGGTGATAAAATACTGTTCCCATCCATGTATGAAATGGTCCCTAATGAAGCCTTTCAGTACATGGGGATTGTCCAATTGCTTCAGCACTTTAAATGGACATGGATAGGCCTCTTTGCTGTGGATGATGACAACGGGGACAAGTTTTTGCAGACAGTGATGCCCCTCCTTTCCCAGAATAGAATCTGCTACGACTTCACTCTAAGAACCCCCAAACGCACCGATACCGATGATTTGGTAGAACAGCTTTTAAACCTGCTGGAAAAATATCCCATTCTTGTAAACAGTAAGGCCAACGCATGTTTCGTATACGGACTTTCTACATCAATGTACACTTTGAGAATGTTGCTAGGTGTCGCTCAAGAATCTTCATTGCCTCCTCTGAGTAAAGTGTGGATTATTACATCACAATGGGTTTTTGAATCAGTATCCCTTCAAAGGATTTGGGACACACAGATTTTCCATGGTGCCATTTCCTTCACAGTTCACTCCGGTCAGCCACCAGGATTCCAAGAATTCCTTCAGATCATAAAACCTTCCTGGGCAAAAGGAGATGGCTTTATCAAGGAATTTTGGGAACAGGCATTTGACTGTTCTTTAACATTTTCTGTTGAACACGAGGAGAGCAAGAAACCCTGCACTGGAGAAGAGAAGCTGGAGGGTCTTCCTGGGACGCTGTTTGAAGTGAGCATGACTGGGCAGAGCTACAATGTCTACAATGCTGTCCATGCTGTGGCACATGTTTTGCATGCCTTGTACACACTTCAGTTCAAATCCAGAGCATTAATGCAACAACAGAAGTGGAAGTTTCAGAATTTGGAGCCATGGCAGGTAATTATAGCTCAAAGATGCAATTCATTTTTTTTTTTTAAAAACCTTAAAACATCATCCAGGAATGGATGGAATTATGCCCTTTTATTGAGTCTAAAATAGCTCCACCCAAGTGATGGTCATTCAATTTTGGCATTCATAAGAATGTAAGAATATACAAAGAGCCTTGCTGGATCAGGCCAGTGCTTCATCTGGTTCAGCTTCCTGTCTCACACAATGGCCAGCCAGTTACTCTGGAGGGCCAACAACAGGGCATAGAGGCCCTTATGTTGCCTCCCTGCACTGATTAAGTCAGTCTGGTTAAATACTGCTAGCTATCTGATAAAGAGGGAAAGGGTTTCTTAGGAAATAGTTTTCCATATACTTAAGCCAGCCACCCTGCACATGGGCGAAATCAACAGCTGCCCATACACGTGCATTCTCTCTGGTGGCCTCTATCCTGTGGAACAGCCTGCCTGAGGAGGGCAGGAGAGCCCCCACTCCCCTGACTTTCTATAAATGATGCAAAATTGGATTTTTCAAAAAAGTCTTTTTACACAGAAGAGGGCTATATTGTAGGGAGATGATCTCAAAAAGATGTTTCACTAACAAGTTAGGGACCACAGACTTCATCACTATGTTGCCTTACATCCTCTCTCTTGCTTTAAGTATGTGCTCCTATGTGCTACCTGTGCTTCAAGTATGATCCTACTGAGTAATTATATGTTGTCTAATGTCAGTCCTAAAATTGCTTATGTTCTATTTCAGCATTTCTTCAAGTCTTTGTAAACTTGTGTTTATTCATACTATGGCATTGTTTATGGAAATGTCCTTGATATTGATTGTACTAATGTCACACTATGTAATCCATCTTGAGTCTCAGTGAGAAAGGTGGACTATAAATGACATAAATAAAATAAAGCACTTCTAGTATTCAGGCTGCAGCAGAAATAATATCTATCCAGGGAAGGCAGGATGAGGCAAAGCTCAGTGGAGAGTTTTCACCTCACTAATCTTTTGACTCATTTGCTCTTTCAACTTAGCTCCATCACTTTCTAAGAAGCATCCCATTCAACAATAGTGCTGGAGACACTGTGAGTTTTGATGAACATGGAGAAATAACAACAGGTTTTGATGTTACCAACTGGGTAACTTTCCCAAATAACTCCTTTGCTAGAGTAAAGGTGGGAAGATTGGATCCCTGGGCTCCTCCAACCAAAGAGTTAACTCTTTATGATGATCAAATTGTGTGGCACAGAAGTTTTAACCAGGTTAGACATGGAAACATGGTCTATATAAAAACTGGGGGGAAATCCATTTTAATTCTTTCAGAACTCTACTCGGCCTTCAAGTGATGATTAAGGCAGATTTACATGGTATTCTTTAAAGCCCCTGTTTTCCCCTTTGTTTCTATGGAACAGGAAAACTGTTGAGATCAAACTTGAATTCTTCATGATAAGAATGGTCTCACAATGAACAGTCTCTCAATAAATTTTGGAGTCATGAGTTTATCTAACAACAGCAACAGGAAAATGCATCCCAGTTAGCTCCAGTTTCATTTCTTGTTCTATGACCATGTTTGACTGCAGAAAACGAATTAGCCCTTTTGAATATATGATAGTGGATTTCAGCATTGCTGTGGCTGAATCATGACCCTATCTGTATTAATTCAAAAAGATCAAAGTCTCCCTGATATCTCTTTGTCACATAATTCAATATGTATCTGTTTTGGATATGAAAGTATCAAAGCATTTTGATAGTCACCCTTTTTGATCTCTGTATTGGTGATTTTTCACACGGCTTGTTTGTCAGGGGAAAAAATAGTCAACAAAGTGCAAACAACCTGATATATTCAAGGTACAAATGGCAAATTCTTTGAGATAATCATTCTATGTCAACAGCTGAGCCAATTTGTATTTGACAAGCTAAATCATTTATATATTTATTTGATGGTAATCACGTTTTCTGATTTATGGTCAGGTGGTGCCCCGTTCAGTGTGCAATGACCCCTGCCAAGCTGGCTATAGCAAGGAAAAGAAGGAAGGAAAGAAATTTTGCTGCTATAATTGTGCCCCTTGCCCAGAAGGAATGATCTCAGGCCAGAAGGGTAGGAAACAAAACATACCATAGATTGACAAAGGAACAGAAGGGAAAAAATCTTGCCTTTTATTATTTATTTACTTCCTTACAAAATTGATATCCCACTGTTCAGCCCAAACACAGCCACTGAAGTAGCTAATTATTCAAAGCATCATAAAATCAGCTAAAACCAAAGATAAAACATATATGAAAAACAGCAATTAAAACACAGGAGGGGAAAGAAAGGTATTTGAGAGAATACCAAACAAAAAGATTTTTTTCACCTTCCAGCTGAAGATAGGGGTGGAAGGGGACAGACAAGTATTCCACGGGATGGAGTTCTACAGTTTAGATGCCGTGACCAAGAAGGATCTCTCTCAGTTTGCTACTCACTTAAACTAAACAAGGCAGAGGGACCCAAAGTGGGGCCTTATAGGTGATCGTAGTTGTTGGGAAGATTCATATAGGAGTAGGTGGTTCTTAGGCCCAAACCATACAGGACTTTAAACACCAGTACCTTACTGGGCCCATAAACAAACAGAGAGCCAGTGTAGATAAGCCAAGCCTGAAGTGATATGATCCCAGGCTTATGCGATGACATCACTTCCTGGAAGTGACATCATCACAGTTGCACAAGGCATCCACAGAGCAGCAGAAAGGTAAGCACTGGGTCTCCACCTTCCTGCTGGGAGGGTAAGGGAACCTGCCAACCCTACTGGGATCTCCTGGAGCAGTAAGATAGAGCTGGGTATTATCTACATATCTACATGATAGCCCAGCACAAATCTCTAGATGATCTTATTCAATAGTTTCATGTAGACATTGAAGAGTGAGGAGGAAAAGATGGAACCTTGTGGGACTCCAAAGGCCAACAAGCTGAGCAGCAGTCCCCAGCACCCCCTTCTGAAATCTACCTTCCAGGTACAGCTGTTTAGTTTGATATACAAAAAGCAGAATGTGAAGCTATTCAAGACTTAAAGATGAATCCACTGAGGGCTGGTTCATCATTTGCTCATTACTGCAGCCCAAATATACACAGCTAAAAGTGCCAAGTCAATAGGTGCTCATTCAAATATCCTAAATATGCTTTAACTTATGATAGTCTGTGCCTTTGTATCATTCTCACAATCTTCTCATTTACTGATTTTGTCACCCTCTGCCTTTTCACTGTTCCCTTTGTTTTATTCCTGCTTATAAAAAAAACTCTAATATTGTTATCCTGCTGCTTTTGTTGTTGTTTGTTGCATGGGCCAGAATGTTCCAATTCCTACCATGTCTGGCACTGCAACTTGCATGATCATCCTGAAGCCGGTGGCCAGTTTTAAGGTTCTTGGCTTTGTTTACTGATGGAAATGTAAATGATGCAAATGTGTGCCATGGACAGACACCTCATGTTATTATTACAGAGACAGATATATTCTCAACAAACAAAATCTGGACAACTACTGGAAATCCAGGGACTTCAGCATCTGACTACAGTTCTGGGGATTAACCATGCTAGCCTAACTAGGTTTGCACCCATCTAAGCTCATTGATATCAATGGACTTAGATGGTTATAATTCTGCTTGTGATAGCCCAAATATTTAGTTATTTTTATATGCAAAGATTGTAATGTAACTTTTCTAACTTCCCAACAGGTCAGTGTTATCTCTGAAATCATGTTCATCACTCATAATAACAATATCATATAAACGTTATCTAAATTCGTAATGTAAATACTGCACATCATGGGCCATTTCCACACGGCTTACCTTGTTCTGGAAAACAGCGAAATCTCGCATGAAATCACGCGAGAAGACGCTATTATCGCGTGAAATCATGAGAGAAGATGCTGTTATCGCGCGAGAAGACATGATAACTGCGTCTTCTCATGAGATTTCGCGTGAGATTTCTCTGTTTTCCAGAACAAGGTAAGCCGTGTGGAAACGGCCCTGATCTCAGTCATTCTTTTGGCAATACTCTGAATTAGGGTGTATTGTTATACTCACTTTATAAATAAAGGATTGAATCAGAGTGACATCCTAAATATGTCAATGGGTGTGGGGAGCTCTCAGCAAGAGACTTCCTAGGTCAAAGTCAACATTATTCTACACAAATTCAGTCTTCCAACACCAAAAGAGGGATAACATTAACAAAGAAGACTCACATAGTGCCAATTGTCCTCTTTGCTAGTTTGGTGTTGTGGTTAGGAGCGGCAGGACTCTAATCTGGAGAACTGGGTTTGATTCCGCACTCCTCTGCTTGAAGCCAGCTGGGTAACCTTGGGTCAGTCACAGCTTTCTCGGAGCTCTCTGAGCCCCACCCACCTCACAGGGTGATTGTTGTGAGGATAATAACACACTTTGTAAACCATTCTGTGGTATTAAGTTGTCCTGAAGGGTGGTATGTAAATCGAATGTTATTTTTATTATTAAATCTCAACATACATCTTTTCAGGAAAGACTTAAGCATAACACTTCAGTCCTCATGTTCATGGTAGCAACTGAATGGAAGCAAAGTATCTGCCTGTTCACCCAAAGCACCATGTCTGCTTCCTCTACCTAGTATTCTCTCCCCTGTATTGAATTTTAGAAGGAAAACTGAAGGCAGAGACCTATTTATTAATTTGTGAAGAGCTGTGTATATTGGAAGCACTGCCTAAATGGATAACAAAAACAGCTGGGGCAGGGGGAGTGAAATCACTAAAGTGTTTTGTTTTGTTTTTTCAGACATGGATGCCTGTGTCAAATGTTCAGAAGACAGATACCCAAACAAGGAACAAAATGAATGCATTCACAGGATTATAAGTTTCCTCTCTTACACAGAACATTTGGGCATCATCTTAGCAGTAATGGCTCTTTCTTTCTCTCTGAGCACTACCTTGATCCTTGCAACATTTGTGAAGCATCAGGACACCCCCATAGTCAAAGCCAACAACCGGAACCTCTCCTACATTCTCCTCATCTCCCTCTTGCTTTGCTTCCTCTGCTCCTTGCTCTTCATTGGGCAGCCCAGAAAAGTGACCTGCCTTCTCCGACAAACAGCTTTTGGGATCATCTTCTCTGTTGCCCTTTCCAGTGTGTTGGCCAAAACCATCACTGTGGTTCTGGCATTCATGGCCAGCAAGCCAGGATCCAGGGCAAGGAAATGGGTGGGGAAAAGAATGGCAAATTCTCTAGTTCTTTCCTGCACCTTTGCTCAATCAAGTCTTTGTACGCTTTGGTTAAGTACTTCCCCTCCATTCCCAGACGCAGACATGTACTCATTGAATGGGATAATCATATTGGAATGTAATGAGGGCTCAACAGCCATGTTTTACTGTGTCCTGGGCTTTATGGGCTTCTTGGCCATTATCAGCTTCACAGTGGCTTTTCTTGCCCGGAAGTTGCCTGATACATTCAATGAAGCCAAGTTTATCACTTTCAGCATGTTGGTCTTTTGCAGTGTATGGCTGTGCTTTGTCCCTACCTACCTAAGCACCAAGGGAAAATACATGGTGGCTGTGGAGATATTCTCTATCTTGGCCTTCAGTGCTGGTTTACTGGGTTGCATTTTTTTCCCTAAATGTTACATTATAGTACTAAGACCTAAAATGAACAATAGGGAGCAAATGATAAGAAAAAAGAACTAAAAGAATGCACATTGATGTCTGCCTTCTATGTCAACAAGTTTCCTGGATGTGTTAGATAATTTTTATTCCTGTGGCTCCTTTTAGAAAACCATCATAGTTTGTGTGGTTTGGGGGGAAATTAATTTGTCAGAGAATCATCATTCCTTTAAACTTTACTATGAAACATTCCCAAAAATATATTTCAGGGTGCTATGTATTTGTTCAAGGTATCTGCAGAAGACTTCTACACTGATCCAACTCTAATCCAGCTCTAATCGCCCAAAACTCTGTGAAATGCATTTACATTAAATGAACTGCCTAGCAAATCCAGAGTGGCTTCAGTGAGCATTAATCTGTGGGAAATGGTATGCCATCTTTGGCTTCATATCCAAATATGCTTCATATCCTCATCAGCTTTGCAGGCAGAAGATTCTCAATTGCTTGGTTTGAATGGCTGCTTAAAGAAGTGCTGCTTTATTGAAATCATTATGGTGAGAGTTTTAATACCTGCCATAGAATACTTTGCCCCTTCCCTTTGCTGTTTGCCCAGTGTATGAACTTCCCTCTCCCAAAGAAGCTCTCTTCCTGTTGTCCTAACTTTACAAATTTATTATAATTTCCATCTCCAGCAGAGAGACTAAATGTTATCACAGGTTCACAAAGGTCAGCCCCATTTGATTTCAATGTCTAAGCTTAACTTGGATCAGTTGTACTGATTATAAAGGAGATATTCCCTCAACGGTACAAAAATACATTTTGATCAACTAGGTGATGATAAGACTGATTATAACCAAGGTACTACTCATTTAAGACTTTGTTCAACATCTTATTTTTTTAGTAGAAACAGGAACTGTTGGGGGAGGGAGTAGAAAAAGAGGAAAGGCAGCATGGTATAGCCTGATCTTGTCAGATCTCAAAAGCTAAGCAGGATCAGCCCCAGATAGTACTTGAATGGAAGACCACTAAGTGGTTGCTCTACAGAGGAAGGGAATGGCAAACCACCTCTTCTCCTCACTTGCCTTGAAACCCCCTTGACGGTGTTGCCATACATTGATTGTGACTTGATGGCACAGTACACACCTACCTACCTAGAAACTGGAGTGGATAACAACCTGAAGAAAATTTGAGGCCCTTAACCTTTGAAAGTTCAGCCCAGTCTTATGCTGAACCTGCCTGTCTTCCTTTACATTTATCATGCAAGTAGTCTCTCTTATCTTCAACACAAATGGGGAGATTTTTTCAGTTTCTTCCCCCTCCCCACTCCATTTTGCAGAGGTCCACAAGACGGAACATGTATGCCCCATACAACATCTTTGCCTACCAGGCTGGTTGGTTCCTTTTTTGACTTTGTCGGGGCAGATATAAACATTAAAATTGTACTGATTTTTTTTATTGCTGTCATCATGAGCCATTTTAGGGAAATGTAAAAAAGCAGGGTATACAATTACACATATGCATGTGCACACACTCACTCACACAGAGACACAGAGAGAGAGGAGCAGCCATCTTGGCAAAAGAAAAAATTGGATAGTTGCATAATGAGGAGAAAATAATGGTACTAGAAAAAACAGAAGAGTGAGACACAACTGAAGCCCAGCAGAAAAATGTTCCAAAACTTCAGTGAAACTTACAATGGTTACATTGGGAATAAGGGGTGAGTATTCATCAATAACCAGCCCTGCAAAAAGAACCTAAACTATCAGAGCAACAATCCTCTGATTGAGGCTTCCCAGATTGCCTGCCACAGCGAACAACCTTCCACCCCGCCCCCACTGTTTTTCCCGGTGGGAGAAAACACAAGGGGGACATTGTGGATGCAGCAGCATCACTTCTGGTTGCCACATCCAGGAAACTCCTCATTCTGTATCATCTTCCATACCCTTACTGACTCCCTACTCTGTTCTCTAAGCACTTGATACCAGTTAATCATTTGTCAAAGGTAGGGTTGCCAGCTCTCCACACACACATACACATACCAGAAATTGGCACAAGATGGGGGGGAGGCCGTAACTTACCAAGACGGGAGCAATCATTGTCCCCATACCATGACATCACTTCTGGCATGACCTGGAAGTGATGTCATCATACTGGGGCTGATTCTTTAGCACTGCCAAAAACATAAGCATTTTTCTGGTTTAAAAAAATGCTGGTTTTGGCCAGGTTCTGAAGAATTGGCGCCATTGCAACTTCATTGCTTCCAAGTTGCACTGGAAGTGATGTCATCCTACTGGGATGATGATCATGCCCCCTCTTTTGCTGGCCTGGTTCCACCCGCTGATCATCTGAGGATCAGAGGGCAGAGGCAGCAATTCCTGGGATATTGCCTGCCATAAGCAGGCACCTGGGACCTTAAAGGCAGCCAAATGATCAAGTAAGACCTAAAGTGCTTTAGTCTCTTCAGTCATCTGTCAATGATAATAGTCCATCAGCACAGCTAAGACTGTCTGACTTGAAGCCATACTAAAAAGTATCAAAAGTAGGTGAGCCATTCAGGCAACCCTGCAGGTTCATTGCCACTACCTGCTGCTCCATTGTTTCACATTTGGCAGATTAGAACTAGGCCTATAGTTGATTAAAAGCCAGCAAGGCTTTTGCAACAGGTTTTTGTAAGCCACCTGTGAGAGACAGAAATCTAGGGAATGAGTTTATCATCCCAAGAAACCCATATCCCAGGCTTCCACAAATATTTTGGTAAAATCACCATTTGAAATCCTAAGTATATCAGAATACTCCAAAGCATTCTGGAACTCTAAAAGATCCATTCTAACCAACCTGCTACTCTTGTGGAGAGGATGCACTACAACCACCCTGCCTTCAGCAGTGAATGGTCCAATCATGGCACTGTCTGTATATTCATTCCCCATGACAGACAATTGGAAACCTGTTGGTACAAAAAAGAAATCTATTGCATATTCTTTCTCATATGTTGGGCTCAAACAATTCTGGACAGACCCAAGGTAGTTAGGACAGCCAAAAAGTCCTGCGCATGTCAAAGCTACTTCCACAAGGATGTTAAAGTCTTCTAGGACTATTAACCTAGAAATCTCCAACATTAGGCTAGAAGTAAGCTCCAGAGCTCAGACAGAACAGTTACTAGAGAGTCAGATGAACAATTCACCAAAGGGGTATCTAATCTGACCATGTAACACAAAATTCAGGTTAGCAATAGTATGCACTAGGATTATGTGAAAGAAGGAAGATTTATGGAGAATTAGGACAAACCTCAAACACTGGAGTTAATGATGAACTACATACCCTCAGTCAAAGTCTCAATCAAGCATGCCTTGTTATACCAACTCTTTACTGGAACATTATACATCAAGATTGAAGCAGGGGTTCACTGAGAGACATTGCCAAGGAAAGGAAAATGGATGAACAGTTAGTGTGCAACCTTATCTCCCTGCTCACTCCACCCCCCATAACATTCTTCACACTGTCGTACTACTCATGCAGCACTGTAGTTCCATTAACTACCACATTCAGCAGCCAGACCCACAAACAATGGATAGGCCAAGAACAAATAACCACCATCTCAACAGAACCATCTGACTACAAAGGTTCAAAAGTGATTCTGCGCTCAACAAGTAGGTTGCTTCAATGACCCACCCATGACACATGGTGGAACATGTTTTCTTCTTCAGGGATTGGAAAGGTTTTATTCTCTGACTATGTGGGTACAAAAGTACCCACAAGATGCAACACATTAGGTATAGCAACTGGCAAGCAGGATTTGAGCTGAACGGACAGGTGCTTGAGTATGACTAATAAAAATAATAAAAACATTTAAATGTACCATGTTGGCCTAAATTATTCAGGTTCAGTTATTGTTCCTTTCCTTAGTCCAGGAATTGAACATCAACATACCCATCATGATAGCATTGGCCTCGAGGGACCTAAAGGGGCAAAGATCTATGTTGTAATGTTTTGGTATAATTTTCTAACATATATTAAGTCATCAAAATGAAGATATGGTTTAGCCTTAGGTTTTGGCTACTTAGTGTTTACCAGAACCAACTTCTTGTTCTTTCATGCCAGCTCTCAGTTGTGGCAGCTTCTCTATAATTGAGTATAATTCTCTAAGGTTCAGCAAGGATGATCCGAGCCGGCATCAGGAGCACAAAGGTACTCTAGAACATACTTTGTCAAGAAGTGTGTAGGATGACACTGAAGAGAGAAAAACTGTTCAGACATCAGCAGACATCAAAACATCCAGGTCAGAGCTGGCTAAGGGCAGAAAATATTTCCACCTTCCTCTGACTCAAGGTGCCTTCTTGTGTAACAGCTTGTATTCACAATGTGAGACAAAAGCACCTGAATATATTCATCCATGAGACTTCAGTAGCATGTGAGCCTCTATCATGCTACTTATGTGATCATTGAGGAAATGGAGAGCAAGCGAAAAGAGACATTTGAAATTGAAAAGAGCATTCTAACCGATATAAGTTTTGCATTAGCATTATAAATAAGCTGAAGCAGGAATTGCTTTAAGCATCTTTTGGGAAACTGCCATCAAACTTAGAGTTGAGAGCTGGCATTCGTGAGTTAGAATTTCACCAAAGCTTATGCTACAGTAAAGTTGGTTAGCCTTAAAGGTGCTACTGGACTCTTTACTATTCAGCTTGACTGCACACACACACACGTTTTCTCAAACTGATTCCCCCACTATTCTTTTTTTAAAAAAGAATCATACTCTGGAATTACTCTGCACCTAGTCTCTCCTCTTTTCCAGATTAGGATTAAGTTGGTTTTTGAAGGATAAAAATTGTACCTGTTAACAGCAGATTTATAAACACACACATACAAACTCTTTTACTACAAGGCGTTTCTTAGGGGCTGCAAATTATTTGATTATCACCAGTTTTAGTGCTAAGGAAGTCTGAAAAAAAGGAAGTCTGAGAATTGTCATCTTTTTCTTTGCCCCCTTAGGCAAAGTTGCGGGCATCTCTAACCACAGATATATATTTCAGTTCTTGAAAAGAGGCCTTCCAAAAGCACAAAATTTTCCCAAGGAACATTTTTCCTGAGCCGAGAAAACGAGGACATAGAGGGGATATGCTAAACTGAGTCACTGATGAACAAGATTTAACAAAGGAAGCCATCCTTATCTCCAGTACACTGGTGAATAGATCACCTTGTAGGTTTTAAATCAATTTGACAAGAGAATCATTTACTATTCACAAACACTTTAAGAAAATTTATTCTAGCTGGATAAATCTGTAGGTGAAACATGAGACTCTGCATTCCGAGGGGAAGTTGCGCTATCAAGATGGTGCTGATAGTGACATCACTACTTGCACAGCTGCCTCACTCTATAAAGACACATTCTATAAACTGCACCATATACAATGATCCCCAACCTATTTTTCATGAATTTTATCAGCCTGGAAAGCTTGTCATTGGTGAGATTGTCACTCATATCTTCTTGCTTGATGATTCTCCTACTTTTAAGGAACAACCCACATGGAAGATGACCAATGAACACCTGTAAGGAATTCTGTTTTTTTCCTTCTATGAAACTTGCAAAATACAGCTGAGAATAGAGCAATAAAAACCCTTCAGTAACACTTGGGTTCTTTTTCAGCATTAAAGACAGTATCCCAGGGGAACACTGGGATTTATCAGTTATTTTGGTTGCCTTGCCTTCCACGTTGTATTGTTGGGCATAACTCAATGAGAAGTTCTCCTGCATGGATTGAACTGCATGGAACCTGAACATTTCTATGGTGTTAGTTTGGGTGGAGAGCTGTGCTGGTCTACAGTAGAACAGCAGGACTCAAACCCTGCATTTCTTTGGGGCTTGTGCAGAAGACAGCCGCTCAGTGAATTGTGTGTTTATTTAATTCTAGAAATACTATTCTTCTTCTTTCAGCATTTTATCTCCTCTCACTTTTTCATTAGTTCTTCCTATGCAGACTTCTCCTTCCATTTTTTGTTAGTTTGATTACATTTTATTTTACAAATACTGCCATCAAGCTCTATTTTTCAAAACTATTTTCTGCTCTGTTCCTTTCTCTGCTTAGTTTGTGATCTTTTTATTTTATTTAAAATGGTTTTAGCTTTTTGCTAGAGACAAAATAGTCATCTGATTTATAGTAAATTGATCTGTTTAGGCATATTGTCATATATGGGTTCATGTAATAACTGTGTACATCTTAGATACATATACTGTTTTATATGGACTTTGAACTTTTTACCAGACGTCTTTGTCCCTGGGCTTATGGTCTCCATCTCTTGATCCCAACGGGTTCCACATCTTGACCCCACTGGACCTGCCCTGGATGGGCAAATCCTGGCCCAGATTCTGCCCTTTCCAGATTTGTATTACTCCCCAGGATGTGGAACTCCCTACAGAGGTGTGGTTAGCACCATTGCCTCCAACTTCTGCCAGAAGTAAAAAATGCTTTATTTCAGAGGACTATGAAAAGTTGATTTTGTCCCATGTACAGATTCTTGTCTGTTTTATTTTTACTTTTCTGCATATTCTAGAGTAACTGAGTGCATATTCAACTGCTTGCTGCTATTTCTAGTTATTTTGTTTCATATTTTAACTTTTATCCTTTTTTAGTTTCCTGCAGTTTAGCTAATTCTGCTTGCTGTTTATTTGTGTCATGATAAATATAAACGCAATTCTAATATAAAAATATGTTTTACGCAGACTAAACTTTATTTTTGCCTGCCTTCCCCCTCTCCCCCGCCCCGCAATAGCATTCAAGTTGGCTTATAAGTGTAAAACATACGGCTACACACAGTTTTATTTTTAGAGAAATTTCCCCTCATTTTTATTGAATTCTTTATGGAGGGAAAAATGTCATGCTGAATTTCAGCATGGTTTTGATGTTACACCTTTACACAATTTAATAATAAAACATGCAAAACATGTAAATAATCATGTCCTGCCCTCTTGACACACTAACAGCCATTGGATGTATATGTATCAGCCAGTGAAGATTATTGACTGGTGTTACAAGGAAGGAAGAAATCATCCTTTTGCTTGTTTGTCTAATTGATTTGTAACTCTCCTTGCAGTTCAGTGCCGAAGCACTACCAGAATATCTTGGCCTTGGCATTTGCAGTAAAAGAGATCAACGAGAATCCTAAAATTTTACCAAATATCACTTTGGGTTTTGAAATCTTTAATGTTTACTACCACGCAAAGACGACTTACAAGGCTTCTTTGAGCCTATTGTCCACACAGCAAAAGTTTCTGCCCAATTTCAAGTGTGATACATAGGAAAACCTTGTTTCTGTTATTGGAGCCCGTGTCACTGAAGCCTCTGCCAATATGGCCACCATCTTAGCCAACTATAAGATTCCACAGGTAGGTTTGGATGTGTGGCACACCGTGACAGCTTGGCTCATCTGAGCAGGGTCTTCTGAAAGTGCTGCCCTACAAAAAGGCAAGATCAACAGCTGCTCCTACGCATACATTTGCTGTTGTAGCCCCCACCTTATGGAATAGCCTGCCTGCCTGATGATGCTCCCAAGGTCCTGGCCTCCTGGCATTTCACAAATTACGCAAAACTGAATTGTTCAGGAAGGCATTTCACAGAGGTAATAGGGCTATATTATAACAGAAAGGTTCAGAAAGATGCTTTAATAAAGGGAAAGGGACTGTGGCCTATGCTACAATGTATAATATGTACTAGCTGTTGCTGAATTTATTGTCCTACTATGTAATTTTTGCATTGTTTAATATGTTGATGTGTCTGCTTTATTTCAACTTTGTTTTAACCTTGCTTCAGATTTCTGCTCAGTTTTAGATTTCTGTAATCCTAATCTTATTACATTACGTACAAGGTATGCCATCATGTTGATTGTATTGATTTACACTGTGTAATCTACCTTGAGTCTCAGTGAGGAAGGCGGACTATAAATAATCTAAATAAAATATAATAAAAAATAAAATACTCTATATATTTTCTTTCAGTTCACTTATGGATCATTTTCACCACTGCAGGGTGACAAAACATTCTTCCCTTCCTTGCATGAGATGGTTCCCAAGGAAACCTTTCAGTACACAGGAGTTGTCCGGTTACTTCACCACTTTCATTGGACATGGATTGGCCTCATTGCGGTGGATGATGACAACGAGGACAAGTTTCTGGAGTCAGTAATGCCCCTGCTTTCCCAGAACAAAATCTGCTATGACTTTATACTGAGAACCCCGCAAAAGACTTATATAGATGATCTGGTAGAATTGCTTTACACAACCTTGGCAAAGTATCCCATTCTTGTGGATAGCAAAGCCAAGGTATATTTTGCATATGGACAACCTATATCAATGTATGTGCTGACAATGCTACTGTTCACAGCAGAAGCAACAACGTTGTTACCTCTGGGTAAAGTGTGGATTGTAAATTCCCAGTGGACTATGGAATCAGTGTCTGTTCAAAGGATTTGGGATACACAGCTCTTCCATGGAGGTATATCCTTCACCATTCACTCCAATCAGCCACCTGACTTCCAAAAATTCCTTCAGATGATAAAACCTTCTTGGGCAAAAGGTGATGGCTTTATCCAGGAGTTCTGGGAGCAGGCATTTGACTGTTCCTTAAAAATTTCTGATGAGCATGAGGAGATCAAAAAAACATGCACTGGAGAGGAAAAGCTGGAGAGCCTGTCCAGGACTTTGTTTGAAGTGAGCATGACTGGCCAGAGCTACAATGTCTACAATGCCGTCCATGTTGTGGCACGTGCTTTGCATGCCATTTACAGATTAAGAGCCAAATCCAGAACTCAGGTAGAAGGAGAGAAGCTGGAGTTCAGGAATGTGCAGGCGTGGCAGGTAACTACACCTCAAAAACATCACAGCATTTTTAAAGACTGCAGCATATCATATAAGAGGCAGTTGAACATCTGCCTTTGACATCTGCATAAATAATGCTATCAAAATCATGGACACTAACTTTATTTATTTATTTATTTTGAACAAGGCAGCTTAAAAAATATTTTTTTAAAAAAACTCTAGAAGATATTAATGAAAAGACAGCATGAAAAAATCCCCAGCCCAACATAAATAGAGCATAAAAACAGATCACAGACAGCTTAAAATAACAGTTTCTAGGCTAAAATAGTGTGTGTGGAGGGGGGGGGGTGTTTAAAAAAAATCAACCTCTTAAATAAAAGCCAGCGTGGACAGAAAACATTTGGCTTGGCTCCTAAAGGAAAGCAATGTAAGTGTCGGGCAAGCCTCAAGGGAAAGGGCGTAACTCAAACAAGGTGCCACTACTGAAAAAGCCCTGTCTCTGATTGCCACCACCTCACCTCTGAAGGTGGAGAGTCTGGGACACTCACAATCTGAGCCTTAACTGGCAGGCTGGAGCCCATGGGGGAGGAGGTCCTTCAAGTGCCCTGGTCCCAAGTCATTTAGTGCTTTAAAGGCAAGAACCAGCCATTTGAATTGTTCCTAGAAACAAATGGGCAGTCAGTGCAGATCTGGGGTGATGTGATCCCTGTATCCCACCCAACAATAGCCTGGTTGATGCGTTTTGGATGAGCTAAAGTTTCTGCACCATATTGAAAGGCCTAGACATAAAGCCATGAACAGCAATCTAACTTGCAATCAGAGTGTGGATTGTTGTGGCTACAGATCACACTTTTCACGTAACGGCCATTGCTGGCGTATCCGCCAAAGCTGATAAAAGGCACTACACACCACAAAGGAGATAGGAGCCACCAGCTGTAGGCCAGAATCCAGCAGTACCCCCAAGCTAGAAACCTGTTTCTTTAAGGGGAGTGCAATCAACCCCCTCCAGGCCAGGCTAACTCCTCACTTCTCAAGCAGCTTTGTCATTGACCCACAGCACCTCAGTCTTGTTTGTGTTGAGCTTCAGTTTATTGGGCCTCATCCATCTCATTGCCACCTCCATGCATCTGTTCAGGACTTCCACAGAATCCCTACCTACTCCATTGGTGAACCCATATAGGCATATATGTGAATCCATATACAAGTCATACAACACTGAAAGCATTTCTGTTATGTTTCCTAGCTATCTGGGGTCAAAAGGAGGGAAAAGATACTGTGCTAGAGACCTATAATCATCACATAATGTGAAATCAAAGCTTGTGTGTGAGAGAGACAGAGAGAGAAGTGCTGTCAACTTGCAGCAGACTTATGGTGACCTCATAGGGTTTTCAAGGCAAGAGATGAACAGAGAGGGTTTGCATTGCCTGCCTCTTTGTAGCAAGCCTTCCTTGGTGTTCTTGCATCCAAGTGCTAACTATGGCCAAGCCTGAATAGCTTCTGATATCTGATGAGATCTAACCTGGACCAGCTAGGTCAGGGTAAAATCAAAGTAATCTCTATCTAGTTAAACCAGGATATTGCAAAGCTCAGTGTAATGACATCTGTACCTTATTTTTCTTTTGTTTCATTTTCTCTTTCAATCTAGATCCACAGCTTTATAAAGGGCATCCAGTTCAATAATAGTGCTGGAGACACTGTCCATTTTAATGAAAATGGAGAGTTTATGGCGGGATTTGATGTTACCAACTGGGTAACTTTCTCAAACAACTCCTTTGCTAGAGTAAAGGTGGGAAGATTTGATCCCCAGGCTCCTCCAGCCAAAGGGTTAACTCTTTATGATGATCAAATTGTGTGGCACACAAACTTTAACCAGGTGAGACTTAAAGAGGTGCTTGAATTTATATAGAAATTGAAGGAAATTCCATTTTAGCTGTTTCAAAGATCTGCCTAGCCTTAAAGGGCTAAATGGGCATAGATCAAAATGAAAATCCAGCCCTGAGAACTGCTGTCATGGGAGTAAGCCCCATAAGAATAAAATGAAATTTCTGAGGAGACCTGCTTAGAAGTAGACTGCGCCTCAAATTTTCTAAACCACAGATTCTTCCCTACTTGGTAAAGAAGAAGGGGGAAATGTAAGATCCATTTTGTTCATCTAGCTGAATACTTATGCGTTCAGACCTGAGAACAGCAAAGCATCTGATGGCCATTCTTACTGCTTTCTACTGTTACATGTTCTTGGTCTGCATTTCCTACATGCAAGTTCTTGATGCTAATCTCCGTTTTTTGTTCATGGACAGGTGCAGCCCCTTTCTGTGTGCAATGACCCCTGCCACCCTGGCTACAGCAAGAAAAAGAAGGAGGGAGAGAAATTTTGCTGCTATGATTGTGCTCCGTGTCCAGAAGGCATGGTTGCTGATCAGAAAAGTAAGACATAGGCAAAGTAGGTCAGCAAATGAACAGAAACATTCTGGCCAATAATAACTATCTGACATGCAGAAGGTAGAAGGTGAAGGTATTCAGGGATTCACGATACACCTTGTAAGGACTTGTGCTCATTGTAGTGGCCCAAATCAGGAGTCTTTTAAATCAACAGATTTAACTATGTCCTTAACATCAGTCTGGTCAGTAATGAAAATAACAATTAGCTTCCCTGAACAGATTCACTTTTTGATTTCTGTGTATCAAAATAACCATTATAATTAATATTATATATCCCCCATGCTTCTTTTCAAGTGCCTCAACAGCTGTGGCGGGAGGGGGGACAAGAGCCCCTCAGCCCATCATGCTGCAGGCCTGTTCAAGACTGGGCCCTCACAGCATTTCAAAATAACATCAAAATGGTGATACCATCCTTGTGGAAGCCACAGGAACATGTCCTATATAGTTTGACCCTCAGAGTTCTTACAACCAGGGCGTGGAAGCCAAAGCCAATCCCCATTATTGCCCTGCAACACCAGTGTTCAGAGGGTGAATGCCTCTGAGCATGGAAATTCCATTTAGTCATCAAGCTCACAAAAACTAGCACAAGTTTTGTTCCTAAAGTCACTTTCAGGAAATCATAACAATCTAGTCTGCAAAAAAGTTTATGTTTATTATGAATTTACTTCGCTATATATTATATTATATTATATTATATTATATTATATTATATTATATTATATTATATTATATTATATTATATTATATTATATTATATTATATTATATTATATTATATTATATTATATTATATTATATTATATTAGCTATTTATCGGAGTTATCTGGGAAAGACTGTGGTACCTTTCTGGCTCTTAGTCTTGCACAGAGAATCACATCCTAGGAGATGTGAAAATGCATCCATTCAGTCCAAGGGAAATTCTTTACTGTCAGCATCCACTCACCAGCTGACAACCATCAGTTTTCAACTGGGAGATCTCAGACTACTTTTGCTAAAGAAACTATGTGATTTTAGCATCAACAGCAACTGTACTTATTTTTTGCTCTTATACTATGCTTTATTTCTCTAAATCTTATATTTGCCTGTGTGAGCTTATAATACACTTTTAAATTTGCCTCAGAGATATTTTCTACATTCCTCCCCCAAAGCCTACCAGTCAGGTCAATCTCCTGGGTAGAGGTATGAGGTGGTTGCTATACAGAGACAAGAGACTTGCTGGGCTGCCTTTGGAGGTAAAGAAGATATTTTCCCTGTTGTATGCATGTATTTTTCAGCAGCAGAGATTCAATCATGACTGACCTGAGCCGTTTCCACACGGCTTACCTTGTTCCGGAAAACAGCAAAATTACTGCTATCGCGTAAGACAATGTTAAGACACGTTATCGCGTCTTCTCATGCGATAACAGCATCTTCTCTCACGATTTTACGCAATAACAGCATCTTCTCGTGCAATTTCGTGCAAGGTTTCACTGTTTTCTGGAACAAGGTAAGCCGTTTGGAAACGGCCCTGGTGCAGTATCTCAATAACAATAGGGTAATGTTGGAAACTCTACTAATGACCAGTAGAATCCACAAGGGCTTTAACTGCATGTGCCACAGCAGAACCAATGCCTCCTTTACATACCAGAGGAACACACTGTTGAAAATGTTGCCCAGAACACTTCTCATATATTTCCAATAATATGCTTTTACCTATCCAGTTGGGCCCCTTATTTGCTTGCTCTCTCTCTCTCTCTCTCTCTCTCTGTCCTAACAATACCGATGTAAATTTTTTAGATTTTATTTTGTTTTGCTAGTGCAAGCCATTTTATGGACAAGGAAAAAGCAGGATATAAAACAAAATTAATAAACAAGTGCAAGTATTCTTATCATTTGGGAGGGAAGAAGACACACCTATGAAAGGATAAGGCATCTGGGGACAGGAGGGGGAGCAGCCATTGTAACAAAAAGGCAAAAAAACATCATATGGAGAAAAGAACAGAACTAGAAAGAACAGAAGTCAACCAGACTTGAAGGGGTTGTAGTCTTGAAGGAACCACACAGTAGGTGTGATGGAAACAACTAAGAAATAGGTTTATTTCAGTAAGTGTGACTTGGTTGTTTGTCTTCCTTTTCTCCATCCCTCTCAGTATTACATTAACAAGGTTACTGGAGAGCTGCAGCTTACAAAGTAGATTTCTTATTTGACCGATTCAGGCTTGTAATATCAGACAAAAGCTTTTGACTGTTTTTGACAAGAACAGCACCCAAACCCTATCTTCAAAATACCAAAAGTCCCTAATAGACTCCCTGCCAAATCAGCAGACCTCCTACTCCCATCAAAATCCAGATGCTGCTATATACCAAAAATGGCATTGGCATCCTCCTTTTTGCCTTCTGCAACCCAAGCAAAAAAACTGCATCAAACATTTAAGCAGTACATGAAAGATTATTTCTGTGCAACAAGCAGGTGCTGATTCTCCCCGACGACTTTGATGTGACTAGTCACTCACAATCTTGATGCAACAGCTACCTAAAAATACAACGTGAAGCTTTGATTTGGCAATCATAGCCTTCCTGCTAGAGTTTCCAACCTAATGACACAGAGTTCCTTAGGAACTATAACTTGCCAGGGCTTCAGTTGTATTATTTAGGCTCAGAATCCCTGGTAAACTATCAATCCCATTATTCTTTGGACTTAGAATTTCCATTGGCAAACATTTAGAGTCTAAAGAAAGCACAGAAAGTAGCCTTCTCTATCATATACTGGGTCTCTGCGTGGGGCACAGCCTTCATGTCTCATCATACTCTGGGTAACATTAATCAGAAGACATCAATGGAAAAATAACAAGAACATGAACCTATTAATGGCTTAAACTTTAAAAAGAATTTCAAGATCCACATTCCAAAGGCAGTTAATTTGGCCCTATTTTTAACTGAGTCCAAAGTATTGTGTTTTGGCAGAGCCCATTCTATGATGAGACAATCTCAGCCATCTCCACTTAAGACACTGGGGGGAATGAACCACTTTGGTTGCAGAGAGAAAAAAAGGTGACAACTGCTTTCAAGAACTGTTTAAAGTGACCTCAGTATGATTACTATTGTCGATGTATTCGTTCTTGGAACACATAACCCTCCCAAGAGCAGATGGACAAGAATAATACACTATACTGACTATTGTTTATTTGTTTTCAGAAACGGCAATGAATTGTAAATAAAAATATAAAAGTACAAGTGGGGGACCCACAAGGACATGAGGGGGCATCTCATTTTCCTCTCTCCTTCTATTCCTCCTTTCCTTTCCCTAGCAGCCTCCATAGCCTCTTCCCTTTCCCTGCTTCTTCTCTTCTTCCCACCATGGTTGCCAGGTCCCTAGAACCTCCATGCGGTGGTAGTGGGGAGACACAGCACAAACCTCACACCTTCCTTCCCTCCCCATGGCAGCCTCTCCCTCAGAAAACTCTGGCTGAATTGCACAGTGCTGACTGAGGGCCAAGCTACAAGTGACAAATGACACTTGAACGGCAAGTGTATTTCTCCCTGTTCACTTGCCCTCCACTCAATCCACTTGCCGTTCAAGTGTCATTCGTCACTTGTAGCTTGGCCCTGAGTTGGGCCCAGTTGAGTGAGTGCTAGAGCAATGGCAATGACTTGCACAAGGTACCTTCCATTCCCCCATATATCATCCTCACATTATTTCCTCTTTCCCTCCTCCTGTCAACCCATGTCTCCTCACCTTTCCCAGCTTCCTTATCTCCTTCCCACCCACCAACCTACCTTTTATTTGCATCCCTTCTTCAGCAGTATTTATTATTTATTTCCTTTATTTATATCCTGTCTTTCTCCACAATGAGAATACCTTAGATCCTTTTTCCTCTCCTCTGAGGAAAACCTACTTTCCTGTGAGGTAGGTTAGGCTAACAGTATTTGACTGGCCTAAGGTCACCCAGTGAACTTCCATGGCAGAGCACGGGTTGAAATTGAATTTTATGGAATGGCTGCTCTTGAATACTAGCAAGCAGCAGGGCCTGGGCGAGTCATGCAATTCTAGGTCCCGCTGGTTGCTGTCAGGCCTGGCCCCAATTATTATTCTCTCAAAGGCCAAAAACAGCCCCGGAAAGGGCCCTGATCCATCTCCCTGCCTTTTGCTGCCAGAAAACAATGCCTGAAGGCTGGTAACACTATTTTAGTTGCATATCAATAGCCACTCAAGGCACCTGTATCTGTATCTTAAAGCAACAGGTGCTTCTGTTATCATCTGGGGGCTTACCCTCTCCTTCATGTATTTTTAAGGTTTCAGATTTTTGTGCAAACCTGGGGCTATTCTTAAGTTTGCAGAAAGATCTATTCTATCTACCTATGGCCCCAATCTTTGTATTTAAGTATTCACAGTTGGGACCCTATTGTGAATTAGATATGTTGATAAAACACTTGCAAACACTTGCAAACACACACAGACAAATCAATATGCAATCATAAGTAATTATGCCAAACTTTGTCATTCAGGATTCACATTATCACTCTGAAAAAAATTCAGCAATGAATAAATACTAGAGATTGTTTAATGTTATTTATTGTTTTTCGTTGCTTCACATTAGATCATCAATAAATAGGATCACATTAGATCTTATATGAGTAAATTTCACAACTGTTAAGAACTCCCACATGTTTACTTAATGCCAAAATATGAAACACAGGATACAACTTCTTTCCATGCCAACCCCATTGTGATTTAATTTTCTAGTATATTTAATGGTTCATTGAAATGTAGCTTTATCACACCTATCTGTCCTTAGTCAACCATATTCTACTTTCAAAATATCAACATATCTTTCAAAATATCAAAAGGGGAGTGATGCCTCAGCAGAGGCAAATCCACTGGGAGAAACTTATTTCAACCATCATTTACCAAAATTATTGCTTTTCTTTTTACTCCTCAATACATTTCCAGAGACAATAAACTAGACCGACAACAATTATGCCTGAAAGATGCTATAAAAACCCAATGTAATGATGAGAGCAAAGTAGGGATAGGCAGGGCTCTGAACAGCTTTTTATTTATCTGCTTCCCCTTTATATTTTAGGCTATATTTCCTCATACTGATTCTCCCCCCCCTCCCAAAAAACCCCCTTGTAAATAGTTCTGAATCGAGTCTCTTTTGTCTTCAAAGATTATGCTGTGTAGGCTTCATAATGATAATTATATATCATAACAGAAGTGCAGAGAGATACTCTTATAAGCCATAAATCAGCAGCAAGGAGAAGTTTTTAAAAATGACAGTACCCAGAAAATCTGCAGGTGGAATAAAGAAGACGTGCATCTCCTGTGCAAGTTTCATTAACCGGTTTGGGCTAATAGTGGTGTTGCTGATGATAGTGCTGTCTCATTCTGTGTGTAAGAAACTTTCTATACATTGCACTGTATATGATGACCCACTCCCTATTTCTCACAGATTTTATCAGCCCGGGAACCTCATCGTCAGTGAGATGGTCAGTCACATCTTCTTATTACCAGACATTCCCTCTTTCATGAAGCAGCCCATGCTGAAGTCAATTCATACACCTCTGTAAGGAATTATTCTTCTTTCTGTAACATGTTCAGTGCATAACAGAGAACAGACCTCAAAATAAAAGACCTCTACAGCAACACTTCACTGACTTTTCAGTAGTAAAGTTGTAGTAATGTTCTGCCGTAATGCATCATTAAAATTGTGTGTGTGTGTGTGTGTGTGTGTGTGTGTGTGTGTGTGTGTGTGTGTGTGTGTGTGTTTGTGTCCCCGAAGCATTTTGGCAGGGAAATATGAGAGACGGAGGTATCACTAGTAGGGAGGGCATATGTTGTACTCCCTGGGCTAGGGGGCACCGCCTCACATCAACCAACAGCTCTGTCTTACAGGCCCGGCAAAAAGCTAACAAGTCTCTCCGGGCCCTGGTCTCATTGGACGGAGCGTTCCACCAGGCTGGGGCCAGGACTGAAAAAGCCCTGGCCCTGGTCGATGCCAGGCGGGCCTCCCTAGGGCCAGGGATCTTTAGTAGATGTTTATCGCTAGAGCAAAGAGTCCTCTGGGGTTCATATGAGGAGAGGCTTTTAGCAGGATCAAATTAAAGAATAATTCACTAATCTTATTAGGAGGGAGACAAAGTAATCTTCCCCTGTTTGGTTTCACCAGCCTATAATTCTCATTGCAGTTCACTCCCAAAGCACTACCAGAACATTTTGGCCTTGGCCTTTGCTGTAAAAGAGGTCAACGAAAATCCCCAAATCCTACCAAATATCACTTTGGGTTTTCACATCCTCCTCAATGGTTATTCCCTTGGAAGGATGACCTATAAGGCCACCCTGGAGCTACTTTCCACACAGCATAAGTTTCTCCCCAGCTTTAAATGTGATACCCAGAAAAATCTTATAGCTGTCATTGGAGCCCATGACAGTGAAACTTCTGCCGATATGGCTACCATCTTAGGCAGCTACAAGATGCCACAGGTAGGCCAGAGGCAAGGGAGTACAGAGATTTCACAACTGATGCATATAATTTAACTTTCCCTTTAACTTATATGAAAAATGAATCTAAATTTTATTTCAGTTCACGTACGGATCATTTTCACCTGTGCACGGTGACAAAACACTGTTTCCTTACACGTACAAGATGGTCCCAGACAATGCCTTTCAGTACATGGGCGTTATCCGATTGCTTCAGCACTTTAAATGGACATGGATAGGCCTCTTTGCTGTGAATGATGACAATGGGGACAAGTTTTTGCAGACAGTGATGCCTCTCCTTTTCCAAAATAGAATCTGTTATGACTTCATACTGAGAACCCCCAAACGGACTTACACGGATGATTTGCTAGAACTGCTTTTAGCACTAATGGACAAATATCCAGTTCTTTTGGATAGCAAAGCCAATGTATATTTTGTATACGGACAACCTACATCAATGCATGCCTTGAGAATGTTGCTGTTCACAGCAGAAGGAGCTTCATCACTTCCTTTTGGTAAAGTGTGGATTGCTACATCCCAATGGATTTTTCAGTCAATCTCTCCTCCAAGGATCTGGGATACCCAAATCTTCCATGGTACCATTTCCTTCACCATTCATTCCAGTCAGCCACCAGGCTTCCAAAAATTCCTTCAGATTGTAAAACCTTCCTGGGCAAAAGGTGATGGCTTTATCCAGGCCTTTTGGGAGCAGGCATTCGACTGTACCTTAAAATGTTCTGATGAACACAAGGAGTGCAATAAACCATGCACTGGAGAGGAGAAGCTGGATAATCTTCCTGGAACTTTGTTTGAAATGAGCATGATTGGCCAGAGCTACAATATTTACAATGCTGTCCATGCTGTGGCACGTGCGTTGCATGCCACTTACAAATTAAGAGCCAAATCCAGAACTCTGGCAGAAGGAAGAAGGGTAGAATTTCAGAAAGCGCAACCCTGGCAGGTAATTACAGATCAGAAATGCCTGTAGATATTTCAGGGAGCCTAGCACAGCAATCAGAGATGGATGTTACATGCTCCTTTCTCCCACACACAAATATCATTACTGAATAAACAAATGCTATAAGCAGGGCTTTTTTTCAGGGGGAACGCGGGGGAACGGAGTTCCAGCACCTCTTGAAAATACTCGGCAATAGTGCTTGAAAATAATATGATTTCAAAGAATCCCATGTATTTCTTCCGCATTTTCCTCTTGAGAGATCCGCCACCCCTTTCCCCCAAAAAAACCCCTTGGCTATAAGCATCATAATTACTAATCCTTGCCAATGTATTTGGTTTTGTAGCAATTTTTAGGTGTGTTGTAAAAATGAACAGTTTTTTTATGTTCATAATCTAGAGCTAGGTAAGACACGAAAAGTTGTGAAATTCATGGTTAAGAGGTCAACATATGTTGTATTTTCTCTTATAATGTAGCTCCATCATTTTCTAAGGATAATCTTGTTCAACAACAGCGCAGGGGACTCTATACAGTTCAATGGCAATGGAGAATTAATTGCAGGTTTTGATGTTACAAACTGGATAACATTCCCAAACAATTCTTTTGTGAGAATGGAAGTCTGGATCCTCAGGCATCTCTAGGCAGGGAGCTCACCCTTAGTGATGACCAGATTGTGTGGCACAGAAGCTTTAACCAGGTGAGAAGCAGAAACAGGTCTTTTAAAAATAGAGAAGTTTCCATTTTAGTTAGTCCAGTATTCTGTGTAGACTTCAAGAGGTGAATAGGGGTGGATAGCATGAAATTCTTTAAACCAGTTATTTCCCTTGTTGGTGCCAAAAGACTACCTTGCCATCATTTTCTCTTATTGTTTTGTGGCCAGATTTGGCCATTTGAACCAGTGTCAACCTTTATGAATGCCTGAGTAAATTTCCGCTTTGAGTTTAACTATATGTAACACCATTTTTACTAATTCAGGTTCTCTCTGCCTTCTAAATAAAAATGTGTCTACTCTCAGCATGAGGACAGCAAAGCTTTATTAATGTCACACTGGAATGCATGAAGAATGAAGGTTGTTCCATTGTACAAGATTCCATAATTAACATTTTACTGTTCTAGAACACCCATTCCCATTTGGCATTTACTTGATCCTGATCGGCATCTCCTCTCTGTTTACAAATAGGTGGTGCCCCTTTCTGTGTGCAATGACCAGTGCCATCCTGGCTACAGCAAGAAGAAAAAGGAAGGAAAGAAATTTTGCTGTTACGATTGTGCTCCTTGTCCAGAAGGGATGATTTCACACCAGAAAGGTAGGGGATATGATCTGTTGCCCACTGAACTTTTTTTTAAGTCTTTCCTACTGTTTTTAACTGTGAAGTATGTTGGAAGCACTAATTAAACATATTCAAGACTTGGAGTGAAATCTACTGAGGGCTTTGAATTGTTCAGTGTTGCAGACTAAAACTGAAATCCTAAGCAGAGTTACTCGTCTCAGCCCATTGATTTCAAGCTGCGAGTAGCTTCAATTTCTGCTTTCTGCAGTTCAAAACATCCATCACATCCCATAAATTACCATACTCAATAAGAATTTTGTAAATGTGCTTCACTGGGAGTAAGAACAGCAGTCATTTATTCATCCATCTTCTTGTGTAATAAGGTTCCCAATCCCAACTATAGTGAGTCTCATCTCTAGAAGATCAGGTTATGCCAAAACACACTTGTGATTCAGACATTTTAACCTACAGCCTCACTGCTGTATTTTTGTTCAGGGGGTCCTTCAAGATTCTTCACATTAACCTATTGATCAGTGAGGCCACCAGTGTGGATGACTAAGATGATGATATACTGGAGCCAGGATGCTGGCAACCTACAGCCTTACTGGCCTGATTTCCTCCGTGTCCTTCAATCATCCTCACATTTAGCTCTTGATAAGGGAGGGCACATGAGGGCAACTACAATCATGTGATACTGGAGATGCAGGGACTCCGATATCTGTTTGTAATTTGGGGTCAAGTAGCACTTTAAAGACCAACAAGATTTTCAGGGTATAAGGTTTTTAGAGTGAATGTCCATCTGATACAAATACGAATGGTGATCCTTCGGTCCTAATATCCCATCAGAAAGGTGCTAGTGGACTCAAATCTTGTTTTTCTAGTGCAGACCAAGTGGCAGATTCGGGGAGAGAAAAGAGGAGGACTCTGAGACGACATCTCAATTTGATTAAAGGGCCAATCCCACACTCTGGCCTCACCTTTTCTCTTTTTTTAAAACCTCAACTGCCCACAATCAGGTAAAAGGGAGACACAAGCTTGAATTAAAGTGCTGGTAACATGTAAGCTATGGGTTCCCTAAAGGTCTTTCATTTGGGACCCTAATAGAATACAATTGTACTTATTTAAGAGATAAATATAAATCCCTAGAAGGCCCCAAATCCTACCTAAACATCCCAAAAAAATCTCATTAGGCAGGCACTCTTCTTCAGAGCTGCAAATTCCCTGTCTTAGGGGAAAAGTGAGGCTGGGTCACCATCACCATCACCACCCCCAATTCCAGGGCTGCCAATCACCTGAATTTGCAAGAGGCTAATATCACAAGGATTAGTTCAGGGCTCTGGAGGACAGGCGGCACTTTGGGGGAATGATTGCCACACCTAAAATTGTTTTGATTCTGTGATTCAGACATCACAAATGTTGCTGGTAACCTACACCCTTACTGCTGTTTTTACCCTATGTGTCCTTCAAGATTCTACACATTTATATCTTCATAAATGCAGACACAAGTATGGGCAACTAAGATACAGGACTCTTACAGGAGTGCATGGAATTCAACATCTGCCTGTAGTTTTGAGTAGTAAAAAGATTGTTGCTAATATAGCCTTCCTCTGCAGCCAACGTAATCTCTAGTGTCAAGAAAGATCATCTTCATAGTCTTGATAATACTGTATAAAATGCACATGGAATTTTCTGAGCAGGAAGAGTGTTGCACATGCACAATACCTGTCATTCTTACAATAACGATGTAAGGCATGGTAATTTTCTGCACGTTAGAGACACGAGGCTGAAGCAAAGAGAGTGCCTTCCCAAAGGCCATTCTGTAAGTTCAGGTGAATGGAGAAATCTCACACTGGGTCTCCCTTTGTCACAGTCAAATCTATTTTACAACCAGCTCAGAACCTCCCACAAACTCAGTTCAAAGAACAAGAAGACAAAAACAGCAATTGCTATTAGCTCAGAAGATGAGTACGATGCCATCTTGCCTCTTTGCTCAAATACCTCCTCAAAACACACCTTTCCTGAGAAGCTTTAGACAGTCCTGCTCCATAGACAGGTAACTGACGTCCTCCTTTTCTGCCCAATTTGGTCTCCCTTCCGTTACGTTTCCAATTGCTGTAAACTCTTGAAGACTGGGAGAGTCTTACAGCACAGCAAGTACCACATATATCAACAACAACCACAACCATTTTTGAAATATTTAAACCATTCCTTTTCTTTTTTTTTTCCAGACATGGATTCCTGTGACCTGTGTCTAGAAGACAGTTACCCCAACAACGATCAAAATGAATGCATTCCAAAGCTAATCAGCTACCTCTCTTACAATGAACCATTAGGAATCACCCTAGCCATCCTGGCTGTTTCTTTCTCTCTGATCACAGCTTCGGTGCTTGGAATCTTTATAAAGTACCGCGACACCCCCATAGTCAAAGCCAACAACCAGAACCTCTCCTACATTCTCCTCCTCTGTCTCCTTCTTTGCTTCCTTTGCTCCTTGATCTTCATTGGGCAGCCTAGAAAAGTGACCTGCCTTCTCCGACAAACAGCTTTTGGCATCATCTTTGCTGTGGCCCTTTCCAGTGTGTTGGCCAAAACCATCACTGTGGTTCTGGCATTCAGGGCAACCAAACCGGGATCAAGGGTGAGGAAATGGATAGGGAAAAGAGTGGCAAATTTTATTGTTCTTTTATGCTCCTTTATTCAAACAATTATCTGTATCTTTTGGTTAAGTACATGTCCTCCATTTCCCGACATGGACACACACACCCTGAATGCAAAAGTCATACTGGAATGTAATGAGGGCTCTGCTTTCATGTTTTACTGTGTCCTGGGCTATTTGGGTTTCCTGGCCACTGTCAGCTTCATGGTGGCTTTCCCAGCCAGGAAGTTGCCTGACAGTTTCAATGAAGCCAAGTTTCTCACCTTCAGCATGTTGGTCTTTTGCAGTGTATGGCTGTGCTTTGTCCCTACCTACCTAAGCACCAAGGGAAAGTACATGGTAGCTGTGGAGATCTTCTCCATCTTGGCCTCCAGCGCTGGTTTACTGGGTTGCATTTTTTTCCCAAAGTGCTACATCATTGTCCTGAGACCAACGATGAACAACAGGGAGCAGATAATGAGAAAGAACTGAAACAGAGTTTATATTTGCATTCTATGTCAGCACATTTCTTGAAAATGTTAGATCATTTCCTTTCCTGTGGCTCCTTGTGGAAAACCATCATAAGTAGTGTGGCTTGGGAGAAAAATAACATTTGTCAGGGAATTCTCATTCCTTTAACCTTCACTATGAAACATCCTCAGAAAAATAGTTCAGAGTAGTAGGCCCTCACTCAAGGTGTCTAGGGAAGACAGTTGCACTGATCCAACTAGTCACCCACAACAGTGTGAAATACATCTACACTGAATGCAGCATCCAGTGTGTACAGAATGGTTCCAGTGAGCATTGACCTGTGAGAGAAGGCATGGATGCTTATTCAAATATGCATTCATATATATCAGTTTTGCAAGCTGGAGATTATACATTCTGGATTGGAATAGCTGCCTAAAGAAGTGTTACAGGGTTAACTGGGAATATTCTAATTCCAGTTTTAGAAGACTGTCATAGAATTCATTGCCTTTTTTCTCTATGCTGTTTGTCAAGTGAATGCATTTCTCTTCCTATTGTCCAGGATTACAAATTTATTACAGTTGCCATCTCTAGCAGACAGTTGAAATGTTATCACAGGTTCACAGTTCTCAGCCCCACAATTTGATCTGAGTGCCGAGGCTTGGCCTGGATCAGGTAAAGTACTTATAAAGAAGAAATCTCCGCACCAGAACAAAAGAGCAATTAGACCAGAGTTTCCCAACCAAGTTCTGGCCACGTCAGGGCTGCCAATGTGCCCCTCGGTAGGACTAGAGTTCTCTTTTATATAATATTTTGAACAGATTCCAAGCTGTGACCAGGAGATCATTCCAGCCCCATATCCACACACACCCCGCTCTTTCTCACACACAGTAACTCTTTACAAATCAACTTTCCTGACAATAATTTAGCAGTAACTGAACTGTGCTCCCTGAATTCAGCGTTTTTTGGGCTGTAAACATTTTCATAGGCCAATGTTCCTTGTGATTTGAAAGATTAATTTTGTGGGTTCCTTTTGGAAAAAAGAGTGGGAAACTCTGGTCTATTTGTACTTTTAGGGTGGGGCTTTCCCCTTCATAACTGTTTTCTTACATGTACAAGATGGTCCCAGACAAGGCCTCTCAGTACATGGGCATTCAGTACTTTATCACTTCAACTGGACATGGGTAGGCCTCTTTGCTGTGGATACCGACAATGGGGACAAGTTTTTGTAGATTGTTTTTTTAAAAAACTGCCATAGAATTCAATGTGCTTTTCCCCCTATGCTGTTTATCAAGTGAATGCACTTCCTTTCCTATTGTGTGGAAGTTGGACCTAATGCATGGGATTCCAGCAAGGACAGCTGAACATTGGTTCAGTGTAGGTCAATGTAGTATTTGTAGGCCCAGGCCTAGCTGAAACATGCTGGCTCAGCAAATCAACAACACCTGAATGCAGTATCTGAGTCCTTAGTGAAACGGCCTTGAAGACTAGTCTCAGAGAGTTCTACCTATCTTCCCCGAATGTTTTCAGAGCAGTAATTCCAATTAGTTGCTTTGCCCTCATTGGCCCCTGTCTCTCCTGGTGATGTGCTTAGGGCTAGAAAAGATGGCTTCTGAGTACACGTTATATCTCAACCTACCATTCTCCTTCACTTTGGCAAGCCTCCATGCTGTACCAACTCAGCATGGAGAGGGCCTACTTGCTACCAGATGGGTAAGATGAACAGCTATTGGATGCCAACCAGAGAAGCTTAAGTTAGTCTGCTCTTAAAGTTTTTGATAGACAGATTTAGTTTAGCAACAGTAAGGTTGTTTTGTATCTGATGCCTGTTTTGTTTGTGGGGGTAGTGCTTTCATGTTTTGCAACACACTCTAAACCTAATAAAAGATATAAGTGGAGTCTGGATTTACTGATTGAGTTGTGAATACACCCCAAAGACGAACCCAGGGGGTGGAGAGTCAGGGGTAGGGCCTCGGTGAAGGCAGAGCTCATATCCCAAATTAAATTAAAAGGTCAAGCTTCCCTCCTGCCTGTCAGTGTGGCTGTTTTCTGCATGTTCCAGCTGTGACAAAAAAGATCAAAAAATATCTAGACAGTACGTACAAATGACAGTGCCTTAGAACTATAAGTCATGGAAACTGTGTGTTTGGTCATAATTGCACTCAGGACCTAGTACAGGATGTAAATGTGATGAATCAGTTGGGAACACTGACCGCAGATCTTCTAATCACAGCATTTGTATAAATGGAAAGGTAACCAAGAAGCCTAATGCAGTCACACAATATAATTTCCATTTGTTAATAGATATTAACCATAGGATTTTACAGAAGGCAACATTATGTATGTAAAGTGCAAAACCTTCTATAATATAAAAGAACCCATCTGTCCCACTTTCCACCTGTCTGTGACATGTATAACTCCTCAAGCAAATTGGAGCAAGGAGTCCAATGCTATGGGCTGCTGAACTCGTGTCCCAGCCATTATACTTGCAGAAAAACAACAAAGGAGGGCGGGAAGGAGAAACTCAGTTCTGCCATTATTCCCTTTGGAGGACTTTTGTAGGGGTCTGAAGGGGCTGTTTGTCAACCAATTGGCATTAAACTAGTGAGGAAGCTAGTGCTTCCTGTCCACCAAAGAACTTGCAAGTTTCAAGGAAATTGAACAAAGGGGTCCATCCAATTCTGTGGAGTCCTGAATAAGATGCTCCCAGCCCTCCTACTCGCAAAAGAAAAAAGGGCTCCAGCCCAACAAAGAAGGGAAGGAAGGACAAGGAACGAGCCAGAACTGCAGCTCTGTCAGTCCCTGAACTTGGCTTGCACTGGCCAAGAACCATCTTCCCTGGACCACTGCCTGTGAAATTTGGAGAACCAAAGAAAAACAAGACATCTGCTAATGATGGTGGTTAGCAGTCAAACATGAAAAACAACACTGATTTTTCAAGGAGAGTGGTAGTAATTCCCAAGAATTCTGTATGTGTTACCATTCTGGACAATCACAGTATTGACCTGAAACAGTGATTTTTGTATATATTTTCAGCTTGGAAATTCCATTATGCATACCCTACTTGTGGTGCTTGCTGCTGCTGAATGCACTGGCAATCAACATAGATCTCCTTAAAAAGCAGAGTAGCCAAATGTTGTTGTTGAGTTATACTCATATTGTAGATATGGAGCTGATACAGAGACCGAGACTTGCCAAAGGCTGCCTAGCTTGATCATGAGGCAGAGTAGGAAGATTCCTGTGTGACCGTCAACAGGTTCTAAGGCAGGTTCTTTAACTTAGAGAAGTTGTGGTGTTCTAAAAGCTTCCCATTACCTTGTAGCCTTTGTTCAGGATTGCAGCCCTTTGTCCCCTCTGCATAACAATGGACACAGACAACAGAAGGTGAGGTATGAGAGTTCTTTCTGCCTAGATGGAATCAGCTCCAATAGAGCCCTTCTCCTCCATGCCAAGGAGTTTTATTATCTCTTATTGCCCACCCTTTCATGAGTCAAAGAAGCCTTTCCTGAAGTCTCCAGGAAGAGATTTAAACCTCCCAAATCTCTTCCCTGCTGAGTGTCTATGACTACTCCATTGTCTTCAGCCAAGCAGGCCTTTCGCATATTAAAAGCCCGGCTGGGTACTGATGGAGCATATTTGACTTCCACTTCCTCTTGGTTCTCTGCTAAAAGACAGAGGAAAACTTTATAAAACTACAGGTGTTTTACTCTGGAGGGCTGGTACAGCCCAAACCTCCAAAGTAAAATGCATTTTTTTAAGCATGTTTCAAGATGAAACTGTTCCACTACACAACAGGAAAACGTCTTCTCTGTTCCAGTGACAATACCAACTGGCATCGTCCCTATATTATAAATATCTTTCAAGGTACCCAGTATATTTTAATTCTCTTGGCATATTTAGTGGTTCATTGAGGTGCAGATATAGCATACAGATCCATCCATGGTTGGCCATGTGCTACTTTATTCAAGTATTTCTGGAAGGAAAGAAATACTTTTAGGTGGGATTTCAGGGGAATAAACTTTCTAGTTACCTTGCTACACGTAATGCCTTGGCAGAGGCCAGTCCACTGGGAGGGGATTATCTCCACCATCATTTGCCAAAATGAATGCTTTTCTTTTTACTCCCCAATGGATTTTTAGAGGCTACCAACTAAACCAACAATATGAGGCCTGAAAGATGCTATAAAAAACCAACATAATGATAACACCAAAGTAGGGAGAAGCAGGATTCTGTTAATCTTTCGTGTATACATTTTCCTTTTATATGTTAGGCTATATTTCCTCACATGCATTATTTCCATACTTTTACAGAAAAAGTACTTTAAAAAACTTTTCACCAAGGCTCTTCTTCCTTCCAAGATTAAACAGTTTAGACTTCACAATGAAAAAAATTCTATCTCATAAAGTAGGATTTTTTTAATACACAAGTATACACTTATACAGGGCTCTTCTAACTGGCCATGGAACTGCATCCTCCACTGCTGCTAGTCCTATTGCTTATCAGTACTGGAGGGAGTGCGGGGGTGGGGGTCTGAGAATCTTCCTGGTTTTTCCTTGCAAACGTTATGGACTCCTGTACCTGCACAGTTGCATTCTGACATTTTAAGAGAAACCCACACAAGGGACAAAACAACAGAGTACTAATCCCAAAATAAGAATGTGAAAGGAATATGCTTTACAGAGATTCCAAGGGACAAGACCAAAAAGGAATTTTGTGGTACCTGTTTATTTTTGCTGGCTCTCATGGCTACCCATTGGAAGAGATTTTCATGTAGGATAAAGAGGAACAACTCAAACTACTGTTAGCTTTAAGACAGGGGTGCAGAGAAAGATTCTTGTTGTCTTCAAATCCAACAGAATCATCTGCCATTCAAGGGAGACTCTTAAAAAATGATGCAAACCAAATAAACCTGCAGGTGGAATCGTATGGATTTGCATCTTAGCACCAAGACAGCGATGACTGTGCTGTTGCTGTTTGTTGTCCTCTTTCCTACTATATGCAAGGGACTTTCTATTAATTGCAACGTATATGATGACCTCCTCCCTATTTCTCATGGATTTTATCAGCCTGGTGATGTTATCATCGGTGAGCTGATCAGTCACATCTTCTTTTTTCAAGACTCCCCCTCTTTCATGGAGCAGCCTACGCTGAAATCGATTCATAAACCTCCGTAAGGATTTTTTCCCTCCTTCTGTAAAATGTTCAGCTTACAATAACTGAAAGCAGATTTAAAGTAACAGAGCGCTTCAACCTCGTACGATTGGCTTTTCAATAGTAGGGTCATGACTCAGTGGTAGAGCATCAGCTTTACCATCTTGGACATCAGAATGTCCAAGGTTGAATCCTGGCATTTCCCATTAAAAGAATCAAGAAGTGATGTGGAAGACCTAAACCTGCCTTAAAACCCAGAGAGCTGCTGCCAGCCTGAGCCAGCAATGTTGACCTTGGTGGACTAAGGGTCTGACTCAGTATAAAGCAGCTTCTTGAGTTTATTGATTTATTTACTTTATTAAACTTCTATTTCGTCCTCCCCACAAGTGGGCTCAGGGTGGATCACATAATTTCTGTGTTCCTGTATTCAAATTGTAGATTTCTTCTGCATCAACATGTCATTAGATAAAATGCAATCACAGCAATAGTTCACAACTGGATTCTCTTGTCCACACAAGAAAATCCATTTGCCAACAATTGCTATTGATTGATCATAACATTGCCACCATCATCCGATGTGTACCAATGTAGGTGAGGGTTTTTTTACAGCATCAAGAAAAATAATAATTTACTGCTCTTATGAGGAAAGGGACAAATGCATTTAGTTTAACCAGCCTATAATTCTCATTGCAGTTCACTCCCAAAGCACTACCAGAACATTTTGGCCTTGGCCTTTGCTGTAAAAGAGGTCAACGAGAATCCCCAAATCCTACCAAATATCACTTTGGGGTTTCACATCCTCCTCAATGGTTTCTACCTTGGAAAGATGACTTATAAGGTCACCCTGAATCTACTTTCAACACAGCATAACTTTATCCCCAATTTCAAGTGTGATACCCAGAAAAATCTTATACCTGTCATTGGAGCCCATGACAGTGAAACTTCTGCCGATATGGCTACCATATTAGCTATCTATAAGATACCACAGGTACGTCAGAGGCTTGGGAGTGTGGAGATTTTACAACTGATGCATATAATTTAACTTTCCGTTGTAACTGACATGAAAAATGAATCTATATTTTATTTCAGTTCACATATGGATCATTTTCACCTGTGCACAGTGACAAAACACTGTTTCCTTACACGTACAAGATGGTCCCAGACAATGCCTTTCAGTACATGGGCGTTGTCCGATTGCTTCAGCACTTTAAATGGACATGGATAGGCCTCTTTGCTGTGGAAGATGACACTGGGGACAAGTTTTTGCAGACAGTGATGCCCCTCCTTTTCCAAAATAGAATCTGTTATGACTTCATACTGAGAACCCCAAAACGGACTTACACGGATGATTTGATAGAATTGCTTTCAGCACTAATGGACAAATATCCAGTTCTTTTGGATAGCAAAGCCAATGTATATTTTGTATACGGACAACCTCCATCAATGCATGCCTTGAGAATGTTGCTGTTCACAGTAGAAGGAGCTACATCGCTTCCTCTTGGTAAAGTGTGGATTACTACATCCCGATGGATTTTTCAATCAATGTCATTTCAAAGGATCTGGGATACTCAAATCTTCCACGGTGCCATTTCCTTCACCATTCACTCCATTCAGCCACCAGGCTTCCAAAAATTCCTTCAGATCATAACACCTTCCTGGGCAAAAGGTGATGGCTTTATCCAGGAATTCTGGGAGCAAGCATTCGACTGTACTTTTAAATGTTCTGATGAACACGAGGAGTGCAATAAACCATGCACTGGAGAGGAGAAACTGGAGAGCCTTCCAGGAACTTTGTTTGAAATGAGCATGACTGGCCAGAGCTACAACATCTACAATGCTGTCCATGCCATAGCGCGTTCCTTGCATGCCATTTACAGTTTAAGGGCCAAATCCAGAACTTTGGCAGAAGGAAGAAGGGAAAAATTTCAAAACGTGCAACCCTGGCAGGTAATTTCAGCTCAGAAATGCCTGTAGACATTTAAGGGAGCCTAGCACAGCAATCAGTGATGGATTCAGAGACTGATGCTTCATGCTCCCTTTCTCACACATTCTCACACATTGCTGAATAAAAGAGTGCTATCTAAATCATAATTACTAATCTTTGCCAATGTATTTGGTTATGTAGTAATTTTTAGATGTGTGGTAAAAGTGAACTGATTTTTTATGTTCATAATCTAGAGCGAGGTAAGCCATGAAAAGTTGTGACGTTCATGGTTAAGAGTCCAACATATATTTTATTTTATCTTATAATGTAGCTCCATCATTTTCTAAGGATAATTTTGTTCAACAACAGCGCAGGGGACTCTATACAGTTCAATGGCAATGGAGAATTAATTGCAGGTTTTGATGTTACAAACTGGATAACATTCCCAAACAATTCTTTTGTGAGAATAAAAGTGGGAAGTCTGGATCCTCAGGCATCTCCAGGCAGGGAGCTCACCCTTAGTGACGACCAGATTGTGTGGCACAGAAGCTTTAACCAGGTGAGATGCAAAAGGTCTATTAAAAATAAAGGAGGTTCCATTTTAGGTAGCCCAGCATTCTGCCTAACCTTCAAGTGGTGAATGGGGTTGGATAGCAAGAAATTCTTTAAAGCAGAGTTGTTTCCCTTGTTCCCTTATTGTTTTCTGGCCAGACTTGGCCATTTGAACCAGTGTCAATCTTTCTGAATGCCTTAGTAAATTTCTGCTTCACAAGCTATAACACCATATTTATTCATTCAGATTTTCTGTGTCAGCTAACTAAACATCTACGTATTCTGGGCGCGAGATCAGCAAAGATTTATGAAGGTCATACGTGACCTCATGAAGCTGCCTCATACTGAATCAAGCCATTGGTCCTTCCAATTCACTACTGTCTACTCAAACTGGCAGTGACACTCCAGGATGTCAGAAAGAGGTCTTTCACATCATCTCCTACCTGGTTCTTTTTAATGGAGAACTTGGAGACGCACCTGGGGATTTTCTGCATGCTCACCCACAAAGTCATGGCCCCTTTCTGGTCTCCATATGATTTATCACAGATGTCTCCCATGTCTCGGCAAAAGCAGAAAAGGAAATGTTAACAACTTGTTCCATTGTACAAGATTCCATAATTAACATTTTACTGTTCTAGAACACCCATTCCCATTTGGCATTTACTTGATCCTGATCAGCATCTCCTCTCTGTTTACAAATAGGTGGTGCCCCTTTCTGTGTGCAATGACCAGTGCCATCCTGGCTACAGCAGGAAGAAAAAGGAGGGCAAGAAATTTTGCTGTTATGATTGTGCTCCTTGTCCAGAAGGGATGATCTCAGACCAGAAAGGTAGGGGATATGATTTGTTGCCCACTGAACTTTTTTAAAAAAAAGTCTGCTTTACTGTTTTTAACATCTTGGAAGCAGAAAGTAAACATAGTCAAGGCTTGGAGTGAAACCTACTGAGAGCTTAAAACTGTAGGTTCTGGTATATTTTTAGGAATGATCCTGAGTCTGATTAAGGAGTGAATGAAGAGAGCTTATTCAGGAACTACAACTCTGATAGAAAAGCAGAGAAATAGAATAGATACTAACTATCTTACTAAACTGGGAGAGAGAGAGAGTTCCAGGAAGAAGCAGGAAGTAGCCTAAGAATACCAGTCTGGAGACATGCAAGAAGGACAGAAGAGATTAAGAAAGTTATTATTTTTTTTAATCTGTCAGATTTGCTGCCCACTGCAGGTATTGTGTGACTTCTACTACCTTCTCTGTACACAAGAAGACATTGTATTTCCAACATCCCTTCTGAAGGTCTAGTGTACATAATCCACAAGGTTTAACTTCTTGCGTAGACTTTCAAACTTTTCTTTAGGGAGTGGCTTAGTGAGTATATCAGCCATCGTCTCTTCTGTGCAGCAATACTTCAACTCAATAAGTCCATTCTCTTGCATATTTCTCACTAGATGTTGTTTCACATCAATATGTTTGCTTCTAGAATTCATCTTTTCTGTTTGTGCAAGTTTTATGCTCCTTTGATTGTCTTTGAAGAGTTTTTTGGTTTGAGGTCTTCTGTCCCAAAGCCATTCATTAGTTGGACATAAAAGAACAAATGTCCACTGGTAGACTTTCTGTCTTTGGTATATTGTGTCCAATCTGCATCCATATATCCCACCAATCTGGGATTATCACTTGTCGGCAACTTCAGTTTCAGATGCATAGTCCCATTCAGGTATTTGGCCAATCTCTTGACTGCATTCCAATCTCTTTTATTTGGTGACTCAGACTTCCGGCACAACATGCCAACTGCTGCTGCTATATCTGGACGCGTCAGGGTACTTATGTACAGCAACTTTCCAACTGCTTCCCTGTACTGTTTATTGTCGGGCAGGATTTCATCATTTCCATGTTGCTTTAGGTAATTTACTTCCATAGGAGTATTTGCTGGTTTACAATTTTTCATTTGTATATGTTCTAGAAACTGTAGGACTTTCTGGTTTTGGCTGAAAACATAGCTCCCATCTTCTTCTCTTTCTACTTGGACTCCCAGGTGATAACTCCTAACTCTTTCACTTCAACCTCTTGATTCAGATGTTAGACTATTTCATTGTAGTCCTTCTCTTCATAACACAAAATCAGATCATCGATGTAAACTAGAATGTAAGTCCATCTATTGTCTTGGTATCTTAAGTAAAGGCATTGTTCAGCTTTGTCTTACTTAAAACCTTCTTTGGTCAACATTTGGTGTAGTTTTTCATTCCAACATTTTGCAGCTTGTTTGAGTCCATATAAGCTTTTTTGCAGTTTACACATGAGAAGCCTTTCCTGGGATTGTTCCAATTCTGGTGGCTCTTCCATGTAAACTTCATCTTTAATTTCACCATGCAGAAAGGCTGTTTTTATGTCTAGATGCTCCATGTGCATCTTTTGCACTGCAGCTATACTCATGCGTACCCTTATTGAAGTGTGTCTCACCACTGGTGCAAAGGTTTCATCGTAGTCTTCACTGTATTTCTGAGTGTAGCCTTCGGCAATCAATCTTTGCACTTCACTTTTTGCATCATGTTTGGTCTTGAAAATCCACTTGCACTCAACTGTTCTCTTCCCTGGAGGGAGTTTTTCAAGGGTCTATGTCTGATTTTTGATAAGAGATTCATTCTCTTCTTCTGCAGCTCTTCTCCACTTCTCTGCTTCTCTGGCAGGCATTTTTGTTATGTCTTCCCATGTGGAGCGTTCAGGCATGTGGGCTTTCCAGATTTCATAATTTCTTTCGTTCAGCCTTTCTATCACTGCAACTTGCTGAATGCTATAAGTGGCCATTTTGTATCTTTTTTTCCCCTCTCTCTCTCTCTCACAGCTCATGAGGGGAGCCTCCAGTGAGTCTTATTCCTTTAATCAGAGATCAATCCACAAACCATCCTCTGCTACAATGTAGGCTCTGGTATATCTTAGGAATGATCTTGAGTCTGACCCACTGCCCCTTGCAGGTATTCTGTGTCTTCTGCCTTCTCTGTATACAAGACATTGTATTTCCAATACATGCCACATAAATGACCATACTCAGTGAACATTTAGTAAATATGGTTTATGCAATGTGTGCTTTGGTCAGAATTACAACAAATACTGCCAACCCTGCTAGGGGCTTGCCCCCTTTGAGCAGGTGGCAGCCATTTGACCCACTGCAGGGATGGAGGCAGACGATTAAGCCTCATATCCGGGGCCTCAGCCTTGGGGACGGAGCCTCACAGTGTTTGCTGTTTCTCCGCCCCTGTGGCTGCAGTCTTGCCTCGTGCTCGGCCCACCCACCTCACCCTATTTCAGTGCGGGACTAGCCGGCTGCCAATTTGGAGCCAGGTAGGAATTTTTTCTCTCACAGTCCCTGATTGGCCATGGGGCTGGAGTTTTTTCACCTACTTCGTACTGTTTGAGGGGGGGTTAATTGGCTTGGTGGGTCTGAGTTAATGCCACGGGTGGCAGGATGTTAGTTAGGGAAGAATCTGTAGCGGGCCGGTGAGCACCCTTGGCACCTCCCCATTGGTGGGGAATTGGGGTCTGCCAGATGTGGCTGGCTGCCGTACGGCCCAGCTGCGTGGTTAGACGCCCTGGTGTGGAACCCCTGGACAAGCCAGTCTCCCCCCGCTGCCGTACGGGGAGCTTTACAGGGGTGAACCACTTCGCCTGGCCAGGCCGGGTCCCAGCCATTTGGTGATGGCTCACACCCGGGGCAGCGGGTGTCTCGCCCAGACAGGTCAGGGCGGGGTAGGGAACGACCCCAGGGCCTGACCTGTACCGCTAGTTAGGCCCTTGCCGTAGTTAATGTTTTCTGGTTGTTGTTTAAAATAAAGCGGCCCATTTTATAACCCAAAATACTGTGTCTGTCTCTTATTCCTAATAGTGGGGCAAAGTCATTTATTTATCAATCTTCTTGTGAAATAAGATTCCAAACTATAGTGAATCTCATCCCTAGATCAGGTTCTAGCAAAACACGCTTGTTGTGATTCAGACAATGTAACATTCAGACAGGGCACTGGTAACCTCCAGCCTCACTGCTGTATTTTTGTTCAGGGGGCCCTTCAAGATTCTTGACATTCATCTCTTGATCAGTGAGAGCACAAGTGAGGATGACTAAGATCCTAAGATTTTTAGAGTAAAAGTCCGTCTGATACAAATACAAATAGTGATCTTTGAGTCCTAATATCCCATCAGAAAGGTGCTAGTGGATTCAAATCTTGCTTTTCTAGTGCAAACCAACATAGCTACTGTGGCAGTTTTGGGGGAGGGGAAAGTGGGAGGACTGTGAGACAATTTTTCAAAAGGGTCAGTCCCACACTCTGGCCTCACCTTATATCTTTTTTTAAAACTCCAGCTGCCTGCAATCTGGTAAAAAGAAGACACTAGCTTAAATTAAAGTGTTGATAACATGTAAGCTATGTGCTCCCTCAAGATTTGTTATTTGGGACCCTAATAGGATATGGTTGTACTTGTTTATGAAGTAAGTATAAGTCCCTTCCTTATAACTATTGGACTAGAAAGACAAATCACAGATGGAGATAAAGAGATTTTTATTTAACAGAAAATAAGTTCTTTAACAGGGTAAAAGTTTTTTATGGAATATTTCAGTACACAAAGTAAAACTAGCTCTCAGCTTCACTACAAGAGAGATTGTAAGTCAGGCCCTAAACATGCCTATTTATCACACCAAAACAGGTTTTCCTTCCTAAACATACCTCAAATCCTACCTAATAAGCTAGATAAAAACCTGGCTATGCTGATGTTCTTATCCAGAGTCACAAATACCCTGTCTGAGGGGGAAAGTTTCTTTTCCCCTTCTTAACTGAGGCTGGCTCACCCCCAGGGCAGCTCCATGGGCTCTAATTGGTTGACAATCACCTGGATTTGCATGAAGTCAAAATCACAGTGATTGGTTCAGAGATCCGGAGGAAAGGCAGGACTATGGGGGATGATTGCCACACCTAAAATTGTTTTGATTCTGTGATTCAGACATCACAAACTTCAGAGAGGCTGCTGTTAACCTAAACCCTTCCTGCATTTTTTGCTGTATGTGTCCTTCAAGATTCTACACATTTTCTCTTGATAAATGGGCAGCTAGTATACAGCAGTCCTACAGGAGTGCATGGACTTCAACATCTGCCTATAGAGTAGTAAAAAACATAATTGCTATGCTAATATAGCTTCCCTATATAGTCAATGTAATCTCCAGTGGCAAGTAAGGTCATCTTCGTAGTCATGATAATACTGCATAAAATACACGTGCCATTTTCTGAGCAGGCAGAGTGCTGCACATGCACAATACCAGTTGTTCTTACAATAACCATGAAGGACAGATCTCTGTACAAGGCTAAAGCATAGAGCATACCTTACCAAAAGCCATCCAATAAGTTCATGTGAGTGGAGAGATCTTGCACTGAGTTTCCCTTTGTCACAGTCAAATCTATTTTACACCAGCTCAGAAACTCCCACACACTCTGTTCAAAGAGCAGGAAGACAAAAACAGCAATTGATATTAGCTTAGAAGATTGTGATGCCATCTTGCCTCTTTGCTCAAATACCTCCCCAAAACACACCTTTTCTGGGAAGCTTTGGGAAGTCCTGCTCCACATACAGGTAACTGAATAATCTTGAGTCTTCCTTTTCTGCCCAACTTGGTCTCCAGTTACATTTCCAATTGCTGTAAACTCCTGAAGAGCGGGAGCAGCTTATTTGTAATTAATCTGTGAGAAGCAGAACACCATAAGAGTACTATGTATATCAACCACAACCACAAGAATTTATGAAATATTTAAACCATTCCTTTTTTTTTTTCCAGACATGGATTCCTGTGACCTGTGTCTAGAAGACAGTTACCCCAACAACGATCAAAATGAATGCATTCCAAAGGGTATCAGCTACCTCTCTTACAATGAACCATTAGGAATCACCCTAGCCATCCTGGCTGTTTCTTTCTCTCTGATCACAGCTTCGGTGCTTGGAATCTTTATAAAGTACCGCGACACCCCCATAGTCAAAGCCAACAACCAGAACCTCTCCTACATTCTCCTCCTCTGTCTCCTTCTTTGCTTCCTTTGCTCCTTGATCTTCATTGGGCAGCCTAGAAAAGTGACCTGCCTTCTCCGACAAACAGCTTTTGGCATCATCTTTGCTGTGGCCCTTTCCAGTGTGTTGGCCAAAACCATCACTGTGGTTCTGGCATTCAGGGCAACCAAACCGGGATCAAGGGTGAGGAAATGGGTAGGGAAAAGAGTGGCAAATTTTATTGTTCTTTTATGCTCCTTTATTCAAACAATTATCTGTATCTTTTGGTTAAGTACATGTCCTGCATTTCCTGACATGGACACACACACCCTGAATGCAAAAGTCATACTGGAATGTAATGAGGGCTCTGCTTTCATGTTTTACTGTGTCCTGGGCTATTTGGGTTTCCTGGCCACTGTCAGCTTCATGGTGGCTTTCCCAGCCAGGAAGTTGCCTGACAGTTTCAATGAAGCCAAGTTTCTCACCTTCAGCATGTTGGTCTTTTGCAGTGTATGGCTGTGCTTTGTCCCTACCTACCTAAGCACCAAGGGAAAGTACATGGTAGCTGTGGAGATCTTCTCCATCTTGGCCTCCAGTGCTGGCTTACTGGGTTGCATTTTTTTCCCAAAGTGCTACATCATTGTCCTGAGACCAACGATGAACAACAGGGAGCAGATAATAAGGAGAAAAAATTGAAACAGAGGGCCAAGCTACACATGACGAATGACACTTGAACGGCAAGTGGATTGAGTGGAGGGCAAGTGAACAGGGAGAAATACACTTGCTGTTCAAGTGTCATTCGTCATGTGTAGCTTGGCCCAGAGTTTATATCTGCATTCTGTGTCAACATGTTCCTTGGAAATGTTAGATCATTTCAATTCCTGTGGCTCCTTGTGGAAAACCATCACAGATAGTGCGGCTTGGGAAAAAAAATAACATTTGTCAAGGAATTCTCATTCCTTTAACCTTCACTATGAAACATCCTCAGAAAAATAGCTGAGTGGTAGGCCCTCACTCAAGGTGTCTAGGGAAGACAGTTGCACTGATCCAACTAATCACCCACAACAGCGTGAAATACATCTACACTGAATGCAGCATCCAGTGTGTACAGAATGGTTCCAGTGAACACTGACCTGAGAGAGAAGGCATGGATGCTTATTCAAATATGCATTCATATAGATCAGTTTTGCAAGCTGAAGATTTTCCATTCTGGATTGGAATAGCTGCCTAAAGAAGTGTTACAGGGTTAACTGAGAATATTCTAACGCCAGTTTTAGAAGACTGTCATAGAATTCATTGCCTTTTTTCTCTATGCTGTTTGTCAAGTGAATGCATTTCTCTTCCTATTGTCCAGGATTACAAATTTATTACAGTTGCCATCTCTAGCAGACAGTTGAAATGTTATCACAGGTTCACAGTTCTCAGCCCCACAATTTGATCTGAGTGCCGAGGCTTGGCCTGGATCAGGTAAAGTACTTATAAAAGAGAAAGACTCACACCAGAACAAAAGTGCGATTAGACCAGTGTTTCCTAACCTTTTCTCCCATAAAGGAACCCTCAAAATTAGTTTTTCAGATCCCAAGGAGTCAGTTTGGTGTAGTGGTTAAGAGCAGCAGGACTCTAATCTGGAGAACTGGGTTTGATTCCCCACTCCTCTGCTTGAAGCCAGCTGGGTGACCTTGGGTCAATCACAGCTCTTTCAGAGCTCTCTCAGGCCCACCCACCTCATAGGGTAACTGTTGTTGTGAGGATAATAATAACACACTTTGTAAACCTTTCTGAGCATTAAGTTGTCCTAAAGGGCAATATATAATTCAAATATTATTATTATGCTTTTATAGTCCAGAAAAAGTTGAAGGCAGGGAGCACAGTTCAGTTACTGCTAAATTATTGTCAAGAAAATTGATTTGCAAAGAGTTGCTCTGTGTGTGTGTGCTTGTGTCTGTGTGAAAGAGAGAGGGGAGGTATAGGGCAGGAATGTTCACCAGGTCACAAATTGGAATCCATTCAAAATATCTTTTAAAAGAGAATTCTAGTCCTACCCAGAGGTACATCAGCAGCCCTGATGTGGGCAGAACTTGGCTGGCCTTCATTCAGGGCACATGAACATGTCACCATGCTCAGATTCTGGGGGGGGGGAACCATGAATTTCACTTCCCATTTACTATGCAGGCAATGTCTATGATAATGCAGAAAGATGCTGCCTAGGTAGCTTGTCATAACAACATTTCTCATCATTATTTCATCTCAGATTATTCCCATGGTGTCCCTACAGCTGGCACAAATATTCAAAACATTCACCTCAGATAGACAATTAATCTCCAGCTCCAAATTTTCACCCTGGTATAAATGCTTTAAAAGAGACCACGCCTAAGTCTCCTATCTGACTTGTATCACTCTCCATAGTCTCAGAATAGCACTTATATCTATCCAGTTTTAGACCATGCCAACAGCTTTACTTGATGGTTGCTATTCCTGAAAATTCTTTGCTTTGGCAGCTAGGAAAATGCATCTGAAGGGTGCAATGTTTTAATATAAGAATTTTTAAACTTGGTTGTTTTAGTGGTGATGTTCATAATTTATATTTCTTTTCTTTTAATTCTCTGTGCTTGTTTGTAATGACTTTTAGTTATACAATAAATGCTCTCCTCTCCCCCACATATATATACAAAAGATAACCAGCTCACTTTGTAAGCTGCCTTGAGTATCTTTGGAGGCAAGGTAACTAATAAATGTCTTAATAAAGAAAGAAATAAAATATTTTGCCAGGTATTTTGGATTTTTCATGGTATGTCAATTTTCTAAATGTATTTATTCCACAATTTCTTGTGGAACCCCTGACAATGTCCTGTAGAACCCCAGACTGAAAACACTGAACTAGATCAACTTTCTTTCTTTCTTTCTTTCTTTCTTTCTTTCTTTCTTTCTTTCTTTCTTTCTTTCTTTCTTTCTTTCTTTCTTTCTTTCTTTCTTTCTTTCTTTATACATACATACCCTGCCGTTTCTCTTGGATCAAGAACCTAAAGATCTCAAAGTAGGTGAACATGAGGCTAATTAACTCTCATCTTAGAAACAGAGTAGGAAGATCCCTGTCATGGTATTCCTATGTCACAGTCAACACTATTCTTCTATGCCCACACTGTAAACAAGAACACAAAGAGAGAATTGGCATATGCTCAGAAAAGCTGCATGATGTCACCTTTCCTTTTTGGATCCAGCCATCCAAGTCTCCACCTGGCAATGTGCCACTCTCCTGGCTTTCCCCAACCCTCAGAGGAGTTTTCACTCCCTCTGTTGGTACACCACTGGAAAGGTTGTAGAAAGCATTTTTTTTGTGGCTGCCTTAACTTGCTTTTCTAGTACTAATGCTGGATCCAGTAAAATCCCTAGTCTCTTAACAAAGTCTGCAAGGGTTAGATGAACTCCATCAAAAATGGGGAGTACAATGTCCTTCAAGATTGCTGCCTTCCCAACAAGCATCACTTCCATCTTGTCCGGGTTCAATTTCAATTTGTTCATTTTCAGCCATTTGGCCACAGCTGTCAGGCAGTGATCTAAGATTTCTACTGCATATTGTGGGGACTAGGGATGTGCGTTTCGGCTTTCCGAATGCCGAAAGAAAGCCGAAACAAAAGTGTTTCGGCTTCTTTCGGATAAGCCGAAACGTTTCGGAGAAAGCCAAAACGTTTCGGCTTAGCCGAAAGAAAAAAAGCCGAAACGTTTCGGCTTCTTTCGGCTTTCTTTCGGCATTCGAGAATCGCCATTTTGTTTTTGCTAGCCGTTTGCCTTAGCAAGCGGCTAGCAAAATCCTGCTGGAAGCTAAGGCTTCCTGCAGGCTCTTAGAAGAGGGGAGGGGGGGAGAAGGAGTGAATCACTCACTCCTTCTGTCACCCCCCACCCCTCTTGCAAAGGAGGATAGGGAATCCTGCTTTGCCTTGCAAATTTAATTTAATTTAATTTAATTTAATTTAATTTATTATATTTATATTCCGCCCTCCCTGCTTTCGCAGGCTCAGGGCGGATAACAAAGTGCATTGCATTGCACTTTGCATTTGCAAAGCAGCAGAGATTCCCGCCAAAATTAACAGGTAGGGGAGGGGGAGTAGGAGGAGGGTGACTCTTGGAGTGTGGGTGGGGAAAGGCAGGGGAGGGGGGACTTTAGGAGTCACCAATCCCTCTGCTGTATTTTCATGCCAGCCAATAGATTTAAATCTTTGGCTGAGGCTGCAGCAGGGGATTTAAATTTGGAGCAAGACTGGTCTGGAACACTTCTGTTGCTGCTGCTGCCTGAGAGAGGAGGAGAGAGACTGCATCTGGAGGACATCTGCCTGGAGGATCATCTGTGCTGGACGTCCTGAGAGGAGACCTGGTAGGCCTTTTTAAAATTTTTGTAAATTTTTTTGATGCTGGGCAATGTGCTGCTGTGGCCTGCCTCTGCAAAAAGGTGTTGCAGTTTATTCTTGGCATGGCCTGGGGGACAGGTTGGGCAGACAATGTTTGATGGTGGGGGGGGGGGTTCAGCATTGGTTGTTGTGCTTGCCTTCTTTAAGCTTGATCTACTGTTTTAAGATTAAAACAAGAGTGTGCCAGCTTTGGGCCTACACAGGCCAGAAGCTCTGCTGGGTGTCTTTGGTGCCTTTCTTCTGGCTGGCACTCACAGTTTTGCTTCACAAACTGGAATGGTGTGGGCTTTTTTCCTGTGTCTGGTCCCCTGCTTCCAAGGCTTCCCAACAGGCTCCATCCTGAACAACTGTGCCAGCCTGTGGCCCACACACAGGTCTGCTGCTCTGGCTTTGGTAACCCTTTTTGGTTGCTGGCCTGGCACTCACAGTTTTGCTTCACAAACTGGAATGGTGTGGGCTTTTTTCCTGTGTCTGGCCCCCTGCTTGCAAGGATTCCCAACAGGCTCCGTCCTGAACAACTGTGCCAGCCTGTGGCCCACACACAGGTCTGCTGCTCTGGCTTTGGTAACCCTTTTTGGTTGCTGGCCTGGCACTCACAGTTTTGCTTCACAAACTGGAATGGTGTGGGCTTTTTTTCCTGTGTCTGGCCCCCTGCTTGCAAGGATTCCCAACAGGCTCCGTCCTGAACAACTGTGCCAGCCTGTGGCCCACACACAGGTCTGTTGCTCTGGCTTTGGTAACCCTTTTTGGTTGCTGGCCTGGCACTCACATTTTTGCTTCACAAACTGGAATGGTGTGGGCTTTTTTCCTGTGTCTGGTCCCCTGCTTCCAAGGCTTCCCAACAGGCTCCTGAACAACTGTGCCAGCCTGTGGCCCACACACAGGTCTGCTGCTCTGGCTTTGGTAACCCTTTTTGGTTGCTGGCCTGGCACTCACAGTTTTGCTTCACAAACTGGAATGGTGTGGGCTTTTTTCCTGTGTCTGGCCCCCTGCTTCCAAGGCTTCCCAACAGGCTCCTGAACAACTGTGCCAGCCTGTGGCCCACACACAGGTCTGCTGCTCTGGCTTTGGTAACCCTTTTTGGTTGCTGGCCTGGCACTCACAGTTTTGCTTCACAAACTGGAATGGTGTGGGCTTTTTTCCTGTGTCTGGTCCCCTGCTTCCAAGGCTTCCCAACAGGCTCCGTCCTGAACAACTGTGCCAGCCTGTGGCCCACACACAGGTCTGCTGCTCTGGCTTTGGTAACCCTTTTTGGTTGCTGGCCTGGCACTCACAGTTTTGCTTCACAAACTGGAATGGTGTGGGCTTTTTTCCTGTGTCTGGCCCCCTGCTTGCAAGGATTCCCAACAGGCTCCGTCCTGAACAACTGTGCCAGCCTGTGGCCCACACACAGGCCTGCTGCTCCGTCTTTGGTAACCCTTCCTGTTTGCTGGCCTGGCACTCACAGTTTTGCTTCACAATCAGGTTGTTTATCGTTGGTGGACCTCTTCTGGACTGGACTGCACTTGGTGGACATCGGCCTGCAGATCTCTGCGTGGAGGATCAACATTGCTGGACATCTGTAGTGGAGGACTGGTAGGGTTGTTGTAAAATTTGTTTTTTGAGCTTATGTCTGCTGCTGTGCCTACCTGCGAGCATATGCTTTGGCTTGGTCTTTATGGCTTGGGCTAGGGGGGGCATTTTCTGGTTGGGCAAGAGGACATTGTTTGGGGGTTAGGGGGGCCAGCATTGATTGCAGTGCCTGCTTTCTTTCATGTTTCATTTGTCAAGTTTGAGTGTGGGGTGGGCTTGAACTAATGTTTCACAGGACTAAAAAATGAGTGTGCCAGCTTTTGGCCTGCACAGGCCAGAAGCTCTGCTGGGTGGATGTGTTTTGTTTTGCTGCTGGTTGGCCCTAGCCTTTCAGGGGGGGGGCTGACTTGGCTTGTGCAACGGGGCCTTGAATTTTGGGGGTTGCGTGTGTGGCGTGTGGTATTGACTCTGTTAACATTTCCAATTTTCTTGACAGCATCGCGGAGGAGAGGAGGACCAGCTGCAAGATCGCCTGAACATCGCTGGACTGCAGGACTGGTGTTAGTGAGCGAGTCCGGGTTCATATTTGGGTGGGCTTGGGGGTGGGTTCTTGCTAGCTTGGGAGGGGGGAGGCTCATCTTCAGAACACCACATCCACACCCCACACCGACATACCACAGATACATTGTTCCCGCTAAATAGTGTCTCTTAGGTAGGTAGGCCAGTTGGTAGGTGATCAGTGGATAATTGCCCTCAACATAATTATTAGGGAAACCAAGCCTAGTTTTTTTAAAAAAACTAAATAGGGACTCAGCAGGGAAAGCATTAGTGAGTGAGTGTTAGGTTTGAATTATATATATATATATATATATATATATATATATATATATAAATTTGTAATAGCTGTCAATAGGCTTCCCATTAGTGCCCCCATAACTAGGGTTCCACTGCCCATCTCTGGCACCCGTGGTGGTGCCAGGCCGGCCCGGGCATACTAGTGTGTGAGTGTTTAAGGCTTTGTCACCTGTTATTGGGGTTTAGGGCCAGCTCAATTCCAGAGGAATTTGGTTGATTGGCAGGCTCAGGTTCCCTGACATAAATAGGTTTGCTTAAAAAGGCACTTGATTGTTCATCTCCAAGTCACAGAGCCACTAGAAGCACAGATTTAGAGCAGGTTAGTTAGGTCTTGAAAACAAAGTTGACCTTTGTTTTCCAAATCTTTTCTGATTAGTTAGGGTAGATTTCGGGAGGGGAAAGTATGTCAGAGAGGAAAGCAGAGAGGGGCCCCGGGGGAAAGGCTAGGGAGAAATCTAGAGGGGAGGAGGGGAGGGGGAGGGGGACTGCTGCGGCAGCCCCCCCATCTGAGCGGAGGAGGCCCTCCCCTGCGCTGCTGCCATTCACCAGCCTGGCTTCTGGTGACAGGAAGAGGGTTCGCAAGACTCTCTTTCCTGAGGCAGCTGCTGGAGGGCCACCCCCAACCCAGAGGCGTGAGGCAGGTGCTGGCACTGGGCGGGGGCCTGCTGCTGAGGCTCCTCCTCCTCCAGTGGTTGCGAGCCAGCTGCTGGAGGAGGGGCAGCATGTGGTGTCTCCTGGGATGGGCGCGGAGCACATGACTTTCCCTGCGCTCCCGCTCACCCCAGGAACCCAGAGGATGTTGGAGGAACTGCCCGTGAGACCCCCCCTGGGGCGGTCCACCCCAGTTTCCTCTGAGGCCAGCAGCAGGCCTCTCATGGCTGTGCAGGAGGAGAGGATGCGGGAGGAAGAGGCAGAGACTGTGGTGGAAGAGCCCACATCTCTGCCCCTTCAGCCTCGTCCATCCCCACCTGCCCGGCCGAGAGTGGGACACGGTGTGTCCGGCCAGAGCACCTCACAGGAGGTGCCTGAGGGTGATCCAGAAAGCGCTTCTCCTGGGAAGCGTGGGATGCCCTTTTCCTCCGAAATCTGGAAGCACTTCCAGACAACGGAGAATCCCCGAGCAGCCCTGTGCCTGCATTGTAGGCGGCGCGTCAGCCGTGGCAAAGATGTGCGGCATCTTACTACATCTGGGTTGAGGTACCATATGAAGAGGCACCACCAGGCGGTGCTTCTTCGGGAGGAGGGTTCGAGTGGCGCCGCACGGCCGCCAGCTAGCCAGAAGGAGGCAGGCTCCTCTGGTGCTCTCCCCCTAAGGGTACCTGCAGGAAAGGGACGCCAAGCCTCTCTCCCGGAGATGCTTGGTATGCAGGGCGCTAGTGTGCCCAGAGAGGGGATCCGGAGGGCGAGCCGGCGCATCACGCGCCACATCGTCAATATGATAGCAGTGGATGGACAACCGTATTCCATAGTTGAAGACTTCGGCTTCTCAGGGCTGCTCCGAGATTGCTTTCCCTGGTACGCCGTCCCTGCTCGCACGACGTTGAGCAGATCGGTGGTGCCCTCGTTTTACAGGGCTGCCAGGGATCATGTGAAGGCACAGCTGTCCCGGGTTGCCGGGAGAACTGTGCACTTCACATCGGACATCTGGACCTGCCCAAGTGTGCAGCAAACGTACCTCTCGCTTACTGCTCACTGGTGGGAATCCGAGTCGGTTCTGGTTGGGGGCCGGGGGGAGGTGCCTAGCACAGCTAGACAGGGAAGGATGGGAGACCGCCAGGCTGGCTACTGCAAGGCCTTGCTTCACGCTGAGGTGCTCGACGTGTCCCACACGGCGGAGAACATCGCTGCCACCTTGCGAAGACAGTTGGACGAGTGGATAGGCCAGGGACCCGCCACCGTGGGATGCATGGTGACGGACGGTGGCAAGAACATGAGGACAGAGGCGCATCTAGTGAGCCGAGAGTGCGTCTACTGTGTGGCTCACAAGCTTCACCTAGTGGTGAGAGATGCGCTGGGGTTGGGCTCCTCGAAGGAACCCTTGGATACCCGGACCCGTGAACTCCAGTTACTTATCCAGAAATGTCGGAGGCTCACGGGTCACTTCTCGCGCAGCGTGAAGGCCACGCACGAACTGCGCCAGACACAGGTCAGGACAGGTGTGCCAGAGCACGCTCTGATCACTGACGTTAGCACTCGCTGGAACTCCACCTGCGCCATGCTTGAGCGCTTGGTGGAGCAGCAGGCCGCACTCCACGCATGGCTCTCCGAGAACCGCGGTGCGAGTCAGGTGGGTGAGTTCAGCCGGGAGGATTGGCTCACCATCACCCAGACAGTGGAGGTCCTGAAGCCCTTCAAGGACTTCACTGTGGCGGTCTCGTCAGACACAGCGACCCTTGGTCTGGTCATTCCCCTGGTGCACACACTCCAGAGGAATCTGGCCACCCTTGCAGACCGGGTCGCGCCCCGTGCTGACCTTGTTCCAGCGGTGCGCGCATTAGTGAGAAGGCTGCAGCTTGGCATTGCTGCCAGGCTAACTCCTCTCACTAAGGAAGAGTCATACATGTTGGCGACCGTGTGTGACCCGCGCATAAAGGGCACTTTCGCCGAGCGGGACGGGAACCTCACCCAAGCCAGAGACGGGCTCTGCTCTTGGGTGAGGCGAAGGCAGGCCAAGAGGGGAGGCCTGTCGACAGGGGGGACGCAAGAGGGGCCCTGCCGTGCGGGTCCCTCTGACGCCCCCTCTGCGCAGCCCCCCCCCCCCCGCGGCCACCACCGGAGTGCCGATGGAGATGGAGATGCTCCGGTGGGCCCTCGTCCCCTCTGGGGTCATGAGGACCGTGAGAGAGGATCCGGCGGAGGCGATGGTCAGGGACTACCTCGCGGAGCCCTGCGAGTCGCTCTCCACCAATCTGCTCAGCTACTGGGCCAGGAAGGAGTCGGTCTGGCCGGACCTCTCCCTCGAGGCGCAGCGGCTGCTCTCATGCCCTCCGACGAGCGTGGAGAGCGAGCGCGTCTTTTCACATGCGGGCGACATTGTCGGCCCACATCGCACTCGCCTTCTCCCATGGAGAGTCGAGCAGTTGACCTTCCTGAAGGTCAACTCTCGCCTCTTCGATTTCTCAGGACTGGACTTCCAGAGTGACTGAGGTGAGCCCAACTTGTGGCCTGCATCCTCTGTGAGTCCAATCCTTTGGAATCACGCTCTCCCCTGTATAAAACCCTGTATATACAGTTAAAACCAGCCAGTAGAGGGAGGGTGGTTAGGAACCAGTGGCAAAGGGAAAACTCCCAGCAATTTGAAAGCCCCCCCCCCCAGGGTATTCAAAACATCTCCCATCACTGAGACAGACCCTGTGGGACCAAACTTATTCTGAAAAATAATGCCCCAGAAACATGGATTGCTACTGGAGGGAGGAACAGGTTAGACAGGGATTGCTTAGGTGGGGATTAGGGAATGGGAAAATATCAGATCCTGCAGTGAATGTTTAAAATGTTTTTATCAGCTGAAATCTTTGTAAAAAAAAATGAAGAAGAATTGTTGTACTGTTTTTTAAAAGTTGATGTTCTGTTCATGTAAAAAAAAGAAAAAAACCCAAAAAAATGTTGTGATTATGGTTTTTCAAAGTTGATGTTCTGTTCATGTAAAAAAAAGAAAAAAACCCAAAAAAATGTTGTGATTATGGTTTTTCAAAGTTGATGTTCTGTTCATGTAAAAAAAAGAAAAAAACCCAAAAAAATGTTGTGATTATGGTTTTTCAAAGTTGATGGAATGTTCATGTTTAAAAAAAAAACCCAAAAAAATGTTATTCTGTGTTTTCTGAGTTGATGGACTGTTCACGTTTAAAAAAAGAAAAAATCCATAAAAAAAATTGTTGATGTTAATGTTGGGTTTGCATGGTCGGGTGATGCGGGAAGAGTGGTGGATGGGCACCGGCCAATGATGATCTCTCGCAGATGTTCCTATGTAAATTCTGAGGCTGGTGTGGGGGTGGGGGGAGACCTCTGCAGAACTGCTCCAGAAATACCAGTGTCCAGTGCCTTGGAAGTGCCCAGTTCAGCTTTTTGTGTCTGAACTGAAAGCATAGCCACAGGAAATGACATAGGTTCTGCTGGACCCTGTTGCAGTGGTTCCCCCCCATTAAGTCATTTTATGGAGGGAGAGTTGTATTAGGCTGGTAGTTATGATCATCTTGTCTAGTGTGGGCTTCTGTTTCCATGCCCTGTTGTGCCCGCTTACTATGCAACCTGTGGATATCTTCAAAACTTTACTGTTTGTCCATTTCAAAAGAAAAATTGTTTTTAAGATTCTCTGATGTGTAGTTAATTGTGTTGTGTTGTGCTGTGGGGGACAATAAGTGTAATATGTTGTGATTTGTTGACCACTTGTAATTTGAAAATGATAAAATAAAGTTTTTTTTAAACTTAATCATTGTGTGTCTGTGTTCCCTTCTTTGATGGGAGGTTGGTTCCCAGCATAGGGAACAATGGGGCAGGCTGGCCAGCCTTCTCTGCAGGTGGTGGGGGGGTCAGGGGGGTGGTTGTCTGTGTGCCAGGGCAGGTGCTCTTTCCCAGGGACGATTTGGCACTGCCACCATTGTGGCACCCGTGGTCTGTGCGGAATTGCCCTGGGGAAGAGAGTTTAGGGGTTCCCAAAAGGGGAGGGCAGGCCAGCCTGTTCCTGGGGTTATGGTGGGTGTGGGGCAGGTGGGGGTTGATTTGGGTCTGAGAGGGGCTGAGTGGAGGATTTGGGTCTGTGTGTGGCAGCTGGGGTGGGGGAACTGGGTTTGTGTGGGGCTGTAAGGAGTGGACTATGGGGGATGAGAGCACCGGTAGTCCTTTGTGCCCAAGTAGGCCCCTGCTACTGTCCTGGTGTGGGCTTCCATGCCTCTATCAGTTGCTGGCCCTCCTTTGCCATCTTTTTCAGAAATTTTCCTAGGGCTGCCAAACTCCTGGTTGGGCTTGGAGTTCAGGTTAGAGAGAGTAGTTCCCTAGAGAAACTGGCTGCTTCCAAGGGCAATCTCTAGAGGGCAAATGTGGACCATGGATTCTGGGGGAGATCCCTACTCAGATTTCCCTTTCCACAAGTCCCACCCCCAAATTGCCAGTAACTTCCAAGGCCAGAGTTTGCCACCCCAGAGAGATCCCGTTTCAACCCTCTTAGCCTTGGCATGAAAGTTGTAGCCCCCATGGAACACTTCCAGGTTCCTGATTCCAAGCTCAATGACACCAATGTAAGTCAATCCAGACCTCCATCAAAAATGGATTTTAAGTGGCAGTGGGATTGGGCTGCATTTCAGTCATTCACATATCTGGTTGTGTACCCAAACATTTAGCTTATGTTTTTTAAATCAGCGTATGGCACTTAAAGACACTATTAAATGGTTTTCAAAACATATTTTTATTATGAGGTATTTAATGTGGCATTGCTCAAGGGCAGGCCTTTTGGCCAAACGAGCAGTATCAGTACAGTAAAATTTAGACAAAGCTCATAGGAAGAAAATGCATTCATACTGTGAAGTAGGAAGAAAGTTTTAATTTACATGTACCATGGACTCCGAAAAAGACATGTAAGTGGCTTCCAGACCAAATCAGGCCTGCTTTCTCCCTTGAAGATATCATATAATGATAGTGCTTATGTCACATCATGAGAAGACAAGGTTCACTAGAAAAGACAATAATGCTAGGAAAAATCGAAGGCAGTAGGGAAAAGAAGAATACCCTAGATGTGGTAGATTGACTTCGGTTTGCAATACATGGACAAGGTTTTTGGGATATTTTGGAGCTCAATAATTCTAAAGTACACCATAAGTGATTTGAATGCATAAAACATACAGACACATACACATAAAATGTATATACCCCCTCCCCACCAAATTAAAGGTTTATCTTATGCCCTGGTTTTCTCCCCCATGGGAACCTATAGTGGTTTACACATTGTTGTTCTCCCTTGATTTGTTTTACCCTCATCACAACCAGGCTAACAATAGACAGCTGCTCCATGCCCCACATTGGGAGTGACTTCATCCACCGATGGCCTTCTTAGTAGTTGGAGGGGGTGGAGGGGGGTGGAGGGAGACAACGCACTCCAGCCCACTCTATCTGGGGCCTAGGTGACCAAATTGCTTGGCCTTGGCAAGGAGCCAGTGGTGGGGCGGCACTGGTTCTGGGGCCCCGTCCAGAACATTTGTCCAGGGCCCCAAAATCACCTAGACTGCCTCTGGAAAACACAACACAATTGTTTACTTAGGCTGAGCCAAGAACATCCATCAAGCCTACAAGGCACAGAATCAGAGTCTGCCAGATTCTAGACCAACACTCTAGCCATTGCACTACAGTGGATATCTAAAAATTGTTCATACCCCCACCAGCAACTTGAACATTTTTCTCCAAAAGGCACACAACTTGGCTGGGTCTCAAAAAGGACTATGGTGCATGGGCCTGTCAATGCATACTGTTACTAAGGCTCTGGCCGGGGGGAGGGGGGCATTGTGCCAATGCCACCCTGGCTTTGGAAGGGGACAGTAAAATAGACGAAATAATCTAGGTTCAGTGCCTCCCCCCTTCTCTGTCTCTCTCCCTCTATAATGTGTGTGAAAACATTACTGACATACTATACCATCACTGAAGCCTAGAGGATACTTAGGGTCTGTTCACACACGCATGATCATTTCATGGCAATGCTCTGGCATGATGATGTCTGTTCTAGGAAGTGATGTGATCATCACACAAGGCTGGGGAGCACACACAATTCACAGCAGGCAGATTTGGGCCACAAGTGATCCTGCTTTGGCCTGTAGGGCCCAAATCAGCCCACTGCAAAGCACAGGAATACTCTCAGGGCAGCCAGATGACATCAGTGACATCACGGCAGCAGCCCCAGGAGCGTACCTTGAAGGCTCATTCCCTGACTTTCCCCCTTCCAGCCAGGTAAGCAGTGACAGGGGGCGATAGGTGAGAGTGGGGGATCCCCCACCAAGGGGAAACGGATCCCTAATTGTGTCTGAAGTTGTGGAAATCAAATGGGTCATTAACTCCATATTGCTTCTGTCTTTGAGGGACTGACATGCACATTATAGTTAACTCCAGATTTCTTGATTGTCAAGGAATGCATGTGGTGGGGGGTGGTAGGAAGGGTGGGAGAAGGGCCCCAGAGGGTTGGGGGGGGATTTTGTTGCAGTGGTTCCCCCCCATTAAGTCATGTTATGGAGGGAGAGTTGTATTAGGCTGGTAGTTATGATCATCTTGTCTAGTGTGGGCTTCTGTTTCCATGCCCTGTTGTGCCCGCTTACTATGTAACCTGTGGAAATGTTCAAAACTTTACTGTTTGTCCATTTCAAAAGAAAAATTGTTTTTAAGATTCTCTGATGTGTAGTTAATTGTGTTGTGTTGTGCTGTGGGGGACAATAAGTGTAATATGTTGTGATTTGTTGACCACTTGTAATTTGAAAATGATAAAATAAAGTTTTTTTAAACTTAATCATTGTGCCTGTGTTCCCTTCTTTGATGGGAGGTTGGTTCCCAGCATAGGGAACAATGGGGCAGGCTGGCCAGCCTTCTCTGCAGGTGGTGGGGGGGTCAGGGGGGTGGTTGTCTGTGTGCCAGGGCAGGTGCTCTTTCCCAGGGACGATTTGGCACTGCCTCCATTGTGGCACCCCTTGTCTGTGCGGAATTGCTCTGGGGAAGAGAGTTTAGGGGTTCCCAAAAGGGGAGGGCAGGCCAGCCTGTTCCTGGGGTTATGGTGGGTGTGGGGCAGGTGGGGGTTGATTTGGGTCTGAGAGGGGCTGAGTGGAGGATTTGGGTCTGTGTGTGGCAGCTGGGGGGGAATTGGGTTTGTGTGGGGCTGTGAGGGGTGGACTTTGGGGGCTGAGAGCACCTACTTGGGGAGGCCATGAAATGCCCCCCCCAAGTGGGAGCACTCTGAGCCTTGGTGGGGGGTGGGAGGAAAGGTGGGAGAAGGGCCCCAGAGGGTAGGGGGGCATTTTGCATGCAAAATGCCACCCCTGGCAAGACAAGCCTCCCCCAGCTGTCAGTGGTAGAGATGAGAGCACCTACTTGGGGAGGCCATGAAATGGCCCCCCCAAGTGGGAGCAGGCTGAGCCTTGGTGGGGGGTGGGAGGAGGGGTGGGAGAAGGGCCCCTGAGGGTAAGGGGGCATTTTGCATGCAAAATGCCACCCCTGGCAAAGGAAGCCTGCTTCTTCATTTTTCCCCATAGGAAATAATGAAGAAGATGAGCAGCAGCATGCTAACAATATGCTGCTCCTTCGCTTTCTTATGGGAGGATGGGGGACCTGCTTTGGGGGGCCATAACATGGCCCCCCAAAGTCCAATCTGTCTGAAACTTGGGTGGTTGTTAGAGATGGGTTAGGGGAAGGTCCCCACCAATTTTGGGCTTATTCGGTGGGAAAATGCCTCCTCCAGGCGTCCTGGAAGACGGAGGCATTTTCCCATAGAAAAAGCCGAAAGCCGAAAGAGATTCTTGTTTCGGCTTTCGGCTTTAACGATAGAGATTCTTGTTTCGGCTAATGCCGAAACAAGAAAGCCTAAAGTTTTTTCCTTGCACACCCCTAGTAGGGACCTGGATAGCAAGATATGGAGTCGAGTGTCATCTGCATATTGATGACATTCAACTCCATAGCTGCGAATAAGTTCTCCTAAAAGCTTTATGCAGAGGTTGAATAACATGGGAGCGCTAAGGTTGCACCTTGCAGAACCCCACAAGATAGCTCCCATTCTGGAGATAGCTGATCTCCAACAGCAACCCTTTGAGTCTGTTCCATGAGAAACAATTTAATCCAGTCTAAATGCCTCAACTGGGATGGCATGGTCTACTGTATCAAAGGCTGCAGATAGATTCAGGAGCAGCAATAAGGAGGCATGGCATTTGTCTATGTTCAGATGGAGATCATCTAATGCTACTAGTGCCATCTCTGTCCCGCCCCTGGTCTGAATCCAGATTGGAAAGGGTACAGAGTGCTAGAGTTATCCAAGAAAGTCTGGAGCTGGAATTGATTATATATTCTGGCCTTAAGCATGTTCCATAAAGAACTGTTCCACTACACAACATGAATATATCTGCTCTCTTCCAGTGACAAGACCAACTGACCTCTGTCCCTATATTATAAATATCATTCAAGGTGACCATTGCCATTGAATTATAATCATAACACAATTTTCTCTGATTAAACTAATGGAAAATAATCAAGTTATTCTCCTAATAATCATCCTATTCTCACAACACACCATAAGGTAAATAAACTTAGGAAAAAACCCAAACCTCATGGGATGCAGTTTTTACCCATGTAAATATTCCATGGTCACCCCAGTATATTTTAATTTTCTTGGCATATTTTATGGTTTGTTGAGGTGTAGATATAGCACACAGATCCATCCATGGTTGGCCATGTGCTACTTTCTCCAAGTATTTCTGGAAGGAAAAATACTTTTTGGCTTTGATTTCAGGAGAATAAACGTTCTAGTTACCTTGTTACATGTAATACCTCAGCAGAGGCCAGTCCACTGGAAGAGGGTTCGACCATTATTTGCCAAAATGAATGCTTTCCTTTTTACTCCCCAGTGGATTTTTAGAGGCTACAAACTAGATCAACAATATGAGTCCTGAAAGATGCTATAAAAACCCAACATAATGATATCAGCAAAGTAGGGAGAAGTAGGATTCTGTTAATCTTTTGTGTATACATTTTCCTTTTATATGTTAGGTTATATTTCCTCACATTCATTACTTCCATACTTTTATAGAAAAAAATACTTTAAAAAACTTTTCACCAAGGCTCTTCTTCCTTCCAAGATTACACAGTTTAGACTTCACAATGAGAAAAATTCTATCTCATAAAGTAGGAATTTTTTAATACACAAGTATACACTTATACAGGGCTCTTCTAACTGGCCATGGAACTGTGTCCTCCACTGCCGCTAGTCCTACTGCTAATCAGTACTGGAGGGGGGGTGCGGAGGGGGGGTCTGAGAATTTTCCTGGGGTTTTTTTGCACATAAAGAAAACCTTATGTACTCCTGTACCTGTACAGTTGCATTCTGACTTTTTAAAGGAAACCCGCACAGGGGACAAAACAACAGAGTATTAATCCCAGGATGAGAATGTGAAAGGAATGTGCTTTCCAGAGACTCTGAGGGACAAGCCCAAAAAGGAATCTTGTGGCCTCTGTTTATTTTTGCTGCAGTTGAATTGCATGGCTACCCCTTGGAAGAGATTTTCATGTAGGATAAAGAGTAGCAACACAGTTAACTCTAAGACAGGGGTGCAGAGAAAGATTCGTGTTGACATTAAATCCAACAGAATCATCTGCCATTCAAGGGAGACTGTAAAAAAAATGATGCAACCAGATAAACCTGCAGATGGAATCGTATGGATTTGTATCTTAAGGCCAAGCTTCATTAACAAGGCAGCAATGACAGCACTATTGCTGTTTGTTATGCTGTTTCCTACCATATGCAAGAAATTTTCTATTAATTGCAACGTATAAGCTGACCACCACCACCACCACCTCCATTTCTCACGGATTTTATCAGCCTGGTGATGTTATCATTGGTGACCTGGTCAGTCACATCTTCTTGTTTCAAGACTCCCCCTCTTTCGTGGAGCAGCCTACGCTGAAAATGATTCATAAACCTCCGTAAGAATTTTTCTTCTTCTTCTGTAACATGTTCAAATCGTAATAACTGACCACATATTTAAAGTCACAGAGCGTTCAACCTCATATGATTGGCTTTTCAATAGTAGGGCCATGATGGCTCAGGGGTAGAACATCAGCTTTATGTGCAGAATGTCCCAGGTTCAATACTGGCATCTCCAGTTAAAAGAATTCAAAAGCGGGTGATGTGAAAAATGTCTGCCTTAGACCCCAGAGAGCTGTTGCCAGCCTGAGCAGGCAATGCTGACCTTGGTGGACTAACAGTGCAATCCTATGGTGATGCATTTTCCCCTCTGCATGGTGACAAAACACTGGCCGAATCCACACTCACTCACAATCTGCTTATCTTGTGCAGTCGTGGCAATCGGGTTCATTCCGCTACCATGCTGTGCATCATCACATTCACCCTTCCAGTGCGTCTTCATGGCGCAATCATTTCTCCACACGCCACTGAGTAAAGCGTTACAGTGGGCGGTTCCATCCTCCGCCGTCAGAGTTGACGGCGCACGTCACTTCCCCTTTTTTTTAAAAAAAAGGTCAATTTTCCGGTATACCGATATTCCAACTTTTAAGAAATGGCAATGTACCCTCCCCCTCATCTTTGATTGGCTCACTTTTTGCTCGTCACAGACCACTTTCTAAGAATTGGTTGGTTGGTATGGCGGGCAAATTTGAAATTAGATTGTCACATTAAAGGCATTGTCTGGAAATTCTGCTGTTCAGAGTGGTTTTCTGCTTTTAGTAGTTAACAACATGGATGCTCAGAGTGTGATATTTGTGATGATGGCTCAGATTGTGGTTGGCATGCTTCGCAGCACAGCCACGTGACACCACGAGATGATGCACTCTGTCTTTCACACATGGTAGAATCTCCCACCTGCGTCCTAAGCTTTCAGGAATATATTTGTTTTCCGCACCTGCCGTTTACTGGAGACGATCATTGTAGGAAATACAGGATTGCTCGGCTTGGCTCTTAAAAATGGCAGGACACAGTAGGGAAACAGTCCCCGTGTGACATGCACATGCTTTGGTGACAGTTTCTTTTCCCGTGCAAACCGCTGCTCACTACAGTTGGTTTACCGGTATACCGACCTTTCAGCACTGTGCAAAAAAAAAAGGCAGTGAGAAAACGGATTTCCGCGACTATCACGTGGTTTGGAAGGAAGGCGCAATTGTGGGGCGGTGATGGCGGGGAACATGCAGAATGGGAAAGCGTGCGAGTATCTGTATGAACAGTGCACTGCTTGTGAAAAAAGCGCGGAAACAAAAAGGAAGTGTGGATTCGGCCACTGTTTCCATATATGTACAAGCATGGGCAGAGGTGATCTATCACTACTTCACAATTTAGCACTAATGGGCTCCAGGATTGCCAAGCTTCTCCGATGCCCCTCCCTGTGACCATACTTCAGAAAGAAGACCAAATAGGTATAGTAAGTTTCCAGAGACTAGACTTGGCGAGTTCAAAATATAAGGATATTCAATAATGGTATCAAATAGTATACTCATTCTGTTCGAGCTTTCCAGCTAAGGAAGGGAACAAAGAAAAGATGAAAACATGCAGTCTTCTATCCCTACTTCGTAAATGATGTTTAATTCATGACAGGATAGCTTTACTTGCAGTAGGAATATCTTAAATCTCCTAGTTGGTCCTTCTCTCCGTTGTCCCCTGTCTCGTGGACAAGATGGAGACCCTAGAGGAAAGCTTAGTTCATCATGGCTTGTGCCCATCCAACAAACAGAGCGGCGCGGAGGGCAATCTAAACTCCCCTCTGTCTGGAGATCAGGAGGATCTTGCTCTTCAACTGCAGATCAACCTGAAATTTTGGCTTCAGTCACAAACAAGGATATGGCCATGTGACCATTTTCGCCAAGGGCGATTTAAACTTTAAAAAACTCCCCTCTTGTTCCAGTTGACCCAAAGTGACATCATTGTGAGCTCCTGAGCTCCACCACTATTTTTCCCAGAAAAAAAACCCTGGTGGATACAATGGTTTACTCATAAGAAGCCAGAAAAGTGCAGGCAGCACAGACAGGGATGCTGGAAAATATTCAGCACCATAAAACAGCAAAGGAGGTTTAATGACTTCTAACAACTTTTCTGAAGCATTAGAGCCTTTTGGATTTATATATCGCCCTTCAGGACAACTTAACACCCACTCAGAGTGGTTTACAAAGTATGTTATTATTATCTCCACAATAATAATCACCCTGTGAGATGGGTAGGGCTGAGCGAGCTCCGGAGAGCTGTGACACCCCAAGGTCATCCAGTTGGCTCAAGCGGCGGAGTGGGGAATCAAACCTGGTTCTCCAGATTAGAGTTCCACTACACCAAACTGGCTCTCTGTTGGACTAAGATCAAGGAGATGCCATTTTGAATCTCACCTTGGTCGTGGAAGCTTGGGCCAGTCCCACAGTCTCAGCCACACCTACCTGACAGGGTTGTGGTTGTGAGGATGAAATGCAGGAAAGGATGACAATGTAAGCTCCTTTGGGTCCCAACTGTGGACAAAGGCAGCACAGACAAGAAGGATTCATGATCAGAGTGTCTGACTAGGATCTAGGAGACCCAAGATCGAATCCCACCTTGGTCATAAAAGCTTACTGGGTAAACTTGGGCCTATCGCACTGTCTCACTTTTACTTGCCTCACAGTTTTAGTTGTGAGGAAAACAGAACGGAGGACAGAACTACCAGTATATAAGCCACTTTGGGTCTCCATCGGGAAGGGAGGCTGAGCATTTTGTTATAAATCTAATTTTGCCTACAGCTTACCAACAAAAGATGATTGCTGTTGCTGTTGCATCCTCAGGTATTGCTGCAACTCTTTTAGCAGAGGCAGAACTACACATTCAGTATTCTAACTACCATTATAAATAATGAATTCAGCAAGCTATGGGGTGACTGAGCTTGGAGTAGTCTGCCCAATGTTAATACATTTGTCCAATATTAATATTATGTATTTTAAAACTCCAAGTGGTGCCAGATAGTGGAATAAACAAGGGTTCTGGTGTCTCTAGTTCCCTACAGCGCTGTTCACGTTACAGTGAACTCATGTATGTTCATGTTACAGTGAACTCATGCCTATATGTGCGCATATTTGATTGTAAGAAAGAGCCAATGTGCATTCACTTTACAGATGAAACCAGAGACCAGTACCTGGATCAATGTTATGGTCAGCTGTAAATGTGCTGAATGTACCATAAGAATGACTTGACACATGTATTTTAAAAATCATGCATGCACTGTCTATAAACTGCATGTGCATTCACTGTAACTTGTGAATAAGGCTTATGTGGCTGTGTGTTCAGTAGACACACTGCGGGGTCCAGACAAACATACAGTCCTCTAGGCTGGGAACTCAAAAAGGCCAGCTTCATCTTTCATATAGCCATTATGTAACTAGCTATCTCATCTTTTAAAGCCAGATATGTTAATTTTATCTTCTTTTCCACTTCCAGTTCGCAGCTGAATAAGTGCACTTGCAAGCAAGTTCCAACAACTCCTGAATCTGGGATGCTATGCTTTCCATACTATGGACACCAGGTGGCAGCAAATCTCATGAAACAATCCAAGAAATATAAACACACTAGAGGTGCACTTGCTTGATCCCTTCCCCAACCCCTTATTTACGTTGTTGCAATTGTGAAAATTAACAATAGTTAAAAGACTGAATGAGCAGTCCTGCATCCTACTGAAAGAGATGCAATAATATTAGATGAAGCAATAGCCACAATGATTATCCTTGTTTGTGACTGTAACCAAAATTACAGGTGGGTTACCATGTTGATCTGCAGTTGAAGAGCAAGATCCTCCTGATCTCCAGACAGAGGGGAGTTTAGATCCTGGCTGAATGGCCAGGATTGGGTCCAAAACAGCCAGGATAGGTGATGCCAAGGGTGTGGCATATGCTAACGACTTATGTTAATGAGTCCCTCCAGCTCTTTTTCTACGAAATGATCCCTGCCTATGACTAAAGTGGGGAAAACCAGCACCAACTCCTACTTAGGGCCTCGCTACACGAGAAGAACGGCACGGGAAGGAGCAAGTGGCAGGAATCATATTTTCACGTGTATAACAATAAGAAAGGAGCACGTGTATTCGGCAGGGCTTGGGAGGACGGCAGGTGGCTCGCCTTCCTTCTCCTTCCCAACTCGGCTGGGGCTGCGGAGAGCGGCGGGCGGCTCAGCCTTCGCTCTCTGCGCCCAGCTCAAGCAGGGCTTGGGAGGACGGCAGATGGCTCGCCTTCCTTCTCCTTCCCAACTCGGCTGGGGCTGCGGAGAGCGGCGGGCGGCTCAGCCTTCGCTCTCTGCGCCCAGCTCAAGCAGGGCTTGGGAGGACAGCAGGTGGCTCACTTTCCTTCTCCTTCCCAACTCGGCTGGGGCTGCGGAGAGCGGCGGGTGGCTCCGCCTTCGCTCTCTGCGCCCAGCTCAAGCAGGGCTTGGGAGGACGGCAGGTGGCTCGCCTTCTTTCTCCTTCCCAACTCGGCTGGGGCTGTGGCGAGCGGCCGGCGGCTCAGCCTTCGCTCCCTGTGCCCAGCTCAAGCAGGGCTTGGGAGGACGGCAGGTGGCTCGCCTTCCTTCTCCTTCCCAACTCGGCTGGGGTTGCGGAGAGCAGAGGGCGGCTCAGCCTTCGCTCTCCACGCCCAGTTCGAGCAGGGCTGTGGGGGGCGGAGGGCTGATCGCCCTCCTTCTCCTTCCCCACTCGTCTGGAGCTTTGGGAGGCGGCACATGGCCCAGCCTTCGCTCCCAGCTCGAGCAGGGCTTGGGAGGACGGCGGGCAGCATGCCCTTTGCGGCTCAGTTCTGGCCTTCTCTCTACCCTCCTGCAGGGCGGGGTGGGGGGGGGGAACTGTGTTCCGTGGCAGCCCCCGCTCACCTGCGGGCCAGCTGATCTGTGGGCAAGGGAGGGGGCAACAACAAGAGTGAAGTGAAAGAAGCATATGCATTTTTTCCCCGCCTACAGCATGCGGTGGACATGAAGTAAAAAATTTTATTACTAGTCTTTCGGCCGGGACAGGACAGCATATTCCGAACAACTATTGCAGTCACTGAAATGTTTTTTCCCCAAGAGCTCCACCTAGTGACCAATTGAAAGAACTGTCTCTTCCACACATTATCAAGGCACATACGAGGCTGCTTCTGCGTCTTGGAAGACCTAAAAAAAAAAACAAGTGCAAAACCACGCACTGGATCAACTGCAGTGTGGCAGCGCTGGCGCGTGTATAGTCTGTAAGTCCGTTCTCGTGTCTACTTGCTCATTTCACGTGCCGTTCGTCTCGTGTAGCGAGGCCCTGAGACTCAAGAGATCTGGGAATTATAGAGGGCCAAGGAAGTGGGTAGAGAGGAGTCTCCCCTTCAGTGCCAGGAACAGGGTTATAGCTCATAACTATAATGCCTGCCCAGTATCTAGGAAGGGTTTGTCTCAGTGGAGCACCCTTAAGGTCAAGAGAGGAGGGAAAGTCATGCTGTGTTTGTGTTTGAGTATATAAAGTGTAACATCTGTGAAGCAGTATCAGCCTCTGAAAGAAGCCAGCAACCTAGTGTTACACCAAGTGTTTTGTGCCTCACACCAGTGAAGTTCAAAACCTTTGTTTCTTCAGTTCAAACACCTGCCTGCCTTTTGAAATTAACCTTCTATAAATAAACCTTGTTACCTTTTGAACCTCCCCAAGACTTGTGTGCCAGTTTCTGCTAAAGGGTGGCGCAAACCCCTAATCTGTTCCCTACTAAGACTTGGCTAGGTAACCATTTTTAATAATCTGTAAGTGTCGGACAAGAAGGAAAGTTGAAGCTTAACATCAACCACGCTACTAGAGGCTTCCTAGCCCAGTTTGCAGCTTCACAGGCTTAAAGAGGAGACGTTTTACCTCAGGGTAGGGGAAGGTCAGCCTAAGCCTGAGCTGGACATGGGTTTGTGGCACTGAGAGTGTGACTGGCCGAAGTTTGCACAGCAGGGTTCCACAGAAGGAAAATGTATGTGTACAGAGGCGGTGATCATTGTTTCCAAATCACCTCTAGTCATTCTTAGAAGCAATACTTTGCCTTCACTCATTCTCAGAATTCGCAATAACTGAACAGGGGTGATGGTGGGGGCTAGAAATAAGAGTTCAGTTATTTGTAGTGAATTCCATATGACAGCATCTAGAAATAACTGGAAGTATCTTTGGCCTCTTCTGGCATTTCTAGCCTGTCATAGCATCATCACGCCTGAGCATCTGTTGCCATTTACCAAAGTTGTTAAAGTGAAGCAGAGCTAGTACAAATATCCTAGACACAAAATAGAAGGATTTGTTAGAGCTTGGACAAAAACCACTGCTCCCCAATGCAAGATTTACTCGGCAATCCCGCGCAGTTACACCAGTCTAAGCCCATTAATTTCACATAGGATTGCACTGTTAGCTAAAGCAAGATGCAGGAATAGCACAACTAATAACCATGACCCAGATCCACAGACCTAATGTATTCCAGCCTGATTTGAGTTTTTGGGCCAGGGTAGCTTTATATTCTCCTTATTAATTTTCATCTAATCTGTTTTATCATTGTTCACCTGTTAACCCTTGTACTTTACGTATTTTTAAATTTGATATAAGATTGCACCAGCCTCTGGCCTCAAGTAGTAAGTTGTATTCCTACTTTTAAAAAACAAACAACCACTGGGTATATTTTTATTTAGTATTTACTGACCCCTTTTTTGCCGAGGCCCAAGACCAATTACACAGTGTAAATCAATGCAAATCAAACAGGATGAAACATTTAATAAACAATGAGACTATCGGAAACAAATCCTAATGTTATGTTGCATTAAACAGTACAGAAAAATGGTCTTATGAGTAGAAACCAATGCACTGAGAACAGGATCATACATAGAGCAAACAGATAATACATGCAATACAGATAGTGCTACAGTTCCCTTCCATAGCAGGATTTGAGTCTAGTGACACCTTAGCAACCAACAATATTTTCAGAGTGTATGTTTTGATCTGGATCTGGACACCAAATTCAGCTATGAAACTCACCTAGTGAGGCTGGGACAATCACATTCTTGAAATCCCTGCTATGAAAAAGGACACCCACCTTGGCTGTTCTGAGTTCCTTGGAGGAAAAAGGAGGAGGAAAATTGTAAGAGAACCCACTGGGTGTTACCAAAATTCCTGGCCACAACCGGAAATAGTACCTTGAAAAGGAGAGAGTATTGTTAAAAAGTACCAATTCTGAATCTCATCCCCCTTTTAAATTGATGCATTGGGGAAGCTTAATGGAGAATTTGCTTAGGACAGATTTCAGTTGCTTCCAGCAGATGAGAAATTCTGTAGATGTGAGTGTATGTATTTATTTTTGTTTATAGTCCGCCTTTCGACTCAATGCGGATTACATAGCGATCAGTACAGTCCATTTCAAAGAGATTTTAATAAACAATGTAACAGGGCACAATAAATGCAAATTTGCAAAGAATCGGCAGAAATCCAGTACAAAGTTGAACAAAAGCAGGAAACGCAGCGTAAGCAATTCCCAGACTGACATATTAAACATAGAAACTGTTTTCAGCAGAAGGCTGATGGTGGGAGAAATTACAGTCTCGCTCTTAAAGCAGCTCTGGCTGGAGCGGACAACGCGCACGCCCATTCAGGACACACAATCGAAGGATCCGTCTTCCTTCTCGCATGCATAATCCCTCCGGGCGGGTTTGATCTGCGGCTCAGCCAGCATGAAAGGCTCTGCGGTTTTCCGAAGAATTTCTCCGGACTCTGCGGGGCGGAGCGTAATACTAAAGGCACTCCTGACATTTCCACGCGCGCAATGCAGGCTCATCCCAACGAGTCAATCTCAATGGTGATCAGTGAGGAATTTGCCGATGCTCCCTAGAGGGGGTGGGGCTAAGGGGAACTCCTGGAGACCGGGCGGGGAAAACTCCGCTTTCGATTCAGCCCCGCAGTCGTTGGAAGGAGCAACAAGGTGCCTCGGAGCGTCTCGGGTAAGGCGATCCTTTTTTGTCGTGCGGTTACGTTGATAATGTTCCAGTCCCCGTTGTAAACAGCCCAGGAGCTGTGCCCCGTTAGGGATTAGAGAAAAACAGTTTATTCCAAGCGTAGCGTGGATCATCCAGGTAAACTACGCAGGGCGGTTGCCTCCTCTAAGAGAACCCCACCCCAGCCAGTAGAGGTGCCTGGCGATCTCCAGGAATTATAACGGATCTCCAAACGACAGAGGTCAGTTTCCCCGGAGGAAATGGCTTCTTTGGAGGTGGATAGTACGGCGTTATACCCCGTGGAGGTCTCTCTGCCCTACAGATCCTGCCTTTCCACCCCAGGTCCGGCTTATAACATGATGATGCTCTAAATGATCTGTCGATTTAGAAGCCCTATCGGCCCTGTCTAATGAAAAGAATGCTTTGTTACGCTCGCAGGCCTTGCTGGTCCCTTGGTTCTGCCAGCAATTGACTGGAACTGTGGGCTTGGAAGATTGAGCCTTTTTTTCCAGACGCTTTTCATGTTGTGATCCCTAAATTGCTTTTTACAGCAATAGTTTATCCCTGAATCCGGCTCTTATTGCGCCTCTTGCCCACTTCCAGGTGGGGCCTGGCGTCACCTAGAATTGCACTTGATCTCCCGACGAAGGAGAAAAGGGCTGACTTGCAGGGTGGACTGTATAGCGTTATACCGCACTGAGCCCTCCCCTCCCCTGTGCCACCCCCCGCAAAATAATTCCCCAAGGATTTCTTTTCCAACCCAGAGCTGGCAACCTCAGAATACTTTTGCACCTCCCACCCTGTTAAAACAACACTAATTCTGACCGTTTGCCAGCTGGTGCCACTGCCTCATTCCATTCTGCACAGCCACACCCTTTCTCCCATTTTGGGATCTTGGTGCCCCATTAGAAGAGACTAATTTCCCTCCTTTAGCCCTGATCCTCATGCTACTCCTGTCCACCCCCCCCTCCACTTTAATTTCTAAAAACAGATGCTGGGAAAGGGGGGGGGATTCTGCCAGGAAACCACCCACAGGTCATCTGATCTCCAAGCCTTCTTTGCACTGGCAACTCTGGCTGCAGCTGTTTGGGTGCAGAGAGAGAAACCCTCTGCTTTGTGCACTGACTATCCCAGGCCCTCTTGAAACTTGACAGCAAGCTGATTTTGAGGCTGCACTGTGGCTCAGATTTTTAAAAACCTGAGGGCAGGGAAATGAAAGTGCTCAGTGGCACCTCAGAGATGAACACCATTTATTCCAGCATCAGCATTTGTGATTTAGAGCTCAAAGGGAGATGTTTTTCATCAGGGGCCACTTCTTCAATCTCATGATGCAACAGCAATTTGTCCCCCAGCAGAACGGGAGGTGGAGCCTGGCACCCCAGAGCCAAGAAAGGAAAGAGCAGGCAGGATTACAGACGTTCTTCCTGCTCCTGGACACTTTTGAAGAAGCAAAACTCCCTCTGGGGTAGAGTTGCCAGCCTCCAGGTGGAACCTGCAGATCTCCTGGAATTACAACTGATTCCAGGCCACCGAGATCATTTCCCCAGGAAGAAATGGCTACTTTGGAGGGTGGACTCTTATGGCATTATATTCCTCTGAGGTTCCTCCTCTCCCCATGCACCACCCTCCACATGCTCCACTCCTAAGTCTCCAGGAATTTTCCAGCCTGGAGTTGGCAACCATACTTCCAGGTAGAGAGGATGCAGCAGTTCATGGGAAATCACAAAAAAGCAAACCAACAAGGAGAGTTCTGTTTATATTTTTTAAAGATCTAGTTGAGGTACCTTCACTTTTTTCCTCCCAGCTATTTCCTCTCTTTATGCTGCTTCTCACTCTCTTGGCCCTTCCAGTTTGCTTCTCCTCAGTAAACCCAAAATTCTGCCCCCTCTTCTTCAGCCATCGCCCCCTTTCTCCCTGGCTGCTCCCTTGCCTTTTGAGGTCTCTGTTTTCTAGCTCTTACCTGTCTCTTTCCCTTGAAATCCCTGTTTAAAAAATTCCATGCTTCATTCTGCCATTCTTACACAGGTCTCCTTCCCGGCCTTTTCTCTCCTCAGATGCCTCCCTTGTGTGTTTGACCTCTTTCATTGTAAGTCTTTGGATAAGCCCTCTATGTTGCTTTATGGAAAGCCTCAATTTATTATCCGCACTTGAGAAATTACTTTAGAACGTGGCTTCTAATCCAAACTAATGAAAACCACCCTCGGAAGTATCTATTCCAGATTAACAATCCCAGAGAAAATGGCTCTGGATGTCTCCGCTTTTAAGCATCCAGTGTCTGAGACTTGGTAAATAGGAGCAGAATTAGCTGCTTAAACTGGAAAAACAACTTTGAAATTCTAGTCATGATGAAATAAGAACACAAAGCTGTATATGTCAAGAAACTGGCTTTGCCTATTTCATTTCTTGGCTTTTTCAAATCTTTGGCTCTGGCTTTTGGGGCCTAGTTATCTTGCAGAAGGCCCATCTCTGGAAAATTACAGTCACTCTAACTTTGCAGTTCCCAGAGAGATCAGGATGGGATGGAAGTGAGGTATAGGTGCATGATCAAGAGCTTCAAGGCTGAGAGCTGCGAGGGAGTTTTGCACTCACATGCCATCTCATTAGTGCAAGGGATCCGGGGTGTGGGGTGAGTTGCTCGAATTCTGAATACGTGCCAGCTGCAGAGGGATGTAGTCACAAGACTTAGCAATGCTCATTGGATGATCAGTCAGGATCAGACCATATTGCAGGCAGCATGGCAATAAAGCGATGGTCTTCACTCTAGTTTGTACTCCTTCTCTTGGCTACAACATGTGACTCTGGTGAATACACTACAAGTTTTTCTTGTGCTCTGGACCTGACTACCAGGATAGGTGTCAGTCCAGGACTGTCTGTGAAGTTTGGACTGTGATGTTCTGCTTGGACTCTTGTGCTTTTAGTCAGACATGATAACATCAGTGTCAGAGGACCAAAACCTGTGTAGTATGTTAGGGTAGTTATTCAGGTTTATTATTTTCTTTCCTGCTTTCTACATTTCTATATTTGTAATTTTTTGCACATTTTTTAAATGAACATCATATGCCTTCTGTGGTGTTACATGGGTTTGGGGGCTTCAGTCTAAACCAGTACTTTGGCCAATTTGGCTACCAGTTACCAGGTAATTATTTTGTGGAGGTCCACCTGCAGGCAGCCTACCTTGCAGGGCTGAGTTCTTCATTAATACCTGGTAGGGCTAGAGGCTTATTTTTTAGTCTCGCAGCTGAGAGTTGGGTAAAGAGACCAGTGGTGGATCCTGTTACCCTGGGAACTGAGGAGTCACACACACACACATGCACACACAGTTTGGGGTATTTTGCTCCTTGACCCCCTACTCCAAGCTTCCTGTGGGACAGGGAGTTCTGGACAGTATAAGCAGATAGTAAGTTAGCAGAACTGGAGAGTTTTTATTAGGTTCTGGCTTTCAAGCTCTTTCAATCCCTCTAACCAAAAATAAAAAACAGATTTATTTAATTTTCTTGCCCAGCTGGGGTGTGCATTTCAGCCTTTTCTCCAGAGATCCTCGACTAAATATGACAGTCTGTGGCCTCATCACGAAGTCTCAAGAGCCAGGTAAATCACCAATATGTGGTTATTCAGATGTGTATGTGTGTGTGAGAGAGTGATTGATAAATTTATAAAGCTTAGAACAGTAGCATTTTATATGGTGGTAAAAACTCAAATCAGTTGTAGACCTGATTTTCAGTTAATTTTTGGTAGTAATCTGTCTGGCTAGTTTAGTATGAAGAAGGAAGCAGAGGTGACTTGGCTGGCAGTTGAGAGTGGTTTCCCCACCCTGTACTGCTTAACGTTAAACTTTGGGCTCAGGGTTTCTTGTCCTTGCCCAGGCCAGGTTTTGAGCTGACACTGATGACTTTACTTGTTTGCTGTTTCTTCGCTCCAGTGCCCTTGCAAAGCATCTCCGTGGATGTGGCGGTCCAAGGTTTTGTGGCTGATGTGGTGTCTGAGCTTCGGTACAAGAATGAAGAAAAGGCCGCAGTGGAAGTTACCTTTGTTTTCCCTCTGGATGATGAAGCTGCTGTCTATGCCTTTGAGGGCCTGATCGGTGGGACACGGATTGAAGCCCGGATCCGAGAGAAGAAGCAGGTGAAGTAGCTCAGGGAAGCATGGGCAATCTTTGGGAGGGTGGGGCCTAGTTTCAAAGGGGAGCTGGAGACTTCTCTTGGGTAAGATCAGTCCCCCAATCCATGCCTTGTGTCAATAAACCCAAATGTGGTGCTCAAAATAAACCATTCTGAATGTATTCTTTTCAGGAACTTTCTTACTATGTATTCTTCTGCCCTGTTTGAATATATTCAGAATACTTGAGTATGAAAGTGGGAGAAAATCCTGTAGCATTTGATTAATAGGCCAGGTAGGAAGAACTAGGAGAAGGTCAAGGAGGTGGGGAAAGTCTTCCTGGTCAAGCTTTTGACTACTTGAGGAAGAAGAGAGAAGATGAAAATCTAGTATGCTTTGTGCTTATATGCTCTTCTTCAAAGAATCTTTAAAAATAAAGTACACGTTCCTTGTTACAGACAATCAAAAATATTTTAGTGAATTTGAAGTACTGGTGCTGTTGCTGATTTGATAAGACTTTTGAGGTCCTATATATTATTATTCCAATATAATAAAAACATTACAGTAATAGAGCTGTAGCTGATTGAAGATTAACAACTACTGTTAACAGTGAAATCCCAAACAGATTTACGCCAATCTAAGCCCATTGATTTCAATGAGCTTAGACTGGAGTGACTGTGCTTAGGATTTCACTGTAAGTCATCTTGGATGTCTGAGCAATGAAAAAACAGATTAATTATAATTAATCTCTGTGACCACCCCCCTTAAGCACCGCCACCCACCAGAAACCTCCCTTCACAGGTTTGGAGGCTTCCCTGGGACTTATGTCCTGTCATAACCCATCTAACCTTCAATTTCCAGGCAGAGAGCCTGGACCCAAATCCTCACAGGGTTCTCTCTCCTCTTCCAGAGGCTCCACCACACAGGCAGCTATTCTACTGTATAAAAGGCTAACCGTGTTCCAGACAACTCACTTCCCACCCTGGTGCACCTCCAGAGGGCGCTGCCATGGAGGGAAGCCCAGAAGAGGCAGCCCTTCCTTCTGAGAGCGCACCACAGTGGGAAGACCAGGCTGGGATCAGGCACAGAGCAAGCAGCAATGTCTGCCCCCGCCTTCATCTAGCTGGGATCAGTAGCAGAGCAGGTGGCAATGCCGGCCACCCATCTTCATCCAGCTAGGATCAGGAGCGGAGCAGGTGGTAATGCCCGCCCCCTGTCTTCACCCCAGGTGGGATCAGCCATGGAGCAGGAGGCAATGCCTGCCCTCCCCTCACCTGGTAGGAATCAACAGCAGAGGAAGTGGCAATGCCAGCCGCCTTCCTTTACCCAGATGGGATCAGACATGGAGCAGGAGGCTATGCTTGCCCTCCTTTACCCAGCCAGGATCAGGAGTAGCCAAGCCAAGAAAACATTAAATGTTCCCATAATTAACACAATACTCAAAAATACATTCATCCACTCTAATTGACAACAATAATATAAAGTGCAAGTGCTATACGGATGAAAATCTATAAACTCTTGATACATCTGTATCACATACACAATCCCCATCGGAGCTCATTTAAAGGGATAGTGCACATTAATCATAGTATCTATAAATACAACAATAAATACAATCAAATTCTTTAACAATTTTCAATAAATACAATGATGAATATAATTACTATCAAATTCTATAGTCGAAGGCTATACTGTGACACTGAGAGATCTCTGTCTTTTGGTGCTACACCTCTGAAGATGCCAGCCACAGCTGCTGGCGAAACGTCAGGAACTACAATGCCAAGACCACGGCTATACAGCCTGGAAAACCCACAACAACCAAATTCTATAGTCATTCAGCAATTTCTGCGAGCAGGAAGCAATGCCCCCCTCCCTTCACCAGGCTGGGATCAGTAGTAGGGGTGGGCACCTACTACTGATCCCAGCACCGGGCTGGGATCAGTGGTTGTAGTAGGCATTTGAAATGCCTCGGAAAGCTTCGGGGCTTAGTTTAAAGGCCCCCGCTGCTGCTTGCAAGCAGCAGCGGGGCCCTTTAAACACCATCAAAAACAGCCACCCACCCACACTTACCTTGGCTCCACAGTCAGCGGTGGCTCCGACCCTCCCTGCTGCTCACGGAGTGGTTGAGGAGGCGGTGCAGTGGCAGAGGAGCCGGCCTAGCTCCAGGCCGCCGTGCCCGCCGCTGAGCGCCCGGCTGCCACTGAGTAACACCACAGCCACCGCCAAGCAGCAGCAACGCCACCACCACCGAGCGACACTGTTGTAGTGGCTGCCGCCGCGGCCGAGCAACACCACCGCGGCCGCCGCTGAATTATGGTGCTGTGGCAGCAGCTGCCAAGGCCAAGCTACGATGACGTGGCCATCACAGAATGCCGCAGCTGCCGCGGTCACCACCACTGAACGACACCACTGCTCAGCTGATCCCCCCCTCCCTCCAGCGCAAGGCAAGTGGGTGGTGGTGGAGGGGTTGCCCCGGGGGGTGGGAGGTGGGGGTGGGGAACTCGCGTCAGTATGCTCCGAATATTTACGGAGCATACCAAAGTGAGTAAAATACCATAATTCGCCACTTTGGAATTATGGTATTCCTGTATTTTTCCCCAATTTGGGGAAACCCGAAGCAAGAAACCCAAAGCGACCTGGCCCTGCACACCCCTAATCAGTAGTGGAGCAGGTAGCAATGCCCACCCCCCTCCCTTCACCCAGCCAGGATCAGTCACGAAGGAGGAGGCAGTGCCTGCCTGCCCACTCTCCCCTTTCTAGAGCCCATTGTATTTTTTTCCCACAACAGGCTTTGTTACTAGTTTCCTATATTCACTTCCCCTCACCCAGCTACTGCCCAGGGTTATTAGGGAAAGGGAAGTTACTTTCACTTACATATGCTGTCAAAATTTATTTTAGATATATTGGCCCATTGGTCATGACCAGAGTGTTTATGGTTTATGTGTGTACTTTAATTTCCCTCAGCCTACAACTTTATGCCGGTGAGGTTTAAAACAGAAACAAAAAAATACTTTTATTTACAAGATAGAACATAGGAGTGAATGTTTTCAAAACTCGTACATATTGTAACTAAACAGGGAATGACTACTATGTAACAGAACTAATTAACAGAACAGGTTAACAGAACTACTTCCCTTAGCAGTGTCTAAAATCCTTCTCCCTTCCTCTCTAACTCTCCTTCCAATGGACTCCAACTGTCTCCAGCCCAGCATTCTGCCTTCTCTCATTGGCTGTTTCTGAGGACAGGTGGACCTGGGACCAGTCCTGTCTAGCACACTCCCTAAGTACACAGCATTACATTTGAATGCTCTGCCCCTCTCCCTAGTTTGTTTCTTTTGTCATATAAAAAGTTTTATAAGCTGCCTTTCTCCACAGCCTCAAGGTGGCATACAAAAACTCTGACTTACAGGTGACAGACAATTAACGATTAAAGCCAAAAAGGAAACAGCTATGCAATTTTCCCTTAAAAGAACATACTGTTCATGGAATAAAATTCAGAGTCTAAAAGGAATGGCCTGTTACTGCTTATTGAAGGCTGACAGCATAGGGGCCTCTTTGTCTTCTTGGGGAGAATGCTTCAGAATACTGGAAGTGCCATCGAAAGGGGGAGGGGGTGAAATGGCACCCGAGACAATACAATTTGATTAGAATTAACTTATTTTAAAACATACAAAAGTTTTTTGATCTGTACTCTCATTTGCAGTTAGATATAATGATACTGAAGGGAGATGGCTATATCAAAGTATAAGTCAAAATTGTGTTCAGAATTTTTCAAAAAAATTAAAAAGGGATAGCAATAAAGATAAGGTAAATTATCTTTAGTATTATTCAAATAAGACACAGCTGGGAACAGTTCAGGACAGAAAGAGTGGAGTGACATATATCTAAAACGGACTGCAGGAAAACGGATACTGTGTTGGCATTCTGACAGTGAAAACAGCTGTGTAGAAAAATTGTATATTAGCATGGGAATAGTTGAGACAGAGAGGGTGGCTTATATCCAAATAGCCAAACATTATAAAAAGCAGGGGAATGTCAAAAGCCAAAAAGGATAACTGAGACACATACGTGTACACATGTCAATATGCGAAGTAGATTAAGGTAGGCATTGTAAAAGAAATTAAATGTATTGCTGAGAGGAAAATTAGCTGGTCAGAAATGCAGAAAAGAGCCAGAGTTAATTTGTCATGTTGCTGGAGGACAGCAAATGCCTCTACCTTATAATAAAACAAGAGCCCATCATCAGAGTCACAACCACCACATCATCAGTTTTGACTAATGTCTATTATCAAAATCCCTCAACTACTCAGCAAAACATTCCAGGTATGAGAACAGCATGGAACATCTTGGCACAAGCAGATTTAACCTCTTCCCTGGTGAGCATCTTCTTTCAAAGCATTTCCTATAGACAGCATATTCACCAATATAATAGCACACTTCCTTTTGTACCCCCTGCACTCCTAATGCTCCCTCCTGTCCCTGTTCCAACACAGGCACAGCAGGAATACGAGGATGCCCTGAGCGAAGGACGGGAAGCCTTCCTGCTTGAGAGGGAGACAAACACCAGTGACATTTTCATCTGCAGCCTGGGCAACCTTCCTCCAGATGGGGAGGCCACACTGAAGCTGCGCTATGTCCAGGCATTGGCTCCCGAGCCTGATGGGGCCGTCCGCTTTGTCCTGCCTGCTGTGCTGAACCCGCGCTACACACCCCAGGGTACGTATGTTCACTTGAAAAATTATCACTTTAATTCCCTATCAAAAATTAGGAAGGGCATGGCTATCATTTTAATAACAGATTGGGAGTTATATCAGAAACTCATATCGGGGAAACCTCCCTACCGAGCAAGGACACCCCCCTCCCCAAGTTGTAAGGGAATCAGAGAAAAAGATACGGTTTAATGGACAACTCTCATTCCACCATGGACACATTGAAGCCAAACAGTTTGTTAACACAGCTGTGTATCTTGCCTCAGGTGACTTGGTTGAGATCGTCCATTTTCATTTTTTTTCGTATTCTTTGGCCGTCGTCACACGGACATCTCTTCCGTTAAATTTACAGCATATAGCGTCCTACCTGTTATCGGCACAGTAACGTTTCTTTGGGTCACCTAACGGCTCTTCGCGCCGCCAGCTGTCCACACCAAAGCGCTCCGTTCTGTTCTCTCTAACCACGCAGAAGCAGCTCCTCCCCCCTTTTATTTTTTTTTTATTCTGGCGTTTAATTCCGCTATAACGGAATAACTGCATATAAACATTCTGATAGAGCAAAACATTACGACCCTTTTGTTTTCCCAACTTTGAAATTATATAAATAGCCCTTTGCCCGCAGAAAACTCCCTGTCTGATGTGATCCCCATCGCTGAAGACTCTGCCATGGCAATTGAGTCGTTTTTACTTCAGCAGAAAGTTCACATTGTGTTATGTCGTTATGGCGTTATAAGGACATAATAAAATAAAAAAAGGGGAGTCGCAGGAAGAAATGGATTCTGGGATTGAAGGGAGGGCATAGGACATTGCGAGGCGAAATACATCGATGTGAGGCATTCACACTGAGGCACAAAATAGCGCGACTATCAAGCACAAAGCAGAAGAGAGAAAATCGCTACAGTGTTGGAATAAGGTGGGTGTTTGCCGGGAAATAGCGCCATTTTAGCGCTAAATAAAGGCCCGTGTGACGACGGCCTTTGTCAAGTGCTTACATCTACATGCTAATCTTTCCAGGCAGAGAGAGAGAGAAAGAGACATATCCTGTTCTCCCAGGAGACACTTCAGGATTGCCATCAGTCTGTATGTTATTACTAATGTGATAATTCTTTACTGGCAAGAAACTGTTTATGTAGAAACCATTCAAAAACATTGTCTCAAGTGACAGGTACAATTCCACAACTGTTGCACATGCTGACCACGCTAAAAGAAAGTCCTTATATAGACTCCATCCATTCCTTGTGCTATGTGTTTCTGTCTGACTGTGATTTACCTGCAATAACCACATTTCTCCTGCCTCTGATACCAGAGATGCACAGTGTGGACTGTTGGTGTATTAAGACAAGGTGTCCCCCCTCTCTCATATAATGGTGTCCTTACTTGTGTGTCTCTCTGTAGGGTCAGAAGGGGACACCGTCACCAAGGGCATACTCCGAGTGCCCAGGGGAGAGCTTCCGTATACGCTCAGCCTCAGCGCCACACTGGAGTCCTCCCACGGCATCAACCGGGTGGAATCCAAATGCACCCTTGTGCCCCTTCGCTTCACAGCAGAAGACCGTACTGCTGCCCAGGTGGGGCTTCCGCAGAACTGACCATTTATGCTGGGAGTTGTTTCTGAAGAAGGGCTATTTCTTTCACAGAAAATTCGTGTAAACCCTGTCCCAAAATTCTTGCTGCAGCTGTTTAAGCCTGCATTTCAGTTCAGCAGTACACAGGCAAATGCACAAACACCTATAATCCTTATATGCAGGTACCACAAGAGGATGCTTAAATTAGAAGCTGTGAATCATAACAAGATTTTTTCCCCTGTTTTACGTAAATGGGAAAGCATTTTAAAGGGAATTTTCTGAGCTCCTCTTCTATACTCGCTGCCAATTAAATACTGGGAGGGGGGGGGAGCTGATATCCAGTCATACAGCGAAAACCACTGAAAGGCTTTACTAAGCATAGTTTTTCTAAATCTGCAGATGGATCAGTAATCTCTATGAAGTGTTGTAGGGTGTCGGAAATTACTTGGGAGCTCCAAGAGGCTCTATATGATTCATGGTGCTTTCATTTGACATCCTTGGCATAGGAATAAGTATTACCAATTTTTCAATGGGTCTTAGCCCACCCCCTTTTTTCATGAGTTTCTATTGCCTTCATGCCTTCTTATTGAATCAGGAAGCCCAGAACAGTGACTCATGCAGAATTAAAGCAGGGGGCTCCACTCACAGCACATTGTATTGTTGTGTATTTTTTACAGGTGTCATTTAGTGATCAAGTTCCACACAGTCCAGAGAAAGAGAGTAGAATTAGTGGAGGTTGACTGCACAGAGTCGAGACCAGAGCAGGGACTCATGCAGAGGCACAGTGAGCAGCCTTCTCCAGGAGAGTACTTTCTGGTATCAGAGGCACGTTAAAATATAATTAATGGATTTCTTACAGTACCAAGCAGTTCTGTCCAGACAAAGAGTATAGGAATATCCAGTACTGGTGGTGGTGGAGAGTGCCCTCAAGTCATTGCTGACTGATGGCGACCCATGGCAGGGTTTCCATGGCGAGGGACTAACAGAGGTGGTTTGCCATGGCCTGCCTCTGCAACCCTGGTCTTCACTGGAGGTCTCCCATCCAGTTACTAAGCAAGGTCGACCCAGCTTAGCTTTTGAGCTCTGACAACATCAGGCTCACCTGGTCATCCAATATAGACCTTGCGGCAAAATGCTAAAAATGTACATACAAAATTAAATGATGAGTGTTCTTGTGGAAACTGATATCTTTCCCAGCCTCCAATGCTTCATTCTAATTCTTGTTTTTCTTCCCCAAAGGTCTCCTTGGCTGAAGGGCACCAGTTTGACCGAGATGTGGAGCTGCTGATTTATTATGAAGAAGTTCACAAGCCCAGTGCAGTCCTCGAGGCTGGGAAGCCTGGAGCTGCACCAGGTGGGCAAGCCATGGACCAGGGCTGAAGTGCAAGGGAGTCTGGGAGACACCTTTGGCCTGGATAGGGAAGGTCCGCACAGTACTTGGTGAGGAACGTGGGACGGAAGTGCCTGTTGATTCTCCTTTCTTTCTGTGCCAAACAGGCTCCCTGATGGGGAACCCAGCCCTTCTGGTTACCCTGTACCCCAGCTTGCGCTGTGCCTCCAAACCAGGCCTGAATACCACCGGGGAGTTCATCTTCCTGTTGGATCGGTCTGGCAGCATGGATTGCAGCACTGATTACAACAGCTCGGATGCACCACCACGTATTCAGAGCGCCAAGGTACATTTGAACAGATTAAATACTGGACTGTCTGAAAGAGGGAAGATGATGTGTGGGGGTTGGTTAAACAAGGAAGGAGGGAGAATAGAGAATGAGAAAGGAAGCATCTGTGGAGCCTCTGGAAGAGGGAAGGTGATGTGGGGGTTGGTTAAACAAGGAAAGAAGCAGAGGATGAGGAAGCTGCTGTGGAAACAGGGAGGATATGCTGTGATGTGGAACCAAACTCAGAAGATTGCTGGAGTATAGTTGTGCGGGGGAGGAAACAGTGACAAGGAGACAGGAAGTGCTCTGTGGAAGGATGGGGATAAAGCTCAACCAAATTCAGAAGGGTGTAATTCACAAAACACATCTCTCAAGCAAATGCTTTGGTCATGTTTAGTCATTCGGCCCTTTGGGGAGGAAGTTATTAGTCATATTAATTGCATGTTAGAAAACTCATTTATTTTTGAGGATGTTAATGCACTGTTAAACTACTTGCATGTCTCTTGTAATCTCACCAATGTTTGACTGAAATGGACCCTCCATTCCCTTACAGCTGCTAAAAGACTTACATGTCAGCATTGGGAAGACAAAAGCCCAACTGCTATAAATCACTGAATTGGAGACCTTATAGACTTATCAACTCTGCATGGACTTCTGTTTAGATATTTGGAAATCTTTTATAGATACCTATGTATATATTTTTCAATAGTGTTTTTGTAGCCAGCGTTGTAGTCTTTCTTTTTTCTCTCCTGTATGCTTTTTTATTTTTTATGCTTTTACATTAATAATTTTTTTGTAAAAAAATCAGAAGGCCATGTTGGGACATCTAGGGTGACGCTACCTTTCCTCTCCCCCTACTCAGGAGACCCTGATTCTTCTGTTAAAGAGCCTTCCTCTGGGCTGCTACTTCAACATTTACGGCTTTGGATCCTCCTATGACTCGTTCTACCCGTGAGTGTGAGAGTGTTGTATGCTTGTCAGCCTCCTTCATTCCTTGTTCCTTCCACTCTCTCCTCTGTCCTTCCATCTAAAGGAAAGGAAGTGGAAAGGAGGTACTGCTACAGTCCACAAAAAACAAATAATAGTACTCATCCACTCTTCATCTTCAGAGGCTCTGTTATGGGTGCCCCCGCCATCTGAGAGTAGACGAGCGGCAACCCAAGAAAGGACCTTCTCAGCTGTGGCCCCAAAATTTTGGAATTTCCTCCCTATAGAGATTCCTCCTTCTCTCTCTATCATTATCTTCCACCAGTAGATGAAGGCTTCTTTGTTTGGTTTGGCATTCTCTCACTAACTGGCTGCCCTCCCTGGTTGTGATGTGTATTTCTGTGTATATTGATTTCATTGACTTGTTTAAACTTTTTCTGTACACTTTATGCTGCTTTAATGTTAAAATGTTTTACATTCCTCACCTTGGAGACCCTATTTGGTTGGAAAGGCTGCATAGGAATGTTTTAAATAAATACAATAATAAATAATAGTTTTGACAAGAGAAAAGTTAAAAACCAAACAAATGGTCACCAAACATGGCAGAAAGAAAAGGGAGGACAAGTCAGTCTGGGATTTGCAAAAATCACAACTTTTCACTCAAGCCTGCTTCCTTTCCAAGGCATACCATGGCCCCTTGACTTTTACTACTTTCATTTGTCTTCCTCTTCCCAGCTAAGCACTTCTGGCACCACACATGGCTTTCTTGTTCTCTGCTGGATAGTAATATCTTTCCTCTGTTCTGTACCGTTAATCCCTTCTTACTGGCAGAAACTGATCATTATTGGCTTGAATTTGAGTGGGAGAGGGTAGTTACTAGACTAGAATGTTGGGGGATGAAAGAACAGTTTAGGTCAGCTGGTACAAGTCTGGAGCCCTCCAAGGAGCAGAGTAGATAGTGTGGTTAAAAACCTTCAGAAAGCAGGTCCTCTGCATTCTTGATTTTCTGGCACTTCCTTGTACCCCCATCAGGCAGAGCGTAGAGTACACCCAGCAGACCATGTCGGAATCTCTCCAGCGCATGAAGGACCTAGAGGCTGACTTGGGGGGCACAGAGATTCTGGAGCCTCTGAAGGCCATTTACAGCCAGGCTGGTCGAGAAGGACATCCTCGTCAGGTACTACAAACATGATAGATTTGAGGATACCGAGTTCCATTTCTCTTGTTACCTAAGTCTGCCCTTCCCACCATATAAACGAGCAGCCAACAGCTGCTGAATATCTTGTCATCTGCCTTTGGAATCAGAATCCTCTCTTCTGTAGTCCTGCCAGTGTGAAAAGATGAGGATGGTAATGTTCATTCCAAGGGCTAGGTAGTTGGTGTCATGTTGCCGAAACAGAACTTTTTTGATTTCCAGAGGCAAGTTCTTGAGTGTCTTTAAGTGGGCTCCAGTTTGAAAATCGGCATTATACGCTCTAAGCGCTGACGTCACACATCTCTTCACAAGGCTGAACTAGATATAGAGAGAATGGATAATACTTGTTTGTGCTAGTTAGTCTCATTTAGTAGCCAGTCTCACATTTTTCTCTCTTTCAGCTATTTGTGTTCACAGATGGAGAGGTATCTAACACAGATGAAGTCATTGCAGAAGTTCGACGTCACAGCAGCTCCCACAGGTAGGAACTAAGAAAAAGAGATCACACGCTCGCCCTGTATCCTTCTTTGCATCACCTTCTTTTTCCCTAATCTCATCTCTCCTTCCATAGCACTTTTCTCAATTAATAAGTAATCAAATTTAACCCAAATCATGCCCATAATGGTGGTGGAGAATGCCATCAAGTCATAGCTGATTTATGACACCCCCTGCTGGGGTTACCAGCGCAGAAGACTAACAAAGGTGGTTTACCATTGCCTGCCTCTGCATAGCAACCTTGGTCTTCCTTGGGAATCTCCCATTCAATAACTAATGAAGGCTGGCCCTGCTTAGATTCTGAGTTCTGACGAGATCGGGCTGGTCTAAGAAGTAGTCTGACTTTCCAAGGGAAGTGGGGTGGGGTTCTGTAAAGGAGTGGGTCCTGTTGACTGAGCTAGCTTGTAATCTAGCGCAGTAGCTGCCATGAGCAGAAGAAGGTATTTTGTTTGTGTCCTTTGACAGGCATGTGGAAAAAGGGAATCAAGTTTCAGACAGCAAGTAAATAGATGCACATGTTTTGCTTTGCCCTGCTGTTTGCAAGTGAGGGGGAAAAACGGAGGCAATTCCCGCTAATTATACCAGCGAAAAGGAGAGAGAGAAAAATTCTCGCGGGAAACAGTATTGAATTAAACAGTTCTTACGTTATTATAATAAAGTATTTTCGATTACAACTACTGAAAAAATTATACACTCTACTCATATACAGTCAATAAAGATGTCCAGAATGTCTATCGTCTGTATGTTCTTTAATCACGGTATGTAGATGAGTCTTCGCAAAGTCTTCTCATATAAGATCAATTTGAAGAATACACTGAACAGAAAGTGCCATGCCCAATCTGGGGCCGGCTACAAACAGATTTCGTCCCCTTCGTCAGGGGCGTGGTTTATAACTGTAAAAAAGTAACATTCTTATGTTAATATGTAATTTCCATCACATAAATATTTTACACTGCCTCAATTGGAACTGACCTGTTATATTCCCACAAAATAAATTATTTCAAACAGTATTTAACATGGACGCATGTGTCTCCAGTATCCAAGCTACAGCAGCTGTATCTTCTACTGCGTGTAGCCAATCACTCCATCCGAGGTTTAAATCACATCCTCATTATTCAATCAAAAACTTTAAAGAAACATAACTGATTATAAAAAGCAGTTCAATGACAGTTCCGTATTGAGGCCGTGCGGTTTAACCGTCTGCAGAAAGACAATCCAAAAAGCTTCCCTTTGCAATAGCACAAGGGCATTCAAGCAAATATACCACACCTGATGTGTAACATGATGCAAAATGTTTAACCATCAATTTCCGTTCCTTGACAATGATCTCCTTCCCCTCTATCATTAGTTTACACAAAGCACATCGGCCACATGTTTTGCTTTGCCCTGCTGTTTGCAAGTGGGCACCTTGACAGAAGAGGGCATAGTGGCTTTGTCCAGCCCCTGTTCCATGAATGATAAGCAGGCAGCATTAACACTGTGTTCTTAAGGCCCAACTAGACATGAGAGATCTGTAATGAATGAGGTTCTGAGAACTCTTATCACCCTCAATTTTATTTAAAAGCAGCCTGGAGAATTTGGACTGGGTCCATGTCCTGGCAGTGAGGCAGGTGGAGAAAATGATTCCAAGCTTGACGGGGTGATCCCTGCATATTTATGCACAAGTCCACCTATTTATGGCTAAAACGGAGGCATCTTTTTAAAGAAACTGATACTACAAAAATACAGTTCGCATCTGATGAAGAGAACTGTGATTCTCGAAAGCTTATGCTACAATACAGTTGGTTAGTCTTAAAGGTGCTACTGGACTCTTTTTGATTTGACAAAAATACTCTCTCCCTTTGTTATTTAACCAGCCTGATGAAGAGCTCTGGAGAACTCAAAAGCTTGCACACTGTTCTGTGTGATTGTGATGGGAGCAAATAAAAGTTATTGCGTGATTGTTCTTCTTGGACACAAATTTTTACACGCACACATACCTTTTTTTTTTGCACCCTTACTGCTAGATGCTTCTCCTTTGGCATTGGCGAAGGGGCCTCCACAGCCCTCATCAAAGGCATCGCTCGAGCAGCCGGGGGCAGTGCAGAATTCATCACGGGCAAGGAACGCATGCAGGCCAAGGTGAGGACCAGGAGCCTGGTGTCTCCTCCGTCATGGGCTGGACTCCTCTCTCCTGAGCTCTGTTTAGCTTGCCAGGCTCTCTTGTCTGTCTAAGAGCACATACCATCTTTGGGCTATCCCAGTCCAACTGACTTTTTAATGAAATGAGGCACTCTGTCTTTCACTCCTTCCTCAGAACCTGCTAGGTAATGTCTCCTTGGCTTCATGTTCTAGCTTGGCCCTCTCCTCTTCTTGTTCCACTGTTTGTTCCACCTTCAATATCTAGTAATGCCCAAATGATTTAGATCTAGGATTTTTTTTGTAGGAGACATTTAATACAGTTGCTAGAAGACAACCAGACTTGAATGTTGCATGCTAGGTGCTTAAGAGCCCATCCATGTACTGTCTCAGGATAACAGGAAGAGCAAGTCTTATTCAGACATTGTTCTGGTTTCAAAAGGCATATACAATCTTAACTTAAAACTCCTTTCCAGTTTGTTAGGAACTTGTCTTAGAGAGTGCATACTGAGTCTCTTTCTTTGTCAGGGCACCCTGCTGTCTACCTTACACCTTTCAAGTGTTATGCCTGTTTTCTTCCTTCAGGCGCTGCAGTCATTAAAGAAGGCCCTGCAGCCAGTAGCAACAGGAATCTCACTCCGCTGGGATTTGCCTTCCGGTCTCGAGGCCGTGCTCGTGGGGTCTGGCCCCCAGGTCATCTTCGAAGGGCAGCGCAGCCTCATCTATGCCCAGATCCGTGGGCAGCATCAGGCAAGTGACCTCCACCAGGATCCCCAACTATTGACCATGCATCCCTGTCCATCTCCCTTGGCCAAGGGAGCCTGATGGGCTTTTGAGGCCTTAGTCCTTTGGGCATCTGTATTCCCAGACTGTATTCCTCCTTCCTTTCTGCTCTGCCATTTCTTTTCCTCTGCAGTCCTCAGGTGCCTCAGAGGGGGCTGTTGTGCTCCAGTACATCTTCCAAGACCAGACCTTCACGGACACAATGAAGTTCCCCCTCCAAGCTCAGGAGCGCGACAGGTAGGACACTCTCCTTTGTATGTCCCCTCTCATTGGCCATCGAGATGGACTTGAACTTGGTATAGAGAGGTGAAGGCTTGAAGGAAAATACAGTAATGGAGCGGGGGGCACTTGTGTTTTTCCAGAGTTTCACTGAATACTTTTTCCAGTTTCTTTTCTTTTTTGATTTATGTTCTTTATATAACAGCAGGGTTTTTTTTCTGGTGGAAAGATTAATAATTTTGGGGTGAGCACTGAAAACAAAAACCTCTTGTGAAATATTTTTCTAATGAGTGAGATGCTTTTCAAGCAGTCCATAGTGAGGTGAGAAATCACATTTGATGTCGTTGCCAGTCTGCTTCTGACATAATTACTTGACGGGAATGGCAGAATCCCAGAATGGTTGAATCCCAATTCATGTCCTCAGCCAATCTCTACGTAATACATTCATGTAAAGTGCAGCCTTTAATAGTCATTGGAAGCTCCGAGAATAGGCCCAGGGTTGGCACCAGGTCTCATTCTCACCACATTTGGGGTGACTTTCGGAATCCATTCGTGTGCAGCAGGTGCCCTAGAGAGTATCGCGCAATGAATGTCCTAAGTGTGGATCTAAAACAGAGCTCAGAATTCTGTATTTGGAACAGACCCTGCATCAGTCTTGCTAATAAGTCTTTGCCAATCCATTCTCATCAACCCACTTCCAGGTCTGATTTTTAGCAAACGTGGACAGAAAATCTTCTGTGGTGGTTTGGAGGGGGCTTTCCAGGCATGGGATTTATATAAACGGTGCCAGACACATAATTTCACTTTTGCTCTCTCTCCAGGCTCCCTGTTCATCGACTGGCGGCTCAAGCCCTGTTGCAGGAGCTGGACGGTACTGGAGAGAAGGATGAAGAAAAGCAGCGCCAGGCTCTGGAGACGAGCCTGAGCTCCGGGGTGGTGTGTTCACAGACAGCCTATGTGGGGGTGAACACAGCCCTGGGCCAGCCAGTGCAAGGCCCCCTTATCCACCGAGATGTCCCCCATGCATGTGAGTAAAAACATTGGTCACAGATGTGCTCATGAGCTGAACCAAGGGAGATTGAGCTGAGCCCTTCCTTCTAGAAAGCCAACTTATTACGGATTTAGAACATTTCTGTGCTGCCTCTCCAGGAGACCTGTTTGAGGCAACTTACAACTACAGTTTCCACAACAGACAGGCAGAATCTAAGTACAGTGTAAAGCATTACCAGCATTAAGAAGGATCTCATTTGACAGGCTGGAGCAGACTCTCAGAGCAGCTTAGAAGATCACCCTGCCCCCATTAAAAGCCCAGGCAAAAAGAGAGTAGAGTCAACACCAGGAGAACCTCAAGAGAAGGTTTCACAAATCGCTGAGTACTATGATGGCTCATGCTGGGTTAACAGCAGGGGAGCAAGGAGGTGCCAGCTATCCTCATGCCCTGCATGCTGAATATGCGATGTACCTGGAGCCTCAGGCAGCCAACATGCTGAGCTCCTCACGGGAAATGTATTGTCGAAGGCTTTCATGGTCGGAGAACGATGGTTGTTGTGGGTTTTCCGGGCTGTATTGCCGTGGTCTTGGCATTGTAGTTCCTGACGTTTCGCCAGCAGCTGTGGCTGGCATCTTCAGAGGTGTAGCACCAAAAGACAGAGACACTGAGTGACACTGAGAGATCTCTGTCTTTTGGTGCTACACCTCTGAAGATGCCAGCCACAGCTGCTGGCGAAACGTCAGGAACTACAATGCCAAGACCACGGCAATACAGCCCGGAAAACCCACAACAACCATCCTCATGGGAAGCCACTTCCATACATCTATTTCTGCCTGTTTCACCTATTGTATATATACTTAAGGCCAACTTTAAGCAGCTGCTGGAGAATCTCAGGAAAACCCTTTATTATTTTTATTGATTTATTTACTTAGACTTCTACTCCACTCACCCTGTAAGCGGCCTCAGAGCATATTAAAATAGTAATATAAAATCAACTGGGTAGCATAAGAAATATAAAAACATCAGTATACAATTCATTAAAACAGCATCTCACATATTGCACAATCCTCTAGTATCCACAGAACTGTCAGCCTGTTAATAGAAAGCCTGCCAGTGTTGTTTTATTTGATATGGTTGGTTGATGGTGTGTCATAGTGTCTTTGACGGCATTTTGTGGTTTTCATGGTCAGCTGCCTTGCATGTCTCCTTGAGGAGCTCAAGCAACTGCTCTATGGTGTTCAGTGCCACACCTGTAATGCATAAAACAACTGCTGGTGCGGATGCCGTATAAAGTGGGTGGGTGTCCCTGCCAGCACTGGAATGAGGTGGCCACATACACAGGACAATCATCTGAGGAAGCAGATAAGAGGAATTACTTTATCAATGGCCAGATTTTTCTCAGTCCTGTCATAATTATTTTTGTTGCTCAAAAGCGTGAAATCCTGGAGCTTCGATAGGTGGGGCAGGAAAGGAACAGAACGAATGGAAGATTGCTTAACTGCTGGTTGTTAGCCCTGCGAGGGCCATACCTCTGCATGCTAGATGCTGGGCACACAAGTGACGGAACACCTTCCAGCTCAATTTTTGTTTCCCAGGGACGTCTGCCTAGGTAGAGTTGGAGGCCGTATGGACTTGACTTGATCGAATCAACAAATGTGTATGCTTTTCTTCAGTCACCATACAGAAGGTAGCAGGAAGACAAGCCTTGAGGCTTGGATGGGGAATCTTAGTCCTTGAGAGCGCTTGGGATTTTTCTGTGCTGTGTATCTGGGGTTCTGCTTAACTTGCACAAGCTGCCAGGATCTATTCTGCTTTGGGCTCAGTAGGGAAAACAGCAGGATACAAATGTGATAAATAAAAAAATTGCCTGGTTGCTCTAACACTCTCTTTTCCTCCTCAATCTAGACTATAGTGCAGCAATGCCACAAGTTATGAAAAAGCGATGCAGACGAGCAGCCCCATGCTCTGCTGCTCAGAGTGCCCCCATCATGATGTTTTCGGTGAAATGCAAGTCAGGTAACAGAAGCAGTGCAACCATCTGAGAGCCTGTTGCATTCTAAACAAAACATCCAGGGTCCAGACTTTCTAGTTTTATGTGAAAAGACTAGAAGTAACATACATTAGGATACTCAGTTTCAGTCTTGAATTGGGTTGCTGTAGAGTTTTTTCTGGAGGTGGGGCTTCTGTAGTGGACAGATTGGGGAAATCTGGTCTTTTGAGAGAGAAGATTTGAAATGAGAGCGGGGAGGTGAACACCCACAGATAGAGCACGAGACACTGTGTGGTGGGTCCCATAGACAGAGGCCTGGAGTCTGTGTCTGAAGAATCTCCACCCCCTTTCTAGTAGTGACTACCTCTTCTTCCCCTTTCCTTTTCTAAGATAGCAGCGGCAGAGCTTTCAGCCATTCTTAGTTTCCTTTTTTAAATCTTGGGATGTGTGAGGTCTCAAAACCTGCTCATCAAATTGGAGCTTTGAAATCATTCTAGGATGAGATGTATATATCTGCTAAACATCATGGGTTGAACTGAGTGTTGTGAGTCCACTTTGAAGCTATGGTCAAAGACAATTCCAGGTCAGTGATCCAGACCAGAAATGAAGGATCCCCGTCAGGAAGCTGAACTAGGAAGCTGGTTGCAGAAAACAAGGAGGAACATCTGTATAATGGGAACATTCAGAGAAAGTAACGACAAATGCTATGAAGCTGAAGCTGTTCTTTCTGTTTTCACAGCAACACTGGATAGTGATCAGTGCCTTTTTTCAGGTAATGTACTGGAAGGATTTTGAAGAACCGATAAACCAGCTAGATAATACCATTTTCAGGGTGTAAGTTTTCAAGAGTCAGAGCTTCCTTCTTCAGGTGTCTGAAGAAAGGAGTTCTGATACTTAAAAACTGACACCCTGAAAATCTTGTTGGACTCTAAGGTACTACTGGAGTGTAATACTGCGGCATTACTGTTAATCTCCAACATCTTTCTCCAAACACAGAGATTCTTATTCGACTACATTCAGACATTAATTACAAATCTGTGATTTCATGCCAGGAAAGACTGTGATTGAGAGTAGTAATCAGGCACGTGCCTTCTCCTCCTCCTACATGAAAACTAAAGACTGGAGTAATTTGCAGCTGTCAGAAACTGTCCCGGGCTTCGTATCCTACTCAGTGACATGGATAAGAAACCAGAGTTTAAATGTAGTTATGAATTCTCGTTACTCAGGCATGCACATTCTGATTTTGCTATTAAGTGGCATTATTTGGACATAACAATTACTGTGCAGGGAGAGGAGGGAATTTATGAGCATGACTGTGAACCAGGTGTGCTCCCATCACAGACAAAGACTTACTAGCTGCGTCTTAGTAGAGCATTAGCTGACTTAAGACTGAAGAAATAGTTAGCCAGCTAATGGCTTTATGGTTTTTGTCCTAATCTGAGCCAAACCCTCTTAGGGGCCATCACCCAACACTGCAACAGTAAGATCCATAAGTTAACAATATGTTGCATCCGTTGTGATGTAGAGCCTCATATCATGCTTGGCTGTTAAGATGGAAATTTCCCCAAATAAACAATAAAGTATGGCAGTACTAAGAACAAAATCACACAGCCGAGGGAGAGGTTTGTGGATACCCCATTACCTAGTCGTTTTTATGGCTGCCCTTCTTGCCCCCTGCAGAAGCAGAAGTGCTCACTCCAAAGAAAGAGGAACCCCCTCTCTTGAGGCTGGTCTCTCTGCAGAATGCTGATGGCTCCTGGGTCCTCGATTCTGGCCTGGCCGATCTTCTGGGCCTGAGCGAGGCTGAGATCTCTAGCAAGGCACCTGGCCAGGTAAGTTCTATAGCAAGTCCAAAACCTAGCAATTGCACTTGTGCCTGGAGGTGCAGGGAGGAGTCCTGGGGATCCATTTGCTTCATTTCAGGGTGGAGGGAAAAAATGTTAAGCCTAACCCAAGTTACTGCCTTCAGTTCTGATTCCAAACCTCCAGTGAGGTCAGGATTTCAGTTCCAGAACAAAGGGGAAAGATAAGAAAACTGACTTAACTGCTGTCTTCTCAGTGATGATGGTGATGCTTAACTATAATCAGTACATTCCAGAGTTGATTTGCACTCAGTCTGAAAACACAGCTTCCTATTCCTTGCCTGACCATGGTTAGTGTTGGGCCTCTACCAGGGTCGCTTCCACTCGTCCTTAATGGGACAGCCTGCCAACAAAACTCAGGGGGATTATTTCACTCATTACACACACCATCGTTTCCCACGAGCAAGCAGATCAGGATGATTTCGGCTTTTAAGCATTTTTTGTGAGACCTGTTTTAGTCCATTTTCATTTTCGATGCAGGTTTTCCGCGTGATTACCTACTGTATCAATGCATGTGGAGGCATTTTTGCGCTTCAGAAGAACCCTCCCTCCAGTCTCCAAACCCTCCTCTCGCCATTACTCCTCCTTTAAACATCACACATGCGTCTGGCTCACATGTGCGATGCATAATTCCTCCCCCCCCCCTTTTTAACTTTAAAAAAAACGTTTTAATGGTCCTTGCGTGTTTACGATATCTACATATATAAAGGGAATCCTACTGCAGTGCTTGCTGCATTGGATCACTCAGCAATCAGACTGTCAGTCTAGGATCAACATTGAGAATGGAATGCCATTTCTGATTTTATTTTAGACTAGCAATAAGGCCCATTGTTTGGGAAAATACAATGGGCCCTAGCAGCACTTCCACACACACACACCCCGTGCCTCCACCCATAGCATCAGTTGAGGGGGGGGGGTCGTGAAAGAGATCAGGGGCTCCCTCTTCCTCCGGCCTCTCGGCTGCTGCTTGGCTTGTGCGCAGCCCTCCCAAGGCCCCACAGAGGCAGCAAGGAGCCCTGTCCCCCACAGCTGTGGGACCTTGGGAGGGCCTCACTACCACGCTGAGCCTTCCCACTGTCATGCTGGGCCCTTCCAGGTCTCTGGAGGCGACAGGGAGGCAAACCATTTTTCCCCCACTCTCTTTTTATCCCTGTATACTCTGCCTCTGCGGGGATAAGGAGTGAGGTGCGGGTAACACAGTTTGCCTTTTATATAGTAAGATACAGAATCGCGCAATCGCACTACTCTACTGTTTGCATATTTATTACACACTTGTATTTAAAACTTTGAGTGGGAAATGAGTGGTAGAGAATGGAGTGCTATGCATGCCCAGTTTCTACAGAAACTGAAAGACAGGACAACGGTGTAGTGCAATCCTGAATGTGCTATTTAAAAAAAAAAAGGAAAGTTGGGTGGGAATGCGCCAATGTCATTTGTAACAATACACAGACTTTTTTTCATGACAAAACATGCATGAGAACGATGCATGTGAAAGTGAGTTCTCCAAGCGGATCGGGAAAATGTGGCTTTGGGACAGGGGAAACTCAAAAAAATTGGAACATGTGGAAGGGCCCAGGTCTGTGAGTGTGCTGGACCCAGTCTCTCTCTTCCTCCCACACATACCAGGTGACCCCCACTGTGTGGGCAACTGTGCTGGCCATCCTCTGGCTGCACTCCAAGGCGGCAGAGCAGAGTGATGAGTGGCAGCTCCTGGAAGCGAAAGCACTCAGGTGGCTTCAAGGAAACGCAGGTGAGAGTTTGCAGCAGGTGGATGAAGAATCCCGAGAATGGAACCAGAGAGGGAGAGAGTGGGGAGGCAGAGGCTGGACTTTGGAGAAAGGGACCCAAACAGCAGCTTCCGGTCCAGCTAACCCACCAGAGGATGATCCAGTTCTCCAGGGGTGGCTATTTCACCCTTTCTCAGACCAGAACCCAATGCTCCTTCAGGCCAAGCTAGACTGTATTATGCATTCACCTAAGGTGTTTTCTTTTTAAGCATCTAAGACTTCATCAAGACATACAATATGCAGGCCTGAAACATACAACTAAAACCAACTCATCTGTATACGATGCAGATACTGGATGGGTGCATCTCATCCCCTAACCCCCACCCACATGTACAGCCTTTCAGCACCTAAAAGTTTTGAGGAAAGAGAGCTCTGAATTTCCTTCTCTCCTGCCCCACTTGTCTGCAATGCCCTTGCAGTCTCTGCTTTGCCTAGTGGTCTATTCCTCATACGTGTGGCTACCTGGCCTCTGGAAACCCGCGTTTGTTTTATCAAATTTATACCCCGCCCTCCCCATAAGTGGGCTCAGGGCGGCTAACAACCTACATTATACAATTAAAACCGTACACATATCTAAAAACCATAAAAACAGTATAAAACCAACTAGTGCTATGATCAACTTAGCCTATAATAAATATCTTTTAAAAAACATGGACATAGCTGGGGCACAGCCCTGGGCAACTCCCAGCGGAGTACGGGATGTGACAAACAGGAAGGGGACAATTCGCTGGTTCTCAGCCAAAGGCCCAGCGGAACATCTCTATTTTGCAAGCCCTGTGGAACTGTAACAGGTCCTGCAGGGGCCAAATCTGAATCAGGAGTGTGCTCCACCCTGCTTGAGGCCAGACGAATGTCCCATGGGTGGGGGCCACCAGGAGCTGCTTGTCCACAGAGCGCAAGTCCCTGTGGGGGACATAGTGGGAGAGGCGGGAGACGGAGGTTGCTTCACTAGGTGAGCCTCACTTTATGCATTTTTAATTCTTGCGGGAGATTGGCAGTGTCCCAGTGCTATTCTCCATACATCCTATGGTATCTTTTGGCCCTGGACTTCTAAGAGGGTCTTGGAATAAGAGGGTCATTTCCTTGAACTTGAAGAAGGGAGGGGATTGTATCCTAGGAGCAAAGAACCAACGTCCCTTGGCTTAAAAAGACTACTTTCAAGCCCTTGAAAATAATTGTACAACTTCTGTGAATTCTTGAAATCTTCTTTGTGTACATATCTAGTACCGTCTAAAGATATTTTTACAAGAGTGGAGGTGGAGGGGGATGCTCTTCAGGCAGTTTCTAGCAAGAGCAGGAACAAGACTGCAAATATCAAAACCCTAGAGAGAGGGATAGGGTTTCTCCTCCAAAAGTCACCACTAATTGGCTTAACACCGGCCAGAAGAGGTATAGAGCAAGCGGGTATGACTAAAATTCTGAAGGGCGAGTTGCTGTTGCCTTTCCCAGGAGCAAGCAATGAAAGAGGAGTTCCTTATGAAACAGGCCCATGCCAGGCCAACGTGGCTCAAGATCTGAAAGCCATTAACCCAGGGCTCCAGTTTTCGTCCGTTTGCATTAGCTTTTTGTGGCATCCACCTCTTTTGCATTTTCTGCTGTATCTAAAATCCTTCCTTTTTTAAAAAAACTTCTCCCTTGCAAGTGATTATATATATCTTCCTTTTCTTCCTCTGGTTTCCCCCAAATAAAGTTAAAATTTATAGTGTTAAGAGAACCTCGGTTGTCCTCAGATCACTCGTGTATAAAAGGCTGGAGTTTATGTATACCATCTCTTAGTGAGCCAGACTGTATGTTTAACAAAACGTGGGGTGGGAGGCAGAAGTGGCCTATCAAATACTGCTTGAGATCTCAAAGTGACAGGTAGTGGCAGATAACTAGTGAGGATATTTGGGCTATTGTTTCAGGGGCAAACACTAGTCTAATGGCTTCGGGGAAATGGGACCCTCCATCTTTGTTTCTCCCTGCCTTTTCTTGAGGAAGTGTGATACCTGGTATTTTGTGAATCCCTTGTTTAGATTGTATTAAAAATATTTTTGAATGTTTGAAAGAGTTGCTTCCATTCTCCTGTGCTAGATCTCCATACCCTTAATTAAGAAGCTAGAAAGAAGATCTTCTGCACAGAAGAACATTAAGCCTGGAGAGGATCTAGTTCTCTTCATTGAAAAATGTCTAGCAGAACCACACCTGAGAGATGCTAAAGTGCCATCTCAGTACCTTGTGCTTGTGGCAAAAGACTCTCACTGCTTTCTCTGTCTGTTGTAGGGTCTCGGCTAGCGGACTGCGTGAAGACTGGCAATGCCGTGCTGGGCAGCACTGTGAGCCCCCAGACTTTTGGTCTCTGAGCTCCTCTCTGTTCCCTTGTGCCTTAAACTGGAGCTCCTGCTTCCCTGTCTCTTTTCATCCTGCCCACGTATAACGGGCTGCTTTTATGGAGGGCTTGACTGAATTCCTTGGATAGTACTCATTTTCGTGCCTGAGAGTCTTCCTCTCCACTGGGCTGGGGCTCTCCCATGCCTGGATGCTGCTGCTCCTTCCCCAGCCATGAGGTGCCTTGTGGTCCTGAGTCCTTTTTCTCTCTGTAAACCTGCTACATAGCAGGCTTAGTAGTCAAACTCTGTCCTTTGTGAGCTCTCTGGTTGTAAATGCTTGGCATTGGCACAATACGGAGAATAAATCTTAAGCGAGTTATATAGCTCTTCTGTCTACCAAAGAGTAATCCACATAATGTGGCAAATGGCTGAGTGAAAAATAAAGTGGAAATCTCACATCCTGCCATTTGTTAAGTGTTTTTTTTTTAAAAAAAATCTATTCCTGTCTTTCTCCTAAGCATCTCAGGATCCAAGGAGGTTAAGAACAAAGTAAAAATAATTTTATGAAACAAACATTATAGACAACAGATACAAAAACCATGAAAGTCCGTCTAAAATCACCGAGTGCCGTTAATGTGCTACGTCATTCTGCCCAGGTTCAGACTACCCTAAAACTTCTGTGCCAGGAGGCCATTCCAGAGGTATGGAGTGACCCAGGCTTGCTGAATGGGTCTTGGGTCTGTGGGGGGGGGGGCAGCGAAATACTACAGACCCAGCTGGGAAGAATGAAGCAGCTATACATGTAAGGGGAGGCAATCTTTCAAGTATGTGATCTTCAGGACAGGGATTGCTTTAAAGCAAAGCAACAGCCCCTTGATTTGGAACCAGAAATGAATTGGTTGCCCATCAAGGGAACTCGGAAAAGAAGCTGAAGGATTGCAGTGTGTTCCAACAGAGGTCACTCTCAAGTAACTCCGTAGGATCAAAGCTGAAGGTTTGTAAAGTTGGCTCTATAAAAGGGGGAGAGGGTAGATCTGTAGCAGGGCAGAGGTTGGAAATAGAAGCTGAGGTAGCATAAATGTTCTGGGCACAACATAGAAGAGTTTTCTGGAGCTTGGACAAAACCCACTGCCCTGCAATGCAAGATCTACAGTGCAATCCTGTGCGAACATACTCCAGTCTAAGCCCATTTCAGTAAGATGAGACTGGCATAACTTTATTGTTAGCTATGGCAAGACGCAGGAGTAACAACTAGTCAATATGGCCCAGGTCCACAGGTTTAGAACATCATTTTTCTTCTCGCTGATGTTGACCTACATGGTACTTGCTGCAATCCATCCTTTTTCTTATATATGATCATGGTAGCAAGAGTATTGTATACATAAAAATGGAAAACACCAACATTGCCTACAATGGAGGAATGGTGGATAAAAGTTTTGGAGTTTGCGTCAATGGCAAAACTAGCTTCACTGATTAGAGAAAAGACATCTACATTTTTGGCTGAATAGAAACCATTTATAGACTTTTTACAGGAAATAGATAATTTGTTGATTTCTGGATTAAGAATTATGAACAATAGAAAAAAAGGCTGTTTAACAGAATAAGTAAGACTGAAAACGATACATAGTTGTTGCAGAGAAAATTGGAACTCAATTTGTAGTTTAGTTTTTGTCAAATTTTTCTGATAGCTGTTTGTCTTGTTTATTTTATGTTTGTATTATCAGTGTGGGGTTTTTAAGATTGTTGTATTTTTTGTTTGTTTATAGTTTAAATAAAATTGGTAAAGCAAGCCATCCTTGCTTGCACTGGCTATGAAAATTCCAGTCCTGATTTATTGCAACCTGATCCAAGGTTTTGGACCTGGATAGCTTTATTTTCTCCATCTCAATTTTTCTCTAACCTGTTTTCATTGCTGTTTGCTTCTTAAGTATTGCATTTTAGGTATTTTTAATTTCAGATAGTACAAGCCTTCGGCCACAAGCAATACACAATACTTAATATAATACAATACCACTAGGTTTTATTTTTTATTTATTGTATTTATAGTCCCCTTTTCCATTGAGGCTCAAGGCAGATGATACAATGTTAATAAAAATCAAATAGGATGAGCTATTAAATAAACAATGGGTTACTACAGCAATCTGAAACTAGGACTAGGATTACAGCAGTCTGAAACAAAGCATAAAGCATTAAACATGAAACAATTCTGGATAATGCATACAGCAGAGAGTGCTACAGTTCCCTTCCTAAGACTTTTGGCCTGGATCTGGAGGCACCTGAATTCAAACGCACTATAAAGTTCACCAGGTGAGGCTGGGCCGATCATATTCTTGCAATCCAACCCACTATGGAGGAAGGGAGACCCATCTACCCTGTTCTGAGTTCCCTGGAGGAAAAGCAGGAGGAAAAGTGTAAGAATCTACCCGGCGTTAACAACAGTCCTGGCCATAATCGGAAACAGCACACTGAAAAGGAAAAAGTATTGTTAAAAAGTATCCCTTCTGAATTTCATCCCCATTTAAAATGACGCATTGGGAAAGCTTAATGGGGATCTGGTTTGTGACATTTTAGTTGCCCCTAGCAGATGCGAAATTCTGTAGAAGCGTTTTTTGTTTATTTTGGTTACAGTCAGCCATTCTCACTGAGAGATAAAGTGGATTACGTAGTGTCAGTACAACCTCTTTCAAAGCTATTTCAATAAACAATGTGAAAGGGTACAATAAATGCAAATTTGCAAAGATTTAAAATCGGCAGAAATCCATTACAATGTTGAAGAAAAGCAGGAAACGCAGCGTGAGCAAGTCCAAGACTGACATATTGAACACAGAAACCGTTTTCAGCAGAGACATAACGGCACCTTGCTGTTAAAGCAGCTCTGCCGGGATATCACAACGTGCACACACAAGCCCATTCAGGACACACAATCGAAGGAGCCCACTTCCTTCTCTCAGGCACAATCTTTTGGTGTTGGTTTGTTTTGCCGCTCAACCTGGCCCGCTAGAAAGGCTCTGCGAGGCGGATCGTAATACTAAAAGCACTCCTGTCCTGACATTTCTATGCGCGCGATGCAGGCTCGACCCAACGGGTCGATGTGAATGGCGATCAGTGAGGAATTTGCTGAGGCTTCCTGGCGAGGGTGGGGATAAGGGGAACTCTTGGAGACCGGGCGGGGGAAACTCCGCTTTCGATTCAGTCCCGCAGCCGCTGGAAGGAGCAAGAAGCTGCCTCGGAGGTCTCGGGTAAAGCGATCTTTTCCTTGTCCTGCGACTCCATTGTTAATATTGCGGTCTCACTTTTAAACAGCCCCGGAGCTGCGCCCCGTTAGAGATTAGAGCAAACAGTTTACTCCATGTGTAGCGGGGATCATCCAAGGTAAACCACGCCGCGCGGTTGCACCCGGTAAGAGACCCCCGCCCATTTGCGTCTCCTCTTCCAGGTCTTGCTTATGACATGATGATGCTCTCTGTATAATCTGTCGCTTTAGGGGCTCTGTCAGGCCTGTCCTTTAAAAGGCCTTGTTATGCTCCGGCCTTCCTGCTGGTCTTTTAGGAGCTTTTCCTACCGAGACTCCCTAAATTGCTTTTTACAGCAGTAGTTTATCCCTGAATCCGGCTCTGATTGCTCCTCTTGCCCACCTTCAGGTGGGAAAACCTAAATGGATTCAAAGTGTAAGTCATAATAAACAATAACCCAAATGCAAAGGGCACCCCGTGTAGTAATCTGATTAACAATAAAGAACCTACAATGGATTAAGTCTACACGACCAACAAAACCTTAATGAGCACCAGATAGCAACTCAAAACTTTCCACAATTGACATACAGAATATCATACCCTTAAAGTGCCAGGTGCTTATATAGTCAAAAAATCAGGCACGAGTCCCACAGTCCAAAACCCAAAGTCTTTCACTCTGTATAGAAACTTCCTCTTCTTGTCCCACAGTGGTCTCCTTGGGTATGTCTTGGAGACCACCTCCCCAATGGGAGGGTCCAGGGTCAGACTGCCAAACTTGCCACGGAATAGCAGCCACCAGACGTTCAACAGGGCAGCTAAACTCCTGTTTCGGGATCTTTATCAAGAGCGTGGGCAAGCAGCAATCATGCAGTTCCAGAGTTATGCCTTTCCTCCTCTCAACCCAAGTGGGAATCATACAGACTTGATGGTTATTTTCCTTGGAGACTTCCCTGTGGGATGTTCACCTTATGTGGACTTTACCTTTGTGAATTACTGTGACCATAAGGACTTTGTTGTGTTACAACAACAGCTGGAGTTGTTGCAATGTTGGCTTTATTGTTTATTATGACTTCTGTGCATGAGCAAGTTTCATTACAATAATTGAATTATCTCATTGTGTACTAAGTTAAGTTTATTTTGTTTCCTTCACTTGTAGTACTCTACTCTTTTGTATACCTGTTGTGGGTGAAGGTGCCTCGCTTTTGTTTCACCTCCAGGTGGGGCCTGGCAGTCACCTAGAATTGCATTTGATCTCCGGATGACAGAGATCAGTTCGCGTGGAGAAAAATGTCGCTTTGTAGGGTGGACTATAAGACGTTATACCCTGCTGAGGTCCCTCCCAAACCAGTGTCCCCCCTGCAAAATAATTCCCCAGGGATTTCTTTTCCAACCCAGAGCTGGCAACCCCAGAATATTTGGCACCTCCCACCCTGTTAAACCAACACTAATTCTGACCATTTGCCAGCTGGTGCCACTGCCTCATTCCATTCTGCACAGCCACACCCTTTCCCCCATTTTGGGATCTTGGTGCCCCATTAGAAGAGACTAATTTCCCTCCTTTAGCCCTGATCCTCATGCTACTCCTGTCCACCCCCCCCCCACTTTAATTTCTAAAAACAGATGCTGGGAAAGGGGGGGGATTCTGCCAGGAAACCACCCACAGGTCATCTGATCTCCAAGCCTTGTTTGCACTGGCAACTCTGGCTGCAGCTGTTTGGGTGCAGAGAGAGAAACCCTCTGCTTTGTGCACTGACAATCCCAGGCCCTCTTGAAACTTCACAGCAGGCTCATTTTGAGGCTGCACTGTGGTTTTAAGCGGAGTGGGGGTGGGACTGAGGGCAGGGAAAGGTGTCCAGTGGGATCACAGAGATGAACACCATTTATTCCAGCATCAGCATTTGTGATTTAGAGCTGAAAAGGAGATGTTTTTTTTATCAGGGGCCATTTCTTCAATCTCATGATGCAATAGCAATTTGTCCCCCAGCAGAACGGGAGGTGGAGCCTGGCACCCCAGAGCCAAGAAAGGAAAGAGCAGGCAGGATTACAGACATTCTTCCTGTTCCTGGACGCTTTTGAAAAAGCAAAACTCCCTCTGGTGTAGAGTTGCCAGCCTCCAGGTGGAACCTGCAGATCTCCTGGAATCACAACTGATTCCAGGAATCACAACTGATTCCAGGACACCTAGATCATTTCCCCAGGAGGAAATGGCTACTTTGGAGGGTGGACTCTATGGCATTATACTCCTCTGAGGTTCCTCCTCTCCCCATGCACCACCCTCCACATGTTCCACTCCTAAGTCTCAAGGAATTTTCCAGCCTGGAGTTGGCAACCATACTTCCAAGTAAAGAGGACAGCAGTTCATGGGAAATCACAAAAAACAAACCAAAAACAGGTGTTCTGTTCATATTCTTTTGAGATCCAGTCTAGGTACCTTCACTCTTTTCCTTCCAGCTATCTTCTCTATGCCTCTTCTCACTCTCTTGGCTCTTCCAGTTTGCTTCTCCTCAGTAAATTCTGTCCCAGTTCTTCAACCATTGCCCCCTTTCTCCCTGGCACTTGGAGGTCTCTGCTTTCTAGCTTTTATCCAGCTCTTCCCCTTAAATTCCTGTTTAAAAATTCCGTGCTTTGTTCTTCTGTTCTTACACAGGCCTCCTGCCTGGCCTTTTTTCTCCTCAGCCCCCTCTCCTGTGTGTTTGGCCTCTTTCGTTCTAAGTCTTTGGGCAAGGCCTGTATGTTGACTTATGGAAAGCCTCAACTTATTATCTGCACTTGAGGAATTATATTGGAATGTGGCTTCTAACCCAAACTAATGAAAACCATCCTCAGAAGTATCTATTCCAGATTAATAATCCCAGAGAAAATGGCTCTAAAAGTCTCTGTTTTTAAGCATCCAGTGTCTGAGACATGGTAAAAGGAGCGGAATTAGCTACTTTGACAGAGCAATCCTAAGCAGAGTTACACCGGTCTAAGCCCACTGAAATGAATGGGCTTAGACTGGTGTAACTCTGCTTAGGATTGCACTGTAAACTGGAAAACAACTATGGAATTCTAGTCATGGTGAAATGTGAATGCAAAGCTGTATGTGTCAAGAAACTGGCTTTGCCTATTTCATTTCTTGGCTTTTCCAAATCTTTGACTCAGGCTTTTATGGCCTAGTTATCTTGCAGAAGGCCAATTTCTAGAAAATAGTCAGTCTGATTTTGCAGTTCCCAGAGAGATAAGGATGGGATGGAAGTGAGGTATAGGTGCATGATCAAGAGCTTCAAGGCCGAGAGCTGAGAGGGAGTTTTGCACTCACATGCCATCTCATTAGTGCAAGGGATCCGGGGTGTGGGGTGAGTTGCTCGAATTCTGAATACGTGCCAGCTGCAGAGGGATGTAGTCACAAGACTTAGCAATGCTCATTGGATGATCAGTCAGGATCAGGCCATATTGCAGGCAGCATGGCAATAAAGCGATGGTCTTCACTCTAGTTTGTACTCTTCTTCCTTCCTTGGCCAGTGCATGTGGCTGTGGTGGATACCTGCCCGTGCCACTAACTACCGGGATAGGTGTCAGTCCAGGACTCTGTGTGTGGTGTTTGGACTGTGAAGTTCTGCTTGGACTCTTGTACTTTTAGGCTGACATGGTAACGTCAGTGTCAGAGAACTAAAGCTTGTGTAGTATGTTAGGGTAGTTATTCCAGTTTAATATTTTCTTTCCTGCTTTGTATATTTCTTTATTTCTTTAATGAACTTAAATATACTTCTGTGGTGTTACATGGGTTTGGGGGCTTCAGTGTAAACGAGTACTCTGGTCAATTTGGCTACCAGTTACCAGTTCATTATTTTGTGGAGGTCAAACTGAAGGCAGTCTACCTTGCAGGGCTGACTTCTTGGTTAATTCCTGGTAAGACTGGAGGCCTGTTTCTCAGTCTCGCAGCTGAGAGTTAGGTAAAGAGACCAGTGGTGGCTCCCATTTCCCTTGAAACTGAGGACTCATCCCTTGGCTCCAGTTATGAGTGTTTTGCTCCTTGACCCCCACTCCAAGTTTCCTGTGGGACAGGGAGGTCTGGACAGTATGAAGGGGTGGCAGATTAGCAGAATGGCAGAACATTTTTAATAGGTTCAGGCTTTCAAGCTATTTTAATCCTGCTAACCAAAAATGAAAATAGAAATTCTTCTCTCTCTCTCGTTCTCTTTCTCTTTCATTTTTTTCCCAGCTGGGGTGTGCATTTCAGCCTTTTCTCCAGAGATCCTCGACTAAATATGACAGTCTGTGGCCTCATCACGAAGTCTCGGGAGCCAGGTAAATCACCAATATGTGGTTATTCACATGTGTATGTGTGTGAGAGAGAAAGAGTGATTGATAAACTTATAAAGCTTAGAACAGTAGCATTTTATATGGTGGTAAAAATTCAAATCAGTTGTGGATCTGATTTTCAGGAAATTTTGGGTACAAACCCATCTGGCTAGCTTAGTATGAAGAAGGAAGCAGAGCTGACTTGGCTGCCTGCCGAGAGTGGTTCCCCCACCCTGTGCTGCTGAGCATTGAACTTTGGGCTCAGGGTTTCCTGTCCTTACCCAGGTCTTGCCAAGGCCAAGTTTTGAGCTAACAGTGTTAACTGTACTTGTTTGCTGTTTCTTTGCTCCAGTGCCCTTGCAAAGCATCTCCGTGGATGTGGCGGTCCAAGGTTTTGTGGCTGATGTGGTGTCTGAGCTTCGATACAAGAATGAAGAAAAGGCCGCAGTGGAAGTTACCTTTGTTTTCCCTCTGGATGATGAAGCTGCTGTCTATGCCTTTGAGGGCCTGATCGGTGGGACACGGATTGAGGCCCAAATCCGAGAGAAGAAACAGGTGAAGTAACTCAGGGAAGCATGGGCAATCTTTGGGAGGGTGGGGTGTTACTGGAACTGCTCTGTTATTAAGATGGGGAGTTAGCTTAGCAGTCCAGAACTAAATTTAGTGCGGATCTAGCCAGCTATACCAAGGTCCTGCCCTCCAGAAATCTCTGTGACAAAGAGGCAGACTACAATTATTCAATCAATAACGTGTATTTTCTAATAGTGTGGCGTATGCCTGAGCTTACACACACATACAAGATTGCATACAAGAGCTAAGAAATACAGAGTAGGACAATTAGAGACTGATGCATGAGCAGGATATCGCGATGAATTGGGACATGCTCACCTTCCTGGAGAGGAATAGAGATCTCAGCAGCGAAGGGGGGATCCAGTGCCTGCACCAAGACCCCGGGTAGAGGGGGAACACAGAAGTTAGGACAGGAATGACACGCGCGCCCTCGGATTCGAGGGGCTAGCTTATATACCTTCAAAGCACCCAGGGACTGGCGCCCCTGTCAGTGGTTCTCATGACTTAAATCAAAAGGATTTGGGGCCATCGGAACAACCTTGTTTGGACAATATTTGAAGCCTAATTGATATATTATGACACCCTTTGGGAGAGGGGACAGGGGAGGGAAGGAGATCCGGGCAGTTTGCTCGTTCCCAGGGTCATCCTGTGTTACTTCACGTCTGGAGTGCAAAGGTGGCTTTGATGTGCATTTGTTGATTGCCCTGGCTGACTGATGATCAATCTCCATCCCAGGTAGGTGTTAAGATATGCAGAGGAGAGCGGGATTCTCTCGTTGTGTACATGGTCCGCTCGCTTCTTCGAAATGGCTTCCCAAAGCAGGCAGCTTCCCTCAGTTTCCTGGCTGTCTGAGAACATGGCGATCGTCTGGGCACGGCTAGGGCTTACCAGCAGACTGTCTGGCAGTGAGGGCAACCAGCCCACGGGAGGCTCCCGGCAGGAGCTGGCCAGGGAGTGCCTGGCCATTTTCGCGGAAGGTTTCCCCTGGCTGGCATCTGTCTGCTGACAGCGTGGCTGGGGCCCAGGGTGAGGCAAGCTCTCATGGCAGGCAAGGGAGCAGCGTTTAAGACACAGTCCGTGGTTGGTAACAGGGCAACATCACACAGGAGAGTCCAGATATAAGCTTGAGCAGGGCAGTGCCACGTAAGGGTTCTGAATGTATTCGTCTAGGAAACTGACACAGGCTGCTTCCACACACGTTGGATAATCCACTTTCAATACTCTTTAGTGAACATTTGAAACTGATTTTCCATGTGTGGAACAAAAAATCCACTTCAAAAGGATTGCGAAGGTGCATTGAAAGTGCATTATTCAACGTGTGTGGAAATGGCCACAGTCTGTGACAGCATCAGATATGAAACTGACACGTGTATTAGAGGCACACATGCAAGGCAGTCTTTTAGTGTAGAACTCAAGGGAAGGCAGTTTGTGGTTGGTCTCAGGCAGGGAGAGGGGGGCTGCTCGGTAACAGGAGCTGAGTTTCAGAGGGGAGCTGGAGACTTCTCTTGGGTAAGATCAGTCCCCCCAGTCCATATCTTCTGTCAATAAATCCAAATGTGCTCAGAATAAACCATTGCTGATGTAATTTTTTCCATAACTTGCTTATTAAGTATTCTGCTGCCCTGTTTGTATATGTTTAGAATACTTGAATATGAAACAGGGTGAAAATCATGTAATATTTGATTAATCGGTCAGGTAAAAAGAATTGGGAGAAAAGTCAAGGGAGTGGGAAAGGGCTTCCTAGCCTAGTTATGCTTGTGCTTGAGGAAGAAGAGAGAGGATGAAAATCTAGTATGCTTTGTGCTTATATACGCTTCCTCAAAGAATCAAGTACATGTTCCTCGTTGTGTACAGTCAAAAATATTCTAGTGAATTTTAAGTACTGATGCTGTTGCTGATTTGATAAGACTTTTGAGGTCCTGTATATTATTACTGCAATATAATCAAAAATTATACTAGAGCTGTCGCTAATTAAAGATTAACAACTACTGTTCTAAGCCATCTTGGATGTCTGAGCAATAACAAAACAGATTAATTACTTTTACTTCCTGTAACACACACCCTTACACACCGCCACCCACCAGGAACCTCCCTTCACAGTTTTGGACGCTTCCCAAGCACTTATGTCCAGTCATAACCTGTCTACCCTTCCATTTCCAGGCAGAGAGCCCGGACCCAAATCCTCACAGGGTCCTCTCTCTCTCTCTCCTCTTCCAGAAGCTCCACCAGACAGGCAGCCGAATCCCTATATTCACTCCCCATCACCCAGCTACTGCCCAGGGTTATTGGGGAAAGGAAACTTAGAGTTTACTGTAGCTTTTTTTGCTGTCTCTATGTTATATATATTTGCCCACAATGTTTGAGGTTTGTGTGTGTGCTTTACTTTCTCTCAAGCAACAACTTTATGCCCGCCAGTTTTAAAACAGAAATTAAAAATGAACTTTTATTTACAAGAACGTAAGAGTGAATGTTTTCAAAACATATATATTGTAACTGAACGGGGAATGATTACTATGTAACAGAGCAGGTTAACAGAACTGCCTCCCTTAGCAGTGTCTAAAACCCTTCTACCTCTCTAAATCTAATCCCAATGGACTCCAACTGTCTCTATCCCAGCTTTCTGCCTTCTCTCATTGGCTGTTTCTGAGGAGAGGCAGAGCTGGGACCAGTCCTGTCCAAAACACTCCCCAAGTACACAACATTACATTTCAATGCTTCTCTTCCCCCCCCCCCCACCCCCACCTCGTCCCTGTTTGTTTGTGTGTTTTGTCAAATACAAATTTCATAAGCTACCTTTCTCCACAACCTCAAGGTGGCATACAAAAAATGAGACCCACAGGTGACAGACAATTAACAATTAAAACCAACAAGAAAACAGCTATGCAGTTTTCCCTTAAGAGAACATGCTGTTTATGAAATAAAATTCAGAGTCTAAAAGGAACGCCCTGACATTGCTTATGGAAGGCTGACAGCATTGGGGCCCTGTTTGGAGAGGATGCTCCAGAATACTGGAGCTTCCACTGAAAGGGAGAGGGGGATAAAATGGCACCTGAGACAACATAACTTGATTAGAATTGATGTATTTTAAAAACTTACATATGAAAGTTTTTTGATCCACACTCCAGGCAGTTAGATAAAATGATATTGAAGGGATATGGCTATATCAAAATATAAATCAAAGTTGTCTTCAGAATTTTTTTTTTAAATTAGAAGGGGATGACAATAAAAATAAGGTACATTATCTTTAGTACTATTCAAATTAAGACACAGCTGATAACAGTTTAGGACAGAAAGAAGAGTCAGATATATCTAAAATGGACTGTAGAAAAATGGATACTGTGTGGGCATATTGACAGTGAAAATGGCAATGTATAAACATTGTGTATTAGTATGGAAATGGCTGGGAGAGGGAAGCTGGCTTATATTCAAAAAGCAAAAAATTATAAAAAGCAGGGGAATGTCAAAAGCAAAAAAGGATACCTGAGACACATACGTGCATGTGTCAATATGTGAAGTAGCTTAAAGTAGGCATTGTAGAAGCAATTAAATATATTACTGAGAGGAAAATAAGCTGGTCAGAAAAGTAGAAAAGAGTAAAGAGGCAGAGTTACTTTGTCATGTTGCTGGAGGACAGCATATGCCTCTACCTTGGAGTACTGTGTACAGTTCTGGTCGCCACACCTTAAAAAAGATATCATAGCACTGGAAAAAGTACAGAGAAGGGCAACTAAAATGATTAAAGGGTTGGAACACTTTCCCTATGAGGAAAGATTGAGGCGCTTGGGGCTCTTTAGCCTGGAGAAAAGACGACTGAGGGGAGACATGATAGAGGTTTACAAGATAATGCACGGGTTAGAGAAGGTCGAGAAAGATGTGTTTTTCTCCCTTTCTCACAATACAAGAACTCGTGGGCACTCTATGAAATTATTGAGCAGTCGGGTTAGAACAGATAGAAGAAAATACTACTTTACACAAAGGGTGATAAACACATGGAATTCGTTGCCACAGGAGGTGGTGGCAGCTACAAGCATTGCCAGCTTCAAGAGGGGACTGGACAAATATATGGAGCAGAGGTCCATCAGTGGCTATTAGCCACAGGAGATAGATGGTATTCTCTTTGTGGGGAGGTGGTGCTCTGTTGTCTTGGTGCTGGAAGGAAGGCAGTGGGAGGGCTTCTGGTGTCCTGGCCTCACTGACAGTCCTTTAGATGGCACTGGATTTCTAGCCACTGTGTGTGACAGAATGTTGGACTGGATGGGCCACTGGCCTGATCCAACATGGCTTTGCTTATGTTCTTATGTTCTTATGTTCTTACCTTGTACTTAAACAAGAACCCATCATCAGAGTCGCAACCACCACATCCTTGACCGAAGTCTATTATCAAAGTCCCTCAACTATGGTTCAGCAAAACATTCCAGGTGTGAGAACAGCATGGAACATCTTGGCACAAGCAGATTTAACCTCTTCCCTGGTGAGCATCTTCTTTCAAAGCATTTCCTATAGACAGCATATTCACCAACATAATAGCACACTTTCTTTTGTACCCCCTGCACTCCTAATGCTCCCTCCTCTCCCTGTTCCAACACAGGCACAGCAGGAATACGAGGATGCCCTGAGCGAAGGACGGGGAGCCTTCCTGCTTGAGAGGGAGACAAACACCAGTGACATTTTCACCTGCAGCCTGGGCAACCTTCCTCCCGATGGGGAGGCCACGCTGAAGCTGCGCTATGTCCAGGCATTGGCTCCCGAGCCTGATGGGGCCGTCCGCTTTGTCCTGCCTGCTGTGCTGAACCCGCGCTACACACCCCAGGGTTCGTATGTTCACTTCAAAAAATATCACTTTAATTCCCTATCAAAAATCAGGAAGGGCATGGCTATCTTTTTAAAAACATATTGGGAAAATTATTATCATATCAGACACTCATATTGGGGAAACCTCCCTCCTGAGCAAAGACCGGCCCGCCTACCCACAAGTTGTAAGGGAATTGGAGAAAAAGTACAATTTAATGGACAGCTGTCATTCCACCATGGACACATTGAGGCCCAAAATTTTGTTAACACAGCTGTGTATCTTGCCACAGCTGACTGGATTGAGATCTTCCACTTTCATTCCTTTTCGTATTCTTTGTCAAGTGTTTACATCTACATGCTAATCTTTCCAGGCAGAGAGAGAGAGAGAGAGAGAGAGATCATTTTTAGAAAGAGACATATATCCTGTTCTCCCAGGAGACACTTCAGAATTGCCATCAGCCGGTATGTTATTACTAATGCGATAATTCTTTAGAGGCAAGAAGCTGTTTACATAGAAACCATTCAGAAATATTATCTCAAGTGCTAGATGCCATTGCACAACTGTTGCACATGTTGACCAGGCTAAAAGAAAGTCCTTATATAGACTCTATCCATTCCTTGTGCTATGTGTTTCTGTCTGACTGTGACTTACCTGCAATAACCCTTTTTTCCTGCCTCTGATACCAGAGATGCACAGTGTGGACTGTTCATGTATTAAGACAGGGTGTCCCCCCTCTCTCATATAATGGTGTCCTTACTTGTGTGTCTCTCTGTAGGGTCAGAAGGGGACACCGTCACCAAGGGCATACCCCGAGTGCCCAGGGGAGAGCTTCCGTATACGCTCAGCCTCAGCGCCACACTGGAGTCCTCCAACGGCATCAACCGGGTGGAATCCAAATGCACCCTTGTGCCCCTTCGCTTCACAGCAGAAGACCGTACTGCTGCCCAGGTGGGGCTTCTGCGGAACTGACCATTTATGCTGGGGGTTGTTTCTGAAGAAGGGCTATTTCTTTCACAGAAAATTCGTGTAAACTCTTCCCTAAAACTGTTACTGCAACTGTTTAAGCCTGCATTTCAGTTCAGCAGTTCACAGGCAAATGCTACAAACACCTATAATCCTTATATGCAGGTACCACAAGAGGATGCTTAATTAGCAGCTATGAATCATAACAAGATTTTTTTTCCCTGTTGACAATAGGAAGAAGGGAGTTTGCCAAAAACTGTACCACTCTGTGGAATTCTGCACTGTGTTGTGACTAAACAGAAAAGGGCAATTCTTCTGGCATATTTCACCCTCCCCCCTTCAACTCAGCAGTTCAAAGGCATATGCCACAAACACTTGTAATCCAGATGCTGGTACTACCTGGGGATGCTTAAATAGGAAGCTACGAATCATAACAAGATTTTCCCTGTTTTACATAAATGGGAAAGCATTTTAAAGTGAATTTTCTGAGCTCTTTTCCCATTCCTGCTGCCAATTAAATACTGTAAAGTGATCTTCAGGCATACAGGGGAAGCCACTGGAAGGATTTAGTTTTCCTAAATCTGGATATGGGTCAGTCATCTCTATGAAGTGTAGTGGGATGTTGGGAATTATTTGGGGACTTTATGGAGCTCTATATGACCCCCTTCTCCCTTGTTTGACATGCTTGGTATAGGAGTAAGCTTTATACATTTTTCAATGCCTCTTTCCCATCCCCATGTTTCTGCATGAGTTTCTACTCTGGACATCCCTTCTCATTGAAAGGAGGGAAGCCCAGAACAGTGACTCACGCAGAATTGCAGAGGTTGGCTCCATTCACTGCACATTGTTTTGTTGAATGTTTTGCACAGGTGTCATTCTGTGATCAAGCTCCTCCCAGCCCAGAGAAAAAGAGTAGAATTAATGTAGGTTGGCCACAAAAAGTCAGGGCCGCAGCAGTGACGCATGCAAAGGCACTGTGAGTAGCCTTCTCTAGGAGAATGTTTTTTATCTTGGCGTACCTTTTAAATGCAATTATTGTGTTTCTCACAATATGCTTGCAGTATGGAAATATCCAATACTGACCTCGTGGCAAAATGTTAAAAATGTACATACGAAAGTAAATGGTGAAAGTTGCTGTGGAAATTGATGTGTTTCCCAGCTCCAGTGCTTCATTCGGTTTCATGTTTTTCTCCCCCAAAGATCTCCTTGTCTGAAGGGCACCAGTTTGACCGAGATGTGGAGCTGTTGATTTATTATGAGGAAGTTCACAAGCCCAGTGCAGTCCTCGAGGCTGGGAAGCCTGGAGCTGCACCAGGTGGGCAAGCCATGGACCAGGGCTGAAGTGCAAGGGATTCTGGGAGACACCTTTGGCCTGGGTAGTGACGGTCAGCATAATACTTGGTGTGGAAATACCTGTTGATTCTCCTTTCTTTCTGTGCCAAACAGGCTCCCTGATGGGGGACCCAGCACTTCTGGTCACCATGTACCCCAGCTTGCGCTGTGCCTCCAAACCAGGCCTGAATGCCACCGGGGAGTTCATCTTCCTGTTGAATCGGTCTGGCAGCATGGGTTGCAGCACTGATTCCAGCAGCTCTGATGCACCACCACGTATTCAGAGCGCCAAGGTACATTTAAATGGATTAAATGCTGGAGCCTCTGGAAGAGGGAAAGTGAAGTGATGTGGGAGTTGGTTAAACAAGGAAGGATGCAGAGTAGAGAATGAGAGAGAAAGCATCTGTGGAAACATGGAGGATATACTGTGATGTGGAAGCAAACTGAGGAGATTGTTGGAGCCTAGTTGCATGAGAGAGGAAACAAGTGACAAGGAGACAGGAAGTGCTCTGTGGAAGCCTGGAGATAAAACTCAACCAAATTCTAAAGGGCTGGTTGGGATATCTAAGGTGATGCTACCTTTCCTCTCCCCCTACTCAGGAGACCCTGATTCTGCTGCTAAAGAGCCTCCCCCTGGGCTGCTACTTCAACATTTACGGCTTTGGATCCACCTATGACTCGTTCTATCCGTGAGTGTGAGAGTGTTGTATGCTTGTTAGCCTCCTTCACTCGTTGTTCCTTCCACTCTCTCCTCTTTCCATCTTGCCTTCCTGAATCTAAAGGAGATACTGCTACAGTCAAGAAAAAATAAAATAGTACTCATCCACACCTGTCATCTTCGGAAGCCTTGTTTGGGGTATCCCTGCCATCTGAGGCTACATGAGGGCCTTCTCAGCCCTGGCCCCAAACTTTTGGGATTCCTTCCAAATGAAGACTCCTCTCTCTATATATATATCATTGTCTTCCATGACTGAATGAAGGCTTCTTTGTTTTGTTTGGCATTCTCCCACTCACTGTTCTTAGCAGGAATGTTTTAAATCAATAAAGTAATAAATAATCATTTTGACAAAGGAAGGGTTAAAAACCACAATAATGGTCACCAAATGTGGTAGAAGGAAAAGAGAAAACAAGTCCGTTTGGGCTTTGCACAAACCATGACCTTTCATTCTTGTCTACAAGCCTGCTTCTTCTGCAAGGTGTATCATGGCCCATAGAAATTCTCTGCGCCTTTGCTTCTTACTATTGTTTTCCCTCTTCCAGTGTCTGCATTTCCCAGGGCTCTTCAGAGCCGCATGTCTTTCTCCTGTTCTGCACAGTTAATGCCGTCTTATTGGCAGTAACAGGTTGCTAACAGCTTGAATTTGAATGGGAGAGGATTGTTGTTAGACTAGGGTGAAAGAGTGAAAGAATGGTTTGGGTCAGCTGGTACAAGTCTTGAAGAGAGCAAGGGCAACAACAACAAAAACAACATTCAATTCATATAAAGCCCTTCAGGATGACTTAACACTCACTCAGAGCAGTTTACAAAGAGTAGATAATGTGGTTAAAAGCCCTCAGAAAGCAGGTCCTTTGCATTCTTGACTTTCTGACACTTTCTTGTACCCTCATCAGGCAGAGCGTAGAATACACCCAGCAGACCATGTCGGAATCTCTCCAGCGTGTGAAAGACCTACAGGCTGACTTGGGGGGCATTTAGATTCTACAACCACTGAAGGCCATTTACAGCCAGGCTTATCGAGAAGGACATCCACGCCAGGTACTGCCACTAGGAGCCAGTTTCCCTCTGTACTATGTATCTGGATGACAACTTTGAAGGAACAAGGTCTTATTGCCCTTATTATCTAAGTCTCCCATTCCCACCATTCAAGCAACTGGTCAACAGCTGCTGAATATCTTGATATCTCCCCAAGCTGCCTTTGGAATCAGAAATGTCTTCTGTGGCTCTGCCAGTGGGAACAGATAGGGATGGTAACATTCATTCCAAAGGCTAGGCAGTTGGCATCTTGTTGCCAAAACAGAACTCTTTGATTTCCAGAGGCAGTTTCTTGATTGTCTTTAAGTGGGCTCCAGTTTGAAAACTGGCATAATAAACTCTAGGCGCTAATGTCACAGATCTATTCACAAGGCTGAACTAGATATAGAGAGAATTCTCACATCCCCCCCTCTCTCTCTTGCTCTTGCTCTCTCGTTCAGCTATTTGTGTTCACAGATGGAGAAGTATCTAACACTGATAAGGTCACTGAAGAAGTACGATGTCACAGCAGCTCCCACAGGTAGGAACTAAGAACAAGAGATCACACACTCACCCTGTATTCTTTGCATCTCCTTCTCTGCCGTAGTCTAATCTCTGCACCTCTGACACTTCTATCAGTTAATAAATAGCCAAATGTAACCTAAATCATATAAGAAGTGTGTTTCCCATCAAAACTAGTGGAAATGAAAATCAAATTGAATAATTAATGCTGTAATCTTAATATACCCAACAGTGAAGAAAACAAGTTTAATAAAAAGAAAAAGCATTCATAAAAAAAAGTTGAAGGTAGCTGCTTCAGTCTATAACAAAATCCAAAAGGGAAAAAAACCCCACATAATACCTTTTAGTGAGGTCAACAAAAATCACAAAGAACTGTGTGCAAGATTTTTATTTCTCTACATCACATTGCACGCTACAAAAATATCCCCCTCCATTTTATTTTTCTGACAGCCAGCCTGTTGAAGAATTCTGGAGAACTTCAAATCTTGCACATTATTGTGTGTGGTTGTGATGGGACTGATTGTGATGGGACTGAATAAAAGGGTATCACATGGTTTTTCCTCTTGTTGGATACTAAATGTATAAAACTCCAGAGGTTTTTGGGGGGGTTGCACCCTTACTTCTAGGTGCTTCTCCTTTGGCATTGGCGAAGGGGCCTCCACAGCCCTCATCAAAGGCATCGCTCGAGCAGCCGGGGGCAGTGCAGAATTCATCACGGGCAAGGAACGCATGCAGGCCAAGGTGAGGACCAAGGCGCCTGGCATCCCCTCCGTCATAGGCTGGACTTCTCTCCCCTGGGATCTGGGTAGCTTGAAAGGCTCCCTTATCTAAGAGCACCTACAAACTTTTAAATGAAGCAAGGCATGTCTCAGTCTATCCTTACAGCATGCTCCATAATGGCTCCTTGGCTTGCTGTTTTCACTTGACACTCTCATCTTGTTCCCCTTGCCTGCTTGTTTCCACCTTGAACAGCTAGTAATGCCCAAAGAATTTAGATCTAGGAAATTTTTTTTGCAGGCGATGTTTAGTACTGTTGCTTAAAATTCAACATACTTGTTGGCTTTTTTCCTGTTGAAAGCATGCTAATTAAGTGTCTGTTGCATGGTATCTGATGAAGGGAGCTTTGACTCTCGAAAGCTTATATTCAGAAAATCTGGTTGGTCTTCATGGTGCTACTGGACTTGAATGTTGCATGCTAGGTGCTTGACAGCCAATCCATGTACAGTTTCAGGATAACAGAGAGAGGGAATGTCTTATTCAGCAATTGTTCTGGTTTCAAAAAGCATACACAACCCTATCTTTAAACTATTTTTGAATTTGTTAGCATCTTGCATTAGAAAGTGCAAGCTGAGTCTCCTTGTCAAGGAACTCAGTTGCTTACATTTATATCTTTTTTTCTCCCATCAGGCACTGCAATCTTTGAAGAAGGCCCTGCAGCCATCAGCAACAGGGATCTCACTCCATTGGGATTTGCCTTCCAGTCTTAAGGCCATCCTTGTGGGGCCCAGCCCCAAGGTCATCTTCGAAGGACAGCGCAGCCTCATTTATGCCCAGATCCGTGGGCAGCATCAGGTAAGCAATCTCCATTGACAATCCATCCCTATGGCTCTCCCTTGGCCAAGGAAGCCCTCAGACCTCTTGAGGCCTTAAGACTTTTGGGCATCTGTATTCCCAGAATGTATTCCTCCTTTCTTTCTGCTCTGCCAGTTTCTCAAGTGCCTAAGAGAGGGTTGTTGTGCTCTGGAGGCCTCAGGTGCCTCGGAGGGGGCTGTTGTGCTCCAGTACATCTTCCAAGACCAGACCTTCACGGAGACGATGAAGTTCCCTCTCCAAGCTCAGGAGAGTGACAGGTAAGACACTCCTTCTTTGTCCCCTCTCATTGGCCATCGAGATGGACTTGAACCTGGTATTGAGAGGTGAAGGCTTGAAGAAAAATAAAACAATGGAGGAGGGGGGCACTTGTGTTTTTCCAGATTTTCACTGAATACTTTTTTTCAGGTTTTTTGTTTGTTTGCTTTTTATTTAACAGCAGTTTTCTTCTGTCCAAAATGTTAGCAATTTTGGGGTGAGCACTGAAAACAAAAACCACTTGTTAAATATATATTTCTAATGAGTGAGATGCTTTTCAAGCACTCCCTAGTGAGGTGAGAAAGCACATTTGATGTTATTATCTGTCTGAGTGTAATTACTTGAATTACTTGAGTGAAATGGCAGAATCCCAGAATGCTAGAATCCCAAATCATGTCCTCAGCCAATCTCTACGTTATACATTCACGTATTTGCAAAGGTGAGTTTTGAACCAGAGTGCTGCTGTTCTGTGTCCTTGGAGGCTGAGAGAAAAGGCCCAGGGTGGGTAGTAGGTCTCATTCTCGCCACATTTGTCACCAGCGAGTGGTGAATGTGCTAAATGTGGGTCTAAGAATTCAGAATTCTACATTTGGAACAGACCCCACATCAGTCTCGCTAGTCAATCTTTGTATAAATTGGCCAGCTGTGACTAGTGGCTTCAATTGCCCATCCATTCCCATCAACCCACTTCTAGGTCTGATTTTAGCAAACGTGGACAGAAAATCTTCTGTGGTGGTTTGAAGGGGGTTCTATTTTCTTTCCAGCCATGGAATTAATATAAATGGTGCCAGACACATAATTTCACTTCTGCTCTCTCTGCAGGCTCCCTGTGCATCGACTGGCGGCTCAAGCCCTGTTGCAGGAGCTGGAGGGTACTGGAGAGAAGGATGAAGAAAAGTGGCGCCAGGCTCTGGAGACGAGCCTGAGCTCCGGGGTGGTGTGTTCACAGACAGCCTATGTGGGGGTGAACACAGCGCTGGGCCAGCCAGTGCAAGGCCCCCTTATCCACCGAGATGTCCCCCATGCACGTGAGTGAGAACGTTGGTCACAGAAGTGCTCATGAGCTGAACCAAGGGAGATTAAGCCGAGCCCTTCCATCTAGAAAGCCAGCTTATTATTGATTTAGAACATTTCTGTGCTGCCTCTCCAGGAGACCTGTTTGAGGCAACTTACAACTGAATTACAGTTTCCACAACAAACGGGCAGAATCTAAGTACAGTGTAAAGTATTAGCAGCATTAAGAAGGATCTCATTTGACAGACTGGAGCAGACTGTCAGAGCAGCTTAGAAGATCACCCTGCCCCCATTAAAAGCCCAGGCAAAAAAGAATGTTTTCTGCTGGCACCTAAAAGAGAGTACAGTCAATACCAGGCCAGTCTTAAGAGGAAGGGAGTTCCACAGATTGCTGAGTGCCATGATGGCTCATGCTGGGTTAACAGAAGGGGGCAAAGAGGAGCCACCTATCCTCATGTCCTTCATGTTGAATATATAATGTACCTGGAGCCTCATGCAGCCAACATGCTGAGCTCCTCATGTGAAGCCGCTTCCATACATCTGTTTCACATATTGTCTATATACTTAAGCAGCTGGTGAGGAATCTCAAATTACTTTGTCAGTGGCCAAACTCTTCTCAGTCCTGTCATCCCTTAAGTTGTCATTATTTTTGTTGCTCAAGAGTGTTGTCTCATGGAGCTTTGATGGGGGAAAGGAACGATAGAAAAGGAATTCATGGCAGACAGCTTTACTGGTGGCTATTAGCCATGGTGCCTCCATGTACAGGGACAACATACCTCAGCATGCTAGATGCTGGGCACACAAGTGACGGAATCCGTTCCAGCTCAGTTTTTGTTACCCAGGGACATCTGCCTAGGTAGAGCTGGAGGCCAAATGCAGCACAGGACCTTGACTTGATCCATTCAGCAAAGGTATATGCTTTTCTTCAGTCAGCATACAGAAGGTAGCAGGAAGCTGGGCCTCTGGCCTTTGTTAGGGAATCTTAGTCCTTGAAAGCACTTGGAATTTTCTTTCCCATATATCTGGGGTGATGCTTAACCTGCACAAGCTGCTAAGATCTATTCTGCTTTCAGCTCAGTGGAGAAAACAGCAGGATACAAATATGATAATTTTTTTTTAAAAATTGCCTGGTCGCTCTAACCCTGTCTCCCCCCGCCCCCCCGCCCTCAATCTAGACTATGGTGCAGCAATGCCACAACTTAAGATGCGATGCAGACGTCAAGTCAAATGCATGATGGCAGTGACAGAACGAAAAGGTAACAGAAGCAGCGCAACCACCAGAGATCCTATTTGTATTCTGAACAGAACGCCCAGGCTCCAAACATTCTACTTTTATGTGATAACATCCCAGTATGAAAAGGGACGCAAGAGAAATGACATACATTAGGATACTCAGTTTCAATCTTGAATTGGGTTGCCGTAGAGTTTCTTCTGGTGGTGCGCTTTCTGTAGTGGACAGATTGGGGAAATCTGGTGTTTTGAGAGAACATTTGAAATGAGAGTGGGGAGTTAAATACACACAAATACAGCATGAGGCACTGTGTGGTGGGTCCCATAGATAGAGGCCTGGAGTTTGTGTCTGAAGACTCTCCATCCTCCTTCTACTGAGTACTTCATCTTCCCTTTTCTCTTGCCTAAAATATCATCAGCTCAGCTTTCAGCAACTGAAGAAGCCTAGTCAGGGTACATGTGGAAGAGGCTGCTTCTTTCCTTGAACCAGGAAGCTGGTTGAGGAAAGCAAGGAGGATATCAGCATAAAGGGAACATTCAGAGAAAGTAAGGTCAAATGCTGAGAAGCTGAATCCATTCTTTCTGTTTTCACAGGAAGACTGCCTCCTGCAAATTGTTCTTTGCGTAATTTATCAGGAGAAGTGCCTACCCTGAAGAAAGAGGAACCCCTTCTCTTGAGGCTGGTCTCTCTGCAGAATGCTGATGGCTCCTGGGCCCTCGATTCTGGCCTGGCCGATCTTCTGGGCCTGAGTGAGGCCCAGATCTCTAGTAAGACACCTGACCAGGTAAATTCTGTGGCAAGGCCAAAGCCTAGCATTTGGACATGTGCCTAGGTGGGGAAACAGCAGTCCTGGGTATCCATTTGCTTGGTTTCTGGGTGGAGAACAAAAAGAACATTAAGCCTAACCGGGGTTATTGCCTTCGGTTCTGATTCCAACCTAAGAATGAAGTCCGGATTTCAGTTCCAGAAATAAGAAAATTAGCTTAACTGTGGTCTACTCAGTGACAATGGTAATGCTTAAACATAGTCAATACATTCCAGATATTCACACCTTGATTTTCTCTCAGTATGAAGACGTGGCTTCATATTGCTTGCTTGATGACGGTTAATTTTGGGGTCTGTATGGAGCTTGTGAGTGGGCAGGACTTAGTGTCTCTCTTCCCCCCACATACACCAGGTGACCCCCAACGTGTGGGCAACCGTGCTGGCCATCCTCTGGCTGCACTCCAAGGCTGTAGAGCAGAGTGATGAGTGGCAGCTCCTGGAAGCGAAAGCGCTCAAGTGGCTTCAGGGAAACACAGGTGAGAGTTTGCAGCAGGTGGATGAAGGGATCCCGAGAATGGGACCAGAGAGGGGGAGGGGGGGCAGCAGCTGGAGTTTGGGGAGAGGGACCCAGACAGCAGGCTCTGGTCCAGATAACACCCAGAGAGGATTCTGGTTCTCCAGGGATGGCTATTTCACCACTTCTCAGACCAAAGTTTTTTGAAAGTTTGAAGGAGTTGCTCTCACACTCCTTCACACAAAGCTGGGCAGTATTATGTGGTTACGTCAAAATCTAGGGTTGTTTTTTTAGGCATCTAAGGCTTTGCCAAGACAGTTGTGCATGCCTGAAACATACATAAACTAACTTAAAACCAAACCCTCTGTATATGCTATGGTCACAGGATGGTAGCATCTCCTCTACAGACCCTCCCTTCCCCCTTTGGGCACCTAGAAGTTCCGAGGAAAAAGAGCCCTGCATTTACTTCTCTCTATCCCTACTTGATTGCCATACCCTCACTGTCTGGTATTGCCTAGTGGTCCACTCCCCATACCTGTGGCTACCTTGCCTCACTTAAAGCATTTCAAACTCTGGGTTTGCAAGGGGGAGGCCCACTGCTATTCCCTTTATATCCTTTGGCATCCTATGACCCTGAATGCCTAAAAGGGTTTTAGAATAAGAGCAGGGGTCATTTCGTAGAAAAAGAGCTGGAAGAACTTATTAGTATAACTCATTAGCATATGCCACGCCTCTTGCCATCACTGGAAGTGTGTCATTAGTATAACTGATTTGCATATGCCGCACCCCCTGACATCACCTATTCTGGCTGTTTTGGACCCAATCCTGGCATTCAAGGCCGAAATTGGGCCCAAAATGGCAAAAAGGGGCTAAAAATGGCTGAAAGGGGGCCCCAAACGGTCAGGATCAAGCCACTGATGAACGGGAGAGCGATCCACCACCCGTCAGAGGCCCCAATCCAGGCTAAAACGGGCCCAAAATGGCCGAGAGTTAGGCGGGTGGGGCCACCTGACATGTGACCTCTTTGGGGAACTGCCGGAACTGCGTTCCTGTGCGTTCCCCCTCGAAATGAGCCCTGAATTAGAGGATCATTTCCTTGAATTTGAAGATAGGAGGGAAATGTCTCCTGGGAGCCAAGAACCAAGGTCCCTTGGCTAAAATTAATTACTTTCAAGCCCTTGAAAATAATTGTACAACCTCTATGAACTCTTGAAATCTTTGTGTACAAATCTAGTACCCTCTAAAGATATTTTTACAAGAGTGGGGGCAGGGGTTACTCTTCTGGCAGGGTCTCTAGCAAGAGCAGGAACACAGCAGCAAATACCAGAGCCTCGGAGAGAGGGACAGGGTTTCTCCTCCAAAAGTCACCGCTGATTGGCTTAACACTGGCCAGAAGAGGTATAGAGCAAGAGTTGCGGTTGCCTTTCCCAGGAGCAAGCAATGAAAGAGGAGTTCCTTATGACTCAGGATCTGAAAGCCATTAACTCAGGGCACTGGTTTAGTCAGCTCGCATCAGCTTTTTGTGGCATCCACCTGTTTTTGCATTCTCTGCTGTATCTGAAATCCTCCTTTTTTAAATAATTTCTCCCCTGCAATTATATTCATCTTCCTTTTCTTCCTCTGGTATACTCCAGATAAAGTTAAAATTTATTGTGTTAAGAAAACCTAGGTTGTCCTCGGATCACTCGCTTGCAAAGGACTCTGTTTTATATATGCCAGCTCTTAGTGAGCCAAGCTGCGTGTTAAACTAAATGAGGGGTATGAGAGAGAGAGGCAAAAGAGAGGCTGTCAAATTCTGCCTGAGATCTCAAAGTGATGGGTAGTGGCAGAATACCTGGTGAGGATATTTGGGCTATTGTTTCAGGGGCAAACAATAGCCTAATGTCTTTGGGGAAGCTGGGCCCTCCATCTTTGTTTCTCCCCTACCCTTTCTTGAGGAAATGTGACATCTGGTATTTTGTTAATCACTTGTTTAGATGGTTTAAATATGTTTTTTTTCTTGTTGAATGTTTGAAAGAGTTGCTCCCACTCTCCTTTGCTAGAGTTCCATGCCCTTAAATAAGAAAACAGGAAGAAAATCTCCTGCACACAAGAGCATTAAACCCGGAGGGGATGCTGTCCATTGAAAAGTATCTGAGACCTGCTAAGAGCCATCTGAGTACCTTGTGCTTGTGGCAAAAGACTCTCAACTCTTCCTCTTTCTCTTGTAGGGTCTCAGCTAGCAGACTGTGTGAAGACTGGCAATGCCGTGCTGGGCAGCAGTGTGAGCCCCCAGACTTTTGGTCTCTGAGCTCCTCTCTGTTCCTTGTGCCTTGAACTGGAGCTCCTGCTTCCCTGTCTCTTTTCATATAACCAGCTGCTTTTATGAGGGCTTGACTGAATTCCTTGGATGGTACTCATTCTCGTGCCTGAGAGTCTTCCTCTCCACTAGGCTGGGGCTCTCCCATGCATGGATGCTGCTGCTCCTTCCCCAGCCATGATGTGCCTTATGATCCCGAGTCCTCTTTCCCCAGCACTCTCTGTGTAAACCTGCTACATAGCAGGCTTAGTAATCAAACTCTGCACTTTGTAAGCTCTCCAGCAGAAAATGCTTAGCATTGGTGCAATACTGGGAACAAATCTTAAGCAAGTTATAAAGCTGCTCTTCTGCGTACCAAAGAATAGACCACATAATGTGGCAAATGGCTCCGAGAAAAATAAAATGGAAAATTCACCTCTCTCCATTTGTTTAAGTGTATTTTTTTTTAAATGTGCCTGCCTTCTCTTAAGGATCTTAGGATCCAAGGAGGTTAAGAACAATGTAAAAATAACTTTATAAAACTAACATTGTATACAACAGATATAAAAACATTAAGGCCAGTCTAAAATCACCTTATGTCATCCATGTGTGGGTATATACTCCCTCTGCTGAGGTTCAGGCTGCCTCAAAAGTTCTCCTGAACGGCTGTCTCTTCCAGGTGGCCTTACAGAGGTATAAGGTGGCCACTGAAAAATCTCAAGCCCAGACTGGCTGAATGTGCGGGGGGCGGGGGGACTGACACACCAGCTGGGAAGAATGAAGCCAGGAGAGACAATCCTTCAGCTATGTGATCCCCAAGACAGGGATGTCTTTAAAGCAAAGCAACACCGCCTAGATTTAGAACCAGAAACTAACTGGCAGCCCAGGAGGAGAACTCAGAATAGGAGCCGCAGGGTTGCAGTGTGTTCCACAGAGGTTACTTCCAGGTAACTGCACAGGATTAAAGCCTCAAAAGTGTATAAAGGTGTCTGTACAAGGAAGGTGGTGGTAGAGCTGAAGCAGGTGAGGAGGGTTTGGGGAAGAAAAGCAGAGGTAACAGAAATGTCCTGGGCACAAAATAGATTTTCTAGAACTTGGACAAAATCCACTGTTGCAAAAGTTTCCTATGAGTTTCCTTGATGCGACTCTTGAGCCAATTAAATTGCACGGTGCAAAGTTTATTTTATGAAACAAAGAGCTCAGTCATCTGAAAAGTCTCCAAACCTGTCTAAAGGCAGGTCCTTGCGCCTTTTATACAGTTCAGTAAACAACATTCTTGTACATGCCTATTAAGCTTCTCAACTGTGGAATTTTCTGTAACACTTTACGTTTCTAACATCCTCTGAGCATCTCTTTAGCATACAATAAAACTGGGTCAAAAACTTGTTTTGAGCCAGGATGTACTGCTCTTGCTGTTTCTGGTGGTTTTGCTCTTAAGACCATTTTAACTCCTGTATCTGCAAAACAGGAAGTATTCTGACCTTTTAGAACAGATCAGTCTGCAGCTGTTCCCCTTTTTACAGTTTGAAGCAATTTTGTAGATTGAAGCAATAAGGACAACTTGGAGCCAAGCTACAAGTGACGCCTTACATAAGTTGGACACTTGTCAGCTTCCCTCATGTTTTGATGGGAAATGCAGGCATCCTGGTCTTGCAGCTGTAATGGAGAGCGAAGCTGTAAAACCAGGACGCCTACATTTCCCATCGAGGGAAGCTGACAAGTGTCCAACCTGTGTAAGGCATCACTTGTAGCTTGGCTCTGAGACATTACTGATAAATCTAATTTTTTAAATGGATTTTTCCATCTCCACTGCCCCCTAATGGAAGATCCACAGTGCACTCCTGCGCAAACTTACCCTAGTCTAAACCTATTAATTTCAATGTGCCTAGATTGGCATAACTTCATATGGGATTGCACTGTTTGCTATGACAAGACACAGGAGTAACACAACTAGTCAATATGACGCAGGTCCACATGCAGACAACATGATTTCTCTTCTAGCTGATGTTGACCTGCCTGTTCCAGTTGCAAGCCATCCTTGTCTGCACTTGCTATGAAAATTCCGGTCCTCCTTTGTTGCAGCCTGATCTGAGTTTGGGGGCCTGGATAGCTTTATTTTCTCCTTATTAATTTCCATTAAGCTCTTCTTACTGTCCCCTTGTTAACTCTTGCATCTGATATTTAAGATTGACCAGCCTTTGGCCACAGGCAATACATTTTATTCGTACTTAAAAACAACAAACAGCCACTGGGTTTATTTTTATTACTGTATTCATAGTTCCCTTTTCTCACGGAGGCTCAGGGAAGAAGACAGTGTGTAAATGAATGCAAATCAAACAGGACAAGACCTCTAACAAACAACACGACTAGGATTTCAGCAATCTGAAACGAAGTCTAAAGTATTAAACTTGTGTTAAATAAGACAGAAAATGGTCTTCCGTGAGTAGAAAACGAGGTGAGAGCCGGGTAACAGGCGATTATTCATTTATTTACGTTTTTCCGAAGGATTACACAATGTGAGTCAGGCCAGTCCATTTCAAAGACATTTCATTGAACAATGCAGCAGAGTATACAAATGCAAATTTGTAAAGGTTTAAAATCGCAGTGCTAAAGCGGAGCATAAGTAATTCCAGGACTGACATATTAAACACAGAGGCTGTTTTCAGTAGAAGGCTGATAATGGGAGAAGTAACGGAGTTTCCCTCTTAAACCGCCTGTGCCTGGACCACACAACGCGCACGCCCATTCAAGACACACAAGTGAAAGAGCCGCCTTCCTTCTCGCAGGGGCTGGGTTTGTTCTGCGGCTCACCCCAGCTCGGGCTCAGCCCACCAGTCAACCTGTACGGTGATCAGTGAGGAATTTGCTGCTGCTCCCTGGCGGGGTGGCGTTAAGGGGAACTCCACGGGAAGGAGCGGGGGAAGATGCGCTTTCTATTCATCTCGCAGTTGCAAGCGGAAGCAACAGGCTGCCTCGGAGCGTCTTGGGTAAGGCGATCCTTTCCTTGTCGCTCGGTTACATTGTTAATGTCCCGGACCCGCTTTTAAACAGCAGTGGAGCTGCGCCCCGTTAGCGATCGGAGCAAAACGGGGTCTCCAAGCGTAGTCTGGGTCATCCTGGTAAACTACACAGCGCGGCTGCATCCGGTAAGAGACCGCCGCCTATTTGCGCCTCCTATCCAGGTTCGGTTTATGACAGGATGATGCTCTGTACTCTGTTTAAAGGGATGCTTTATTTCGCTCGCAGTCCTTCTTGCTGGTCTTTTGTTTGTGAGCTTGGAAAGATTTAACTTTTTTTAGAGGCTTGCCATATTGTGCATTTTCCGGCAGTAGTATATCCCTAAATCCGGCTCTGATTTCCTCCATTGCAACTATTGCAACTTCCAGGGGGAGCCTGGAAATTTCCGGGATTGCAACTGATCTCTGGACGACAGAAATCAGTTCTCCTAGAGAAAATGGCTGTTTTGCAGGGCGGACTCTGTGACGTTATTCCTTGCTGAGGTCCTTCCCCTCCCCAAACCTCCACCCCCAGATCTCCAGGAATTACTCTACCCAGAGCTAGAAAGTAGGGTTGCCAACCTCCAGGTGGAGCCTGGGGATCTCCTGGAATTACAACTAACATCCCAGCCACAGAGAGAGTTTCTCCTGG